>NC_134417.1:51281877-52617948 GCF_030867145.1 Opisthocomus hoazin
TTTTATGGTAATTAAACCTACTTCTCTGAAGTATCATCCTTCTACTGCAAAATAAACATGCTTGAACTAGAGCAGGATGGAACTCTTGCCGCAATCAATATAACAAGCAATGCCTAATTTGTTTTAAAGAGCTGGGCTGGGCTCTGACATGACTGGTGGCCAAGATAAAAATCGTAATTGAGATCAGTTTTACCGTTTCAAAACACAATATTACAAATAAATTCAGCAGAAGACGCATTTCTGCCTTGAGGGAAAAGAAACAAACAAACAGTACACTGCAAAATTCTGATAAAGGAATAATTTCATGGCAGTTAGCCCAATCAGCGCCAACTGTGGTGGCCAAACCTCCACTTACTCCTATTTTTCATTCCATTTCGGAGGTTTTACAATCAAGGGGGTAAAACATTTATTATCAAGGGGTATGGCAACTGCGAAGCAGCCACTCTGCTGCCCTTCTTGCAGACTTCTTAGGGTGCTCTTCCTCCCTTGCCAACATGCCAGAGAGGACCGAGCTCACCAAGACCTGCACTCCTCAGCCTCTCCACTCCTCACAGACAACTATGAAATTGTGTTTCCAAGAGATATGTCTTCATGCAATAGAAGCTGAAGTCTGTACCATGATGCAAAGGATTTACGCCTTGCTCTGAAATGAGGACAATCACATTAGCCAAATCCTAGTGAACTAAAATTGCTAAGTCCTTTCACATTTTGTTGATCAAGAACCTTTTTATTGGAATGTTTTTCCTTTCAAACCTCAGGTGGGTAATAAACTATCCTCTAATTGGTCTTTATGCAATGAAGAGCTACCTTGCATTTTAGCTATTTTATGCGTGGTTGTATTTTCTTACAAAGACACAATTGATCAGGAATTACCATAATCCCACACAGAGAAGCAGTCCTAGAAGCACTGAGTGCATAAAACATTAATGTCAGTACCGCAGACATGACAAGTTTCAACTCTCCTTTCAGCTAAACAATCTGCCTCTTTCATACTAACATCGCCGTTCAGCCCACGGGCTACATAAACATTGTCAAACCTGGTTTCAATATAAAGAGAGCACATTAATGTTCTCACTAATATACATTTTCCAGTAACCACCCTATTAGACTGCTCAGTTCAAACTCCATGACATATCCCATAACATATCAGACAGTTCAGATTCACAAGCTCAGAAGATACAGATGCTGTAAGTATCAAAAAAACTTTTGTGTGTGTGTACTCAAGGGCCCTGCTAGTGCGGAAAGTCCTATGAGGCGCTCAAGAAAAAATGCCTGTGTGAAACACAGCCCTTCTCTGTTTAGTTTTGGGGGTTTTTTTAGGTGATGGTCTTTCACTCACTTCTTCACACAGCCTAAGTAAACAGGTAGAGAAATAAGAAGATGCTGTTCAGAGGGGATAATCCTTTCCGTAACCTCAGACGGCACGTCTGAGACCAGTGGATCCACAGACGACTGTTTTAACTTTTCCTAAAAGCATGCCAGTGGGTGGCTACTAAGTTTAACATACATAATGTAGAAACTCCCTGACTTTGTCCACTACAAACTCTGCGTTATAAAGCAAGACCTTATTCAAGACACATGAACTTTGCCTTTCGCCTGGTACTTGGTAACAGGGCAGCGGCATCAGTCCTAGGGTAAATGGATGTGCGAAGCCCCTGCACTGCAAGGCAACCTCATGCGAGCCTCCTTAACAGGCCCTCGGTCCCACAAAGCACAGTGCACATACTGCACAAGCAACGTGTTACAGACAGCATTACTATGGTCTCCCTTGTCAGCTTGGGTTATAGGGCGGTTTACTATGGGTTGGGGACCCATATACCAGGAGCTCACACTTCCAATTTTCACATTCAGCAGCTGGAAAGAAAATATCCTCGGCCAGAAAGTTCATTAACCTGGAGATTTTCCATGGCCAGGCTTCCTCAGTATTGGAGTAAGATGCAATTTTACATTTGGGTTATGATATTTTGAAGTACTTAATGTAGCTGGAAGCCGACAAATACCAGCTAACCTTACCACTAGAGCCTGATAGTCTGTTGTGCAAAACATATCCACTTTGAAGTAACATGACTTTAAAATTGTTTATGCTTAACGCGGTGAAATTAAACACACAGAGTCAGATGAACTAACTTCTGAGTTCTTGAGTAACACTTAATACCTCAAAGAAGTGAGAAACAGGAAAGAGATTTAGGGATTCAGAGTGCAGCAGGGAATTACCATCAAGCCATCTGATTTCTTAGAAGGATAAGAATCAAAGTTAAAAGTGAAATTGAATTAATCCCAGATATACGTAATGCATGCCCCCCGCCCCCCCAGTCAGACCACGGGGAGCACTCAACATAGATAGAGGAAGGTCCAATCAACCTTTAACAGAAACAACATCCACTCTGAAGTCCTCTGACTCTTCCAGGTTCACTAAATTTGACCCAAAATACATAAGTCTGGACAGGCACTGATCTCACAGGGCAGATCCTCAGAAGGTGTAAATCAGAGCAACTCCACTGACTTCAAAAGTCTGCTGAGTCTCTGGCTCCAGATGTCTGTGTGCAGTCATGAATTCCTGATTTCCACTTTCACACAGCCAGAAGAGCAGTAGAGGCTAAAGAAGCTGTTGCAGTTGTTGTTAGGTAAAAAACTAATTAAAATGCTAAATAAAATTAATAGCTGAAAATATTGTATATATTCTGATTAGCAGTTGAGATTTATCACATACATTCAGGTTCAAAGTAATTTTGTTTTAGGCTTCAAAACTCACTTTTAACTTCAGCCAGCTTCCACTGTCAAGTTTCCAGGATAAAGTTTAATAAGGTTTACTATTATTAGTCAAGACATTACTGTATACTGCACACTTTTTCATGTACAGCGTGCCTACTGAAATGCAAGTCTTCAAAAGCAACGATCTGAATATGGTATTATGTCAGCCAAAAGAAGGTCTGGCCCAAATACCCCAGTCAGAGCTATTTCAACCATTCAACAATCCAATTACTCATATTACGTTAGACCTTCCAATTCCATTAATGTAAACTGTTTACACGCAGACAGCTAGGGTTGTATTGATAGGGTTGTACATCGTGAATAATTTTGTCAAAATACAGTGTTTCAAATATAATTGCCAGAAGAGACGTAACATGTAGGCTTGCAGACTCAAGTGTGATTGTCTGGCACATGCGATGGTGAAAGCTACACATCAACATGTGTTTTTCCAATTAAAAGTGATGGAAGAAAATAACATTTGGTCTGAGTATTACCCCCTCGTACACAGGACCCTCTAAAATTTGAAATAATCCAGACTAAATAAACATGGAATAAATTCACTTGCATCATTTAGCATGTGATTTCTGAAGATGCTTCTATTAGCTCGTCTGTATAATTAATTTTGGAAGATGACAACTACTTTCTCTTTCTTTCTTAGGTCACATAAATAACAATGTCCTGCAAGGCACCCTAAATACACCTGCGAAGTATTGACTCTAACAGATCCCCAGAAACAGGCTTCCAAGATCCCTACTGTGGCTCCACCATTTCTGAAGAGCTTGGGGAAGAGAACACCAGCCTGAAAACCCAGCGTTAGAAAGTATTCTTCCTACAAATTCCTCCGTCTCAACAGAAGCAACGTTTCAGGTGCTTTCTGCCTGTATCAATGAAGAATGAGTTCATCACCACCATCAAGCCATCACCACTTGGTCTTTCTGAAATTTGGGTTCAATTCACCTTGTATCATACCCTCCTATTCTTCCAATAAATGCAGCAGAATCCTGTGACAAAAATATGAAAATAATTATACACACACATGCCAACAACAGCCCAGTATACCTTGAGTCTAGCAGGTGAATCACGCCGAGTTCTCACATAACCACCTCTGAAGTTTTGGTTCCCCTACTAACCATGTGCATAATAAGCTGGGGAGGCCTCACATCCTTATGAACTTTGATGAAAAGATGAAGGAAAGTTCTGGACATGCTTTTTTTTGACAAGGTCAGGAAGTAAGACTTATGCAAGAGAAAGAAAATGAGGATACTGTATCTTGACACCTGCCTGCTGGGATATAGAGCCAAACACTGGGGAGGCTGGGAGATTTTGCCCAAAACCCCATGTCCCACTTAGCAGGAACCTGCTACTTTTTAGATTGCCCAGGAACAGACAGAAACTGAAATGTGGAAGTGTAAGCAAGTATGAAGAATCAAGCCCTGTTACTGAATTAGGATCTGCTAATAACTGACCAATGATACTGCCTTATTTCTTATTATTTTATTGGAGACCACTTCCTTGAAAAGGTAGTGTAACAACCCAGCAATTCAGCAGCTCAACAGCCAATTTTCAAAAGACACCTACTGCCATCATCTTTCCTCCTGTATTTGGCCATTTAAATCCAGCATTGGGGGTTTCCCTCCCACGTTTAGGACGTGCATACTGTTCTAAGCAGCGTCATACAACCTCCTTCTGCTGCACCGCTCGGAGACTTGGAGGATATGCAGGCAGGAGTAACGTGGGTTACCTAATCCATAGTGCAATTGATTCCATTTGGGTGGCTGACAGGGAGATCACTTTCCATTTACATCATAATTTTGCCTCACGCAATTTCTTTCCTGCCAAAATGCCACTTCTGAGGTGCTACCAGCAATGCCTGTTGAGTAATGGAGACCACCGTGCTCGGGGCAGGCAGGAAGCTGAGCGCTGCTCCGTGCCGTGCAGACATGCCTGCTGGCGTAGATCACACACTTGGAGAGGCAGAGCCAACTGTAAGCTGCTGAGCCACTTCCCCATGAATCATTTTTATTTCTGCAGCTTGCCTCTGAAGTTTCCTCTCCTTCTCCTTTCAAATTGATGCTGTAATATGGTCACACTGCCGAAATCCGTATCTCGGTAGGTGCAATATTCTGCCCTCTGATATTTAGGGGGCTGTTCCTGATTCATCAAGGCTTCCTTGATGACTTACAATGGCTCGGTCAGGTCACAGGGCGCAGGCTGCAATTTCCTTTGCCTTTTTATTTGTAGAAATGCGGAGTTTGGGGACGGAGCATCCCTGGGCTTCCTCGCCAGCTCCAGGCATCGCTGCCTCACAGCGGCACCTGGTGGGACGGGCCAGGCCTGGGAACAACTGCTGCCCAGCCCAGCTCTCCGGGATGTCCATTGATGTGAAAAGGTCAAAATTCATTCCACTGAACCCTACCCCAGTATTCACTGAAGAGATGCAAAACCCTGGGCAGGGAACAGAGCGAAGCACAAGCCACAGCTGAGAATCAGCCTGCAACCGGAGGGATCCCAGCGATGCACCGCACAGCACCAAGAGGGGAAAAAAAATAATCTGACAAATAACTCATCTCCAAGGCCTCTCAACTTTTGATACATTAGCTATCATTAAAAATTTATAAAAGTATATTAGAAGTAAAGCTCAGTTCAACAAGCCACATGTATTCTAGCGGCAGAGTGACACACTGAGCCCTTTTCTTTTGATTACTGCCTTCAATCTCATCATTTTTATTTTATGGGACGCAAAGCATCAAATTCAGCTTCAGAAATACAATGTTCAAAATATAGTGGCCAATAAATGTTTCATCTTTTTCACAAACTAGACCTTAAAGAGCTTTGGTTATTTATTTTTATAGCAGCAGCATACATATGTGTACGACACAGTCAAGGATACTGATCTCTGAAGACCTCAGATTATCTTAAACTCCAGAAAATCAATATCAAATCCTGTGTTTATGGTAGTTTTCATTATTTATTTCAGAGCCTCAGAAAGTGGACAGTGGAGGTTGCCAGTTTTGTAGAAACAGAACCTAGCAAAGTTGTGGTCAGATATATAGGTCAAATACTGCATTACAAAAGAAACCATTTACCCCCAACAGCCGAAATCATTGCGGTTCATCCTGAACAAAACATTTTTCTTAAAAGTCTGCATACTGATACTATGCCTCATCTAATTACTTTAGTCCTTACACCACAGCCGGCCAAGGCTAAGTGTGTACAAGCGGTTTAAGGGCTCCCACACAGGTAGGGCTGCCTTCAAGGGGCACTACCAGCAATTAGCAGATTGAAGCCTGGAGGAGAGGGTGTTGCTGCGATCTCCAGATGCTCATGTGTGCAATTCAGCACACATGCAAATGACTACCAGCCACGTTACACCGTGCTGGCTGCTATCAAGACTACCAGTTCTTGATTAATTTAAAAAAATGCAAGTTCATGACACACATGAGAAGTGGGGGAAGAGGAATGAAAAAGGAATAATAATAAAAAAAAAATTAGAGAGCTTTAATCCTTGAAAACACCTGGATAGATGGAACATCAAAAGGTAAAAGTAAGGATTTTTACCTCTTACAGAAACCCCACCCTTTAAATTATGGTTGCTGAGCTAACTGAAGAAAGCAAACTACTAACTTAGATCTACATTAATTATAATTTTAAAACCCATATAACCGGGTTGATTAAGAACAAGAAGAAATAAAGTCTTAAGTTAAGGACTGCACAAATTAAACCAGAGAAATACTAGCTTAAAAGGCAAAAAAGGCCATTAAAGTGAAAGTGGCTCTTACTATCACTGTCTGTGCTCAACATACATTTTAGGACCAATCTCTCACTGCTGTAATGATTCTGGCACCATTTTTACGTATCTGAAATAAAACATTTAAAAGATAATTCTGACTGCAAGCACCTCTCTTTTCCCTTTAGTTCCTCATGCCAACATTAAAATGCTATAGAAAAACAGTGTTACTACTACAGAAAATGATCGTATGCTCTTTACGTGAAACATTGTGATATGTTCTTGTGACATGCGCAAGGTATAGATATGAAGAATTGTTAGAATGATTACAGGCACTGGAAGAGTCCTGCAGGGTACAAACTGGAAACACTGATGGGAATCCTTTCAACTTAAAGATGAGATATCTAACAGAGGGCATGTTTGAGGTTTGAGAAACAAGACAAGATACATTAGACATTCCTATTTATGACATACAATTAATTTGCGGAATGGACTGCTACCACACCACACTGACATCAAAAGCGCAGCAGGATTCAGATAAGGTTTAGACAGATAACATGAAAATGAAGTGTTACATCAGAGGGCATTTAGGAAACACAAGGGATTTAAGTCCTTTTGGTACACAGCGCAGACCAAAGTCCAATCAACAGGATTAAAAATAAAATACCATAATGTGAAAGACATTTCAAAGTTTATTGTAGGGTTGTCTACACTTTTGTCTGAGATACTCACAAGAGAAAGGACAGTGACTTAGACAGACCACTGGTTTGATCTGGTATGGCAACTCCTATATTCTTATGTCCCTACCAGATAATCTGCGGTAACTAGAGTGACAATGGATGGGTACCCATCCTAGAAAAAAAGAAAATTCTATCATTCTACTTCTCAGTGCACCAAGCTGAATTATGTTAGGTTAAGTGTTATCACACTGAATAATCTCAGGCTGCATCACATTTCCAAAGACACAACTCAGTATAACGTGTAGGACAGTGCACTCAAATTTGCTACAGACCCGAACGGAGACTGAAGAATAAAAAAAAAGATAAACTTGAAGGGTAGTGAAACCTTCAGCACCTATAACAGTAGTAAAAACTATGTTAGAATATCTTATTCTAAAATGCTCTCCAACTCCAGAAATAGAAATTGCTGAAAGATACAAAACACCTGCCTCTCCTCACCCTATCTAACTTCATATAATCACAAACTGTTTTTAATGTTAAAGAAAATCTAGGGCATCTCTCATTAAAACAGTTGTGAGGTTAGGAGAAAGCCAAAGACTCCTTAGCTTCTTGGAAAAAGCAATCATAATTAGTAAATGTTAAAAATTCAGTCAAAGCATATCAATATTTTTGTCTATACGACATGAGAAGAAGCTACCACAAGAGTCAGGAGTGCAAGTCTCAAGATTTCCCCACTCCTTGGAAGCTCAGGGTTGGTTTCTCTAACTTGCCTCTTCCAACAGGACAGACAGCACAACCTGCCTCAGCTTTTTCTAAGATCATCACAATTTTTCACTGAACATAAAACAGGTAGGAAAAGAGAAGACCCATGTGCCTACAACCCACATGACAGTCTTCAAAGGTTCATCCCTCTGCACGAATAATTCTGTTTGCTATTCTTACTCCTCCTTTTTATTTATAGCTACTAATTACAATTTTGAATAATTTGGTAAAGGTTGCTTTGTAAAACAGTCACATTTGCAGAGCTTACAATTTAATTTTAAGTAGGATAAAAATGTGAGGAAGAAGTCGGGACAACAGAACTTCGAGTAAAAGGCAAAACTCACTGCAATAAGATTACACAGCATCTCAATATGGATGGAGGTGACTGTATGTATTTCTGCAGCTAACTAATGGTGGTTTGCTTTTTTTTTAAAAAAACAAACTAATTTCATTGATTCCATATACAGAACCAAAGGACTGATACATAAATGAAAACAAGACAGTGAGTCAGCAGAGAGCTATGATTATAATTACCATGGATACAGTGACTGTGCACAAAAAAAAATACATCGCACTCAAAAGCCTGATAAAAGAATGCTTACTTATCAGCCTCTGCTTCCCATCCTATATAGTTTGAAAAACACCCTAAAAAGTCATGGCTTTCAGCTATTGGTTTCTTGCCATCAACCATTTCACAGCTGCTGTGAGGAGGTGAGAAGAGTCGCCACAGACCAAGCCTGAGGCTCAGCCTGCTCGTCCCCTGAGGCCAGTGGGTCACTCAGTCTGCTTGTCCTACGCAGATCTCTTTACTGCTGTATCCCACTCACTTCCCAAAGATTCCCAAAAACTTCTTCTGAGCATGTATTTTACCTGGCTCTGGCATTTGCTTTTAAGCTTAGGGCACAGATTTGTGGAGCCGACTACCTAAGGCAGCACAGCTATGTTGTGCCAGATAATTCACCAAATCCTACTCCATCCTTCTGAAACCTAGTTACTTTATAAAGCACTAATTATGAATTAGCCAGCCATGGCCAAAAAAATTGAAACTATTAGCACTATTCCCTTAGTCTCCAGGTCCAAATTCTCTCATGACTTATAGTATTTGCCCCCCAAAACCCCATCAAACGCCCCTCAAACTCCATCCTTTCTTCATGTTACATGTTCAGATGAACCCTTTCATGGCCAACTACCCCAAATCCTTGGATATCCTTACTAACTCTGAATACATGTATTTCCAAACAGAAGCCGAGCAGGGCACGAGCGGAGGACCCTTCCGCGTGTGAAGGGACACTTGTCTTGATGACCGCCCAAGCCTGCAGCCTGCAGGGCGTGCGGGGCAAACACAGGGAGGACATCCCAACCGTTGCCCCCCAGGTTTCTGAAGGCAGAGAAGAGAGCCCTGATGACAGGCTGTCCCCAGGATGATGGTTAAGGGGATGTAGATGCCAGTGAGGAGAAGCCCTGCATAAGCCACAGCCTGCTTTCCACCTCCCTCCTTCCAGGCACCCCATGGTCTTCTACCTGGGCAACCCTATCTTCCCAAATGTACAAACACGACATCTAATTACTTGCACATGGCTACCCACATGCCTGGGAGGTTGCAGAATTGAGACCAGGGTTGTTATGGTAGTGTTTGCTTTACAAGTTACAAAATTAAAACAGGAATTTGGGGACTTCATAAAAAAAAAGATGTTTTTTCCAGCTCATGCAGCGCCCTAGCTAACAAGTCTCAGCAATCAGATTTCTAATTTGGCTTTTCATATATTTATACAGAGATTCTCCAAAAGTATCCAGAGATCTGATGTTTGGCATCTCCACATGCTTAGAGAACCCCCATATCACACACAATAGGGTTTGATTTTAAAATAATAGTTCCCTATTCCTATACAATTCTGAACAATTTATTGCAGAATTAACAATGTTTACATGGCTCTTTCATTAACTTCTAAGACAAACAGGTCAATACTTGTTCATAAAGAAAGTGCCAAGAATAATTTTCAAGGTGTAATTCAGCAGTTGCCACTCTCAAGCAGCCGTGACTTCCCATTTTCCGCCACTGCAGTACTGCCATTTTGACCAGCCCCACGCTGCCCTCGCCCTGCAATGCTGCAAGTAGTTTGCAAACAAACAACAAAATGTTGCTGGCACCATCTGCTCCTTGGAAACCTGCCAATCAGCCTCCAAACCACAGAGAGGAGCTTGTGTTGGGATTTACTCCATATCCATCCTTTCTGGAGGTTTGGCTTTTGCTGCTGTCCTCAGTAGCCCTCCCAGCAGCTGTAGATAGAGCTTTGATGCTTTCATGCGAAAAAAAATCTGCAATTTATTAACAATTTCCATCATACTCATTGAGATGACCTCGTCTCCTCATTTACACCACATCTACATCGCTGGGTCTCCAATGAGCTGAAGTCATAGAACATTTTGTCCTCAACAGTTACAGCTGAATCTTTAGAACCTTGTGAAAACAAGTAATACATGTAACAGGAATACTTTGGCAGTCACTGAAATACAGACCCCTTTGAGATGAGCAGAGCAGATCTTAAGCACAAAGCAGCATCCATCAGTGTTTCAGAGATGAAGCAGGGCTATGGCATACAACTGTCATGGTCGACAGTAAATAGACAGGAAGCTCACAAGGATGATGTCTCCAAATTTGGTCCAGACACTAGAGATAAAAAACTTCCTTATGAAAATGTTAAAGGATCTTTCTAACCTCATCTTAAGACGTCTCAGTATTGGAGGGGGGAGAAAAAAGAGGGGGAGCGTGCTGTAGGGCTACAGGGAAAGAAAATCTTCCATAAATTCCACAGTGAGACTGTTAACATTTATCTGAAATGCAGTTTATTGATTTATCGTAATCATTAATAACTGTTTTACGATACCATGACTGCACATTCTACCTTTTTTTTTATACTTACTTGCAATTAATGCACACAAAGCATCATTTTTTTGTCCTACTATTTTTCATATCATAGCTTGGTTTTTTTACTACAATTGGTATTGCATTGCTGATGCTTCTGCAAGGCTCTGTTTGCTGTAGCTCTTGGCTGCCTGTGTACAATGGCAGCAGGCACTGGCTTCAGTGCTGTGACATATCTGTTTAATTAACCCAGCTGTTATATCTACTGTGTGAAGTACCTAGCAATGGTGTCATACTGGAAAGCTGAACTCATAAAAAAAAAAATTTCAGTGCCACTTTGAAAATGAAACACAAATAAAGTCTGCTTTAAAAAAAATACAGATAAATACATTCCTGTCTGCTTTGACTATCCAGTTAGATACCTTACAGTATCAAAGAAGACTTCTAAAAGTACTCTTTCATATTTTAAATTCACCTCATTCATCTTGAATAAAATCAGCAATTCATCTGCATGTGAAGAAAACCAGACCATCTACTTGAAATAAAATAAAAAAAATTCAACAGCATTCATTTCCTGGTGGCACTGTGCTTTTACCTGTGTTTCTACCACGTCCACTTTTACAAGTGCTTCTGCATATCTCAGCACAACACACGATGCAGTAACATCCCCGAGCACAAGCTGATACTGCCTTTTCATTGAAAGTTCATAATACCAAAACCAACCAAACCAAATCAGTGTGTTTATTGAGCTGTCATTTTTCAGCACTTTGAAGGGAAGGAGGAAAAAAAACGAAAGGATTCACTGAAGTTGAAGATTACGCGCCTGTTGCACATGAACACTACGTTAAATATCATTTAGAAAATCTCTCCTGTCCGTCATGAGTTGGGCCATAAAATGAGTCAGTTGTACCAACGAAAAGCACACAAAAAAGAACAGCACCAGATCCAGTTTGTTTGAGATGTGCTGTCCATACAGATGCACTGGTTGGTAAATGTGAGTGAAAATTAGTTAATTGCTTTAAAAGAAGAGCATCAGCTGAAACTACATCCATATTCGAGACCCTTCCTGACCATGGCAGCTCGGACAAATGGGACGTGGCAGCTTCAATAGCCTCCCCACTCCTTCACGAACCTAGAGAACCTCTGCTCACACTCCAGATGGAAATTAACTCAGTTACGTCAAGCAAGCAACAGGTCACTCTTCTTAAGTAGCTGTCAGACTCCTCCTCTGTTTTCCCAAAGAGCTGAGGGGGCTATCAGAAGTTCCTGGACTGAGGGCATTTGAGTTACTGGTGTCAAGGTACTCAGTGCTTGCCATCCAGGGTTCTCTCCACACCACTGGTGATGCATGCAGAAGACAGCCCTGTTTAGCGATGTGCCTACCTTTTGAAGCTACCACCAAGACCATTTTTGAGGCTCTGCCTCATAGTTTTAGGGTGTCCAAGCACTAGAAGACAATTAGTCAGAAAACTTTTCTGACTGCGAAGGAGACCCATCTTTACTCATTGCACAGTCATTCCAGGACTGCTGGTCCATGGCTGAGTCGCTAAAGCCTGTGACTACCCCCTGAGCTCGGAGTAACCTCAGCTCTCCGTAAGGAACTAGAAAATAAGGGAGACTGCAGCAATGGCTTGCACAGCAGCGGCCAACACCTGCTGTACCACTCCCAAAGCACGCAGCTTTGTTCTGTCTTGCCTTGTGACTCGGAGCACACACTGAAAAGCACTTCCACGAATGCAGTTTTCCCGGGCATAAGTGCACTAAATGGTCACAACTGTGCCATGGAATGAAATCTGGAGATTTCAAGAATGCATCTAGCCATTGTACCAGGGTAAGGCTACTACAAAAAACATCCCCAAATGTTCTGTATTCTAGAATATAGGCAACTGAAACAGCTACCAGTACAGTAATACAGTCCGAATGCAACTTACTGAAGTTAAAAAAAAAAAAAAAAAATCATGTTTTATTCATTGATGAAAAGATCTGAACATCGTGGAGTTGCTGTCCTCACAGCAATGACCAGTTAAAAAATAAGGGAAAGCTGTCTAACATCACCCAGCCTCTTACAGTCCTGCCTACCACAGCTACAAGAGTTCCCACGATTTAGGTACAGCTCTAGTGTCTACTGTAATTAAAAACTACGTAATATAAATATATATTTAGTCTAGCTTTATATACAGTCTCACATCTACAGAACCATAGAATCTACCCTCTGTTAGTTTAAAATCATTATCCCTCGTCCTATCACAACAGGCCCTGCTAAAAAGTTTGACCCTATCTTTCTTATAAGGCCCCTTTAGCTAGACAGCCAAATAGGTATAAGGTAATTTGCCTGCAAACTTGGGAGTGGAACTAAAATGGCAAATTTCTATACCACACAATTTTGCTTCATCTGTTACATTCAAGATCCAGGTGAAGAAATCCAATGCTAATATTTTATTTTCAAAAGTGTCCGAACAATGGAAGTTTCTTGCACTACTTCACATAGGGTACCTATCCAGAAATCTGTAAATTAAGAGAGATGTACCTAAACCTATTTCTGGTGTAAGATGAAACACAAACTTGGAAGCCAATTAACTGCAAAGAAAAACATTTTGATTGAAGCCAATTTTCAAGGCACTCAAGAGACTGCATTACCTGCAAGTAACAGCAGGAGGAAAGAAACAAACAGAAAAAAATCTACTACAACACCATCCTACAAATGTAGACCTAGAAATGCACTGACCTTTCCTGTGACCCTTTTAAGAGTGACTTTTGTGAAGTCTTTGGTTTTGTAAGCACAGCATTTTAGCGCATTTCCCAAACCCACAATATGCTTTGTAGCTCTTCCCTAAAACAAACTGATCTACACAAATATTTGAAGACTATTTTCTTCATTCTGGAGTTTGAATTCACTACAGTTCACCTTCAGCAGTACCTTCTTATAAGGTGATGCTGAAAGGAAAGTTCTGATGTCTCGCTCAACTTCTTTGGGACTACTGCTGCACAACACATCAGCCCACTAAATAATGCCATTCAGAATCTCCAGGAGAAGACATTTACAATCTTTATTTTAACAAAACTGACTGACTGGAGTTCTGTAAATAAGGGGTAAACTCTCACACAGCTATTCAGATTGGCACATCTGCTAACAACAGTTCTCCCAACTGTTAAATCCCCAAGCTACACTTCCAGTTTGATCCAGTGGGAAAAACCTTTCTCATTAGGATCATGTTCAACAATGCTACTAACTGGTCTCATTGTTCTTTCTAGCTTGTAGGAAGATACAATAGTGATCCCAAAAACCAATAAACAAGGAAAAGTATCAGCTCCTCGGAGCCTGCTCCTTTGTCTCCCCTGACTGTTTTTTAGCATTCCTTGCCACTTGAGGAGTTTCTTTTCTCAACAGTAAATATACTGCCTTACCCAAGAACCCAACGTAGCTGCAAGTAAATAGTCAGCATCAAGAAAATGGAATGCTTGATTTATCTCAGCACCCAAAATCTGCAGTCAAATGAAACCTCCAATTTGTGTCTGCAATATTTGTTTGCCATTGCTTGGCTGGAAAAGACAGACAGGCGGAAAGATGGACAGAAAGACGGACGGAAAGACGGACGGAACTTCTAAAAGATGGCTGTAGATTTTTATAGAGGACATCACATGATATCTACTTCGGCATGAATCATTAAGAGCAAAGACGAAAACAAAAACAAAAACCAAGTTAGCGAAACACACTGATTACTGTGACTAAGTGTTTGAATCACTACATACTGTTTCTAAACCAATTCACCCACTTTCGTTGAAATTGGCAGAACTAAAAGTAAAAAAAGTCTGCTGTAAATGCCAGCAAAAATTAATGAAGTATTAAAAGGTAAATAAATCTGAAAAGGAATAATGAAGATTCTTGCATACATGCAGAAATCTCCAAGAACAAACAAAATACTAGTGTTAAATTGAACTACTCTACCTTTCTCATTAAGTACCCTTAAACAAGGTGGCAACTTTTGGTTAGTCCAAGACGAGCAACAACACTTGATGCCAAGTTAATCTCACCTTCATTTTAGGTTTCCATCCTACCATTTTCTTGCCTAGATATTTCAAACAGGTTTCCCTTCTGCAGAATTGCTCTTCCCCTTTCTTGTTAAGTTTCTGTATTTGTTGGACTTAGTTGCAAACTAAGCACTTCAGGATCAAGTTTAGAGCAAACTCATGTTATTCTTAGCTGCCTGACCTCAATTCAAGCTGAACCTAGAAGGGTATCCTTAATTTTTTTGCTGATGCAAGGTTCCGTCAGTGAAGAGTCAACCATCACAGAGCATCATTCTTCCTTGTCTGCTCTATATTTCACCACACTGGCAGAATCAGTACCAAAATGGGGAACTAGGAGAGGAATACCCTCCTGTATACTCTTTTCCAGTATTTCTTAAAATAATGTGTAGATAATCCAGCCTATCACAATAACTCCTAAACAGGTCACCGTGTTTTAGAGGTGAGTGCAGTTCTGCACAATACAATGTCTTTGCAATTGTTAGTAGTAGGAAAAGGTACCTTCCTGAGCCCCAGGATGGTCCGACTGGTTCATCCCGTCATTGCCATATTGTCATGCAATAACCCACTCCCGTTTCACTAGGGCACCATAAATCAGGCCCCACATTCAGGGAGGCTGTAAAACCATCAATGGCAGATAGCCCACGTCCAGCTCAGATCTAGTGAGAGTGATCTGAACAGCAGCAAGCTTTACCGCTATCATCTGCTATACACGCGGTGAGCCCAGCGTTTCCGATACAAGGGGCTGACGTCTACTGCGCACCCGCGAGGAAGCTCAGGTGCAACCTTTCCACCTCAGAGGCCTCTCTCAGCGTTCATTTTTGTCAGCTCCAGTACAATATTTTCACAACCTCCCCCTGGGTGATGTCCCTCAAGCCGTTTCTAGGTATCCAGTCTCAAATTTGATTTTCCTCCTTTTATTCTCCTGATACTTCAAAGATCATTCCAGAAACTTGATTTGATTAGAAGTCTCTTTTAACGTAAGCAATTCATCCTCACACACGCGGAGCTGTTGATTCACCTTTTCTTTAATTTCATTTTGCCTGGCTTTCATCTGAGCTATCTCAATTTTAACCTCTGTAAAAGCTCCATCTACCTTGTTTACTGTTTCTTTGATTTGAAAGATCTCCTCCATTAAGTCCTTAAGCGACAACTCCATGGTCATTTTTGGCTCCAGCTGTTTGTCAGGAGAGGTCAGCCACCGCCTCGGTCTTTTATTTGTCTGGAGCAACATTCAAATTGTTTTCAGAGCAATTGTTTTCTTCCCATTTCCTGCCATCGCTGCTCGAAAATAATAATGAATTACCTCATTTCTAAGGAGGGTTTCGTCTTTTTAATTCATTATCAAGGGCAGGGAGCAAGATCGCTTCAGAGGTTGGTACCCTGCACAAATTTCCTCGAGTCTTGCCTGAGGATTACTAGTGCAGTAACAGTTAAAAGTTCTTTTCTACCTGCATACAGCATCCTGCAGGAAAGCACTTGAGGCTCGTCAGAAAATCCACCACCTTAACACCCTGCTAGGCAGGTAAGTATTAGATCTTATGAACAAGAAAACCAGCAGCAAAACTACTGCATTGAAAACTTACACACAAAAACAAGCTTTCTTTTTTTCTCTCCTTTTTTTCCCAGCTCCGGTTAGCAGGATCAGTTCCTCAGCCATACAGGAAGCCTGGGGCAGATCTGGAAATAGAAGGTTTCCTGCCTGGATGTGTAGTTGCCAGACTATCTTCTCTCCTCTAAGTGCATACAAAACGTGCTCAAAGGAAACCAGTCAACACACAGAAGTGATGAAAGAGTCGCTTTAGATTGGAAAAGGGCCTTTTCTCAAACAAAAACTTTATACTTTGGTCTATTATTTCATGTATCAGTCAGTCAACAAAGACGACACAGAGACTTAAGACATGCAGTTAGGCAGGGGTTCTGTTTGTTCGTTTTTTAGAGGAATCTTTAGTTTAAGCCATACCCTCAGCTGTACAAAAGCCCCCTGAAAATTAGTATATTGTAGATTAATATTCTATCTTTAAAAATCTAGAATTTTTTAAAATTATGAGCACACTCTTCCCTCCCCTCACATGCACAAAAAGTACCCCACTGAGATTTATGCACTGTCATGCACACAAAAAAAATGCAGACCACTGAAGCTCGTATCACTAAGGGTGGGATTCAGCCAGTTCAGCACTAGTCAACTACAAGTTATTCAAAAAGTGTAGACTCCCTCCCCAGCCAACACAGCCAGTCTGACCTCCCAGGGAAAACATATCCCACCTTTACTGGACACGTCTCTTTAGATGAGATCATTCCTTCTCTGTAGGGCCCCTTACCTTCCATGACTGAGCCAAAGGGCTCAACAACTAGCTTATATGTGATGTCTAACGCTTAGACAGCTATTCTGAAGTGAAAATGAATCCTACTCTTGCACTTTTCTTTCCAAGTGGATTAATTTCTAGTTTTAACATTAAATTTCTGCTATATTAAGGGGTGAAGCTGTGTTTTCTATTAGAAGCTATTTTTCTAACACTACAAAATCTTCACCGCATCAAAAAAATGCTTTAGTACTACCTAGAAATTGCTTTTCCAATAAGTTTATTACTGTATTGCAAGTCACTTTCTTACACCACAAATGTGTGATTCTTACAAACCAGAAATGCAAAGTTACATTTCTAACCTACTAAAGGACACCTAATTATACAGATTTAAAAATACTTAAGTGATTTACAAAGCTCCACAGAAGTACCCTGACAGACATTTTAGATTTTTGACCTTTGACTTACCAGAGGCAAATATTTGCAGAGAGAAGATGGGTTATTAGATTGTTTCATATACAAGCTCATGCCAGCTTCTTTAAAAGAATGCAAATGAAAACCCAGATTTGTCTTTTTTCCATCATGAATTAAGAATAAAACCTCTTACCAGAAAGAATATCTCGATGTGAAGTCTTAACGTATACCCTTAATCAGAAGACTATAAACTCTTCCAATAGTGATTACAAATCTCTAAACTAGGAAGAGAGTGGAAAGAAAAAAATAACATAAGAGTACATAAAAACAACTCACAATTTTTATTTTAGAGATTTAATCTTAAAACTAACAAGCAAAGAAGGAAATTTTAATACTTTCTTCTTGCATGAAAAAATAAACAAACAAATGTTATCTATCCTGGTGCAATCTATTCAGTAAGTCACACAAAATAAGACAAGCCAGCTGGGTTTTGAGTCCCATGCTCACTGGGGCCCCTTTTCGTTGCCAGAACAGTGTAAAGCAGCCTCTGTGTAAAAGAAACCAAGCCCAGATGAACGTAGGGCAGAGCACAGTGATTCTACAGTCGTAGCTATTAGGAGAAATCCAGAACAGGATGTAGGAAAATCGTGCAAGCTGAACCTAAAGAGACGGAGGCCACATCTGGATAAAAGATTAAATGCAAGTGTGCTATACATATACAGGACAGAAAAATAAAACTACTTGGACCTAAACTGAGACATATCACAGTCACGACACAAAGAATGAACAGCCGCACTATGAGCTATGTTTGCTTACCAAGCAAGGAATGAAACTTTATGAAAAATTATTACTTTAAATGACCATAATGCTGTGATACAAAACCAGTACATTTAGAGGCTGACATTTCTAATCTTTACTTACTGTCTGGAGTAGTGATTGTATAAAATAAACCACTCAAAATTCCTAGCCAAGCAAAAAGCCTGATAATTTCACTTCCTGGCTTGGCTTCCAAAGACTAACGCAAAGTTTAGTAGCGGCAGAGTCAAATAAATCTTTTGACTACAGCTTTCTTTTTTTGAGAAAATGGTAAATACGGTATTTTCTGTATTATATACCAGAACTACAGTCACAACTCAAGAATGTAGATCTTTCACCCATTCATTACAGCAAATATTGCTTGAGGGAAACTGCTTTAAACTGATTTATGTGGTAGACACAGAAAGACAACCCAGTCAAATTGGACAATGTGGCAGATGGTAATGGATTTATGCATATTTATGTAGCATGTATTTACTTGTCGACTTTGTTATCCATCTTTTGCCCCTTCCAAAAGTAGATGGCAATTTATAACAACCGTGATGCTGTGACTGGCTGACACTCCCTTCGCAGCCTCTTCCTCTGGACAGGCTAAAAAGCAGCATGCTTTGTGCAGCTATTTTAATTGTTTTACAGTTTTATTACAAAACATCCTGTCTGTTACACTTGCTTCCCGAGGCTATCATAACAATGTTAGTTGCTACTGCTTAAATCTGCCTCAGGGTATCCATTTTTACAGTTACAATTAAAGTCAGTAAGTAGTTCATCAACATGTTAACATTAATTTGTCTTTTAATTTATTTGACCTTTTAAACTCAGCAAGTAACTCACTGAGGTAAGGGATGCACAAAGTTCAATCATTATACATTTTTTTTACAACAACGTGCTTTCTGTTTCTTTTCCATCAAAACGTCCAAGTGTTCAGTTGCAAGTGCTTTCATTTATTCTGAATTACTTCAGGAAAGGCAAAATATACTCACATTGCATTTAATATGCACGTTTTACAAAACACTAATGCATATACTACCAGTACAATCTTTAAACTTCCTAACAGACTAAGAGGGCAATCTGAGAACAGTTTCTAATACCCTGATGCACTAAAACTGCTATGCACTTACACATCCTTACATTACTAACAAGTGTTTACAGAATGCATCAAAACTGATACCAAAGCAAAGACAATGAGGATCCAAATAACCAGAAAACAACAAACTGCTTCAGTTTCGATACTATTTTCTTATGTAGACACAGTAAACGTAAAAAAAGGGGTTATCAAATACTCTGACACCCTTGGTTCTGATTTAAAAATGCGGCTCTAGACCAGCTATGTGCCTTACACTGATCTATAAAACTGATAAAAAAATACCTAGACACACATTTCAATATTAAGGACAACATAAATATGGTAATTCATAAACAAATAAATTGTTTTATATTGATAATCTGTCAATCTAAAGTATATTTAAATAGACCTCCCAAGCTGCAGGGAGAATCTCCAGGCAGGTTTTCAGGAGTACTTTGACCAAGTCACTGCTAAACTAACTCCAAGTGAAACTGGCGCAGCTTCCTCGTGTTCTTGATAAACACGTCCTTTGTCTGCGGGCATCACGAGGGGCCGAGTCTGTCTAAAACCCTGCTAAGCAGAGAGGTACCACCCACCTCAAGAGCACTCCCTGCTAAATTAGACACGGGGGGATGGTGAGGAAAGACTCATCAAATGGTCGTTTACTGTCACAGCCATCCAGGCTCAAGCGAGAGGCAATAGAGAGGAGGGAGAGAGGGAGGGAAGCTTGGGGAAAGAGCTAAAAAGCGGAAACGATGAAATGAAAACAGGAAAACAGCCACTACCATCTAATAAAAAATAAATCCTCATTAAAAAGGAGAAAAGTATTCATTCACTCCCCTCTGGGTGATTAAGCTGTTTGACTCCTGTCCTTGCAAACCTCCCCCATGATGACCAAAGCTTTAAACTGTTACTGCTATCTTCTTCCCAAGTTCCCAAACCTCTCTTGGCAGCAGAAGCCGTCACTCAGCTGTGCTCCTGAGCATCTACAACCTCCAGCCTTCATCTTGCTGCAGTGCAGTCATCAACACGTAACATGAATATCTGCACCAAAAAGACAACTTTGCAGGAAAAAAAAAAAAAGCTTATTTCTAGGGGGGAGGGAATCAAAAAAGGAGGTATTAAAATACATGGAATTTTCAACAAATTTAATTTTGGTATCAGCAATAAAACCAATTTTGCATCTATTTGGTTATATTTTAGCATCTGATAGCACATATTATCCTTATAGATACACAATGCAATTAAAACAAAACAATTTTAAAACCCCAACCCAGACCAGTTACACATCTTTCTGCTTCCCCTGTGCTGCCAGCAAAACATCCCAGCTACCACGGGATTCAGTGCAGCGAGCTGTGGAAATAAGAAATCAGGCTGCGCCTCACCTTAGCACTGAGACCACAGAATATGAAGAAAAATGCTACAGCTGGAAGTGGTCATCGGTCAATTACTCACCCTTTAAAATCCTATTATCTTCCAATTCTGCTGAGGAAAAAAAGGCACTGCTGAACAGAGCAAGGCAGAACAAACACTATCTTTTTAACCAAATGTGTCCAAAAGAGGTTGTCTCTCCATATGCTGCCAGTCACCCAGCTGAAAGGCTTGGTTCTGACTGGGTGGTTCACAGCACCAAGCAAGGTTAATGGTATTTTAAGAAGAGAGGTCTATGTGGCAATATTTGACTTCAGGCTGTTTAGCACATCGTGGCTACAGAATAAGCAACAGAGACGAGTTCTAGATAAAGCAGATAAAAGGAATGCAAAACCAAGCCAAAAGAAAGACTAATGCCTGCCAGGTAAAATGTGAAACTCTGGTGTCTAGAAGAATATTTAGTAAACAGGCAGCAAGATAGATTCAAAACACATTTCTAGCAGAGTATAAGACCAGTGCTCTGGCCATTACAGAAGCTTGCTTGAGTGCACCCACATTCGTCTACACCTATCACACTGCTAAGGGCATAAATGATAATAGAGCAGAATTTGATTATCAAATGCCATTCTGTACCAGAGCAGCATGAAAAGAATAAAGCTTTGGTGTGGTATAAAACCAGATAGACCTTTTTGTAAGCTGGCCACCAATACTGTATTTATCCCACAGTCTAGATTCCGCGGATCTTAGAAACATCCCTCCCTGTCCCCACATTTACAACTCCACAAGAAAAGCATTTTAACATAATTAAAACTGCAGGAGGACTGTGTTTTCACCTGCCCTAAGGAGATGAGACTGCATCACGTGTAACCTGAAGGCAAGCGAAGGAGGCTGCGGGACGCTGTGCAGCTCCCCGGAGCTCACCGGGCCGCAGGACCACAAGAGCAGGAAAACCTCAACAGAAAGGTGTGTGGTGAAAGCTCCTCTTCTCTGGCAGTAACGGCATGAGGGATTATTTCCCAGGGACAGAAGCCCTCTGCTGGTCAAGACTTTTTGTAAGATGATTTACAGCGACAAAATACACACAGGTTTTAATTTATCACCTGTTTTCCTACACCAAAGTAGAGCCATGAATGAGCAATGCAAGAACACGTTTCACATTCCTTATGAGGAAAAATCGGCTAAACAGATTACGGCGATCTGATCTCCCTTTTTTATTCTTATTAACTGGGTGATTTCTGTTTTGTTGTTTCAGAAAGTGCCATCCACCCCACAGTTAAATACGTAATCATTTTTAAAAAGTGTTCATGACTTAAACAGTCCTGACCTCACATGTACACTCAATACCTCTTTCACACTTACACACAAGAATGACAAGAACCACTCAAATTAACCATGTTACCAATATAAGTATTCAACTCTGCAATTTGTTCTCCGGCACAGGTACTTAATATTTAAATGTATTAAATTTTTCAAAATATTAATATTTAATATTGTTATTAGACATTTGGATCATATTTAGGTTTCCAAAATCATGTTTAAGCATAAAACAATGCATTACCTCACCTTCCCAATAACTTAGAATATCAGTCTTTAAAGCAAATCAAACCATATCTATTTTTGGCTTTGACTGTAAGCGGGCTTGGAAGCTGAGGTATTGAGATTGGTTAATTATTTTTGGAGTGCTCAAAAAACAAGCAGGTATTTCTGGTACCTATTCACAAGTGGAATTATTTTCCTCTACGACATAGGTAAGTAATCATCTTATTGGATCCACCCCTCAAGTTCATGAGAAAGGGCTGAATTAATTCTTGATTTCTGCAAGAAATCAAAAGCTTTTTCCAGCCAAAAAAAGAGCCTCTATGGACAAGTCAATCTTTGGATATACAGATTTTATCACACACATAAATACAAAAACACACACATGATTCCTTGTCTCCATGCCACCCTACAGCTGTTATTATTTATTTATTGTTATTACTGAGATGCCAGGGGACTTCAGGCAAGATTCAGACTTTACAGTCTGGTGCTTCACTCATGCACCAACAGCAAAGGTTGATCCTGAATCCGTATCGTTTTCAGTGCAAGTTCAGCATCTAGGATATAGCAAAACTCTGAAAAACAAGAAGTTATCATCTTGACACACCTCAGCCCAAAGCTCTTAGTCCACAGTTTTGCAGCTCAGTGCATTTATGCTTGGCATCTTTAAATCCATCCAGAATAAAAAAATCAATGAAAATGTATGAATACAAGACATCCAATCAGGTACAGTCCTATATATGGGAATTCTGCTGTGTGGTGGAAGCAGTGTACTTCTAACTCTATACCAACAACCAAATAGTAAATCAATGCAATACAGCAAGTCTACAAAAAAAATCCTGCTATTACGAGATCCAAAAAAATTATTTTAAAATCCATTATGGCTGGATCCTTAAAAATTAAGCTAATGCCATTGTAAATTAATTACAGACAAACTAATCTGCCAGAAAAGCGGGTGACTAGCATGGCAGAGCACACCACTTCTGTACATGCTTAACCCTAAGCAGCTCGTCAATACTAGAGAAATTACTGCTTGACTGTCAATGTATATTTTGTGTGTCAGCCTAGAAACCACATTTATCTACTACCAGTCAGCAAGATCAAAAGTTTATCCACGCAGCTCAAAAATCCAGGCTCACAGGTATCAAAATTTGCCCATGTATTCAAGTTTAGCCAGAAGCTGAAGCCTTTTCCATGGAAGACATATGTGCGTATGAACACTACGGGGTTCTCCTAGAGGAGCTGAAGTGAAGAAGGTGCAGTAGTCTGGCCTGAAGATCTGAGTGAGCTATGATGAGATTCTCAGTCCATCGTTCTTTTTAACAAATTACTACAGCAGCAACCAATAGCCTCATCCATATGCACTGGCACTGAATTCAAGTTGTTGATATCTTACATCTGTTATTTTCTTACTTCTTAGCATCTAACTTTATAACCCCTGGCAACAACGCCCTCCTGATGTTGTGCTTCCCGACTGACTTTCTAGAATTTTTTAAAATTATAAACAGAATGTCTATTAAATTATGTCACACTGATAGCCACTTGGGTCAGTAGGAGGACTGATTCTTCAGGCTCAACACGCAGCCTTCTGTTACGTGATCGCAAGGAGTAGCTACCACGCTGTTGTCCTCGAGGCCATAACTAGGAGGCACTCCCCAAGGAGGCTGTGCATATGCACCTCCTCATAGGACAGAAACAGAAGTTACAGGTGCCAGCCTAAGCTCTAGGCAGGAATTTGCTCCAGTAGACATAAACTCTCCCTGCCTATTCAGTCCGAGCTTCCCATTCCTCCTTACCATCGATCCCCTTGGGTGCTGCTGTCCTCCATGTTCTAGAGAAGGAAACGAGAGTAAAAGGCATCACACCCATGCAGGGTGCAATTTTACTGAAAAGGGTATTTTCAGCCAGTCTGTAAAAAGATGTCATTTCAAAACACCATTTTTTTAAGGGAAAAAAAATAATAATCATGTGAAAAATCACATCCTGCAGAAACAAACTTATACCATGTCTCTCAAGAACACACAGTTAACCAAAGAGCTTAAAACTGTAATTGCAATTACAAGAACAAGCTAATACTGAAAAGTCTTTTAACATAGCTCGTCATCTGATAGTTCTGACAAACTACTTTCTGGATATATCACAAATGTCTTGTACCAGCTTATAAAAGCAACACACCATTTCAAATAGTCACATTCTGTGAAAACCCACAGATAAAATTTATACTTAATTTTGAAGATTTAAGACAAGACTAATGTTTCCACTTACATATTATGAGAACAAAAATGTAGGTTTTGAAGCTTGGAGAAGACTGAACAGCAGTGAGCTAAGCTCTGCAGGACAGTCACCAAGGGTGGAAGTTATTTTTAATAAATTGCCACAAGTCTTAGTCCAAAATGTATTATGAAGCCAAGTGTACAGTATTTAACACATACTCCAGCAAAAGCAAGCTTCCCGGGAAACGGAGAGCAGCATGCCAAACCAGTAGCATTAAGACAACCCTAGGACTGGTTCTTCAGCGAAACGTGCTCCTCATGCAGTTGCATTAACTTCAAGAAGGAAGGAGTGAGATGTTCTTCCAAGTCAGTACGGGTGGCACGATCTGACCCTGCAAAGCACAGACTACCCAAAGTCCCATGATGTTACAGAACACATGATGTATTAACAGTATTAAATTATTACTGTATTAACATTTAACTATGTTTAAGCAGTAGACGTCAAAGAGTGTGCATTAGCCGCGGGCACTGGGGAACCTGGAGGAAGGCATGATTTGTGGTGACCTCGTAAAGCTGCAGTGAGAGCATTAAACCGCAGGGACCGGGATCAACCTCAATGAGTTTCACAACAGGCACTCAGGGTAAGGCTGGGGAAAGCCGACACACAGACATGCACAGCTACAGAAGGAAATAAAAGATTTCATTCAATGGACTGAATGACATTGAATTTTGTCTTCAGATGGACTGAAGACAAAAGGAGGAATGATACACAGATTCAACCCCAAACAAACTACTGTAATTGAACAAATTATTCTTTATAACGTACAACATGCACTGCCTGAATAACATCACAAAACATAAATACCTATTAATAAAAAGGGAGTTAGTAAAAAAGAAAGTCACACCAAGGACCACAAAATACACATGCAATCAACAGGGTAAGACAATATCTCCAATTGCAATAATTAAACCAATTATAAGTGTGGAACACAGGCACACCACAGCACCCTGCCAGCACCAGAGCAGCGCAGGTCAGGCAGGGCACCTCGCTCCGGGACGCTGCAAAACACCGCCTGGCCCGGTCCTGCACACCGACACCGATGCCGCCCACGTGAGCACCTCTCCAACACGGACCAACGGTTCAGGTTACAAAATTGCTCCTATTTAAAGGCTCACTTATACTGCCAAGAAATATAAAGACCCTTTACATTAAATAGGAATCAAAGCCACAAATATTTATGAGCCTAGCAGGACTTAACAGTGCTGGAACAACTCAGGTTTCCTATCATTTCAGCAAAGTCATTAAGGAGTGTGAATTTTTGATCACTTTAAGGCTCCCTTTTATCTCATAGAGCATTATACAGTGCAACAATATCCTGAAAATCCATAGTACTGCATCCAGAGGAACTGGAGGGAAAGTCATGTGGATAAAGAAAATAAACTAACTGCAATTATAAAATTAACAAATGAGACCTTGGAGATCTTGCTCGTATCTCAAATGCAGCACTGGGAAATTGTGGTTTTATGTGTAGCAAAGCTAATGATAAGCAAACATACGAATACAGACAATATTGTATTGTTTCTTATTTTGAACCATAATTTAGCAGTGTGCTGTACTCTACTCATCCCTCTGGAGTGTGGCTCCCATGCCTACAAAATTCAGCTTACCTCAGGTGGCAAAGGTCAACGCTTCCACACGCTCATGTTTCAAAATATGACATCCATTCACCAGGAACGGTGAAAAATTATGCCCCCAATTATGGGGCTATCATGTATCAGGTTTCGCTAGACATACCCTCTTTTCCCACCCAGATGTTTCATGCAGGTAAAAAAAGGAGTGCTCTGTTGAAGCTCCAATGACGCTTCTACTCAGCATAAAATTGAAAGATGGTAATGAAATAAGTAAATGCATGTGAGCATATCTCCTTGGTAACCTAAGTAAACGTACATACGGCAGTCAACATAAAGACATTAAGTCACCTCTGAGCTGCAATGCTCACTGCCCTCGTAGTCTCATTCTACTGAACTATTTTTCCAGTATAGGTGACAGGAGAAGAGGGGAAAAAGGAAATAGTGAAGAAGAGCAGGCCAGTGTTAACAGAGTAATATGTCTGGGTGCGTGATTTGACAGT
Organism: Opisthocomus hoazin; assembly: GCF_030867145.1. Classification (NCBI taxonomy): domain Eukaryota; kingdom Metazoa; phylum Chordata; class Aves; order Opisthocomiformes; family Opisthocomidae; genus Opisthocomus; species Opisthocomus hoazin. Next base: position 51,308,535 of record NC_134417.1, read on the forward strand.
TTGCAACTCATTTTGTTCTGTATTCTTACAATTCTCCCTTCTTTGCTTTCTTTCCTTCAGTCTTCTTTAAGACTATGTGAATTTTTTTTTCTCTCTTTCTCGATTTCTTTGCCTGACTGTCCACCAATATCTCTTTTACTTCTCCTTTTAGGTTTCTCTCCTATTCCCTCCCTTGTGAATCTTTCTAAGTCTGTGTCTTTTTTTTTTTTCTTAAATTGCATCCTCATTTCATGACTACTCTCTGCTCCCCAGAAAAACCCAGAATACATTTAATAAAAGGCTGTACTAAAACTGCTATTTCCCTCATGCAAGAAGCAGCTTTGGGGGCACACGCGGTCCTGCTGGAGACAGGACAGTGGTATTACAGCACAGCTAATTAAGTACCTTTTCCTTCAAATTCCATATGGACTCTGTTTTCACCATGCTTCTTAAGCAAGACTCATCACAGCAGTTATCTTCTGGACTATGAACAATATTGAAATGTAGCACATAATATTTATATAAAAGCACATTACAAATTGATCCTGAGGGCGGGAACAGTAATTTTGCTGTCTACACAAACTCTCTTTAAATGCAGTTAAGAAATAATTTCACAGGCTCGAAGTATATAATAAAATGAAGGTAATAAGCATGACTGAGACACAGAGGGAACAAATTATCTTCTGGCAATATACCCTACAATTGTGACTGGATAAAACTGTTAATCTGCAGCTGAGCAGAAAACGTATAATCTGAAGGGATTTCTTCACTTAAAATGAAACAATCTGCTATTCTTTGATAAAACAGTAAGAACCTATAGTATTACACAAATTACAGAAAACAGCGCAAAAGGACACAAGTCTAAGAGAAAAAAAGAAAAAAAAAAGTCATTTGGTATCTCCAGCATTAAAAAGTTGCTTTAGTTGCCTAGAAAATGCAACCTAATAGAACAGCCAGTATCACAAAGCTGTATTCCTCCTCTGCTCACACATACCTTTCTGTGGATACATGAATCCAAAGCTTTTTTCCTGTTGCTCCCTCTTGTATTACTGGTACTGACCATCTAAGCTGTTACACTGAATTCAAGTAAAATGAAAAAAAAAAAGATTTCCTATGAAACAGCTACTCAAACTCCACTTAGAAACCATAGGTGCTTTTCCATTTGAAATTAAATGATACTCATCTTTCACAGACGAAGCACCTGAGATTTAACTATGCAGAGTAATCTTTCAGCAAGATTATTACTAATCGCTTCTTGTGATTCCATTTTCCAAACACGTTCTGACAAGAAATACAGAAACTGGTGTAGGTCAGCTCTTAGAAGTGAAAGTCAAAATACAATCATAATTGAGAAACACTTCAATACAATAAATCATAAATAGCTTTCTATGCTTGTTTAAGTAGACAGGCAACATAAAAGAATTTATTTTGTGTTGAAGATGGCATCTGCACACAAGAAAAAAATAAAGTATATCCCTGTTACCACCACAGAGAAGAAATTACAGCCACTAAGAGTGTGAACTGATCTATTTACAGTCCCACCAAGAATCCCTCTGCAGAAACACCCCTCTGAAAGCAGAGTGGATTTTTTGGTTTTCCCCCAGACTACATCGACCTGCTACTTGCAGATGTGGATGTTGCACTTCACAGGCAAAGCACAAACACCAAACTGGGCTGCTGCAGACTTCAGGCACTGACTTCAATGGAAGACTGCCACATCTTGCTGTGGGGAAAACAGGCCAAGCAATTAAATATGCATCAGCATTAAAGCTAAATGTACAGAAATAGCTTACAGACATAATTTTGGCTTACCAGCTCTGCATGCATAGCCTGCATACATATTTCATTTTTAACTACGAAAGCAAAAATTCTGCGCAATGTACTTTCCGTAACACTATCTTTACCATTGTATGTAACACTGAGTGTTGGAGCAATAAAAAAGCAGAAACTAGACTTTTTTTACTAGGAACTTGTTCAAAATATAATTGACTTCACAGATAATACCCAGCACACTGTCCCATTAATATCAGTGAAAAGTATCTTATAAAATCCCTTCCTTGGTGCTTAAGCCTTCAGTTTACAGCTCTGACCTTCCAACTATTTCTTTTTTCTACTCAACTTTTTTCTTTCTTAGCTAATTCCTGCATTAACTGACAAAAAATAAAAAATAAAATGTCTGTGAGCCACTCCACCTCAGAAGAACATCCACAACGCACAAAAAAGCACAGAAACCCTCAGCTACAGCCGTGCATTGAATGTTTACTTCCACAGCGAAATGAGGCTATCAGCATTAAACATTTCATATGATCTAATATATAAAGAATCTCTGGCAGATCCATAGGTGCAAAAAGGAAATTCTCTTTTTCCTGCACTATGGCAGCATAAAATAGCCCACAAACCCTTCAGAGTTCAGTAAATTCTTATACAGATAAAGACAATGGATAGCCCTACCATGCCACCAACATCTGCTCAAAACCTGCAGCTCCTCTTTTCTTCTTCCAGCACTTCTCCAAGCTTGCATGCACTTGTGTAAGTCTTTAAAGCACTGATCATTTCGGCATGTCACTACTGTATGATGCCTCCTTTATATAATTAGTACTAACATATGGCCTACAATCAGTGTGGGAAATCTAAAATATTCTTTGGGAAGCTGTCAAACCTAAAGGGATACATTTTTCAATAAGTTAGAAGAATTAAATATGCAAATCCTGCTTACAATAAGGATAGCAAGGAAATGGAAATTTAGCCCCAAAGATGCCCTCACTCATTGTATCAAACACAGGGTTATTCTGCTCTGTATCTGTCAGCACCAGTATAAATAAGAATATACAGTGACATGCAGAGAAGTTTTGCAGCCATCACTTTGGCTGGTTTTCAGCAGTGCTGTGGAAAACTACGCAGCGGATAAAATCAAACGTCATTGTGAAAATGCCAGCTGTAGCTAACACACTGGTGTGAATACGGCTTCAAGGTAGATTGTATTAATCCACATTTTTTTCAAAACTTCATCTGACCCCTGGACAGGGAGACCTCTAACATCTCCAGCAAGTAACACACCATGTGTCCGCCAAGCACCACTTTTATGCAAGCTCACCCCAATTATTTCTTCAGAGATAAAAGGACAACATCCCTAAAAATCTCTGGTTTTCATTCTTCTTCACCGGTTTCTGAGTAGGAAAGCTGTCTCTGACTCAAGCGTGGCACTGCTGTGACCGCTGGCAGCAGGCAGCCCCACCGTGAGGCATGTCCAGAAGACAGCAGAAGCGAACAAGGAGAGCATCAGAGCTGCTGCCTACATATTAGCAATAGGTTATCTCACTCCCCTGAGACAAGCCTTCAGGATCAGCAGTTGCGCCTGTTACTTATCAATGAATTGTTAATTAATCAGTTGTATAGATCTAGATGAAACACTACCGGAAATGCACAGAAGATCTTCCAGTGACAACAGTGAATCAAACACTGGGAGAGTTTCCACAGCATCCAAGTGCTCACGGTTTCCCTGGGAAGTCTGACTGGCTTTCCCACAGATCAAAGGAACTAGAATAGACTGGCATGTGTGTAGCAGCAAAAATTCCTTGTAAAGTAGACTGCCTATGTGTACAGCTAATAACTTTACTCATCGGTACAGCATTGTTTAGTGAGGGAAAAAAAAAAAATTAAAACCACTGATGATCCCACATTAAGGAAATAATACGCTCCAAAATTATTTGATCATCATTAGGTTTCAGAATAACCACTGAAATATGGAAACAGCTATACATTCCTCAAAACAGTTGTGAGTAAAGTCAAATCTGTTCAGTAAAACCCTTCCTTAAAGTCAACTTCAGTCATACAAAAACTCACTGATTTGAATAAAATCCCACATCCTGTGGTTAAGAATCTGCCAAGCAAGCCAAATAAACTAAACAAGCAGAGTTGGCATGTGACATGTTTCTTCAGAGTGAGCTGTGACAAGTTACTAATGATCTCAGTCAGAAAGCAACTAATGGTGTGCTATAAAAGGTATAAAGACGTGAAGAAATCTGGAGACAAGGACTAAATGCTGAGTTGCGATAAACAGGTAAAACCATTTTCTGTGAACGACACTGCCCCGGTCAGCTCTAAACCTGTCCCTCCAAATGTTCTGCACCTTTTGTTGTTAGGTGGATTCACCCCTAACAACACCACAGCCTAAAACGTGCTCTAAATGTGTGAAAAGCAGCACATTGACATAAAATTTATTTTGAATCTTAGAGTGAGCCCCAAATGTGCAACATTTGCCTACAGTAAGAGCTTCACAAAGCTGGAAAACCAGCAGTTGTGAAAAGGAATTAGAAGTGTTAACAGGTATGGAAGAAAAACTTAAACACTTCACTCCATGTATGTCCAAAAAAGCATGGGGGAAGGGAGGTAAGAGAGGGAGGAACCACTTGGACTGAGCTGGTAGCTGCAGAGAGACAAGTTCACGATGCCATCCTCAGTGAGTTTTATAACAGGCATTCCCAGTGAATAGCAAAAAAAACAACCCAGAAACAAGCAGCTGGAGATGAGAAAAAAAGATCCATGCATTGCAAAGAGTTTTCTTCCTTACAGCAACAAAGTATATGAGGCCTTCCTTATTCTTTCAAGTATATTCAAGTTACTAATTTTATTCAAATCCTCCTTGTAGCTTGCTAGCTGTTGAAAGCTCTGTCTGATCCGTCTCTCACAAGTTTCAAAGGTGGAAGGAGAAATGTGTTAAGATGATGTCTTAACTTGTCCAGATAACTCAAATTTTTCTAAAATGATTACCACTGTTTTATCTAAGTGTTATAAAACAACAAAAGATGGAAGTTGGTTTGCCATGACAAGAAATTAAACAGGCCCAAGGTGTTCGTATTCGCACTTAATTACTGAATAAATGACAGCAGTTGCGTGGTAAGGTGATACAACCTGACACGGTACTTTCAACCTTCTATTTTCCTGGTCTGTGCATGTCAGAAAGGTTTCTTCTTCCTTCCTCCTCAGCCCCTTCCCTCCCTCAATTTCAGTTCTTGACTTTTACCTCTCAGGCTGCATGGCATTACTTAGAATTATTAAAAGGAACAGTACAAGAGGAGCCAAACATACAAGGTATCATATATTTGAAACCTATTTCAATTTTATCCTGCGTTCTTTCTAGTATCCATACAGCAAAGATTGCCTTTGCTTGAAGATGAAAGTTAATGGACAATTGGGAAGGTATGGTGAACCGAGGTCACAGAACTAAATATTATTTAAGAGCACAATATGCAGTGACACAAATGACATTTTTGCAGGGAAATGATGATATTAGCCTCAGAGCAAATGAATGATGTGCAACCTTCCCACAGTTAAACTGTTCTTTAATAGAGACAAAGCATAAGATAGCATGCAAAGACTTCTAAACACACGGGAGATTACAACCTAAAACCTTAAGCCAAATTTTTACTCGTATTAATAAGGTTACCTTACATCACTGTAGTAAAAGAAAGGGATCATTAAGACCTTTACACTGTCAAGACATAAACAGTAGAACAAAAGACCTTTAATACAAATGAGAGAATCAGACCTAGCAAGATTCATACCTAGGGAAAAAAACACTGTATGTATTATTTATATAATATTATATTATATTATCTATTACTATATTATATTATACAATACATCATGTATATTTTATTTAGGAGCAGGGCATTCAGGATGTGTATAGCCAACGACTCTCTTGGTTCCTCTCCTAAAACATGAAGGGGAAGCAATACTTTTTTCAGATTGAACTCTGAAATCTGAGGAGGACCAGAACCACCAGTAACTACCAATGCTGACGCCTTAACTAATTTAAGATAAATACATAAAACTGAAATTTATGTTTTCAAATATAACACTAGAAGCTAAAGGAGCTTGTTCAGTTGAGTTTGTCTGTTTCTTCTGATATTAACAGCCTTTCAGTTCATCATTATTTCCCAGTTAAAGAGCATTTATATATTTGACATGCAAATCTCAAGGCATTTCAGGCATGGCCCAGCCTATGTGATGATCATTATTTAATTAGCTGTGTTACTGCTTATTTCAAAATGCACGAGGTCACTTCTCTGATCATATAAACCATTACACAAATTCTTTCCATTTAGAGAAGCAAAAACCATCTCAAAAAAACTTAGATTTTAACTAAAAAAGACTGAATAAAAAAATAACACTTTTCATTAATAATTATAAAGGAATACTACAGGTAAATGTAGTCAGAGTATGATAATTCAAAGATAGCAATCAGTGTAACAGGACTGTGATTTTAATATTCAAACAAAACAAAAAAGGGATTTTTCAATGACAGACATTAATATTGAAATTCTCGGGAAATTTAGGGCATTATTTGTTACCAAAAATAATTTTGAATTCTCATTTACAGAAACGTACTTCACCCCTACCATGTTACAAAGCCCTGCAAATCAGAGTTTACACTGATGACTTCAGGTACAAGAAAATAAAGCCAACTGAAAACATACATGAAAATAACCAAATGGATTTTGCAGGACAAAATCAAATTACTTTTTATAATGATTTCCATTTTCAAAAATGTAAGTTACTAACAACAAGAAATTAAAAAGAAAAACAAACTACGTACAATTTATGCAACGTGAAGCTTCCAGTGAGTGGAAGCACATTGCAGAAGTAATGGCAGTGCTTTTTTTTGCGACACAGAAATATTTAAGGGCTCCTCAAATGTCAGCTGTAGCTTGAATGCCTCTAATCACCTTCCACTTTCCCATTACCTGCCCTGACAGCACATGCAAAAAGTAAGGAGAGCACAAGCAGCCCTTCACAGCAGCAACGCAACCCAGGAGATGCAGCGAGGCAGCGCAGGGCATGCAGACGTGATCTTTCAGACCATCCTTACGTTGTGGCTTGGTTCTAAAGCAATTTGGTCCTCTCCCAGAGCTGACAAACACAACCTGAGAGCACACCGACTAAATTACACCCTTCTCGCATGGAATGATGTCTCACCATTACAAGCGACGCACCCTTCCTAAAGGGATTTAGGCAGCACTGAGCCAATGGATTTGTAGAACAAACAAAAACTGCTCGGGGAGCACCAGCTTCTTTATTCCCTTCCAGACTTCCACTCTTTCAGGGAGTCTGATGCCTCACCTGCCTAATCTCTGAGTTTCTAAAGCTTTCTCAAGCAAGACTCCTACCCTCAGAAGGTCCTGTTACATCCCAGCCTGCTAAAAAATCGCATTGCATTCTGTCTTGGGTCGCTCTGTCAGAAGCCTTGGGCTGAAGAGCATCGCCCCATGACTGCACAGGGGTACCAAAGCACAAGGCTGCGCTTCGACTTTCACCCAGCCCCAAAGTGCTCACCTGGCACCACCTGCGCTTCATGTTCAGACAAGCTTTTTACTCTCCTTCCTCCTCTATGGATTGTGCTATAGTCAGAGAAGTTGCATTAAGAAGACTGACTTTTAGACTTCAAGTACTCAAAATCACTTTACTATGGCCACAACCAGTAGAGCACTTAAACACAGGCTTAGCTACGTCCTTGATTAGTTCTGTTAAAACCAAGGCGGAGTGCATGAGCTTAAAATTAATTTCACATGTAAACGCTCTGGAACAGGATCTGTACCTCTACTGTAACACCATCCCTACAATTTAGTTTCTTTACAGTTCATTGGGTGGTTCCTGTTTAAGGCAGAATATAATCAATTCTTTCACCAAACAGCATAAGTAGTTACTGTGTCTTTCACTAAAATTTACCCAAAAAAGAAGGAAAAAGCACCCTCACAAAATTCCACTCCCCCACCCCAGTATTGTTATGTTTAAGAAGAAGGGGAAATCCTCAGTGATATGCCTGAGTTTCATTAAAATAAAATTATATGCCAACAAAAAGCAGCTATTTAAATTAGTTTCTGTCTATTCATAGAAAGCATTAAATATCTGGAGCTTTTTCGAACAATTTTGTAGAGAAAAAATGCTTATTATAATTCAAAGACAAAACAGAATCTCCCACATCTGCTACAGCACTTTCAGCAAATGCACAGTAAGGAAAAGAAATTTAAATCCTTACATCGTGCAAAATGAGGCAGGAATTATTGCGCTCTGCCAAACACCCGCCCTGCACACACCGTATTTACACTCCCCGTGAAGCCCAGCCCTCGCTACTCTTCCTGCCTGGCAGCTGGCAGGGCAGGTCAGAGTGACGTACGCTGGAAAACTGCCCAGCTAAAGCATCTGAGGCTCGAGTCCACAACCACCCAGCCCAGCACATCGCCTTTCGCAGCTCTACTGGCCCATCTCACCAAACAGAGCTGAATTTCACGAGTCTCACCGAATGTGACAGCAGAAAACAGTATCGCTTGGTAACACAATGACCGAAGAAGTAAGATTATTTATCATTGTGCTTTGCAAAGCGAACTTCTTTGGAAGCAGCAGGATGCTTTCTATATAAAAAAATCTTCCTTGATTTGCTCTTTGAGGATAGAATAGAGCCTTTTGCTAATATCAGTGTGAGCACAGAGTTTCCCTTAATGCTGAAAGAAGTTGCGCACGCACATGGGAGAATTATCACGCTAATCTCTTGCAACAGCATCCTTCGGTTTCCACTGCTCTCCACCTATGGTCACATTCTGAAGGGAAAAACACCCATCATGTTTAAAACTTAAAGGCAGCCAGTGTATCTAACGGATGGGAGTTCACAAAGCACGCTGCTAAGGCTGATCAGCCCCAGGGTCTGGGCCAGCCAAATACTCTCTGCAATAAGTCACGCTCTACATTTCTTCACGAACCCATGACAAGAAACAGAAGTTTACAACCAGAGTCAGACTTGGATTTCATACACGAGTTGAAAACCCAGCTCTTGCACTGAATAACCAGAAGAATTAGGTAACAGCTAATTTCTGCTTATTTTCAAGATGAAAGTGGTACATGTGTTTAAGGCAGGCTGGCTGCACAGCAATTAGTTTCACCTTGTGTAAATATGAGATCCTCCAATACACAAAAAGCTACAACCCCACTACACTGGTGAAAAGCTAGGAAGGAATATGGGGGAACATTATGTTAAGGGAGGACATACACCTCCACTTCCACCCTGCACAAATTTCCAAATCGGTTTTAGTGCAATTATTTGTTTGTGACTCCAGTGCTTTTTCCTCACGGGGAAAAAAAAAAAAATCACATTCTTCTCTACAAGGATTGTGTTTTCCAAATAAAGGGAGCTGTGGCTGAAATGCTGATTACCCAGAAGAAATCCTAACAAAAGCAAATGTCATAAACTATAACTTTACACCACACAATATATGCAGTTCCACTGCAAATGCAGCCCTAGCCACGAGAACAAGAATGTCTTTTGAGTCCCATTACGGACAGCAAGAATAAGGATATTTATGAATGGGCAGTAGCTCATTGCCGTGGGAGAAGCATATATATTCATAACAGCTAGTGGACTTGAATAAGTTCCGCACATTTACCTTGCTTCAGAAAAACACACAAGCTACACCACCGTCCAGGATTTAAGGCTCCTCCAAATCAGTGTCGGTTTTCATGGTAAGAAAAAAACAAACAAACAAAAAAACACAAACAAAAAAACCCCAACAAAACAAACAAAAAAACCCAGTGAAACCACATAGTCATCTAATACGTGAATACACTCAAGTACACCCTCCATCCTGGAATATACCTTTGACAACTGTGTAGTGAATCCTTGATTGAACATACCATTCGGTATGACTCAAAATCTGCTTTTGAGGGCGTTTCCATGAATACACTCTCAATTAGATAAATACTTCTCACTAGGTATTTGTCAAGAGACTTCCTTTATTGAGAAATATCTCCTCTTCTGTGAATAAGCACTCAAAAAAATTGTTTTTTTTCTTTTTTGGGGGCATTTCTTCCCTTTTGAAATACTAGAAGCTTGAGACTTCAGAGTATTCGGAGAAGAAATACATATTTTCTGCTGCACTGGAGATGCATAAAAATGTAAGAATCCTGAAAAAAAACAACCATCAAAATGGGCAGACTAACGAGATCTGTGCTCTGTCTAATGCAAACTCAGGCCCATCTGTGGCTACTACCACAGAGAAGAAAGGTGTATTAAAATGCAGAAGTACAGAATAACCTGCCCATAATAAACTTGCTTTTTTCCTATAACTATGCCTTAAAACATTGCAGAGAAAGGTGGTGGTTTTTATCCTAACTTCTGCTAATGCACAAATTCTAATAATGCATGTAAATATCAGTTTTTCTTCTTGAATTCACACATTTAGACTGTGATATCTGTTTTGCTTCAAATTCCTGAAGTTAATTATGTGTTGTATTAAAATAAAAAATACTTCAATCATTATTGCCTTTCAACATAGTTCTTTGTTTTTGCTGCAAGTTAAAGTGCATAATTCATTTATAGATACACACCCCACTGACTGCTCATCTGCTAACCTAACTAAGCTGGTTCTATTTCTTTCAGTACCTTGTCACAAGGAATCCCTTCCAATGCCACAGATCACTTCTGCCCATCCTGCAGTCCTTCTCTATTTCATTGTCTTTTCTTAAGAGCGTTGCATAACAAAATGAAGAATTCCTATTATAAAGCATCATGAAGTAAACCAGTGGTAACTACTAACCAGGAATTACTGCCATTCTGTTTTATAAATTTTTTTTTATTTTTTTTAAAGCCAGATAAAAGCCTAACTTGGTATCTTTTATCCTGCAGCAAATGTAGTTAACTTAATATTCAGCAACATGCAATTAGGTCAAATTATGTACTCGGAAGATTTTACTTGGATTTGTCAGCTGCAAAATTTCAGCTGCCATCACAGTGGCTATTCCCTAAGCTTCACTAGATACTCCCTGAAGTTCCTCAGCCTTCTTCCATTTCATTTCATATCGCCCACAAATTCTACCTTCTCTTTATTCATCTTTTGGGATCGCTATACAACAGTAACATTAATAACATTCACCCTACTACTCATTCCTACATCTTCCTGTTAATCTTCTATGACGTCCAAGTTGCCAAGTGTCCAAGCAGCTCCGAGCATGACAATAACCCTGAGTTACCTTACACCACAATGCCTGCAGAAGGATCGGTTCCAGTAAGTCTACCACATGCTTCTCCATTCGATATTCTTAAAACGTTTCTAATAGGCTAGCACTTTGGGATGAGAACTTTTAGAAAGTCTAGAAAAAAATTACACCCGTTAATGTCTAACACAAAATAACAGTCTGTCTTGGTTTTAGTTGTAGCTGTTCATCTTCTTTAGTTGTACCTGTACCTTCTTCATCGGACCTAGTTCTAGAAACACTCATAACAAGACAAAAATCTATTATAGTCTATCATCTTGTGTACTTCTCTTTGCCTCTTCTTCCTAGGAGAATTCAACTCTGAAGAGAGAAAAGGGCCACAGACATCTTGTGAACCAACAAACCCTTTCTACTGCAAGAGATTTCATACAAAAGACAGTGGAACATTACACTAGGCAGCAATACAACCAAGAAAATGAGAGGTTATGCTTTTACGTGAATCATCAAATTCGCACAGTAGTTCACTGAGCCTGTCAGGTTGCTGGTACCACCACCAACTGATGTATTTTCTTTCTTCTCAGTCCTTAGTTGGGCAATCCAAATGTGGGGCAACAATCCAGCCTGAAATACTACATAGTAGTGAAATTCACTCCTATTGTTGAAAAAGCATTTGTCCCAAAAAGGCACTCTTCTAACCTCAAAAGCCTGCAAACAGCAATGCTTCTAAGAGCTCACATGCATCCCACACAAAACCTGTATCCATTTAAATGTCAGCTCACAAATGTATCTAAGATGTATAAAGAAAGCACTTCCATTTCTGGGAATTTAGAAAGTTCTTTGCTACACTGGCTTGCAGTCAGCCTTCAGTAAGAAATTGCTCCAATGGGTCAGACACGATTTTATAGCAGCGAGTGCTACATTTAGACTCCATTCTCACTGCTTTTTCTGTCTTTTTTTTGAGAGGGGAATTTCTTCCATGTTTTTAAAAACAGTTTGTCCTTGTTTATTTCAGCTATTGTGTCTCCATCTAAAATCATCAGAATCAATGATTCGGAAATACTCCTACAGGAATCTTTTTTTCTAAAAGCACAGTATCAGATGGTCATTTCTATTTTAAGAAAAAGCTTTCTAAAGCAAAAATAGCATTGATCTCCATAGCTATAAACACAGCAGCACAATACATCCAAGGAGACAATACACTTCACCTTCCTAGCACTTATTATCAGGATAACCTTTAAAGTATCAGAGCGAGAGCAGGTAACAAACCAAACATCACTGAAAGCGGGAAGCAAAGCAGTCCAATAACTTAAGATGTAGACCATGCCATCACAAAATACTTCAGAGAAGTAACTCTGAATTGAATATTTTAGAAAAAGAATGGTAAGTTATTTCTTTTCCAGAGTGGATCAATACAGTAAATTCTGCATGCAAAAGTGAGACGGACTGTGGGCACGTAGCTTCCCCTCTTCACTGGACTACCGCCTCACAACCGCAGATTGTTGCTTCAGACTTCATTTAATGAACTGCCAACTCTGTCAATTTTGTAGTTTGCAGTTTTTGTTGTACTGCTACAACTTAACCATTGCATCCTTCATTTAGAAATTAAGCCAAGTTCCTTATCCCTGAGAATGCAAAGTAAAAACCTTGAAAATGCATGATCCTTATGAACTCAAAAAATCAGAAAACAAATAATAAAACAAATCTAGACTTTTAATTTAATCTCAACTTAAAATTTTTCAGAGACCAAAAGATCTGTATTTTTAATTGGCCGGAGAGTGAAAAGATGATTAAGAGATAATTGAGAATAAGGAAGTCTTTGTGAATTTAACTCTTGAACATGGTTATTAACATATCCACAGAAAAATAACGGTTCCTATTTCCTCTTATCTACCAAACACAAAATGTAAATTACCTAAGCACACATGAATCTTCTGAAAGATGAACCTTAACCAAAAGCCTCCAGAAGTCTGCTTAATAACACTAAATAACAAATCACTCACCACGATGCAGACCAGGCTTTCCGTCTGTCCTCCCAGCAAGATGTCCTGTCACAGGTCTGATGCTTTTCAGGACAGAGACAGTGATCCTTCACAGCCTGCTTTGCGAGGACTGTGATAGGATTCTGATCAGACTGAGACAAGAAAACAAGAAAACAGTTCACTTTTCTTCATCTTTAACACAGGGTAAAAAAATTATCCTCAAGTCCTCTGAAGAGCATACAACATGCTATAGAACAGACCATTTCATTCTTCATTACTCCAAGGCATTTCAGCACAAACCCATTCCTATTTGTGGAAGGCCTGAAGTAAACAAGCATTCAATCCCACTGACATCAGCTGTGGCTTTGGTCTAACCATCAAGCACACACGTAAGTACCCTCACTGAATGGATGTTTTCTTCAGTCACTTTGTACCCGGGAGACGCAGAGCCCCTGCCGAAAACAGAAGAGTACGTATGCTACATGAATGATGAGATGATGAAGATGCCGAAACATTACAGATATACCGCAAGTGGAGTTTACATCCCGAAGCAGGTGATGGTCAATGTAGTAGGTTCTCCTACACACAATCAGTGAGTCAGGCTTCTGGGGTCACCTCCAAGTAAAACCATATTCTGTACGACCAAGCTCTTGGCTTGGCAGAAGTCTCACTCCTGTGCAAGTAACATCAGCCGCAGAAAAAAGAACTGGCACTAAATTGCATGGATTAAATTGATGGCATTTTCAACCATCCTGGCCACAATTCCCTAGATAACAAAACCAGCAATCTTTAGCACGGTTTTTCTTTGTCACATTTAACAAACAAAACACTCCCACCCCCCAACTGTCAGTTTTCACTAACCCTAATATTACAGATGAACTCCCTACCACAATGAAACATCTTGACAGCATACTGCAGGTTCCTTTATCAAAACAACAACAAGGATGCAGTGTTTTCAAAGAAGTTTTCCATTAAAAAAGGAAACAGCTAATTCCACTTGCATGGAGTCAGCTACACTAATCCAAATGAACAAATTACTAAAAACTGACAAGATCCATAGTCCTACAGAGCAGGTTAAGGGAGAAGGGCAAAGTGAAAAAGCAACCACTCACGTGTTTGCATCATACTGCTCGGGAACAAAAGTTTCATCACAACTGAAAGATATGATTTAAAAAGAAGAGCGTACATTACATTTGCAAGAGTGCTTTTTCTTCCAAACTAATAAAAAACTTCTAATACACCTAATGTGATCCAAAACTTGATGCTTTTTTTCTGTCTGACGTTTTGTAAAATTAACCTTACCTGTACTTCTTTCTTACTCCTGTTCCTGAGCAACAGTTCATGACCAGAACAGGTCTCCTGTTCAAGGCAATTTTCACACTTTAGGACACTGACTTTGACCTGATTGAAAAAATACTGCTTTCTGACATGATGAACTATCTTTTTGACGTAACAGACAGCACTGTTGCTTCTCTCCAAGTTCAATCTTTATTTCGCGGTCATTTTTAGCAAATCAGTGCTGGTGGCTATACACCAAATGCTTACAATTTCAAGGAAACTGTCATCGCCCTTGCCAGCGAGGTACAGCATGTGAGTGTCGGCGTCAGTTTTCAGGCTCCTCAAATTTTCTCTATTATTTCGTTTATTCTGCTTGTGGCTTAGTCTCAACATCCTTCCAATATGATTTTGCCAACTCTCCAGGGTAGTTCTCAGTAAGGTTCAGCCTTCTTGGCAGCTCTGTGACTACAGCAAGACTGGGACAGGAGGGAGTCTGTCCCACATTCCCTGCTCTCCTGATTCCCAGCAGTGAAGACAGTGAGTCCTATGCTTGTAGTCTGATCCTGGGTACCATTCACGTTGTTTCCTGCTTGAGAGTATCACCCAGTGGGTGGCTTTGTATTTTGTAGCAAGTTGAAAAGGTCAACAGGCAGCTACCAGCTATGGGTTGACGAAGAAACTATATCTATACACGCATATATATATTTAAACCATTTATAAATAGGTTGCAAATTAGGTACGGTTATGTACAATACATATAGGCTTATAGTTATATAAACAATCTATACTTACATTAAAAATACATCCAAAAATACACATCAAGACACACACACATATATAAATAAAAAATCCAATATAACAGTCTTCTCTTCTTAGGTCTAATCACATTAGTAGCCAAAAGAAGCTAACAGATACAAAAGTCACATACTAGGCATCTGATCCTTTAAAATTTACATCTTCCAAATGACAGTAACTCCAGTAACTACCTACATAACTTTACAGGTTTTTCTTCTTCTCAAAGAGCCCCTCCTCTCTTCCTTTAACATAATATTACAGTTTATTCAATTTCAGCACCTCGTAACATGGCACTGACTTCATAAGAGTACCTTTCTGATAGCTCATCTCTTACGCACACATACTGTTCTGCAAAGAAATAAAGCCAGATGATGTTGAACCAGTTTTCTGAAGCTACCGTTTTAGAAAAACTATGAACAAAGAAAAATGTGGTTACCTAATTTTTAACAAAACAATATGGAACTTGATGCGATGCATTAATGGTCTATAATGTTATTGAACAAGACTACAAGAGAGACACTTTACTTGCACTTGCTTGTCAGACAATTACTCTCTGCTACCGTAATACTTCATGCGCATACTTCCAAGGAAGACTCATGAATGCACAGGTTCATTAAGGGAATGAGAGAATCGATTGTAAAATGGAAAAGGCCGAGTGAGGTCATATTTCAAAGAGATGAATATGGTACACTCCATTATGTTGTAATCAGCCTCTCTCTTTCATCCTAAGAACCATAATAGTCTATCCTAATATAAAAAAAAAAAAAAAAAAAAAAATCTCTTTTGCCTGCATCATACCTTCATCCCAAATACAGCGAGGAATTCAAATGTGCTGCAGGCAGTTTCCATTTACCATGGTCTTTGGAGCAGACGGTATTGATGTTGCTGACCATTTTTCTCCTTAATAAGAAAAACATTCAAATGCTACTAATATTGCTGCCTTGGCAAACCACATTTAATAGATGGGACTTGCCCTGTACATGACACATAGAACATCAATCAAGGCTGAATTTTATTTCAATTTATTATGGTTGCTGTCTAAATGAAAAAATGCTTATATCGTTAAAATGTCTTACAATATAAATGTGCAAATGATGTAATCACCCATTTTCTGAGAAAATTCTGATTTTGATTAAAAATATCTACAGTTGAACTTCTAAATATTTAATAAATGCAAAACCAAAAAACGCAAGTACATTAAGAAACCGCAGTAATTGGTATCTGGGGTAATATCATGGTTTTGTGCTCAATAGCTTTTATCTTTAGAAGATGAGTTTATAAGGTATTCTTTTAAAATGGTAACAGCTGCCTTTTTGTTAAATTCATCCAGAATAAATTACTTTAATCTTGACTTCATTCAGGACTCTCACACATGTGGGTGTTTTTCAAGTTCTTCTTCACCACGGGTCTTTGCACGCTATAACCCGCTGTCTCCAGACGCTGAACCTAGTGGCCTGCAAAAGTCCTGCAAGCTTTCCCAGCTAAGCATCTTAGGACATCACACGATTATGAAGGGGTAGAAAGCAGCACCTTACAAGAAAATAGACAATACTCAATTTCATAATTGATTACAAGCCTGTCCCACTTGCGAGGCAGAACTTCAGGCTGGGCAGAGCGCTGCTGGCAGGCAGGGAGCTGCTGCAGCAACGGCTCTCCCGGCCATGGCCTCCAGAACTGCACAGAACAACGCCCGCAAGGTAAAGGCCACACTGCCCTGAGCACTACAGATTGCCAAGTCAACCCAGTGGTATTTAAACCTCACTAAACTGTCATACACCATCTCTGTATTATTAGCACACAATTACTATATAAGTACAATTCTCACCCCTTACAAACAGCTTGCTCTTTCTGTTGTGTTCATTTGGCAACGCTCAAAAGTCCAGAGCCTAAGCGTGCTATAACACATCGATAAACAATAAATGCTTACAAAATTTCATAAGCACATAGCACGCCAGGAAAAAAAAAAAATCAGTTTTTACTAGAAAACTAGAGTTTAGCATGGATCTGTAGGCAACTTCCTAACATTCTCCTTCCTCCAACAAAAGCATTTGAAACAGAGTTTGGATGGAACAAGCAAAAGACTGAACTACAAAAACGGCCTCTCAACATGTATAGGAAACCATGATAAGATGTGACGAACAGACAAGTCATATAACTACACATTGCTTCACTTAGTGCCGCAGTTCATCAGGAAACCACTGCTCACACACAAGCATCTTTGATGAGTGGGAAGGCAGTGTGCAAGATTTTTGCCTTGCACTGCATTTTATCATAACCAAGATCTGAGGAGCAATTTGAACTTGGCCTTTAAAAAAAAAAAAAAGGATAAATAACTGGAAATGAAGGAAGTGCAGGAAAGCTACATGACAGATAAATAGGACTTTTCTAATGCTGCATATTGTAAAGTTTGCCAGAATGTGTTGAAAGAAGAGCCAGTTAAATCACATCCTGCTGCAGCTGTCCAACTTTATAGCTAAAATGGTCATATTAATTCCATTAAACAATTAGAGAAGGAAATCCAAAATATTATTACAAGAATGTTGGTTTAATACTGTCTTATTTTCAGATTTAATAACAGATACGGTAGGCTCAGCTTCAAAGAGTGATGAATTTATACAACCTGTGGGTATTCACACCCTCAGGGACACAAAGCTGTTGTCCTATGGAAATCCTATAAAATCTCAAACTCAGTATACAGTTATGACAGACATTTTAGAAAAGAAAGGAAGGATACTGTAGCACTTATGGATCTGGCCTGACATTTAGGGGATCTCAATTTAATTTCCTTGTCTGACAGACTTCCCTTCATAATGCCAGACAAAGTAAATCATTTTCCTTACCCCAGTTTCCCATCTTTAAAATAGAGAAGACCACTTTAGTACCTGAATCAAGCAAGTTTTAAACAAAGGGGAAAAATATCCTTTTCCTCTGTATTTTTATTTTTTCCTCAGGTAGAAAGTCACCCGAAAGCTCAATCTTCCAAAGGCTTTGACTGTATTCTGTTTCATATCTCGTAACCAACAAAACACACTATAAGTAACATGCCTTATATGTTGCAGGTCTTAATGTCATTGGAGAGCCTTCCATTTCAAAACTACTGTTCTGTGATAAGAAAAGATATAGAAGAATGAGCACTATGGAAGTTAATAAACAAAATGCATTCATGGCCCATTACTTCAAATAACTTTACTATATAAATAGTCCACTCATAAAATAATGGCCTCAATTAACATTTAATTCTCACACAATGCATTTGTAATGTACTGCAGGGATTAAAAGTTCTGCATGAATATCACTATTCCAGAAGTGCCACAACTTATAAGGGAACTACTGACATATTTTCCACTTGATTAAAAACAGTTCCTAGTCTTTTTCTTTTCTCCCCCCCCCCCCCCCTTCTTCTCCACTAGGCCTCCTTGTACCAGAAGGATTACAAGAAAAGATATGGTATTATGTTGGAGCTCCCAGCCTGCTAGCTGGTTGCGGTGTTCAGCCTTGCTTTGAAAATTCATAAGCATGCTAGTGCAGCACTACTACAGAGGAGAAAGCTAACAGCTCCCACGACCCTGGTAGTGCTGCAATTTTGTTCAGGATGCAAATGATGAGAATTCACCATGCAAGTGGATCCTTCAGTTTTTTTTACAACGAAATGGAATGAAGCAAGTTTTCTGAGACACCTCCATCCCCATCAGCTAAAAAAATGCCAGCACTGCCACTGCAGGGAACAAACACTTGAGGACAAGACCAAGGCAACAGTGGAAGAATCTTTCTGACATTGTGTGGACATCCTGACAGCGCCATGCGATACAAGGGCAGCTGCGATGCTTGTAACTTGATAGATCTAAATGTCGTGTGAAAGACCTCCCCTCACTCTGCAATCTTAGTGTTTTCCAAGCTAATACATTCTCTTTTAGCACAGAAAATTAAGAAGTTAACCGGGAAAGAGAGTATCTTTGTAATATGTGGTTGCTTTTATCCTGCAACACAATGACTGAGCATTGATGAGATGATAACTCGCTCAATTAATCAAACACCAACAAAACACATTGTAACAATGACTGCCGCATTCATGGTGTCATTTTAGGAACTGACTCCAGTACACAGAGATAATTTTTTGTCCCATGGATTTGACCTGAATCCTAATGAAACCAAACGCTAGAAGAAACCAAGCCAGTACAAACTACCAGCTTTCAGGCCACGCTGCAAAATCTGCTGAAAAAGCCAACAAATGCTTCCCCTAGAACTCAGAAAGGAGGAAGGCCAGAAAGCTCCTGTGGTGAAGTGATAGATTAAAAAAATATTAAGAGTTAGCATAAGACAAAGTTCTACATATAAAATCTTGCCAACACCTATTATCCTCAAAATGCGTTCAGGGTCATGTTAGGACTTCTGCCTGTGGGCTCGTCTAACGCCTGAAAAAAACCTAATTCAAGGAAAATGAAATATACAAAAAACAAAACTGCTTTTCAGCTATTATCTTCCTCGCAAGTATTGTCTTATTTTAAATTTATTGTTAATACAGTATGTTAGTAGTTGCCCCTAATAAGCTCTGCATACATCAAAGAAAACTGCATACACTGACAAAGACGCTTCTGATTTTGCACAACACATAGCTTTTTTTATAGGATATGTTCTCTCTTGAAAACTACTCCCTCACAAACTGAAAATTCAGCAGAATCTCTAATAGCTTTCATATTTCAGTCTAATAGGTAGCGTGGCATTGCACTGCCACCCACCTTTGCTACAATATTGCACAGCACATTTAACAGACATTTGCTTCCTTCACACAGTCCTTATGTGCAGCTTCTGCAGGACCTCAGTATTAACATTTAACAGAGTCTATGAGCATAAAGCACATTTATGAACACCTGCTAGAACATTTTATTTGCCTTAAGAGTTTTATTACAACTGTTTTCTTGCTATGTTTTATGGGCCAAATCCCGGTCCAGTTTTCACCTAAACTCCCATTGACTTCAACAGGAAGCAGATTTGATTGTATGTGGTTTTCCATACAAATTCAATATAGCTTTAAACAAAATGGGATCCACAATACTGGACAGAAAAAGCCAGTGCCTAGCAGGTCTAAACAAACCCAGTGAACTCAGCCTTCAAAGAGAATTAAACAATAAACAAATAAACCTACCTCAGACTCACAAATCTGTTAACCTTCACATTGTACTACAAAAATTCACCGACTCCAAGGCTGAACATTCAAGTCATACAGGTATCCCATCCACAAAAGCCTGTGGCCTCCCACACCTTGGTGGGACGTTCTACCATCAACTGCTCCCTCTCAGATCACTCACTGATGCTCCCATTACAAAAACCTTTGTGCTCCTTATTAAAGCCACCAAAGGCCAGAATCCAGCCATGTCAGCATCGATCTCCTCCTCTGACACATCCAGACAGTCATGGCCCCCTGCAACACCACAAGAGAGCCTGGAACAAAGTGCACAGAGCCAGAAGGCGAACCTGGGGAACAGTCCAAGGAAGGTGTTGCAGAGGAAGCCATGCCAGAAGTCTGACTGTTCTGAAGATGCTCTCTACAACTCTTTCTCTTTGACAGCTTTGCCATCATTACTGAGATGTTTGTAACACCCCTGTGAGACTGAATGGGACTGCAAACAAGTGAGCAACACAGCTCCTCATAGCTTAGCAAGAGGCAGCAACAGAGGACTCCACGAAGTCTGCTTGGAACCCCTCTAAGAAGGTTTAACCTTATCGGAAAATACATAGACGTTACTTTGACCATCACTATAGAAAGTCTAAAATAGTAAGACAAACAGCTAGTAAACAGCAGAGAATACTACAATGCCACTCCTGTTTCACAAAAGCTTGACAGTATATGCTTGATTCAATGCATACTATTAAGACCCCAAAAAATCAAACAATTATAAAAATGATATTATAGACACAATGATGAATGGCAACAGATGAAACGTTAACAGGTCTACCACCATACACAAAAATCATTGATCTTCTCTGATTACTACTTAGGTGATCAGTGTGTATGAGGTCCTAGTTGCTGCTTGCTCTAGATTTTATTAGTGCTCCAATATCAGACATCCAATTTGGAAATCAATGCTTACTTCATCATTTTTCTCTGAAGGATTCTATTATTCACAATTGATTTAACAGAAATGAAAGGCTTACCATTAACAAGACCCAGCTGCTGACACTTCTTAGATGAATTATTGAACTTCTAAAAGTGAATTAACTTAACCATCACCAAGACTTATTGTCTGATGTTTCTCATACCAAAGTCAGTGTATTTGTAATTACGGACTCCAGAAGTAGAAGGTAGCTTCTTTGTCATCTCCTTAAACACCCACCATACACTCCAAGCAAAAATTAAGATTTGCAAAGATACAAATAGGAGTTCTGCACCAAATACAGTCAGTGGGAGCTTAGCATCTAACTGCCTTTTTACACTGTTAATATTCATCTTCTTTCTAAAACTCAGAGATACAGGTCATTTCAGGCTTCAGAAAAAAGAATCAAATTTATGGCAACTTACAAATTTTGCCAATGAGATTACTACAGTCAAAGATCCATAGAGCTGACCACGCCCTGCCAAAAGCCTACAGAAGACCATTATTAATTCCCTTTAGGTACAAAGTGAAGATTCATCTTATGAATTGAGATATAAGTAGCAAATATTAGACAACTGCAAATAGAAGTAATGTTACAACTCCACCCCCAAAAGCAGCGTAAATGTACAAAGTGGGAGGTCTATGCACAAAATTAGTCATCTGAGCCAAGGGGCTATCTGCTCAGAACATAAATCCATCATGCCCATTTTCCAGTCTAAAAAGGGCTATGCATCGCCCAAGGTGAATTCAGTTCCTCATGTAAGAGCTTTTGTTCTGCAGATTACAACTTGATCAGAAGTTCAGTACCAAAAACAAACAGATCTGGAAGGGCAGTCCAACAGACCAGCCTCTGTGTTGTAATCCTATGCATTATCAACTTCAGCCTCAAATACTACACATTCCCTAGCACATGCACTACTAATAATGCTCTTCATGAAATGTTATCAGTGAGATAAAAGTCTTGAGTGTCAACAGTGTAACACCACCCAGCAGCACTGGCCTACAAACAAGTTGTTGTCAAACACACAAGGACTTGTGCTAAGCAATATGCTATCCTTAAACAACGGTGTCATGGTTTAACCCCAGCTAGCAACTAAGCACCACGCAGCCACTCACTCACACACACACCTCCCCTCAGCAGGATGGGGAGGAGAATGGAGAAAAAAAAAAAAAAGGAAAAGTTGTGCATTGAGCTAAAGACAGTTTAATAGGACAGCCAAGGAAGAAAGAATAATAAAAATAATAATACTAATAGAATATACAAAACAAATGATGCACAATGCAGTTGCTCACCACCCACTGAACGATGCACAGCCAGCCCCAAGCAGCAATCTCACCCCCTGCCCACCCATCTTCCCCAGTTTATATATTGAGCATGACATCATGTGGTATGGAATATCCTTTTGGTCAGTTCGGGTCAGCTGTCCTGGCTGTGCTCCCTCCAAGATTCTTGTGCACCTCTTCATCCAGCAGAGCATGGGAAGTTGAAAAAGTCCTGGCTTAGTATAACACCACCTAGCATCAACTAAACCATTAGTATGTTATCAACATCATTCTCATGCTACATCTAAAACACAGCACTATACGAGGTACTAGGAAGAAAATTAACCCTATCCCAGCCAAAACCAGGACAATATCCACCCCTTATTCTATACGATCTACATCATGCCCAGGTCTTACACTCTCCAATATGTTCCAATTAATCAACACCATTTTTACTGTTTTCTGATATACACACACACACATCATTCCCTTAGTCTATGGGCCATCCCTCTGAAACATCCATTTAGTTCATTTAATCCACCACTCTAGGCTCTATCTGCCATAACAGTCTTTCAGGGCAGGAGAGATGGTGCGAAGTCCACTCCTTCAGGGAAGCAGGACCAGGCATCAGTGTGGTGGACGGGTGACAGCAGGCACAGCAGGAGGATGGTGTGTAATGCTGGATTATTGCATGCTGATGTCATTTCTGGTTCCATCACCGCTGCACTTTGGTCGGTTTCATCAAAGTTCATTCTTCATTAATCTCGGTGATTCTTACTGTAATACCATTGACATAGCATATAACAAGTATAGCAGTAATGACATACAGTGGCAAGCTTACAGAGCAATTAACATCATACAGTTTAATTCATTATCTGTTCTCACCCAAAATCAAATCCCCGTGAGGTACACACCAGACTTCCCCACCCTTCTGCATCACCCACCAGGTGCACCCAGGTCCTTGAGCAAGAGCAATTCCACAGATAGGCTTGCCTTTGTCTGAGGCAGGAAAAATCCAGACTATCTTCCCTAACATATTATTCATGTGCACTATGGGAACTTTGTCCCCTTGTACAGTGCACGGAAGTTTTGACTGGGCAGGACCAGTTCAATTGGTAGATCCCCTGGTGTTAACCAATCAGATCACTTTTGCTAAATGTGTATCCCAGTGTTTGAAGGTCCCACTCCCCATTGCTCTCAGAGTAGTCTTTAATAGACCACTGTATTGTTCGATTTCTCCAGAGGCGGTGCATGATAGGGAATGTGATACATCCACTCAATGCCATGGTCTTTGGCCCAGGTCTCTATGAAGTTGCTTCAGAAATAAGTCCCGTTCTCTGACTCAGTTCTTCCTGGAGTGCCATGTCACTGTAAAACTTGCTTTTCAAGGCCCAGGACAGTGTTCTGGGCGGTGGCATGGGTCACAGGGTAGGTTTCCAGCCATCCAGTCGTTGCTTCCACCACTGTAAGCACACGGCAGTTGCCTTGGCCAGTTTGTGGGAGTGTGATACAGCCAGTCTGCTAGGCCTCCCTGTATTGATACTTCAGCCATCACCCTCCATACCACCGAGGCTTTACACACTTGGCTTGCTTGATTGCAGTATATTTCACATGCATGGATAACCTGTACAATAGCATCCATGGTCAAGACCACCCCTCGATCACAAGCCCATCTGTATGTCATATCTCTTCCTTGACGGCCTGAAGTGTCATGGGCCCACTGAGCTATAAACAATTCACCCCTATTTTGCCAGTCCAAATCTACCTGAGACACTTAAATCTTGGCAGGCTGATCCACCTGCTGGTTGTTTTAATGTTCCTCAGTAGCCCAACTCTTGAGTAGGTGGGCATCCATGTGACACACTTTCACAACCAGCTGCTCTAGCCAGGCAGCAATATCTTGCCACAATGGGGCAGCCCAGACGGGTTTGCCTCTGCGCTGCCAGTTGTTCTTCTTCCACTGCTGTAGCCACCCCACAATGCATTTGCCACCATCCATGAGTCAGCATAGAGATAGAGCACTGGCCACCCCTCTCGATCAGCAATGTCTAAAGCTAGCTGGATGACTTTCACTTCCACAAACTGGCTCAATTCACCTTCTCCTTCAGCAGTTTCTGCTACTTGTCATATAGAAGTCCATACAGCAGCCTTCCACCTCTGATGCTTTCCCACAATGCAAGCGGACCCATCCGTGAACGTGGCATATTGCTTCTGATTTTTTGGCGGTTTATTTTCAGTGGGGCCTCTTCAGCACATCACCTTCTTCTCTAGTGATATCCCACAATCTTTGCCTTCTGGCCAGTCCATGATCACTTCCAGAACTCCTGGGTGACTGGGGTTTCCCATTTGGGCCCTCTGTGTGATCAGTGCGACCCACTTACTCCACGTAGCATCAGTGGCATGATGCGTAGAAGGGACCCTCTCTTTGAACATCCAGCCCAGGACTAGCAGTCATGGCGCTAAGAGGAGTTGTGCTTCAGTGCCAACCACTTCTGAAGCAGCTTGAACGCCTTCATATGCTGCTGGAATCTCTTTTTCATTTGGAGCATAGTGGCCCCCAGATCCTCTGTATCCCAGACTCCAGAACCCTAAGGGTCACCCTCGAGTCTCCCCCGGTACTTTCTGTCAGCATTCGCCCTGGCTTTCCTCCACCTGGCTAGAAGCAGGGTCCCTCTAGGCCTGGTCATAGGATTTGCTACTCACTTCTTGTAAAAACAGACTGGAAGTCCTTTCCACATGATCAGGAGTCAGATCAGCCCTTCCACTCTGTCTAGGGAACTGCCCACTGGAGCCTGGAGCGGCAGTTTTCCTGCAAGAACCCCCATTTGTGATTGTTCTTTCTTATAATTCACGTACCCATGCCTCTAGAGTTCAGGTAGATTTTCCATCCCACTTCCTCATGGCCTCTCCATGGTCCCACAGGTAAAACCACAGGGTAGCCTGTGGTGTGTACCCTCTACATTCTCTCTCTTAAGCAGAGGAACGCTTACTCCTAATAGTTGAGGTACTGGTCCGTACAGGTGGTGAGCAGGACCTATCCTCTTTGAGTCACTGGAACAGTTTTTCCAACAGGTTTTTGGACTTTTCAGACAGTTTTTCCACAGCCGAGACAGGCCAGTAGGGAGGAAGAGAGATTTTCTTCATACTGCCAGAACTGGCCAGCCACTTTGTCCACTGTTGGTGCCTCTTTGTCTTTCCAGGCCAGTACTGCCAATGAGTTGGCATATGACAATGGTGCAATCCGTACAAATTTCCACCACATGGGTCACGTGCACTGGACTTTACCTGGATCTGTGGGTAACTGCGCTTTGTCCAGGTCATAATAAATCATCTCCAGCACAGCTAATTCCCTCAGGTACTGGATACCTCCCTCCATGGTGGTCCAGTTGCCTGGGTGACATACAACATCTTCCTTGAAGGGATACCTTTCCTTCATACCTGACAGGAGTCGCCTTCAAAGGCTGAGGACTTGTGTCCCTTTTCCAATTGCCTTGTCAATGCCCC
Source organism: Opisthocomus hoazin (assembly GCF_030867145.1). NCBI lineage: Eukaryota > Metazoa > Chordata > Aves > Opisthocomiformes > Opisthocomidae > Opisthocomus > Opisthocomus hoazin. Next base: position 51,334,408 of record NC_134417.1, read on the forward strand.
CTTCCCTAAAAAGGGATCCCAGCTTCTTGGCTTCCCTATCCTCTAATTCTAGGCTACTAGCCCTGTTATCTCAGCACTGGAGCAGCCAGGTGATAACGTGCTCGCCTGGACAAAGGCTGAAATCTTTCCGCATACCTCATAGTTCACCCAGGGATAGAGATCAGGTGGTTATCTCTAGTTCTGTCTCTCCCTCCTGTTCTCTTCATGGTCCTGCTTCTTCATCATCCTTTACTAAACGAGCTGAATTTCATGTGCATTTCTTCTTATGTATAGGGATGACTAATACTGGCACAGGTTGTTCTCTGATTCAGCTTCAGTGCCTGACGCAGGGGTTTGAGTCACCGCAGTGCCTGTCATGGGGGTTTTCCCCTCTCTTCTTCCTGATGGTACTGCATAAGATCAAGCAGCATTTGGCAAATGCCAGCCAGGGCCCAGCACAGTGTGGCAAGTTGTGCCTCTCTGGAATAGCCACAGCATTTATCTTTCAAACATTATATCACTTCATTAGGGCCTTGTAATTGTTCCAGGGTGAAGTTCCAGACCATTGCGGGTGAGATCTTCTCTAGATACCTGCCCATATTCTCCCACATGCCACGCCACCCGTGACTATCCTGCCTCAGGGAAGATCTCTGGGTAGTATTCTTAAACAGTTGTTCAATCTTAAACAAGTGTAAGACCAGAAACACATTCAGTAGACATAGCAATACAAACAGCCTGGTTTGAACATCCCAAGGATATTCAAAATTCTCAAGAGCTGTTGTAAGCAGCCTGAAGGAGAAAGAGAGGGCAGAAGAGAAAGTATTGCTCCCTGTCTTCCCCATAGATTGGTTCTCCTGGGAAAATCGGCAGAGAGTGAGATTACTAATAACTCTTGAGAGATGGCACCCAGGGTACGGAAATGGCAGCAATGCCGAATACAGATATCAAATTAGTCTCATGACCAATAATGTTATCACACCAGAAGCCGATATTACTCAGTATAGCAAAAGGATAATTCTGATCCACTTCCCAGAGGTGATAAACAGCACTGTAGGGAATATCTATAACAAGTAAAGATTCACATAACACAATCATGTAAACAAATAATACAATATTGTGACCAGCAACTATTAAACTAATATAATGAATGCTTATAGCAGTTTTGCTTTAACACACTCTAGTCAGATCTGTCATTATTTCAACCCTTCATGCCTCATGTTGGGCACCAAACAGGACTTCCATGGTTTAATCTCAGCCCGACTAAGCATCATGCAGCCACTCACTCACACACACCTCCCCTCAGCAGGATGGGGAGGAGAATGGAGAAAAAAAAAAAAGGAAAACTTGTGCATTGAGCTAAAGACAGTTTAATAGGACAGCCAAGGAAGAAAGAATAATAAAAATAATAATACTAATAGAATATACAAAACAAATGATGCACAATGCAGTTGCTCACCACCCACTGAACGATGCACAGCCAGCCCCAAGTAGCAATCTCACCCCCCGCCCACCCACCTTCCCCAGTTTATATATTGAGCATGACATCATGTGGTATGGAATATCCTTTTGGTCAGTTTGGGTCAGCTGTTCTGGCTGTGTTCTCTCCAAGCTTCTTGTGTACCTCTTCGTCCAGCAGAGCATGGGAAGTTGAAAAAGTCTTGACTTAGTATAAATATTACCTAGCAACAACTAAACATTAGTATGTTATCAACATTATTTTCAAACTAAATCCTGAACACAGCACTATACCAGGTATTGGGAAGAAAATTAACCCTATCCCGGTCAAACCCAGACACACGGGCTACCAGGGCCACAAGTGTCATCAAGAACAACTGCTCAGCTATCAAAACTAGCAAACATTTTAGGTCTTGCTAGTTCTTGGTAATCTGTACGACCTGACTGAATATGCTTTCAAAACGTCATAATTGCAACTGCTGTCTCCTTTAGCATTCATCATACTTTCACAGCTCAGCTTGATTATACTTACCTCTGTAACTGCTCTGAAGACTTTAGCTCAAGACCAAGTTGAGACTCCAGGTGCAATCCACTCAGGAAGTCTTCTGGATTAATAACGCAAATTTCTGCTTTCCTTTTACAGTGGGATGATGAGGTGACATACCTGTTCCATTCTTTTCACACAACTTGAAAGTCAGTGACTGCCCGGAATCACTAGAGCCTCTTTCCAAAGCCCTCAATGGATTTGACTGCTTGCACATTGCTGGAGGCAAAACATCTGGGCCTTTTTTACCAGGGTTAGTGTCAGAGGATGATACTCTTAAAGAAAACCAATCTCTTCTTTAGTACCGTATTTCTCCTTCTCAACCCCTTGCATCTGTTTTAATCCCTGTCTTGCTGGAATTTTTAAAGTTCTGCTTACCTTGGACAAAAAGTTTAAAGATTGGGGAAAATGGGAAGAAAAGAAGCCTGACAAATGCAGCCTCCAAGCTCATAAGTCTTACTATCTTAAGAAAATAGGCCAAAAATAATGAAATTATGAATAGGTTGAAAATATTTAGGTACCAAATTTTTTTGATCTGCCTCTTCTCTATGGAAGTGAAATGGAGGCTAGCTGGCCATAACAGAAGTCTGGTTAAATTTGATATCTGTATAAAATGCATCTCAGCAAGTAGGTTATAAGAACTTTATAAAAAAAGACATGGACATTGGCAGATTTCCTGCCTTTCTTGCACTTATTTTTTCCAGTATTTCCCACATTGCGAAATACCTCTTAATGCTATAAAGGCAGAGCAGATTGCAAAAGTGGTCCTAGTGGTTCCAGTGGGAGTAAAGTGGTCAGAACCTGGCACGCAACAAAGTTTCCATTCCTACATAGGTTTCATTTATTTTGCAGTTTAAAAATAAGACCATATTTTGGCATGTAACTAGAGCTGCTCCTACAATGCAAAAAAAAATAACACTGCTGACAAGCCTCAAAGCTGTTCCGAGACAAAACTGTGTTGGCAGAACTTTTAGAAAACTTCTTTTTGACTAGAGGCAGAATTCAACACCAGCATAAACGGGAGAAACTTCACTGAAATCAATCACATTACACATGTTTACTTATTGCAGGTCTGAATCCACACTAAGTTTATATAATTATATATAATTTATATAATTTAAATTCTGTTGAACCAATTCTGTTTATCCTCTACAAGCATACAATAGCTTAGCATTGAATTCTATGATTATTCTTCTGTGAACACTGTTTTTTCTCATACACAAATGCCACCATGCTATTTACTAAATTCCATGACCATGTCACACTCATGTCTTCTAATGTAACAGTTACCCAATTCCAGTCCCCAACAGTTAGGATACCATGAAGTTACAGTTGCAAGATCTATATTCCTGCATCAATTACAAGCACAGAAGAAAGTAACATAAATCTGACATTTCACAACCTAGGTTGATTTTGCAATCTACTTTCTAAAATACCTTTTTAGCATGTCATACCCAAGGTTTTTTTAGAGCATGAACAAGTTAACCAATGTGCAGCAGTGCTCCTTCAACACAGATCACAGCAAGATTTGACTCTCAACTTCACTACAGTGCAGACAACCATGAAAATATTCAGATACCTGAACACAGGTGCCCATGCCCTTGGATATCCAGGACATAACTGGATGATGGATGCAACAAAGAACTCACAAGGAAACCTGTACGATTTTAAATCAGATGTTGAAAGCAACTGAATTGAGTTCTTCTTATCAGAGAGAGAGAAAGCTATGTGATAGTGACAACCAGCTGCTCAGATATGCTTACAGGTTCGAGGAACAGGTCACAGTAAGGCCCTCTTTTTTACCTCTTGCTTGGTAAATGCAGATTGTCTCTGCACTGCAGGCTTCAACAGATACGTGGAAGCATGGTAATCAAATCCTAGCACTTTCCAATGTGTACTGTTGCTCCCCCTCCTTAGCGGTTGTGTGATCCCAACTTTGGGAAAGCTTGTGATTTTGGCAAGGTGATAACTTTTTCCTAACGAACACATGTTAAATAAGATAAGATATGGAAGTTTAAAAATCAGTTTATCAGATCTCCACAGAATTTCATTGGTTTAGAAAAGAAAAAAGCATTGAAATTGTTCAAGAAGTATCATCTTGTCAAATATCAAGATCTGCTGCAAACAAAAGAGGTGTAAGATTGTCTCAAAGAAAAAGCAACACAGACCTTAAATACGTAAATATTTCTAAAGCCAAGTTCTAAACACAGGTTACTTACCCTACAGGTGACTTGACCTTAAATGCAGTTGTTTGAGTATTGAACTGAAAAGCTTCAGTGTTTTGTTTAGCTTTTTCTAAAAAACTGTGCTTTTTTTTTTTTTCTAACCTGTTAGACTGTGACTGAAGATAAAAATGACAAAGAAAAGTAGACTGGATTTATTTACCTTCAAATTCCTAAAAATTTGTATCCAATGTACCACAATGCACAAACTGCTTCCAATAATTCAGCTACGCACATTTGCAACACTTTATTGTAAAAGTCAGGCTGCCTACACATAAGATACCTTTTCAATACAATATAATACTTACTTTAGATGTTTATTGACTTAAAACACTTCAACAAATAGGAAGAAATATGAGCTGATCATTATATGTTCAGACTGCAAATTAATGCAATTAATGTGATCACCAAGGTAATTAATGACATTGACCAGAAACGCGGAGTTAGAGCTTCAAATAAACTTAATACACAGCTACTTTAGGACTGAAATTCCACCCAGAGTTCTCACTGAGAATAAATTACGCAATTTTTTCAGTGTAGTATGCCTAACAATTGGTGTCACAAAAATCATCAAATCTTCAGGAATTTAAGGCTAATCTGCTAGAGCATATAAGACATAATAATCATCTTTTTATTTCTACAGTGAAAATAATGTACTACAGGTGTTTCAGAAAGACTTGTTTTTTGAAAACAAGCATCTCTTTCTTTCCATATGTTACCAGGTCTAAGAGGCACATTTTTATTTTGGCTAAATCATGCCTTATGGGACACACTTGTGAGGAAGAAAGGAGGACATGCAACTGGCATTTGAGACATATTGCCAGTGCAAAGCTGCCAAAAGCACACAGTGGGGAGCATGTTTTGGCTATCATGAGCAGAATAAGCACGCACTCCTTAACCACTGCCAGCTGGCATTTGTTTCCAAATACAGAACGCTCACTAGGCAGTTTGGAGACTGGACATACTCCTAACTTTAAACTATGCTCCCATAAAAACTCACTGCTGAGATACCTCATTAACCATGCCTGTCTCTGAGCTTACTGCCAAATGAGAAAGACTGAATGACACAGAAAAATCATACATTTCTCCCCATGCACAAAAAAAGTATTTGAAGTATATCCTAACATACTCTAGTGCTTACAGCAAGAGAAAGATTTTAAGAGTGTTGGGAGAAGGTTCTGCCAAGATCTCAAGAAGCAGAAACACTGTCACTACTCCATTATACATGGATAGAATAAGTGAAATCCAGAGACACCAAGAAAACACAGCAGTAAACAGCAAGAGTGGCTGGCACTGTGATTATAAACTATACTATCATGTTTAATACAACCTCTAGCAATCCTCACAACAGAGACGCTCCCTGGTTTATGTGCTGGGGCAGATTTGTGGGTAGAAGATTAATGTCCCCCTCCATCTGCTAATGACAATATAGGTCCCCTGGGCTTTGCACCAAGGGTACTTCGCCCTTAGGATGAAACAAGAAATGGGAATTTGTGTTCATTTCTACACGCGCCTACTATTTCCAGCAACACTCCCGATTGCTAAATGTGTATTATTTCAACTTTATCTACCAAAAACATATTTCATCACAGTAGTTCAACTGTGATTCCAATTAGATTTTCAAAGAGATCAGATAAAAGGAGAACAAACCAACAGGGGGGCACTTTTCACTTTTAAAGTACTTACCTAACACAGTCTGCATTGGTACTTTCCCTGTAAGTGCTCTAGTCATTAACTTTTCACTACATTTTCAAAGTGACTCCACTCTTTTGGATTTCCCTTTCTCTATCACTGATAGCCTGCTGTCACAAACTAAGCAACCCTGAAGGAAGAAATGTACCAGAGACTGCCATGCAAAGGAGAGGGCACTGACTGAAGTCTTTGTTTCCTTCAGGGGATTCTATGAGGGGATTTTAACTTACCCCTGTAACTGTACCTTTGCTCCTGAGAACCGGAGACAAGTCAGAGGGAGCTTGACACCAGGGCAGTCTTCATGGACCTAAGCCAGTTTGTCATTCTGGAAGAATAAGGGGAAAAAGCAGTTACAAAGTGAAGTTTTGAAGGAATATGGCAAACGTACTCATCAGAACAATGATACTCAGGGCAAAATCAGAGATCTTAGTGCTGCCTCCATTATCCGCAAATGAGAAATCAAAACCAGAGCACTGCTTCACTAAAGTCTCTGAACGCAGATATCTCAGGTTCATGACATGCTTCCTTTCTTCCTCTTTCTACTGAACACCCCTGTCAATTGCAACACTGACCCCCTCCTTGGTTCCAGCTCAAGGAAGAAATAGGTGTCCATGCCAAAATTCCCTGTGAGCACCCAAGGGAATTCCAGGGCCGGACATCTGTGTTCGCACCAACACTGAGCACACACAATTAACTTCCACCAGTCTACTCAACTTAACTTTGGAAAAAGACAAAAAAGAAAAAAAGCTGAAATACCTTTGCAGCTGAACCATCAACACAAGAAAATTCTACCCTCTTTTTAAAAACAGGGAAATGTGACTTCAATAACGTGACCCCTACCAATCCTTTTGATCCAACTAGACACTGTCTCTGTCAACCCACTCCAGCCCAACAAGAAAAGCAGGGCAAGAGAGAAAGCAGTCAAGAGAGCAAAGGAAAAAAAAAAAAAAAAGAAAAGAAAGAAAAGAAAAGAAAAAAGGAATTGATCTGTACTGGCTTTTTTCATCTTCCACAGAGAATTGCCTGATCTCGGACAGACTCTACCAGAGTGCAGAAACTGCAGCCACAAAAGACAATTTGTATTTCTCTCTCACATCAGCAGCACTACAAAACAATTGGTGTTGAACTAACAAAGCACTCTGTCTGTCCAGCCCTTAGTAGTCACAATATTACTTTAAAAACACTTCTCTATTGGCTTTCCAAATCAGGAAATATTCTAAAACAAAGATATGCGCTTAACATCATTAAAATTTGTTGTAAAATCCAACAAAAAAAACCAGACTGGATTTTGCATCCAACATCAGATCTATCAGCAATGCTATTTCCATATCACAATCTTGTTAGAACCAGTAGAACTTCTCCCGTATTTCTGATCTGAATCTAGTGATACTTGGCCTTTTTCTTATGCTTCCTCAACAACAAAACATGCATTTCAGCTTTCATTTAAAAATTAAAGGAATCATCTTTCCCTTTTCTATGTGCACAATGCTGGAAAACGCATCCTGAGTATGACTTAAAAACACAAAGCAGCTAAAAGGGATTCAAAATTGCTAATACCTCCTGATTACCAAAGTCACTCTCAGGTCCTTTTGGAAGGCAGACATTGAAAAGCTTGACTCTCAGTGCTAATATACATACACACACACACACACAGACATATATATATACAAAAGAATATTAAAGGCAAAAGCAGTACCCAAGAAAGGTAAGGGCCAGAGCAAAAAGCTGCAGCTTCCCTTCCCTGTTAGGAGTACAAGATAACATATCTCCTGCCCAACATTCTTTTGAGCAACAACCTGATCTCCTTGACGTGCCTATTCCGTTCCCACACTGTGGTCTGTACAGGTAGGCAGCCCCCAGGAGAGACAAGCCACTGAAGCCTATGCATCCTATAGAGTGCCAAGAGCAATCATTCAAGCTTTTATACAAGCCCATTGTACCTCTGCAGAAAGGCCACACTCAATCCGGCCCACAGAGAAAATACAGCAGCCTAGATTGATGGTATCTACTTACACTGCTGCAGTTTATATATACATATATATACACACATATATACACACACACATATACATACACACACACAGAGTCTCCAACAATCTTTCTGAAAAGCTGAACAAGAGTCTTAACTTTTAAGCTTGAATCACAGCTAGCATATTTAACCCAAGTACTGGTAAAATGCATTTAATGTCATTTGTAAAAAAAACAAAAACATAATTGTTTTGGGGCAGGGAACAGAGGGGGTACTGTGGATACATTCCTCCCTCCTTCTCCCATGAGTAAGGATATATGCATGCAGACGTACAGAATAACACATAAACTTGTTCTCCACTACTCAATTTTCCATTTTGAATGTATAGGCAGCAATATATAAAGTTCACATTATTTCAGTGAGATATGAAAAATGCCAGAGAAATTAAAATTCACATAATATAGATTATTTGGCCATCACTAACTAGAGAAAAAAATGAAGTCTTAAGGCCAAATCTATGGGGATTTCTGGGGATGTCATTACAACCTCACACAGATGCCTAAGACAAGAAGTGCTGATATTTTGTCTGCCTTAGCACAAAGTTAGCTCTGAGACACATGAAACGACTCTTTGAGAAAAAAAAATATTTAAGCTGTATACTACAAAACACCAATGTCAAACATGATGCCACAAATAACAACAGTGAGCCACTCCATCAACAAAGAGTACTCTGACCGCATCAGACCCAAAGGAAGCATCAACAATCAATCTTAGAAAGCTTCATTAGTCACGATCAAAAAAAAAAAAAAAAAAAATCCTTTTTTGTTACACCAAACTCTTACAGCCATTTCAAATTTAGTATGTGTTACACACCTTCCCAGAGTTGTGAAGAGCTCACCTACAGTAACCACAGGCAAGTCCAGTAAAGACTACCACTTGATATGCCTTAAATTTATTTGTCAGAGCTATTCTCAATACAGGGCAGCAAGACTGCAACTAGTCATGGCAGCAGCACGGTGCAGAAGCACTCTGCCCCACAGACAGTTTAAACTTGTTCCTTTTGCTGATGCTGTTTACAAAATCATTTTTACTCTAAATTACTTTGGCTTTGAGTACTATACAACGGGCTCCTCTGATCCTGCAAATAAATAGCTCTTCCATTCTAAGAATATAATTAAAAAGACTATTTAGCGTAACTCTTATGATACTTATTTTCTCTATGGGAAATCTTCCTACAGAATCAGAATAATTTAGGCTGGAAAGGACCTCTAGAGGCTACGTCCTCCAATTCCCAGTCAAAGCAGTGCTGATTTCAAACTTCGATCAAGTTGTTCAGAGTCTTGTCCAGTCAAGTTTTCAAATCTCCAAGGGCAAATCCCACAACCTCCACAGACCCCAGGTCAGAGTTTAACCATTTTCATAGTTTTTTTCCCTTAAGTCCAGTCAGAATCTGCCCTTTTCAGCATGTGACAACTGCCTCTCATCCTTTCTCTGCACACAGCAGAGAAGAGCATCTCTCTCTGTTCCATAACAGCCCATCAGGAAATGGAAGGCAGCAATTCATCTTCCATTCTCCAAGCCAGGCAAACCCAGGTGCCCCAGCATCTCCTTGCATGCCATTTGTTCCAGTCCCCAACCATCAGGGCAGCCCTCCCCTGGGCTCTGTCCAGTTTGTCCCTAACTTTCTTACACCTGGGGCCAAACACTGGACACAGCATTATTCCAGGAGCAGCCTCATCAAGAGCAATCGTTACCCTCCTCAATTGCATGGCCATGCTCTTGCTAATACAGCTCAGCACACCGTTAGTCTCCATCGCTGCAAGAGCACGCTGCTGACTTCAATCCAACATTACTTTTTAGTCACTATATACTTTCATTCCTCCAGTTCCCCTACCCTAAGAATACAGGGTTAGAACAAAGCAAGTGATGTGGGTGGACACCAAATATCCCTTGGGCAATAGTATAATATAAACAAGAAGCTAATATTGTAGCTAATTTTCTTTGTGAAAAACTTAGAAAGGAAAGAAGTGGGGCATGATCTTACAGTCAAAGGTCAACCCGAATTTTGCATGAGAACGGATGGCAATACCCTATACCTTAATCAGTAAACTTGCAAATCAGTATAGTAAACTGAAAAGTACTCAGTTTCTTCTGCTGACAAATTTTTACAGGGAAATGTTTTAGCTAAAATACAAACATCTACTGATGGCTGAAACAAGGTGGCTGCTCCGAGTTAAAACTCTTTGAACTATTTATGAAAATGCAACAAAGCCTTTCACATATTTCACCTTGATCATAAAGCACTGTTTCACAGGTCCCCTGACATACAAAGCAGCATCGGCTATCTTACTTTCTGATCTCAAAGCAAGTTCTTCTGAGGACGACCTCAAAAGAGCAGCACAAAGGATTCGGCAGGAGAATGCACTGCTTCATGAGTGGCATCTCAGATCATCTAAGCACAGAACACCCTGGAACAGCATTTTTTACAGTGACCGAACAAAGAAATATCTACATTTAAAGAAAAATGAATGTGGTTTAGAACGAAGCTATACAACTTCCTGCAGTTTACCCCAGAAAGAATGAAAGACATATGATCTGTAACTTCCTTTGGCTTTTCTTTGAACTCTACATAGAAAGCTTTAAAGAGCAGCATTTTCTTATTAGTTGCTTCTAAGATTTTTGCTAAATTAAATTTCCGAATAGTATTTAATTCTAAATTATTTGAATGTACCAATACCCATGGGCTAAAACACCCTCTCTTAAAGAAAAACAATTTCTAATCATTATTTTGAGATAGAGCATACTGCATTACTTGGATGAAATGAGCAGTACATGCCACTCACTTGACAGCGTCAGTTCCAAAGCATTTGCAGAGCATCTAGACATAGGTCAAAACAGATACAAGAGGAAGGAGATGCGAGTAAAGCTAGGCATGTTACCCGCACTGAGCTACTGAGAGCAACCTTCCTCGCCCGGCAGTGCAAAGTATGCCCTCGCAGAGTGTGAATCAGGTTTCATTCAGAGACCCAAGGAAGGCAGCTTTCTATAGAACTTCGTAGGATGCTCCCCATATGCAAGAATGGGCTTAATAAAGATTCAATTTATCATTTATTTAAAGCTTGTCTTCTATTACTTTGCTACATATTGCTGCCGCAGGGGGCAGGTTTTCATATCTGCCTAGATTAGAGCTAAAACCTCCAGAACCACGACTGCCAAATACCCCAACAACAACCAGCAGCCCTGGACCCGAAGATTATTCTGTGCAAGTTCGAAATTTGCCGCCTTAGCAGCTGCAGAAGTTCCACCCAGGAGCACGAAATACATTTTAACACTGAGATTTAGACATGGAAATATGTATACACACACATGTGTGTATATTCATTTGTGTATAATTCTGCATATAACAGGCATTTCAAAGTAAATAAGCCTCCAGCAATTTAATAACAGTAACAGACATAGGTGTCTGTCATATTTTGCATCCATGAGAGAAAAGCCATGGCAAACGCAGGAGAGCTGTTGCATGGTGGCAGTGTTGATGGCATCTCTCCAGCGAAACCGCTGCAGTGTTGGAACTGCACGTGCTCCCAGCCTCATGCTGCCGTCTACCAGCTCCCCATGCCAGCCTACTAAACAGGAGGCAAGCTGTAGCACCCCATGAGAAGTAAAAGGGAAATCAGTGCCTCTCCCGAGGCCCCTCTGACTGACCCAGAACGAACACACACATCGGCGCAGGATTCAGCGCGAGTCTGAAGTTCTACACGTGACCTGGAAAGGTTTTGCCACACCGCTTCTTTAATAAGAAGGACAAAACCCACTCTATGTGCAAAGCTTTTAAACACCTCCAAGACTGCCACTTTTACTCCTCCAGGTTTATTTTTTCCCCCCCCTTCATCCAGTCCTTTCCATTTAGCTTACACAGAGACCACCTCCAGAGTGGCATGCTAATTAGCAACAGCTTGCATTCTATATTAAAAACAAAAACAGAAAAAAAAAAAGATCTACTGAAAAGGGAAACCGAATGAGCTCATACGCATTTCATCATTCCATTAATATTGGCATATTTTAATTATATCCACATAATTTTAATTCTGATCTGATCAGCAGACTTGCCATAACTGCTGAAAAACAGAGTAATAAATTAGATGTGTGATATGGTAGGGTCTGTTGCCCTATAGACTCATTACAAAGCACTACAAAAATATATATGGCTGTAACCAAAACTGACAATGATAAGCTGACTGTGTCAGGATATAAGAAAGAGATGAACAGCAGAGAAAAGTTAGGCTGGTGTAGAAAATAAATCCAAAACCTCCACAGTATTACTTCAACAAGCTAAGAAAATACTTCATAAAATGAAGTTCTTTTTGCCTTCACCAACATGAGTAGCTCCAATTCTCTACACTTTTCTGTATTTCACAACCGTCTGGATTTTTCCCAGTGGGACCGATTCTGTTTTTTCATGCCTGTACTTCCTGGATGTTCAGTATTTTCCAGTCCATCTACCTGGAACACAAACTAAACTATAGGTCACAGAGAATAAAAAGTTAAATGACTCTTCAACTCTTACAGATTTCCCAATATTGTAGCAAATGGAATACTGCACATTGCTTTGAAGGAGGGAAATACGATTTAACTGACATTTCATCAGTATCTTGGGACTCAAAGATCATCTCCTACAATACTGAATATTTAATTAGAACACAACTTATGAAGAAGCAATGTTTGACAGTTTTTTTTCCAAATGTCTTGCCTAAACTTTAACAATAGTTTGCACTTACAATATGTATTGTAATAGACTCCAGCATTATAATTAAGATCAGCTAAGCTATATTAGGGAATTTCAACAACTGTTGAAATGTCTCCTCCTAATACATACATACTCCTAGTGTCTCCTCCTAATGCATAAATGAGGAGTCAATGATATTGAAAGACAACAGATTTAATGCAGGTAACTTATAGAGTTCAATGCTACAAGGTATTACTGAAACAACCTTGCCTGCTATTAAACAGGCAAGAACATATTACAGCCTCATGTGTAAAGTAACTGTTAGCTGAGAAGGGTTAGAAGAAACTTCCATGATGACAAACAGCACACTGTAACTGCTCACAACAGTTGGATGGCACTGCCCGGATCTCGCATTGCATCCCACTGAGAAGTGGCAGCTTTTTAAATCGTTGCTGAAAACAAACACTAGAAGAATCACGCCCTGGGGTGCAAAGCAGTGTAAAACTAGATCTTTGTCTTGAAAATACTGGTGTTTCACATGAGAAATACAAGTATTAGCACAGATCTGGTTGAACCTGCTTGCAAGTCTGATTTTGCACATGTGTAAATCCACAGAAGTCAATGGGGACTTTGCTTACATTACATACCTCTCCCACCATATCCATATAGACAGAAGTGTGAAAACCGATAATCTCTTCCAGACATATCTGGCTCCAACTCCTACTGTACAGACCTGTGGGCACCTCGTAACTGGGAAGTTGCCAGAATAACTCATTTCATTCTACAGAAACATGGATATGTGAGAATACTGAGACTTCCGCACCTTACCCACGCTAGAGACCTATTACTCTTGAAATGAGCTAGTATCCTCGCATCAATAAAACACTTTTACTACAGATACAGACAAAACTACTTCAGCAGAAAACCAAAAAGGTATGATGGTGAAGTAGCCTTTGGTTGCATCCCTCCTTCTACCTGGAGAGAACCCGATTTTCAAGTGTAACAGTGACACTTTATCATACTGCAACTGGGATGAATTAGACTGAAGATACAAGTGGACTACAAGACCACTCAGCTCTGCAAGTAGGTGCAAAACAAAATCAGACAAGATACAAGGTACCCCAAGGGGTGACCATCTGCTTTGGAGCCAGCTTTTGCACTCTTCATAAGCACACTTAGTCACAGAATAATGACAATCCGGGTTGAGGCAGATCCTATGTTGATAACCACTCTCATTTACTAACACTGTAACACTACAAGGACAAATCCTGCAACTCTTCATCTAGCAAAGCATATTTTGTGGGAAGCTTACCCACATAAAAAGCTGAGGATCAGCCTTCTCTGATCATTAAATCAGACGCGGACAGATACTGACACATCAAGCTTGGTTCATAAAGGAAAGAATTATTTTAAATCAAAACCAGCTTTCCTGGTTAAAAACAAAACACACACCAACTCTAAATGCTCTTATTTTAAGAGCAATGTTTTTTTCAGTTTTGCTTCCAACTCTTCCCAAATGACATAACCAGAACTGCAAACAAGTGATGTCCACGTAGGAACTTCTACCACAATGACACAACTGGTCTAAATTTACATTGACACCACTTTACCGTAATCCTGCTTCTCCCTCACACACAGGTTCTTGCACCGGGTATTCAACCCCTTCAGTTAACTGTGGGGTCGTACGTAACTAACCTATGCTTGCTAAACTTCCCCATGAGAACACTTTCAGAGGTAAGAGCCAAAGAGCAGTCTCAGCGAATCTCCTCTCTTTGGGCTGTTGCTGCACTGTCCTGGAGGGCATTCTTTGGATCCAGCACAGTCCTTGGACAATATTATTCTGCGTTGCTCCATTAAACATTTTATTTTCAGAATCCATGCCATTATTTCCCGTCTCTCTTCAAAGTGTGAAGTTAGACTGCTTTATGGATTAAATATATTGCCAATGATTTAGCCCTCCGTGTTTCACGTCACACGTAGCTTGCTAAAAAGCCACTAAGCACGTCTCAGCCAAAGGCATAATCTCAACTCTGTAAAAACCGGAGAAATTCCGCCACGGAATCAAATGACCAAACCGTCACTCCAGACGGAAACCCGTACCTCTGGAAAACACCAACAATGGCACAAAACAGCACTGCTATTGCCTCCTCGCACCGGAGCCTGCCCCCCACACACACTCACAGGCCGCCGAGCCCCCACCCGGTGCGTGCCCGGCCGGCAGCCGCGGGGACCCCGCGGACGCTCGCCCCGCTCCCCCTGCGGGGCTCCGGCGCGGTCCCGCAGCGCGGCGGGGCGCGGAGGCGCGGCCGCTGGGAAACCGCATCTCCCCCCGGAGGGAGCGGCCGAGCCGCCCCTGCACGCCCTCCCGGCCCTCCGCCGAGTTGCTCAAGTAAATAACTGCTCCCCGCGCACCAAGACGAAGCGAGCGGCCGGCAAGCAGGAGCCCGCGGCGCACCGCGGCTCCCTCCGCACCGGAATCCCGCCCGGCCCGGCGCCCCGCCGTCGGGGCTCCGCGCCCGCTCCCCGAACCACTTCTGACGGCAGGCGCTGCCACGGCCCAACAGCTTGCTTTTTTCTTTCCCCTCTGAGCAGAGATCTGCAAACACCAAGTCCTTCTCTCCGCCAGAATGACGGCTCGCTTACACCAGCGGCGCCGAACCGGGCGGCGGCTCGGCGGCAGCGGAGCGGGCCATCCCGCCCGGGCGCGGGGCTGCCGGGGTCCCGCGCCCGCTCCCTCACGGCGCCTCGGGCGCGCTTTTGTCCGCGGGCGAGCGAAGCGCCCAGGCGCTAACGCGCAACCGGGGCCGCCGACGGGGGTAAACGCAAGACGGGCGCCGCGCACGCCGAGCCCCGCTGCCCTGCCCGCCCGGCCGGCCCCGCCGCCCGGCCCGGCTTTACCTCCGCAGCCTCCTGCTCCCGCCGCCGCCCCGCCAGTGCAGCCGGCAGCGGCGGCGGCAGCCCCGGACCCCCCGCCCCGCCCCGCCCCGCCCCCTGGCGGGGCCGCCGGGGGCTCGCGCGCCCCCTCGCCGCGCGCGGGGGGGGGGAGGGGAGAGCGGGGAGGAGAGGGGAGCGGGGAGAAGGGGCCACTGCGCCATTTTGCCCCCTCTGAGGGCGGGCGGGGGCTCTGCGCTGCGGGGACGGGGGCACGGTGGGCCGCTCGCCCCCCCGACGCTGCCAGCCGGCTCCCAAAGCGAGCAGGAGCGCGGTCCCGGCGGGTCGGAGGAGGCGTCGTCCCCGTTCCGCCTGGCGCCCGGGGCAGGGCGCGGGACGGGCTGCGCCCGCTCCCGCCGCCCCCTCAGCCCGCCCGGCGGGGCGGCTGCCGCGGCAGCGCTCTGTCATTTCCCCTGCTATGCCCGCTGCCTCTGGACGAAGTTTCTCTCTCCGCAAGCTGCCGGCCGGGCACCCCCTCGGAGCGCCTCGGGGCCCGCGTGCCGCCTCTCGCCTTGCGGCCAGGCCCGAAGCGACCCCGCTGCGCCTTCCGCAGGCCTTCGGGCCCGACCCGCGGCTCCGGGAGCGCGAAACCTGCGATGTCCTGCTAGGGGAGAAGCCCCGAAGGAGGGAGGGAAGGCCTGGGGATGCTCGGGTCGGGGTGGACCATCGGCTGCGAGCTTTCCATCCCGGCGGCCGGTGGGGCCCGCAGCCTCACCTCGGCTGCCCTGCAGTTTGGCCTGGTGACTGCAAAGTCTTTCAGAGATAAGCACGGGCGAAAATACACTCTATTCAGATTTTTGACAGCTGTAACAAGCTCAAGGAAGAATTATGTAAACATTATTAAGTGTAATAAACACGTGCCAGCATTAGGCAGTGTTGTGTAGAAACGTTGGTAAAAGCCATGGCGAACATTTTATTCGTAAGGTCTTTTTAACTTTGTGTAGCTGGTGTAATAGGCCCCGCGCTTTGCTGTTGCCTCGACGGAAAATCATTACCCGGTAACAGATGAGCCAATTCGGAAGGAGAGCCACTGGGATGCTGCACACTTTCATTCATAGATGCTGCGTATTAGAGGAAGTAGCAGGAGGCCTGCCAACTTTCCCAATTTAATTATTAAGCTGTCAGTTCCTGACTCTTTGTTTCGACTTCCTGAGGCAACATCTGGCTGTAATAACAAAAATAAATAAATAAAATAAAATTTGATCATTCATTCAGCGGCATTCTATTTGCAATGTCCCTTTTACTGCAACTTTTATGAAAAACTCCGTACTGGGGATCTGGACCCGGGATCATTCTGAACTACCCAGAAGTGAAGACTACAATAGTTTCGGCTGTGATCCTCAAGGCAAAGCTGTGCAGAAGGCTGCATCATATTTGTGCCTTTTTTCAACGAGTCCGGTGGTGTGCATTTAAACTCCCTAATCCTTCTTTTATTCAGAAGAACATCAGCTTTTTTTTCACTTCATGAAGCTGAATGATATGACTTTGGGAGATACAAAAATAAAACCTTTTGCTAGCCAAGAATTTCTGCATTTTCATCAAACATTGCTACAAAAGGATAATGGTGGTTTCAGGGGAAGAAAAAAAAAAGCAAGCCATAAAGGATATCAGATTTAAATGCTACCAAATGTGAATGAAGCACTGAAAAGAAGTTTTAAAATATCTATGACTGCATCTTCACGTGTTCTCTGGGTCTGTTGCATATGATGTGACAGCTTCAGCTCACAAATCGTTATTGCAGTGGCTTTTGGAACTGCATGCCGCCTTTTTTTCATATCCTCACTCAAATACACACACACGCTTACAAAAATGTGAATCTATATATGCACACATGCACACAGAGAGACAAACACAGAGTGACTCAGCTCTGCGTTCTACTTGCTCAATCAGTTTTCAAAGCTCCAGCACTGTTCTCTTTTCTTATTTAAAATGCCTGAAGCCACCTTTCCCACGCTGCTGATTTCACTTCCAGGGTGCAGAGCTTTTGACAAAGCTAGGCCATCTACATTGCCTTCTGTGGGTTGCACTCTCCTAAACGCATGTCTGCAGGTCGGGAGGTCAGCCCTTCCATTAATCACGCGGCAGCTTGGGCTTCGGTGCTGACCCTGCACACCAGTCCCGGGGAATCCTTTCTTCCTGATGGTCACTTGGAGCTGAGGAAGGAGATCAAGATCTGGAGGCAGAGGTGCCGCAAGACCAAACTGTGATGAGACGACACTAGGAATGCTGTGGGGTGACACCATCGTCCATGGAGGGCATTCTGCACAGCACGGGACTTTGGTCTCTCCCATGCTATGGACCGATGTAAGTATGTGTTAGGCATGCATGGCAGCAGTGTCTAATTCAGCACCTCCGAGTGTGACTCTTTCCCTTAGTGCTCCCAGAGAAAGCACTGCTTCTGGTTTTCCCATTCTGTTAATTCTCTCCACCTATCATTAAGAAGTTCAGTGTAGAGATCAGAAGAGTCTGAAGTCAAAGTTGCTGTCATTTGGGCTCCTACCAGAGGATTGACATTACATCCTTTTTTTTTTCCCTCAGAAGTTTCCTTCCTCTCTTAGCTTGGAGGAACTTCTGGAACATTTTATTGATTTCTTAGCTGCTCTTCACTGGAACTCCTCAAAATTCCTGGCTTCCTAAGGCTCACTGGGTACTTTTTCTTTTATATGCTCCAGTTCAAGCAGCAGAAAGGCTAACTATCCTGTTAAGTAGGGCAGACTTTCTTAAATCATCGAAAGAGCTCTGGATAATCCTTTCATACATGTCCCCCATCTTCAAGTGAAATGACTATGCCTCGTAAGTCCTCATAGGAGGGGACTGAATACTTTATATAAATTCTATCCAAGATTCTCCTGTTTTCCCTACAGTTCATGAAAGATCAGTTAGACTCTTCCTTTAGACCGTAAAGAAGAAAGAAAACAGAACAAGAGGAGAGTGTTGAAAGTGGATTTTCTGGTGAAATTCTATTTATCATTTTTTCTACCATTAGCCGATTTCCAGGCATACGGCTCAGATTTATTTTTAGAAAAGTCACCTGGGATTAAAACAAAAAAGAAAGGAAAAAAAATCAAAACAAAACATTTCAAAATGCTCTGGAACAAAGCAATGTTTCTGAGACAGCAGCAAAGACTGCGCTGAGTTCCTGTGACCAGATGCAGCTTTGAAAACTTTTGCCTAGTCTCTTGCTTTAGGAAGTAGAGTTTTTACTATAGGAAGGAGGATTTGTACTTGTGTACATAAAGGAGGCTATCATCAGTTTCCCTCCTTTTTGCTCGGAGGATCCATTGCCAACTTCTGTACCATACACGAATTCAGCAGTAAAGAGGAAAGTATTTAAAAAGTGAGCAAATCCTTCACTAAAAGAAGATTGAAGAACAGTTCAACACAGAATCTCACAATCTGGTGGTGAAGGTCAGTAACATGATGGATAAGACTACAACAGATGTATTTATATATTTACAAATGTGAAAGCAGAAATTAGGGTTGTCTAAAAAGCAGTAGCTGTTAATTGCCAGCCTCATGTACAGACACACACTTGGAGAGACTGCTAATGAACTGAACAAAAAACTAGAGGAATTTCAGCTCTGAGTTACTTGCCATGGACCTAAGAGGTCAGGTGAGAGACTCTGATTCCCAGATGGATCCCAAGCTGGGTGACGTTTGTTGCCTGTGCGGAAGGAAGCTTTATCAGGAAAGTAGCATGTGTTGTTCCACTAAAGCCAGCATTAGCAGCTATTAAAACAGACATAGAGAGCCTCCCAGATATCTCTTATTGTATGGTCTGGAGACATTGGCTCATATAAAACTGCAAAATGCTTGAAACTCCAAATCTAAAATTGCATAATGATACATAAAAAGCATCATGTGCTGAAAGGAAGAAAAAACATCTTGCAGGACTTGAGACATCAGCCATCAGACAAGAGAAATCCAGAATCCCACTGAGCTTCGGGAGATTCATGCACACTTAAATGAACCTTTTTTTGCAACAGCCAGCACTCACCTAAGGACATGATATAAATCCCAAGGTATTTAATAATAACAACTCAATCCCTAGCAATATTCTTTTTTTTTTTTTCCGACAAGATACTGATAAGAAGCAACATGGAGTCCGTGGGCAGTTTGGAGCATGAATTTTGTCTCTGCCATGCTTACTAGGTATCAGCGATGATGTTTTACCTTTGGAGATGAGAAATAAAGCTGTGGTGCAATCAGGTCATCATACAATAATAACTGACAGTGGCAGCTGAGATTATTGGCGCATCTGCAGCTACAAATATTCATCGGGGACTCCTTTAGGCTTCTGTGCATCAGCTGGTCCTCTATTATCTCCTTGGGAATTGAACAAAGCTACACATGGGTGCCATGACTTCTGAATGCTTGATAAAGGAAGTAAAAAATAAAGCTAATGAAAAATCCAACCGATATAATTGATATTGTAAAACCTCCTCTACCGAGCTCAGTAATGATTTAACAAGGGCATGCATAAAAGACAAAGAAGGCAGGCATTAGAAGAGCTAACCCATTTGTTACCTGAGATTTTTTTCAAGGATAATGAGAAGATTGGGGGAGATAATTAGGTGCACTGTGTTTACAGAACCACTCCACGAGGCTGTCCCTAGGATGGATTGACAGCGAGTATCTGGTAGCATGTGTACTGAGAAGACAATACGAAGAACATGGGAGGACCATTTGGTGGGAGTGAAAAAGATTGTAAAGGTCTTTAAGGAGCTAGGATGTAAAATTGTGGAAAGCAATGTCAATATGCAAGAAACCATATCACCTTGGCCTATAATAAGTGATAATGAACTGGAACATTATTTACAGAAAAAAATTGTACGTGGGAGAAAAATGCTTAAAAATGTGGAGGTAAATAAAGAAAGAGATCTGGCTAAAGTACTATGGGCTTAGCTAATAAGGGTAAACTTGATTTGGATAGAGAAAGAACAAGAACATAAGTTACAGAGAGACAGATGTCTAAATCAAGCTGTGTTTGTATTTCTGGATTTGTCCCATACATTTATAATAACATGTAATTCCTCCAAGATTTCTGCTAGATCTTCTGTTGAAGGAGTTGATGCATCTGGTAGGCACAGATTTCTTAGTTATTTGAATAGAATATCAATATATATATATAAGAATAGAATAGAAATCAGTGTTATTTGGGGGTCACAAATTGAACAACAATTAAGCAACAAGGAACCTTCATTCTTACAGGGGTCTCTAGGGCTGATCTTCGTAGACATGGAATTTGTGCACAGAGTACTAGGATTACACTGCCTACTGCTTTACAGAGCACCACCAAAATGGTGATTCCAGAAATAATGAATAGAAATAAGTTTTGCTGATAACACGCAACAGCAAAGTATAGTTCTCCAGTGTATTTGGTAGCCCAGACGCTAAGGGATGAAAGGCTGGGGACAGTTGCACGTACACTGATGAAACACAGCACTGCAGTTTGGCCCCGTCAGCTGCGTGTTCTGGCAAAGGACTCCGAATGGCTGTTATAAGTCAAAGCTTTCGACATCTTTAGACAAGTATGAACTAGTGTCTATCGTGCAAGTAATGGAAGGGATGTGCTGTGTAAATCACATCGGTGATCCATGCTTGGGGTTCTGATCAGAGAAGAACAACAAATCTGTGTTACAAAGGTCCCTGTGTCATCTTTTTATGTAATACCACTCGGCCCTCAGCGATCTAATACTGTTCGGATAAAATTATTTTTAGATTCATGCTTCCTGAGAAACTTTCATGTTTATCAAAAACTGGGAAGGACCTTCACACCTGCACAGATGCCAGATGCAAAACACCTTTATGCCAGTGACCTGGGACAGCATGTCAAAAGACGAGTCAGGTGTGAGCATGCCAAACACAGGATTAAAAAAAAAAAGAGAGAGAGAGAGAATAATCTGTCCATCTAAGAAAAAAATACAAAGGTGTAACTATGCAACTAAATTTTGGAAGACAATCTAGATGAGGACTTAAATCTGAAGTTTTCAGTATAGTATGTGCCCAATTAATGAGCCTGGCCCATAAGTTATGGGCTCTATGTTCCTCCATAATTTCAGTCTGTCTAAAAGCAGAGCCCTGGAAGTGACTACAGCATTCAAAATCTTTGTAGATGGTGGATTCCCTGGTTTTCTAGGAGTTTCCATGATACTGAAACTTGTGTTGCTGGTTAGACTCCTTGTAAAACTAAACAGAGAAAAAGCCATAATAATCACTGCAAGCAGCCGTAGGGATATATGTGCCTTTATAAATGTGTCGTTTTTTTAATACACATACATTTTTAATACATATAGATAAAAAATACAGAAAAGTTAGGTCCTACCAGCACATGTAAAAGTTCTTATTTGCAATGTCTCAACATACTTCTCCCTGGCTTTGCTTCCTGAATTCAACCTCTAGGGCAGATGTTCAGTCCCACAATTACTTTTGAAATGACTTTCCTATAATCTAACTCCTTAAGTGAATAGTGTGGAGTACAGTATGGAATGATATTTGTAGGTACCTTATTTTAACAGTTACTTTTTGTTACAAGTTGATTACTGCATGGGTGCACATAGCGCACTTACCTACCCTAGGAACTTGCTGGTTAGCAACAAATATTTCAAGTAATCGAGAACCAAGAGTGGTAATTGAACCTGTATTCTGTTGTCCTTCAATATATCCTTGGATATGCTATAAGTGGGTGTCATTGGTTGAAGAAAAGATTAAGCAGATGCCCAGCTGGTAAACATACCGTAGATGCATTGCTGCTGCAGGTTATTTTTTCATCAGAGAACCTGCTCCAGGTTTGTAAGCGGTCCTGCAGACAACGTCAAATGACGGAGCATGATTCATGGGCTGAAACACAGGTTTCCAGTCTCCTTCTGAAGAGGTATCGGGTGATTATGAAAGATACCCCAGGGCATCTCGCAATGGCACTCCATACCTGTGTCACTGCAGGCCTTTAATGTCCCCGACTTGGAGTCAGTTTTACACCGAGCATCTAGATGCTTTCTGGACATCTTTTCAAAAGATCACACTGATTCTTAAGTATTTCGTTCTTTTATGCTTACTTGGAAATAATTATCTCCAAAACAATACAAACAAGTAAGTAAACAAACAAGAATACCACTAGCGTGTCTGTAATTGAGACCTTAGGCATAACTGTTTATCTGTGGAGGATAAAACATAACTATTTATCTATGTTAACCTTTGACTACTTTCTTAGTCACATGGAACAGCTTATTAAAAAAAGAAAGGGTGATGTACAGCTACTCTGAGGAGGTTTGCAAAATGATGCTGTCGCTGTTTCGTTCAACCCAATGAGGCCAGAGTCTTCTAATTAAATTCAGAGTTTTACATCAGGCCGTCTGCCTGCATTCTTGGTTGTCACAAACACAGTTGATATTTGTCATTATTTATGCTGTAGTAGTTTTCCGAGTGTGTTTGGGTTTTGTGCAAATACAGGAAGAAACAGACTTCTTGCTGCGGGGATAAAATGCACCCTCCTAACTCTGGAAGATAGCCCTCTGACAGCTCAGCTTGGTGGGTGCTACCGAGTTTCTTCCATCGCTCATACCAGGCTGTGGTTTGCTGTGGAGCGTCCTGCTATAGCTTCCCATAAGGAGTAATATGACCACTGCATTGACTCGTACCGGGAGTGGGACCACCGGGGAGGGAGCGGGCTCCAGTGCCCTCGCAGCCTCCATGCGCCCAGAGCTCCCTCTGCCGCTGCACGTAGCTTTCCTCACCAGACATCATCCCGCTCTAACCCGAATGGCCTGGTCCCTGCTAGGTTTTGTCATTGCCCTGCTTGACGCACGTTTCCGTGTCAAACGAACGTTGTTCCGTTGTGTTCTTTTACTGCTTCTTGTTGTTTTGTGCTGTGGCGTTGCTTGGGCTTTCCATTGACTAACCCAAAAATCAATACCTCTTCTACAGAAATGTATCTGGATAAGCTGAATGCAAATAATGCAATTGTCAAGGCACCGTTTAAATAAATCTGAAAAAAACCCCAGGAATGCACAACATACTAAACCCAGCCTTCTCTCTTTATGGCCAGTTGTAATGTGGTACCGTTGACGTTTATGATCTGAGTGAAGTTTTGTTTAAAATGACATCGGCTTTTGTAAACATGGAAAATACTTCTTGGAATGATTTATACACATAACATTATTTTCTAGTTAAAGAATTTATTTACTTCTTTCATTTCAAAGACTCACAAGGTGAGTCTGAAACTTGTTTACCTGACAAGGTCCAAGCACAAGCATGAACTTGCAGTGCTTTGCTTTCAAATACAAGAAAGGATTTTTGAGAAGAACTATTTATATTGGAAGTTGTATTACTATGTCCCATTAATCTGCCTTCTTCTGTGACATTATGTCCTTCTCCTTTTCCCCCAACTGTCTGGTTCATCTACTAGAGTCTTTGGGGAAAGAACAGTCATTTGCTAAATGCTTTTACAGCCCATAGCACAGGAGGGTCCTGACCTGACTGGTCTTGAGCCTTAGAATATTTTAAAGGAATTTGTTATTTATTATTCTTGTGTGTAATGTATCATGGAAAATTTCCATTGCTTTCATGTTTTATTGAAGGTTATTTTTTATACCACTTAAATATGTCTCAGTTGCCCTCAGAGCAGCAGGTTTACCATACGGCAGCTTCTGCCACACAGACATGATATAGATTACGTAGAATAATAGTTGTGTTACAGTAAGACTGGAGGAAATAGTGTAATGTTTTGAAGTCTTGCAGTGGCAGCACAAACGACACACCGTGATGACATTTTCACTCTGTTTGGACTCTGCTGTGTAGCAAACATCTGAAACAAAAATCCTCTGTTTATCTGTAGGCAGTTACAGTACTGTCAGCAGTGCATGCTATTCTGAGTTTGCCTGGCTTCAACTCTGACCAAGGAGGAGTGAGCACCATTTTGAATATGAAGGCACTGCAATTTTCATGCTTATTCAATCCTTATTCAATCCTGGGCCTCTGCAGACACTATGCTAGTAAAAGTGCCACATATAAAAATGGCATTATGACATGCATTTGTCCTCAAAAAGTCCAGCCACAACAGTAACTGATGTGTCTGCATAAAGCTTATAGGTGTGTGTGAGTGTGTGTATGAATTTTCAGGGAGATTCAAACAAAACAGTGTGTACAGACAAGTTATTTGACTATTTGTCCCTTTGCATTCGAAAATTCTGGACTGTGCAACCAGCAATTTCTCTGTCTTCCTGCAGTGTGCTTTAGTCTAAGCAGCCACAAAATTCTCTGAATAGTCAGCCCGCCAAATCACTTCAGAACTGTAAGAGCTCAAGGCAGCTCCAACATCTTGTACTTTTACATCCACAAATTAGTGGGAAATGCTATCTTTTTATTTAGCAGAATTGTCTTCTCCATTTGGATTTATTCTACACCAGACAAAATGTCTTTGGAATTTCTTATCAGCAGTGTGCTGAGAAAAAATTGGTAAGATTTTGGAAGTTTATATCATAGAATCTTAGAATCATAGAATGCTTTGGGTTGGAAGGGACCTTTAGAGGTTGTCTAGCCCAACCCTCCTGTAGTGAGCAGGGACATCTTCAACTAGACCAGGTTGCTCAGAGCCCCATCCAACCTGGCCTTGAATGCTTCCAGGGATGGGGCCTCCATAACTCTGGGCAATCTGTTCCAGTGTTTCACCACCCTTATCGTAAATAATTTCTTCCTTATATCTAATCTAAATCTACCCTCTCTTAATTTAAAGCCATTGCTCCTTGTCCTATCGCAACAAGCCCTACTGAAAATATTTTCCCCATCTTTCCTATAGGCCCTGTTCAGGTACTGAAAGGCTGCTATAAGGTCTCCTCGCAGCCGCCTTTTCTCCAGGCTGAACAACCCCAACTGTCTCAGCCTTTCCGCAGAGGAGAGGTGCTCCATCCCTCGGATCATCTTTGTGGCCCACCTCTGGACCCACTCCCAACAGGTTCATGTTTTTCCCGTACTGAGGGCTCCAGAGCTGGAGGCAGGACTCGATGTGGGGTTTCACCAGGGTGGAGTAGAGGGACAGAATCACCTACCTCGACCTGCTGGTGACACTTCTCTTGATGCAGCCCAGGATACAGTTGGCCTTCTGGGCTGTGAGCGCACATGGGTGGCTCATATCAAGCTTTTCTTCCCCCAGTACCCCCAAGTCCTTCTCCTCAGGGCTGCTCCCCTCATCCCCAGCCTGTGTTGTTAGCCGGGATTGCCCTGACCCAGATGCAGGACCTTGCACTTTTCCTTGTTGAACCTCATGAGGTTCACACGGGCCCATTTCTCAAGCTTGTCCAGGTCCCTCTGGATGGCATCCTGTCTTTCTGGTGTGTCAACTGCACCACTCAGCTTGATGTTGTCTGCAGACTTCCTGAGGGTGCACTCGATCTCACTAAGTCATTGATGAAAACGTTAAACAGCACTGGTCCTGGTATGGACCCCTGAGGGACACCACTTGTCACTGGCGTCCATTTGGACATTGAGCTGTTGACCACTACCATGTGGCTGCAACCTTCCAGCCAATTCCTTAGCCACCAAGCAGTCCACCCATCAAATCCATATTTCTCCAATTTACTGAGAAGGATGTCGTGAGGGACTGTGTTGAAGGCTTTAAAGAAGTCCAGATAAATCACATCCATAGCTCTTCCCTTTTCCACTGATCTGGTCACACCATCATAGAAAGCCACAAGGCTGGTCAGGCAGGACTTGCCCTTGGTGAAGCCATGCTGGCTGTCTCGAATCACCTCCCTGTCCACCATGTGCCTTAGCATAGCTTCTAGGAGGACCTGTTCCATGATATTCCCAGGAACAGAGGTGAGGCTGACAGGTCAGTAGTTCCTACGGTCTTCCATTCTACCCTTTTTAAAAATGTGCACAATGTTTCCCTTCCTCCAGGGACTTTGCCTGACTGCCATGACCTTTCAAATATCATGGAAAGTGACTTGGCAGTGACATCAGCCAATTCCCTCAGGACTCTGGGATGCATCTCGTCAAATACCATAGACTTATGTACGTTCAGCTTCCTCAGGTGATCCTGAACCTGGTCTTCTCTTAGAGTGGGAGGGGCTTTGCCCCTCTGGTCCCCATCTTGTAGCCCATCAACTGGGGAGGGGCGAGGAGAGAGGTTGTCAGTGAAGACTGAGGCAGAAAACTTGTGGAGTACCTCAGCCTTCTCCTTATATGTTGATGCAAGGTTGCAATTCTTGCTCGTCGGGGGGATTCACTTTCTTTAACCTTTCTTCTGGACTGACTGGATCGATGGGCCGAGGCCAATTGTATGAGTTTCAGCAGGTCCAAATGTCGGGTCCTGCACTTTGATCACAACAACCCCATGTAACGCTACAGGCTTGGGAAAGAGTGGCTGGGAAGCTGCCCGGTGGAAAAGGACCTTGGGGTGTGGGTCGACAGCCGGCTGAACACGAGCCAGCAGTGTGCCCAGGTGGCCAAGAAGGCCAACGGCATCCTGGCTTGGATCAGGAATAGTGTGGCCAGCAGGAGCAGGGAGGTGATCATGCCACTGTATTTAACACTGGTGAGGCCACACCTCGAATACTGTGTTCAGTGTTGGTCCCCTCACTACAAGAAGGACATTGAGGGTCTGGAACATGTCCAGAGAAGAGAAACGAGGCTGGTGAGGGGTCTGGAGAACAAGTCTTACAAGGAGCGGCTGAGGGAGCTGGGGCTGTTTAGTCTGGAGAAGAGGAGGCTGAGGGGGGACTTTATTGCTGTCTACAACTACCTGAAAGGAGGTTGTAATGAGGCAGGTGTTGGTCTCTTCTCCCAGGTAACTAGCAATAGGATGAGAGGCAAGGGCCTCCAGTTGCGTCAGGGGAGGTTTAGATTGGATATTAGGAAAATTTCCTTACTGAAAGAGTGGCCAGGCATTGGCACAGGCTGCCCAGGGAGGTGGTGGAGTCACCATCCCTGGAGGTGTTAAAAAAACGTGTAGATGTGGCACTTCAGGATATGGTTTACTAAGCATGGTGGTGTTGGGTGGATGATTGGACTTGATGACCTTAGAGGTCTTTTCCAACCTATGATTCTATGATTCTATAGCCTAAGTTTCCAGTCAGGAAGGCAGGCAATGTAGCAGTCATGAGTCAGGGAACAGATCTTGACCACACTGGATATTTAGTTTTCATTGCATCTAAAAAAACCATAAAGAACAACTAAAAAGTACTCCTCCTCCTTTTCAAGTTTCACATCTTAATTTACAACTGTGAAAGTTGCTTTTAGCTCAGTTTTCTCTACGTACAAATCTGACATGGCTGCGCTATCTTTTTTGCCAGTCCTGCTTCCAGATTAATTTTTTAATCCAGTGACCATCTTCAATTTAATTTGTTGGAAGTCTCAAGGATAGAAGTTATTCCAAGTTTTATGAACTTCATGCCTAGGCAGGGGACAGAGACCTTGCTGGTGCTGCTGCCGAGGGACGGGAAGTCAGCCCACGTGGGATCTGAGATTTGGTAGTACACATGCCCACTACCTGGCCAACCAGCCCACGAAGACTTTTCTTCACTTGGCAGCATAAATAAAATGTAGATGGGGGCACAGGAGGTAGCTAATGGTCCAGTGGATATAGATTCACAGAATCACAGAATGGTAGGGGTTGGAAGGGACCTCTGTGGGTCATCTAGTCCAACCCTCCTGCTGAAGCAGGGTCACCTACAGCAGGCTGCACAGGACCGCGTCCAGGCGGGTCTTGAATATCTCCAGAGAAGGAGACTCCACCACCTCCCTGGGCAGCCTGTTCCAGTGCTCTGTCACCCTCAGAGGGAAGAAATTCTTCCTCACGTTCAGACGGAACTTCCTCTGCTTCAGTTTGTGCCCATTGCCCCTTGTCCTGTCGCTGGGCACTACTGAAAAGAGCTTAGCCCCATCCTCCTGACACCCACCCTTCAGATATTTGTAAGCATATATTAGGTCCCCTCGCAGCCTTCTCTTCTTCAGCCTGAACAAGCCCAGCTCCCTCAGCCTCTCCTCATAGGAGAGATGTTCCAGTCCCCTCATCATCCTCGTAGCCCTCCGCTGGACTCTCTCCAGTAGCTCCTCATCTTTCTTGAAGTGGGGAGCCCAGAACTGGACACAGTACTCCAGATGAGGCCTCACCAGGGCAGTGTAGAGGGGAAGGAGAACCTCCCTTGACCTGCTGGCCACACTCCTCCTAATGCACCCCAGAATGCCATTGGCCTTCTTGGCAGCCAGGGCACACTGCTGGCTCATGGTTAACCTGTCATCCACCAGGACACCCAGGTCCCTCTCCGCAGAGCTGCTCTCCAGCAGGTTCACCCCAAGCCTGTACTGATGCATGGGGTTGTTCCTCCCCAGGTGCAGGACCCTGCATTTGCCTTTGTTAAACCTCATCAGGTTCCTCTCTGCCCAACTTTCCAGCCTGTCCAGGTCACGCTGAATGGCAGCACAGCCTTCCGGTGTATCTACCACACCTCCCAGTTTCGTGTCATCAGCAAACTTGCTGAGGGTACATTCTAACTCTTCATCCAGGTCGTTGATGAAGAAGTAAAACAAGGCTGGGCCAAGTACTGACCCCTGGGGGACACCACTAGTTACCAGCCTCCAACTAGACTCAGCGCCGCTGATGACAACCCTCTGAGTTCTGCCATTCAGCCAGTTCTCTATCCACTTCACCGACCACTCATCCAGCCCATACTTCCTGAGCTTCCCTGGGAGGATATTATGGGAGACTGTGTCGAAAGCCTTGCTGAAGTCAAGGTAGACAACATCCACGGCTCTCCCCTCATCTACCCAGCCAGTCATGTCATCGTAGAAAGCTATCAGATTGGTCAGGCATAATTTCCCCTTGGTGAATCCATGCTGACTACTCCTGATAACCTTCTTTTCCTCCACTTGCTTCTTGATGACCTCCAGGATAAGCTGCTCCATCACCTTTCCCAGGATGGAGGTGAGGCTGACCGGCCTGTAGTTCCCTGGGTCCTCTTTCTTGCCCTTTTTGAAGATTGGAGTGACATTGGCCTTTCTCCAGTCCTCGGGCACCTCTCCTGTCCTCCGGGACCTCTCAAAGATGATGGAGAGTGGCTCAGCAATGACATCTGCCAGCTCCCTCAGCACTCGTGGGTGCATTCCATCGGGGCCCATGGATTTGAGGACGTCCAGATCGCTTAAGCAATCCCTCACACAGTCCTCCTTGACCAAGGGAAAGTCATCCTCTCTGAAGGCTTCTTCTCTTACCTCCGGGGCCTGGGATTCCCGAGGGCCTGCCTTGGCACTGAAGACTGAAGCAAAGAAGGCATTCAGTAGCTCTGCCTTCTCTGCATCCTCCGTCACCACGACACCCGCCTCATTCAGCAGCGGCCCCACATTGTCCCTAGCCTTCCTTTTGCTGCTGATGTAGTTGAAGAAGCCCTTCTTGTTGTTTTTGACATCCCTTGCCAGCTTCAATTCCAGGTGAGCCTTGGCCTTCCTCGTTGCATCCCTGCATGCTCTGACCACATTCCTGTACTCTTCCCAAGTGGCCTGCCCCTCTTTCCACATTCCATGGACCTTTCTCTTCCACCTGATCTCCGCTAGAAGCTCCTTGTTTAACCATGCAGGTCTGCCTCCTTTGCTCGATTTCTTTCTCAGGGGGATGCACCGCTCCTGAGCATGGAGGAAGTGATGTTTAAAGAGTGACCAGCACTCTTGGACCCCCCTGCCTTCGAGAGCCCTGGCCCATGGGATTCCTGCCGGTAGCTCCTTGAAGAGGCCAAAGTTAGCCCTCCTGAGGTCCAAGGTTTTGATCCTGCTTATCGTCCTGCTTCCTCCATGCAGGATCCTGAACTCCACCATTTCATGGTCACTGCAGCCGAGTCTACCTCCAACCTTCACATCCTCCACCAGTCCCTCCTTGTTTGTTAATACAGGGTCCAGCAGAGCGCCTTTCCTTGTTGGTTCCTCCACCACTTGCATCAGAAAGTTATCATCGATGCTCTGTAGGAACCTCCTGGATTGCGCCTCCCTAGCTGTATGGTCTTCCCAGCTGATGTCAGGGTGGTTGAAGTCCCCCATGAGAACCAGGGCCTGTGATTGTGAGGCTGCCTGCAGCTGCCTGTAGAAGGCCCCATCAACCTCCTCCTCCTGGTCAGGTGGCCTGTAGTACACACCCACTGTAATGTCACCTGTATGAGCCTGTCCCTTAATTCTAACCCACAAGCTCTCAATTTGTTCCTCATTTGCCCCCAGGCCAAGCTCAATGCATTCCAGTTGCTCCCTCACATATAGAGCAACTCCCTCACCTCTCCTTGTTGGCCTGTCTTTCCTAAAGAGTCTGTAGCCATCCATGACAGCATGCCAGTCATGCGAGTTGTCCCACCACGTTTCTGTGATGGCGACCAAGTCGTAGCCGTCCTGCTGTATAATGGCTTCCAGCTCCTCCTGTTTATTGCCCATGCTACGTGCGTTGGTATAGACACACTTGAGCTGGGCTGTCAATCTCACCCCTGACCCTGGCACACCAAGCCTAGGCTTGTCCCTAGTGAGCTGGGCGATGTCCCTCCCCTACATCGGGAGGTTTTGTAGGAGGTGAGCTAATGATCTGAAAAAGATAAGGGGATTTTATGGTGGGAGGCAGTAAGATCAGGGAGAGGCAGCTATAGGTACAACAGCAGAGGGATTTGTGTAAGAGCAAACCTAGCTAGCGGAGGTGATTTTGGAGAAGATGTAGGACAGAAGTTTAAAGGAAAGAAGACTGCCTTAGTACTGTTGTTATAACCTGCTTACTGTAAATTTAATTGCTTGTAGACAATAGAAGGCAATAATTGTAAATTACAAAATGTAATGCATAAACTGTAGTTTATGTATAATATGAGACAATATTCTCCCTGTTAACAGGCTTGAAGTTTAATGTCTTACTAGATTATCATGCCAATAACAAAGTTTCATTATTTAAAAGAGATACATTATGGGAAAAACAATCATAGCAGCAGTATTCAAGTAGTTACCCACTCTGCAGTTTTCCCGTATTTCCAAGCTGTTAGTTGTTTTAAAAGAAGCTATAATTACATTAAATACTTCCCAGTGTTTGAAAACTGGACTTGCTTGGCTTTCCACTAGGTTATTATCCTGCAGTAAACATGGGTGAGGTGTTCAGTGTAACCACAAATAAAAAAGAAAATGTCCTAGTCAACACTATCTCATTAAAACGATGTCTGCACAGCAGAAAACACTGAATAACATTTCACTTTCATATTAACTATTGAAGAATATTAATTTACCCATAATCCTACACCAGTGGTATAAATTTAGGCAATGCACCTGTATTTTCCTTTCTCTATCTGAAGATAAACACTTTGTCTCATAAAAAATAACTGATTTTACCAATGGGACTAGATCACTTTACCAGTAAAACACTGGCAGCTCTGGAGAAGAAGACGCTGTATGCAGACCTGTGAGACCCTATGTAGATGCAGTATTATTGCAGAAGAATAGCTGACTCTCCATTCCCTCCACACCATCTTGCTTGTGGGTTTGCTTATCTAAGCAACATTGTATATGCCAGAGGAATCCAAAAGCAGAAAGTAACCTCAAAGGTAGGAAGGCAGTGGTCAACAGCAACTAAATGTTACAACCACTGGAAATCCAAGATGCACAGGTCCAGAATAAGATGGAAAATGTCCATCTCCTGTGTAACTTCTGTGGGAATATGCTCCAGCCAGTGCTGGTGACTTAGCAGCACCTTAGGAAGAAAAGTTAGATGAGTGAGTGAGCACCTGACAAGGAGTCTAGGTATACAGCTGGAAGTTTTCCCCATCAACGAGGATCCAAGAAGTTACAACAAAGCAGTTAATCTCTTTCTTACTCAGAAGATGGTGGTGAATATTTAGGGATATTCTCGCTGGATGCCAGCCCACAGACTCCCTCTGGAAACCAGCTGCTGTAAGAAAATGAGGGTATTCATAAAAATAGCTACGGAGAGAGCAGGAAGATCAGGGCAGTCATTCTCAGGCAGAACAGGCAGAAACAGAAACAAATGCCATGGAGGAATGGAAAAGACTCTTTTCCTCCCTGTGCAATGGTGCTAGCATGAGAAAAAGAAGTGAACACATAATAGGTGTAAGACAATGTCTAACCCAAACATACTTGGGAGACAGAGCCACTGCCTTTAAACCCTGTGCTTATTTTTTCTTCCGTAGTCTTAATATGAGAGCAATAAAAATGACATTGCACAGACAATGCAGGTAATATTTTCCTAGAATACATTAGTGTAGAATTTGTGTTCATAGCTGCATAACTGGTTACAAAGCTTTGTCTTGTCTGTGTTAAGAAAAGGCTGTTATAAGTTAGGGAACTTGCTGGATCATAAAGAAATACAGTTTATGGCTAGACAGAAAATACCATCTTGTAGAGGGATATCTTGTACTACATATAGGGTCTCAGAATACAGCCTTGCATTGGGCCTTGTGCAAAAGAATAAATTCGAAACATTTTCTAGTCACCAAGATATGGATGTAGTAAAATTTGAGGTACAAATTCATGCATTTTGGTGCACGTCTGTCGAATGAAAGCGAGGTAGGCTTATAGCAATATTCAGCAAAGCTCATGTTAAAACCTTCTTTTTATCAATGACCTTTCCTTTAGAATTTCTGTGATAACACTTGGGGATATCACATTAAGTTTCTTAGTATAAAACTGAACACTGAACAGACTTTTAGAAAGATTATTGTGCTAGAGGGATGTTTAATGGTGAAATCACTTACTGTAGTACTCATTTCTGAGAGCAAAGGTCTGAAGTGAAACGAATTTGGTGATCTTAGATTAGTCCTCGGTGGGCAGAGGTCCATGTCTGAAGTCAGCTACATGTATAATTAGGTATAATTTCTACATCTGTTCAATAGAGGTTAATTGAACTATCATAATAATTGAATTCCAGTACTTCTGATTTTTCTATTTGAAGTGTTCCTGTGAGATCAGAGCCAAGTATTCATCATCTAACACAAATTTTAGGAAATTCCTGTTGCATTCCTTGTTTGGTTTGTGGGTTAATGCAGGGCATTGGCATTTTTCAAACATCTGAGCACAAATACACATCGAATCTTCCAAAATAAACAGGCAAAAGAAAGAGCAAAATATATGCTACATGTACATAGAGTCTATCCTGAGAATTCCTCGTAACTTAAAGAAACAGTCAAAAGCATATAGGTTACCAACTGACAAAGCAGGAAAGATCTCATAATCTTACCCATGTATTCTGCAAGATTTTCACTCTTCTTCTGGTATTTTAGATTCAGGTTGTATTATGAGTATTCAGTAAGTAATCACTGTGCATTAGTTTTCAACCTGGAATAATACAGCTTTATTTTAATCTACAGTCACAGGTGTGCAAACATATGACAAAAATATATGCATGAATGCTATGTATGTTTACTCTTCTGTGTATGCAAGCAGTCACACACATTTTACAAGGCTACTGCTCAGTCATTCAGAAAACTAACAGGTTTTCTTTTACCGCTTCCTTACAAGCAAGAAGTAGACAGGCACTGTGATGAACTGCATCCAATTATACATTCACCTGGGATCCAACATTATTGGATTATTCTTGGCTCACTACACTTGTCAGACCCACTCTTTAAATTTTCAAGGAAACAACATTTGCTTTTCATTTACTGAGTTTAGCGTTTATGAAGAATACAGACTTCTGATATTGAAGTTCTCTGTGCATTGAAATAGGCAAGCTACCGAGCAAGGTTTTTCATCAAATGGGTAGGAAAGACATTCTCCATTCCCATATAACCCTAGGCTTCTCAGCTAGGGCTGCTCACAGAGATTTCAAAGATGGTCAGGGAGTGCAATTTTACCAGAACTCCTTCAGAAAAGTAAACGTCTTATGAAAAATAATAAAAAAATAAATTTCCAACTGAAAAAAAAATGGTTAGAAATTCTACTATACTGTCTCAAGGGCTTTATGAACATTAAGCTTGAGTAACCCTAATCTGTCAGCTCGCTCGACGACTTCTCTCATGGTACGCAGGTTTGATATTGGCAGTGTCTTGCTTTGACGTAACATGGGAATTATGGGAGTTACAGTGTCTCTGGGGAGTTCAGCTCCTAGGGGGGAAATAGAGGCAAGGCACAAATATATCACAATTACTAAATCACCATTTTAATTTTGTATTTCATTAATCCTCCTCAACTACTGAACTTTTTGCTTGTAAATTATTTCTTTTTTTAATTAAAAGCGCAAGTTTCTGAAGAAAGTGTGGTTATCAATCCATTTTACCTTTAACTACAAAATAATTTTCTAAAGAAAGTCTCGTTACCAACCTATTAGAAACAGGACTGGTGTTACTGATTTAACATGAGTCTGTAACAAGTACTCTCATAAACTTTTAGACTTGGTCAGGCTGGTGGGACTGAATCCTGTGGTGTTCCTGTTTGAACAAAAGGGAGTCAAGAGTAGTGCAAAGTTTCATCAGCATGGAGAATGCAGGACTGATGCCTATGAACACATTTTTTGCAACTCAATCCCGTAAACCAATTTTAGTGATGCAGTGAAGTTCACTGTCTGCTAAGTCATTGTGAATCATAAAGTCCCCATTTGTGCAGTATAAATCAACATAACTATTCAACAATTAAATCTACAATGAATATATTTTTTAAATTACCAAGCATTATGTTTCATTTTACAAGCTTGCACGTGCATTCTTCATAGCTTACTGTCGTGTAATGCTTTATAAATGATACTTGATAAACAACAGCTGTATAATCTTAGACATATTCATCAAGAGGCACATGTATCCATGGTAAATCATTTTCTACTTGTACAATGCTGGTGGCTGGCATATAATCTTCTAACTACTTGCATGTGGAACATGACAGGACGTGGCACTATGCTTCTGCGAGATCAAAATACGTTCAGAGATACTTGGGTATCACTTGCAAGCAAGAATGAAAAACGTTTGTCAAGTGCACAGTTCCAAAGTGTAAATCTCATAGTAGATTTACATTTATATTTATATTTATTTATATACATTTTATACTTTTGTGACACAACTCTGCATATTTTGCATACTGTTTGTTTTAAATTGATTGGACTTCATTACACTAATTTTCACAATTTATTGGCACAGAAAACTAAAGCTTGATAAAGATGTGGTATTAGGGATTGGTTTTGCTCTCCCATAAGCTAAAACAAGCTGCAACTGCTGTATTTCTCTCAGCTGTTACAGTTCTACTAATTCCCTAGATTATGTCATAGTTTATTTCCTATCTGTTATACACGTTTCAGCTTTCAGAAAATTTCTTGTGAGGCAGAATATAGAGTAAGAAGGTTCGGCTATTCTTTCAGATCGTTCTGCACAACTTCTGCAAAGCCAGATACCGTAGTTCCTATATCACAGCGAATTTTGGGGA
The DNA here is from genome assembly GCF_030867145.1 of Opisthocomus hoazin. Classification (NCBI taxonomy): domain Eukaryota; kingdom Metazoa; phylum Chordata; class Aves; order Opisthocomiformes; family Opisthocomidae; genus Opisthocomus; species Opisthocomus hoazin. The sequence continues at coordinate 51,370,287 of NC_134417.1, forward strand.
GGGAGAGATAAGGAGAGAAGGGCATCATTCGCATGCTGATGGTGACCTGTTGCTGTTGCTGTTACATAGCAGCTGGACTAAAGAGTCAAACTGCTCTGTGATTGCTCCTTTTGGGCTCGTTGCTGAATTGAACTGATCATTACAGCAGCCTCACCTCTGTTTTATTGAGACCGTGCAGTTTATATTTAACATTTAGCCTATACAGTTACAAGTATTGTTCAAGAAGTACCACTATTTATCCTTTGTTTAGGATCTGAGGAAGCCAAAGTCTGAGGTACAAACCCTATCTACTCCACTCAAACAGTAATTTCCATGACGCAGGTTGTGCTTTTTTTTTTAAATAGTGGATGGGATTCCCCTCACCTAATCATGTAAAACACACCCAATGTAAACCCCTCAGCCAGGCTTTCTCTAATACCCAATGAAGAGAAACAGACCAATTAATCAAGAGTCCAACTGATCCTATCCTAGATAGTACCTAAGTGGATGAACCTCCCTGTGGAGGGGTTTATCCCTCTCTGTAGGCTCCAGAGGCAGCCTAAAAGGCTTCCTTACAGTAGAAACATACTTTTTATAGGGTAGTGTGAAGTGATATGATGGCAGCCAGCTGTGCCTCTCAGCCTCTGTGCAGTATTCACTCCTGCCACACCTACCTGTCACTACAGAGCACATCGGTTTTGTGTGCACGTTGCAAAATTCACCCCAACTGTGCAAATCAGATGCAGTTCAGGAAAGCAGCCGACTTTACCTGCTCTGTTGTGTCCACCTAAAACTGTGAAATTAATTCATGAATGGGTAAATAGCTTTCACATGAGTTACATAAAGTGGTAGGAAACTTTTGTTTTCAGGACAACCTTGCAAGATCTGGAGCTGTCTGAGGAAAGTGCTGCTTGAACAGGCTTTCTGCTAGGTGTTTGCATCCACGATATGCGGTTGGAGGAATATGCTGTCTCTGCAGTTCTGCATTTGTGTCTGTGTTATGCCAAAACATCTCAGGTTTTTGACAGAACTTAAAGGATTCTCTTTATATCCTCTTATCTCCATCCTGAATAGAGGAAAAGCTGGAGCGTATCTTTTATTCTCTTACACAGGCATAACTTAAGTAGGAGCTCTTGACAAAAGAGATGCTGCAGAGAAAGCCTTCTGGCAGCCAAATTAAGAGAGGAACTTCAGGCCGAGGGGAAAACTGCATACCGCTGAGTCAAATGGTGGAAAATTAAGCAGTTTTTCTCATTTCTAAACTCTGAATTTGGAAATATGACTCACATAAGAAAACAAATTTGGTAGCTTTGTTTCTTGCTCATAAGAATTTATTATTAGGAAGTGCAGAAGATACATTTTCTTAGCCTTTTTTTTTAGACTTGAGGAGTTTTAATAAATTAATTAACACCCTATCTATTGTGTTGGCATCTCTGGTTTTATCAGTTCATTGTGTCTGTGTCTGTTTGTGAACAGATAAAGCCCCTGCCATGTATTTACCGCTGTAACCTGTTTTAGACCTTTTTGCACCTGTATGACATGCCTTTCTTCACTTCTTTTAAATATTTCTGTGACCTGTAGAAATAAAGACTGGATCTGCTAAAACCAATCTAAGAGCAGAAGAATTCTTATCACTCAACACTTTTGCAGAAATGAGAGCAAGTTGTAAAAGTAAAAACACAAAGTTAAAATGTTTCTTCAGTGAGGAATATGCTAAATTTATATTTTGAAAGCAACAGAGGAAAAAGCAAGTATTCATGACTTAAAGTTACATCTCAGTTCCCTATTAATGTCACCCTGCTAACAACATAGGACAAAAAAGCTTTACAGTGTCTATTACTGACAATTAATTCTTAACCATACAAGACCTTCGCTTCTGGGTGACGTGAAGGTTTCCAACACAAGGCAGCTACAGGTACTTAAAGAACAAAGCATGCAGAGACACCTTTTTCCCTTCAGTACTATTCCAGCTTTTGTCGGTTGTCTGGATTTCCTGAAACAGAGGCAGCATCTGTAGAATTGTGTTTAAAACTCGTTAATGAACCTCTCCTCCAGGGACTCATATAATCTTTTTCTTGGTTCATTTTAATTTTGGTCTCCACCCTGAAGCAATGAGTTCCACAATTATATGGTGTATAAAAGCATTTTCTTTTGTTTGTTTCAAAACTGCTACCATCTGAATGTTTTCTAGTTCTTAACATTGTGAAAAACAGTGAATAACAATTCACTATCTACACCCTTGACATAATTTTTTGTTTCATAAATCTCTGTCATGTTTTGGACCTAGACTGCTCTGTAGCTTTTTTGCCAAGATTATTTCCATCTTTGCCTCTGTTTAGTTCTACTGAAAGTTTTTTGAAATAGAGTCACCAGATCTGCATGCAGTGTTAAACCTGTTACACATCTGAGTTTTGTTAAGATGTTTTCTATTTTGTTCTCAGTTCCTCTCCTAAGAAGCCCTAACACTCTAGTTGCCATCAGTGATGGCATCATCTGGCAGATGTTCTCATCAAATGAACCCCAGTAACTCTCAAATTTCTGTCCGGGATGGAAATAGTTCATTCAAAGTCCGTTCTTTTTATCATCAGGACTAATCTACTCCAAATGCATTACCCTGCACCAACTGATACTGAATTTCATTTGCTATTTTATTCCACTGTCCTTTCCCATGAGCTATGGAGGTCCCTGTTGTGTTACATCCCAGGAAGCCCCTCTGTGGGTAGCACAGGAGAATGATGAGCAGTACAGATCCAGCTACTGGTATTTAGGGTTGGCTGAGCAAGTTGACCACTTACAGCTATTCTTTGTCATCTGGCTTTAAGTCATTACTAATCCATAGCAACAGCTTCCCACTAATCCTGTGGTAATTTATTTTGTGGAAGCCTTTAATGAGGGAATATGTCAAAAGCCTCTTAAAAATCCAAGTACGTTAAGCATTAGGATCACTGTAATCTACATGCTTGTTGACAGTTTTAAAAAACTTAAATACATTTGTAAGAACATCTTCCCTCAGTAGAAGCTGTGTATTATGCAATATGTTGTGTTGGTCCAGGTGTCTGTTAATCTCATCCTTTATTATGGTTTTACCATTTTGCCTGTACAGAAACCAGACTTGCAGTCTATAGATCCAAGATCTCTCTGGAGTCCTTCATAAAGATTGGTGTCACATTTCCCACCTTCTGTTCCTCTGGCAATAGGTTAGACACCACTGTTAGTAGTTTAGCGGTTTTATATTTGGGTTCTGTTATAAATCTTCAGTGAATACCATCTGTTCCTGGAGATTTCTTACTGTTCAGTATGTCAATTTGCTCGAAAGCCTTTTCTATTGACACTTGAATTTGAACCAGTTCCTCAGCCTTATCTCCCATAAGAAATGGCTGATATCAGGACCTCATTCTCTTCTGTAATGAACACTGATGCAATAAATTAATTTAGCTTTCCTGCAATAGCCTCATCTTCCTTGAATGTTCCTTTCATACCTTGATTGTCTATTGGTCCCATCTGACTTTCTGTCAGGCTTTCTGGTAATGGTATGTTTGAAAAAAGTTTTATTAATAGGTTACCTGCCCTTACTGCTACTCCTTCAAATCCCTTCTGGCCCATCATATGGTGTCTCTACGTTTAGCTTGCTACCATTTATACTCCTTTCTACTCTGTTTGTTTGGATGTAGCTCCCAATCTTCACTTCTGATAGCTTTCTCTGATCTACTACTTAACATGTCAGGTGCGCTTTTTTCCCCCGAATTTTTATTTTTAATGATAGTGTGTATTTTCTCTGTATCTCTTAATATGGAAACTGTCTAAATGGTGTCCCTGCAAGTATTTTAGCCCACTGACTGCTCCTCGTAATTTTTGTTTCACTAGTTCATCATTTTATATTGTTCCTATTTTCAAAGATTTTGTTATTGTAGCAAATTTGGGGCCTTTTCCCTTCCTATAAAGATAATGCATGTGATCCCTATTAGGGTACTCTTTATGGGTATATATTTGTTCCCTGGGTAGCTGCTCTGCAAAACAGTCTTTTCTGGTACCTAAAAAGGTTCTCACAGAAAGGAATGTACCCAGAAGTAACGTTTTTTAAGGTAAATTAATATATTTTCAAGAAGTCTGCTTACTCTCATTTGGAAAAGCAAAAACTTAGTTAAAAGAAATAAGGTACCTGGATTTTGACTCTTTCTGCCTAAAGTTGCAAAAACTTTATATGACATTGACTGTACTATCTGCTATGCAAGTATCAACACTCAAATTCTAAACTTGATTTTACTCTGGAAATTTTTCTTTCTTAACCCAGTGTAACTTTGGTAAGTTCAATGGGTCTGCTTTTCTGATTTATACTGAAGTAGAAGTAAGATCAGAATCAGGTCCTAAATCTGCAGATATGCCTAAAAGCGATACTGTATTTTGTTGTAAATGCAGAGATATGCACTGTGTGGTCATTTTCAAACAGCTTTTTATTCCACCTGATTTCCTCATTCATAGTTGTTTTAAATTTATGGCTTACATGATCTATTTTTCAATGAAATTACCACTGAGAATCAAGAACTCTACAAATCTTCCAACTAGCTAGCTTTCACCTTCCCTGCTAATTTGTGTACTTATGAAGGAATTTAGCCATAAATCACCAATAACGCAGCTATCTTAGCAAAACCAAATGTCATCTGTTCATTTGACTTCCGGTCTCAACACAGTCAAAATGCCAAGGGGTGAGCAGGAGATGAGTGTAAGTGCTACACAGCGGTGCATTTAATTTTTCCATTTGTCATATCACATCAACTGACATGCTTCAACTTCTTGCCACTTAAAACGTCAGCAGGAAGAGCTGTCAATATAATCTTCAGGACATCTACAAACAAATTTAATCAGCTGAACACAAGGGTGACTAACAAACTCTGAAGAGAATCAAGAGTCTCCTCTGGTAGCAGAAGAGATCTCAGTACTTTGCCCAGGAGTTTATCTGTGTCACTGCCCTGCAGTCTTGTAGTAAGTGCTGTCTTCTGACGTTTTGCACCAGTGGACGTGAGTCTCCACCTGCATATTTTACCAGGAACCCTATTCACTTATCACAGGCATCACAGTACCATGGATTTCTGCACAGAAAAAGTTTTGAACCTTGTGGAGTTATCAGAGAAATTTCAAATCAAAGCAGTTCTAAGGACTGATTGTAATAATAAAAGAAAGTCTGTAGAGTGAAAAGGTGAGAATGGTAGTAACAGATCATGGAACTTCTGTCCAAATTAAATGCATATTTTATTCTGGTACAGTTTCAGTCACGTGGTCACTTGTGTAATATGAAAGTGATTTTCTTACACAGCGAAGTATACTTAGTTAGCTTATAGCTAAAAATCTGAAGATAGGTTGCTGTGGAACTTCCTTGTACCAGAATTGGTCTTGTTCAGATTCAGGAGGGCAACTGTTACGTTTCTGTGCCAAGTCAGCTTCTCTCTTTATGCCAGTATTAAATGTTCAGAAGTTGGAAGGCAAGAAGATGCTTTTCTTACTGAATATTTTGTTGCGATAGAGAGAAATCTAAACTCTTATTTCTGATCTGTGACAGCTACTGGCACAAAGTTCTGGCAAGTCAAAGCTGATAAAAGGCAGCTCTGATTATGCCTGTTTCTTGCCATCAAGTATTGCATGCTTCTGTCCTTCTAAGTAAATCCATCCAACTCATGAATCATAATCTATCAGAGGTTGCTTTTATCTTTCAGATTCGCTGATATCTTTTCTGTGCCTCTGCATCCTGCTCTTACACCTACTGTAAATTTTATGTGTAGTTATTACTTAATGATTCAACTGCTCACTTGGTTCTTACATGTTTAGTTAAATTTAAAGGGCTAACATATAAAAATGTTCCTGAAATTTAATTTTATGTCTGTAAAGTAAGTTAATTACTGTGTTATCTCTACCAAAAGTTTTGTCCAGTGTCAGGACAAACTATGACTATTTTTGCTTCTTTGTTTAACGAGGGTACATTTCTTGGACTGTATTGTGTCCCATTTCTTTTTTTTTTCTCTCTTTTTTTATAGTGAAGAAGGGTTTCACATTCAGTTTAGATCAGTGCTAGTGTAATGTAGCCCTGGCAGCTAGCACAATTATTCAAAAGAAAGATAAAAATATCATGTGGCTTCTTTTCAATCTTCCGTACCCACTATTACTGCTGTGTCTCTTTTTAAGAAGAGGGGATTTCAAGACTTTGGCTGCATTTAGTGCCTATTCATTTGTTTATACTCCTTATCATGACGAGCTGTGTTTCCTAACTGAGTGTGACATCTCTGCTTTATGTGTGTCATCTCTGTGCTATTGAGAAGAAATTCTTTAATTTCATGCCTTCATTACAGCTCTCCTTTCCCCAGCCCACTACGAGTAACACTGTTTCTCTCTAGTGATGCATTCTTCCCTAGTTCTAGAATCTTGGTTTTGTGCACAGCAGTTTCAACAATATGTACAAGTATTATGACTATTGTATTTTATCAGAGGTAGAACATTATGTGAGGAAGGGGTTGCTTGTAAAAGAAATTATAGTGCATAGTGCTTTGGCTCTATATCCTGCAGGTAAACTGGCTGATATTTTAATTTCCTTGGACTCTTTTGAAAGCTCTCTAAATGAAGGTTCTGAAGAAAATATATAACTTTGGTTATCATACTTTATGGTTATTACTGTGTACACACTAAATGTGAATTAATGCAATAAAACAGTACATTTCACATAAAAAATACTGTGAATTTCACTGCTGTTGCTGACATGGCACATGTATCAATGTAATTATGGGTTACAAATCCTTGGTAAGAAGGGCAGCCTTACAGTTTTTGAAATTCCCCCATTATGTGAATTCAGGAAGAATGCTGCAGCTTGTATTTAATCTTATCTGGTAGGTCTTTCAAAAAAGCAATGTTGATGCTGGATTTATCTTTAGTTTGATGACAGTCAGAGTAAATAAGCATGTGGAAAGTACTAGTGCCAACAAAAATGTTGGGGCTTGCTCCTCCCTGGATTAGTTTGATGGTGTGAAACTGTCACAGACAACTGAGCAGAAGAGTTCTGAGGCATTTTACCTCTCCAGGGCAGTTACAGGCCTAACACATCAGGGACCTCTCTGTTTAGTAGCATTACACTTGCTTCCACTCCACATATTTGTCTCAGGATGCCTGAAGCATGTTGGTTTTTAATAAATCATCTATCAAAACTTTTTTTTTTTTAAGCAGTTACACAGAAAAACAGTGAATCTGCACAACCCCATATTCTGAAGACAGCAAATAGCAGAATTAGGTGTGCCCATACCTGCGTATCCTAGAACTTTGAAAAACAACAGAGTTATGATGACTTAAAGAACTGCTGAGTATGTGACCATATGCATCTCCTTCACCTGCTGAAAATGCCTACCAGAGGTTTAAGCTAGCACATTTTACTTCATGCTTCCTTTAAGTGAGAAGTATGCAGATAGTCAGTTACCATGGCTCAGCTGAGATATTATATCTCAACCAGCTGGGATAATTCAGTTGTGCATCTGAGCCTGCAACAAAGTTATTTATTATATTAACATATTTGTTCTACTGTGTCCTTCATTCATTGCCAGTAGAGAATGAATATGGTCTTCCCACTTTTGCGCTTTACAGATATCCTGTCTAAATAAAACTTTTGCACTCTTTTCCAACATCCATGATCACACTTTATTTCTCCTGCCAGTCCATTTAAGTGTGGAATTTCCTTCCAGTTCTGATCCTCTGATCATTCAAATCCCTCCTTCAGTATCAAGTCTTTCAAAAAGACTTTTAATTATGTTAATCTGTTAAGAAAAGAAATGTTGTCATGACCCTAGTGTTTAGAAAAATCCATGTACATGAGGAGTACCCTAGATGACAAGTAGGTCAATAAATTTGTTGGATATACCACTAGTTTCCAATAAATGAAGAGCAGTTGCATACATATCAGTGCTAGAGGTGAGTTACAGCACAGCAACAACAATCCTGGGCAAGCAGACAGGTAGCTTGTTGGAAGGGACTGGGGAAAAGGAGCAAGATTGGAAGGGGAGGGTGCAGTGCAGGGGAGGGAACAAGAATGAGTATATCTCAGCTGAAAAAAGGAAACTGGGCTGAACCCATTACAACTGTGGGGAGTTGGGTTTAAACCTTAGGTCTCTCATTCCTTTGAATAAATCATATCTCCGTGTGCTATGTATTCATACAGCTATTACTCTTATGCTTCTTGTTTGTAAGAATAAATCAGAAAGCATTCAAATTTGTAACAATTAGGTATTATAACAATATAAGTATTTCAAGAGATTAAACATCTTCTACAAGTATATGAATACTTTTCAGCTTAGAGTCCCTTGTCAACCCTTTCAATACCGACCAAAGACATGAGATGCAGATGGTCAGCACCTGCTTGTCATCATATGGTCCTTCGGGCATTTGGTTTGGCTTTATACAGTCCTAAGTGCACTGTCACTGCTTAACAAAGACATCATAAATAATTACTGTAATTAATAATGAAGCTACTTCCTTGGGCTAGTCATGCTTTCTTTGTCAGTTCTGCTGTATGTAAGTGTTAATCTTTCAGGCTCAGTAGCTATTAAATTCTTTGAGTTTTGTGAGTTGTTTCCAGCAGCAGAAGAAATGAAATATAATTAGAAATTTGACTTGTATTTCTGTATATCCTCAGAGAATAGGCATCAATTCTTGCTTGCCTGAACACATTAGGAATCAGTCAACAGGAGACTGCTGATAATCCCGAATCACAACTCCAAATTTTTCTACCCAGTACCTAGCCCCAAAATGCTGTCCCTTAGCCATGCTACCATGATTCCTTTGCTATCCTCTAGGCTTTCCTGATGCCTTCATGGTGGGATCTGACTCACAAATATTTACGAATAAATCAGAACAACACTCAGTCTCTGTATCTCCATTCAGACCCCAGGGAAAACTCTTAAGTGAGTAGTTCCACAGGTATTTTCTCCAGCAACAAAGATGGTTTAAAAGGATCCTTCCACTATCTGCCCCTTTTTACTTGTTTCCATCCCCTGCTTTAGCCCCTCTACGCTGCAGTTAAGTCCTCTCTGAAGCACCAGTGCAAATGTTGGTGGGATCAAAAGGTAACCTTCATCACTGACATGCTCCAAGCTAGTCATTCCTTCTCCTGTTTTCAGAAGCCTTTTTCAACAAAAAAAAAAAAAAAAAAAAAAAAAAAAAAAAAAAAAAAAAAAAAATTTAAAAAGCACCATAACTGTATCATTTCATGGCTTTGCCTTCGCACACAGCCTTCCAGCACAACTTGGGATGGTAAAACATGAGGAAGAGCAGAAACAAAAAGGAGAAAAGGGGAGCAGGGACCTCTTGTCTGCTGCAAAAAACCAATGCCAAAACTCACTCTCAACCCTCATAGCTCAGTGCTTATCCCAGCCTTGTGTGCTGGTATGTGATTGGGACACGGTCTGATATCGTTCCAAAATAAAGAGGAATGTGACTGTTTCTTGATTTAACCTGACTTAAAAGTAGCAATTACCCCTACAGGTTCCATAAGGTTTGTGATGGCCAAAAGATCAAAGATGTTCTCTGGGAACCGGCCAAGCTCCAACATAACAGTAAATCAGTATCTCCCTGCATTGGACTATGTTTCAGTTTTCACTTTCACCTAAAACTAGCTGCTATCAATTAGCTATCCTGTCTTCGCTCTTAGTTTCAGTGGGCAAACTGAAAATATGATGACAAAGGCTCAAGAAATTGAAGGAGACAATTGCTTATGATGATTTTTTGTGTATTTTGTTACATTAAGAACTCCTCTTTGCTGCCACACAGCCTTAGGGATGTTTCGTTATTATCACTGTTGTCAGTTCTGAACACTAAAATTTACTGTATTTGATGTTAAAATCTCAACTCAAGGTTGTAATATCTATAACAAAAATGTTGCTATAAAGATTAAACTCTGAAGGGGCTGTTCACATCCATGAGCAGACAGTAGAATAAATACTGAAAATCTTATCTTTTTCTATTTATCCGAGAAGCAGGAAACAATATGAAAAACATTTATTTCTGTTTGACAGAAAATACTTTCAACAATACATAATCATTATCAGTCAATACTCTGAGAGGTTGCTGTTGATAGTAGGTGTCTGGAAGATGCTTCTCGTGATGACCTTTAAATGCCACAGTCCTAAGTGATCATGCAGAAAGACTATTCCTTCATTTCAGTATCTATTAGGAAAAAAACAAATTGCTTTTGGGTATAAGCAGTACGTATGACAGTGGGACATATCTGCACATTGGCTCAACTCTGCATAGTGAGAAATGAACAGGGTAACATTCTGAATTCTAATCACTACCTTTGGGCATGGCATTTCCTACAGGAAACAACACTCGATTCATTACTCTTTAAATACTATGTCAATGATTTTTATCATCCATCTCATTTTTTTCTCACTAGTACATCAGACATACTATACAAAAACATGCTTCCAAATGCAGTTCTAACATATTAATGTCTGTCTAATTGTCAGCAGCAGGACTTTGCATTAATATTAGCCTCTTCTCCAACTATGCAACTAACAGGATTATTCAGAGTAACATTAATAATATATTTTCTCAAATTTGGAACTGCAAATCTCTTATGTTGTGTCAGAATGTTCAACAGAAGGAGTGGAGACAAAACTTTTGGTATGGGGAAGGTACGCAGTAATTGCCTTTTTAGAGTTTTTTGTGTCTTCCTCTGAATTATTTCAAATGACATGGCCAATACTTCATACTGGCCATAAGACTCTGAACTTAAGGGATACGTGGGGTCAATAGGTCTTACTTCTCTTGAGACTATCGTGTACATATTGGTCAAATCTTGGGTGCAAACATTGATTTTTTTCATTCAAAGATGGGAATCTATAAAGTAATTGCAGTGACTGATGAATTTTGAAATTAAGAACAAATGTGAACTCAGACAAAGGCAATCTGCATATTTAGTCTTGCTGAAGTATTTATTTTTGTTGAAATATGGTATTTCAGCAGCAGAAATACTGCTTAGGAAGCAGGTAATTATTCTTATAAATCAGATTATCTTCAGAAGAAAATGACATATTCACAAATGGAGAAGAGTGGCCCCAAACTCTGGCTGCCTGCCAAAAGGGAAAGAAAATATCTATAATATTTTATATTGCAGAATGTAGCACATGAAGAGGGGGGAAAACTAACTTTGTGAACGTGTGTGGAGCTGACACTGTTTTATTTTCTTTTTTTCTTTTTTTTAGAGTCTCTCTCTTGAATTTAACTTCCCTTTTATGTCCCTTTACATCCAATAATCTCCGATCTCTTTAAATCATTAATGAGTGAACCAAGCTGAACCAGGCTGAACCGGGCCTCCTGCTGATTTTATAAAGCAGGAACATATAATTAGGCTAATTTACAGAAGAAAGAGCTGATGTACTGGAAGGGTGAATGACAAATCCGAGATCCCAAAGGACACTCAAAACAGAACTAGCTATAAAATCTACGCCTTTTAACAACAAAACTGTTTTATTTACCCAATCCACTTTTGCAGTAGTTGTACAGGAATAGGTGCTAATGCAAAATAGCATCTAATCTTACAAAGGGAGTTGTGCTAAAGCACAAATCAACTAAGCACTCATCAGATTACTACGCTGATCAAGTTATGCTTTCATTCCTTGTTGCAAGTTCTGATCTGTGGGATCCAGGCCTTGGGTCCAGATTCACAGAATCAGTGGACGGACATGCTCCAGTACTTCTGCAAACCTAGTCCTGTTTCCTAAAAGGACTGAAAAACACCTGCTGCTGTGATATCTGCTGAGAAGTCAGTACTTCTAAAAAACGTTTTACTTGATGGGCATTGAGGAAAAAGAAACAAACTAACCAAATTACAACTTGTACTTTTCTTGAAGACAACTGTGAAAACAATACTCAAGCAATAAAGTGGTCTGTGTGACTCAGTGAAGGACCCAGTTTGTTGTCAGTCCTGTATTTAAAGCTCTGCTGACCTAACCACATAAAGGAAAATAATCTTCAGCCTATTTTTGTGCTGTGATTAAGTCTGCATGAGCTCCAAAAGCAGCCACGACTGACAGTAGTGAAGAGGGTCCTGGGATGTTTAGCTGTGATACGCTGCTTCTGTGAAGGTCATCACTTCTTTCAATCAGAGTGAATGATTGACTCAACACGAAGTTCATATTGCACGACATACTTTCAGAAATGATTCATGTTAATGGTGTATCTCAGGGGATTGATGTTGAACAGAAGCTACATCTCAAGCTTAAAAAATGATTTAGCAATATGAAAGCCTGCAAAGCAGAGCTCACGTAGACACATTTGATGGTAAACATCAGAGAAAAAATACAACTAAAAGTCGTAAAATTGGATAGACAATAAATCTGACAGTTTAAGACCTTTTGGGGCTCAAATCATAAAAAATAAAATTACTTACGTAGCCATTCCTTGATTCAGCTGTGCATCTTTTCCCGAGATGGGAACAGGAGACATTTTCACGCTCCTGACAGGTTGGAGCAGCTCGAGGAAGTAGCTGTGTCAAAAAACCCAACAAAAGTACAACACTGAGCAAGTACTGCTCACCCCCCCAGCACTGCCATCTCCCCCTGCCTCGGCGCTTGTGGGACGTGCGTTCGGCAGAGCGTCACTGGATTTGGGACAGTGGCGATGCAGGCTGTGGCTGGGAGGAGAGGTGACGCACCGCGCTCGTGCCCTCCTTCCCAGGAGCCACCGCTCTTCTGCCAACGCCCGCCTGGCTTCATGCACGTAAAAGCATTTGCTGGTTAATGTGGAGCACCTCAAGACCCCATCGTGGGAGAGGCCACACCTTACACTGGAGGATGAAGAGCTTCCCTGTCAGCGCTTCTCTCCAACCCCACTGCCGGTTTTGCGGGGAAGCCTGGTGACTGGCAGCCCGCTCCCCAGTGGCCTGGCCGTCAGCCACACCGCCCTCACGGTCCCACCGAGCGTGAGAGGGCTCGCCCCGTGGCCGAGGGGTCGCGATGAGTGGGTGAGCGCGGGAGCGGGGTGGGTGGCACGGGGGTCGCCCTCCTGGCTGAGGCAGCAGGGAAATCGAAGACATTTTGGAGCAAATGGACTTGAGGTGTTGCCGAGTGCGTAAGGAGGTTCTGAGGCTGTGGAGAAGTCATTTCAACACCTACTCAAATCAGTATAGGTTTATGTACCTTTTTTTCTCCTATTCAAAAGCACTTTTTTTGTATTTTTTTTTCAAATGCTGGCATCAATATGAGGAAAGGGATCATCCTTGGCCAAAAAAATAAATTTAGAAAATATGGAGTCGGAAAATAAAACATTCAGTGGGTTGACTTCTGGCTCAGCTTCAGAGTTGAGGAGGATTTCTGCTGAGAGAAGGTAGTGGTCTGCTTCTGCATTTAGATAGCCATAAGCACAGAAATGGATTTTAAAAATTAGGTCAGTAATTTTAAAGATTAGGTCGGTATATTTTTGTTATTATTATGACTATGTTACGGCAGGACTAAATTTTTTTTTCTGTATTGGGCTCAGAAATGGAAGTTATCCTCAACTTCTGTCCAAATGATATGTCCAGCACCCTAAGCTTCAGAGGAAGTTATGAAAACCTCATGGCTAGCCAGTGTTACACAATAGCTGTTTATCATTTTTAAAAATCAATAATTATGATAGGTCTATATATTCTTGATATCTATATGATTATTCAGTTCTTTTTTATCTTATTGAATTCTTAGTCTCAATGATTTCCAATGGCAGTGAATTTCACAGCTGAAATGGATTTAAAAAGTATTGAGCTTTCTGCTTCTTAGTCTCAGTTGGTTGCTCCTTTACTTTACAAACAAGGTCAAGCTGTGGGTCCCTGACTGCCTGCTCTAGAACGTGCATTATCCGAGATTTGTATTTTTAAGGTAAGCAACTTGTATCATCTCCAGGAAAATTCTTTTCCTTCCTCTTCAGCACCCCTTTGGAGGCTGGGTGACACATACACCACCTTGCCATGCCTCTGTTTCTGTACTGCCACTACACTGCTCTCCACATTCTTGATTGCTACAACCCTTTGTATAGTCCATAGCTGATTTGCTTTCTTGACTGCAGTTGCATGTTGATCTGTGTACACTGATGTGCCAGGTCTCCTTTAGATGATATAATCAGCTTAGAGCTTTGCAGGTTGAACAGATTATATTTCTTTGCAGCTTGATTTTGAGCCTCATGGTTATCATGCTGACTTTTCACCCATCTTATTTAAGTTTCTTTAATGTTCTCTACAGGTCCTTGTACATATATACAACTTAGTCTCCTTGACAGACTTTGCTGCAATGCTATCCTTTCCCCTTTCCAAGTCATTAATGAACTCATTAAACATCATGACACATCATAAAGAACACCTAGGGCAGTTAATCTACCACCATGATAGGATTTCATCATTTAATCTTACTTGGTATTCATCTCTAATCAGGTCTAGACTGCAGAAATCTTAAAATCTCATAGCTAAAATGCTCAAACTGTATCCTGACCTATCTGTTAAATGTACATTCAGTTCATATTTATGATTAATTCCCCTAGGACTAAGGATTAATTGAAAGCCAAAATTCAAAAATCTTTCTAAAATTCTAAAGCCCACCTGAAAAAAAAATAACCTGCCAAACTGCTGTGTCATTACCTAGTCAAGCCTTTTACACTGGTGTAGTAGGAACTGTACAAAAAATGCTTTCTAATGCTTAACATATTTTCTTAACAGATGCGTGGTCTTACGTTTCCTTGTCTACTCACTGTTCTAATATCTGTAGATTTTTTAATCTCTTGGCATTTCATTTATTCTAATTAACCATAGGGAATGCTTCAAATCTACAGTAGAACAGAAGGGTGTATAGCATGAGAACACATAAATAATTTGTGGAGCAGAGGCAGCAACCCAGGATTCCCCTATCTGAGGAGATCAACAACACCTATATCTCTTGATTAATGATCAGAGGAACAAGAAATTTATCATAATTCCCCAGTGATTTCTGCCCTGATGTTTATCTGTCATTTTCTAATGACTTTCTTCCTGTGAATATGCCCTTTCTTCATATGAATATGTGATTGCTATGAGGGCAATCTCATTTCTAAAACTTATCTACAGTCAGACTGTCCTGTACTGTAATTTTTCGCACATTTTTCCTGTCTAATTTTTTTGTTGCACATTACAGGACATGAATGAAACTGAAGGTTTTGCCCACTTTGTGAACAATGGCACATCTGATTCTCTATTTTTTAAAATGTAGACTGATACAATTTTTTCAAATATGGGCAGACAAAAGGCACAACAGCATTTCAGCATGGATGCATTATCTCACTAGTTACTCTGCTTCCAACAACATGGGAAGTGATCTTGGTGTGCTAATGTCAAGGTACCTATCAATAATAAAGGAGAGAAAAAAGTTGAAGAGAAATAATCTTCCTAGAAATCTTGGAATAACCTTTTTTTAATCAGTTCTTCATCAGAATTCGTAAAATTTTCCGATTTATTGCCAACATGAAGACTCAATTTTTCCTAACCTGGCCACAAAAAATGCCACTTGGCCTGTCTGAAATTAGAAGAAGAACTTTACTTCACCTAATGGAATCCAATGTTTAGCAAAAAATAATATTGTATTGTCAAAGCTTAGGCTGGAGAAACCCTATTTTAGTTGTATCAATCACCTCTGCTGAGCTTCAGTAGCTCTAGCAAGGTTAGCAAATGTGTAGATGTAATGGGCCTGTAAAAACATTCCCTGTTTCTTTGAGGCTTGGTGATTATTTTTCTTTGTCTGTTGAATTAACCAAGTAACGATTCATATTGGCATGATAAGTCTTACATAAAAGTGAGGCATTAATTCTATCTTTATCTTCATAAGGCTGTCTACTGTTGTGAATGGCTGCAAGGGGTCTGAAAAGATTAAATAATTTTGACAGAAGGCTAACATTTCTGATCTCAAAAAAAATCAGAAGTGTCTAATTATTTCCTCTTCCTCTAGCAGATATGTGAACTGCAGCTGAGATTTATTTAGTTTACATTTATGCTGAGTTGCAGTGGCCCAAAGGGGGCTGCTTTGCTGCTTGAATAGTTAAAGCATAGCTTGCATCAATCTTTTTCTCCTTCTGCCATTACAAGGTACCTCTGCATGCCGTTCAGTTTACAGATTTCAAGGTGGAGCATGGCAAATATGTAGCAGGAAACCGCTTGCTTTGAGAATATTCCTGGAAGACCGTTTGTGCTCCACTGTTTACCTCGGCAGCCTAAGAACACCAGATGAACACAGCCTCTCTGAGACAAAGTCACGTTTCTTCGAGGGAATGTTTTACAAGCACAGTCATATCCACATCCTGTTACTGCTACTGGCAGGATGGTTAATCCAGTAGCAGAGTGACCCCATGTTTCAGATCTCGGTCACAGGCAGCTGGTCAAACACACGGTGGCGATCTGCAGGAGCACAAATGGAGGGTAAGCCTCCAATTCTCTATGACTTTTAGTAGGACTGAGAAACCTTCCTACTCCTTGTGCCTCAGAACATCTCCCGTAACCAATAAAATGCCAAGCTAGAAACATTGCACTGCAGTGAGTCTGACTTATGCTGCAGATAAGACAATGTCTCTGAGTTTATTGAAGCTGTTGTTTTGGGTAGTTTTATAGCTTAACCTTCAGTAAGTGTCATGAGCACCATATCCTTTAAGATTACAGGGAGAAGAAATTTATCTAAAAGATAAAATGTCTGATAAGTAATGAAAAGAAAATGCTGGGTTTGTATCGCGTTTAAGATTTAATGCATACAAATGTGTAGTGAATTGCCTTGATATTCTTGTTGTAGTGTCTGCATTAAGACACGTTTATAGAGGAGTGGGTGCAAAGGCAGAGGGATTTTCTCCGTGAGCATTGCCCTGTGAGGTACCTACCCCAAGTGCCTCGTGGGGGACCCACTGTGCAGTTCCCCCTGATTCTAAGCACGCTGAAGCCGCATCCGCTCTAAGTATCTTTTCACACATCCTTACTCACAGTATTTCAATTTATTGTACACTAATTAGATAGACCTGTTGGTTGAAGGAGAAGAATCCACACCCAGTAATTACTTCATTGTAAAATGTAATGAGTTTTGGAACCTGACTTACTGTAAAAATTGCAGCATAATAAATAGAACGCAGTTTTCCAACTATAAACTAGCAGTGAATTCTGTTAGTGTATTTCTTCATGAAACATGTTTATGTGATAGTCTTCCAATTTTATGGCTGAAGTTTATCACCATAAGGTGCATTTCATGACAGCCAAATAACTACATTCAGTTAGACTTGTCACCATGTGCCTTCAGTATCAAGACACATGCTGATTGTATCAAATACTGTTGACTGTCTTAGTACGGCAAATAGAAAAGATGATTACACTGTTCTCTTTAGATGTGATGTAATATTATTCACCTCACTAAAAACTGAAGGTCAAGGTTGTCTAAGAACATTAGAAAGATCATCTGTTGAAAGCTTCATAATGTGATGATAATGCACTAAGAGACACAGCAGTAGTTTTACATTACTATTTCTGTGATTTCTTATGCAAAAGGCAGTGCATATTCTACAAACTAAGCAAGTGACCTGCTGGTATATTTATCTAGAAATCAGAACAATTCCAAGAATTCCAATGCTACGCTATTTTGCAGTCATTTATTTGTCTCGCAAAGGTCGATATAAACAGTTTACACTCTCGAGTGAAATTACAGCAAGGGATTAGTACATTATCAATACATTTATGCTGGAGTACCACTATCATCTCCCTGAGCCTGTGAGAAAGCTTGTGTAAAAGAAGGGATGGTCATGGAGCCTACTGAAGCAGTTTCGAGTAAAAAAGCTTTCTTGAAGTTGTAGCCAAGACTTGTAAAACTGCTGGCACCATGATTTGTGTTGCATGTGGATAGTAAAAAAGCTTGAATCTCATTCCAGAACTAAATACTGAATATATTGCATATCACTTGTGTAATTTGCACAGAGATGTAAGACCCACAGTAGTTTCAACTTTCTTGCTACAATGTTGTATTCTGTTGTGGTGCAGGGTGTGTATCTGCTGGCCACGTGGGCTGGAGACAGGTGCGAGAATTTGGGCAATGATGTGTGTCTATGTGGATCCTAGGTGTGACAAAGACTGAAAATACAGGAGGCCATAAAATTATTTCTCTAAGAAACTGAAAACGTGGGAGAGACTGACATCTGGCAGTTGCGCCTCCAGCGAGCAGTGCATTGCTGGATGAGGGGCAGTGGGAAGGCAGCGAGCGTGGGATCATGGTGGGATGCTGCCCGTGTCCGGATCCCAGTGTGGGGATGGTTCTGGCTGCCCAACTGCCATGGCAACCCAGAGAGGAGCTCCACCTCTTTGCCCTCCATTGGAGAGGCTTGGTCCTCTGCTGCCCAGTGGCAGTGAAACCCCCCGCCCTACCTGTCTTAAAAGAACAGAGATTGGTGAAAGAGAAACTGATGCGTGATGGTTTTTTATCTGCCCCTGCTAGCGTGTGATAATAGGAAAATTCAGGAGATAAACCCAGCTTTTAATACTGACATAATAATCATAAAGAAGTTGAGTGTAATCTGCTTGTAAAAGTCAGTTTAGTCTAATTTAGGACCGCATACAGAAGTATTTTGATGGCAGACATTGAACAGCTTTGTGCCAGCAGAGGAGGACAGAAATAAAGTTGTTTAAATGCCCTGTTCAGGCATTTTCGTTCTTAAAATATGTGGGTTTTAATCTTTAATATTAAGTTCTCTCATTTAGGACTCTCAGTACAAGGATAACATGTAATCTACCTAAATCATCTTAATCTAAAATACTGATATATGTTCTTAACTTCAACCACATCTTAGTGTATTTTAGTTTGGGAAAACATGTAGAGCCTAGAATAATGACAAATATTGAAATTGTCTTACATTGAAATAATTGTATTCGGGGATTAATTTTAATGAGGTTTTCATATTTATTTTATTGCTTCAATTTTAATTTTTGCATTTTGTTAATGAGAGTTGTCCCCTTAAGAACACATTTACAAACAGAAACAAATCAGTTTACTAAAGAATTTTGATAAAATGTCACCCAAGACACTGCTGAAGTTTTGGTGGATGTTTAAAAATATCACATAATATACCAGTGTGATCACCCAGGTTTTTCTTTCAATAAGCGAAGGGAAGTGTAAGGAGACCTTATAAAAGTTAAAAAAAAAAAAAAGTGAGAGAGAAAGCAGGTGAGACAGAGAGAAAAATGAAATTGAAGTCACTGAGAGAAGTGAAGTAAGAAGTAGAGAGGCTGCCAAGCAATGAGTGAGAGCCACAAAGACATGGATGGGTGGCTGTCAGCTAGCAGCTATCGATGCTGCTCAGAGCACCTCCTGCCCCATCTCCATGCCAGGGGATCTCCCTCGCGTGCCTGGTTTTCCATCACCTTAAATTCCTAACAAGAAGGCATTCAGATAGAGATCCCTTCTTTGGATCAGCCGTCATTGAGACCTGTAGTGTCGCATCAGTTTTCCTGGCACAGTGGTTTTAGACACGTGAGCTCATGCAGCTGCAGCTGAAGTCAGTGAGTGCTGCAGGTGCTCAGCTGCCACATCCCCTGTTCCTTTCCTTTTCCATGCACCTGCCCCTCTGAAGCGCTCTCGGAGTTCAGCCAAAGGGAAAGGGAAAGAGATCCGGGGAGCACCAAACAAGTTGTGGCTTCCATATCTCCTGCCTTGCTGCATCCCTGTGCCTGGAATGCGGTTCGCCCTGCATCTGGCCAGGGGGTTGTGCTGTACCTCTCTGTATCTGGGCATCGGGAAGTGGTCAGGTACTTATTCTGTCCTCGGCATCCCTTCTGGGAGATGCGGGCTGGATTACTGATGTCGATAGAGTGGAGAGATGTCTGCTTTAAATAGCTACATGGAGGAGTTTGGCTTTATCATATATGTAAACTATTATATTTAGACATTATAAAAAATCTCTTTTTTCTAATAGCAAAAGGGTTCCATGCAGGCTATGTTTGTTCCCACAAAATGTGGCAGAGTTCAGTTTTGTGTGAAAATATCTGGTGATCAGAGTGGGCTTGTTTTGTCTTTTCAACTGAAAGTAAAAGAAGACTGCAAGAAAATGAAAAAAAAACCCCACCCTATTATTAACCTCTGATGCTAATAACCCTATGCATAATAATCGGTATTTTGTCCTGATTGTCTTTTCCTATCAGTCAATTTTCAAAGGGCCTAGGTAAGCCTATGCAGTCCTCATTACTGAACATGCATAACATTGTCTTCTAAATTCCCTGTAACTATTCAAATGGCAGCTCGAAAAGACAAATTGCCTATCACTCCAAAGTCTTAAAACAAAACAAAAAGCACCATATTGCCACTTTAGGGACACATTTGTTGCCTGCTGTTGCTATTATATATGTCATTTCAGTCCTGCAGTTAGCTATAAACTACATCTTTTCTTTTTCCAGAGAGAAATAAGAGATGCCTGAAGGGAAGCAAGAATGGAAAGCATCCTTAAAATGACTGATTTACAATTGGTAAGGAGATACAATATGAAAATTATAGCTTGCTTAGTGTGTCACATCCCAAGCTTGCTCAATGCTCTTGCTTTGAAAGCTGCCCTGCAGGCCAGTGTGATGGCTCAGAGGACAGCGCGGCATACCAGCAGCCATGTGACAGGCAGAGGCTCCAGCTCATGGTCCCAGGACAGGCAAGAAGCTCCTCTCTGGGGCGGAGCTCATGGGACACCTCTGCTGCAGAGAGACTGCTCCATACAACCCCCTCCACAACAAACAGCATGCTGCAACCTACCCTGCTGCAGTACGTCTGAGAATGAAAATGATGATGGAGGCCCCAAAAACATGAACTGAGAGAAGGAAAAAAGCCCCTGTGATTCAAACCAGAGGGAGGCCGTTTCAGAAAGCAGGAAACCTCTTAGCATAAAATCCTACCGAGTGCTAGTGAATAAATGAAAACCAATGCGTATTTTATGTGACACTGAAAAGCTAACACACGGAATGTTGCTTTTAGGCTCCTAGGATTTAGGAGCCTGGTGTGAGTTAATCTGCTTTAGCTCCTGTGCAGCTTGGTCTGTAATCTACAGATGTTAAATAGGATGTGTTGCTGCGGCCTCTAGATTGCAGTGTTGTATTCTACGGTGTCCACTTTCACTTGATCTGCAAGGTTTAAGAGGAATATGAGCATTTCGGGGTGTAGGAGATACACGGGTGTTCTTTGCCTTTTTACAGTCTAAGCTGATAACGGCTGGGAGCACTGCTGATTCATTTGCATTTTAAGCAAAAGCCATGTCCATCATGGCATTTTGTGGAGAGTTTGGCCCAGTTACGCGGTAGGTATGGTGCCTGGCTCAAACACCTTCAGTGATGTGGGGATAGATGCCTTGAGTCCATATCTGAGGCTGATTCAGTCTGTTTCGTAATCTAGTATTTCACAGAAATCCTGCTTCTTCCTACCAGCATATACAATTCAGGATTGTGTTGGACTATCACATCTAATACCTAGCAAAGTGCTTATCCTCCGTGAATTTAACAAACCTCTCTTTGATACCTTTTGTATTTTTGCTGTCTAAATTTTACTGTAGCATGGGATTCCATATATTACTTACATCCTTTGTGAAAAAGTACTTCAATGTTTTCTGTTTGTTACCTGATTATTTCATTCCATGCCTGCTAGTTCTCATCTTGTCAGAAACAGAAATGATTCACTGTGGTTTTGTTGTCTGGCCATTCAGGACTGCAAAACCATTTCTATAACTTTCACAGTCAGCTTTAGGTTTAACTACTTTAAATAATGTAGTAACACCTGCAACTTTATTCGTTCCATATTCACACTGTTTTCCAAATAAATTATGAATAATGCAGATCCTTCGGAAACTCCCACTTGTAGAGTTCTTCCACTGGGCATCTGCAACGTGTTCCTGGTCTTTGCTAGATATTAATATTTAATTAGACATTAAACCATGAGAAGACCTTCCCTCTTGTCAATTAATAAAATGTAATACCCAAAATATATATAGACTTGCTTTATTTTAAAATCTGTCATTTCAATAGAGAATTCCTGAAATATGGAGCTAGTTGCACCAGTGTCTCCAAGAACCAAATATGGCTTGTTATAGATATAAGCGAGCTACACCACGGAGCATTACTGATGAGTGACACAGTGATTATCACTCTGGTGTTCACATTTCCGCATCACATGCTGGGATTGTTGTTTAAAAGTATTTCTTGCGGACTTGTTTTGAAAAACGATCCTTGATGCAGTAACCCAAGAACGTAAAACAGGGCGACATTTTAGTTCATGTGTCTCCAGCTTTAATTTGTACTTAATAAGCTAGTTTTTGTTATGTTTATTAAATTGGGTTGACTTTTAAAAGAGCACCCATTGAGTTTTATGAATATGCAAATTGTATGTCTGTCTGGTATAGAATGAAACCCTCAATTACAATGACAATAAAGATGTAGTTGTAGTTTTAATAATCAATTAACACCTAAGTATCCTGATTAGCACTCGAAATGAAGTGATTAATTAAATATTTCTTTATATCAGGGATACAGGAACCAGTTTTCTTAAGGCAATTGAGCCTCAAACCCGAAGAAAGAGTACCTGGATACACATCTACACATAAAAAAAGGTAAAGGAGTTTGTTCCAATATTTACACTTGTTGCCAGAATAAAAGATTGCAGGTCTGTGTCAAGATTCCTACCTGCATAAATGATCATTTCATCTGCACCAGGTAGTCAACTGTAAACTGGGATTCGGTATAACTTCTGAAACTGTTCATGAGCAGTTACATTGCTTGAGACAACTCTCTTCAATTTCCCCGTGGGCACGGTGGAAATAATAGACAGGTAATACCTATAGATGTGTAAAAATATGCTTAAAGGCACATAAATGGAAGATACAAACACAAAATACCATTAGTCTGAGATCTAGCTGTGATTTAACAAATAGCTCGGGGGTCGGGAAATCAAAATATCTGAACTATTTTTCTGGCCTTATTGCTAATTGGCTGTGTGATCTTGGATAGTGTCAGGTAGGAATTACATGTGAGACCTTCCTAATAGGGTGTTAAACTGCACCGCTTGATGTTCTGTACTCTCCTCATCCTCTGTCTAAGCCTACAACCTGTTTTAGCGAAGTGCTTAAAAATGGTTCAATGCTTTCAGAAGTGTGTTCACCATTTGACATTTTGAGATATTTTATTTTCAGTATATTGTCAAAATTAAACAACCAGTGTTTTCCGATGTTTGTGTGCTGCTCAGAGCATCAATGTTTGCCTTGTTTTCCCCCTAGGAAGATTGCCTTGTCTGCTAATTTGAATGTTTTAGCCTTTTAATCTACATGGATTTTAATGAGAACTCTTTGACTATTTGTTCACAGATTTTCCTTGCATTAAAAAGAGCCTGAGGTGGTCACCATTTAAGTTGTTGTCCTAATATGGTGAGAAAATGCCAGCATCTAGTAGTAGTGACTTAAAAGAGATGAGTTACTATTTGAATGAAAATAATAGAAGATACTAATTCTGACTATATAAAGACTTTTGAAACTGTAGTGCAAAGAAGCAGCAAATCTAAGAGGTCACGTCAAATCTTAGAGTGTAGACAGAAATAAAGAATCAAGAATTTACAGAAAGATTTCAGAGTCCTGTAGAGAGCAGTAGTTTAGAGGGCAAAATCTAGCTTCTGGAGTTGGGAAAGCAACAGTTTGGAAGTGGGGACATGGAGTTACTGATTTTGGAGGGCAACAGTAGGAAACAGTGAACGATCATTTCTTGTAGCTCCCTCTCATTTTAAAGAATTTGCAGCTGGCAATGAGGGTTTCCCTTGCCTGTATTCTGGAGCCTTCAGTTTAACAGGTCCTTCCAGACCTTACACATCTTGGCGCGTCACTTAAATCATACCTTCCAAACACGTCCCTAAAAGTCTTTCTTGCTCCACACCAGTACTTTGTTATCTTTGCTCTGAACATAACAATGTATGAAACACTTATATTTGCAAAAGATTAGGTTAGAAAATATTACAGGTGGACAGCATCTGCTTCTCAAAAAGTGAATAACAGACTTAGTCATTCAAGCATTTAGATCTCTGCAAGAAAAAACTCACAGATCTCAATGTGTGCCCAAAGGACTTACTTATGGCTCCCCTTTTTCCCCTTGTAGCACTTAGCAAGAATCATATTTTCCAAAGCCTCCTGACCTGCCCACGGCCCTCTCTTTTACTGAAAGCTCTTACCAATATGCAGGACATCACACACAGGCAAACAGAGACACCATCAATTCCTGTAGTTTCACTTCAAATTTCACAGATGCTGATGTCCTGGAACCTCTGGCCAACTGCTAACTCAGAGTTCTCCAGACACAGGCAATTCACCCTACTTCACAATAAAACACTCAGTCCTGAAGTTTAAGGATATCCTGAACATTGTGAAAAATGGGTGCCAAAGTGGAAATGTTTTTACAGATTTCATTGATCACCACCAGCCTGCAGGGGTAATGGAGTCTGATCTATGGGTGCTAGGATTGAAAGATCCATGCTAGAGAATCCCCCACTTCTTCCTTTCGTGTGACTCAGAGAAATAAAACCAATAGTGCCCAGGTTTCTGACATTTTTCATGTTTCTGTATGCTTTTGTTATTCTGATTGCTATGAAGCCAAAAATGCTTCAAAATGCTATAGAGGAAGGGAAAACTAAAGATGTCTCTGTCTTACAGAATGGGCAGAAAGAGAACAAAAGAGGAAGAGGCAAAATCCTAATAGTTAAGAAGACAAAGTTTCAGTTTTAAATAAAACACTTCCTTTATTTAAGAAGACAAAAGATTCCGATGGAAGTTTTTGGTGTTGAAAATAAACACACCATTTCCATTTGTGGGAAAGAGGCTGCATACACAAAATTTTAAGTGGAGCCATGGAAATTCTGAATAATCATGGATTAGAGGAAATGACAGATCCGCGATACACACTTACTGTGCAACAAACAGTGTTCTTTCTTGTGATTGTATGTAAGATTGAGGCTAAAATCTGCTTTTATTGAAGTCATTGAGTGTCATTGTATAATGAATATATTTTCCAGTCTCTAAGCCCTGGAACATACAGTGGGCAACATCAATTATGTATCCGCTCTGTTCTAGAGCAGCCTGCACATCTTTGTTGTTTCAGCAGCATCAAATACGTATAGCAGGTGCCATCTTCTGGCAATGTCATTTTTGAGAATTAGTGATTTTACGCAGGTTACGTGCAATAAACATGAGGAACTGGTTTTTTTATTATTTTTTAAGTATACTTAATGTGAAAGAAAAATGTTATGTCCTTGGAGTTTAACAGAAAGCATTAACAGTTCAGAGACATTAGCTAAATGTTCTGCTTTTCATTTGACAGTTCCTAATAGCCTTATAGTAAAGAACTGTATGTTAAAAGTTTAAACACATAAATAAATACTTAAAGTATTTTCGAATTCTTGAAAATACAAAGTTAGCAGGTAGGGGTTAATTTTTTTTTTTTTTGACTAACCAATACAGTTGGTAAAAGAGAACAAGCTTTGGGACTCAAAAGGGGGTTTGTAAACTTATCTTCAAATTCTTATGTAATTATACACAGAAGAAGCAGGAGTCACAAAGTGTAATGGTTTTCAAGAGAGACATGTCTTGACTAGCACAGAGATCTAGTACAGAAACGTGGAAAAATAACATGGAATGCAAGTGGATAAACTATAAGCCGGTTTTATTTCATTTGGATGCACTTAGAATATTTAATTGCATTTCATGAACGATTATTGAATTTCACTAGCATCCCTAAGCGGCAAACAAGTATGGTTAGGCCACACAAGAAGTTCATGGAAATGAGGTCTGCAACTTCTGACATGCAGTGATCTGTTTTCTTAGACCAACAGATTGCCTGGCGCTCAGCAGAGCACCTTCATAAGATCTGTGCCACTGCTGCTTTCACAATGGTGAAGCAAAGACAATAGTGATGATTCTTCCAGCTAGCTGTAATCTGTATTCATTTTGTATTTCCAAGTCCTTTTGGACTTAGTGATGTTAAAGTAAGGAACAAAGAGCTGGCATCTCTCTGCTTTGTAGCTCTCTGTTCGTATCAACCTGTGTTGTGTGATTTCTAATACAGCGAAATTCACAGAAGACGCCAAACCAGAAAGAGTAAGGAGGTCAGAAACAAACTGCAAAGGATCTGAAGATGTTAGGGCCTCTGGGGCATCAGGAAAAAAAGGAAGCGGTAGTAAAAAAGCTGACACTGTGCACCAGACCAACTTTACTACAGTGTGGACAAGGTGAAAAATAACACATGCATTTTAGGACAGTGAACTTAATTTCGCTGAAGCTTCTCTGGTGTATTTAATGCAACCCATTGCTGTATTTTTTTCTTTTAAAGGGTAAAAGAGCAGGTGATCCAGAAAAGTTGATGCTAGAAGTGGACCCTACGTCATTTGCAGCCCATGAAGTCCATGGCCTAGAAAAGGCGCTTTTTGCTGTGGTCACCCATGGAAGCAGCAGTCAAGTATCGAAGCAGTAGTGGTTAAAGGGTTACCTTTAGCTGTACCCAGGAGTAGGGTGCATTTCTGGACAGGAAAGCTGTCAGCTCTGACAGCTGAGCAATTCCACTCCCACTTGTGCTCCATTACAGGACAGCACAAAGCTGCATACTGGGACCAGGGTGAACCTCTCCCTTGGAGAATGGTGGTAGTAAGCGCAGCTGGCCCAACTCATGGCATGAAAATCCTGAGGGGTTTCGGAGAGACCCAGCCATTGGGAGTAGCCCCAGGAGATGGGAAAAGTTGTAGCTTGATTACACCTTCATGGCTACAGCCTTGTTAGTCAATGGCTGTCAACCTCATGTAGGTGGCTGTCCACAAAACAAACCCCTTAGAAAGCTGTGCTCACAAGAACTTTGTTCTTAAAAAAGCTTACCACACGAAAGCCTGTGAAGCACTGTACTAGACTGCTATCTTTATGTAGAGTAAATATATCTGTGAGGGGATCAACATGATACACATACTTCTAGATCCACGTAATGCTGTGCATTCATGTTTACTGCAAGCAGAAACCTGTGTCTCAGCTGCTGCAGCTGGGGTTGTTTATGTTACAATTTAGTA
The DNA here is from genome assembly GCF_030867145.1 of Opisthocomus hoazin. Classification (NCBI taxonomy): domain Eukaryota; kingdom Metazoa; phylum Chordata; class Aves; order Opisthocomiformes; family Opisthocomidae; genus Opisthocomus; species Opisthocomus hoazin. Next base: position 51,397,346 of record NC_134417.1, read on the forward strand.
ATGAAGCCAACAAAGTGCCATTTACCAAAATTATACTTTTTGCAATGGCTTTAGGAATGCTCAAATTTTTAGAGCTGCTTTTTTTAGGTCTTTATTTCGCTTGATTTTTATTTAATTCTGCTCAGGCGTTTTTGGCGATGTTTTGCTGATGCAGCTGTAGAGGGAACACAGCCCCAGTCAGGGGCTGGTTCTGCCGTTGTCGCCTGTCTGGGAGCTCAGAGCCCGTCCCTTTGGGGCATCCCAGCTTGGCTGAGTGCTTCTCACCTCTCACCGAGCTGGTGATCTGGGTAGGGCAGAGCCTGTTTCCATAGCCCTAATTGCTCAGTTTGCAAGGCTCCTTGTTACAAGTGTTTTTGCGCTTACTGAGGCATGTGAATCAAACTTGTCTGTGTTTGCCTCAGCCCCATAAACAGTGCTTGTTACAATGAGGGCTGTTTGCCTGATTATTCAGAAGTCTAATCATTGTAGGCTTCATTCGAGCAGCCCTCACACTGAGCTTGTTTTGCAAAGCATCTCACGACTTCCATTATTGGGTCTATGTCTGGGAGTTTTAGTACTATGAAATTCTTTCACGTCATATTTTTTTTAGAAAAAGAGCATAAAAAAAAAAAAAGATGACACCACAGAAACAGCTTCTTTGCACAGTGCAATATTGTATTCCAGGACATGCCCAGAACTACCCTGGGTACTAGTTGTTTTGCTCTGTGGGAACAAGGACTGCTTCCTGTTGGCAATTCTCATCTGCACGATCCCAAGCCTCATTACAATCTCTGTTTCCCTATTTAAGTAATTATTGCATGGGTCCTAATTCCAAAAGTAAAATAAATTAATAAAACCTGGAAATTTCTGTCACTGATATAGGGAAAATATAAACTGGCCATGCTTTTCTCCTGGAGGTTTTAGCTTCAAAAACTGGAGCACAACTGTTGTCATTGTCTAAAACTTCAGTAGCTGCTGGTAATTTACATCAATTAAGCATGCAAAAAAATGACATAAACAATAAATTGGCCTCAGCATTAATAGTTTTCCTCCCACATTCTCCAACAAGCAGAAGTGGTATAACGGTATGGAAAGGATCTAATTTATCCTAATTCTTATCTCCCTCTGGGAGCAGAAGGAATCCAGCTGGGCTGCTGTTGGTGTTAGTAGTTTTGACACATGGAAGATTTTGCATTTAATATACTTTCAGATAAAGACTACTTGATTCCTTCTTTCTTTAGTAACATTTACAGAAAAAAAAAATGTGATGAGAATTATGGTACTGCTGATAAATCACATTACCTCCAACATGCAGAGTTCATTTTTTGTAGGTGGAATCAGAACTTATGGTTCATAGGAGGCATCAAACTAGTGCAATCTATTTCTAGGTAATGCACAAGAATCCTGGTTGCATTTTTTACTGCCCTGAAAGGACCATGTTATTGGAGCTCCGGAAATTAGTACTTAAGGTTATTGATCTGTTTTCTCTCCGGCCATGGTAGAGAATGTGTGAGTCAGAAAAATTTATAATAACAATACTCTGCTATTTCTAGACAAACTCTTGTTTTACAGCTGAACAAAATGAATAAAGAATGTATTCATGTTTAAATATCTATGTATACTCACCACAGTTCCCCAGAGAGCTCTGTAAACCTTCTAGACCACACCTACCTTTACATTTCATCTATTTTTCCCTGCTAGATCTCGCAATCTGCCTCAGCCCCAGAGCCCATGGCTTACTTCCTCACAGCTGCCCCATATTGCCCCACAGGCCATTTGTTGTGATCTCAGGTGTTGCTCATCTTTCAGTCATTCATGCATGCTGTTTCCTAATTGCAAGGTGGCTACACTTATCCAGGTCTCTCACTCATTTCTGTGGGGGAGACAATTTCTGGACTGCTTATGGGCCTCTGCGATGTCACCTGCAATATAACTTGGTATATGATTGAGCCATGTTTCATCAGTAGCTTAACATTTTTGACTAATGCATCTTCTCTGCAGGTCTGTTTCTACAACTCTACAGTGTTGAAGATTGCTTGTCTTCATCCTGGTACGTATTTGCTGTGTGTAAGTCAGTGGTTGTAGACCAGAACTATGCATTGGTGCTCTCATTGCTTCCTCATCTGCAGGTCACTGCAAGTTTTACATTATTTGGAGTCAGATTTGCCTATTTTGATTGGCAGCATCATTCATATGGTTTTGTATTGTCTCTTCTAAGTAGAATTGAGACACTAGTGCAAATTCTACCTTATTTTGAGGTCAGAATGTTCCTCTGTGCTTTGCCAGTACATTTGTTCACCAGAGCACTGGCAGAAGCCAATGGAAATCAAAGCCAGATAAAGGAGATTCAGTAGTTAAGAAAAATAGTCTCAGGTATTTGCCTGGCTCTGCTCACAGCCTCTTAACTTCAAATATAAGAAGGAAAAGTCTCATATTTAGTACAGAGTGAAAATGAAAACAAACACAGCTGTATTCCACAGTCTTTATTTGACTGAATTATTTACTGTTGCAAAATCTCCTAAGTCTTTTATTATTTAGCTTTGCTGTTTTGGAGGCTTATCATTTTTCTTACATAGCTTTCTGCTCAGCAAAAACACAATAAAATCATTTGATCCCATATGCTATAAGCCCAAAGTCAGAACTTCTCCCATAATTATTCAAGATTTTTCTTCAAAGTTTTCAAGGTGTGAAGACAAATGCAAGTATGTTATTTTAATACTACTTAGTTTTGTATATGTTTTTTGTAGCTTATGTATGAGCTCTACAGACCTAAGTTTAATCCTAGGGAATTTCTGTGTGACAATCGCACAAAAAATGTATTCTTGAGTAATCAGATGTGTTATAATTTCCTATCAAAACTGCAGACACTTTGAATTTGCTGTGATTGCATTGCAGCAAGAACTACTGGAAGAGTCTGGCAGCAGCCTGGGTTTCAAGGAATTAAATTTAGGCAGAGAGTCATGCTTGCATTTTCTTGCTCTAATCTAGGCCTGTTTGAAGTGATGATATCTGAAGAGAAAGGCCTTGGCTTATGCTGAGGAAAAATCAGCATCTGTTAAGTGCAGACTCAAGTGGTAGGGCAGGCAAGAGAGCGAAGATGAGTGCCTGCCGTTTGTGACAGGCAATTCCTAAGGCTTGCAGGCCGCTCTGTTGTTGTCTAGCAGCATATAAGGGCAGCTAAGCTCTGTGACAGTTGGAAGGAACGTGGCCATGGACTTACTTTTCCTTTGGTTAGATTAGGAAAATAGCTATGCATACACCTGAAAGGCTATATATGTATGGAGATGTTATTTCTGTTCAATCTCAGACTCCCACTGCTTGCATCTTAGTTAATTGTGTCATGATCTGTCTGGAACATCTCTCTAAGCAGTGTCCGTGGGGATTGCTGCTGGAACTTACTTTAATATTTGTGCAGAAGGTACCGACATACAAGTTCTCAATCTGAAGCCATCCGGTCCAAATGCTGCTTCTTCCAAGTACTGTGTGGTGATGAACGCAAAGCCTCTGAATCATCTGGTGCTCTGAAAGGGAGTCTGGCTCTGTGCCCAGTGAACCACAATGACCTTCTTAATAAAATATTCAGTTGAAAATTTGATGTTGACCTGCACCGTGTATAATGGCCTTGCAAGCTTTACACCGTGCCAGGCCATTTTTATAAAAATAATGGACTGTGTTTTAAAGAAAAAAAGAATTGGCATGCATGTACATTGACAGCTATCTTCACAGGAAGTCTTACATCTTGGTATTTTAAAAAAAAGAAAATATTCTTTAAAGAGATCCTGTGCTTTAATCCATTTTGGCCTTGTGGAATCTCTGAGATTGCAGTGGACTATCTAAAGTCTTTGGTGAGATGTAATGAAATCTTCATGCTGAGGTAACTTTCTTGCTTAATAGTGTGGTGAGAGAGAATCCATTATGTACTCAATCCATCTTTGTCTCTGTGGAGACATTAATTTTAAAGTAACATTTTAATCATGGCTGCAGCCCGCAGGGGAAAAGGAAGATACCCAGAGCTGAATAATGCATGTCCAACTATCAAAGGGGATGCTCTATTAGCTCTGATTTACATATGACTTCTTGTTGAAATTTGTAATATCACCATTCAGATGGCATTTTGGAAAGGCGAAGACCTGGTTTAGGGCCTAACATAATTCAAGGAGTAAATGAATAGAGTTTAAAAAACATTATTTGAAAGCACATATTGTCAAAACAAGGCTGACCCCAACCATGATCACTTTGCTCATAAATCATCTTCCAGGGTCCTTTGCCTACCTCTTTGGCTTAGAAATTGTTTGCTTTGATGTTCTTTACTACGTCTGTTTTGATGGACCCTTGGCAATTTTAGAGTTAGAAATAATGAATATCAGTGGAGAATTAGAATTTAACAAACCTTATTTTAGGCACCCATTTCTTTTACCTATTTTCTTACCACATCAAGTAGCTCTGCTCAGTTCAGTTTAGTCAGTTGTTTTGAGTTAATTGGTCTATGACAAGTGTTCCTAAATTTTGTTTTCAGCAGTATCTCCTGGCTTTTCAGGGCTGTGTGCATAGAGGGAGACATCTTGGCATTCTGGCAGTATTTGTGCATCACTAAAGGTCTGTGCTGTAGTTCAGGAATGCCTGGTTAAAGAATTCCCACTTGCTGGACTGGCGCTGCCTTCACTGACAGCTCTTCAGCTCTGAGCACCAAACTGCCCGCTCCTGCCTTTGTGAGTGATTGCCAGATCCAGTGCCACTTACTGCTGGGTAGAGGTAGCTAACAGTGCCATATACACGCAAAATCTAATAGCTTATTCAGAATACTTACAAAGTGATCTCTATGAGAATACTTTCAGGATTTGTTTTATGAGCTGGAAGCAGTGAACACTGTTATAAATGCTAGCATATAACACTCTGAGAGGAATAATTGCAGCACATAGTTACTTATGTTAATACTATCACATTATCTTGTGATAGCTGTGCAATTAAATGAGTCACCACTACGCCAACATCTCATTTGTCTCCAAGCACCCCACAAATATGCTGCATTCACTGTCTGTGCTTCGGTCTGATAGCTTTTTAGTCATTGCATCCTCTTTGTGTTTGGAGAACAACAGAGCTGTGGAGCCTTTGAAAAGATGGAGCATACTATTGAAATTTAATAATAGAAGGATATTAATTTAATGAATGGTTTTCCCAAAATGTATTTAAGAAGACACTTTTCTGAATTATATTTATATAGCAAAGTCTGAGCCTTAAAAGACTATTTCAAGAACAAAATCACTGTTTTGAGACAACAATCTGCATTCTGTTTATCCTCTACTCTGACTACAGCCTGTGTGTTCCATATTCTGCTGAAACAAATCCCATTGGCACCGTTTATACATTTTCAGATATTCCCAGAAATATATCCAGAACTTTCGTGCTGAGCAATACTGGAACATCCCAAAACTGAGGGAATATTCCACGTGAAGATTGATAACCTCTCGGTTTCTGGTAGAAAAATAAAGGAGCCTAGGATAGAAAACACAGAGAGGAAAAAGCCCATTGATGTTGGAGGAAACAGGTTTAAGATAACAAATGTGATTTGTCCCTTTTGTGTTACAATAAATGTAGCTGATCTTTGCTGGAGAAATTGTTTGATGAATGTGGAAGAAAATTGATAGAAAATAATTGCTTTTCCTTGCACAGTGTCTCTTCCACTTCTCTTCCTTATTCGAATCTGCAGTTTGATTTTTCTTTTACTTAAAGATACCTCTCTGGCCTGGAAACACAGCTAGGTCTAAATGTGGGTAGCAATTACACAACTTCCACCTAAATTGTTACAGAACTAGAACATGACCTTAATGCAAGTGAGAGCTAAGCACAAGCACAACAGCTCCTCTCCTGGTTGCTGTGGCAGCTCAAAAAACAGCTGAGGAAAAACACAGAAAAACAGAGTTAAGGAGTGCTTTATACAAGGTTCCGTGTGGCCTCAGGACAGTGTTCTTTTATGGTCCGATGCTGTTGAGGGTTAATAAAACAGAGATATTTGGAGTAGTACATTTATACTGCAGAGTTTAATTGTGACCTTTTGTATTTAGGCATTATTTTTTCCCAGCCCAGGAATTAAATATAATAGAGAGGCACTCCTCAGTGTGACACCAAGTATTGTTCTTCCCCTGAAGAAATAAATGCGAACGATGAAAGCAGGAATGTGGAAAGAAAAGTGTTACTTCCACACTTATAATGCCATCTAGCACTTGTTAGCAAACTTGTGAAAATAACACGATTTACTGTAATAGTTTACACTTGACTAGTGAGGTATAAAATATCTTTATCTTATAGCTATATAAACTATGGTTAAGTTAGGCAGAAAAGACACATGGGGCAGTTCCCACAAAAGGATTAGGAATACAGAGGCAGAACATCCTGTTCAGGGTATATATTGTATGGAATGGAAGTGGAAGGAGTTAAACCAAAAAGAGGATGAAGCAGCTCACCTCCTGGGTAATTCTTATTCCAAAATAGAAGTTGATTTAGGCTGAGGCTATACAAACCTTTTATTACCCTGCAGCATTTTGATGGATAATAAAACAAGGACCCTAAATGTGGTAAAATAACATGTGATTAGTCTGACCACTCAGATTTGCACTGAAACAACAAAAGCTTTGATTTAAATGGTATCCTTTTATTTGTATGCTCTCACCTACCTAATTATTCACATTGAATACCAGAAATTTCAAGGCTTGTTTTGCTTTATTTTCATATCTGGATTACTCAGAAGTTTGAGGTGAGAGCATTCACTATTCTTTTCTTCAAGAGAGATGGAGATATCGAACTTTCCTTTCCAGATATGAGAGTCAGTGGTACAAAAATAATGATCTAAACAGCTGAAAACAGTCTGAGCTGAAGAAATATCACAACTGAATTACACTTTTCCCATTTCCCTGATGTGATAAACCTTACACTCTGACAAGATCTGCTTTTTTAAAGGAAAATCAAACGGAAAGCCTCAGCGCTTTGGGGTTTTTTTTATACGTCATGAAATATTGAACAAAAAAGAGGTCATAAGCCATTTTGTTGACTTTATAGGTCTCCTGAGACTTCTTCAAGCTCTCTTCTTGATTGCTGCTGTACATCTGGAGTGAGAGTCAGCCAGAGACAAGACGGCAGGTGTAAGTTGCTCTTGAAGATGTAATACGTTTTCCTCCACAGCATGCAAGACAAACACTTCCTTTCCTGTTTCCACCAGAAGGATAAAAAAACTTTGAGCCATGCTCTTGGCCCCGAAAGCAAATTGCATTTTTTCCAGAAGTTTCAGTGTGGCCAGGATTTCCTCCTGTAATTTGAAATATGCAACTACTTATGTTGGATAGGAAAAAATTAGTTTTAGGAACTACCAGGAAAAAAAGGTTTCAGATATTCTCCTGAAATAACTTTAGTATTTAATGTAGTAATTGCATGTGTCCAAAGACTAAGCCACAGGAATCAAGGCTTTTGAAAATAAACACAGGTAAAGTAAGATGTAACGTACACTAAAATTAAAAACATCTATGTCTATAACAATAGCAACCAAATTATTCAGAAAACGTAGTCACGGTGAGCTTGTGAGAGTCAGAGCTGAAAGTGAAGAGTCCTTTGGAGCCTGAGTGCATCAGCTTTGTGAGACTCAGCTTTTTCTAAAGAGCACCACCAGATGGCAATGTAGGAGAGAAAATGTTTTGACAGATCCGTGGCAAGTACGATAAACATTTATTTTTATTATTTGGGCACTTGTGCACCGCTGAAATAGTCTTTTCCTTCCTAGTATACATGCATCTTTCTTCTGTTAAACACTTCTCTTTCTGTATCATCAGTTATTCATTTTACTGCTCTTGAAAGTTATTGGGGAGAGAAAACAATGTTTTGAAAACTGGATGTGACTCACATTCAGCTGAAGTGCGGTGTAAGAGTTAATGGACTGAATGGTTTCATTTTGCTTTGCAAATCCATGAGAATTCACTCTGCAATTCTGTGATAGTTAAATCTCTGTAGTCAGTTCTGATGTCACATTCTTTATTTGCTTTAACCATACTACTTTAAAAATGAACCTCTCTAAAGTGCACCTGTCTGCACTACTGAGTCTCGTAACGTTTTTATAATTTTCCTCATATTCACAAAAAATTTTCAGCTAACTGTGCAAACCCTGAGAGCAAGACCAGACTGTAGGAGTGGGAGCCCATCAGTTCTAGCTCTGCTGACATACTCAGTGCCGTTCACACCAGCTGGAGGGTGATTTACTCTGTGCTATCTTACCTCAGATCTGATTGATTCTTGTTTCGATGACAAGTTGGCCAAATTCCCCAAGAAACAAAGCAGGATTCTGGGAGAAATTAACAATGCACAGATGTTATTAGAAATCATAATTAAAAAGAAATTCCTGTGTTATGAGGATTTGCCTAGGAACCAAAAGACAATATCAAAGGATATGTATCTCCCATATATTATTAGGCTATTTTGTATTATTGAAATATGCAAATCATGGCCATTAAGGAGGAATTAAAAGAAGCAGCCAAAGGAGTGAAATGTTCACAGGTGGCATGCTGAGTGTTTTAAGATACTATAACAGAGACTAACAGCAAACTTTTACTACTTATCAAAAAGGACTTTAAAAGGACCACACGCAAACAGAAAGCTGGCATGATTAAACAGAAATGTGAAAGCGGCTGTTAGAAATAAGTCAGCCTTCAAAAAGAGGAAATTATTTTGAAATGAAGAAAACAGAAAACAACACAAACTCTTCCACATTTAACATAAACCCTTTATAAAGTGGGTCAAAAGTATTTTGAGGAGTAACTTGTGATAAGCATAAGAATGAATAATAAAACTTTCTCTAAACACATCAGAAGCCTGAATTGTGCCAGACAGTTTATAGGCATTCTATAATGTTTAGAATATAAAAGGAGCATTTAAAGAAGATAAGCCCACAGCAGAATCACTAAATGAATTTTTCTCATTAATGTATTCCATGGACAAGCTTGGGCAGGTTTCCACAGCAGAATCTTTTTTATGGGGCCAAGTCAACGAAATATCTTGAATTGCAGTGTCAGAGAAGAAATTTCAGATTAGATAGAACCAAATGGTAACAAATCACGTAGATTACATCAGGTTTTCAAAACACTTCTAAAGGAAGTGTGATATATGTGACAAATTATTAACTGCAATGTAACTCAACACGTGGATTGGCTTCTGTTCCACAGGAATGGAATGTGGCAAATGTGACATTCCTTTTGTTTTTAAATTCAGGGGGACCTCAGGAATTACAGACCAATAAGCCTGACCTCTGCACCGAGCAAGCTGATACCAGCTGTGATGAAAAATGGGCAGACTTATAGCTAACCATGACATAAAAAGGGAAAGTTGATAAAGCTTTCACAAAGGGAGGGTATAAGGCACAAATGATTAGAGTTCATTGAAAGAATCACCATGCAGGTGAATGAGAATGGTTTGGATGATACATTATAGTTGGATTTCCAAAATCTTTCAGAAAGATCCTTTGCCAAAGAATGATGAAGAACGCAAGCATGATATAAAGCATGCTTTCTCAGGTGTTCGTATGTAATTGAAAGAAAAAATTCAGAAATTAGGATAGAGAATGAAAGGGTAGCATTCCATTTTCACAGTGGCAGTGGCTTACTCATAGGTGTTCTTCAAGGTCTTATGCTCACTCCTGTGCTACTTTATATTCTGAATGTTTTGGAAAAGAGGTAAATGGTTAGATCATAAGATCAGCAGATGATACAAACCAAGAGCCAGTTGCAATGGGATGCAGAATATTTTCTCAATACAGAGCAATTTTGCAATAAATGGTGTAAGAAATAAAATGTTAAACACAGATTAATACCCCTGGGGACAAAAAAGCCTCATTATGATTATACAAGTGCAGCTCTAAAGAAGTTACAACAACTACAGAAAGAGGCGTCTGAGTTCTTGGAGAGGTACTGTATGCAAATGTCAGATTAATGCTCAGCAATGGCAAACAAACAAAACCCCAAAGTATTAGGAGAAGAAAATGGCAAATAAAACAGAAACCAGGATGCAGTTATAACCATGACACAATTTACAGATCCAGATTTATAAATTTCACCCACACTTTGAAAAATGTGCATTGTTCTGGTCAAGCTTATGAAAAAAAAAATACTGTAGAACTAGGAATGATAGTAATGATGGCAGTATGTGTGATCAAAAATAATGGCTTCCACAAAAGACGAAACTTAATAGAGTAGGGATACCTTAACTTGGGTAAGAAATAAGTGTTTGGGATATGATATAACAGAAGTTACAAAATCATTTGTGGCGTGGAAAAAATTGATATGGAGAGCTTCTTTCTTTTCTCTCCCAGTGTAAGTATTGGGTTGCCTGAAATGCCACTTGCAGATCGTAGGTTCAAATCGAGAAGGGAGTAGTTTTTTGTTTTCAGTTGCCATGGAACTGCAGCCGTTGTCTCAGCAGCAACTCCTGCTCTACAGAGATTTGAAAAAGCCCTCAGAGACAAAAGTACATTAGATAAACAGCTAAACTGTACCTCAGTCAAGTATAAACAAATATGATTGTCTACTGTTTATGAAAGACAGACACTAGCTTCAGGGAGCTCTGTTGTGAGAGGGGAATGAAGTCCATAGGCCGGAGGAAACGCTCTGTTGTGTTCACCTAAGAAAGGAACCTCTCAGTTGCACTGTCCAGTTTTACTACTATTCTTTTTTTACAATAGTCAAATCTCAGTCAAAAGTTGCCAGTGTCCTAAGAAAACATGAAGGAACTTTTCACTAAAATGTTAACCACTACTACCGGATAGGGGGCACCCCGACTAGGTTTTGCGATTTGTAAGTAGCCAGATCTAGTCTAAGGCAGCTTCAATACCCAACAGACAGAACAACATTCCGTCTATACACAACAGACAGAAATAGGTCCTGCCACAGGATTTCTCCCATCCTAAAGTACAAGCCAGAGGTGTGACTTACCAGCTTCCAATGGTACCTGTCTCTTTGCATAGGACTCTCACTAGGGACAGAGACCATTCAAGTCTTCATAGCATCAGAGTCAACTTGAGTTAAAGTGGTATCTCTGTGCATTTTTTATGCAGATGCTTTTGTTCAAGACAGCATGAGAGGAGTTGATGCAATGTAGATTACAATTTAACTCTGCAGTGAAAACTTCTACAACCTAAGCATCAGTCTTTTCCCAACATTTATCTCTGCGTAGCATTTACTCTTTAACAGACTAAACATCTTCTGTGGAAAACAAAGTGCTAGACACTATGAGATGCAGCCTACAATACTAATTAAATAAATGTGTGCACAATCAGTGCAGGAGATTGTGAAGGTCTGCATGGTTCAGAAACCATTTTAGATGCATTAGTTCAGGACTGTGTCCAAGCTAAGTCCTGGGGGTAACTTATATCTTTATAGATTTTTAGCAATCAAAGGTAAAGGATTAGAAAGTTATTCCTGAGACTCCTAGCTAGTTAAGAGCTTAGTTATGATAACAGAAATAAGAGTAGTGTGGTATATGAAATGGTTTAACTCTGACACAGAGAGATTATCTGGTTTTGTTAATGACATAGTAAAGCAACAAACCTCGTTACATGTGAATCTTAAATTGGAGTCTGTGTAGAATGAGAACTAGAAGTGCATTATCATGAAATTCCTTGAAAAGACATTTATAAGGTCATTATATGCTGACACCAAGTATTTTAATATAAGATTAAGATCTTATAATAATACATACATTGATAACTGTAATGAGACTTTCAATTGAAAACATATTTAATTGTAATATTTCAGTAAAAAATTATAAACCTCAAAATCATTGTGGCATGTATTACCACAATAACTTGAAATTAATGTGTCTGTTAGAAAAGTATGAGCGAATAAGGGGCATTTTTTATCTAATGGAATGGTAGTATTTCTGTCTCCTTTCACTTGTTCCTGCAGAGTGAAAGATGTTGTGAATATGAAAGAGAAACAAACCATTAAGAAGTTTAGCCTCTTAACTTCAGCTTTACTTCTGCTATGCAAGTACAATATATCCCATACTAGCTGATGACTTTCCTGGGATCTTCAGAAGAATGAACACGAAAAAGAAAAAGAAAGTCTGGCTTTCTGAGCAGACTTTGTCTAGCAACCAACGTTCATACTAAAGGTTGAACTGTGTTATTTCAAGCTGTAGCATATATACCTCACCATATAAGGAGCCAGCCAACTTATGTGAAAGAATAACCTGCCTCTGAGCAGAACTTATTAGCTTGGGCACAGTTCCACATTAGCGTGTCCAAACAGCTTTTGGATTGAATGTGTCTTCCATTTTGCACCTTAGAAAATGAGCTAAGCTATTCCACAACTGTCTCCATCTGACTATGTAGACATGTCTTCATAGTATAGATTGGACCAAGGCCCTTCCCCAGCTTGCTGACACGAGTTGGCTGTCAACTACACTTTACTTCCCAGATGATGTGGAGCAGCCGCAGCAAGTTGAGTTCGATTTCTATATTAACATGAAAGTCATTAGATAAGTATTAAATGAGCACTCAAGAACACATAGCACAGTTTTTTAATTTTGCAGGTTCCTTAAAATGTGTTGTGTGAAAATAAACAGCTGTCTGCTTGTTCATTTCTTTACAATAAGGATTGTCTGAAAAACAATTGCAGTTAAAACTGAAGACAGAAAATTCTTGTCCTTCGCCCTATGAATCGTTCAGCCTCCAGTGAAATGCAGACTGTGCTTGCATGAAGTTTAGAAACTGCTCACTGAAAAACACATCTTTGTCTGTGGAGCACCTATAGCTCAGAAGAGAAGGACCATTTGGTTAACAGAGAGCCTGCAGTGGCTCTGGTCTGGTGAGTGTCTGTGTTGCACTAATTTTTGTGGTTCTGCAAAGCTTTACAGGGAATTGTCACCTTCCCACATCCCCAGCTCTTGAGTGGATACGCTTCAGTCTATTCTGTTGCTCCCCTGCCTTTTTTCTCAAAACGCAAAGCATTTTGGATTTGACATCTGGAATGTATGTGACACTTTCAGCATTATGGAGACATTTGTATAACTATGTGACTGCGTGCTACAAAAGAACTTGATGCAAGCCCAAAGTGAAGCAGGCCACATAAACAACAGAAACACTAGAAAGAAAAGTAAAGATAGGGTTCAGCAGCCCAGAAAACCCCATACCCCTCAAAGAAACAGGAAAAGAGAAAGGGAGAAAAAGGAAGAAGAAATGAGAAACAGTTTAAATAAGACATTGCTTACAAAGTTGCTTCATTGTTTGTGTTTGGCAGTGTAAGAAAAAGGGGAAAATGGCTTTTCAGAATGCCACATGAACATTAATATTGATGGTTTCATAAAAGTAAATCTGGGTTTCTCAAGGGAGAAGAGAGCAAACACTTCTATGCCATTTACCGCTAAAGTTCATGTGGAGGAGGGTCACAAAAGCCTTCAGTCTGTGTACCACGGGTATTCGATAGACCAAATATTTTTGTCAATGTGCCTGCTCAGATAAGTGTGTCGGTGCTGCTTGCTGGGTTATGTAAGGGGGGATACTGCAGCCGAGGCAGTGGAGCGGGAAGCCTGAAATGTTCCAGAAGACCAACTGGGATTTCCTCTGCTGCTATTGTCACAGCATAGCCACTATTTTTAATTTAACCAGTTTAAATGAATTTACTTGTCCTTTTCTAAACTTAGTCTGCTACTCAAAAAAAGGATTCAGGCAATGCTAGTGGGATTTTAAGCATGTTAAATTTTAAACTTGCTAATTCCCTGCCCAGTGGGGAGAAAGCTGGGAGACCAAGTAGCACAGATGTGTCTGCCACATGCAGTATTGCGATGCGCGGTCTCCCAAGGGGGGAAATACTTGGCTGTGGTGCAAAGGTGGTAGAAAGTCAACAGAAGGTGGCAACTCTGCTTGCATAAACCAGAAATTAGTTTAGCCAATGGTCTTAAGGGGATGCATCGTAAAACAACAGAGAGGGCAGTGTGATTTAAATAGTTATTGTAGCAGAGGGATGGGAACCAGGATGCCTTGATTTCCGGTGTTGTCCAAGTTACACACTGGGTACCTAGTCTTCCCAGATACTAAATGTCTTCTGACTTGATCCCTTGTCTATTCAGGATCTTGCTGTGTGGGCTTTCCACTTTCACCTGTTTTAGCCAAACACTTGGGCTACAAATACAGCTCAAAACGTTATTGGCTTGCAAACTAGAGGTTTCACTGAGTCATTGTTTCTAGGCTGAAAGCATTGTGTGCGGAGACAGAAGGAGTTTTAAAAGTAATTTTCTGAGAACCTGGTTCCAATGAGATACATTGTCATATTGCTTTTTTTGAATGGTAATTACATGCTGCAGTAACATGAATCCCATGACACATCTCTGCAGGGTGTATTTGCACATGATGAATATACAAAACAATATTAGATGTACTGTGACTGGGTTGCTGAGGAAAGGACTCAGTAACAAAGACAGTGAAGTGTAAAAAGTCGTACATTAGTCACATATGAAGGTAGAACTAACAGTTCCTGGACCCTGTCCCAGTGTACTTTTCCTTCGGCCAAAGGGTAAATTCAAGAGCAAAACAGAAATAAAAAGTTTAAACATGTCCATGGTTATTTGAATTCCATTTTGAATACGTGACCCAGCGTATGCGTGACTCAAGAGATGCAGAGGAATTTGGAAGAATGCGATGAGTACTGGTACATTCTGAAAAGTTAGGATATGACTAACAAGTACTGCTATGCACTTGCAGATAGTTGTTTTCCAGAGATTTATAAATTGTTCCATGATTTTCATGGCACATCCCATCATGATCTCTGGCTCCAGTCCTGATATCCCCACTAAGTCCCTTGTTTAATCACCACTTCTTCCCTTTCTCCTCCCTGACCCCTAAATTCTACTGTCTCCCCATCATAAACTCTTGACTTTGTTTTTCTTTCATTCCACAAGCTTCCAGTTCCTTTTTCTACCAGGTTTTCTCAGCAGTTTCCTCATGTATCAGCTTCATACCTATTTGCACCCCACATTTCTATCAGGCAGCTTCACCCTCTACTTCTAATAAAAAGGAAAAAAAGGAGAGGATAAAACCCCAGGAAAAACAAGCTTTTGGTCCTGATCTGTAAAATCCCAACGCTGCAACTGTAGGTAGGAAAAGCTGTGTCATTCCTGGCTAAGAGTATTGTTGCACCCTTTGGAATTTCAGATGCAAAGTGCTAGTGAGTCCCTCCTGAGCACTGATGCTGAGATTTTTCAAGGCTCGGACCCTCATCAAGCTTGGTAGGCTTTTCACTGAACATGGGAAAGGACAGATCCGTTGCACAGAAATTGCGCCCTTACAAATTTCAGCTCATTCTCCAAGGTGTGAACTGCTGCGGCTGTTCAGAGAAGAGGTTGCGAACAGAAGCTAATCCATGCAACGTGGCCATGACTTTGGAGGAGACCAGGAGGGAGGAAGGGATTGAGGGAATGCAGGAGGAATTGAAGGAGAAAGGGAAGAAAAGGTGATTTGGTCGGCAGCAGATACATGTGACTGAATAAAATTCAAATGTGTGAAATTTTAATGGTAAAATAGCAAACAGTTAAAGCACTGCTAAGTTACAGCAACAGAATATAGGGTATTATCATAGAAAGCGTTAGGCAAACTTACTCATAGCTGATGCTATCAGCACCACCTCTTACTGTGATTCACGCATAGTAAATTCATACTTTTTCTGTCATAGTTAGGTTTTATGTTCCTGAAACACATCATAGGGTGATATTTTTCTTGAATGCTTATGGCCAAAAAAAATCTTACTGTTGATCCTTGTGTTTTAAATATAAGTTTACTGTTTTAAAATTAGCGCTGTGTAAACAACAGGGAAATTAATATAATACTGTGTGAAATTCTAACCCATTCATGTACCAAGGTTTTGTCAGATTGCTAAATGCAGGAGCTTCAGCTGTGACTTTAAAATCATTGACACTTCTTTCTCTGTGGGCCTGATCCTGCAAAGTATCCATTGCCTTCTACGAAGCAGCCCCCAGATCTGTTAAAACCTTGTGAATGAGGTACTCGGCCCCTGGAGTACTAAGCCTCAATTAATCAACTTTATTTGGATTCTGTGTTTGGGCTCTTAAAAGTCCAGTCTTTTGTCACTATAATTTATGTTCTTGTATATTCAGTTTGCAGACACTATTTATGTTGATCACTTGAAACTTTGGCTTGACTCTGAGTAAAACACGCAGCATTATGCACTGCGTACCAGATGTGGATTAACTAAATAGTGCCTGTGTTCCTAGAAATCAAGATCCAAAAATGTGCTTATGCTTTTAACTTGGGATCTATTTAATCAACTATTTGCAAGTTCAGAGAAACATAGTTTTATGTGTTAAATTAGTCTGTATTAGATAATCTGTATTTTTCAGATTTTCCCAGGTGCTTATTTTAAGTGATGTGAGTTTTTTCAATTTTTCCCTTCATCTGGAGGATCACAAAGTGCTAGACACACTATAGCATTGAGCAGTAGAACATTTCTATGACGAAATGTGGCAAATAGTGACAAACAGGAAATCTGTGCGCCATTTAAAGACAGATTTAAAAAAAACAACAACAAACCCCAACCCATGATCAGGTTGAAACTATTGGGATGATTAACTCCTTGGATGTGAACCTTTGACTCACCTTGTACCCTTATGATATTTTAACTGGAGTGTTCAGTTTGCTTATAAAAAGCACAGGCTAGCACTCGGGAAGCCAGGCAAAGTCCTGAGCAGGCACGCACTGTGTGAAGATCCCTACAGAGCTCTGCTGGTGCCTCTCGGGCCTGACTTTATCTGTGGCAGTTGCTGCCAGGCAAGCTCACTTCCGGGTACTTCTGCAATGTGAACAATCACCCTGCAAAAACCAGCGTTATTATTCTTTGTAATTAATAATTATTCTCGTTTCAACGGAGCTTTACAAAATACATGTTGAAATACATTCATTGCCACGTGGGCTCTCAGAATCGGAAGAAACTGGCTGTGATGAAGGCAGAGTCTGCCCCTCCTTCTGGGGCAGTCTGCCACGCACTTTGAGAAAGGTTTTCAGGGAGGGAAGAGTGGTGGTGTGGACAAGATGCTGGAATGGCTCCAAACAGCAGTACGGCAGGGCTATCACATTTCTGGAGGCACCTGGCACTTTTTCTGAAGACATCCTTGTGCATGTCTCTGCTTCTGAACTAAGAGCCTGGGTAGATGAGCTCCCGGGGGATGATGCCCACGCTAACATCTTTGCTCCCTGACCAAGACTCCCAAGGTTCCCAGCCCTCTGGATCCCATGGTCAACATCTGCAAATACTACAAAACTCTCTCCTCCTTTCATTTAAACATTTTTACCTCCAATTACCTTTTCCACTGGCAAGTCTCCCATTCCTTGCAGCTTTCCAAATCTCATCCTCCAGCCCTGCAACAGCTGCAGGACCCCCAGGAAGGAGCCTCCTGCTCCACGTGGCCTTTGCCCTGTCTCTTCCTAACTCTCCTCGCCCAGAGCTCCCAACCCAGCGTTCCTCTTCTCCTGCTCTTCCCATCCAGCCACTGCTAGTCCCCCACCTACTGCACTCCCTTGCCCTCTTCTCGGCTGCCAGGCCCACCTGTGCATGTGCCCTTCTTATTCTCCCACCAAGCAAGGCTTAGTTCTTCTTCTGATAGCGTTTCACAAGTGCAGGCTCTAGATGTGCTTCCTGGGAGTCCTCTCTGAGGGCAGGAGTGGAGGATGTACTCTGGAAAAAAAAAAAGGTGTAGAAGTAATCGCACTGCAATGTAAAAGGAGGCAGGAAGAGTTGTGAAAAAGAACAATGTGGAAAAAACCCCACAAAATATGTATGTAGTGAGCATGGGGAGGGGAGAGAGGGAGTTTCAGGACCTGAGGGAAGATAGTGTTGGTGTCAGAGACTGAGAGTTCAGGCGATTTTGATGAGGTCGGAGATGAAGTGAGGAACTGAGGGAAGGAAACAGATGTGCTGAGGCACATCAGGAAAGTTGTTTCGTTCTCGTAATTGTGGAAAACTCTGAGGGAAAGGTAGGATTCATGTTTTCTTTACTTTCACCTAAACTAGACTGAACAGCATTATCCTGTGCTGGAAGGGGAATGTGTTTGGCTAAGGACAAAAATTTTAATCTGTGGCATCCAGCAGATCTCGTGTTGGGCACCACCAGCAGGATTCTGCTGGATGTGATCCCAGTGCCTTTCAAACACAAAAGCATTTGCTTGTCAAAAATATCCTTATGAGCTACTGATAAGTCCAGGCAAACAGAGGTTTGACAGGCACTTTGCGAAGTGTCGCGGCCGCTCGTGCTTTGCAACAGCACACCCGTGTTGTGACACAGCTGCACAGAGCTTGCAGCTACGTCCCTATGGCCTCGGTGGGGACAGATGATTACAGCCTCCTAATCCACGCCAAGACTCTTGCCTCTTTGTTACATATCATGCAATCGCATGGCTGCCCTGGCTATGTCTGTTGTCTGTATCCTGGTTATTTCTGTAGCTATAGTCCTAGGTCTATGCGGGTAGCTTTCAGATACTCTTTGCACTGTAACCTGCCTTTTTTGCTTATGGCCTCCATTGTCGTGACACTAGAGGGTGACAAAGATCCAAATGAGAACCACAATGGAACCATTTAGAACTGGAAACTTGAAATTCAGAGGAATTTCTTAAAACTAGCAAGTCTTCCAGTAGAACAGGCATGAAGATTCAGCACTGCTAATGGAAATTTAATATAAGCTAGTGACACCTCATGGAAGCTTGTTTGATTCAGACCAACTCTGAACCAGATTGTTCAAAATGAAGAAAGTGGTAACCAGATTTTCTGGGCCTTTTCCAGGACAGAGTTGAAAAGATTGGAGTTGTATTGCAAATTTGAAGCAGTGACGGGAAATCTGCCCTTTTAAAAGGTGTGAAATAGAGAGAAGAGAAAAACATATGAATTTAGGCATTAAACATACTTTTTCTAACACGAACAGCAGTTTTCAGTCATAGAATTACACAGAAAAATGCAACTTTTCTGTATGTAATATTGTTTACAAATCCAAAAACATTGGTTAGGAAGTGCAACAAGTCCAGTTCCTGCCTTTGAAACACTGAGGAAACCAATCTCCTTTTCTAAAACAGTTTCATGCTTTGCTACTGCATTTTTATGGGCATACAACCTATTTTGCACATGAAAACAGGGTTTGGATATCTATTAGTCCCTTGTAAACACATACATGGCAAGAGATTCAGGGTCAAATCAACCATGTTTTCTCTTCCAGATGCTGTAGCAATCATGTCAGGCATTGCATCACTTAAAACATGGTCCATTATGTATGTCAAATATTTAAATGGTTTAAAAATAATACGAAATTCTCTGTTGAGTTAATATGCTTATTTGCAGATTCAAAGTAACTGTTTAAGGGGAATTTGCATGATATTGCCAGCTCCCAGGGCCTTATCATGAAATTTGATAGAAACTGTAATGTACCGGCACTCAGAAGAGTGTAAATCTCATCTTTCATTTCTACAAAATATTTCCAGGCTGCAAGACAGTGGAAAAGAAGTGGAAAAAAAGGAACCTAAATTTCCAGCTTCTGAAGTGTAATGGAAAGAATCTCCCTTCGTTGTTTTAAAATGTTATTTTAAATTTTATTGTTTTTGAAAATTTTTGTAGGCAGTCTTGTGATCTGTGGGCTCTCCTTCCTGACTCTCAGGGTGTTCTGTTGGCAATACGGTGTGCAAATGGCACCAGTCTGGGCTAGCGGGGGTCGCTGACTGCAGCAGGGGATTTACCCCACCCTTCAAAATGAGCAAAAGACATGTAAACCAGTCTGATGGAAACTTTGGGAAGAAATAAGAGATTTGCTTAAAGATTCTGGCCGCTCTAAGCGCTTGGCCAAAAGCAATGATATTTCGTGGTCAGAATTAGACACAGACTGTAACATTTGCTGTTGCCAGAACCGAGCCAGCGCTGTGCCTGACAGAGCCGAACGCCTTTGCCCTCCCCTCGCCCGCTGCCCAGGCGCCCTCCCGGAAGACGCAGCGGTTTCAGGCAGAGAGGCTGAGGTGCCATTTGTGCGGCATCTGTGTGCAAGCCAAAGTAAAGTTTAGAGACAAGGTGCGTTTCTCCCAAGGGAGGAGGAAAGCCCCACACGGACTGCGATGTGCACGTTCCCTTCTCTGAATAGCCCCTGTGGGAGAGGGGCTGGTCACCTCCCTTGGGGATCCATGTGCTTGTTGGATGAAGCAAAGAGGGCAGCACCTTGGTGTAGGACATAGGGGTGGAAGAGAGGTCTTTTGCACGCTTTCGTAGTCCACCTTTTGCTTCAATTTTCTCTCTAAAATAGTATTCCCGCTATAAAATCTTTTGTGATGTGTTTTGAGATCTTATGGTCCAACAGAAACACTGGTAAAAGCTGGAGAGGAAGAAGTTGCTGTCGTAGACATGTGTAGGCTGAGAAACAAGGCCTGAAGTCACCCCGTCTTACTGCAGGTGCTCAACCACCATGCGTGTGTTGGGGCTGCAACTGCCTTCGGTCTCTGGGTAAGCACTGACTGAGGAGTGACTGGAGCCTTTGGGCTTGAACCGGCCCTTCTGACCAAGTCTGTCAGCTGTCTCAGTGCTGTGTTCTCCACGTTGTTTAACAGCTATGCAACAGTTGCTTTGTGAGTATTAAAAAATGAGAGGGGGAGGCAGCCAGCCGTTGGTCCAAAAGGAAGAGAGGACCAGTGCAAGGACTCAGCCCGAGGAAAAGCAGGCAATAGCAATTAGATCATCACATAGATGGTTCCCATACCCGCTGGTGGTTTTGGAGCAGTGAAAAGGAATAATACTAACGTGCTCAAGAAGCTGTCCAGAGAGAACAATCTGCATTGGTATCTCGAAGACTGTGTCCAAGGGAACATAAATGGAAGCCAATGAAAAGGGAAGTGACTCAAAGCTCAGGGCAGGTGGGGAACATCTGATTTTTCTAGGAGGTCTGGGCCTCTGACTTGTACACACAGGACACTCAGAAGACCTGCAGGTGAGAGATACCAAAAAGCATGATTAAAGTAATGCTGCTGAGAAGAATGGAAAGGCTTTTTTGTTTGTTTTGCTTGCAACTTTTTCCTTGCACTATTTGTTTTCTTTATTTCATTAAGCCACTCAGGCTGTGGGTAGGTAAGTGGAAGAAGGTGAGGTATCCGGGGTACCCGTTCCGAGCCGAGCAGGGCCGCAGGCCGGGAGATGCTGCCCGTGAGGCTGCACGCTTGCTGCCGATGGGGAGGAGCACAGCGCCCTGTCCCCCCTCGCAGGGCGCAGATGGCACAGGGACCCACCCCAGGAGCCAGCTGGGTCCAAATCGTCACCCTCATGAAGGAGCTGCTGGGCCAACTCTGCTGCTGTCGTCGATGCTACAAAGCAGTAAACCACCAGATTTTTCAGTGCATGCTGTGGAAGTCTGGCTTTTCTCACACAAGTGGTCCCTGGGAAAGGGCTTTGTTGTGTTTGACACAAGCCTCCAGTGGAAGACATGAATGCAACATCTTGCCAGTTTGTTTTATTCAACGAGCTTATTTTCTTTTGCCATTTAAAGCAAAATGCTACTTCCTTTCAGACAGTTCCTGTCCGTGGCTATTCTGTTTTTCAGTAGGAAGATGGAAGGCTTTTCACGCCCCCAGTCTTCAGTCATTTGCTTTCTTTCTCCTAATTCTTCAGTACTGACCTGCCAAAATATAACTACCAGTATATTTTTCTTCTCTGACCATAGTTTGTGAGAGATTAAAATTAATTATCTGTGCCTTGGCATGTAGAAATCTTGAATATTCTCCACCTTCCTCTAAGTGACATTATGTTTTGGCATGGGTTGTAAATTATTTGTAGCATTATTAATGTCAGTACTTTACAAGTTTACCTAATCCTGTGCTTTGCAGCACAGCATATTCCTCCAGGAACATATAAAATATGGTTCTAAAGATATTTAATAAAGATATCAAGAATATATAATACAGGAAATCAATAAGGACCTTGTAAACTCTGAGTACATCTGCTTTTTAGAGTCTGAGAGTAGGAAGATGATACACTTACTGGTTTTGATTTCTACAATTATTTTAAGACTCCATTTATTTTTTAAATGATCTGAATAAGCATTGTGCTAAACTGCACAGAATCTCATGGTGATAAATTTCTTAAATTCATCACTGTCATCCAGTCCTGTGCCACCAGCTTGAAAACCTTGATCTTGAGCTTGTAAGTCAAAGCTGAAGTCACTAAGAAGAAGTAATTTCATAACTACCTAGTGATTTGATGGTCAGAGTCATGATTCTTTGCTGACATCTACCATTCATCATCACTGTAGCCTCTGTGAACTGGATCTTCTGTGGTCCATAGTCTTCACTTTGCTTCAGAAGCATAATTCATCTAAGATTGGTAATGGGGACTTTGTCTGCTTTCAGAGAGATCCACAGAGGGAGCAGAGCAGCTTAATGGGTTTGCGACACCTCTTCTACCCCCTGGCTTGGGAACGCAGGGCGAGCGGATCAAGGTGGGGCACCGCTGTGCACTACATATGCAGTGCCTGCACAAGAAGTCTGCCGGGAACTGCTGTGGTTAAAACACATTGGAAGTCTGTAGCAGCTCTGGCTTAGGTAAAGCAGCCTTCAGCAGAGTCAGGGGAAAAGAAAAAAAAAAAAAAAGAGGAACAACGGTGCTGCACACACATTTTGTCCCTTTCTTTCTGCATGAGCATTAAGCATGGGTCGGTAAGAGTGGAGAATACTGTCCCACAGACAACTTGTCTGATGATGCTGGTTCTTAAGTTCATGATATACTAGACCTAGTGGTAATATCCCTAGCATATTACAGATACTTCTCTTCAGCAAAGCCAAAGGAGCAAACAAATTCAAGTATGCCAGAAGAAGCCATTGTGGAGACCTTGTGGCTCGACAGAAACATTTGGGAAAGTTTCAAAAAATGGATGACAAGTTAATGTACAAAATGCCATGAGCCAAATGCTCATCTGGTTAATATAACGTTTTTTCATGAAACTGAAACCTCTAGATTCATTAACACCAGATGAAGATCTGGTCCTTGTCTGAATTTTTCCAGGCAGGCAGCTATTACTTTTGCCCTCAAATACTAGCCCTATTCCTTCAATAAAACAAGGCAGCCAAAAATTCAGAAATAAGGGAGAGGGTTATGGGGGGAATTTCAAATTCAAGCCAATAGCGAAAAGTTTCTTCAATCTAATCTGGAGGAATAACAAGTGCTTCTCCGTAATGGTCACATTAAGAGAGTAAATTAATTAGATCATAAATGTAATTGATGGTAATTGATATGATTGATTGCTGTCAATGCATAGGTTTTCTTCAATGGTTCAGTGTCTCATGTTTTCATAAGAATGTAAAGTCTTTGTTGTTACAAATACACAGAGTAGTTGATATTAATAAGAAAATACAGTTTCTTGTTTACCCCTTGTCTGCAAGCAATGGAAAAATCCTGCTGGTTTTCCAAAAATAATTCCACTGAATTTTAAGACATCTGGCTAGGGTCTGAAAAGTCTCTTTTTTGTGAAAAAAAACCCAACATGGTGAAAAGTAAATTTTATTTTTTTCCCTGGTGATACTCTGCTGAGACTCTCTGAGCAAAACTAAGAAGTTACTGTGGTAACTGTGCAAGCTGCAAGATGCTGTTCCTTGGAAAAAGACCTTCTTGGTGTTCAAGGGACATTTCTAATGTGTATATGCCAACATCTTGTTTTTCGTAATGCATACCTTGTAGCTTTTAAAATGGATCTTTTGTGAAGGTTCTTAATGCAAATCTAAACCCGTGTATTTTCACAAGTTCATATAAGCTTGACGAAGTTACACGTACTTTTTCCTCTGTCTGGTGATCTGTGTGAGAAATATTGTGTATACTGCATCTTATCACTAAGTGACACCCACTGTACTTCCTGTGTTATGTCCTGGCACATAGTCATCAGTATGTACATGTGGTTAGACTAATATACACATTTATTAGTGGATAACAAACATCTTTAAAATAATGAGTTCCTTCAGAAAGTCCCAGAACTATTAGGGATCTGGATTGAACAGACAAAACTCAGTAACTCGGAGTCAGAATAGAGACTTTGAGCCCTGGATCATCCAAATGCACAGAAATACATGAGAAACTCTAAGTGTTGCATGGGTCTTTGTTGTAACATGTAGAGAGCCAAGTAAGGTCAGTGGAAGTTTTTCCCTTGACTTCAGCGATACCAAGTGAAAGAGATGACAGACAGAAAGGAATCTGTGTATTTTATAGCTTTGGAATTACCCAAGGAATGCACTCCTTGGTAAAAATTTAACTGTTGAACATCATCAGACACGTTGAGTAGTGTTCTTATCTCAAGCCCACATTATATCCAACTTTGTCAGATACTGGCTTTTCACAATTATTTTTCAATAGTTAAATAAAAGGACTTTGTCTGGGATTCTGAGTCTGTTAGCAGAAGGCCTCAGAACACAACAGCTGCTTGGAGGGGTTTCCTGAAAGGCTTTGTTCAAAGTGAATCACAGCCAAACAAAACATTACTAAGACCGAATTAGTACTAGCTACAAAATAGGTTGTTTAAGAAACCACACAGACATATCAGACACTTACAAACTGATCACGACAAGATGAAAGACGTGCAAAAACAGCCAACTTGTGTGAAATACTCCTACCCTTCCTGCCTGCCTGCTTTCCCAGGCTAATATCACACAGTCTGCTGGTTTCGCGGAGCAATCTGAGTTGCAGTGATTAGTAATGGTGGGTGACCCTTCCAAGCAGAACTACTGTTTTGGTTGCCTCTCATGCAAGCATCCATTTCCTCCATACAACAGTAGCAGGAGTGGAAACCCTGGATGGCTTCATGGACTCTTTGACCCTTATTTCTTTTTCCTTCTTTTGTGTGAATGGAAAAGAATCAAACTTCTATGAGAGTTATTTTATTTCTGTGTTTGTTGTTTGGTTGGCTTTTTTTTGATTGTTTGCTCTGGTTTCTGCACCAAAACGCCTTTCTGAGGATGGTTTCAGTGCAGTACTCCTGAAATAAGTGCAGTTCATAGGGCAATACAGAGGAAGTTTCATCTGACAAGCCAACATATTTATCTCTCCATCAGAGAAAGCAATGTAGGATCAGTCCTTATTCAAATAAAACCCCAAGAAATTATAGTGTGGCTGCATAAAGATCTTCAAGATTATTTTGTGACTAATAAGATCAAAAAGCCTTTTGAATACATTTACTTGGTAATTTGTTGCTAGTAAATGGTCGGTAGCATCTGGTAAAGTATCACTAACTCCACAAAGCCAACCTGGGCTGGGCTGCTGCCTGGCAAAGTCATATATCTAAGCATGGAAGACAATGGCTCAGAAATTTAAAAAACCCAAACTTCTAAGACCTGAGTCTTCAGATGTACAGGATTTGTTGAAGTATTGTGAGACTTCTGCACGTAAACTATGACATCATTTTTGTTTTCTGCTGCTATAGTTGTTGCCATCACTGTGATCGAGAAAGATATTTTTCCTAAGAACCAACCCTGTTTCTAAATCGCTAAATACCAGTTAAGGTACCTCAACAGAATAGTGACAAATAGGGTGTAGCCATTGCCAAACAGGCAGCTCATTTGGCTTTGTTTCATACAGTGAACTCTTGCTATTGGCAGGGAGTTTTCCATAAAAAGGGAGAGTAAAAGTAAAAGTACATGTCAAGTCCTTTTGGAGTGTTACATATGAAATTTGGAATTGCTAACAGGTTCCTTACAAATAATATCTGCATATGATTAATACAGCTCTTCACTGTTGTCACAGATGTCTCTGCAACTCATGCAAAAATGCCTCTGGCTGAAGTGCATAATTAATGGCACCATAAAATCTTATTCTGTAATATTGGAAAATGATTTATTACAGCAGATATATGCATTCACCCAGAAAACAATAAATTCTTGTATTGGAGGCACACTGTGTTAAAATAATGTGGCAAAATTGTCCTTGATACTCTTCAGGTGTTTACCTGAGAACTTTAATGGAAGTTAAATTAAATCAGCTGTTGGTACAGTTGCTTTTTTATGTATTTATCTGGGTACAGTATATACAAAGAAAAGAAAATTAATAAGCATGAAACTTTTCAAAATTCTTGGCCGTTTAGAGAAAGACAGATTGAGTCTTTAAAAGACATGCATTGATAATCATATATATAGTCCAGTTACATTTGTAGTTTTGTCATTATGGAAAAATACTGCAATATGCCCATTATATTCTGGGTTTTTTCCCCAAATACTCAATCATGACCAACAGTTTCAATGTGGAAGCAGATGTATTTCTCCATGTCACTACAGTATATTTCAATCCCTGTGAAGGAAAATCACCACCACAAGATAAGGAGTTCTATATAGCAGTTCCTCAAAGCAACAAAACCTCAATTTATTTTCTTTTTTTTCACCCAAAGTATCTGAAAAAAACATTGATTTCTAAGTCTATCTCAGGCGTAGTTTCCTTACAAAAGGAAGTTTAGGTCGCTGAATATAATGTTCAATAGTCTGTGCTGGAATTTAATATAGTTTGGACACAGTTACAAAAAATGTCTTGTACTTACTGTCCAAAAACATGACATAGCAGCCTACTGCTTTTTGTGATATTGCCTTTTCCAAAATCCACTGAAGTAAGTGGAAATGTTTCCACTGATTACATGAGTTTTGGAACAGATTGTGTATGTCTTCAAGCCGGTTAAGATTCTGCCTAAAGAAAGATTACATGAATATGATTCTATTTTGAGAAATTAAGAAAATGCCTATTTTAAGAGATTTCCATTTAACATTTTTTGCTGGACAACTGAGTGCTTAAACAAGACTAAAAAATAGCTGATATAGAAAGTCATCTGCTTACCAGATTGCATACTTTTCTGCTCTATCTTATTATTATTTTATTCTCCTAAATGACACTTTCTTTATAAATATTTAATGTCTAAAAATATTCAAATGACAAGGAAGAAAACGGAGGGAATTATTTGACTAATATTTCAATATTACTAATATTTTGCAAATATTTCATTTCATTAAAATTATTCAGTAAGGCTTAATTAAGTGTAAGTAAATTCTGACATTTGCATTGCAAGATTTAATTGACTGCTTTGACTTACTAATAAATACTTCTCTTTTCTGACATACAGTAGATTAGAACACTGCTGGAGGTAAACTCCTGAAGTATGGAGAATTGTCTGAGCTTCATGTCATCAATTATAGGCTAATTATTCTGGCCTGTTTAATTTCTGTTGTTTCCAGCCAGTATTGTAATGTCCATGTTTTGCAATGATATCAATAAATATATTAAAGCTAAAGCAATAAATATTACATATTAAATTTATGGCAGGTCACTCCTAATGAAATAGAAATAAATGAAAATAACATTTTTCATGTCTTTATGACTAATAAGCTATTATATAAAATGAAATTTGTCATTAGAAAATGATACATTTTTCATGTGTCATGTAAATAGCAAGATTACCGTACAGAAATTCCACATATGGAGAGCAATCTGTCGTGATGATCTTTTTCACTAATGAGTACATATGGTTTTTCCTCATGTTTTCTCTGAACACTTGTACCTAACCCACAGCATTCCAGAGCAAACAGATATTGTGGCAGTAAGCCCACACACAAAAAAGTAGAACTTTGCTTACACAGGGAAACCAAAACTTTGCTATAATATATATATATATATATATATATATATATGAAATTTCTTTCCTAGGAGGACAAGGAGCAAAAATTCCAAACTATTTTGAAGAGTGAAGATTGATCAGCCATAAGAAGGATTGCAAACTGTAGTTGCCTGTGATAACAGAGAACTGGACTAGATGACTCAGTCCTGTGTGCCCGTTCAGGACAAGTCTGATTTAGTGTATAGAAAACAGCTTAGGGACCCTCTAAGAGTCAGCTGAAAAGGAATTGAATAAAGCTAGCTACAGTTTTATTCATTACCTATACGTAGGCAGGAACTAGTATGTTTGGCGTATGTTAAGACTTGTATTTCATTTCTTCCCATGAATCACAATAAAGTATAGCTTTATAATTACTTATGCATGAGTTAGCAAGCCATGAACCTTCTAAAAAGGAAGTTATTTTCTTCTTTTTTACTTGGATGGTAATGTAAACTCTACAGTGTGAATGTCTGCGCCTGCAGAGCCTCTCAATGTATGTGTGCAGGTTTCTGTAGGAACCTCAAGAACAAGAAGACCCTTAAAAAATCTAACATGCCAAGGATATAAAACTGTAGAGCTCAGCTCTGTGATACAGATGCTACCTCCTGGTGAGGCTGGATAGGCAAGAAGAAAATCTCTGTGGGCTTAACTGCACCTAGGGTCCCCAACAACTAGACGGAGAGACTTACTGCTCTTCCTCAAGCTATGTCACGCAGGGGGACTTCCTGGAGTTCTGCTGCATTTCAGCGCCACTCTACAGGATTACTGAGGAACCCAGAGCTGAGTAAAATCCAGAAAGGAACAGCTTTTCTTCCAGCCAGCAGGTTCATGGCTCGCCCATCTGGCACTGATCCATCAGCTGCTAGGGCTTTGGTAGCAGAGGTCTGTAAGACGCGTCCTACCAAAGGTCCGGCTTCAAAACTCTGAAGCTGAACCCAGAGAAGCAAGAGGAAATAAGGCATGCCTGCCACGCTCATACCCTTGCATCACGCAGAAGGATGATCTTGAGGAAGTGTAATGTCATCATCAGGGGGAGGAAATGATACTGGGTACTGCTGCAGCATCTGTATCCGTTTATTTCCTGTTGCTTTTATGTAATTACAAGATTTTGATATTGTTAACAACTTTGCATTCGATTTTGTTACTCTTTCTCATGTGTTTACATAACAATGTATAGCACAGCCCAAACAACTTATTAACAAAAACAACAGGAGTCCAAACCATGCGCTTTTAAAAGCCATTGCAGACTTCATCTGCTTGCCAACAAACAGTGAAAGCATACACGGAAGTTCCACCGTGCACAGGACTCACTCTGTTCTCTTTCCTCTGGATTTTTCAGTATGAATGTTCGGGCAATAGGCTGTAGCTCATGTGCTGCACCCGAAGTGGGTGACCCCAAGGCTAGGAAGGAACTGCTCTTTTGCTGTGTCCACTCATCTAGACTCATTTCTGGTGGTATTTGAGGAACTGTATTGCCTTTCTCTTCTCTCTCTAGGCTTTCTTCCTCTTTCTCCCTATGTCCTGCTCCTCTGTCCTGTCTCCCTGTGCATCTGGCGTGTGCCCTGTCCCGTGCAGTGGGCCACCTCAATCTTCTCCCATCGCAGCTGCGGCTCCTCTCCTTGCGAGCATTATGTAGTTGCCCATCTACCCCAGCCAAAAAATTTTTCCCTGCTAGCTGAAGAGCAAATGGAGACAGAGGAGGCTGCTGATGTCAGAACATAGTGACAACTGACTGTGCTCAGGATGATAAGGCAGGCAGGGCAGGGACCTCGTTGACAAGGTCCAGTCACACATAATGAGAGCCACTGCCCCATGAAATCAGCCTCTACTGGCTAGCTCTGCATTATCCCAGACTGTATCTGATATCCAGTCTAGTCTGTGTAAAGCTACCTTGAGTATCTCACCTGACCTCTCCGGTCTGCAGGATGCATGTTCACCAAATCACAGCGCTTAGCAGAGTGGGCCTTGCACCAGGGCATTCTCCAACCCCTTGAAGTGGCTGTGTCCAAGGCTACTAGGGGGAGAGCTAAAATCAGAGTGTCGCCTATGAAATTAGTTTTTTCCAAGTATTTTTTTATCTGAACAAAAAAAATGAATATGTTTTCCTTGGATGATGAATTTGTGGGGGTAAAACATAGACTTTGCCTTGTTTGCCTTTTCTTGTGTAGGTGATAGTATATGAACCGACCAAGGTGTCCTTTCTCTGAAGTCTGAGCTCTTCATCAGTTTTGCAGCACTGCTATTATGGAGAAGGAGTCCAGATTCCCCATCCATGCCACAAGTACGTGGACTGGAGTTAAGCTGCAAGAAAATGGGCTGTTTTTCAAGGATCATTATACTAATTTTTTCTAAGCTGTGCCAGCACTGTTCTGAAACTACAGCAGGACTTCATGATGAAGTACTTCACTACCAACTTAGGCAAACTTGGCTGTAATAGCAGTCCATACATTTTCACAGAATAAGCAAATGCTGTGAATATTAGATTCAGTTGTTATGTCTAATCTGAAGTCATGTCTAGAAAACGATGTATCACTAGATCAAGAAAGCATCAGACTACCAAAGTTTTTCGTCACCAACTTCTGTCTGAAAATTTGTTACCAGCGATCCAGGCTTCAGTGCTTGTGTGATAGATGTTTATATCAACACTGTGGGAAAAGTCGAGTGGAAAAAATTGCAAGGCTTGTGTCTGCAGCATTTTAGGGACTGACATAAGGTTTATTATTGTTTAGTAATATTAACAGGTTGACATCAAGAGAGGGATTTACTGGAACTGTTCTAATATCAAGATACTTCTGCAAATACAGAAGTAGATTTAAGACCTGAAGGGTATCCAGGATCATTTCAATGTCATGTACAAGTTTGGCAGTCGTCTTTACTTTGATTTATCTGCTCTCTTGCTGAGTCCATAGTCTCCAAGACTGACTCCTTGCTGGTTATCATAGCATTATGGATTTCACTTGCTGCGAATGGGAGAACTATTTATATAATATTTTCATAAAACATGCTTTTATTGTGAAATCATTATTTATATAACACAAATTAGAACAACAGTTATTAATTACTATTTCCTTTAAACTACATAGAATTTTTTTTTTTTTTTTTAATTTCCTTTTCTAGAGATTTTGTAACTGCACCAAGTAAACTAAAAAATACCAAACAAATTTATGGAAATACAAGTAAATCTCAGCTGACAAAACAATATATAACTTAGGCTATTATTTTCTCTCCCTCTAAATACAATACAGATTTCACATACCTTTCCTGTGTTTATCTAGACTTTTCTTCCATAAAGCTTATGACTACAAGGATTCGAAAACCACATGCAAGAATTACTTTTGATCAAAAATTTCACAAATATCCAGTGATTATTTTGTTAGCCACCTGGAGACCTGTAAAATCAATGGCCATTTCTGAAAATTGTTGCCTGTCAGAGATAATGTTTATCTAGCGTAGTTCTGGTATTTTCCACCTTTCACCATTTTCCCACTATCCGATTTTCACTTCCACTTGAAATACTTTTGAAATTTATTCTTCTACGGTTGTTGTGCATTGCCTTCTACAAAACCGTGCCTCAAAAGAAAATTAATGTTTTTCAGCTTTCTGCTCTGAGCATTTGCCAGCACCTTCACACCAGTTTCACTGTCTCCTTGTACAGCCCAATTTCTCTTCCCTTTTAAACAGCAACAACGAGAAGTAAACCATTATAAAAGCCAAAATATATATTTGAAATGGCAAGAATGGATGAGGAAGCAGATAGTGTGTGAAAATACGCTTGATATATTTAATCTGTGATCTATTGACCCAAGATACAACATTCACAAACACTTTTAATGACCTGTTTCTTGTGCTGATAATCTAACTGAATTTATTGTCCATAAATCCTTCCTTAAAACTCACCTCCACCCTTATGTATACCCTGACCTTTGCAAGGCAGCTGGGTTGGATTCACTCACCTAATTTAGCCACCTGAAAGGCATTTAAGCAGTAAACATAGACTAGTTACCTAGGTGCCTTCTGCAGTCAATGAACATGACCACATGCAGAAAGCTATTCACCATGTTCTAAAATATGTTGGCTGAATGGCCCGTTCCACATATCCATCTTTCTCCATGGACTATGGCAACAGCCTAGGTGTCTTAGGACTGAATGTCTTACTTTTACACAGCTAAAGTTAGGTGAGATAAATCCTACTACTGGTGTTTGCATTGGATTTACTGTCTTGATTGAGATAGCCTTATTGTTTCTTTGTCTATTGTCTATTCTATCCTGTCTGTGGTAACTATACGTAATCTGGTTTATTCTAGACATATGTTGTGGTTTTTTTCTCCTACACATAAATTTTCAGCTCTTTAGTCTAGCAAAACAGAGTATTCCATAGGCTTTACCCTCCTCCCCCCCCAAAAAAAAAAGAAGTAAAACAATAAACAATATTTCTTGTGCCAACGAACAATCATTTAACACACATCATTGAAGCAATCTATAACTGCTAATTTACTTAGTAAAATTTATGACATCTGTTCATGAAAAAAACCACAAATCATTTAAGGACCAATACTGGAAACTCTCAGTCTCACAGTTAGTACTACTGAGGGCAATGGAAAGATTTATATAAATAAGGGTTTGAAATCAGTGAGAAGACACGTAAAACCAAGAATTACTTGCATCAGTAAGATTTTCTGGATTGAGCCTTTAATTTGCCATCTAGAAATGTGGCCCAATAAAGATGCATTAAGATTTGCCACCCAGCAGTTACAACTCCAAATTGTGTTATGTGATAGCCCATAATTGAATAAATGCATCGTATTTCTGAAGGATTGTGAAGGGGTATAGAAAGATTGCTTTCTTTACTGCTCTTCCAGTGAAATTTCATATATTTGAACAGTGTATAATTGCAAGCTACATTTATTCCTTTTCCCATTTTTTAATTAAAATTTATGAAGGTGGGAGCCAGAAATAATATCTCTGGGTTCATTAAATAGGAAATTCTTGGCATCTGATAGGGTTAAACCTTCAACAGTGAAAAATAAGTGTCCTCTTCAGAATGACTAAGGCTGTAACAGCTTCTGAAGCTGTTGATTTAAACAATCCATAATGATACTCTCCTCCTACACTAAACCCACTGGATTCTATCAGCCCTCACTCCAGACGGTAAAATATATCCACTTTGTGCCAATTCTTGAGAAGATCCTTCTAATACTGTTACACCGAGCTCAGACTTTTCTCAAGTTTTCTCATTGCAATTCAGAATTTCATAACTTTAGTTGATTGCAGTGAATACTTTGGCCAGATGGAATAAAAAGATGCTTCATTTCAGGGAGTCATTTAGAATCTTTTAGGTTGTTTCATACGCTTGAAAGAGAGTTACACCAGCAAGCGTTTGAAGCAGACTCAGAAAGGTCAGTTCCTTCCACCAGATCACACGTGAAGAAAGAACCCAGAGAGAACTCCCTTCCTTACTGAGCACAAGAGGCCAGACTTTGTGGAGCACTGAACCACTGCCAGCTCTCAAAATTTCTAAGCAGCTACTGTTCATCCTCTGCATTAAACATGTAAATGTACATGCTGTTGAACACATCGTTTAAGATAGTTCCATGGAGTAACTTCTACCAGCTCCAATGGGGACTAGATATTACCCATAATTAAATAAAAATAGTAACCTCCTTAACAAATTACGTAGTATTTTAAATATCGTATTACGCAGCTTCGCAAGAAGAGTTTGTAAATATTGAAATGATAGTTTACTATCTATGGGATTGAAACATCTACTAGTAAAAGTGTCTGTGTATTTAAAATCCCTGGACTAAACTAGTGTTTTTCAAGAGTTC
Source organism: Opisthocomus hoazin (assembly GCF_030867145.1). Lineage (NCBI taxonomy): Eukaryota > Metazoa > Chordata > Aves > Opisthocomiformes > Opisthocomidae > Opisthocomus > Opisthocomus hoazin. The sequence goes on from NC_134417.1 coordinate 51,430,807, forward strand.
AGAAACCTTGTGCTTGCCTTGATAGGAACATTTGAAATCAAATATCTCACAAACTTCATGCTGACACTAGTTTTACAAGGCAGTCTAAGACTATGTTATCTGGAAATCACTTCAAATAGAATCATAGCATGATAGAATCATTTAGGTTGGAAAAGACCCTTTAGATCATGAAGTCCAACCAAGTCCAAATTCAGACATTGAGTCTAAACTTGTCTGTTTCTATGGCTAGAGTGGAATTTTACTTTTTTCATTGTCTGGATAGCTGGACCAGTCATTGACATCCATGCAGGACCATTCACAGTGAAGCCAGTGAAGCCATTTTTGGCCCAAAAAAGAATTTTAGGATCTGCCACTCTTTGGCTATGTCCATACTGATTGAAGGCTTTCGGTCTCCTGGGGCTGAGTGTATGAATCCACGACCAATTTTCAGAAAAAGTGTTGCCGATGTGCAGCAATCAACAGAATAACTTTTAATTCCCCTTAGACAGAAATGAGCTCACCATGATACTGAAAAAAGTTTGGTTTACTTTTTTTCCCTAGCAAAGTATATGTTTTGCTATCTTTCTGTAAGACTGAACTATTTGCCAATATTTAAACTTTATTTAGGCAATTCTCCCACGAATAGGGATGTCAGTATAGGACCTACTGGCTCTTTTAAATAAAGGGGGAGGAAACCCCCATCAGACAAAACCCTGACATATTTTGCTTTTCTATTTAAAAAAAGCAATAAGCGATACCCCACAGCTCCTCGTAGTGCACGTGGGTTGTCCCTCAGTGCAGTAGGACACGTGCAAAGAGTCCCAAGCCGCAGCTTGTAAGAGATTGGTTAAGGCTGGCTGCAACCCAGCAGATGGGGAGGCTGTGAAGGCTGGTCCCCCTCTGAGCAATCCAAGATGGATTATTGTGTGGGGCATTATGAAGGCAGCTATAATCCCCTCCATCTCTCTGACAAACCCACCATGGTCTTGCTTCGTCAATGCCTCAATTTGCACTTTTTCCTTACAACTTTTTATTTCTCCTCTGTCATACTAGGACTTAAGCATTAAAGCGGAATAACTGATACGTTCCAAATTCAGTGCAGGAAACTTCCCTGCCAAGTCCCACAAACAAAATTACAAGGTCTGGTGAAATCTTACACTTAGTAGTTATTAGATCTGTCAAATGAATCATGCTTCTGGGGAATCAGATGTTGTTAGGATTTAAACATACATAGCTGTAAATGCAGAAAAATAGTATGTCAGAATAAAAGTTTACTGTTTAATGAATATGGGCACATGATTTCTTCAACCTATCCTGTACACTGAATGCAGGAATAACACAAATGTAGCATGACATTGGTAATAACTATCATAGCCCATGCTAAGCCATTATATGACAGTCACGATTTACAATTAATACTGACCCATCTCTTGTGGAAGGATGTCCTTTTTTGGGTGACTTCCAAGTCATTCTTTGTGTCCCTAGGCACAGGCTCACTGCACAGTGTCACGAAGTTTTCTTGCTTTAGAAGCAGGAAGGATAAAACAATGTAAAAGAAGATTTTAAAGGATTTGATACAGTGAAGCTTATGATATACTCATTTTGTAAAATTTACAAAGGAAAAAAGCATGTATTGAAATAGTTTCCTGCAGTTCCTTTGATTGTTGATTTCATTCACGAGTTTTCCTTTTATATGCTCTGATGCGTAAAACATAAATATATTGCAGGGGAAACACAAACAGTGTAACCAAATTAAAAAAATTGTCAGTAATTACCATTGGATTTCTCTTCATTTGCAAATTCAATATTAGCTCTGAAGAAGACAGACAAATCCTATTTGTACTGTTTTTTAGGAGACAAAGCCCATTGCAACAATCCCTTGTTCAGCGAAGCTTCTGATGGAAATGAGAAACACAGCCTAATGCTAATCCAATTTCGAGGTCTGCTCCTGCAAATAATTGGGGAGTACTGGAAGAGCTCAGCCCTTTGGTGGTATCTAGTGTCTAATTCAACAGCCACGCTGTCATTTAAGCACGTGAGAGATCTCATTTCTTCTAGTATATGCCATACAGTATAGGCTGGCCAAACCTGTCCCGGATTATTGAGGGAAGTGGCAAAAGTCCATATTCTGATATTATTGCTAAGTTTAAGTGACACCTTATTTTAGAAATATCTCTCTGGAGCCTATGAGGCTCTTACGCATCTCTCTGCTGGAAGCTGTACGTCCATACTCTACCTCTACAGACTGGACAGCTACCCGCTGCTGGAATCAGTGCAGGTATGGCCATCGCGTACAGCCGCCAGGCTGTTCCTGTGGAAAAGATCCCAACCCCAAACTTCCCCAATCTTTTAAAGTAAAAGAAAGAAACCTCTCAAACCCCCACAAATGAAAAAGTGAAACAATAAAAAGCACCCCTAATACATTTAAGAGGCAACTAAAGTATTTTTTCCTAGATGCCCAGTACTGGAAGCACAACAGCTGTGAAGGAGGACAGATAACACACCCATGGGATTTCATCTCTTTAGTTATATTCTCATTACACAACAGAAAGTGACTCAGATTTTGGTTTTATGGCTTTTCTATTGAGCTTAACTCTGACGACCAAATTTTCTTCTGCTACAAACTGTTCTCTTATGCTTACTATCGTAATAACTACCCTTACGTTGTCTGCTTCTGAGTGCACTGTGTTTTAAAATCCATTAACAAGAATGACTCTCCTTCTTCATTTTTAAATTCATTAAACCCAGGAGACATAATCAGTAAAGGAAATACTTGTTTCAAAGAGCTTTAAAGTCCCCAAGTTTTAACTTGCATTTTGTTTGTCTTCCATCCAATATCATTCTGGTATCTTCTTGTTGTAAAAATACTGTCAGGAGACCTTGATGATGTAGCTTGTAAATACATTAATTCAAATACATTAATTCATTCTTGCCAGATAAATTATTGCCAGATCTTCTCAGTCACTGTCTTTGTTAACTCAGTTAAATTTCTCCTTTGGGTCATTGTCCAGTAGTTTGTCCAACTCACCGACCTGCTGGCGGGATGAAGGATCCAGTGTCCGGAAGAATACTCTAGACGGGAAGATGATGAAATCATAACATTTGTGGGATCCCACTTTTTTTAACTGAGAAACAGGTTTATAAGAAACAGTGACTGTGGATGCATTTCCCTCAGAATACAAAGGACAAAACAACTCAGTTTACTAAAATAATTTGTTTGAGTCTGACTAGCTCCTTTCAAAGTCAGTTTTCGTTTGGACACAAAGCTTCTATTCACAAGAAGAACCACAGACTGCTCTGTTAGTGAGGGGTGGTGCAGTGTCCCTCCCACTCACCAGGACCCATTGACAGGCTTAAGGTTATCTGCTTATTTGTATTTATGACACAGCTAAAAGCTGCTTCCCCATCTAACGCTTCTCCCACTGTACTTTCACAAATCTGTATACTGAGATTAATAAATAAGCTTCAAAACGTAACCAGATCAGTAAGACTTTGTACTCCTGAGCTTTTGATGGTGGTGAAGTGGGTGTATTCAGCATCCTCAACTAGTCTCCATAAAAATCAGGAGAAGCTCCTGCACCAGGCAGTACGTAGCACCTTAAGTTACAAATCTATTTTCTAAAAAATGATGATAGAAAAATGACATAGCCAAGTTACACTTTCGCATTGTTCTGATTTGTTCCAGACAAAACGTATCAAATTTACAAGTGGAAAGGAAAGCTATCTCCTCTCAGTCCTAATGTATTAACTTGCCAACACTTGGCTCTATCAACTGGCTTAGAAGCTGAATGTCATTTTGGCTTCCTTCTCTTGTTTTTCCAGTGCGTTGTCACCAGCAGGCCAGTTCTGCCACCAGAAACACTTGGCAGTCAGATTGTCTTCAGCAGCTCTCCACACATACAATGGATTCTGGCATCGTGCAAGAGAAATAACAGAATCCATTCCACTTCCTCTGGTCTGCTTAGCTATGCAGAGCTAACAGGAGTCAAACATGAACCCCCCAGCTCCCATGCAAACAAATCAATATGGACACACACGGCCCAAGGCTGCAGCAATAACGGCCAAACTTCTGCAGGATCTGATGGGAAGCTGCCCTGCCTCCGAAAGCAGCGGGAGGCTGCGCCTAAGGCACGAGCAGCCTCTCCATTACCCCCTCGCTGCTACCCAAACTGTGCTGGTGAATGTCTGGTCCACTCAGCAAGGTTGGATCTGACTTCTTCTGGAGAATTGGCCCGCATTATGCATCCATCTTGGCATTCATTCAGCCTGCAATCTTTCTGCTCTGATTGCCAGAAAGCATGCTAGTAATTCAGATACGCTGGTGGCTCTGGGACATGAACGGCTGGCCACTGGGAACACTATGAGAACTTTATTGTCTTCCATAGCTCATCATAAACCAAGAATGATTCACCACATGTAACTGAGCTGGTTTTGGATTTCAGATCCTAAGACATCAAGCCTTCCAATCTATTTCAATTATATTTTTTTCTTTTCATTGCTCTGGGAGAGGGGAAAGACAAAAAAGCTTCATTCCGGCACAATAAAAAAACCCAGGGGTTATCAAAAGGCAGTTCAGGGATTGTTTGTGGCCTGTCAGGCAAACTTAGGCAGTCCTTAAGTATAGAGTCAGCACACCACTGAAAATGGGTCATTTCTCTATGTCTGTTGGGACAAGGAATTTAGCAGGTTAGTCAGATGGAGAGTTATGCAAACATGGTTAAAAAAGCAAAGCAATGCTTTTGTAGACTGCTTCAAAAATGAGATCCAAAATTTGCAATTCATTCAAAAGCTGACCAAAGAGAGATGGGGAAAGAACATAGCTAAAAATTAAAATGTTGGAAGACAGATGGGATTTTCTCGAACAGCGTGACGAAGAACTGACGGTGAGAGTTGACTCTTAGTGGATTCTGCTGTATTATACACTCAAAGCCATTAAAAGAACTGTTGAAAAATTAACCACCATGCAGGAGTTCAAGAAATCTCTCAACCATGTGCTTATTTTTGAGCCATGACACAGCTTTATACATGTAAGAGAAAGAAGTATTCTACCATTTGTTTAAAATAACAGACTCCCCAGCAGTCCTGTCTCTTATATAGTCTAAAAATAGCAATATTTAAATACTATCCATCCAGTTCTTTAACTGGACTTCTTCTAGCATATTTATGTACAATACTTGTCTTCCAAGGCTGCAGAAGAAAGAGAGGCTGCTCTTCTCATAACTCTGTCAAAGCTATGAGCAGGTTTACGGATAATGCAGCGGGCAGATGTAGCAACATGGAAATCACCGAGCTTTGTCCTTCTGAGTTTGTCCTGTTCCAAGCAGGAATCCCCCCGTTTTTCTCCACCTCGCCCTCTCATGGTCACGCAGCCTTCAGTGCCTGCCCGAGTATCCTTCAGTTGTTCAACTCCTTGCTCTATTGCCATGCCGGCAGCTAGTAATTGCCAGCTCTGTTAGGTACAAAACATTGCTTTTGGTGGAAGAAGGAGTAGCTCTTCCAGTCCTCCACGGAATGAGAGTGGCAACTTGTTGGACAAGGTTGGGCACTGCCCACCTGCCCTGCTTTCAGCCAGCGACAGCATTTCCTCTGCTCCTCCTTGTTTTCCTCTGTTCCTCATTTTCCTCTGTTCATCCTTATTTTCCTCTGTTCCTCATTCAGCCATATGTTTGTGTTTTGTACATGCAAGTGAAGCTAGCAGGACTCTTGCTGCTGACTTCAGTGGGACTGAAATTTAACCCGCTATCTACAGTTCTGCTTGTAATATTAAGTGAAAGGAATGGAATTTCAGCAGTGCTTTTACAAGCAGGGAGATGCACACAGTTAAGATCACTCGGGTGAAATTCAAGCCTGTCGCAGTCAATGTGGTAGCTATTTTTTTCACTATGCCTCTGTTTAGCCCACACTTGAGAAGAAAACACACACAGACACTGAGTATTATTTATTTAGAAAAAAATATCAGTTGAAGGAATTGAAAGATGGAAACTAATTGTTTGTGTCCTTGGTCACAACTATAAAAGCTGCCTCCAGAATGACATAGCTTAACATTATTCCTTCAGTCTTTTTCTCTTTTCTTCATAGCTGTCTTCTTGGTAACACCCTCAATCACTTGGAAATGCAGCAATAGTGTATTATAATACTATTTTGGGTATTGAGGAAAAGCGTCTGCTGTCAGTACTAACCTTTGTCTATTACCATGAAGTAAACACAGTAGCATGTCATGCAGATCTAATTTGAGAATTGCCTGTTGAAATTATTATGTAACTCCTTTTGTTTCTGCCCTGTTCAGATGTTCTCTGACTGGTCATGTGTATTTTGTTTTAAAGTGTTTGTAAGACTGTTTACAAGGCTTTGTTTAATTACTGTGTAGCGAGATACTATATACTGACTTCACCTGGGTTCCTCAGCTTCAGAAGATTCAAATTGTTTCATTGGTCTTTGCTGTGCAGATAATGCAGTGCGTTCAGTTGCTCTTTAAATCCACTGATTTGTCTGCTTATTAGAATTTAGCATCACACTGAAGTTGCACCTGAATTTATTAAACCGGTAGTATTTATTGATTTTTGTACGTTCCCTTTCTTTCTCAGGAAAAACCAGAAGGAAAGGGAACGAAAACCCTGTGTAAGAACACAGAGGAAGATGGTGGCAGTCCTAGTGATCCTACGTAGGTCCCTTGGCGCTCAGCCTCATGCCGCTGCCCTTCCTCGTGCTGCCATTTGGCATCACCTGAAGACAACCATAGGTATCTCCTACTGGGAGCTGGGCTAGTGGTGATGCAGTTTTGCAGACCTAGCTTTCAAGGGAAATTTTCCAGCACACACATGGGAGAATACTGGACAGTAGCTACAGAGTTTCATTTTAACAAGCTGGCAGAGGCCTAATATTCTGCTCCACAGTAATTCCTCTGCAACTTCTGTTCATTTCTGTTTCTAGAAGGTTGAAGTATTAACGCCCTCTCAATATAGAGGCCCACCTGTGAACTATGTAAACTGCTTTGGGAAGAAGACAGAACATATTTGCTTTTCATGAAAAATACAAATATATATGTCTATATATATTTAATTTACTTTAGGCAGTATTGCGTGCTTTTTTTAAGGAATATAAATATATATACACCTATTTAAAGGCTTAGTTCTAAAACTCAGCTCTGAGCAAGGAAGCAAACTGGTCTGAGAAACCAAACAGCTCGTGCAACCAAATCTAAGACCTTCAGTTTTTTGTTTTAAGGCTTCAGGTAGGCACTTATGATTACACAGAAGTCTATGCACTGCAGCAGCTTCTATAAGAAGAAGTGGTTTCACCAGTTCTACAACCTTAACAAAAAGTCATTCTATGACAGAGAAAAAAAAATCCTATTTTTAAAAAGCGTGTCATAGTTCATCTGTATTTAAGTGACTTTTAACAGCAAACAAAATTAGTGTTTTTAGGAACACCAGTCTCTGTCAAGTAGCCACTTGTGAGATTATAACTTCTGCTGCTGTGCTTCTGCGAACACTGGTGCCTATGGAGCCAGCACGAATGGATCTTATGTAAAAGTATAACACACCCACGACACAGGACACAGAATAACTCTCCTGGGTGTTTGCAGAGCCTGGGGAGTTGTAAAAATGCAGTAGGTCTGGAAACCACACCATACCATGAGTTCAGAAAGAATTTATGTTTCCCTTCAGATTACATATGCTGAATATTGGCAGGATGGTCAAGGAGGACTATTTATAATATACAGTAGCTGCAAAAAGAAGTTGTATCTTCAGAAATGAAAAAAGAAAGCTAAGTTAATAAGATGATTAGAAAGGTAAGTTGGTAAACTAGCCTTATACTTCTAGACATCAACAGCCAAATAATTTACAAACATGATTGAAACATCAGTTTAAATTCTGAGTTTGGGATGGCTTATTATGCCTGCCCCCACCCCTGCTATTTTCTCCTCTTCATACAGTTGCTCACAGGGGAAAATCCTAATGGAGGCATAGCCATAGGTTAGGCAGCCAGAATTTCACTTTGCAATAAATGTCAGCAGTTCCTGCTTTTCTCCTCTCAACAAAGGGATGCTCTTATCAAGTGGCTTTCCTGTTGAAGAGTATTGAGCAGGCTTTTTCTTTCTGACCCACGTTAAGTAACTTGACGCACTTTTCCTTTGTTTTTGTGTTTGTTTCTGCAGTTCTCACTTCCAAAGCATTTCCCGCGGGCTGTCCGAGTGCACTTGACAAAAGTGAGAACCAAGTATATCTGCGCAGTGTCTCACTGCACGTTGGCTGTCTGAAACGAAATAAATGAAATGACTGACCCATGGCTCTTAAACAAGTTGAGTCCATCCATAACCGTACCAAGGTTCACACTGTTCATCTGCTCTGAAACTCCAAAATTTAACCCTGCGTTGGAGGTCTGGGGTATTTTTTCACATTCCCATATATTTCCCAGTAGAGCGCTGATCACAGAATCACAGAATGGTAGGGGTTGGAAGGGACCTCTGTGGGTCTTCTAGTCCAACCCTCCTGCCAAAGCAGGGTCACCTACAGCAGGCGGCACAGGACAATCTTGGCCCAGACAAGAAGATACTACCCGCAAGGTGCCAGTTTTTCTTGTTAGTCCGGTCTCAGCCTTCCTCTCCCAGAATATGAACAGTTTTTTCTGTTTTTCTGGAACAACTGAGTCAATTACTTTTATAGTTTGACAGTCTCCCTGACCCTAAGATGATTTGCTGGTGCAGTTTTTCCCCCTTATTAGGTTACTTTTTCATAGGTTTTATTTAGTCCCATCAGGCATCAGGGTACAGTAAGAATCGGGTGCTCTACAAGTGCAGGGGAGCCATTCCTTGGTTTTATTCTGATTGCAGCTTTGGTTGAGGACAGAAGAACATAAGACATTTCCATATCTACAGCAGAAAACCCAGTGATTTGCATACACTCTGATCTCATCTGAATGTGTTTTTAACATGGATGTTTAAGATATTAATAGACTACTTTTAACTTGGACCTCCCTATATATCCTCACAGCGGTATTGTTACTGTAACAGAACATACTCCTACATGATCCTACTAGGTTAGCCTTAAAAATACTTTAAAAACAGAAAGGAAGAACAGAGTCTTCGTCTGGGAATGCTAAAATCTATCTTCATCTATGAGAAACCGTCAATGAATTGCCATGGAAACATTTACTAATTGTCCATGTAGCCTATAAAAATAGTAACAAAATAAGGTAAGATTTGGCAAGAAATGATACTTTGTGAGAGGTGACCTGAACAAGAAGAAGATTCTGAACAGAGACAGTGTGCTATAGCAAAGCCTTTTCTTCTGCAGATTATCTCTTCCACACTGACATCACCTTGCTCTCTTCCCTGACGAGACCACATTCCCATTGAATAAGAGCAGTGTCACCGCATCCCTTGATGCCTGTTTACAACCCATCCTTCAAAACACAGCTGTTAGTGGACCATGACTTCAATCAAAAGTCACCTATCCATTCTCTATCATAGTTTTAAAGATTTGAGTAGTCACATTTCTCTTTTTTTTTTCACTCTCTGTAAAAACTCTGTTTTCCAGTTCCAGGTGTATCTCTTCTGGGCTAGGTGTGATGCAAACCCAGTTGTAGCTCTCACCCTGTGGAATTTGCAAGGTAATTTAAAAGCTCACAGCAAATCAGTGCAGTAAGTAGAAAAGACAGGACAAAAATATACACTCACGTAAAACTAGATTAGTCAAAAGTACATCTCGAGAAGTCCCAGTAATTGGGTGTTTTTAGAAGGAAAAAATCTTGAAGTGCTACTGCCAGAATCTTATATTCACCGTTAGTGCTCCATTGGCCAACCCAGGAGGCATCTGGGCTGCTAAAAAAACCACATCGGGCCTCTCTGCATCTTTAAGGTCTTGGTGTTTATCATCATGTAGCAAAGGAATCTGTCTGTTCTACGAAGTGTTTCTGTAGCTGCGTTGGTTTAAAAAAGTTATAAAATGACAGCACTGATCTTGTTCATGGCCAGTTCAGACTGCCAGCTAGCAGTAGAGTAGTTATTGACCCAACATGCTTGCGTACTACTCGAGCTAAACAATTCTCCACTCGTTACATGGATCATTTAATGTGGGCAGAAAATAGAACCAAACAGAAGGAGCTTGCCTTCTTTCCCTCTCTCTTCCCATTACAGAGGATCCTGTTCCCTACTGGGTCCCTGTGTGAACGAACAAACGATGCCTCCTTCTAAGCGAAGTGGATTCCTCACCCACTAGCAAAACTGGAGCTTAGAACTAGTTTCTGCTGTAAGGCTTTCCTCCTCACTGTTCCTGCAGGGAGTTATAAGAAGTAGTATATACATCTACAGACACACACTCTGCTTAAAATGGGACAGTATATGGAAACCAGCCATATGGGCACTCAGAACCTGCAGGACAGCATATTACTACAGAAGAAGTCTTGAATAAAATTGCCATTTCAACCACTGCATGTCTAATATTGATTTTAAACCAATGAGGCCCCCAACAGAATGATAACAATGGACATTTTCAGTGCACTTTGGATCAGAAAGAAGTCATGAAATTACTTTGTATGTTCCTACTAGAAACACCACAGACCCACATCTTTACTCGCTGAAATCCATTTTTTGAAACATGAACAGCCATGCTTTCCTACAGGTGCACAAACAGAAGATGAGTTTGGGGCTTAATCAGTCTCCCAAAACCACTTCTTGTAGATCTCACTAGGGATCACACGGAAGAAGAGGGTTACCTAGAGAGCTGAGAGGGAGGGCCAGAGGACGAGAGAGAAGGACCGGCTGCAGCGGAGCTGGGCAGCTGGCAAAGAGAAGGGCCGTGTGCCTGCAGGGAGCGGGAGCCGTGGGCGGCAGGAGCTGCCCAAGCAGCCCACCGTTGCTTCCCTAGGTGGAACCGCTGCACAGCTGAGGGCTTTTCTCTTTCCGAAATTTTTCAACTCTTAAACCCATCTTCTTAGAGTAACGATGCCAGGATAGTCCGTGAAGTGGACAAAATTTGTCTGTTCCTGTATTTCTTCTTGGTGGCTAAACCCTTCCATGCCGTGAGCTGGCTGAGGCTGAGCTCACGGCAGGAGCTATGGTCCAGATGAAGTTCTACTAGAGACTCACCTCACAGGATCATTACGCTACAGTCATTGCTGGTTTAAAGCTAACTAGTTTAAGCCTAGCTCCAGCACACACTGTGCAGCGGCCACAGATGCCACTGGTCAGCACATGACCTAGCAAGCTAAAATGCATCTTTCTCCACACAAACTGTGGCTTTGCTGGTTTTCTTTTTGCAAGTCTAGAGGGGGCATTACCCTTATTGAGTCTCTGTCATGCATCGTTTTTCTGCTAATCTGTCCTTACTCTAACTTCTCAGAGTGTGTATCAGCATAGTCTCAAAACAATTGTCAGAGGAAGACTGAATAACGAAAAAACACTAACATAAACCACACATTTCACAGAAGCATTTGACAGTCTCCATCCTGATTTATTTTGTTGTATCTTGAAGCAATGTGTTATGTCAAGGAAAGTAATTATTATCAACATAGCTTTATATCCAGGTGCTGCACGCACAGATAAAGCATGAGTGAAATGAGAGAAAATATTCTGCTTGATGATTAACATTGAACAAGGTTGCTCTGAACAAGGAGATGCTGAAGTTTTTAATATGAAGTCCCATCATCAAAAAATGTCAGAGTAAATGACTAAATGTTTTGGTGTTGCTACTGATTCACTGTTAGAACGGTTTAGACAGACAATTAGATATTACATGGCTCGACAGCAATACGCTGAAATTTTATTTTGCTGGTGACTTCTGTCTTCAGTGTCCACTCAGGCACATAAGGCTGTCTGAAAAGGCGAACTAAGAGACTACTGAGCATGATAGTAAACATAAGGTTAGCAATAACATGCAAAAAATAATTCCAACAAGAAACCTAAAATTCCAGCATTGCTTTAGAAGGCAAAGGAGTGCAAGAGACGAGTCAGTCTCGACACCATGGCAGTAATACGCAAGCCAGTGGGGACATCTAGAAAAGGAAATAATGTCACAAGCTGGCAAGGCAGCAACTGCATTTATCTGCTTAAATAAGATGCAGCCCTTGAAAGTCTACAACTTAAAGAACAAACTGAATATTCAATTCATGTTATTTTCAACTTAACAGATGGATGTGAGAGCTGGAAATCTGCCATAAGTATAGGCAGTCATCTAAGAAGCCTGATAAAACACTCAGAAAAACTTGAGCTTAGAAAAATAGTATTTTTAAAAATGAATATCTAGCAAATTTTCCAAGATTTAACAGCACCTTATATTAGATATCAACCAAAAAAAAAGAAGACGGCTGTATCTGGGATATGTGTTGGTAATAAAAATGAAGAATCTGCCAGGCAGAGGTATATTCAGAAGTATATGCAGAAAGGGGGAACTAAAAGGACACCTTGCGTTGAACACTGGGAGGGAGGGGTAATGGTTATGGGACCCCCACCACACAGACAATGAAGGCAGCGCCATGACGATGATGAGGGCATTGCCATGACGATGATGAAGGCAGCAGCTGTGGGAAGGGACGGGTGGCTGCTTCCACCCGAGAGGAGCTTCTGCCGCTGCGGAAAACAAGTGCCCACCACAGAGACTTTTGTGAAATTCAAGTCACGCAAACTGAGGGCGTTTGGGAGCTCCTCTGAGCCTGTGCAGCAGAACAGGCACCACGGCACGCTGCCCGTACGGAAGGGCAAAAACGTTCCCTCCACGGCTGCGCGCATCGAGCAGCGGCTCCATGCGGGTGCACTGGCTGGCTGGGAGCTTTCGGGTAGATTCCCTCCACTCGAGATATTCAGGGCCAAGTCTGTGGGATAAGACAGGTCTTTCATTTTGTAAGCGAACACAGGAACGCGATTCTGGTCATTTTTATTTCTATACTTTCGAATAAAATCATCATTATAGAAAATAGTGTGACAGTCTACAAGGAAGCATGAATAGCAAAGCTTCAGACCCTACTCCAGAGATTGTTTTTCATTATGCTGGGCCTTGTCTACTCTAACATACTTCCCAGCTCTTCCCAGTTCCAGCCATTGTGTCTTCCTATCTAGTTCTTTAGCACAGAAAAAATAAAACCGCATCAATAGTAAAATCCGGTATAGATCAGATACATTCTTTTGCTGCTGGATGGAACTAAGGAGATTCCACAGAAAACTAAAACCCTTAAAATGTATCTCAAGAAAGGTCCTGAAGACACTCTGGCTACACCACCCCCATTGAGCATTAAGCTGGCTTCCCTTGCCCTGCCACACTAAGCTGAAGCTGATGTCCTCGCTTGCCTCCACCTTCCTCCTTTGTCACTGATTTTTTTATTTTATTGTCATTGCTCCCCCCATCTTTTGTCACGCAACAGTACAGCCTCATCAGATCTTTTGCTGGTTTATCGCAGCCCCAGCCTGCAGACCTTCTCCTTCTACACAGAGCGACTGGAGTCAAGGGACAAAGGTGGTTCCGTCACACCTTTTGTATCTGTGCCAGCTGAAAAACTCTACGTTTGTATAAAAAATGAGTGAATGTCATTCAGTTCATTACCCCGAGCTATTGTGAAGCATGTACTTTTTTTCCCTAGAGCTGAAGCAGTCCTCCCTAGTGTTTCCAGAATACACCGAAGGTTTCTTAGAGAACTGTTTGCCAGAGTGGGATCCTAATTCGATAGATCCATGGGCACGAATTGGGGAGCCCCTCTGCAATGTGCTACCAGGGGGCAGAGCCAAGGTATCGGACGGTCGGAATAGCGAAGCTCATTTGCCTTCCTGCCCGGTTCCCTGCTCAGTCCAATTCACAGCTGTTGAGTTTTGCTGTCGCTTGTTAAGCTACCTAACTAAATTAATTTAAACTTTAAATGCATAGCATGTTTTAGCTGGATTATGAAGAGTTATACTTTTCTTTTTTTTGGGTAATCATAATGAAGTCTTCACAGAATCACAGAATGGTAGGGGTTGGAAGGGACCTCTGTGGGTCATCTAGTTCAACCCCCCTGCCAAAGCAGGGTCACCTACAGCAGGCTGCACAGGACCTTGTCCAGGCGGGTCTTGAATATCTCCAGAGAAGGAGACTCCACAACCTCCCTGGGCAGCCTGTTCCAGTGCTCCGTCACCCTCAGAGTGAAGGAGTTCTTCCTCATGTTCAGCTGGAACTTCCCGTGCTTCAGTTTGTGCCCATTGCCCCTTGTCCTGTTGCTGGGCGCCACTGAAAAGAGTCTGGCCCCATCCTCCTGACACCCACCCTTCAGATATTTGTAGGCATTGATAAGGTCCCCTCGCAGCCTTCTCCAGGCTGAACAAGCCCAGCTCCCTCAGCCTTTCCTCGTAGGAGAGATGCTCCAGTCCCCTCACCATCCTCGTAGCCCTCCGCTGGACTCTCTCCAGTAGCTCTTCATCTTTCTTGAACTGGGGAGCCCACAACTGGACACAGCACTCCAGATGGGGCCTCACTAGGGCAGTGTAGTCTTGCAGGTATTGCGCTGTGTACAGCAGAAGTCAGACTTCCAACCTATTTTAGTGCACCGTCCTTGAACCATCATCCTACCAGCTGAAGAGCAGAGCTCAGCTGGCTTCGCAGGGCCGTAGCTCCGTGGCTACATCTCTCGCTCGTGAACCGAGCCCGTGACACAGCGGGCACGGAGACACAGCCAGCGCGTCCCCCCGCGCTTTCCGAGCAGAACCGCGTTATGGAGGAGCAGCGCTCGGGAAGCTTTGACGCGAGCCGGGGAGCAGCTTTAATCCCCTGCCTGCCTCCGAACCCGCTTCTGCCCCGGCGGTGCGGCTGCCAGGCCGGCTGGCCGGAGCCACCGCGGCCCCGAGCAGCAGCCACGTAAGGGCCGATCTTGTTTACACATTTCTAAGGCGGGCGCGTCCCGTGTCCCCCCCCCCGGGCGGGCGAGCGGCGGCGGGCAGCGGGGCTCCCCTCGGGCCGGGCCGCGCTGCCGTGACAGCCGCGGCGCCGGGGCGGCCACCCGGCCCCGCTCGGCCCCGCCACCGCCCTCCCCGGCGGAGACGCGCCCGCCCGGGCCGGCCCCCGCCGGGTCAGCCGGGGACAGCGCCCGCCCCCCGCCGCAGGAAGCGCCGCGGCCGGCCCGGCGCCTCCCGCTCGGCGCTCGCCTGTGGCAGGTGAGACTCCCCGCGTCCCTCCCCGCTCCCGCGGCGGCCGGGGCCGGGCGGGCCGGGCGGCGGGTCCGCCGGGGGACGGGGGCCTGGTGGGGCGGGGAGGCCGCGGCGTGTGCTGCCGCCCGGGGGACGCCGCTCCCGCCCCTCCCGGCCCCGGGGCTCCCCGCGCCGGCTGCGGCCGCGGGGACGGGGCCGGAGCCGCAGCGGCGGCCCCCGCTGTGCCGCGTCCTCCGGTCCGCCGGGCGCCTTTACCGGTCACACGGGCAGCAGGCGGGCGCTGGGAAGGGCTGCGTCGCGTCCACCCCGGTCCCCCGGGCCTGGGAGCCGCAGGCGCTCGGCGGGGCCCCGGGGCCGCTTCCCGGGGGGCCGGGGGAGGCCGGGGGGTGCGGGTCACCCGCGGCCATGTCCCCGCGGGGTTGTCGCTCCAGACCGTACCCGCTGAGAGCCGGAGACAGACTGTGTGGGAGCCTCTCCGTGAATGCGGTAGCGCTGGGTGCTGGTCGATCAGCTCCTCCTTGCTGAGGCTGCGATAGATTAGTGAGATTCATTTATTATTATTATTATTATTATTATTATTATTATTAGACTAGGAAGGCACTTCCGGGCAAAAAAAAGAAACGTCCCTGTAACTTGTGCCCAAACCTTCTGACCAGAAAAGCAGTGTTCTGGTGAGAAAACGGGGCTTCCCCAGTTCCTGGTACTGCCGTGTGTTTTTTGTGGGGTGACCACTGTCATGACAGAAGGGTGCTCTGCTAGGTTGTGCCCCGGAGCGATGAGGAGGCAGCAGAAAGCAGAAGGAACCTCGATGAAGAGAAAGCACTGCAGAAGGTATCTGTAGGATAGTTAAATCTCAGCTCTTTCACATATTAAAGATTTTTCCCCCAGAAGCTATACCTGAAAGAAAATACTTCAGGGGACTGAGGCACTAAACCGGTTGCAACAGAAAGTGGAAAGATACTGCGTATCTTTAAAAAAAGTTAGTAGAGTCTGTCTGTGCAAGGAAGATTTCCAAAACGAGTAAGACTTGGTTAAGAATTCAGAGCACAACATCAAGCATGTTGGGCTGCAGAAGTTTCAGGTCTTGGTCTTTTTCATTGAATCAACAAACATAAAATGAAAATATACAGCTTCTAATCCAAACTTACACTGAGCAGCTGAGATAAAACTTGAACAGAATGAATGAGAAGGCATTGTTAGTAAAAAAGGGTTGGGAAATGGTATCAGGATTTTTTAGGGAAATGAAGAAAGATATATTGTCTCAGATTTTAAAAGGAAATCTCTTAAAAAATGAGGCCTCGCAGAAAGAAAGAAAGAAAGAAGGGGGGCCTGCTAATACGACAATGCTTTGCTTTCATGGAAGAAGCTGAAATGGAAAAGTTTTGAGAAAAAAAAGGCTGGGGAAAAAAGTGAGATCCAAAGAAGTGTCTTTGATAATGGTAGAAGCCTCTTATTAAAAAGAAGTTGAAGTGCTCCAGGTAACAAACATTTTCATAAGGCAATACTGGAGTTAGTTGACCAGCCTAAAAAGAGCCAGACAAAAAAGACAGGCACAGGTTAGTATTACTCAGAAAGCAGCTGAGACAAAGGAGATGAATTATGTTTATTTTCATGACACGAACTGTCAAAATCTGGATATCAGCCTGAGTAAGGCACAAAAAGATAGGTAGCCTGTACGAAAGTTGTGGATAGGGTATAGGGAAAGAGAGTGGGGAGCAGCGTAAGGAGGTGGCTGAACTGCTGCAGACCTTCCCGGAGACTTTCACCTGGGAGGGAGGGATGCAAAGCTGCCGTCCGAGGGAACTGTGGGCTAGTTCTGCTGTGTGGATGGCAGATGAAACTGGAACCCCAGACCCTGAGATCTTACTGGTTTGTTTTCTGGGCAAATGAAGATGCACTGGAGAAACCCGGGAAATTCTGGAATGTGCGAGGGGCTGCATTTCCAGGAAAGGGAAAAGGACTGAGGAGGAAAACAGCCGATACAGAACCGTGCATCTGCGCCAACTGGGGGATGTCAGGGTGAAGGCCAAAAAAGTTAAGGAGGGAAAACGGAAACTCCCTTCGGGGGCACTGCAAACCAAGGGTACTTATAGGAAATGCAGATTTTATATACATCTGAAAGAAAGACAAAAGATGGTGAGACGATTTCCTGGGGAGTGTTACCAACAAAGCAGCAAAGTGGTGCAGTTACGAGAGTATAGATGATTGAAGAAAAGGCGTGACATAAATAAAATGAGAGGAAAACCAAGATGTATGGAGTAAACTTCCTGACCTTTCCAGGTCAGCAAAGCAATCCAGTCACATTGGCAATCCGTCATAAATAATGGCAGTCATTCTAACAAAAGATATCCTTACATTAGGATATATCCTGACATAGACCTTACACTTAGGTCTGACCTTGGCTTCCTGAATACACACCAGTCTGTTTTTACTCTTTTTTGAAGTTCTTAATACTTCCGTTACAGTTCTTCAATTTGCATTTCAAAAAATGTGCTACAGAAGTGAAAACAATAATATCATTCCTAATCAGTTAATCTTTTGTACCTACTAGTTTAGCAAAATGTAAGGGAGAACATGTGAAAGCTATGAACCTGTGAAACCGGAGGAACCTATGAAACTCAAGCTGAAAGAGGGTTAGAGGTATGCAGGATTGTCCAAACATTTCCTGGTTTTTATATTAATGGATTAGTAAACAAATAATGGGAGGAAGAAAAGGATCCACACAAAGCTTTCCACCTATTAGCTAGAACATTGCAGTTGTCTGCCCTGTGATGCTGTAAGTCAAATGAGATATTGGGGGCTGTAGTATTGAGTGTGTTATATAAACGGTATCGTGAATTTGGTTATCTTTCTTCTGCAAATTAAAGCTTTAGCTGTAGGTAATACATGTTAAGAGGTTCAGTCTAGCCATTTTTGGGAAACAACAGCATACAAAAGCCGTGTGGTTACTTCAGACAGATGTTTTCCTTCAGGTTGCTAGAGGTGGGCACAAGAGAAGCCGTTGACTTTATTCTGTATGGCTAGGTCCTGGTGGTTACCCTCGATCGAGCTCACGGTAAAGTAAAATTCCTGGAAGTTTACCTGTCCTTCTGGTGAAGGTAAGGAGATTTTTGTCGAAAGGTTTGACTTCTGAATGACAGGCGACTGTTTCAAGCATGAGTTGAGGGAATGTAATACTTTGTGCTAAGATGAACTGATGAGATCTGATTTGTAAACTAGACAGTGGAAGAACAAATGGCAGGGAAAACTGAGCAACTAAAAGAGACAGGAAAAAACTTAGAGGGTTCTGTGTCTCAACAGTGTCGGTAAAAGGGCACTGGAATGGAAAACACTAGAAATAACTTTTGTGGCACTGGTGAAAGAATGCTGTATAACACCACCCACTTAATTATGTTAGTAGAATGACAGGTTAATAGAAAAAGGTTAATGAAAAAAGTAAAAGGGAACTGTAAATAAGTAAATCAATCAATAAATAATAAAATAACCAACTAAATAAATAAGTAAAGTGGGGACCATTGTGTTATGAAATTGCAGAACAAGTGCACATCTGGAATAGAAAACACAAAACCTATTGATTATATGCATGCACATTCTGTTCTCCTTCAGTCTGGGCAGGGTGTATGGATTTTGGTTCCTTTACAGTGTTATTTTTTCAATTTTTAATGACTGGTCTTCACAATAAGGATGCATGAATTATTTACCATTTTGAGATGTGATAGGAGATGCACTTAGGATCTGAGATCTGTCCAGTCCCATGGGATTTAGTCGGATCATCTCATTAGGTTCAGAGTCACTGCAGTAAGTCTAGAAATGTGCAGATGCTAAACATAATGCAGAATTTTAATTATTGTTTACAGTTCATTAAAATGCTGGTTTTGTTTGTTTTGCCTCCCTCTGGCATCTTCAAGTCCTAATTAATTCTTAACTGTGGGTGGTGGGATTGGGATTGGCAGCAACCCACACCGCAGGCAGCCCACCAGCCCACCTATGGCCGTGCGTGCGGCAGTACTGCAGAAGCAAAGGCCACGTTCTTGAGAAGTTAGATAAAGGTCGCTGTTGTTCTTGCCGCCAAGATTATTTTTATCGCGCTGTCAACATATTTGTTAATGTACAAACATGCAGGTGAGATGCAGAACACATGAAACTCATAAACAGGTGAAGACTTTCTATACGCATGAAATTAGAGCACTGAAGATGAGATGTATAGAAAAATGCTGAAGGGGAGCGAGTGTTCGCTTGACAGATTCAGGAACTGGCTGGCGCTGTTCCTCATAGCGAGCTGCTTAGTGACATTTATGACACTGATAAAGAAAATGTGTGAGCAAATATCATTGATTGGTGTGGTTCAAGGAGTGGCTATTTGGCACGTTTCTATGGAGGTGGTATTTCAGGTGCATAACCAGATCGTGATGGAAGGCTTTGGTTTTTTCCAATAATGCTGCAGTTGTTTCAGAGTACAATGAGGTTTTTTTTGGCTTAGAAGTGCTGCTGTAATTGGTTTCTAGGGCTTTCTTGATTTGACCTAATTGGACATGTTGAAAGGTTGCCAAAGTACAGGGTAGGATTTTGCCAGTTTTCCGTCACTGATTAATAAAGCTCATTTGGAGGATCAATTAGAATTCAAAAAATAAGATTTTGAACTGGAATTGTTATAAAACAAATGAATGCTGTTTTATTGATGGACATTTTCAATGTTGAATGATGAAACATGGCACTGTAACAGACAGCAAATACACTTTTTTTTCCTGGAGAATCTCCTCCCTTCAGATGATTATTATGTTGTTTCAGAAGTTCTGTAGTCAGGGTGGAGGAGTTTGTAATGAAATTTTGGGCAAAATTCGAATTGTTGTTTTTAAAAAATCATTAGACCATTAAAAAGTGGTTTTAACAGGTAAGATTTCCTCAAAGGTTTATTTCCTCTTCACAGCACTAAAAGTGAAAGTGCCAGCTTTCTAAAAGTATTTAGAAAGAATAAGTAACTGCTCTTGGTGTGTCTGAAGACCTAGTGGACTGAAAGAAATGAAATGATCTGTTTGGAGGAAGGAAAAGGACGCAGTGTGTGCCATCATCGGTTTCTGATCATACCCAGCTCCTCCCCAAGTTCTCCTTTTTATAAAGATAATTTAAAATCAACATGCAAGTTGTTCAGCCTGTCTGTGCATTTCTCATTTGTTTATTGCCCTGGTACATGAGCATAGATTTGGTGGAGAGTTTTTTTCTGTAATCAGAGGGCTGATTAGAGTGGGTAAGTTAACAAGCAGGAGGTTCCTGCGTGTTGGAATCAACTACCTGTCTCATCCATTGCTTGTTTATTCATGTTTCGCTCATTCAGATGTATCCTAAAGAAACGAGATACCCAGCTATTACGGTAGTGCCGGTTTCTAATTTGTTCCAGGAGTTTATAGCTGTGGGTCTGAGAGCACCAGGTAGGATCTGTAGGTGTTTCCATAATATTTCTCATTGCATTCCAGTTATAATTAGCTTTTTAATTTTGATGTGACTGGGTTTTGGCTGACCAGGTAACTATAAAAAAGTATAGCACTGCCGAGTGTTATGCTATGACTTGCTGTACTTACTCTTTAGAAGTCAAGCAAGAGCTTTTGCTGAAGTACTTCCGTCTTCCAAGATTTATGCACGCTGGGTGACACTGCCACTCTGCTGCAGCACGTTTGTACTGGGTAAGGTCACTTGAAAAGCGAGAGTTTTAACTCAGCTTGGCAAGTCCTACAGAGAGATTTTTCAAGCTGGCCTCCAAAGCATCTTCTGGGATTCCTGGCCCATCAGGTTTTCTAGTGGAAGGAACTACTTCTTTTTTCAGACACCATTAGCGTAAGGATCACAATGTGAAGCCCATAATCACACTCAGAAGACGCTTTCCTCTTGTATATTAGGCAAATTGTGTTTAAATCGGCATTTACTCAAATATGACTGTTGGAACTGTACCATGCGCTACACTTGGAGCAAAAAATGGCAACGGCCGTTCTAAAATAATAAAATCATGGTGCTATACCATTACAGCATTTCTGCTAGCACCGTGGTAATTTTTCTCTTCCATACCTTTGAAGACAACTTAGGAACCCAAATACTTCAGTGAAAACTCTGTGCACGTCTCTGAGTTATTCCAGAAATCCAGCTATTACTGGATTCAGGATGAAGATGGCAAAGTGATCTCATTCACTCTGTGTATTAGGCCTGCTAAAATAAAGCTTAGCAAAATACTGCTAAAGAAGGAGATGGGGAACGAATGAAAGGATGATAGTGCATTGTTTCACGTGCTTTCACTTACTGAAGGGAGTAGATGTCCTCATCTTCTCCAGAGAAGAGATACCAGGCTTCTGCGTTCTGTTCTGAGCTTAGTACAAAGGTGGAATCTCAATTCCTGGTTTTTGTTATTTTTACTTAGAGGTGGAGCTTGTTTCCCGGCATCTCTAGGTTTCTTGCTGTGTTTTCCATAGTAAAGCTCAGTTATGAAGAACAAGTTGATGTAGAATACGACGGGCTGCACGTTCCCTCTATTAATCCACCCACCCGCCTGGTAGTTGAGCTCCATATGGTCTTAGATTAGGAATGAGAGAACTTGCAAAGCTCTTGCTTCTGTCAGGGCTCCAAAATCAAGCCTCTCCCCAGTGGGTTTTAGCCTTCCCTCAGAGCAACCCAGTTACAATTATTCCAACTGCAGGAGCCTTTCCAAGCCCTAATCTTTTAACTGAAACCACAGTGGTTTGGGACAAGGGATCTGGTTTCAGTAGGACTTCTAGCCATCTCCCTGCTCTACCTCCTGTTGGAGCTGCAATCCCTCTTGCTTTGATTCTTCTTGGAAAAGATGTCCCTTATCCACCACTGAAAGGCAACTGCATGCAAAGCCTTTGGTGCTGTCCCACCCTTTCCAACTAGAGATTTTTCTGCAGGTCAGTTAAATGCTATTTCTTCTTGCCTGACCAGCTGTCCTTACTGGTGTGTCCATCTTACCTTGCGTCCATCCCATTCAGTATGAAGGAACAGCAACAGCTCTGAGCTAATGAAGCCTGTCATTTGTCACCTAGTTTTTCTATTAATATTAATTTATTAATGTGGCATTGCTTCTGCCGTGTAATTTTGTGAAATTCAAACTAGGCCTGTCATAATTTTTATGAGTTTTGGAGCCATGATTTCGATCACAAATTTTTCATCGCAGGTAGCAGTGTAATATGGCAATAATGGCCTCGATCATCTCTTTGGAGCGTGAGAGGTGTGAACTGCCGGTTTTAGCCCATCTAGCCCGGTTGCCTTTGACTGACTGACGAGTAGAGGATGCTTGCAGAAAGGCTGGAAGAAATAGGACGAGCGTAGGATTTCCTAACTTCTGGCAGTCAGAGGTTGTGGGAGTTTCCTAAGCCAGAGATTTCACTGGATTGCATCACCATGTTTACTAGCCATCGATAGACTTATCGACCATAAATTGTCTGATCCGTTCTGAACTTTCTTGAACCTCCACGTCATCCTTTGATGACAGTCCAAATAGCCTTTTTTAGTAAAAGAGCTTTTGCAATAAAAAGGAGAATATGCACAAATGCCTAGTCTAGAAGCCTGCCTCAGTGTAGGAGGGCTTAGACTGTTTTCTCCAATATTTTGTTGTTGCAATTTAGAAATGCAGATCTTAAAAATAATTTTTGGTGATAATGTAATCCTGCTGTTTCTCTTTCAGTTCGGATTTTTTTGCCCTTGTTCATTTGGTTTTGTGGACTGAGCACTAATGTCCTGTGCCATGTGTGTGCATCCCTGCATAACTTGAAAAAATCTCCCTGCTGTGTTTTTGCATGGAAGATCAAAAATGGATATGAACTGTGCATTGGAGGTTAGATGGTGCCTCTAGGTTTGTTTCTCTCTCCTTTGCTTTCCTTCCCTTCTGCTTATTTATTTTTCTTTCCTATTTGTCTCTGTTTCCATTCATTTCTCTTCTGTTCTCACACATCCGCTGTGGTTCCCCTCGAATTCTGATGGCGGGATGGAATGGGATCTCTGTGCAAAAACAAATTACTATTACGTTAGGTTATTTTTATGTTCCCCAGAAATCTCGAAACAGACATATATTGCACTGTATAGTAAAATGGAAATTGAAGAGGAGAAGAATTAAACAGCGTATAGTGTTGATGGTTTAGTATCAATTTTTCACAGGAGGCAGATGTTTGCCCCAGACAAAGACTAGAGGATGGTGGCCAGATACCTTCAGTTAACATGAAAATGTTTCAAAGTCTTTCATGGCATTTAGAGATGATTAGCCTTAGCTACCACTAATAATAAATGGAAACTAGTTTAAAGTCATTATACTCGCATACTGCCCGCTAGTTTTGTTGTGTGTATAAGCACTGGTTATCCGTGGTTTAAAGAGGGACCCGACAGGAAGCTTTCCTGCCGTACCGGCTTGCTGCTGGTAGTCTACAAAACGAAAAGGGACATGTATGCTTCCTGATTTCCACATTCCTTGTGAGGCTTTTAAAACAAAACGCTTTGAATTTTCTTTGTCTGCCAAAAGGTGAGATCCTCACTTAATCAGCAGACTCCAGAGTGATCTTAAACTACTGACGCGTTGTCCTGCTTTACCGTAACTGTTTCCGTCTTCAATCGCCATTTTCCCAGGCACTGCAGTACATGCAATTTCAGAGGACTGAGGAAATAAGAGGCCTGAGAAATTACAGATAATAAGAAAACCTGCATGTTTTGTAAGACCTTCCTTCAGAAAGCGGTTAGGAGCTCCTCTGTCCACCAGATAATGCGTGCTAAGTGGCCAAGTGATTCAGCTGCGTCCTTAGCTCATGTTTCATTGCCTGTGCTATCTGCCTGCTTGCGTATAAACGAATTAGTAACACCCTTCCTCAAAAAAAAGAGCAGATGAGACGTGTGAGAAGTCTGAGAAAAACACAGTCATTTGTATGTGAACTGATCTGCCAAGCAACCATTCGAAAATCAAAGGGCCGTAGGGAAAAACAATCAAAAGAACCAGTAACGAGGAAATCTGCCCGTTGATGGCAGATGCAAGATGTCCGTTATGATTGGAAAGCCCAGCTGAACTGAAGTTCTCCCCTGCCTGCCCACCCCCCAACTGTGAAAGCCAGACAAATAATACCTAGGATGAAGAGTAACTTGAGAGCAATAAGGGATAAAAAGCTGAAATCCACCAAGATACCAAGTTATGTCTTTGTGTTAAAACGCGAAAGAAGAAATACTGTTTCACTGAGAAGAGCCTTACGCCCTGAAGGACGTACAGATGCTCTTCCAGTTCATCGCGGAGCTGGGTTACATCCTACGCGCTCCTGGTCCAGCGCTCAGTCATTTGATGAGGTCAGTGGTGGGTTACTTTTTAACTGAAGGAAGTTTCCGACTCCTGTGTTTGTGAACAAAGTCATGGCCCGTGGGTCACTGATGCAGTGGGAGCTCAGTGCCTGGAGATGCCCTGAACCTCTGTTCTCAAGGAGGAGGAAGACGTGGTCGTTACATTCGTGGCTGTACAGGCCGTGCGCTCCCTCGCTCCGCTCCTCCCTCCCTCTTCAGTGCCAGCCCCGGGTCGGGCGGTACCGACGGCTCTTCTGCACGCCCTGCTGTTGTGCTGAACCCTCGTCCCGCGGCCTCTGTGTGAGAGAAGCGTTTGTGTGAGCGCGCGGTAGACGCAGCACAGGCCTGGTAGCAGCAAGGCAAGCAGAGATTCCCTCAAACTCCGGAAGGGGACAAGAGGACCTCTCTTTCTGCCAGGCGGGACTGGATGGTGAAAGTCACAGAGGGGTTAGGGTGCTGGGTTGCCTAAATCAGGGGCCCTCTGCTCCACGGGTGTCCACCATGCGCTGGACCTGGGCAGCTGCATTGCCCGAAGTCCAGCCCCTTGCCTGCTTACCGAAATGTGGTCGAGTTCCCTCCCGTTCCCTCACCGCTGCTGTCCTTCTGCACACAGGGGGGACTCACAGTCCACAGGCAGCAGCATCTTCTGGCCGCGCAGGTGGACAGGGGACCGTGTTCGTGTGAGGACCCCGGGGCACCCGTCCTTGTGTCAAAACACGGAGTAGGTGGCTAGAGGAGCGCTTTGAGATACTCTTGACGTGTCTTGTCCGAAAGACGCGTTGTCTGTTGCAGGGAGCTGGCGTCAGAACATACTACAAAGCCGTTCCTCTCATGTCCACAAGTACCTGCCGCCGCCACAGTGAAGGCGCTGGGGATCGGTTTCAGGCGGCGAGGACGATGATGCATTTCAACGCTCCCGTTCTCACCATCAGATGACTTTGTTCCCCTGCATTTTAGTCATTTCAGAGCGGTGCATCACCCCCCCCCCCTGCGGCTCACGCTGTGCTCTGCGTTTCGCAGCACATATTTATGAGATGGGGAGCGAAGAATGAAGTTTAACTCACGTCCTCAGCTAACCCCTAAGCGAGGGATTAACTGCCTACTGCATCCCAAGTATTAATCACTTCACATTATTTTCATTTTTCTGAAAAGTCTTTTACTTCCTTCGTGTGTCGGTGCACAGCTCGGTTTGAAACCACGGCCGTTGAGGGGCTGCCGACACCTCAGTCACGCCGTCGGCCGGACAGGGGACCTGTTGCGCTGCTTTGCGGGTGAAGGAAACGCCAGACGTCGGCGGGCTGCAGCTCAGCTGTCGAGGTTCGCTCTGGCTTCACGAACCTGTCTTCCTGGCTGTGGTAGAGTTAAAAAAAATAATGACGAGTTTTTCAAAGGATCACCCACATACACATGGTATGAGAGCTCTTTTCTTTGTTGGTTTCATTTTATTTGTATATGACTCACTCTTGGCAAAATGAGTGAGCCTCATGAGCCTGTAAAAATTCTGTTTGGATTAAATGATTTGCATTAAATGATTTATAACTGCAAGAAGGGTTTAATATTCCTGTAATTCCTTAAGGAAAAACAAACCGATCTTATTCTTCCAAGCAGCGATTGCTTTCACGCCTGTGACTCCAGGCGCCATCTTGCTCGCCCAAGCCGACAGCCACTGATGAGACTCCGGGTGCTTCTCCCTCCCCGCTCTCCCTGCCGCAGGGTGAGGGACAGACGGCAGGGATGCCTGGCCATCCCTTTCCTCACCCCGCCATCCCTTTCCTCACCCGTCCTTCCCAGCGTGGCCGAAGGCCGGGGAACGTACGGCCCTCCCAGAACTGCCCGCCGGGCTACGGGCAAGCGGCCGCGCTTGTGCTGGGCCGAGGCACGGGGGCCGCGTCTCCGGGTCTCGGTGTGTAGGACGGAGGCCCCGCTCGCCATCGTTCTCCTGTCAGAGTCGGGGTGCGGGGCACACAGCCCGCCTCATCCCCGCGGACTGCGGCGCCTGCCCGGGGCTGGGCTGGTTCCCGGGCCCGCAGACGCGGGGTCAAGGGGAGACCGGCACCGGGCGTCCCCGCAGAGACGGGGCCTCGGGGCGCCTGGCGGAACCCCCCGGGGCACGGCGGGCGGATCACCGGGGCATCCCGGCGGGACGCGCAGTCCAAAGCCCTTCGGGTGTCCGCGCAGAGCCACCACCCGCCCGCTGCCCGGGGCCGAGCCGCGGCCCCCGCGCCGGCGGACAGCTGGTAACGGGGCCGCCGCCGCCCGCGCCCTCCGTCAGGGCGACCCGCGGCCGCACGCTGCAGCTCCGGGCCCCCCCCGCACCGCGCCCCCGGGGTGACTCGGCGGCGCCCCGGGGCCCGCCCCGCCGCGGGGATCCCGGCCGCGCCACAAGTGGCCGCCGGGGGCGGTTCGGGCTCTCCGGCCCCGGCCCCGGCGCGGTTTCCCCCCGCCCCGCTCCCGCCTCCCGGCGACCCTCTGCGCGGCGCGGCGGGGCCGCGGGGCGCGTTGCGTAACGCCGCGCGGCGCGCGGGGACGCGCGGCCAGGCCAGGCCAGGCGGGTCGCCGCGGCCGGAGGTGAGCGGCGGCGGCGGCGGCAGCGGCGGCGCGGGCGGGGCCGAGGGCGCGCGGCGCGGCGTGCGCGCGTCCCCGCGGGAGGCGGCGGCGCGGGCGGGGGGAATCCGGGTCACGTCCGCAGGCAGACGGCGGCTGGCGGGAGGGACGCGGCGAGAAGCACCGCACCGCGCCCGGGCGGGCTGGCGGGCGGCGCGGGGCAGGCGGGCCGCTCCGCACCGCTCCGCTCCGCACCGCCGGTAAGTCAGCGGGGCTCCCGCTCGGCGGGCGGGCGGGGGTTGCCGGCGCCGCAGGTCGGCGTCCCGCGGTGCCCCCCCCCCCCCCAGCCCTCAACCACGTCGGGGCCGTTCCCCCGGTCCCGGGGCTGTGCGGGGCGCGCGAGCCGCGCTCCCCCGGCCCCCTTCTGTATTTAGCCGTCACCGGCGGCGGGGACAGCGGCGGCAGCGCAGTCAGACGCCGCCGGGGAGAGGGACCCGTCGGGGCGCCGGGCCGAGGGGTCCGGGGCGGCGGGAGGGGAGCAGGGGGGTGGGGGGAGCCCCGGCAGTCGCCGGTGTTCGAGTTAAAAAGCCGAACGCGTTAATTGTTAACGAAGCGCAGCGGGGGGAGGCCGGGGAGCGGTGCCGGCCCCGCGGAGCCGGGTGCCGGCGGCGAGGGTCGCGCCCGTCCCGGCGAGGGGCCGGGGTCCCCCGCGGCCTCCTGGGCGGTGCGGGTGGGGGGCACCGGGTGGAAATGCCGCAGAAACGCCGGCCCTGGCTCAGGAGGGCGACTCTGCCTGGGTGGGTTTTCTCTTCCCCGCGGTACACGCGTGTTCCTTTTATTATTTAGCACAAAATTCAGACGTTCGAACTGGGCCATCTGCCAGCGGTAGTGAGACAGTTAGCTTGTATTTACAAAACTTCGCCTGTCATAAATATACGTTTGGAGAATTGACAGACTCGGGATTTTTTTATAAAGCGTTTTGTTTTCCTTCTGCAGTTCGGTGCTGCTTGTGCGTTGAGGCCGTTTACTGGGTTTTGTAGTTCCTGTTTTCCCAGCTCCTGCTTCTGAATAAACATTTGAAGGGGGGGGGGGGGGGGGGGAACCCAAACAGAGCAAACCCCTTGCTCTTGATAAGAAATTTCCGTAGTAACAAGGTAATTTTCGGGAGACTTTATCATAATAAATGCAGTTGCATTAGTGAGCAGTATTGCCTTACCGTGAGAACCTTGAATTCTCTCCCTTACGTTGGGCTGTAAATAATAGAAGTATTTAAATGCATAGCCTTTTTTTAAAGTGAAGAAGCCGTGCTAAGCCACTGGAAGGTATAGCCCTTCGTTTTCCCATAGAACAGCTGTTCCAGGCACAATGACAACAAAAGTTTTGTGAAACTGGATGTGCCTACTTCCTTCCTCACAAGAATTTTTTTTCTTTTCTACTGACTGGCTCAAAATCACCCTTAACATTAGTCCCGGGACCCTTAAATCAGTTTCAGCCTGCCTTTGGTTTATTTCAGTGGATAACCTTTGGATGAGCTGATGTGTTCTGTTGTTACTTGCTAATGATGGAATAGTCTGCTCCTGACGTACCAGTCATGAAACTGAGGGTGCTGCTGCCGGATGGTCTCTGGGAGATTTAGATGTCCTAGGGCTCCGTGCTGGAAGGGGGAGGGTTTAGCTGTGGTTTGCATCGGCTTTTAACTGTGCAGACTCTGATGTTCAGAGCTGAAAGGGCTTGAGCCAAAGTCTGTTGAAGTCGATGGAAAATCTCCCATTGATTTTTAGTGGTTTTGGATCATGTCATGTATGAGCGAGTGTTGAGCACATCATGGCTACTCCAGATTGTTCGGTGCTTTTGAAATTCTTTGCATATCCAAGTCATTATGTAAAGTCAGGTTTGTTGTGCTGTCTCCTTCTCCTGTGTGGGAACGTTCTTTTGCTGAGTAGGAAGTTGTGGCGGTGTTTTTGTTCACTCTTTTATTTGCTACAGCATTAATTTTATTATCTGATCGTTTCCTGTTATGTGAGGACAACATGTATGCTTTTTCCAAATTCCTCCCAAAATGGGGGATTTTGGAAGAAGTGAATCTGCTTTTGTCGAAGGTTACTTACCCTGCAGACAGGTTTCTTCGGGTATTTTTCAAAGAGTTTTCGGTAGTGGGACATCAGAAGTTGTAAGACATGCTTTCTCTGATGTGCATATTGTACTTCCCTTGTTCAGTATATGGTTGTTTTCTGCTGCTTTTTTTTTTTTTAAAGGTGGAGAGGAGAAAGTTGTTAGTGATAACAGATGCTGGTGTTCCATAAAGAAGCTTGTAGAAAACACATACCTGTGGTAGGCATGTATCCTCTCCTGGCTTCCCTGTTGTTGATGGTGAGCTGGATTTTTCCTCTTGGCTATATGTAAAAACCCAGCCAAGAGAAAAGTAGGGAGGAGAAGGATTCCTAAACTTAAATCATGGAAGTTTGTAGGGAGTTCATTGTCTTGTGTAGCTTGTCTTGAAATTTGATTCTATTTGGATGGGAATCAAGAGATGAAACCTCAAAAAAGCCACCTTATTTGAGGCAGGACATCCTCCAGCAAGAATCTCGTTTGCTGCCGGAAGGGTGAGACCAGGAATTTTGGCTCCTTGGAAAAGGAAATTCTGTAGCTCATTATCTCTCCTCCATCATATTCTGGATTACTGATTTGGGATTTGCTTATTGCTAAAAGTTGAAGCAGGCAAAAGAGGCGTGCATATGAAAGAAGCTCAGGTGAATAGCCTGCGATGGGGGAAGGCATGAGAAGGAAGGTAGCACAATTTCTGGGAGTCCTTGTGTCTTGAGTTTCCTTCTAGGACTTGGGAAGTGCTAATTCTTCCAGGCAAGCTGATTTGCTCTTTGGTGGGAGATGGCTGTCGTGGCAGAAGGCAGAGCTGGAGTGTGGGACACAGGCTAGCTGTGCAGAGCTGCCTGTTTCTTCTCTCTTGTCCTTTGGCATGCTGGATTTCCAAAGTGCATGGGAATGTGGCCTCATGGGGAAGGGAGGAGATACCACTGGGTCCGCCTGCCCGCATGGGTCAAGGCAGCTCATCCATCTGTGGGTTTCCGAGAGCATCACCAGGATCTAAATTTATGAATTTAGGAAAGATTTTCTTGATATTTCCACGGTTTGTCTTTGTTCCTTCCTTTCCAAACATTGGAAATGGTTACATGTACCATTCTCTCCCGCGTGACCCCGTTCAAATCAATCAATCAATCAATAAATGTCATTCAGTAGCTCCTCAGGTTTAGGACAGCAGAATTCTGCTAAGTCATGAAGGTGCTCCCCTCCTTGTATCTGCTTAACTGAAGTAAGACCTTTGTGATTGAGGAGGTCTCTACTGGGAAATGCAGGATAGGCGTGTTAGTCCGGGGCTCTGCTTGTGTTCATTGATCCCATCAAAGAAGTTAGTAGGATAATTGACATGGCCACTAGTGTGGCATTACTGCTGCTGACACTTTTTGGACTTGTCATTGTGCAGTGGAGGAATACTCTGTCTTCTCAGGAATGAGCCAGGATTTTACAGATTTTACAGGGATAACCAAACAAGTAACACATGTATTACAAGAACCTTTGTTATGAAAATCAGGAGCGGACTATAAATAAACTTAATTTCTGTGTAAAGATTAAAGAATTGTATTTCTTCAGTTCTCTGTTATTTTGTTGGTTGTATGTGGTCCAAGAGGGCATTTTGAATAAAGTAATTGAATCTTGCAGAAGTTGTTTCTCTCATTTAATTTGCAACACGTGAAAGCATTCGTTTCCATTGCTAACCACCACTACTTTTACTTTAAACATGGTTATGGTGGGTGGACACTGCAAGCTAAAAGATCGGTTGAAAAAGTTGGTTCTGTTATTAAGCTTTTCAGTTTATGGTCACACTGCCAAAGTGCGTGTAACAGCCTGCAACTAGACAGGACAAAATTGTAAGCAAATAAAATGCCTTTTTAAAATAAGAAAATTAAGTTGTGTATTCAATTCTGAATGCTTTTGATCATAAAATTTCTCATTTTACTCTGACCTGTTGTAGCTTATTAGAAATTGAAGGTCCTATGAAACTTAAACCAATGAATTAGTCGAGAATAAAGGAATAAACTGCAGTTTAAAAAAATCCCTGTATATCCTGAAGTGTCTTAAATATACAGAATTGTAATATTTTTTACTGATGAACTAAACAGGCAAATACTCTTATGTTATAATTGGATGATGCGCATGAAAGCATTGTGATCATTCTAGATTACAGAACTCTTCTGTGTCCTCTGGTGAACCTAACCCAGTAAATTAGGGTTCTGTTTTCCATTGGAGGAAATAAAAGGACTGATTGTCAAGCTGCCTGATAGGAAGGTAGAAAACAGGGCAAGAAGATCAATGTCTCTTCAAGTGAATTTAAAGTCAAATTGTAAGCCTTTCCTTTGCTGGGTGAGGAAGGAGTGAAGTTAGTACATGTAGAACCAAATTACTTATATATGTATGCATACACAATGCATACTTTTTAAGCTTGGGTAGAAGATCATTAATTCTGCTCACCTGCTAAATGTTTTTGCCTATTCTAACACTGATGTTTGAATGCCTTCTGGATTACTTCATGGGAGGTGGTAGGAATGCGCTGTAAGCCACCGGTACAGCAACAACGTTCCTTGACTGTAGGATGTGCTTTGGATCAGCTGTGGTGTAGGAAAATGAAGGAGCTCTTTGAAGAAAGTTGGAAGTACTTTTGAACTCCATAAGTAGTTGAATCATCGGACACTTGCTCAGTAACTGATATCTTAGTGACATGCATATGGATGAACCATTTAAAAAATATTCACCAAAAAGATACACTTCTGGGGGGAAGAACAGCTGCTTTCATCACTATCGCAAGTCTGCTTCCTTGAGTCCTGTGTCACGTTTGCTGTCATTATCCGCATCTGTACAATGTTCTTGAACTCTGAGCCTTTTCCTTTCTCATGCTTCATGGATTTGCAGACCTTCACGTCTTTCTTCTACTGCCTTGGTCTTGCACCTCAGTCTCCCTTCGTACACTGTTAACTCCGTGCCTCCCGCCCATGACTTCGTGTGATTTCCCTCAACTCACCTTTGGCAGCTGCTTGCCGTGTGCTCCAGCCAAGCTGTGCTTCAGCAGGTATGGAGTGCTGCTGCTGCTGCTTGGTTTCCTAACTATACAAGGAATGAGCGCTAATAAGTTGAAGGTGTTTCTTCATTAGCATTGTTTGTTCCTCTGGCGTCTTGTCATTCCTGGTCCATTTGCCTACCTCCTTGACAGGTAGAATTGCCCTCATGTGACATCATACCATCTGTTTTCTAGCTTTACATTAAAATAATGTTATTTCCATGGTTTATTAACTTATGCCTGGCTCCTTTTTTTTTTTTTTAATATTTCAAGCATCTTTGTAAAAAATGGGCTGTGTTTATGTGCAAGGTGCTTCAAAGTGTAATTAGGAGCTGTAGCATTTCTTAGAATAACTTTGTTCATGGCTTCAGGAAATGGAAGGGTTTATCTTGAGCCTTCTCTTTTAAGTTAGGCGTCTTACTTGCCATACTGCAATTATTCTCCTGAAAAAGATAAGGTGAAACACATTATCCAGTTAGATAAACAGGGAAGGATTCTGTACAGAGTGGTATCCGTGTAAATCTGGAATGTACATGCCCATGCACATACGCTCTAAAAGAGTATTAGCCTATAAAATATTTGTGACAAATTTTGTTTTTAAAGCAAAATAATTACTTCTATTAAATATTAAAGTATAATTTTATTTCTGCGAATGTAGAGAAAATTGGATCACAGAGTACTTCCTACGCAGCGTTGAACTGCATGTAATGTATGTAATGTATGCCCGTTGCACTGATGTGACTTACTGAAGTGATTTTGTTTATTGAAGTGCTCTATGTGACCAGAATAAAACAGCTTAATTGGGCCAGAGGACTTGGATCCGCTGTTTAACTGCCTAAGCTGCTGATTATTAAGGTTATAATGTCAAGCACTGAGGAAAAGAAATACCGGAATCAAGGTTGATTATGCAGCCTTAATTCAGGTATCTTGGAGTATATGCAGATAAACCGAGGTTTAGAGTCCGCACATGGCACTGCTTCACTTTTCAGGGTGCTTAGCGTTACGGAGTAACAGTCATGTTTGAAAACTACAGTTCCTCATAACTTTATGTGAAACTATGAAACTTCTGAACATCAGATCACAGGGAATGCAGTTGGTTACCTAGAAAATGAGGAGCCTGCGGTCCTTGCCTGTAAATTGTACACACGTAACAGTAATTTGTCACTGGTTATTGTGAATTTTGAGTTGAAAATCACTTAGCTCTGCATCATGAAGGGATCAAACCTGATTATTCAACTGTTGTAAACTGTTCAGCTCACCCGCCCGACCCCAAAGTCCCCTGCCTGAGATACTTCACACTCTTCTCCTTTGCCAGAAATAGGATGGAGATGCTAGAGACATTTTGTTTCCTTGAAGAGTCCAGTGCATGGAGATGCCATCCTCGACCTCCCTTCCCCGTAGTATGTCCTGTCAGTCGCCCTGCTTGCTGGCTCTGGCGGATGTTGAAGGCAGCTGCCATGCTCCTGCTGCTCGCAGAGTGGTTTGCACTGTCCTTGGCTCCCTCTGACAGGGCCTTCTTGCCACCAAGAGAGATAAGTCAGTGACAAGAGTGTTGCTTGCCCTTGTGTTGACCGGATCCTATGCTTTTGTCTTCTCATCTTGCCGCGTTAGTGAGTGTTGAGTTCTGTGGTGGTGGTTTTTTGTTCCCTGTCCCACTGCCTTTTGGCATCTCCCTCCCTCGCCCCCCCCCCCACTCGGCAGTCATGCTGCGTACGTATATGACCACTGGCACGTGCTGTGAGGCAAAAATGGTGATAACCTACAAAATGTATGAAGCCTTCTTTGTTGCCAGGTAGGTTGCTGCACAAGGTACCATCTTGGTGGCAGCTGTGTTCATTTGCATTGAAATGTGGGAGAACCCAGAGACTGCTCCTGGGAAGCCCTTTTGCTTTCATCCTCTGCCCAGGGAAGAGGAATCTCACCCACTGTCACTCTCCCGGTAGGATGCAGGGAATGTGTGTGCAGCCATTCTGGCCATGCCTTTCCATTCGGTTGATGGTGGGGATGTGTTTTGCGAGGCAGAAGGATCTTCTACTGTGATCTCTTCAAGAGGCTTCATATCGAAATGCTCTTCAGTTTTGTGAAGGTGGAGGTGCTTTCTCTGCTAGGAGGTGAGGCGTGGGAGGGAATGGTGTGGCCTGAGCGGGCGAAGTGCTGGATTCCCTAATTCCCAAGTGAGGGAGGGCTCTGGTAGCACCCTCTCTCTGGAGCTGTTCCCTAAGCTAGCCCTGCTGGTCTCCGCATCCTGCCCCCAGTGATGTGAACAGGACAGCTTGCTTTGGTGTATGATACTTGGGAGGGGGACAGCCAGGCTAAGGTGCTTCTCTTCCTCTGCTTCTTCCATCTCCTTCTCTCCTCTTTCTCGCTTTCTCTTTAGGGCAGTTTGCCCATTTCTTCCATGGACCTGCAGATGTTTGCCTTCAGCCCTCCTTCTGGGGCACAGCTCAGAGTGCTGTCAGTGTTCACTGTTTCTGGTCAAACCTGGTTACGAGCGAACCTGTCAGCTGTGGTTGTGGGGTGTTTCAACATTTCCCCCCACCTGTCTAATAATAAATCCTTCATTGTCAAGCCCTGGTTTTGCCTTCTTCATGAGGGACAGAAGGGGTGGTGCTCAGCGGCCAGGCTGTGAGAGTGCTCTCATTGGTGTCTGTTGGTGAGGGGCTTCCATAGCTCCAAACCAGAGGATGTGGCGTGGATGGAGCCTTCCCAGCCCGTCCAGGTCACGGTTCTGGTCTGGTGACTGGTGGAGGGGGGACAAACAGGCTTTCCCCAAACTGCCCCAGACCAAGGGTTGACGTGCCAGGCAGCTGCTCTCCCTTGGCGTCTCCTGCTTTGCCCCAGTGCATCTCGGTTTGCCAGACTGCGGTCTGAGGGGCATGGGGTGGGCACTGTGGCCAGCTGACTGGCAAGGGGCTGAACTTCTGTAGGCTCGCTGGGCTGGCCTGGGGGAGAGGGCAGACCTGGCCATACTAGTTTGTGCAGCCAGGACCATACATCTGGCCTTCAGGCTCTGCACTAGCTGCTTTACAGTGGCTGCTTTACCTGCCATGGAGCTATGTACATAGAGAAATGTCTGTATACATAGCGTGCTTCCTTCTGTTTTCAGATGTCTTCAGATCTTCTAAAATACCTGATAGCTGGTAAATTGAAGAATCTGAATGAAACAAGTGTTTTTTTCCCAAATACTATAAAAATTTTTGTGGAGCACAAATAAATGTGGGCAAACACCTCTCCCCTACCTTCCCTTTCTGACTAGATTTTCACAGGGATAGCAGGGTTGATTCTTGTTGTAAGGTCCTTGCTTGCCAAATCACAGGTTCTGTTCCAAGGAGTAGGAGGACTCAAGTAGCTGAAATAAAAAGAGTCTAATATTTTGCGTATAGGAAAAAAACAGCCTTTGGCTACGTCTGCAGAAACAGCAAGACCATTTTGACTGGTTGAACACCAGCATAGGTTCCCCAGAGAGGCTGTGGCATTCTCCAGACTTGGAGATACTAAAAACCCAGGTGGACATGGTCCTGGGCAACCTGCTTCAGGTGACCCTGCTTGAGCAGGGGGGTGGACTAGACAGTCTCCAGAGTTGCCTTCCAGCCTCAGCCATTCTGTGACTGAAGCTTTCTGAAAAAGTTCATCTTGAGATGGGCAGTCTGATATGGGGAATTGCAGTTCACTTGGGCAGAGACGAATGAGGTAAAAAATAATTTTAGGTAGATTCATTTAATGGGAAGTGTAGAGCACACTTCAAAAAGAAGCTGGTCTGCCAGGCTTGCCCATAATAAATTCAGGAGAGTCAATAAAAATGTTATGAATTCATACTGAGATGTCAGAGCGCAGATCTTACTACTTCTGTCTACACAAACAACTTAAGCTGCTCTGTAGCTTCAAAAAGTGCCCTAAATGCATTTTCCATGCACACATCAAAGTTATGAGCTGACTTAGAACCAGAATTTGTGCTCTCACCTTTGCAAGTAAGGGGCCAATGGTCAGGATCATTGCCTTTGATCCTTCAGGAAGAGTCATATGGGCATAAAAAGTAGCCAATACTTGGCTGCTGTTTAGGAGTCATTTTCTGATCATGCTTTGCTCATAGGAATGTTAAGTGTAAAAAGCCAAATTTACATAAGCAGACTACTCCATGAACCCTTGCCCTCGCCTCTCCTTTGACCTTTGCTGCTCAGTTTGGCTCCCAGAGCTTTTTCAGAGATTGCTTTCTTGGGTTAGGTGTTTTTCCAGCAAGAAACCCAAATTCTGATAGCAAGAATGTGGTGGAATTGCAGCCACAAGACCTGAACTGAAGCAGACAGTCTTCTCTCTCCCATTACTACTACGCCAACTCACGAGGCAGCCCTGTGGGGATCGGTGTGGACGCTGGCTGGCAGCCAAGGCATGTACCAGACATCTCCTTACCTTTGCTCGTAGCTCAAGCTCATCCACAAATAGCAGCTGAAAATTCATGCCCATAATAGAAGTTCACGTCAGTTTAACCTGTGTATTGCAACAACACTGCAGGCTGCCTTTATTCTAAAAGTTTTCTGTTTATCAGTGTTTTTTACATGTTTTATTTTCTCAGCTTAGGAAGACTAGCAGGAAGGCTTGTCAGCAATTTACCTTGGAGATAGAAGGCAAAGGAGAAGTGGACTGCTGACAGCATATTGCTCGCTGTCTGGGCAAGCGTAATGTGCAGTAAGACAAAAAGCTTGGACTCCCTTTTGTGATGTTCAACTCCAAGCCAAGTTATAACTTGAGCTCAGTCTCCTCAAAACATGTCTGCGTTGATATAGCTGTAGTCCATCTCAATAGTCATAAGACTGCAGCTAAATTAATTGATTGATGGTGCAAGAAATATGTTTAAAGGCAGACCTTTACCACTCATAAGTCCAGATGTACAATATCAAATCTACAGTCCGTTTTTTTTTTTTTTAATGTTTTGTTGCTAAGGGTTTCTTGATACATCATGCCTAATCTTGTCAATATTTCTTTAGGTCTTGCTTCTTTAAATAGCTTTGGATGAGTGGAACATCCCATACTTTTGCAAAGATCTCCTGAAGTCAGTGAAAGCCATTTGTGGACATGGGCAGCTGAGAGAAGCAAATGTGTTGTGTGCCCTGCACAGCCGTAAGCCAGTCTGTGTTTGGGAAGGGAGAGTAGTGTAGTATTACTGTGTTTGCTTTAGAAAGTAATCTAATCTAAAAGAGCTTGAAACAATTTGCAAATTAGGATTGTGAAAACATAAACATTATTTTTTTCTTCTTTAAGCGAACAAGTATTTAAATGCCGAAAGAGCAGTATGCAGTCAGAATTGGAGAGATTCACCTTGGCAGATGTTGCAAGGCATGGGGTAGAATAGGGCTGAGCTTTACCTGTTGCTGTGTGAAGGTTAAGAGCTGCAGTCTCTGTTAGGAGATCCAAATTTCACAACACTCGGGTGATGGTGTAACAGGAAGAAGGGTGTGGGCAAAACTACAGAGCGACATATGAGTAATTCAAGACCTCACCTGTTTTCCCATCTGGAGAGCAGGGCTAAGTGGGGAAAGCAGATGGGCAGATCCGAAGTTACAATTTAAGCACTTACTTTTGCTGAGCTTATCTGTATTGAGGATAATCTTTGGGGATTCATGTTTCTTGCATGCTTTTTGTGGTTTTGGATGGATGTTTTTTAATTGAGTCAGAAAAAATGGTATGTGGTGTTACTGCCTTTATATACAATAGCAGAACGGCAAATCTGAGCTACTAGGATATAGCCAGCAGATGCCAGCAGTCTTTGTGATACCTTAGTGTTCATTTACTTTGGATATGTTTTCTTCGGTCGTGTTCCCAGTAGTGAATGAGCTACCTTTTTAATAATATGAAAGGGCTGGAATTACTGTCTCACTTCCATGTGAAAAAGTCTCCGTGAGTATCAAAGGCAGATTATGACCTTAAGTAGTGCCCAGAATTGATACGTCAGGAAACAGAAAGTTACGATCACAGCAATGATTTTTGAAATTCCGTCAACGTTATGTGCTTTGAATAAATACACATCTTCCTGCGGTGTTTGAAATCAGGGGTCAGGACACCAGGTATAAGTACAGCTGAGATTGACTTCAGTTGTTATTACTCTGAGAAATGAGAAAGGCAAGAAGAAGGGTAGGTGATACAAGCTTAGTATTTTCCAGAGTTCAGTAGTTTTGTGAGGAAAATTATCTGCTTACAGTGTGTTTTTAAGATAGAAATAATTTTATCTCTAGTACTAAATTTGGAATCAGTATACCTAGCCATCTACATCTGTTTATGTCAAGCCTAATATCTTGATTTAGGGATTAAATTTATACTGTGCTCTTGTTTGTGTTTCTTCAGACTTTGCTATATCCCTTGTTTTTTGGGGGTTTTTTTGCATGTGATGTGAAATCTCACTGGTGAATTTTGTTGTGTTCCTTGTTTACTAATGTCTTAGTGAAAAACTTGGCGAAAGTTTGTGAAAACTCAATATGAGAGTCCTTTTCTTATACCTTTATATGTCAGTTAGCCAGCGGTATTAACATTGAAAGCAATTAATGCTCTTCCCTTTTTAATCCAACAGTCTTCTAACTTTACGTAATTCAACAAATACAACAAAACCTACCAGATTAAGATACTGTACTCTTTTGTTGTCTCTGGCTGTGCAGCACAGCACATATTTTTGTATCTTTTGAACATTTTGTAGATCAATGTCTGAGTTTCTGGTAGTAAATACATTATATTTTTGAGTCAATAAATTTGGTTTTCTGTCAGCTCTTACCTTCAAGTTATGTTTCTACTAAATTGCCTGTGGTTAACATAAGAAATTAGGACATTATTAGGGTGTTGGCCTTATGTTTCCGTAACAGCTTAGCTACTTTGGTCTGGGTGTGTTGGCAGTAAAATTTGGTCTTCTTCTTGGACGTATAGGAGAAATAAGTGTTTTATTAGACCGTTATCAAGTTGGGGGAAGTAACTAGAATAGGTAAAACAAAGTAATAAAAAAAAAAAGAGGGAAAAAATTCAGCAATACAGGGTCATGCAGAACACTGTCACTTAGATGATGTAATTTATGGCTGTCAACAGAGGTCAATGACATCACTCTACGGCGATCCCAGCTCTTCTCAGCTTCGTGCAGCTTTCCTATGGCTCACATAAGCCCAGTCCTAGAACACTGTGTTCCTGTTTGTGTACCCCTCATTATTTATTTTTTTTTCTAACCAGAAGAGATTAAAGAGAAGAGAGTTCAGGAAGGAGTTGGAAAAATAATGGAGTGAGTGAGAGTGACATTAGCGAAGACTGCGAGATGGCTGTGTACATGTGTTGAGGATGGGTGTCTGAATTGTCTGAGAGTAGTTGT
Organism: Opisthocomus hoazin; assembly: GCF_030867145.1. Classification (NCBI taxonomy): domain Eukaryota; kingdom Metazoa; phylum Chordata; class Aves; order Opisthocomiformes; family Opisthocomidae; genus Opisthocomus; species Opisthocomus hoazin. The sequence continues at coordinate 51,470,209 of NC_134417.1, forward strand.
AAAGAGTGACTGTAAAAAGTGAAAGTTTTTTTTTTTTAAATTTAAAAAAAGGTTTGACTTACTGGAAGCGGTAGATCCAAGACTTTGGTCTGTGTGTGATGGTGTTTACCACCTTGGAAGTGATCGTCAGGAGTTTAAGTTGTGTAAAGCACCAGCAGCTGTAGAATACGGAATGGTACAACTTTGGTAGGATGGGGGTTAGGCAGCTACTGGAGTCCCCTCTTGTATGATCATTTTCTGTAGGTGTGACATGTGCTAGTTTTGAACACCTTTGACCTAATTTAACTCTAGTATAACAACATTGAGAACATGGGCCATTTACATCATGAAAAGAAAAAGGACAATACTCATATTTAAGTATTTCCTATTTTCAGTGTAATATTCTTTCTTAGTTTAACATTTGCAGTAAAGTAAACCAAAGTACAACAAAAACAGGATTCTGTTGTATTTGCCGAATGCAGGTGTATATAATCCTGTAAGTGCCATATGACATTTTAGATTTTATTTCATTTTTCCTTTAAGCTTCAGACTGGCATTAGAAGTGCCCTAAAGGAGTCTTTATTCTAGTTGAAGTGCTCCGATTGCACTCGTCTTTTCTTCCTTTTCCTCTTCTTTGTGATGATATGTTAAATTTTGACGATTGTTGGGGAAGAAGTACCATCTTTTCTATTACGATCACTGGCAGCTAAAGCTACTCAGTGCCTTTTCAGTGATCTTAACAATCATCAGTCAGCCAAAAAATGAGGAGTACCTCGTAGAATTGCAGGTTACGTGCACATGTGACCCTGATTCAGAAGTGTCTATAATTTAAGAAACTTGTAGGACAGGTTGTGTGATCCGTTCTGTGGTTGGCCATCTCTCTAGCTGTCTGGATTCTTCTCTAAAAAATGCTATTTAAAATGTTATGACAATTTTTTAGAAACTTGTGATTTAAAGTCACATAATTTCAAAAAACCTGAACTGTGAATAACTATATGGAGGTTGTAGATTGGTCAAAGCATGAGAGATTACATTTCAAGACCAATATGCTAGGAGAAGTACACAGGGAAGAAAGGGGAAAAAGCACTGCTGTCTCCATGTCAGAACCTCCGGGTTTGGTATATGTTCCTCTAGTTGCTCGGTACCCCAGTTGGGCAGCCGTCCCCAAAACCTGGTGGCCGTACTCAGCCTTGAATGAAGGTGTCATGGTAAAACTTCAGTGCTCTTCCCAGCTTCCCAAAGAAATGTAACGTTACTATTTCATCCTCATGAAATTTGCAAATATATCCTGGCTTCCTTGACTTCATAATGTAGCATGTCAAGTAAAGAGCGTTAGTCCTCACCTTTGGACAACACACACCCCTTTCAACTTTCAATCTTGATCTTTTCTAACACAGCAGTGTTTACAAATAGGGCAGGTTAGGTGCATGGTTCTTCCTATCTACACATAATTCCTTATTGTCCTAACGTTGTTTTTTTTGTTGTTTTTAGAATCGGAGTTGTTCTACTTTAGTCCTTACAAGTAAACATGTCAGAAGGGTATATGAAAAGCTGCAGTTACAGTAGAGTATGTTTATGATCCTATAGTCACTCCAGAGCCACTACTCTGACAGCTGCTGAGATGTCGCAAGGATCATTGGCTGTCGTTTAATTTTTCTTTTAAACTGCCGATGACCTTCGCAGGTGTCTGGGAGGCTGTGTAGAATGGCAGGGAACAATGTCTTGTATGCAGAGTCTTTAGAGATGGATGGTGTTTTGAATGGACATGATAGAAGCATATTTTTTAGAATCTTTATTCTCCCTTCATACTCTGCAAATGAACTTTTGGAGCCTAATGGTGAACTTAGAAACATATAAGGTAGCATTAGAAATAAGATGTGGATGTAACGTAGCAGTAATGAAGGGGAGAGTATTTTATCACTGTCGGTGATTGTCTGGAGGTGGATGCCCCAGCAGCAAATTATCAAAGCGCTAGGAAGTCATCTGACAACGTATGGTAAAAATGAGCAGTTTACCTGCATGTTATAATTACAGTGTTGGATTTGCAGTCCTGCTTTCCTGCCTGCTTGCCGATACGTAGGGTTTCAATGGTCTGCATTGCTTGTAAGGATAGTGTAGCAACCCATCAAGAATGACAGAATTGCTGTGGTGTGTTCGTGTTGTGTCATCCAAATAAAAATCCCTCTTCTGTTTGTTCCTGCATATATTTAAGATTGTATTTACCTGTTTGTATGCCTGTAAATGGTGCTTTACAGTCATATGTAAAGAGGTGATACAGTCTTTCCAAGATCTTCTAATGTATTTTTATCTAATTGTAGCTATTTTCTATAGCTTTTCTAAATTTTAACACTTTATTAGGAAAAAATACATGTAAGTGATTCAATTTTCAGTGCCGTCTGTTTACCCATGCTAGCAATTATTCTTTAACTCTGCGTGTTTGCTTTTTTAAGGATATCATGACTCATTATTTACTCATGGGTAATCATCTTTAGTAAACAGTGCATCTTGTGAGAGCTAATACAGAGCTTTGTGTGTATCAGTTAGACAGAGACCCTTCGATTCAAAAGTTCCTGCCAGCTGTCACCCCCACAGCTAATATCACTTCATAATATAGAGCTAGTTACAAAATACCAAAAATAATGTCTGTGTTTGGAGAAGCAGGAAAGCTTGAAAATAAACCAGAACTCAAGAACATGTGTGACTTCAGGGCTGCAGCAAAATATCCTCGGGCATATAATACTGCAGATTTCTATTTTGTATCTGGTATCTTACTGCTATGTTTGGTTGGTATTTTATGCTTTTTCGATTAATGAAAGCAAAAAAATTACATAAAATTATTTAATCCTGTCATTTTTGTGTTGTGAGCAGGAAATATACTTTGTCTCTATTATGAGTTACTTTCCTTAAAACAATATTCTAGGTTTAGATTTTGAATCATTCCCTGGCTGGCTAAGTCGTGACTCTCTCGTTTTGTTTCCTAAAGAAGTGAAAAGATTTAGCTCATGAATTTTTCACATAAACTACAGACATGCTGTTTGGGGCCAAATGCTGTCCTCAGTTACAAGTCGGTGTCGCCGGTTAGCTGTCTGAGTCAACGGCAGCGTTGTGAATGTATTTCAGCGTAGTATGGAGACTTAAATATTTTGTTTCTGTCGTGCATACGGGGGTAAGAATTAAGCAGATGATAGATAAACTGATTATAAAAATAGATAGGAAGTAGAGGTTCATTTTCCAGTCCAACATGCTGCTGCCAGTACTAAAACAAGAGTAAAACCATTACTCACTGCCCTGCGGGTACTGCACCCTGCAATGAATGAGTACCATATTTTTAAATATCTAGTAACATCATGAAAAACTGAAGTCGAAGCTGAAGTTCAGATCTTAATTAGTGAAACTGCCTTTCTTCCTTCGGTGCTGCCAGCCAGAAATATCTGATTGTATTTTAAACTTTCCAAAATGGACTTTGCCTTTTCACTGCTTAGGATCTGTCTGTGAAACCAAGAATGAGGGAAGGTGTAGTACGGGAGGAGGCTTTACGTTCCTTCATTGCCTGGTTTTGGGTTGGTAACATCCCTCCAAAGTTTTACTTTCAGGGCAGCCCTGACTCCTGTGTTCTTTCAGCCTCCCAAGATTTTTCTGTACTTTGAAGTTAGAAACCAAATTAACCTTTGACCAAGAATTTCAAAATCACCTGATGGAAAGCCCTTCCCTTTCTGCTGCCTGATAAATGAAAATCTCTCCTCTGCTTCTACGACTCAAAACGCCTCCGTAGGAAGGGCCCGAGGGTTTATTAATTCTGCGTAGCAGTTTTTCTGGATATTTCTTCTTTGGAGGCGGCATCCCCGTTAGGTGTTTGAAGCTCTTCCTTGCTTTTTCACCTGGAGAATTGAAAACTGGGCGAAAACAATTAGAGGGAAAATGCTAGTGGCACTACCGTGATGTGAGGGCCTTACCCGCAGCTGGGGTCTGCTGGGTAGGTACGAGATTGCTCTCGGCCTTACTAGCTTGAGACCTGTCTCAAAGAAAAGAAGAAAGCAAGCCCTAAGAAAACTAAATGGAAATACAGCCCCCCCCCTGTGTTTTTTATGCTGTAATGAGGAAGAAATTCCTTTTGCAGTGAGATAGCTGAAGGTTGTTTTGCTTCCCATTGCTTGTCTCGTTCAACAACTGTTTTCTGAGAAAGGGCAGAGCATCGGCTGTGGCTGGTTTCGCCGTCCTCTCCAGCCGGTGGGCACAGGCAGTCTCCTCAGCCCCTGTACAGAATCTCCGTGCAAGACGGAGAGCATTGTCTGGTATAGGGGAGCTGCTGTATTTTATATTTGAAATTCCAGTTACTGCTTCCCTGCGTGAGCATCGTGAGGTTTCTGAATGGGTTTGTTGGCGGTTTCATGGATTTCTGTCCTCCTTGTGTGATGCTTTTCCAAACTGTCCCGTGGTCCTGTCATTGGATGCTCACGGGCATGCTCGCGTGCTCTGCTCTGTCTCCGGGAGGGTTTCGTGTCAAGGGGAGAGCTGGGCATGTGTACCCACGCCTCGGCGAGCCGCCCCAGGCTGCTCAGCCAGCTGGTGCGGGAAAGCCAGGGGTTTCTGCTCATGATCCGGCTCCGAGAGCGTCGGTGTAGGGCAGCTTTAGTACCCTCTCAGGAGACGATGCGTACCTGGAAGGGACATTGTGTCCAGCGTTTGTTGTGGGACACGCAGCGTGGGAAGGCAGGCGTGACACGAGCGAGCTGTCGCCATCAGGAAAATGCAAGACAGGTCTTTTAAGAGAAATCATAAACGTGTTTGGTGTATAGACACGATAATGTATCTCCTGTAAGACTCATTTTCCCACTGTTGCCTAATCAATTTGGTACGTTGTTTTTGAAGGTTTGATTTCTTTTATGCCTTGCGTCTCCTTCTGATACTCAGATGTCTGGCTAATGAGATCTTCTGATGCTATGTTCTGTATTTATAGCCCTTATGAACTTGTCTTGCAAAATCACTAGATTTTAATCACTCTCTTCTTTGAGTACTGAATCCTAAATATGCAGACTTGTTGGCACTTAGAGAGCTTTATTTGACTATCAAAATATGTTAAAAACAAGTCAGTCTGTTGGAGCTGGCTGTCTTGAAAGGGTTAGGATTAAGGTGTCAGCTTTAGCTGGTGGCAGCACTGATGCTGTAGATAGATGGACAGAAAGATTGGGGAAGAATTAGCTGTTAATTTAAGTATCTTGGAGTTATAAACGGATGTTTTACCGGAGCTGGTCTGTCATTATCTGTTTTGCTGTTTCTGCGGGCAGTTCCTGATGTCTCTTAGTCTGCTGCTGAATGCCGTTCTCAAAAGCTTTTCAAGGACATTTGCTGCTGTGAAGGTAGCTACTCGCAGGTTCTGTATGATGCCTGGGTTATAAAAATGTTGATGTCTCTAACTACCCATTTCCTTGCTTTTTCACTTATTTCCTGAAATTTAGAAGAAGAAGTATTAGGGAATGACACTGGTAAAAGGGATTGACCATCGTCGATTTTTGAAATCCCAGCTTTTCTTTGTGGAATTTCCTGAATTTTTCTTCACCTTTTAAATTATTTTCTGTGGAGAGTTAAACTTGTCGGAGAAGTTGTTAAACATAGAATATGACCCATGCTAACCAAACAAATGAGAATTCTCATTGAAGCCTCTCTGAATTCATATCTGCATGGCAACATAAACATGGAACGGAAGAAAACAGGAGTTTTAGAAAGAATCTCAAGAATCTGATGTCCCCTTTCTTTTGCTGCTAAAATGTCTTCAAAATGGAGAGAAAGCTGAGAGGATGCTGGAGATAGGCAATATACTGTACAAAAGCAAAAGTTTAGCTTTTGGCTTGCATAAGAGACAGGGGAAAATGTCACTGCAGATTATATTAGTTGCACTAAATGCTTGACTATTAAAAGCAATTGATTTTTTTTTTTTTCCTGCTGTGCTGGCATATAGAGCTGCTGTCTTCTGTGCTGTACCATTAAACCAACACAATTCCAGCTACACTGAATATTTTTTTTCCCAAAAGTGTACATCCGTCAGTCACTTTACAGAACTTGCTAGGAATTACAAATGTAGAGGTTGTGCCATGAGGAACTGGGCTGCTATCGCACCGGTCTCTGCTTTTCAATGTCTTTCAATAAATGCAGGATTTTGTGCTGTGCAGTAGAAACGATCATATGTAAACTCAGGGCAAAGCAGAATTTAAGAGTTTTGAAATGTCAATTCTTCACGCTTTGTGCAGGCAAACTGCTACTTATGATAGTTTTGCTGGGTACTTTTTTTTTTTTATTTTGACCCTTAGCATTTGTATTCCATGGTATAAATATGATACGTTTGGTTTAAACTCCTGGAGGCACATTGCTTGAAATGGGCTGTGGCATACATGCCACCACGTTAAAAAAGTAGACAAGCTTTTGTTACCACTATTTTCATTTTTCTTCTAAAATACAGGCAGATGTTGTTTAGTTTGTGTGAAATCTAAAATATTACTTTTTTCCCCCATTGAAGAAGGAGGCTTATTTGTGTGTGTGTGTGTGGTTTTTTAACCTCTCAGTTGAAAATCTTTGCTGTGGTGTTTTGTTTTCGGAAAGAAACCAGCCAAAGTGGGCTTTTCGTTTTCTCGAAATCATGGTGCTACTCTGATAATACTTAAGGAATTTATTTTTTTCTGGTTTTTGATACTAGATACAGAATCTTAAATTTTCAAAAGTGACTCATGATTTGACATACGGCCATTTTAGAGTGCATAACCTAAAACATCTGAAAGATGGTGTTTAGTTCTTACTGGAAACAAGGTTCCATTAAAGACATTTCAGTTTGTTCAGCAAAATGCCCAGGCATCCAAAATCACCACTTGCATGTGCAAATACAGCTTATTAGATTTCCTTTTGGGCTGTGACTGAAAGCTTTTCATAGTTTGGAAAAGTTAGAAGATTAAAAGCAAACAAATTTTTACATCTATCCATAATTGCGTAACACAATGTGATGTGTTGATATTATAAATTGTGATATAATCTAATTTATTAAAAAACAATTGCATTATTGTCTGTATTCTTGCAAAGGGAAGGCAAACAGAATAACTGATGGCTAGACAGCATGTTAGACTTTGCTAAGTTTTATGCTACAGTCGGGCAGATGGTGTGGTTGCATAGCTGTAAGCTGTTATGATCTTGGTTTCCTAACCTCCAGACAATTCTAGCTGGATGACAGAAATCTTTAGAATTTTCTCTTTACAATCCTTACAGCACTGAATGGTTTTAGTGGCTGTTGCTCCTTTTTTGCTTTTAGCCAGTGTTGGTGCTGCTACCACCAGGTGATTAGGTGACAGCAAATGTCAGTTTTTCAGCCTGTGATTCCTTGGGACTGTGGCAGGGGAAGGCAGCAGGAAAGAAGTTGCCGAGTGTCCTGACAGAAAAGAAATGGGTAAATCTTAGGGAGCAAAATGTAAAACCTAGGAAGGGTTCTCAAAACAGCAGCGCCGAGATCGCAAGTGCCATTGAATGACAATTTATATATCAATAGGGAAAAGCGGAGCGCTGTGTTTATTCCTGCCAAGGAGACATTTTTCAGATTTTTGTCATCAGTAAATATCTGCGAGGATAATCTGAATCAGTACCTTGTCACCAAAATACAGCTACAAAGACCGTGTGTAAGCATGAGCTTGTTATGTTTCATTCCCAAACACTGCCTTTTCTCTTCATGCTAAAACAATGGAGAAAATCATTTGAACATCATCAGTAAAAAGGTCTGATTTCAAATAGGTGAGACTATCACAGACATCTTTTGTGTTTACAGCATCACTTTCAGCATAGCGTAAAATGAGAAATTAACAAATTAGGAGTTCACCATGGATACATCCTAAGGGACAGGTTTACAGTTCCTTATTGTTTTGACTAAAGAAACCAGGTAAAAACCACAAGGAAATCTAAAATCGTTCCATGAAACAGGCAGATGTTCATCAAAATAACCTGACAATAACTGTCAGCATTTGGTGGAAGACATGTTCATAGTTAATCAGTTTGATTCTTTGTTGATGAGGAAACCACAGAACACTCTGTCCAAGTTGTTAAAGATGCCATCCAAAATGCCGTCCAAGATTTTGATTAAAACAAAGTATGCCTTTTGCACAATGAGATGTTATGGCTGGATCTAATTAACAATGAACAATTGGAACCATGGGAGAACAAAATAATAATGATTCAGATTAGTTAGAGAGCTTTTCCATTACGTAGTCCATATGACCGAACCCAAACACAAAAGTCATGGATTTAGCCTGAAATAAAAAAGCCTGAAATATATTATAGGGAGCAAAAGCGCTTCTGGTTTGTAAAATGGAAAATGCAGAATTCCACCCCATTGTAACTTAGCTGCAATATTTAGTTGCTTTGTCATATTGTACTTCTGATGCATTTGCAGAAAAGATTTCCTTCCTTATAGCCAGGAAGCAAAAGAAGCATGAAAGCTGTTTCTGAACGAATTGGAGAAAAGAGAAAGTACGATATTTTGCATCTAATATTGCCAGTGGACATGGACTCACTCATCAGAGTGATGAGGCTGGAAGGCGATGAACCGCTGCCTCTCCCCTCTGTGCTCTCCGAGTTGCTTCTCTGCCCCTCTCCTCTACCAGCGGGCTTTGAGCATCTCCTTTCGCCACCAGCTCTATGCTGACATGGAAGGATAAAGGAGGTGATGCTACCCACTCCTCCACAGGTTTGCTGCACGTGCCCCATCCCGCTTCATTTCTCCCTGTGCGTTCCTCTCGCACTGCCTTCATGCAGCCCTATCTGGTTCAGGGATCCATGCCAGAAGTCAAAACCTTGTAATTAATGTATTTAAGAAAAAAAGGTTCTACACAGGAGACATATTACTCAGGGTATTGGCATCTGTTGCATTGGATCTGGATTTCTCTTGACCATCTAATTAATTATAGTGCCTGTCTCCATCAAAGCAATTAATAATAAACTAGTGTATTTTTTGATGTATATATAGCACTAGTAACTATTTTTGTGTGTTGAAAGGTAACCTTAAAAAATCAGTACATAACTCTGCGTGCTACTGCTGCCAATAATTAATAAATTACAAATTTTAAGCTATGATAACATATCACTTAGAGAAAAGGTTTGGGAAAGTAATTCCAATTTTTTTAATAACTAACAGTCAGATTCTCCCATTTTCAGTTAGTTTGACAATAAGACAGTGGGATGAAAAGGATCTCAGGACAACTTTATACAAAATGTTTTAACTTTGTTTGTGATTCCCAGCTCAATATTTTACTGTAAGGAGATGTAGAAATCTGCCTGACTTAACAAGAACAGAAACTGTGGTAGGCATCGATAACTAAATAAAGAATGTACACTGTATCATAAGATAACTTCTTGGCTAGATGCTGCTCATAGAATCATAGAATTGTTGAGGTTGGAAAAGACCTCTAAGATCATGAAGTCCAACTGTCAACCCATCACCACCATGCCTGCTAAACCATGTGCTGAAGTGCCACATCTACACATTTTTTGAACACCTCCAGGGATGGTGACTCCACCACTTCCCTGGGCAGCCTATTCCAATGCCTGACCACTCTTTCAGTAAAGATATTTTTCCTAATATCCAATCTAAACCTCCCCTGACGCAACTGGAGGCCATAACATGAACTATATCAAAGTGAGATATATCAAAGTGAAACTTAACATCCTCTTTAGTTCAGACAGTGGGATGCTTGAAGTCATCTTTGCTTTTGCATTTGTCTAGTCTGGAGTCGCACAAGCTGGCAGTTCGCTTCAGGGCATCCTCAGACACAGCTGTAGCTGGTGCAGGTCCCCTGGGGAATGCCGTGCAGCCAGCCACAGGTCTCCAGTGTGTAAGGAGTGCCTGTCCTTGGGAGGCTGCCAGTGAAGCAGTGCAAAGGCCCGACCGTGGTCTTTGTCCTTGGTGGTGCTCCTTGCTCAGTTGCTCTCCTGCTCGTGCTTGTTGCGCAACACGCGGCTGCTCGGCGTTGGCTGGTGGGGACTGCAGGCACCAGCTTTCAGTCTCTGCTCCCGTTTGCTGCCAGGGCTCGCGGCAGCTGACGTGCTTTGGCTGGTTGCTGGAGTACATCATCTACCTTTAGTGTGGTTTATTGCTTTGGGCTCAAAGTTTGCTCTGCTCATTTATCATCATTTGCTGACCGTAGAACAGATATACGCTACCATCTTCAGCCTACGTAGGAGAGCTTGGCAGAGGCTGCAGGCATCCTTTAGGGATGACAAGCATTTAAAATCCCTTTTATGGTAACGTTATTAAAGGGTCCTTAGTGTAAGTGGTGATAATGCTCAGAGGATTTATTTAAAAAAAATATTTTGCATGTAGTATTTCTTTTAATACATCGTTATCTGTAAACCCTCTCAGTATAATTACTGCTTTGTAAATCCCCGTTATTTGTTCTCTGTTTGTAACAAAGAATTTGTCTTTTGAGTTACAACTGCAAATACCTCACAAACCCGGCAGATGAGTATTATCTGTGATATACTGGTGGATAAAAAGAAGCAAATACCATTGTTTTTCTAAAAATACAGAAATGTAAAGTAAGCTTTTTTTAATGGAGCATCAAAAATGGGGAAAATACCACTTTTCCCTTTCCTACTAGTCGTGTATTTAGAAGTTTTCAATGTGCAAGATTGCAGTTTGAATTGGAGTACTTTGATAGATTTTTTTTGTTGTTGTTGAAATAAACATAAAAGGCAATTGTGACAGATTGGCTTTGATACATTACTACATAGTTACTAAATAAATGTCTAAATCTATCAGTTTTTCTCTTAATTGGAGTTTAGCCCAATTCCACCCTTCATAAACACTCTGGAGCTTCAGCATTCTTGACCTTAGCTCCAGAAAATAAAGCAAATATCATTTCTTAAGGCTTTTATCCTGTTAGCTTAGCCAGAAAATCTTCATTCTACAATGTTTTGAATTTAGTCATAGCTGGTTATCCCTGAGAAGTCACGCCATTGTCACTAGTGGTGTTTACCACCACCTCGTCACAAATGATGAAGAGAAGTTAGGCAGCTGCAGAGACTGCTTAAACGTAGCTGTGTTTCAGTGAAGATTTATATGTGCTGTATACACTGGGCATAGGGAGACATTTTGCAAAGCCCTGCTTAGAAATACCTGTTTCTATTTCATTGTCTATTTATCACATAGGCAACCAAACCTGCCATCTGAAGACCACTTCCCAGCAGAATTGCTGGCCTTATGATTGTATAGTGGTGTTGTACAATACTCCTTAAAATCTTTAATGTACCATAAATAAGAAATTATTCTCCTCTCTAACCTTGCTTTGCATTGACTTTCAAATGGCAGATTTCAATTTTATTTATTCTTAGGGTATTTTTCGTAGCTTTCAGAATGTATGCAGAGCTTAGGGACGTATCCCTTGCTCAGATCATGTGGTCTGTGGCCACAGTTCTGAACTGCATGGGGACAATTTACTGGGACACGTGCTATACATGGCACTTCAATGAGGGGCACGTGCCACACAGGTAGAAGAAAACAGAAGAAAGAAATGTAAAAAAAAGAGATCTGAAAGTCAAAACAATTAATGTGCTATGGACTAGTTCACTGTAATTTTTAATGTTTTTTTTCATTAAATGCATGTGCTAAACCTCTGCTTTCATAGAACTTTCTTGCTTTAATTTTTGATGGGAATTGCTATGAGAGCTGCATTCCAGCGTGCAGGTGTGATGGGTGTCATCTGCCATCCCAAGGAGCACGTGGCACCACCAACTTAGTTATTAGAAAAAGTGTTGGGGGAAAAAATAATGTGTTCTGTTGGACTTGGTGGAGGCTGCCAGGCTTTAAGCTCTGGGATGTGTTGGGCTGGGATTGGCACCCTGGAAGAGATGCTAACGTGACAAAAGCCTGTTGTGTTTTATTCCGGGACTCAGTAATGACATTCACTGGCTGGGGATATTGTGCACCAATATTCACTCTACATTTGTCCTTGGAGATATTAGCCTTTTTAATTCTGCTATCCCACAGAAGACAAACTAGGGGCAATTAAGATAACCATAATTGTTCTCGTGTCAGTGGGGTGATTACAAACAGCAAAATAACATGCTTTCTGATGCAAGGTTTGAAGATCCAAGTCTTATCTCTGCTGTAGTTTATGCTTACCCAGACATACAGACAATGATTAAAATCAGGCATCTAGTGTAGAACAGTCTGAATGTAAGGGTGAAATGTCTCCCCTTGCTTTGGCTGTCTCAGCTTGTCTGCCCTCTGGGTTCCTCTTCAGTAAGCTGAAGGAGGAGAGGAGAAAATCCCAGGGTGCTGTCTGCACCACCAGTCTTAGAAGAAGCAGCTTCCACCGATAACTGCAGTATATGGTGAAACACATGTGGGATGAATATCCCTAAGTCCCCCAAACTTTCTGTTTCACCACCTTCATATGTTGCATTTAAAGCTTGAAGGTTCTTCTCAGATTTGACTATTTTTAGGTTTTTGTGAAGTTTTGGGCAATACTCAGAAAAATGATGAACATTGATAGTTCAAAAATATGGATGAAGGCTGCTTTTCAACATCTTGATGCCTTTTCTAATTAGGTTCTTGATCTTTGGCGAGGTTTTCAATCCTAAGGGGAACAGAATGTTTCTCACTGGCTGAACTGTGAATTGTTGCACTTTGGTGTCACTGGGCTGGACCATGGAGAGATGAGATCCTTAAATACCTTTCAGAGGGAGAAAAGAATTGGGTTTAGGGCATATGATGATGTTATGCACAGAGAGAATAGCTGTCGTTTTCTGAAATCTGCTTAGCTCTCTTGAATTTTATGAAACTGCTGTGTTAGAATAATACATTAGCTTCTCTTTTTAATGGCACAAATAATGTAATTTTAAAAAAGAGTAGAGAAATAAATTTGTGGATTTGAAACAATATTTTGGTACTTTTTTTTTTAAAGTCAATTTATCTCCATCCTTTTTTAAGTCAAGGAAAATTGTGACATTAACATTCAGAATGTAAATAAAATGTACTGTAGTAGAACTTAAAGGTCTAGTAGCCAAAATATATTTTGATCTTGTTAATTCTTCATTCAAACAGAGAATTGTAATGGAAATGCAGGCAAAACAGGACTATGGACATTGCTGTCTGTGGGCTCACCATTTATTGGAGAAGATAATAGCTTCTGCACAGCGTATTTGTAGCATTTCCAGTAAAGCAGCTGTGAGATTTTGTTTCTTTAGGCTGGACTCAACAAACACGCAACAGCAGCAGTGGTGATTTTTGCTTCCTCGTTATTCTGCCTCTGAACAGTTAGTTTAAGCTACTTAGCTGAAATTTAAGACTTCTTAGACCCAGGCGGAGGACTAGCTTCCAAAAAATCATTGAACTTTATGATTTATATGACAGCCAGTCATCAAGAGCAATAATAAATGGTGAGTGAAGAAACTGGAACGTGCCTGCGCATTCAGCACTTCCCTGGGGAGAAGGACAGACATGAGGAAGTGGCTCTGTGACTGATCATGCTGGTGGGGCACTAGAACATGGACCACATGTTCCTCCTACAGCTGGCAGTTATGTGTGGGCATGTATAGCTGTGGGTGGGGTTTTATGCAGCTTTTTGGCAATGATGGTTAATTTTTAATCTGCACATATGCCTTGTATGGAGCTATTTTATGTGTTTTCTCCCTTCCAGCTATGATCTTGTCTTTGCTGTCCAAACATGGGCTTTCTTCTAGCCTTTTATCCTGCAAAGAGCATATACCCACATGGTAATTATGATTAGTGTTGCACTGGTAGTAGACATTCTCAGGCTGCATCTGTATGTCCTGGATTTTAGACTGTGCACATAGGTACATCTACAGCCTCCCTGCACCCACAGAGACTGAGTCTCCCTGAGGAAGCACCAAACAATCCAAGGCACGCTGTGTAGAGTTTCAGAAATGAAAATGCCAGTCACAGTTTAGACTTTGGCATGCTGCAGTCATGGCTTTTCACTCTACAAAAGTGCATGGCACAACTTGCTAACTACTGCAAGTGCTGGAACTGTGAAATCAAATGGCCTTGAGCCAAGATGGGGCAGGAAGAATTAAATTACATTTTTTGGCAGCAGAGTTCCTTGCATCTTGAGGAATAACTTTGCTGAGGAAGTTCAATGAGATTTTCTCTGTTGTTTTTTTCTTTTTTTCTGACTTTTTTTTTTTTTTAACTGACATGCATTTTAATTCTTACTGGGAGCTGCTAAACAGCAGAACTGAAAGCCAACTTATTGGAGTGGCTTTAGGAATTAATTTATTTCCAGATTGTGATTCTTGGTCCCCCACCCCTTTCTTTTTCCTTCCTCGGCTCTGATGGAGTGAGAACTTCGTAGCCTGTCGGGGTTTAACCCCAGCCGGCAACTTCACACCATGCAGCTGCTTGCTCACCCCCTCCCACCTGGTGGGATGGGGAGGAGAATCGGAAAAAAAAAGTAAAACTCATGGGTTGAGATAAAGACAGTTTAATAGGACAGCAAAGGAAGAAAAAATAATGATAATAACAAAATGTAGAATACGAGTGATGCACAGTGCAGTTGCCCACCACCTGCTGGCCAATGCCCAGCCCAACTCTGAGCAGCGATCGCAGTGCCCGGCCAACTCCCCTCAATTTATATACTGAGCATGACGTCGTATGGTACAGAATATCCCTTTGGCCAGTTTGGGTCAGCTGTCCTGGATGCCCTCCCTCCCAGCTTCTTGTGCACCTCCTCAGTCGATAGAGTGTGGGAAGCTGAAAAAGTCCTTGACTTAGCACAAGCACTACCTAGCAACAACTGAAAACATCAGTGTGTCATCAACATTATTCTCATGTTAAATCCAAAACACAGCACTATACCAGCTATTAGGAAGAAAATGAACTCAGTCCCAGCCGAAACCAGGACATAGCCTTTCCAGGCCTGATTGCCTTTCTGTGATCTTTTGTGAAAATGGAAATTGTGGTTGCTTTGCTCAGTTAGTCTCCTTGTGGACCTCTGAACATCACAGCATCCTGTGGGGACTACAAAAGTAAACTAAATTCAGGGATGATGACGAATCTATCTGGAGGACTGAAAAGATTTGCATCTTTTCATAACATTCCCCTTAGTTGTTTCTTTCCAATGGAAGAGGTCTGTGAAGGATTTCAGTAGACTAAAAGTAATTTTTAATAGGATTAATAGGATTTTGTTGGATAGTAATATATGTAGCAGAGCAGTGCCCTCATCCCTAATATGGTGTCTGTTCAAAGACTTAGGCAGAATATGTCATGTGTATCTAAATTTTGTGAAGTGCACTTGGATGCCTTTTCTCCTACTGTGTACTAGGCAAGTGCTGAATTGTTAGGAAAAAACTTGGTTTAGCTAATTGGGTGTATTCATTATAGGGATCAAACCCATGTTTTGGTTAATGGCAAGGTATGTTGCTTTATCTTCAGCTTTGCAATTTCTGCTAAAAAGCATGCAACAGAAAAGGTGAAATAATAATGACTGAAATGAAAAGGAATGCTTTTATGTGTACAACTCTGTGCAGTGAAGAATTTTCGAAGTCTGGTAAAGGAGGAAATTTTCACCTATGTCTATTCTGCTGTCTAATCAATTCGGCAGTATTAGTTTTCTGTAGTTCGACTGGAGTCAGTGTTGAGTCTTCTGAAAGAAGACTCGTGAACAGCATCCAGTAGCAAGGTACATTGTTAACACAATCTCTGTCAGTAGGATTTCTTTTAGTGTCAATTTTAGTATTTACAAAACAGAGTCATAAGGAGTTGTTCTGAAAAAGATGGAGCTTGCAAAAATATTTATGATTTTTTTGTCTGAATTGAAAGGATAATGTCAAATACCTTGTTGAAATTGCAGAGCGTTTGGTCACTGAGTGTAGACAGTTGTCTGCTTGGTTTAACTCAATTGTATTGAAGTGCTCTTGGGGCAGTCTGCTAGAATCCCTCCAGAGTGCATCCAAAGTTATCACATTTGGTGACTGGCAACAAGTACTGTTTTTACTGTAAAGAGTTTTACTGTATCTGCTTAGAGATATGACACATCTGAATATTGCAATGAAAATGTCTTTTTTTTTTTTCTAGAGATCTTCCCCTCCAACTAAGCAAGGAGGTCACAAAGCATGAAAGCAGTGCAAGCAGTTAACAGGAAACATATTTTTACGTGAAAGCAAAGAGCGCAGGTGAAACTCTCTGCCCAGGTGTCACAGGTAGATCAGGCAGGAAGCCTGACAGGTCTTCTGCAGGGACTGTTGAGTGCTTGGAGCTTCACTTACCTGGTGTGGTTTCGGGCACGCAGGGGTGGACGTTATCTCCAGTTCGACAGAAGAAGATAGAGAGAGGCTTCCTGCTGCCTGATGGAGAACAATAAAGGGTTGTTCTTTCTCTAGGGCATGGTCCTCTTGGACAATCGTCTACTGAGGCCATCAAGCTAGGCAGGCAGCAGGGCCCGTGAGAACATGTGATGGGAGGTGCTCGTGGCTCTCCTTATAGCTTGTCCTGTTATCAACAGCTAGATCAGATAAGGGAAACTTATGCAAACTGTTTCTTTAAGCATGCTAGGACTTTTTTTTTTTTCTGGGAGTCCTAAACCCTGCCAAAGTCAGCTTTCATTCTTCTTTTAAAAATACGTAGGATGAGTTAAATATGCTTCAAAGCAGCCTATGCTGTGAGTGTTTCTATCACAGAAATACTCCGCTTCAAAAGCTGTGGATCTTGTCACAAGTCCAGGATGACTTTTAGTCTTCTTCAGACTTGCCTCTGTACCTGCTTTGTGGTTAAAGCAGGCTATCCTGTAAGATATTCCTTTCCCTTCCCACAAAGAACCATTCTCGTCCCATAAACTTTGTGCGGTGAACCTCTGTAGCATTGGGACAGGTGAGTAATAAAGAATCAGTGTCATAGTATGTCCTCAGTTGCACTCTGGCTAGCTTCAATGGGTGTTTTGCATGAGAAAAGTACGAAGGATTTGGCTTGCGCTGTAATAGATCCCGCTCAATCCTGTTGAAACCCTGCGTAGCATTCAGTGATACAATACCTTGTGGTTCTGTCCCTTGATTCCTGCATGAAAAACCTTTCTTAAGTTACCTCTCGTGGGTGACCCACACCTAAAGCCAGACAGGTAAATGTGAAGTAATCTGGTGCTAATGCATGTTTTAGTAGCTGATTATCAGAAAGAGCTGTCGAAAATTAAACCTGTGGGGTTTATATGTATTTTACTAACTAATGAAATGACCGTATAGTTATTCCTCTTCCTTTGAAAGTATACATATGCAGATACTCCGCTGTGGGAAATCAGACATTGCAAATATCAGCTCTGATGAGCTGATTCATAGATACGAGATCTCATGCCTTTTCTCAAAATGGATGGTTAATCTAATTAATTTCTGCACTTTGGGAATGTCTCTTTTTTAAGTTTACGTGTTCCATTTCTGAAATAAGCTTATTTTATAGGTTTCTCATAAAATATCAGGTGAACACACACTAAACTAAGGGAAGAGGCACTCTACTATTCACTTAAGCTTTGCTTCCCTCAGATTGACAGCTACTCCTAGAAGACTCTTATTAACCCACCTGTCCCCCAAAACACAGTATTTTCATTGTAAAGCAGAGATTTCATCTCTTCAGCCATTGCATTGATCACGTTTTGAGGCCAAGCTTCAGGTTTGTCCTTGGCAAAGATGAACAAGGTCTCCTCTTGGTTTCCCCTCATCTGTAAATTTCTAACCCTACTGACTGATGGCTAATGAAGTGTATGGCAAGTGCTAGAGGTTGAGATTCTTCGCCTGTGACTCGGCATGATTTTCTCTGCTTTTCAACAAATACCACTAATAACTGTCAGATTTTATTAGACTTGGCTTTTTGTTTTCTGTTTCATGCCGTCTATTATGCTAATTTAGAAAATTAAATAAGATAAAGTGTGATTCTGTTCTTGCATATATTAGTGGCAAAAAATTCCCATTTACTTCAGAGTTACCAGAATCCAATTCCCAATTATAATGCTGATGCCTGCAAATAGTTCTCCTCGGTTGTAAAGGACTGAACAAAAGTCACAAAGAAATGAAAGGTTAATTAATATTTCTGCAGGCCTTGGAATTCATTGATTGTTCTGAATCATGCCAGAACTTTTTCGGAATAGTCTTAAGGCTTTTTTGTTTTTCGGGTTCCATGATGTACGTTAGTGAGCTATTGGCAAATGTGCTATTTAGAATAGCTTAGTTGAAGCAAATGTTTAATGAAATGGCTTGAAGCTTTCATTCTTCTACAGCTGCCACTGACCCTACCTGTTTTGGGATCGAGCAGAAAATAGCTGCTTTTAAGAAACCTTCCGGGCTGGGCAGCTCTTTGGGTAGGCATACTGCAATGCGAGTCCATCTTACAACAGGAAATACTGTGTCCAGTAAAAATAACAGCAATACAAATACTGGTCATAAAATACTGCTTGCAGTGAAAAGAAACCTAGAAAGTGTGCCTAATCAGCCTGCAGTTTGGGTGACAACTTAACTAGATCAGTTGTTTGTATTGATATTTCCAAAGCATTTGAAAAGTTTGTTTAGAACAGCTAGCTAAGATAGTAAATAAATAAAGGCCTCCACTCCAGAGTGTTGAGAATGATTAACTCTCCAAGCTAATGGAAATTTATTTCAGTTATGTAAAAAGAACCCCAGAGTTTTGGTGTTGATTGAAGTGAAACTAAAATAATAACTTCAGAAAGTACTTTTTACCAAATGGATCTTTAATACAGATTTCTTTATTCTTTTTCAGCAGAACAGAAAATGGAGCTCTAATAAGGTAAGATTTTTTTTTTATTCCACTTTAGTAAGATATTCAAGTTAATTGGAGGTAATTTTTAACAAATATGCTCAACATTTCAGAGTAGATCCTAGACAATCGTGTGGGTCAGTATGTCAAAGCACAAAAAGGAAAGGAGACAGTATTGCAGAGTGAGTGCAATGCATTTGCCTATTTTTTATTGTTACTAAGCCACTACTTGGTCTTTTAATCAAAGTAAGATACCTGCATAGATTTGGAAACTTCTTTCTGCCTATAAGCAATTTACAGGTAATTATTTTTCAGCAGAGTCTATAGTTTTCACTACTCAGTTGATTAAATTCTTCGCATAGAAGGAGAACTTTTTTGCAGTTTGCAAATGAAATATTAGAGTATGCGCCAATAAAATAAGTAGCTTTGTAGCAAATTTTTGGTTTTTGAGATGTGGTGGTGGGAGTTTGAGTTACACCGTTAAATAAAATAAATGCATCTGTAGAGGAGGAGTGAACTCTTCAAGGAATGAATACATCTTTTTCTTCTGCATAACGTGATTCAGGCTGCATTCTGGAAATGGGTTCTCTATGCATCTGCCAGATAAGCAAAAGGCAGGAGAAGTTTTTTCAATACATTACCAACAACAAGGGGTATTTAAAAAGGGGGCGTTATCTTTTAATGTCCTTCATTGCAGTGAGGATGCTGACATTCACGTGCAGTGTTATCTAGAAAATGAAGCAGCTATGTCAAATAACATAGCCAGGTGTAAGATAGCAAGTTGTTCTGACAGGCAGCTGCAGTGTGAACCTGTTCAGAGCATTACAGAAATACATAATTACTTTTCAGACACAGGTAATACTTTCAGTTTTAATAGCCATTCACAGGATACTGAGGACGGTAGGTGGTGTTGGCTACTGTTTTCTTTTCCTCCCATATTTGCCTGTTATGGCTTTTATAGATGGTTAAAGTAAAAGCTTGCAGAGCTGTTAGCTGGATTTCGTGCACCTATTTCAAGTCAAATGCCTTCCAAATGGAAGTGTGATTAGAAGGAAGGTTTTTTAAACCTGCTGACTTCTTAAACCAGTAAAAGTTGATACATCTGCATAAACTGGATTCCTGATTTGCAGAGGGGCATCCTTGGACCAGGGAAGAAGGAGGCTAAAAAAAAAACCAAAACAGTTAAGCTATGCAAAATGTAAACTGTCTGAAACCACAAGTGAGTAGAAATGTGAAAGATTAATGGAAAAATCCAGAAGTGTTGTGAAAAAGTAATGAGGTGTCGTATCACATTTTTTTGTTGTGGAAAATTTTAAAGTGATGTTGTAAATCGCAGACAATCTAGCTTTGCATATTCTTGCTCTGTATTAGTACATGGAGAGTATGTGCATGTCTTTGCAGTTACAGAGGTGTGTGCATATATAATGCATCTCCAGGACAGTGAGATGCTGCTGTTCTGCACCAAATCAGGGCAAAGGACTGAAAGCCCTTCTGGAATAGTCTGCTGAGGAACTTTATAATGTGTTGAGAATTGCATGGGTAATACAAGGATTTAGTAAATGCCAGAAAAACATCCTAGTTCTGAGCAGTCTTTGTACACTGATCTCATCAGCGTCTGTGATCCAGGGAGGACACAAGTCCTCCTTCTGTCTCCTTACCAGGATTCAGCCGTACAAGAACTGGGCAAACATTGCAAAAACAAATTAAGCTCGCTCTGTTTGTAGTTGATCACCTAACACAAGAGAGCCTTATGTGGAGCCTCTGAATGCTACAGTAATACAAATGTCGAAGTAATATGCCCAGGTAATATAGCATCACAGCAGTAGTGGAAATTTTGTTTCCCAGAGTCACAACTGGAAGTATTTTAGGGTACATATTGCTCACTCCTGAATTTCTGCCTTGGCAGTGCCTGCAGAAGTACTGGGTCATTCTGTTAGCAGGGCTTTTATGTGATTTTGGCGTGTGAGTAGTAGAAAACCACCTGCCATCAACCAACTATTTCTTTATGAGTTAACTACTGTATTTAGTAACTACTGATCCGGTTTGAGCTGGAATTTGTCAACTAAGTTAAACACTAAATTCTCCAGATTGTGGTGCTATTTATTCCAAATTTCGAGGTCTTACAAATGGATGACTGCTCTGAAAGCTGGAAAAGCTTGTTAAAGAAGATGCTCAGTGCCTTCCTCTTGCACTTGAATTGACTTTTGTCTTGTAGTGTCTGTAGTCAAAAGCTATCTACAGTACCACCGCAGCTGCTGTGCGTTGGATTCAGGAATCCCTATTTTGGTTTGCCAAACAGGCAAACTATTTATCTTGAATAAGAGAATTTTGAGATGTGATGTGGTTAGTATCTAAAAATATCTGTGTAGGGAGATAGGATAGGGCTCCAACAGACAAAAACACAGCAAGATAAGCAAGAGGAGTTCACGTTGCAAATACGATACCGTAGGTGTAATTAACCATTGGAAACGCTTAGAAAGGAATGTGGTAGATCACTCAGAGTAATTAAATCAAGATTACATCTCATTCTGAAATATCTTCTAGCAGAGTTACAAGTTCTTGTGCTTTGAAAGAAATTGCTGCATGAGGCATTATGCCCCGTGCCAGGCAGGAAGTCAGACCAGATTATCTGAAGAGTTGCTTCAGGCCTTTTAAATCCACATCTCCACCAACAAAGGCTCTTATGTGGTCCAGGCAGACACAGGATTTCCAAAATCAGAGCTGGAAGCAGGTCACTCTTGTTTCGATGGTGAAAGTTGAAAAGTCTTTGAGCAGATCCGTGAAGAATTGCCGTGGTGGGTTTGGCGCCTCTGAGCTTGCAGGTTTTGTGTGCTGCAGTCGTATGTACTAGTACCAAGCCAGTTTCTGCTCTTGTCTGATCGGTCCATAGACATGTCTTTCTCCATAATCTTCTAATATTTTGTCTGATTTATTTAGTAGCTTACATTTTGTATTGAGTCCACTGAAAAGTAGTAATTTATCTATGACGTTTATTGAATGCCTTCTGTGATATAACTCCAGTCCTGAATGAATGCAGAAATTTCTTCAGTTATTCAGTGAGCATAATGCCATCATCTTTAACATAGGCTCTAGTATAACCAAACTTAATATCCATATGACTAAAAAGGTCAGGGTAAATTTTTAGCAGACTATATAGAATTCCTAGTATAAAATAGTCAACTTTCCGCAAAACTGAAAAAGAAATAACTTGTATGTTTGGTTTGGGACCTACATGGGATACTGAGAGCGAGTGGAGGACACTCATCTTTCAGTTCTCATCAGCTACAGGGAAGTGCATCCTTGTTTTATTGGATAAGAGGCAGCAGTTCCTTTTCATAGAAAATGCATAAAAATCGTTGATCAAAAAAGTAATTTTATACCCGAAGAAGCATGAAACACTGTGTTGAACAAAAATAGTCATGACTCTTTTTTGTTACTTTGATAAACTCATAGATTAGAACATCCAAAATTAATCAGGAGTTACTGTGCAAAATCTTGCAAATGGAAGAATCTATCAAGCCGAGATCAGAATTATGCCATCCTATGGCACTTATGTAGCGTAGCGTCTATTGCAGGAATGTAGAATGTAACTCCACGGTAGTATGACAGGAGCAACAGCTAAGTCTAGTGCAGGCCATATGCATGCATAAAAAATTGTTCCGGAGAGTTGTCATGCAATTCTGGCTCTGCTGAAAGACCTGTGAGAAAGGTATTCTGTAAAAAATTAAGAAATTTAGTGGGGCCTGTGGCAATAGGAGAAGGGATAACGGTTTTAAACTAAAAGAAGGTAGATTTAGACTGGATATAAAGAAGAAATTTTTTTACAATGGGGCTGGTGAAATACTGGCACAGGTTGCCCAGAGAGGTGGTAGATGCCCCATCCCTGGAAACATTCAAGACCAGGTTGGACGGGGCTCTGAGCAACCTGGTCTAGTGGAAGGTGTTCCTGCTTGTTGCAGGGGGGGTTGGACTAGGTGACCTTTAAAGGTCCCTTCCAACCCAAACTATTCTATGATTCTCTGAAATTAGAGCTATTCAGGATAATTTGAGGGTGAGCTGTGGCATGTCCCAGGATTTCGTGTCCTGTATCCATGATACCCAACCTGCTAGCAGGTGGTGGGCACTCTGTAGCTGACTTGTCATTCCTGTACTTGGACCGTCCCTACTCCTCTCCCTCCCTGGACTAACCCATATGTATGGTTTATACGTGGCTGTGGGTCAGTTAGAGCAATGGCATCGCCCATTAATTGTAGTGGCAGGTAGGGCAGCCTGACGCATCGCTGGTACACGGGTGCCTGGGATAATGCAGTCAGGTGATGAAGGCACAGAGGTGATGAGTACAAAAACACACACAAACTCTTTCTGATACTTCAGGTGTCACTGGTAGAGGTTGACTTTGACACCTGCAGTCTAAACTAGAATCAGAAAATTATTAGATTAAAACAACAGGAGGGCAAAAATAGAGAAGAGAGATACCCTTGTGTTTGATAAGCCAAGGTAAGGTGGCTGAGATAAGCAAGTCTGTGTTCCTGTGCATGGAGGCTACATGGACATCCAAGGAGAAGAGAAAGGTAAGGGAGGGCAAGAGGTTGCAAAAGGATAAAAAAAGGTTAATTACACTTGCTGGTAGGTAAGGGATTTGCGGCTGTGGGGAAGTGGAAAGGAAAGATGGCTTTAGTTAGTCAGGAATCAAACATGTTTGGCTGGTTGCTGTGCAGTAACAGTTGTGATTTTTTAGTATGAAATTTCTTATGCACCATCTCTTTTGAAAATATATTACTTACCTACGGTTTTCACAAATTCCTGATAGCCATAATACTGACTGTGGAGAGTATTTAAAAACAAACTTCAGGTTGTTTTTTTTTCACATGGTTTTGCTACCACTGAGTCACTCTTAATGGATACTTCATTTCTGAGAAGGAGTAGAGGCGGCTGTGCCATGGAAGAAAATTGCTGTCTCCACTAGTAAATGTATTTGAGCTGTCAAACTGCTGCTGTTTTCTTCCGTGTGAAAGCTTGTGGCTAACTCATTTAATGTAAAGGAAAACAGTCTTGCGTACCACAGAAGAAACGCCTCTATGGACAGTGGTACACAAGGCTGCAAAATGGATTTTGGTTATCGCTGAGAGCTTCCGTGGCATTTCTTTCTATTCAGGCAACGCTGTAAAAGCACTCCTGATGACAAAGAGGAGGAGTTGTACTGAGGTCTGGGGAGTTCCTTTGGCTTGTTTCCAATGCACTGCTAGAAGAACTGCACTTGCTTTAAAAGCTCAGTTTTACTCCATTTAAAAGCTATTGAATCTTGTTTCCTGCACTTTGTTTACTTAATAACCCCTATACAAGAATCCGTGATTTTGCCTGGGTAACTTGCTGTTCTCTTCCAAGAAATACATATACCTTGTTTTTTATTTTTTAAATTCACATGCTGGGTTGGAGCACAGTTCGGTCTAAAGAAGTACCCTGGTGCTTACACTGTGCTGGCAGTGTCTGCTCGGATGAGAGTTAAGCGTGCTGTGCTCACTGTTACATAACTTTGCAAAATGTGTCGATTCAGTGAAATTCTGCTGCCGTGAGAGAACGGGAACATCGGGAATGTTCTCTCCCGCTTAATGGGAATGTGGCTTTTGGTGACTAGTACATGTGAAAAATAGCAGATTGCGTGTACGTGCTCGTTGATGGGGTCCAACTTGAACATCACGATGATGTTCAGGGCAGCAGGTCCTGCTGCTTGCTGCAGCCCTTGGAGGACAGATGTGGCCCCGGTAGCAGCAGGCTGGTACAGCATATGTCTGTGTGCTACCAGAAGGGATTTGCTGCGGGACAGGGTTTTGTTTTGAGTAACCTTTAGAAGACTGCTGCTGAAAATTTGCCAGGTTGGCCAAACAGGGCAGTTCCTGTCAGCAGAAGAGCGAGCCGTTCACTTTGCTACATCTGCTTCATTTGGCTGTGTGGTTTGTCCCACTGAACGGAGTGGGCTCCTAGGACCTACCTGTGGAGAAGAGAGGCAGGTAGGACAATGTGCGCTGCGTCAGAAATTCTGTTCGATTTTTGGCATTACGGAAATGGCCTTGCCCTCTGAAGGTGGTGGAAGGGTAGGCTGCTAGTCTAATTCTCCTACTTTTGTCATTTCACACGTAGCCCCTCTATTTCAGCCCTGAGGGATCCTGTTTACTACAGAATATTTCAGATTACTGTACCCTGCTACTAGCACTTGCCAAAGCCTCACACCCCCCCAACATATATTACTGTGAAAATAAGGATAAGAAAGTAAACTGAAGGCTGGGAAAGTCAGTGTTGACTGGATATTATTAGTCCTAGTCTCTCTGAGCAACTTGTATCCATTCTCTGCTTTTTGCCCACTTTAGGAGTCTGAGACTTCGTAGAAAGCCTGTCTAGAAGCTGCTACGGATCTAAATGGTGTTAGCTATATTTGCTTCTAGGTCATTCTCATTCAGCAGCATCCTCAGAGCAAGCTCTGCTTCTGTAGTTTGAATTTCCTCATCTGTGTCTTTAATCCAGTGCTCGCTCTTTAGTCACATCCTATGTCCGCTTGTCCTTTGAGTCCCACAGCTCTCCCCCCCCCCTCCAAGTCCAGGGTCTCAGTTGTTTGCACGGTTGTGCAGCTGACTCTGAATGATTTGATTTTGTCAATTGAGGTAAACAGACAGTAAAAACATACGCTGCAGCACAAAATGTTCTCTAATCACTTATTTGACAAGTGCAGTTTAATTATTTAGCATAGCTTGTAAAAGTAATGAAGCCCTAGTAACATGAGACTTAACACTCTCCTATTAATTTTTCCCTGAGAGGTGGGAAAAGACTGCTATGTTTTTGTGTGGAAACTGAGAGCGTGCAAACTAATGAGATTCGACGGAGAATATGTAAAAGGGGCTGGTGCCTTTCAGTGCTTCTTAATAGTTTCACTAATAGGTAGCAAATCCAAGAGCATCCCACAGTTAGACAAGATTCTGCCTGTGTTGGCAAACCAGAAGATACCGTCTGATGCTTTGCCAAAACAAAACAGAGTTTTCTTGGCCCAGCTGTATTTTTATTGAATGTGTAGCTTAGTAAGAGAAAAAGCCGTAAGTCACAGCGTTGCTGAAGAGGTATCATTTAAAATATTTTTCTGTAGTGTGATAAATTTCATGTTGCTACAAAATAAATATTTAATCAGTGCTAATATTTTTGGTTCCCTCGGGCAAGGAGAGATGTAGAAGTTCTACCTTTTTACTCAAGTAAGTGCAAATGAAATCTAGTAGGAAGTTCAAAGTAAAATGTATGTATGTCCTAGAGGTTTTTTTAAAATGGATTTTAGGTGCAGCCAGCCAGGTTTGATGGCTAATTTTGTTCTTGACAGAGAACAGTTTATCTCAAAGTTAAAAAGCCCTCCTCCCCCAAAGAATAAAAGAACCCGAAAAGATAAATGTAAACCAAACTGCAAGCGAGCATGCTTGTTTGATTGATTTGAGCTGTATGATCAACTAAAAAAATTACATTGGAAAAAAAAAGAAGAAATACAACCTCAAGTGCTTTGCTTTTCAGTCGCAAAGCTGCCTCAACCATGCCAGCCCAACTCAGATGACTGAAGGGGAAGGTCTAGTGACTCTCGAGAATGGCACTTACTGGTTAGTTTCTCATTCCTTGACCTTAAGTGATATACTGCGCTCTTTATTCAGGGGTCTGGCTAGTGCAATACAAAAGGATGTTTTGTGCTAGGAGTGTTTCATATCTGCGCTGCTCTGTGAAGGGCAGCAGCAGAGCTTGGCCCTTGGAGGGCAGGAGTTCTGTGAGCTCTGGGTACCACTGAAGTCGGAGTGCAGTTGGGGGTCAGAGATGGCTTCTGCGAAAGCCGCAGCTCCCGTGATCCTGGTCAGACAGGAGCATGGGAGATGAGGACTTAAATTTCTTCCTCCTCCTATGTTTTGACTTGGGATGATTTTGTTTGCAGAAGGAGCAAGGACTAAATGGATTCTGCTGTATTTTTTCCTTCAAATGTAAACTGCTGACTGGAGCCTCTTCTGCTGTTTTCCCTTTCTACTCAAGAGTCCGTAAGAGCTCTTCCCCAGTGCTGTGACTGGCAGACCTGTATTTGTAATGAATCAGTCTTGAGACAGTCATCATGCTTGCATTAAGAAAACTTTCAGGACACATCTGCTCATTAATGCTCTCTCTCTTCTGATCTCTTAGAAACTTGTTCTCATCCATCTAGGCATCAGCGTCTTTCATTGTCCTTTCACAAATTAATTTAAAAAACAGTCATCCCTTCCTTGATTTAATAATCACAGACAAAAAGCAGAGGTAAAACTAAAATAATAAAATTTCAGGGAGGGGGATTTGTACATTCTGAACTTAGACTTGAATTGCATGTGCACCTCACAGGAAAGCAGCAGATTTCCGTAAAGGTCACCCAGAAACCAAGGAAAATGTTCTCTGCCACGTCTGACTGTCAGCATGGAAAAGAAGTATTGAATTTTTGCTGATTGTGGGGATGTCAGGTTAAAACACGTCTTAGTCCTTTAGTTGTGGTAGATGTGTAGAGAGAGAGTCCTATTGAGCAGTTATGACAAGTTTTGACATTTCTGACTTCCTTTATATTAAGATGCTAATCATACACGCTATTAGTCTCACCCTGACTGGGGCTGGTTCAGAGGGCCTTACTTCTCACAGTTACACAGTGGGTTTGGAAAACATACAGACATACAGGGTAGTAAAAGATTCAGTGTAGAGCCACTTTAAAACACAATGACAATACAGTGAGCCACTTTAAAGTACAACGATGTCAAGACTTCCCGATAAGTAGCCACAATGCAGACGTTCACTAGCTCTGAATTTCTTGAGATATCGGAAGTTGTATTTTTCTTGCCAGAATTCCATTTTTGAAAATCAACTGGTTGGGAATTACTGGGATTTATGGGAAGAGCTGCGGCTTGGCTGGCAGCAAACGAGGAGTGAAAATGGCAGGGAGTGCTCACTTCTTTTGGCAACCTGTGCTCAGTGGGAAAATGGCAGGCTGACCCTGGTGGGTTCCCATTCTGCATGAGTGGATTCAATGTTCTGTGTTTCCAAAAGTTGTCTAAGGGTAAAGCTTTCACATATAGGAAAAAGCAGAGGTTAAAGGAGAAACTGATGCAAAATGTATTAGCATTCATAATTCTGTTTAAACTTCATTGTTCCCTGCTTGCTTGAAAGAAAATTAAAAGAGAACCTGCAGTGATTTCTTATTCTTAGGGGATCCTAAAAACTGGTTGATTGGCATAATATCGTACTCATTGTGTCGAAACCCTTTAGATCCTCTTAACTTTTTCTGCCTTCCTTAGAATGCCAGTACAATTTGCTCCAGCTATTTCTTAAATTAAGTGGAAATTACACAAATAGGTCTTAGTTGAAGCTGCAGAATGATTTTCACTCAATGCTTATGCAATGAGCTGGAGCGGCACAGCTGACCGGAAAACAGACCTTAACTCACATTTCCAGCCTGCTTTTCACTTCAGCGGCTTTTTAAACTTCCCTCTAGTCTTTGTGCATCATTTTATGTGGTTTAACTGAAATTCGGAGAAGAGAAAGGAAAATGAACCATGGACATGAAGAAATGTGCAAGGACAGATGAAGAGAGAGGTTTCGTGTAGGAGAGGGGCATGGAGAAAGCAGTGCTGTAAGAGCAGTTTGAGCAAAATGCTTGGGATGGCAAAGTGGCGTATAGGAAAAATCAGATTAACTGAGAAAGAATGCATGACAGGAGAGATGCGGTTTATTGGACTGGAAAAGTCTTCCTCAAGGACAGCAAGTGGCAGAATTCTCCAAAGGAAGTGTCTCTGTTCTTTGGAATTGAACACTTGGTTGAATGAACACTAGAAAATGCTGGTGTAAAACCTGCGCTGCTAGGGGTGAGCGCTTTCTGAACAGAAAGCCTCTTCTGCCTCTGTATTCTGACTTGCTTGAAACAGCTCCATGAGTCCGGATCAGACTTGGGATGAAACCATAAGGTATGTTTTCTCTCCCCTCTTTCTTTTTCCCCTAAATGTCGTTATGCTGCAGCTTGGCTCTGTCCACATAGGCTGCAGCAGACTGTGTTGCAACTTGCTTTAGCCGCCGCTGAATTTAGCAGCTTTTGGCTTTGTAAGCAGTGCCTTAGGAGAACTCTTGCTCATCTGTTCCCCGAGCCAAAGGAAAACTCCTCCAGTAGCTTTCCCAGTGTTTTCTCTGGCTGGAACACATAGTTACCAATTGCTAGGTGAAGATACATTATCTTTAATCATCTTTTATTTTTGTATTTTTAGTTTGTCCAGCTGACATATTCTAAGACATCCACTTTGACTAGAATGGTGAAAGAGACCTTTCACGATGGATTTTTTTTTTTCTTTTCCCTGTACCCCTTGTAATTAAATTCTCCTACTGGTGAGAAAACTACTGCTTTTCCTTGATATACATGTGTGGCAGGTAGTTGAATACTGAACCAGTTGGTCACATTTCCCTGTTAAGCATACTTCTTGTATTTTTCATAACAAAAGGATTTATCTTTGGAATCTTGTTCAGAAATGTCTTAGATGGGTTTCCTAGCCCTTCACAATTGGCTCTCGGGAAATCTGATCCTATTGGCGTTTAATCCGTTGCTAGAAATATGTCTGCTGGGAACTTCTTAAATAGGATCACAATAAACATTTGGATTATATTTTGCAAGTACAAATCAGTAGCAGATATTTGCATATTTGTTTGTTGAATTTCAACTTCCACTTCAGGTTAGATGAGACCTAAACAATTATACAGCACCTCTGGCAAAGAATTATTTTGGAAAAGCAAGTCAAAGCAACACTAGGAATTCAGAGGAAGATTTCCAAAGTTTTAAAAGGAACATGTGAAAGTCTTGCACTTTGTTTTATCTCCATAAATTTTATATGAAGTATTGAATTAATGTTGCAGGCTTTTACTCTGATACATCTTCTTTGTTGTTTTACTCTAATGTATCTTTCTAAACAATATTCATGGCAGCACTGGTCAGAGGCAGGGACTGCACCTTCATCTGCATTGTTAAGGGCAAAAATGACCTGAATTTAAAGCAAGATAAAAGGTTGTTATTTTTTTACTAGGGTATGTGGGTCAGTCTCTTCACTGCACTTGGTAACAGAGGCCGCATATAAATCTTTGATCTGACAGAAAGGTGTTAATAGGTTTTCTGCCACTGGTCCGGGTGAGGCTGGTGCAGTCAGGTTAAGTGAGACTCCCTGTACGGCCAACCTGACAGGTGGTGATGCGCTGTTAGGGACTCGGAGACGTTTTCTGGCAAGAAATGTCTAACTGTTTCAGACTTCATGGTGGTTTTATGATGATTTGAAGGAAAAAAAAACACCCCACCTTTCAAACTAATTTTCGCTTACAACCTAAATCAGTTTTAGGCACGGGTCTGCCAAGATTAGTAGGCCAGGTACAGCCGCGTGCTTCGGTGACCTAGCCAAGGAAATACCCATTTGGATGTATTCTTGGCCTACTTCGTGGTAGGAAAATCACCGCGGAAATTATGAGAGAAAATTAATGTAATTAATTATAATTAGTGTAGTGTTTATAGTGGATACATGTTCCAAAATCTTTAACAGCAGTGAAGGAGACTTCAGAGCTTTCAGGAACTGTAGATTTACAGGAGCAATTAGATCACTTAGGCCAACCTCAGATATCTTTTGGCATTTACTGTCCATTTGCATCTTTGAAAATCCACCCAGTTATTGACAATTAAATTTGATACCTGGATGCTTGTTTGCATGAAAGCAGCTGGCATACTCTTTCTGTTTGTGTCTCGATGTGCCTTATTTATTTAGCATCATTGCTGGATTTTAAGTCCTGGAGATAAACCAAAGTATTAAGGGCACAAGGCTTTCCTACAGTTCGTTGCTTGTCCTTTCTTGCATGTGTGGATATGCAGGAAAGCCGTGCACTGAAAGTGAAACTGATAAACTCCCAATTCTGAAAACAAAGTGTTATTTTTATTATATAATAGAAAAGTTCAGATGACACTCTGCTTTGTACTCTGTTCCTAGACATCCACATGTCCTTTGAAGATCTGTCCTTATTATTTGTTCTATAAAATCTGTGTTGTTTCATGGGAAAAAAACAATAAAATGCAGTTTAGATTGTATACTCCAACTCCTTAATATGGTTTCACACTTTGATGGGAATAAACAAGGGTTGGAGTCTGTACTTTGGTTTGCAAAGAGATATCCTTATTAAATCCTTGACCTGTGTTTTCTTTTTGGTCGCATGCTTCTGTGATCATTTCTAGTTTTGCAGAATACTCCAGTAATTATATTCTGTATCTGAGGTTCGTGTAAACTTTTTTTTTCCTATTTCACAAGCGTGAGGAGTTACCCTTTAGTACCTAGCCTCTCATCAGAAAATGAAGATTACTCGAACTGGGCTTATTGATCTCTGACATGAAATTCCTCCTATTACTTCTTTCATTTTCTTCTGTTCGGGTAGGCATCCGTTTTTCTTTAAGCTGTAGTAAAGCTTCAAGTACAAGAATTCCTGCCCTACATTGTAATTACTCTTTCTTCTTTTCCTTTCTTTGGTGTTTGCAGGACCAATTTGCAGTTGTCAGTTAATTAAATGTCTTATAGCTGAAGAAGATGAAGGAGGTTTTCTGCCTTTGGTCACAACTACAACTTTTCACCTAAGAGAGCTTTATTTAGGCTGGGCAGATAACTGCCTTTCAGATGTGGCAAAAAATTTAACAAGTCAGTGGCCAGAGGAAGCCAGCATTTAATTGAAATTTAGAGTCTGGATGGGTTTTATCTGGGCTGTTTGTTTTTCCTTGAAGGCAGAGACAAGGAAGGATGTGCAGTGATGCCGCACTGAATAAAGGATAGCAGAGAAGACACTGAGACTGGATGCAGGAACAGAAGGAGATTTACTTTATTCAGTGTTACCTGATAGGATCTATTTTTACATAGAAATGTCACCTGATAGAAGTCAGGAGAGAGAATATCCAAGTAGTTTAGACACAGCCAGAGGCAGACAGCTGGTGACATGAGCGAAGAGAGGAAGCAGTTCAGGTGATCTGAATGCACAGCTGTATATGAAAATAGTAGTTGGAGGGGAGAGGTCTTTGAGGAAGCTGACCACAGATGCATGTGGCTGTAATCACAGCGTAGAGGCTGGCACTAATTGGTCGTGGAGAAATCAAGTGAAAGACTGATTTGTTATGGTGGAGAACTCCTGAGAAAAAGGGAGAAACAGATGACAACAAAAAAGAAGCATGGAACCAGAAAAAAAAAGGCGGATAAGATGGAGATAACTAGAGACGTGAGGCTGAGGAGGAACAAGGATGTGATTAAAGAACTGGGGAGAGAAAATAGAAGGTAGTTGGGCAGCAGGGGAAAAAGGAAAAAAACACCCATGAAGATCTGTGATTCCTAGCAATGTGAGGAAGATGCAGATGTGTGTGTCAGCAGAGTGGTCTTCTGTAGGTTGAAGGACACGTCCATCTGCAGAACTTAGCTAGGGTAAAGAGTGGTGTTTTGTTTTCCAGGAGCAAAGGAACACCATACGGACACAAAGAAAACGGTCCTGAAGAAGAAACTTGAGACAAAGATCTCAGCATCCCTGTTGGAACAAAACAAAGATTAGTATGTCAAGCCAGAGAAGGGTCTCCTGAAAGCTGTGGCTGGTGTGGTGTCAGTAGAACTGTTTTGATCTCTGAGAAGGAAGGTGAGTGAATGACAAGCTAATGAAGATCTACAAATAGTCATGAGGAACTCAGGGTTGTGCATGCATTAAGAGGTCTTCCTGCAATGGCCATGTCTGTACAAGTAAATTAAACGGTGCTAGGAAGCATTCCCAGACCCTGGAAATCAATTGTCTCTATTGTTAACTGTCCCTGGCCTAGT
Organism: Opisthocomus hoazin; assembly: GCF_030867145.1. Lineage (NCBI taxonomy): Eukaryota > Metazoa > Chordata > Aves > Opisthocomiformes > Opisthocomidae > Opisthocomus > Opisthocomus hoazin. The sequence goes on from NC_134417.1 coordinate 51,502,798, forward strand.
TTTGGTTTATGTTTATGGGAACTCACCTGAACTGTTCCCAGGTGAATTTTGAAAGTTCCCTTGGGATTATTCCCACTAGGCAGTTTGGAAGCAGCCAATCTGCTTTGGAGGGTGATAGGATTTAATAGCATGGCACCTTTCTGTGCCAGTTGACCTCAACAGTCTTGAGCATGTTTCTTTTGCTTGTAGACATATGGCTGTAAATGGCTCAGTAGATGCAATCCCTTGGATACTTAGAACACCGACTGTCTTGGGTGCAAGCTGTGACAGGTAATGAATATGATTTCTTCTAACAAAAGGTTACTGAACTGAGTTGTTGATGTGCTCTCTCAGATTTTGTTTTGATGTAGCATGAGGACATTATGGAAGAGTTGGTTATACAGAATAAGCTTGGATGAAGCATGCATTTAACTATTTCCATTTAAATTTAATACAAGCATAAGCAAACGTAGGTCCATAAATAAGCACCTCTCTTTCTCACACAAGAACAGGCTGTGAAATTAAGGAAACAAGGCAGTGAGGTTGGTAGGTAGTTAAGTTGGCTGGACTAAAGAGCCTAGACATTTAAAAGGAGAGAAAATATTTTTAAAAGTACTCAAAACTTGTATCATAACAAGGCAAATATCCAGACCTGAATGGATAAGTAATGCAGCCACTGGAAAGATAAATAGGGATCTAGAATGGAATAGGGGTAATGTGAAGGTGATGGAGGCATGGAAATTTTACAGTTGTTGAAGAAAAATGTACAGAATGAAATTCCATGTGTTGCACTATATAGTTCTGGGCTTTGAGTTCAAGAACAATTTGAACTAGAACAGGTGCAGAAAGAAAAGCATTCCTGAGAGCCTCTGTCTTAGCAGAACAGGCTAGCAAAGTAAAGCCTGAGGCATGATAAGGTAGTTCCTAATAAATACGTCGGGGAAAGGAGTCCTAGAGAGGAAAGCTAGCTAATTAAGCTAAACAGTGTTGACACATGAACAAAGCTAATAACAGATGTCAGTTCTAGCAGAAAGCAGTCAATTGACTCTGAAACTAATCTAGATCATCCAGGTTACTAGAGGAGCAGCATGCATCTTAACGTGCGTTTTCTAAATGGGTTCACGAATGTGAGCTGTTCTTAACTAAACGCGCAGTTGGTGTTTTCTGAGGAACTTTAGAGACGCGCAAAGAGGAGTTACACGTTCCTTTCAAATGCCTTAGCTTCTGAAGAGCCAAATGCAACATTTTGGGGAAGGACTATACAGGGTGTTTCAGTGGTTCTCCTCCAGCATATCACCAGTCTTTCACCAGTGATCCCACTCGCGGTTCCTTTCCTCTTCACTTCTGCCCTTCAGATTTGCTCTGTTGTGAGTTGGTATTTTATAGGTTCTTCATGGCCCTGCCATCACAGGTGCTGATGTCCTGAATGACATGAAGTGTTCAGCTCTTTGGGAAATCAAGCCCACACAGCAAGCTGATCTGAAAGAGCTTATCTCCAGGCGATGTAGGTTGTGTCAGACCGTGTCAAACTGTTGCATTAGTTTTTTCACGGTGTGCTGTGTTGCTCGAGCAGGATTTCATGGAGAGCATTCAAAACTTGTATCAGTGTAGTGTTGGGAAATGTTTTGTTTGTGTGTGGCTGAACTTGAATGTGAGGTGATGATAATAATCCCAAATTGTGACAGAAATTAATTTTAATGTATTTTTTATTTCTGTTGGCTTTTACATGTTTCTATAAATACTGTGTATTTAATGAATACCAGACTGATGAATGTGGAAGCCCGCCTGTTAGTGTCTCAAAGGGAAGGCTTTCAAATAGAAATTGCCTTAAAAGTATAAATAGCAAAATCTCTATGCTGTATTTATCACTGACTACTTTATTTTTTCCTTTCATTGCGTCTCCCATTTTATTTTTAGTGATGCTTACTTAAAATAGTTTCCCTGCTTTCCTGTTGGTGATTAGAAGGCCACTCTGGAATCCAAGTGATTTCTAAGCCAGACGGTGAAGAACGTGTTCCTTACTTGACCAGTGTGAGTTTGAAGTCTTGTCTGTCCAGGCCTTCTTTACTGAAACATCAGCATAAAGTGAAATACATTTCTTTCTAGCTTTGTCTGTTCAGCTGATTTCACATGCATATTCTTGAGTTGGTTTAAAAATGTGATTCCAGTCTTGTTCAGGACTTCCAGTTCTTCTTATGTTGATGTTATTCCATGTCTGCCCAAGTTTGTAGCTCTGGTTTTACCTAACTTACTAGAGTTGATACCCTTCACTAATGTTACTATGTTGGCAGCCACAACATTTTAAATTTTTTTTTTATTCCACAAATTCTAGAATGTGCATGTGCTAGCGATCAGCTTAGCTGCACACGAAGTGATATGAACAGGTTAAAGTTTTGATGACCCTTAGGCCTTAGCTTGACTTCGCTGTTGCAACTGCAGCCTATTGTCTGCTTACTATTTGTGCTGTTACATCTTTACACATTTTTGTGTGTGTTAGCATGTCCAAAGAAGAGCAACAAGGGTGGTGAAGGGTCTAGAGAACAAGTCTTACGAGGAGCAGATGAGGGAACTGGGATTGTTTAATGTGGAGAGGAGGAGGCTGAGGGGAGACCTTATCACTCTCTATGACTGCCTGAAAGGAGGTTGTAGTGGGGTGGGTGTTGGTCTCCCAAGTAACTAGCGACAGGGTGAGAGGCAGTGGCCTCAAGTTGCATCAGGGGAGGTTTAGATTGGATATTAGGAAAAATTTCTTTACTGAAAGAGTGGTCAAGCATTGGAACAGGCTGCCCAGGGAAGTGGTGGAGTCACCATCCCTGGAGGTGTTCAAAAAATGTGTAGATATGGCACTTCAGGACATGGTTTAGTAGGCATGGTGGTGTTGGGTTGACGGTTGAACATGGTGATCTTAGAGGTCTTTTCCAACCTTAATGATCCTATGATTCTAAATACGTAATTTTAAAGTAGGGTTGAATCTAGCATGAGCCACACCACTGTTTGCTAGGGTTTGCAGGCCAAAGCTGATCCTCCAACACCACTTGCTGGAAGAGGTCTCAAATACATCACTTGGTTCTTTTCTCCTAAACTATCTCAGGAGAGGTAAATAAGTCTCAGCAAGGACCAGCTGGTTATCTATACGCTGCTTTAACCATTTCTGCCTGAAAATGGCAGGGCAAGCTGAAGTAGTTACACAGGAGCTTCGCGCAGGAGTGATGTTTACCAGACAGCGGCGTGGTCAGCCCAGTAGCTGCCAGTGAGGATCCACACTGGAGCATTCCTAGAAAAGGGTCGTACGGAGGGGCATGGGGTCTTAGAACAGAGCAGGACAGTGCCTGCTGCTTGGAGCTCTGCTGCACGGCCTCGTGACGTGGGCACTGACAGCCAGCAGCAACTCCTCATGAGCAGGAGACCAAGCACAGGGTCACCCAGATTCCTTACTGGTAGGTGTCCCCAGGGTCTAAGGTTCTGCTGTGCCCCATGGCTGCTTGGGCACTGTGACCAGACAGTGTAGAAATCCAGTTATTTAAGGCAAATAAGGTCACAGCTGGTTCCTTGTATCTCTGCACACTTTGGCCTCAGCCTGAAATACTGCCATGGGAAGGAAGTGGAAGGACGCAAAATGGGAAGTCTGATGGCAGAGAAGTAGGAAGCAAGTGGGCTGTTTTGGGTCCACATCAACAGCAGCAACAGGCTCCCTGGCACTTCAGTGACAGCAGCAGTTCCCTCTCATACCAAGAGAGATGCCTTTTCCCGTGTCACCTTATCCCAGCAGCCGGTAGGGCTACCTGTACAGGTGGGTGAGCTGGGCCCAGTGTGCACGTCAGCCATGCCCAGGTCTTTGCTTCTGTTTCATGCGGTGTTGCTGGAGTCCCAAGAGCAGCGGATCTGGAAGCTGAAAGTTGTTAGGATGAGCGATGGTGTTCCTGTCTCTGCCCAACCCTTTGCTACTGTAGTCACCCCCATGAGACCACTTGAACCTTGAAATTGATGCAGCTGTGGAGAGACAAAGAAAGGAGCAGAAGTGTGTTCTGCAGCTGCCTTTGAGAGGTGCAGGAGGCATTGCCTTTAGCTGGTTAGGAAATCTGTGAAACGGCCAGCTGCTGCTCCTAGACTGAAGCTGTTTTCCTGCCTTCGTCAGGGGGGAATATTTTTCCTGCCAGTAGGCTGTCATGGAGATGCCTCAGCTTTACGTCGAGCAGATTGCTAATGCGTCCAGGCAATGACAGGTAAAACGGTCTGTGTTCACGTGGCTCCGAGACTTTGGGGAATCGTGGAGTCATTCAGTCATTGATCTTTATATTTATACTTCAAGGCATGCCAGCGTCTGCAAGCTTTTCGTTAGTTTTAAATGCGATTTGTGTAGTTTTATTTTTATACAGCACCTTGGTATGCTTACTGTAGAAGGCTCTTAAAATAGGTGCAACTTAATGTGCTATTCAGACTTCTCATTAATCTGCTTGTCTTCACTCTTACCCAGAGGTAAAATACAAAGCCTACGGAGTGAGGAGTTTGGAATAAAATGATAGAAAATGGGGCTCTGGAATAAAGACATTTAACACTGAGGACTCAGGCTAGTGGTGGAGGAAACAGAACAGGATGTTCAGAAAGTCCAAGCCCTTTGGCATGAGTTAAGGAGCTTGGAAAATAAGCAGGGCTACAGTGAATTTGTGAAACAATGTTTGTCTTCCTAAACTGAATGCTGGAAGGCATCCATTTCACACTTCGCCTTTGCCAGCGCCCTGATATCTATTGTAGCACTCATCTTCTGGCCTCTTAGTTTTCAGAGAAGTATTTGACTTTGTGTTTAGAAGTTTTTTGTGCTTCCCACTCTCTTGTGGCGCGAACATGATCATGTTGTGGCTACGGGACTAAACTTTGGAGTCTTACTCTTTGGTCCTGCTGTTCCGCCCCGTTTCTGAGGTTTGTATTTTTATTGCAGCGATAGGCTTGAAAGACTCTGCTTCCACCTTGCTTCACCATTGCTTTATCTCCATTGGTAAATTAAACAGGGCCAAGACATTTTTCTTACCATTGTCCATATTGTTTAATTTCTAGCACATTCCGTGACATGGTTTTGGCCTGTGCCAGCTGGCACACTCCCAGATGACACCTGTGGCAGGATGGCATGGGAGAGGGACTGTTCTCGGCAGGCATTATTGAAAAGGTAACCGTGTTTTGCAGTGGAAAAAAGGGTGGAGATGCAGATTTGAGCTGGCAGTGACATTTCCCCCCTGAGCCTCTGGATCCTGGTGCATTTTATATGCCAGACCACTCTCTCTTGGGCTTAGGGTTTGAGGAGGATGCTGAAATACAAGTGTTTGCTTCCTAATTGCATCACTAGCACTGCTATCTGCAACAATATCAAGCCTCCTCCTGCTCCTCCCGGTGGGTCATCTGCTCAGGCTTACAGCACCACTTCCATAGCGCTAAGGTCTTTTCTCTTTGAGTAAGAGACAGGCTAGGGGCACAACTCAAGTTTTATATCGGGCTAGCAGCACAACGAAACCAAACCCTGTGAGCTCGAGTGAGCTTTCTAGAGAGCGGTCGTCCATCGATCAGCCCATTTGCAAGCAGAGATATACTAATAGCTCGCAAAGCAAGTGTTGTCACAGGCCCACAACAGCAAGTTAGATAAATAATCACAGTTCTGGTATGTATATGTTTACTTATCACACAGGGCCACGGTAGTTGCACATACAGATCGTACATTTCCTTGCACGCATGGATTTTTTTTGAACTTCACACCTACACTCTTCAGGCTTCATTTTTGACACTTAACGTGAAAATAGCTAGTGTTTACTTGCCTCGGTGGGACTTTTAGTTTGTAAAGCCCTCTGCAGTTCTGTGTTGGAAGGTATCGCTGAATTCCTGAGCACTGCTGGTGCTTTGGCTGAATGTGCTGTCCCGGAAATTGTGTGTATAACATACACTTATATAAGCAATATTCTTTGTTATCGTTGGTTGCTGTCTTTCTGACTTTGTTTTGTGTTGTCAGAGTTTTTAGTTGCAAATGGAGATGTTATTAAAACCATGGTCTGCCTCACTCACCGTTCAAAGTGTTTTTTCATTTAGGTAGTACATGATGTACTAGTAGGATGTACATCACTAGTAGCTGTAGGCTATGCAGACTTGGTTTTTTGTCCGGAAAAAGATAGGATTGGCTGCACAGTGAACGTGTATTTGGCATCAAGATTTAAGCTCCTTGAGCCGATTCTTGGTGCCTCTGGAGCAGCAATGGAAGAAGTCCTGAGTCGCTGGACTAACCAATATAGCTTTTCTTCATCGTGCCGCCTTGTGTACAGCGCTGTTGCTCTGAGGATTAGCCACACTGAGCAAAAAGGATTTTGTTGTGTCAGTGCTTGGGGAAATAATGTTTTTACAGGCTGGTTTGGTGGGCAGGTTTCTTTTGAGGCTAGCGAGGGCCACGATGGTAACAGTTATGCAGAAATTGTTACGAAAAAGAAAAGGTTGAGAGAGGTGCAGAGCCTCCCATGTAAACTCTGTTTACAGTTGTTGCCAGTCTATGCACTGCTCTCAGTATTTATTAGCTGAAGAGACTGAAAAGTCAATCTGGAAGGGATTGTGCTGACTACAAGTTTTTGTAGCCTTTGGTGGTGCCAGCTGCAAAAATAGGCAAATCCGGCTGCCGTGGGAGGACGTGATGGGGCAGCTCCAGCCCAACTGCTACCCTGGGGGCGTTCTGGAGGTTTTGGCTGGGAGCCCTGAAGTGCATCTCCCTGGGGAGGACTGTGTTGCAAACAGGCCTTGCCCTTCCCTATCAGTGAATTCCTTTGGCAGTAGGCTGGCACCAGAACACCTAAAAATATTTATGGTAAAGCTGCAATGATTTTTCCCCCCCTTTGATATGGGGATAAAGTTTGCATTGTGTTCATTGATTCATATCTCACGTATGAGTCTTTCAAAAGGTCTCGTTATAGCAGCCACTCATTAGTGGTGGCACTGTACCTGGCTGAAGGCCAGGTAAAAACATGTTTCTCAATTTCTTGCTCTTACATGGCCTAAATCAAACACTTAACAGCTCCCCGTTGACTGAAGAGGCTGTTTGTTGGTTGGACCAAGCCACTCTGTTTTAGGAAAAAGAAGACTGGAGGAGTAGCTCCTACTTTTCCTTGGAGTTTAGCTTTCTTAAAGAGCGGGAGGAGAAGAACTGAAAGGTCGTCTGCACCCCAGCCCAAAGGAATACCTTTGAAATAGGATGCGTGTTTACATGTATGAAGAGATTAGCGTTAGCAGTAACTTAGAGGTGATAAAATAGCCTTTGTGAATGCTTCCTAGCACTTTCTCTTCTCCCGTGGAATTACAGTCCTTGGTAGCTTGGTCAACGCACTGTGTAGGAAATGTTTTTGTGGGAAGGGGTTAATGCACAGGGAGAAGAGTCTGCTGAACAGAGCAAGCTTTCTGCTGCAAATTAAGAGTTTAAAAAAATTAAAATTACTTTATCTGTCATCCTTTTGCACTTTCTTAAATTGAGTTCATCTTTTGAAGTGAATAACTAATCTTTCCTGTTCATTTTATTTACTGAATTTACATAAGAAGGGGGAAGATGTTGGGATCATAAATGAGAAGTCTCAGTAAGAGCCAAACGCTGCTTCAGGCAGAAATTGGACCACAGCGAATGTAGATGGACCAGTGTTAGTTCACATGAACTAACATGAACTCACATGAACTATAATGACACTTAAATTGATGCTGAACTAAGTATGCAGGTCAGTGGGTAGGTCTCTCCGTCCCATACTGGAGCTCGTACTGGTGTATGATTTATTGCTTTTAGGACCTGTATTAGCAAGATTAAAGTCAGTGCTGCTTTGCCTGCCTAGCTCCTTCCTGAATGCAGGGAAAAAATGCTTGTGAAATCCTAAGCACACAAAAGACAATGAGAGATCCACACGCATCTCGTTGCAGTGGTTTTTGGGCTTTTCTACGCTTCCCTGCAGGACAAATTGCTGTGTTGCCTCAGCTTCATTAGTGTTGTTCAGGCATCAGTTACTCAGTCTCTACCCTTGCACAAGTGCCAAAAATCACAGATGTGGAAATCCTGGACGCAGTGATTTTTCAGTGTTCATGACGAAAAGGCAGTTGGCTTCAGAGATCAGAGGCATATTTGAATAAGAAAAAGCTCTTTAAGTGTATGCTTTCTTTGTAAAGGCAAGTGCTAGTTCAGAAGACCACAGTCAAGTGGAAGTACCCTCCGCTGGAATACTGGTCCCTCTGCTGCAGTGTGGTCTTGCTCCTATTCAAACGTGATGGGGTTGTTTGAGCCATTGAAGTTCATTACCCAGGGTTTTCATCAGCTGCTGAATTTTATTTGTTTTCCAGAGTTTGCTTCCTTAAAAATATGGTAGCGGTCAGTAGAAAAACAATTGAAATAAGAAGTGTTGGACTTGTTTTCTTTTTTAGGTGCTGTATGGTTCTATAACAGAAAAAAGGGTACAGATTATTTATTTTTATTCAGACAAGTAACTTGCAACAGCTGGAAAGGAAGGGGCACAGCCATGAACTGAAAATAAAATTTACAGCACAATTCCGCGTACGGTGTCGGGGAATCATTCCCATGCAACCCAGCAATGGCACAGAGATTTCAGGGATTATGTTCAGATTAAATGTCAACAAGACCTGAGCCTTGGCAGTGCGCCAGGAAGGCCATATGAGGAAAGTCCCAAACTTCTCCACCCAAATAAAATGTGTTCTCCTTAATACCCAAAATATGCTGCAAATGTTAACACAGCTAATGACCTGAGTTAAGAAATCCCATCATAACTTGATTTTTTAAATTATTTTTTAAACACAGATTTGAGACTTTTTGCAGCTTTTTGGTATTTAAGACTGTCACCAATTTTATTTGGGGGTTATGTCTCTACTGTAGAATTTTTTCCTCAGTAACATGATGTAAAGAAACATTAGTCTAAAACTTCTACAACTCTTTTAGACTTTTTGTTTTCAAGTTCCACATAGATGGAACAATAAACTGCTAATACTTCCTCAAGGATGATTACTTCCCAGAAATATGCCTGTTGCTTGTAACATGAAAACCAAGATATTACAAATCCACAGCATTTATGGGAGAATAGCTTATTATTGGGAGGGAATTTAAAAATAGATATAAATACATAGTTGGGAATTGTTCTTTCTTTTTTTGATCTGTGGTTGGTCTGTGGGTTCCAAAATACCTGTGGAATTATGAAGGAATATGCTGACAGTCTTGTACTGCATTGAGACTGTCTTCTTTTGGTTTAATTTGATCTCTGTTTACAGTAGATTGATTTTAACTAGAAGAGGACATGCTTACTCTGGGGGATAGCTACACATGGAGTTGTATGGCCTTATCTATAACACTTGAAATGAACACTCTATTAATCTATTTGCCATCTTTGAAAAAGCTGGAAGTATTTTAAAATTGATTTATTAATCCCTTTAGTACTCTAAATGTGATCCTACGACTGGATACAGTTAAGGGTATATGATGCTTTTTTACGTATCTTGTCATTTGCTCCCTAGCCCCAAACCCTGCAGTGGTGTGAGCACACCTTCCCCAAGCCATTCATGGGCATCGGGTTTTACGGAGAGAAGTTTAATACGACGTTTTTTGGATGCGACCAACGTGCTGAATCGCAGCTGTTGGGTTTGGTTTGCCAGCGAGCTGCAATATATGCTGCTTTCCTCCAAAATTGCCTCGTGTGAACAGAAGCAGAACTTGGGAGTCATTAACTAAAGCAGCTGATGGTTCCATGCATTCAGGACTCTGCCTTTCATTTCTAATTGTACATACATCCCATATTTGTAAATCTGATTTTAGGTATACTGTATACACATAAATACATATTTATGTATACATGTATGCCAGCGTGTGTAAACATATGTGTGTACGTGCATGCTGAATTTTATTTTCCCCGTTGTCCTCCTGTCTTTCCCCTCCTTGCCGGCTGCAGTGAGGCACAAGGGAAAGGAGGAAACTGTTTTAGCTGACCAAGGCCAGCGCTGCCCTGGGCAGATCTACAAACTGACCGGCGGTTTATTAAAGATGGAAGTTGGGGGATCACAATTAGAACTGTCAGGTTCTGGAAAGTGTCCTGGTGGTAATGGTGGGGTCAAAAAGGGGACTGAAAAGTCCCGGGAAACGTGGCTGGCTGCAGGAGCCGGGCGGGTGGCCGGGTGACCACCGGGGTCCCGACGCAGAGCCCCTGCTGAGTGGGGCGGTTCAAACAGATCCAGTCAGTTTGCTGTTTGTCAAGGGTATGGTGTGCAACCCTCAAGGGGTCAATACTTCTTCAAAGTGCAGATTTAGGAAATTGCAGTTTGGAAGTCAGTCCTTTAAATAATGTAAATGAATAAGGTAAATTCATAAATTATTTTAATGAAGTTAAAACACCTTGTGTCGTAAGACTTATTGTTCTGAATTGTGAAATTGATAGGATGTTTTCCATGACTTTTACTAGACCGTTTTTTAAACTACAGTCAGTGGAATTTTACCATCCTACACCCCGAGACACACAGCAATAAAGCAACCCTTATTTCCTTGTTGGTGTGAAGCTAATGTGACAACAAATAGTCTGTTAGCATAGGTTATTTCTTTGTACTACAAAACATGCAAATATTTCAATGATTATAGTATATCTCTATAATATTTTAAAAACATGATACAACATGTTTCTTTGATAAATTGAGTTACATAAAAGCAGCTTCACATATACATAATGCCTTTACAAAACACTCCCTCTATTTCAAGTTAAGTGTTCAGCTTGGGAATGTGTTCATAAAGAAACTTCATTTACCTTATTAAGAAAGACTTGTACATTCTCTTAAGTTTCAGATTTATTTTTTTTTTTATTAAAGAATCATTTTATCACTGTCTGGACTCCTGCCTGCCCAGGCTGCCTGAGGCTGGTGCAGGTTTGGTAGTTACAGTGCTGCTGAGTTCTGCAGTTTATTTGTGTTGGTTCATTGTTTATGAAGGATGCAGTTTGACTCCTTTGCACTTTTTTTCTGCTTCTGTGAATATTTTCCGTAACTGGATGTTTGTTTTGTAGTGTTAATCCTTAGTGGCTTGACAGTGACATGTTTCCCTCTAAAGGCTGTAAAACCATCAAAACTGGCATTAGCCCAGCAGGGCTCGCCCAGCGTTGTACCCGTGCCGCACTGTCTCGCCAGCATTTATTTATGCAGCATTGTTTTAAGGGACCGCGAGGGCTTTTGGCTCGGCAGCCACGCAAGCACGGTGCAGCCTCACGTTGCTGCGTGCCGGTACCTTGCTCAGAGGGGCCGGTGCCGCGGTGCCCGTGGTGCTCATGAGGAACACGAAGGCAGATGTGCTGCTCGGTACCTGCGTGCCAGGGCGGATGCGGGAACCTGGCCTGGGTTCCTCAGGGCGCAGGTCAGTGCTACCTGAGTACTGAGTACTTAGGGCTGCGTAGGTTTGCATTGGTTGTATCCTGAATTATTTGAAGTGTTTTATCCTGATACGAAAAGCAAAGTATGCTAGGGAGGGGTAGATATGTCTCCCACTTTCCCAGAGAAGGGAAAGATAGTTAAACACATACTAATAGCATAATTAATTTCCTCTTAACTCTGCAGCTCTGGCTGCACTGTCTCAAGGCTCTCTCTTTATAAAACCGCAGAGCGTTACTAAGCATCTGTTTGCTGGGTGAAATAGCCAGGTGTGCTTTGTGTGTGAGCAAGTGATTGTAGCCTGAAACATTGCTTCAGATGCTTCATGAGTCAGATCATTCATGATCGCAATAACGAGGTTATTCGTGGCAGGCTCCTCATTGTGAGAATGGTCCTTTGTTTGAAGTCTGTGTTGCGTATGTGTTACACTTCCGATCTGCAGATCGCTTCTCCGCTCGAAAACAGCACTGCAGTGGGGAACTGAAAGTGAAGGTCATTGCTGCTAAATTCAGGATGTTACTCAGTGCTGGAAATAATTGGGAAGGTTCATAGTTGAGTTATAAGCTTTAATCATGACTTTCGTTGAGATGGTACTGCTTCCTATTGTTCCTGAGGTTGACTTTTTATTTGTTTTTTAATGTGTTGGTGTTGTTTTTTTTTTAAACTCTGTCTGCTGATTAGAACTGGGTGAATCCTGCTTAGAGCGTTTAATTTCTTATGACCATGTAAGGGGTGTTCTCTCTTGATAGTGGTGGTCCTTTATGTGCACATACTTTTATTTAAGGAATGAGAGAAAAATCCAGTATTTCTTGAGTGCTTGGACTCAGCTTAATTTTAACATTTACCGGTAAACTTAGTTTTTTTGTAAAATGATGCTTGTTTGCATGGAATAACTGCTGTCAAGTCCCTATGTTACCAGGTGAGTATCTCCCACACCAAGGTGATTACGCTGTGTGGTGGAATCGTGACCAGACTATTTCAGGCTTAGGGCGGTGTTTTCTACTAGCTTATGGCTAGGACTTGTCTCCTGTAAGAGTAGACGGTCAGCCTGAAGCCAAGGTGAGTTTTGCTCCAGGCCTTTCCCCGAGGGGAGCATCCCTGTGTGATCGTCGTGTGCCTGGTGCCCAGAGCGGCTGGGGAGCTCGTCCCTGGCCAGGCAGGCTGGGGAGTGGGTGCCACCGGAGACTTCCTCCGCTCGCGGCATCCCATGAAGTTTGCGGGCAGGTCTGGTGGCTGCGTGGAGAGGAGGCAACCTCTGCCACCGCTGGAAAGTTGATGATGGTGATGATGATGGTGATGAGTCAGTGACGATAGCTGTACACAATATTCCCGCTTTCCTCTGGGAGAAGGGAGAGGCCATCCCAGCGTTGGGCCAGCACTTCAGCGGGAACCGCCTGAGCCGTTTGCTGCGGTAGAAGTCTAAAATAACCGTGTTTCCCGTGGAGAGTGTCAACAGCTTGTAACGAAAGCACAGAGCAAGCCTGGTTCCTGAAAAGCACATCAGAAACCAAAATAGTCCTTTTGTTTTTAATTCTTTGATGCCAGATTTTACTCTTGGAGCTCAGAGATTTCCTGGTGTTTTCATTTGAAACTGTACTGCTTCATGCAAGTGAACATGACTTAAAATAAATCCGGTCCAAGCGTTGCAGGGAATCTGTCCTGTGCTTGGGCATGTGATTTTAAATTTTTCCCACCAATTAATTACTTAATATCTTCTACAGGAGAAGATTGTTTCGGTTATCTGTGTTAGCTGTGAATTTTAAGCCCTGGTGCAAATTTGAATTCCAGGTCATTTTGTTGCAAGTTACCATAATATTTATACACTCAATTTCAATGATAAAAAAGCAACAGTTAATTGTCTGACAGGAAGAATAAGGCGTTTGACTGTTCTGTATTGTGTGGGGCGTTATGACAGATTTCTTTTGATTGTGTGGCATTGAAATTACACATCAGTAAGGTAACGTTACATTGTGTTATCTGTCTGCACTTCTACAAGCCATTTCATTATTGTAATAAAAGTCTACAGTAATCTGAAAGCCATTTTGTTATATATATGGTAATAATTACACACGTATGATTTTGTGTAGTTATACAGATCTACATTTTCTGCATCCTGTAGCAAGAGATAGGCTACTGTTAATCTTGAGATACTTTCCAGTTAACTGAATATAAAAATTGAATTTTTTACTGAAGGTTTTGGTGATCTCTGAAGGTATTCAGATTTTACCCATTTCAGTTTCAGCTGGCAAAAATGCTTTCACTGTCATTGCTGAGACAATCAAATTGGGTTTACTGAAACGGAGGTCAATTTTTTGAGGCTTACTTATTTACAAATGAGATTAAACGTGAACACGACTTAATAATATTGTTTGCCCTAAACAGTTGAAGGGTCAGTGTTTACTGCTTAGCTTTTCCACACATCTAGATCAGGGCTGCTTAAATTTCAGACTTTCATCTAGATTTGGACCATGAGTATATTTGACCTTGCTATGATTACATAAAGTTTCTCAGATGTTGTTGGAAATGTGGCATTTCTTGCTGATTTTTCCAGTATCTTGGAGAGTGGATTCACCATTCCTACTTGTCGAGATTGTGCATGACTCTTGGATGGCCAAGAAGACACAGATCGAGTGCACTACAAATAGCTGAGCAGACCTTAGTAAATTAACAGAGTAATGCAGATTAATATAGTGTTATCTTGTTATGTAGTGCAAAAGATTATTTTTCTCATGAAAGGCAAAAAAATGTGAACTGCCGGATCCTGTTCTCAGTGAACTCCTTGATATGACTGTTTTATTTACAAAAAAAATCCTGGTGTATTTGAGGAGAAACAATTTCTGTGTCAGTGTATCAAACCTTTGGTTTTTGTGATCAGAACTTAGTTCCCTAGTTTAATAGATATTAATTTTTTTGTTATGCTGTGCTGGAGGAAGCCCTGAGGATCTTACGTTGGTTGTAAGCATTGTGAATGTCAGAAAATATATTGGGAGTCAGGGATACTGACTTCTGACATTGTCCTCTATCTGTAAAAGTGAAAAATGAGCAATAATTATGTTGTGACTATAATAATATGTGTAAGCTTTAATTATAGAGATAGGAAAAGATCTCTTTGGAGTTACTAAGTATCAAATTTCAGTTGTCTCAATTCTTCTTATGTTTTGAGAAGTTCACAGATTTGCATTTGCAGTTTTATAGCAAATACCAGATTTTAAACTCTTTCCAGCAGGACCACTAACACATTCACTATGTGTTCACAACAGAGAAAAAAATCCTGAAAGAAAATCCTCCAATTTCCAGTTTCTGCAAAACTCTTAAAAGGAACAGTCACATGAAAATATTTTCTTAAAATTATTTGACAGTGCCATTCAGAAATGAGATGGTTTGTTGTCCTACTTGTTAGCTCAAGCACTACCAGATAATGATAATTCTTAGACCCGTGAGTATTAACTGCTAAATTTATTAAAAATGCTAGTATTTTATTCTGTTATTGTAGCTCTCCAAAGCAATCTATGTATTGCAAGGCAGTCTGCTCACGTTTTCTCTTTTACCATCATACTGTGCCTTTTTTTTTTTTTCAATTATTGTGTAGAAAAGGAGATGAAACTTTAATACACACCCTTAGTAAGGAAGTGTAAGGGAGAGAATAAGAGAAATTAGCCGTAAAAGCAGAAGGCAAAATTAAGTCTAAAATCTAAATAAAGCTCTTAACTGAACTTTGAAATATTTATCTAGATCAATGTGGTAACAATTTCCTCTATTAGCACTGTTAAAAAAAAAAATCTGGAATTATTTGCCCAAGGTTGAAGCATATCTTTGCTAGAAATGCGACATTGCTGTCTCTGGACCATTCAGTGGTCAATGTGGAACAATCATCTTATTCTTTACAATGGGCAGTTTATCTATATCAAAATTTGCTCCTTAAGATCTTCACAAATGCTGGGGAAAGAGGGACCTTTTCCTGTGTTTGGGGTTATTCCTCCCATACAGAAAGACATCAAAATATTTGTCTGCTGAAGTGTTTGTTCTCAAGACCTCTGGAAACCAGTCTTGCCGTGAGACTGAATTGGTTCATTGTTCCGCTTAGCGCTAAATAAATAAAACATCTTCATGCTTAGCAGGAATGGAAATGTATTTCCATGCTCGTGAACTTCTACAGAGAAATCCATTTGCTCTATCTTCAGTATAACAACAATGTTGACAAAATTTCTGGATGCCTGGCATCATTGTTTGCCATTACCAGAAGAATTTAGAACTCGTGGTAAAAGGCCATTACACCACCCCACAGTAAGGCTATGTTTCCTTATATTCCTCTATTGGAATTGTTCTGACTTTGAACAAGGGATGGTACCATGCTTCTGTATCATACTGGTGAAATATTTAAACAAAGTTACAAATGGGAAGAGCGGCTGTTCCAACTAGTTTGGCTGGGAGGCAACATTATTAAGGCTTCTGCATGTACACACCCTTCTTAATCACTGAAAATTTCGTAAGGTATTTTTGGCTTAGTGCACGAGCTTGGCTGTAGAGCTGGAGTAGCTGACCTTCAAAGCTGAAGAAGACCTTGAATTATAGCCAGCAGATTATGTTCTGTACACCGTAGAGATGGCCTGAATCGGAGCTTTAACCATCAGAAGATTTCAGAACAACGAGTAAAAGCAAACTGAATGCAGTTTTTGAACGTTTAGTCTTGATTTATTTTGTTAAACTATTGTGCTTGGAGAGATACTGGCCAGTCCATTTACGACAGCGCCAAAGTGCACATGGTCGAGGCAGATATCTTGGTAGGCAGAGTCACAAAAACCTTTTGGAAGCATCCTTTCATCTTGTGGTGCAGTGTGGGTGGAATCACCAAGAGATTACTGTCATTAACTACTCTCACGAGAGTCCTAACGGAGACAGCTTTTCAACACCAAGCCTGAATCATGAAGCATGCCTTTGATTGATTGCAGTCTCATGCTGGGGAATGTAACCAACGTCTCGGTTCAGCTGCCAACACACTGATGCCCAGCGATACTTGAGATGTTGCTGAGGGTGTTCCACTTGGCCTCCAGCAGTGGCTCTAGAAGGACGTCTCCTGCGGGAGGTGCACCCTAATGAATGTTGGGATGGTAACTGGAAACAGAGAGTAGAGTGTGGTAAGCCTTCTGTTATTTAAATTCATCTGAGAATTTGTTGGGGTTTTTTTTCCATTTTCAACCTCCTGCCTTTGACTTTTTCCTCTGATATAAAGAAGACTTAGAATTTTATGTAAAAGGGTACCAGACTGACAGCAAGGATATCAGCCACTTCTCACAGAAGTGGTAGTCTTGGTCTTCATCTCGGGCAATAACGGCCAGATGACCAAAACTTCGTATTCTTTCTTTAGTCTGTTTGACATGAAGATTAGCAAATCATAAAATGTCTTTTACTTTGGTGATCTCCTCATTATAAAATTGAAGGCTTCTTAGGGCAGTTCAGCGAAGCTTGCGATGCATTTCCTCTTGGATGAGAGCCAGAGGATTCCAGCATGGTCGTTCTGGCACAGTTGGTATGTTTTATAAAACAGGTGTCTACATGTGTGTAATAAAGCTAGTTATGCTGATAAATCCGAACAGATAATTTAAAAATATGTGTTACAGTGAACAAGGCTGGTGATTTACCGTGTCAATAAAACAAAATAGAAGCAGCATTTCTGTAATGTGTGTAATGTACAGTAATTCTGTCTGTAATGTAATGGCTTCATTGTGTGAGCCGTTTTTAAATTCCTGCTCAAGATGTTCTGAATCCAGATGTTCATGTATTTTTCTTTTATCACTATCTGTCTTTCAGTTAAAATCTGTAAAACTGATTCTCTTCTTGCTTACAGTGGTATCAGCCAGTCAGGTTAACCAACAACAGTCCGTGATAAAGGGTATAAAATCAATGAGGAAATGGAGAACTGAAGCATAAACATTTAAAATATATGTAGTAAACGAAAATTGTCAGTAGGGTTGCATTACTAAAGAGTTACTTTTCCAGGTGGTTGTCCAGTTTTTCTTTGAAATCAAGAAATCTTTTTAATCCTGCCTGTATCGCTTACATCAGACTGTTGCTAGCTGAGTTACTAAGACTCAGCAGTGCCTCAGGTATTCTGGAAATCTTAGAGAAATGGACTGGATGTTTCACTGCAATGTTTCATCATTAGCATTGCAAGTTTTGGGGCTTCTTTAATACATTTTCTTACAAATTTTTGAAGTCTCGTTCCTTATTTCAGATTAATGCTCCATAGGATTGAACTAATTATCACCATGTTCATTTGGAGTCCCATGACCTCCAGACAAAGGTCTTCAATGTTTTGTAAGGCCCATGAACAGCTGAAAAAAAATTAAGCTCAAATGCTATAACCTCCATGATTACTGATACTGAATTCAAAAATGAGGCTTTACAAGGAGGGGGTTATATTGCATTAGCAAAAGTTCTTGTAAGACCCACAGGGTATGTGGTAGTTTGGCCTCTGTTCCTCAAGTGCCTGAGGCACTCCAGGAGTTGCCTCCGACTCCAGGAAGAGCTAGCAGCTGTCCCTCAAAATTTCAAAGATGCAGAGAGAACTGCCACTGAAAGTCCTGGGTTCTCCACTGATTTCGGGTTTTCCTTAAATGTGTCCAGACTGGATGCCTTTAATGAAAGTGTGCTGAAGTTGAAGATCAGTTAGTCAGGATCTGTAGATGAGTATCTACATAGTATAACTATATCTGTATAGTATATCTATATAGTGTCTGTACATTCAGGATCTATATACAAGTCAATTATTTAAGGGGTGTGGCTTGCATAACACATTAAATGATAATCCAATCCCTCCTTCATTTAATGCTCTATTTGGAGAAGTCCAGCATCCCCAAGAGGCCACCTGGATGTGAGCTGATAAACGGAATAGTAGCAGGCTCTTTTCCCCTCTGTAGGATGGTTTGTCTTCACACGTGAGCCCTGAGAATAGGTCTGACCTTGAGTGGATTTATCCTACGTGTCTTGTCGCGGGGCAGTGCATACATTGCTCCTATTGCCTCCCTTCCTCCTCCCCAGGATACCAAGCCAGAGCTAAGGGTAGCGTGGGTGAATTAACACCTCTTCCACTTTGTTTTCAGACTGTTTTGACCAGTGTGAGTTTAGGAGCGTAGATTCCCCTTGGAGCCTGTCTGAGCTGCCAGGTGAGGGTAAGGGGGTTGTTCAGTGCGTTGTCTGAAACAGTAGATACACGAATCCTCTGCAAACTGGGAACAGCATTTCACGTAAAGCACTTCTTTTGTGTGTCCTGACTCAATGGTCGTCAGTTAATCGTAGAATCTCGTTCTCTTAGCTGTGTGTGGTCGGGAGTCTGCAGATCTAAATTCAGACTTCTAAAGAGCAGTAGGGTCTGTAGATAAAAGGCTCGATGCACATGCGAAACACTGTGAGAACAATTTATGCATTGTGCTTAGGTTGAGCTGTAATTACATTTTGTGACCAAGAGGAGGAAGGAAATATCTTTTACAGTGTTGGGATTTGTGGTGCTTTTCATGAGTTTTGGCACTGCAACAGTGTTGGGGCTCTTTTATTGTGTACTGCAAATCTTTCCTAGACGAGAGTAATAAGGATGAAAGCAAGAAAACCGTGATATTGATTGCTTAGAAGAGAGCCGTGTGTGATAATCCATTCTAAATCAAATGATGATATACAATAAATAAACATTTAACATATAGAAAAAAAGCATTGAGATGTCTACACTTTGGTGAAAAATAAAAGTGAAATACTCTTTCTGTGATACTGCATTTCCCTTGATTGTCCTATGTATAAATTGAAAATAATTGCTCCTAAATCAGTGAAATTATATTACAGCTCAACAAAAGGTGGGAATTAGCGTCTGCTACTTGTTTACTGGAGACCTGAAAAGTTCCAGTACCCGTTTTGAAGGCAGTGTATTTTGTGGTCTCACCATACCTGGCATTAATGTGAAGAGTTAAGAAACTGAAATTGATAAAAAGTGTCTATATAGCAATGAGTTCCAGATCTGATCAGGAGGAAGAGAGCTCGTGTGAATCAGGTTCCTACACTGAGAGCTGTAGGGCTACCAGTCTTCAGACATAAGTGGGTGATAGCTCTGAGAACAGGTTCCAGTTTAAAGCAAACACTGGCATAGAGGTAATCTTTGTTTGATGGCCCCATCCTTTCCACCTGGTAACAGAAAGTAGTATATTTAAACAAGCAGCTATTTGTCATAGTTTTTGTGAGTGTTTGCATGCATAGGATGATTTAGATTTTTATATACAAAATATGTGTAAATCAAATAACGTGTAAATTTGTGTGTATGTTCTTGTTTTTTGGTGATATCTACAGTAGCAAGTATCAATGTTGAACTCTATAGTTACTAGCAAGTCAACATGTAAAATAAATGCAACACTCGTACAAACATTCTGCTTACCGTTTTTATCCTCAGAAAAGTCCAAGGTTTTATTGCCTCTCTCAGCCAATGTATAATGACGCAGCATTTTCACTGCTGAAGAAGATAAATTTGTTATGCAAAATTTGATAATACTAATTAATCTACCTGTTTTCCTGAGTCTCTGCCCAGTTAGTGCGGTGTTGACATGGGGATAGGTGACCAAGCCTTAGGTGCCTGAACTTCTTGCAGTAAATCTCAAGAGCATACACAGGGCACATCAGGACATGGGTGCAATATGCAATAGATGTTATGCTTGTAGTATCTTGGACCTTATTTGAATAAAGATGTTGGAGGCTTTATGCCTTGCAGATTAAAAATGAGTGGAATGAATGAAGAATTGGACCGGAGTTGAATTAATTGTTTCAACACCAGCTTTCAAGTGAGGCTGGATTGAAATGACCCTGCTTCTGATTTAGAATTGTAAGAGTTTTTTAGAAAGCAAAACTCAAAAGTTTTGGGTCGAAAGTTACCATCTGGTTCATGGAGAACAATCCTGTGCTTTTGGCAATATCCACTGCATAAATACTCAGTAGTAATATGACTGGTGTAAAAATAGTTTGTCACCATATGTTAATGTCATGTGCTTCTGTGGATACAACCTCTAGGCTGCAGGTATGTGGCATTGGTAAAACAATGACACAGGCAGCAAATATGACACAGACCTGATCAAGGAAGGAACAACGCAGGTTTTACTGATGATATCTCCAGTATTCAGAAAGAATTGCACTAGTTTTTGTCACTGTAAAATACACATAGTATTAGCAAGACCCTTCATGGTAGCCTTGCCTTGTCATTTTTTTTCAGTGGTAATGCACGCTTTTTTGTACCAGAAAGGAAGAAACTAATTAGGTCCTTTTACAAGTACATGTGAAATACACAATAAATAAAATCTTATAAGAGTGCTACTTAAGGTTATAGTGTTCATCTGTCAGCCTCAGAAGAAAATTCCAATATAATCGCAGTACAATGAGTGCTTTATGTTATGTGACTAGCACAGGTATCATAATAGTTTTCCTTCTCTTGATATATCGGTAATTTACTGGATAGTGGCATGAGGTACTGATTTGTTTTATGGCTAAGAACGTAGAATAGTGTTAATGCTCCATATTCTTCAGACTGAAATGGTTTGGATGCCTTCTGTGTTTTATTGAGGTCTAGTGCTATATTTAAATGTGCGTTACCTAGCTGATTTATTGGCTTTTCATAACTGTGCCTGAACTGTCTCAAATACTCTCCTATCCCAAATCATTCAGTCTGTGTTATAGTCCCTTAGACACCAAGTCCTGACAGCTGCCTGTCCTGTACGATCATTTGTGCTTTTATTCTCTAATGGAAAGTGTAATTAGAGAGCAATGATTTAGCTTTGGTTTTGACATACACTTCAAACTTACAATACTCTTCTTTTTTCATCTGCTGCTGTCTTCTTATTCAAGTGTTATAAATATCTCTTACTTCTCTCCAGTTAACCTCCCAGCTCTCTGAGAGGTGGAATGCTGTGTCCGTTAGCCATATAAATGCTTGTTGTCTGGGAGGGGAGAAGAAGAGTTATTTCACTTAGTCAGCCTAGTGTGGGAATTTGGAGAGGCAGAATGTAATTAATTATCAAGCCTGAATTTTGGCCAAGGCTCTGTTAGACTGAAAGTTACAGTTTATTAATTTCTTTCATTCTTGTGATGATAGGAGGAGCAGGAGGGAAACAATAGAGTGGGATTTTATGCTGGTATAAGAGAGTTTGGACTCTTACTGGGGCAATGTGTTTCAGTTGTCACCGTCTTAAGCTGGACTGCTTTATGTGGCTGTGGCAGAAGGTGGGGTGTAAAAATGATAGGACAGCTTCGAATGAAATGATTTGCAGGGAAAAAGTGGTTAATTATACATAAATCAAACTCACGAAAAAACAACCAGAGCATGAAAGAGCTACAGTGCGTGCCCTCTGCCTTTCACAGACCATTTCCAATTCACTTGCTGCTTTGTGTTGCTTTTCTGAGGCAATTCTTTTCGCTTTATGTGCATCAACACACATTTTGTCATAATTTGTTGATGGTAACTTTTGGGCCAGATCTAGCAACTCCCTAGCAGACTATTGATCAGTTAGATCAAGTAGAAATCAAGGAGTTTCAGCAAAAGTTATTTTGTAAGTGTATTTTATTTGGTTCCCCTGCTAGCTCTAGAGTTAATTTTTGTAGGGAAGAAGTAGATGACAGTGACAAGTAGTAAGACTGAATGCGTCCAGAACTGGGACTGACTTTGCCCTCTTCAAGGAGCTACTGGGAGGAATCCCGTGTGCCAGGGCTCTCGAAGGCAGGGGGGTCCATGAGTGCTGGTCGCTCTTTAAACAACACTTCTTCCATGCACAGGAGCAATGCATCTCCCTGAGAAAGAAATTTAGCAAAGGAGGCAGGAGACCTGCATGGTTAAACAAAGAGCTTCTAGCGGAGATCAGGCAGAAGAGAAAGGCCCTTGGAATGTGGAAAGAGGGACAGGCCACTTGGGAAGAGTACAGAAACGTGGTGAGAGCATGCAGGGATGCGACGAGGAAGGCCAAGGCTCACCTGGAATTGAAGCTGGCAAGGGATGTCAAAAACAACAAGAAGGGCTTCTTCAACTACATCAGCAGCAAAAGGAAGGCTAGGGACAATGTGGGGCCGCTGCTGAATGAGGCGGGTGTCCTGGTGACGGAGGATGCGGAGAAGGCAGAGCTACTGAATGCCTTCTTTGCTTCAGTCTTCAGTGCTAAGACTGGCCCTCAGAAATCCCAGGCCCCGGAGGTAAGAGAAGAAGCCTACAAAGAGGACGACTTTCCCTTGGTCGAGGAGGACTGTGTGAGGGATTGCTTAAGTGATCTGGATGTCCACAAATCCATGGGCCCCGATGGAATGCACCCACGAGTGCTGAGGGAGCTGGCGGATGTCATTGCTGAGCCA
The DNA here is from genome assembly GCF_030867145.1 of Opisthocomus hoazin. Lineage (NCBI taxonomy): Eukaryota > Metazoa > Chordata > Aves > Opisthocomiformes > Opisthocomidae > Opisthocomus > Opisthocomus hoazin. Next base: position 51,525,535 of record NC_134417.1, read on the forward strand.
CTCTCCATCATCTTTGAGAGGTCCTGGAGGACAGGAGAGGTGCCCGAGGACTGGAGAAAGGCCAATGTCACTCCAGTCTTCAAAAAGGGCAAGAAGGAGGACCCAGGGAACTACAGGCCGGTCAGCCTCACCTCCATCCCGGGAAAGGTGATGGAGCAGCTTATCCTGGAGGCCATCATGAAGCAAGTGGAAGAAAAGAAGGTTATCAGGAGTAGTCAGCATGGATTCACCAAGGGGAAATCATGCCTGACCAATCTGATAGCTTTCTACGATGACATGACTGGCTGGGTAGACGAAGGGAGAGCCGTGGATGTTATCTACCTTGACTTCAGCAAGGCTTTCGACACAGTCTCCCATGATATCCTCCTAGGGAAGCTCAGGAAGTGTGGGCTGGATGAGTGGTCGGTGAGGTGGATTGAGAACTGGCTGAATGGCAGAACTCAGAGGGTTGTCATCAGCGGCGCTGAGTCTAGTTGGAGGCTGGTGACAAGTGGTGTCCCTCAGGGGTCAGTACTGGGCCCAGTCTTGTTTAACTTCTTCATCAACGACCTGGATGAAGAGTTAGAATGTACCCTCAGCAAGTTTGCTGACGACACCAAACTGGGAGGTGTGGTAGATACACCAGAAGGCTGTGATGCCATTCAGCGTGACCTGGATAGGCTGGAAAGCTGGGCAGAGAGGAACCTGATGAGGTTCAACAAGGGCAAGTGCAGGGTCCTGCACCTGGGGAGGAACAACCTCATGCACCAGTACAGGCTTGGGGTGGACCTGCTGGAGAGCAGCTCTGCGGAGAGGGACCTGGGTGTCCTGGTGGACGACAGGTTAACCATGAGCCAGCAGTGTGCCCTGGCTGCCAAGAAAGCCAATGGGATCCTGGGGTGCATCAAGAAGAGTGTGGCCAGCAGGACGAGGGAGGATCTTCTTCCCCTCTACACTGCCCTGGTGAGGCCTCACCTGGAGTACTGTGTCCAGTTCTGGGCTCCCCACTTCAAGAAAGATGAAGAGCTACTGGAGAGAGTCCAGCGGAGGGCTACGAGGATGGTGAGGGGACTGGAGCATCTGCCCTACGAGGAGAGGTTGAGGGAACTGGGCTTGTTCAGCCTGAAGAAGAGAAGGCTGCGAGGGGACCTTATAAATGCCTACAAATATCTGAAGGGTGGGTGTCAGGAGGATGGGGCCAAGCTCTTTTCAGTGGTGCCCAGTGACAGGACAAGGGGCAATGGGCACAAACTGAGGCACAGGAAGTTCCGTCTGAACATGAGGAAGAACTTCTTCCCTCTGAGGGTGACGGAGCACTGGAACAGGCTGCCCAGGGAGGTGGTGGAGTCTCCTTCTCTGGAGATATTCAAGACCCGCCTGGACAAGATCCTGTGCAGCCTGCTGTAGGTGACCCTGCTTCGGCAGGGGGGTTGGACTAGATGACCCACAGAGGTCCCTTCCAACCCCTACTATTCTGTGATTCTGTGATTCTGGGGGGGAGGACGAGCTATGTATCCACCGAGGCCTGTCTTCTGCCATGTTGTTGGGAGCACGTGCCACATCAGCCAGCACTAAGGGGAATAGCTTCACGCAATGGAGGAGCGGGGCTGGGGAGTAGATCAGTCTTCGACAAATACACCTCTTGTTAAGTTTCAGTTGTCTTCCTCTGCACTAAAATTCTTCAAATGTCATCTAATAGTTTCAATTATTAGACAAATCGGGCAAGTTAGATTTAGGTTAGATTATTACATAAATTATTATTATTTATCTAATTATTTAAATTATTAATTGTTTAAATTCAAGGTCCTAACTTTTCTGAATCTCTTGTTTTTATGTATTTGTCTTCTTAAATGCATGGTATGCAAAGTCCCAATATGTTTCTGTTCTTAAATAATACAAAAAAAAAATTCATACAGAATTAGATCTGTTTTTCTTCTGTCTGTCAGGAAATGCTTGCATTCTGAAAAGGCTGTAGCGTTGTGCTGTGTAATTGTTCTGCCATCCTTGTAAAAGAAGATGTACTTTGTCCTGTTAAAATGAGAACTACTTGAGACACCGCAATTATTATGAAACTGCAAATCATGTCTCTCCTGGGAGAGGGTGATGTTCGTCACTGAAGGAAAGTTGGCATTCATAAGCACATAATCAATGAAAACAGTGCTGTCATAGTGGGTACTGAATTGTATATGATATATGATATTGTACAGGGTAGGAGGAAAAGCAGGGTCCAGCAGCACAGCCAGTGTTCCTTTTCGCCTTCTGGCTTTTAGACTGATTCATCATATAACCAGCTAGTTAGGAAAGTGGAATTCACTGCTGAAAGGAGAATATGTGAGTAGCATAGAAAGTGAGCTGAAGACTGGGGGTGGAAAATTATAATCAATAATTTAAATTGATACATTTCTATGTGCATTTCTAGGTATAATCTCTGGGTACAACCTTGAACTCCCAGCCACAGAAAATTTTCTGCCTGATTTCATTCATTTTCATCTCTGGACCATGGTGTAGTTGTATGAGCAATGCCTGCTCTGTGTTGAGCAACCATCACAAGAAGGGTAAATGATTAACCAACACTTGCGCTGCCTTTCCTGCTGTTGCTCAAAAATCCCTGCAGAAATCAGTGAAAACCTTCTGAAATCCTCCTGTGCTGAGGCTGGGTACCCGTCCCGCTCACGTGCCCGCAGAGGATGGCGGTTCGGGGGTTCCCTGTCTTTGCATTCTGGCAGGGTGACCTTGGGCATGCCGTCACATCACAGCTGTGGTGGAGCAAAGATGCCGGATCTGGGTCTGAGCGGTGGCCGCTCCAGTGGCAGGGGCATGGGGATGTTGCCCACACCGACTTCGTGCTGCTACTACGGCTGGGTAGCAGGTGGCTGCGGAGGTGCGCGCTGGGATGCACGGGAGCTGTAAAGTAAACAGACTGTTTGCCTTTCCAGACGGTTTTATTCAACGTTTTGTTCTCAGTCGTGATTGGTAGCTCCAGCATCCTCTCCCCAGGACTGCTGAAATGAAGTTGTCTATAGCTGGATTTGTGAGGAAACAGGGAAAGTTTTTCAAAGGCATAAATTTCCTTAAAACACTCAGTAAGAGCTATCCGACTGATTTCTGTTTGAGGTACTCAGATGATCTTTCTCATTTTTTACAGATAAGTTTCTAATCATGGAAAAAGGGGGATAAGTTTATATACCCTTTAAAAAGAGGAATCTTCTCCTGGTAAACAGAGGTTTATTTCTGACTGCAGTTATGGGGATGCTTAGAGTGTAAATAACAGGATACCTGCGCAGAGGTGCCTAAATATTTAGGAGCAGCGTGTTGTAGTTGGTGTTGCAGAACGTTAGCTTTGCATTGTCCATTTCTGAGTTACCATGTGATGATGTCCTTTTAAGTGCATTTTGTTCTAATTTGGGTGCTGTACACACAAAATACACAAAGTTTATAAAATCAAGCGCGGTTATGCTACTGGTGACCCTGTCTGGCTGTTTCTTTTCATCGTAAACCATTATCCAAGTCCCTTCAGACAGCTAATTAAATCCTCTTTTTTTTTTTTTGACCTCTACTTCAGGGGATCCTACTCTCTGTTCTCTGCATAAGTGGTTTATATGGGCCAGGTATGCCTTCTTTCTCCTCTTTTTCGCAGGTTTTCCCCCGGGGAGCGTGGGTCAGCCCAATCCTGCTCTTGGTCCCATCTGACCTCTGTCCCAGGCTGCGGCACAGGCAGCAGCAAGGGCAGGGAGGGCGTCTCACCTTCCTCCAGCAGTGATGGCAGGGGGGCATCTCGTCTTCCTCTCCTCGATGGTACCCGTCGTTCAACCCCATATCGAGCACCTCTCGCAAGTTTGCAGCACCATCAGATTTGAACTGGTTTTAACTGGCCTGGCAAAAGCCACTTCCCTGACTGAAATGCACCTTCTGCCTATTTAAAACAGGAAGGATATTTGAATCCTTGAAGGAGGAGCTACCTGATATTATTTTCTCATTGTTTTACAGTGTCTTTTTTCCCTGGATTTTATCGTGGAAATCATTGAACAGTTTTGGCTGATGTAAGAAAAAATCACCTGAGGCACACATCCAACATGGAAAGTTTCAGCCCGAACGATAAGTCTGGCAAAAGAATAAGCAGGTGCAAATCGGATCTGAGGGGAAGTATTCGATAGTCCTTAGTAACAGGCTGTGTCACAATTCCCACCTATGTGTATTGAATTGGCAAGAACACTTCAACATGCATGCAACTTGCACACACTCTTATCCAGTGCATTCTGCTGAAATGCATATCATTTAATTAAATAATCCAATTAACATGCATAAGAATCACTCTGTCTTAATATGACTGCAGCTAATCGCATCTGTTGTTAAACCTGTTAATTGCTTATCATCTATTTTGCTGAGTTTGAGTTTTACAACAGCAAACAGAAGAACAAATGCTCGGTGTCCTTTATAACTATTGCTGCCACACATATTAGAAGAATTGCAAAATTTTTGTCCATCCTCAAAAATACACAGTAAATTTATCATATAAAAGGTCAGTATTTGAAATGTTATTGTGACATGCAAAGCTGTCCAGCAATTAATGATTGAGGGAAACAATAACTTAGCGGAAAGCCTTCAGTCTTCATTCTTCTGATACATAATTTTGGTTATTTCCATATTGCCTTGTTCTTAGTGGGAGTCAGAGGAAGGCTTTAGTTCAATATTCTCTAGCCCTAGCTAAGAGACTCTGTTGTGTTCTCATTATGTTTGCCTCACATAATCACTCACTGTTAATTTCAAGAATTTCTGTGTGTTTGTGAGTCCTAGACAATGAGCTGATCCAAAATGAAGTGTGATTCATTGCCTTCTGACTTTACACAGAGCTTTTCCGTGTGGAAAACAGCACATGAATCTGGGTGTTAACTGCAGCTTGAGCACAAATAACTTTCCTGCTATGTACAGTGCCTTCATTCCTAGGCAAGGTCAGTGATCTGGTCAAGTGAGGCTTTTTTGTTTGGATGGGCCTCTCTTGCCCACATTCCTTACAATCATTTTTTCCCTATATTCAGGTGTGCTTCCTGAATGAACTCAGTCTTTGTGGAGAGGTCTTGGTATTTACTGTTGCCACAAATTGGCGATGTGTTGCACCTAGCGTTAGTACTCCTAGGACCAGATGGGAAACGCTAGGGTGCTGTGGCAAAAGCAGCAGTGACCATGAACGCCTTTCCTTCACCTTGTTTGTTCTGATGAGTTCACAGTGTGCCACCGGGCTAAGGGATGCTGGGGCAGGAAGGCTGAAACTTCCCAGGGAAACATAGAGAAGGAAGGCGGTGTGCAGAGAACACTGCCATAAAGCTTATAATTTTTAGAGGAGCTGTCTGCGGGAGTGCTGTAGGCTTGGAGAAATTATGATCTCAGGAGATCGCTTGGCTGCACCCTGGGATGTTGTGGTGGTTTAATCCAGCAGCTGGCAGCTAAGCACCAGACAGCTGCTCGCTCACCCTTCCTCTCTGGTGGGATAGAAAGGAGAAATGGACAAATGGTAAAACTCGTGGGTTGAGATAAAGACAGTTTAGTAAGATACCAAAGGAAATACCAATACTGCTAATGATAATGAATGTATAAAGCAATCTATACACAATACAATTTTTTCCTCACCGCCTGACGATCAGTTGCATAGCCAATCCCCAAGCAGTGGTTGCGGAACCCGCAGATTTCATGGAGCTCACAAATTTTGTGGATTTCTCTGAACTCACGAATTTCACAGAACTCACCAAACTTGCGAAAAAAAAGTCTGACTTCACAGAGAAGTTTGAACTCCCGGAAAAGAGAGGACCTCCTGGAAAAGAGGTTCCTGCCCCCCGGCCAACCCCCATTTATAAATTGAGCATGATATCTGCATGGTGTCTACGTGATGTCTCTGTGATGTCTATGGTATGGAATATTTCCATTGACCAGCTTGGCTATCTGTCTGGCTATGCTCCCTCTCAGCTCCTGTGCACCTGCTTATTAGCTGAACATGGGAAACCAAGAAAGTCCTTGATTTTCTTAACTAAAACCATCAGTGTTATCAACATTCGTCTTGTACTAAATCCAAAACACAGCAGCTACTGGGAGGAAAATTAACTCTATCCCAGCTGAAACCAGAACAGAATATACCCATTTATGGGAAGAGTCTTCTCACAACGTTATAGGTAGAGCTATATAAATTTGAGTGGCCTAAGTAAACCCAGAAAATCATTGCCATAGCATTAAACAGTTTGATTTGGGACTTTGAGTCCAGGAACCTCTGCTACTTAGTTCTCTGGTAGGCATGGTAGATACTTGCTGGTTAGGGTGCACAGGAGGGAAAGGATTAAAAGAAAAAAAGTAAGTAAAGCATTTGGGAATTCAGTGCCTGAGCACAGCACATAGGATTAAAGCCTGCTAGAAACCCTTGACGAGAGAAAGGATGTGCAGTTAAAATGATGATTTATCATTTGGGCAAGTTCTTTTGGAAGAAGGAAGGTGGTTGACTGAATCTTCCGGTGAACATGGTGAGAGTGGCGGTGGTTACTTTTCTGGTTCCGCTCCCTGTCCTGACTTGGCCAACTTTTCCTCCTCTGCTAGCCTTTTCATGGTGGGCAGAGCCAAGGATGATTTTGCACCAGTATGACAGCACCATGCCTTGTGGTCACTTCTAATATGAACACAAATGATGGAAGAACAAGGAGGAGACAGTGGCGGGGCAGGGAGAGAAGAAGACAGAGTACAGGGGTACTGTGGCTGTTTTGTGGGAACAAAGGATTGTGTGTTAGGGGAGAAGCTGGCTCTTGTGTGCGAAAGGATTGTGTGTTAGGGGAGAAGCTGGCTCTTGTGTGCGTTGAGATCTGCACCACACATGCTGATGTGTGATCATGGCCAGTGACCTTGTCCCTGTGCGGGTCTGGATGTCGCAGGGGTTGAGGTTTGCCAGCCAAGGACTGACACTCTCGAGGAGCGTGAAGGCTGACTATTTTTGGCAGAGAATCCTTGCTCTTTCCGGAGTCACTTGGAGGCTTGTGGAGACCATGAACTTACAGTCTTTTCTGCTGCAGAGCTTTAAAGGTGGATGGCAGATGGAATAAGTTCATCTTCTGGTTATTTCTTTCCTCAACTAAACCTGCTTTCTATTTGTGCCTGCGTGAGCTCACTCATTTACATTCCCATACTGTGCTCTCTCTTTCTTTTTTCTTTTATTTTTTTCTGAAGTATCCTCCTATAGCATCCCCAGAATCCAATACCGTACTAAGTCTGTTCAGACACAGAGGGGTCGTGATACTTGTTCCATGTGCAGGCTGATGAGAATGTCAGCGCTCCCGTGGAAAGGGTCGTGACGGTCTGGATCAGGGATTTAAGCCTAGGCTGAAGCCTCTGTCCTTGCAGGTGCTCTCAGCTGGATGCTGGGTCATCAAGATGTCTTATCTGAACTAGGACTTCATCCGTAACTCAGCCTTTCCATGCAGGGAAAGGCATGCTAATAGGAACCAAATGGGCTGCTTTTTCCCAGCAGTGCTACCCAGCCCTGCCCAGGACGTGCCAAGGACCCAGAAACATCTTGTGCCTGCTCTTAACATAGTTCTGGGATGGCAGTGGTTGGTATTCCTATTCAGAGTGACAGATTTTTAGGTTCCCTTAATAGTTCTGCATCTAGCAGTCCTTGCTACAGTATACTGTAAATATATATGAAACCCTGCTGTGGTCTCCACAGCTCTGCAGTAACGGTAGAACTGTCCAGCCCAAGAGACAGAGCATTTTCCCCTAAATTCATTGCTCCATCTGTTTTCGGATTAACTGAGGAGGATGAAGGGAAAGAGCAGCATAATAAAACTCCTCTGTTGCATCACTTAAAATTCTCAGAAAATGTTTGTAAAAATTAATGTTGCTTCTCTTCAAGCTGCGGGGGGGCACAAGTCTTCAGTCAATTAAATCCTCATTTCTGGATTTTTTTTTTTCCAGCAAGGCTTCTTAAATGTGTTTGTGCTATTATGTGTGTCTGGTGTCATTTTACTAGCTAAAATAATCACACAAGTTTTGCATATTTTAGCTATATACTAGATAAGCAAATAATAATGGGAAACATGAAAATATTGTTCAAATTAGGAATCAAAAGTTGATGTAATCTGAATGTGAGCCACATGAGTCTGAATTGTCTGACTAGTTTAGATTGGGAAAATAATGGAAAGAAAACCTAAGAACATGTTAAATACCTTCTGTATATTACATTCGGTTATCCTGGATAAAGCAGAATATTATCTAAAACTCCATATTTCTTTTTGTGACGATCCTTTCCAGTCTTAAGAGGGCAACCAAGACAAAATAAGATCTGTGAGCTGCCGTTTTCTTTGCTAGCTATACAAAAGTTATGCTGGTAATTTGTTCTTGAGCAGGTGAATGTGTCTGTTCTTACTGTAGTCCTGATTTTCATTCTGAATAGAGATATTAATCTGGAAGGCTGTACTTGATTTGTGGACCCAACTGGTGCGATATCTATAGGCCAGATAGGAATAGTTTTATCTAAAGATACTAGCTCCTTTAATAATAAGTCACCCCTTCTTCTCAGTGTAGTTTATCCCACTACTTTTTTCTTCCAAGTCCACTGAGGGCCGGTATCCTGAGAAGACCTCCGTTCCCTGCACTTTATGTCTGACCTCCCAACAGTAGTACTTGTTTACCTAGAGAGATAATTGTTTTCTGGAGAGCATCCAGCTGATAACTTACTTTTTCATTAGACCCCTTTTTCCTATTAGTTATCTCCTGTTAGTTGATCTGTGTCATTTGATAAAACTAATTAGGTAATAAAAGACTGTTTCTGAACTCCTCCCTTCAATTTTGGCATGGTGAAATGTACTTCTTGGCACCTTGCTCTTTCCTCATAAAGACTGCCTTCAGTTGACAAACAACAGTCATCCAAAAGAAAACAAGGCAGTTCACGCATCCTCTCTTGATATATCCCTGTGCTGAAAAAAAGTAGTTCCTAACAAATTATTTGTACCAGAGATAGTGACATAACCTTGGCTCTGTTTTAGAGTTTTGCAAATGTTTGCGGAGCATCTCAAGAGACCAGGCTAAATATACTCAATGAAACCATTCAGCGTTCTACTAAAAGCATTTTGTTTCCTAGGACTTTCCTCCCTTCTGAAAATGCCCTCCCACAGCTGCATTACATTTATTAGAAGGTGATGCTGGTATGAGGTAGGAACATCACATTTTGTATTTTATTTTAAAATTTACCCTAATTTTCAGGTTTCCTTTTTAGATTACATACTTATTTTGTTGAAATCTCAATGGAAGGAAAGTTTATTATTAGCTTCAAGTTGAAGTATACCCATCCAATGAGAAAGAGGCTGATCAGGTTATGCTTCATAAAAATTTTTGGTGTGAAGGTTTTGAGGTGTTGTGATATGCAGCATTTCAAAACCAATTAGCAAAGAATTGCCATTTCTGTATGGCCAATGGCCTCCGCTACATCCAGTAAGGTAGGAATTGCATGAGGACACTGGTGGATTTTTTTCTTGATTGCTGCATGTGTGCACCTCAGGAGAAGGAAGATCTCAAAGCTTCCTTCGAGAAGAATATGGAATATGCTCTGCTCAGATGTGAGATCTGTAGAAATCACTGTAGTCGCTGTTTGTGGTGTTCCAGAACCTGGAGGAGAAATGCATCCAGGATCCTCAAGGGTCCAAACACCCAGCCCACCAGAAATTGGAGGGAAACAGTTGTCCAAGTTTCAGATGTTTTAGAAACAATAATCAGTTCATGGAGGGATGACTAAAGGCAGGCATCTAGCTTGGCTGATGCTACCTATGACCTACCCAGACTCATACAGGGTCCGGAGCAGCCGGTGGAGGCCAGGCAGGATACCTGAGGGCAGGTGTGGACAAATGAACTGAAGTTTTGCCTAGTCTTGGTCTCTATCACAGCATGATTTCAGCCTAGAGAAATGTCTATCGAAGCCAGTGAAATTAGACCAACAGAAGGATCTCATCAGGATCTGGCCTGTGTTTTACACTCAGAAATGTAATCTGTCTTAAAAGGCTGGCATCTACCTGTTCATTACTCGGTGTTAAATGCAGCTAGCACTTTGGTCAGGTCTGAAGAATTGTTTTGATATTAGTTTCATGTTTGCTGTGTGCTGGGTTTACTTCCATGTCAGAAAGATGTACTGTGGGGATGCTCAGAATCCATCATGCTTGCAGAGATTTGGAGTGCTAATCTTCAGGGATGCAAGAGCCCCAAAATAGCAGCATATGAAATTTTAAAATCAGTGGTATGATCAACTCAGATAGTACCAGTGTGTGTTTATAAGTGAATCGTGATAAATAAATTATGGGAGTGATAGTGAGATGCAGTCATAGCAATAAGAAGTGAGTTTTAAAAAGAAAGAAAAAATGAAGTTTGTGTTTTTGTTTGTCCTCATTAGATTCAGAAAAAGTTTTGACTTGCTTTCTGCCCCTGAACGTTTTTTCCTATCTTCTCCAGATGTATTTACAGCCAGTTCTGACTCAGGGGCATTTAGCTAAGATGCCTGAAATCGTTATTATCCTCTGGAGCTGCTGCTTTTCCTATCAGAAACACTCATGAGCTACTGCAGTTCATAACCTACCGTAATGTCAGCTCGAACTTCTGGCTATTTTGACTAACACACCTTGTATCTCAGGCAGATTTGGTTTTGCATTCCTAGCATTAAACATAAAGGCTTTCCAAGCAAATGCCAGTTACCACTGCTGGTGAATCGAAAGCATGGACCAGCCTGCTGCTGTGTCAAATCTGATAATTGCTTTTTACTCATAAGTGGCTCTGGAAATCCAAACAACCAAGCCTGTTTGTCCGGTGTGCTTTCATTTAATGTACTGTTTGCTTTCACTTCAGGTAGTTTCTCAGCCCTCCTGGCTGAAATTCAGTGCCACGAGAAGACCTTATCCAAGCCTTGCACGAATTGTTCCAGTGTCGTGCTAAGGGGTGCATCAGTGAATCGTGCCCTGCGTGGCGTGACTCGTAGCTTCCGTGAACAAATTCTCCAGGGTTATAGATTTGCTGTGAGGTAGCGTTGAGAGTCTCTGCCTTTACAGGCAGCCCTGTGGCGCCCGGCAGCGTGACACCCATTCCTCCCAGGATCCCTTCACTGTCTGGGCTGTGCGCTGCCCGCCCCAGCCCTGATGTGGAGCAGTGCCAGAGGTGCTCTTGCCAGCAGGCTTATGGCCCCAAACCAGGCACAGGTAAGGAGCAGAGGAGGCTACAGCCCGGTTTGCAATTGAGTTGCTATTGGTTTCTCTGCCTCAGCTCAAAGCTTAGCCGTGGCCTCTGCAGCACGCTCAAGATCTGGTCCACGGGAAGGGAGGGTGGCTGCTCAGCTTTTACAGCCGCAGTCCTGTCCAAGGCACCGCAAACATAAGCAAAGAGGTGCCGCTGAGCAGGAGCACGGCTCTGGGTGTCCTGGCAGGAGACCGCACAGCCCCTCTGCTGCTTTTTTGGCTGGGCAGGAGAAGAGAGCTCCCCTGCCCACTGCCTGTTTGTGCTGCCGACAGATGCTGCCTGTACAACTGATGAGATAACCAAACCTCTCCATCCCCACCAAGCTCACGTGCGAAGGCAATGTCCTTTAATATGACATGTCATTTTCATTGCATATTAAAATTAAGCTGTTAACATACTGTGGATTAAACCACTAACATCCACATTTTCGCTCGCATGGGGTCCACAAACACTGTCTATATACAGGATTAAAAGCGTAGATGTTAGCAGTGAACAAGGAGAGCTGTGTCCTTCCTAGCCAGCAGCCATGCAGCTGCTTCTCCTGAAGTCATGAGGAAGCCTTCCATAGTGCGTAAGAAGTTGCAGTGACTTTTGCAGGATTTCTTCTACAGTAGGGATTGCTGTTGTGACATTAGATTCTTTTCAGGTGTGACCGAGTTGTGCCTAGGTGAGGCAATTATTGTAATTTTTGTTGTGGATGAACAAATCGGAGAAATGCCTTAACCCCTCAGAAGGTTTTAAGGGGAAAAGCCACCATATTTCGCTGTTGTGCTAATGTGAGCTTTGCTGACATTTCAGGAGTGGATGGCATTTTGCAGCTAAAAAAAGCTTTCTTATGTTTGACAGAGCTACATGGAATACATATAAGACCTAAAATTTAGCATACCTCTTGCAAAGGAAGATTAAAATTGGAAGAAAAGTATACTAAATTGAGGTGCAAATGGGACGTGACAGTGACTTTCATCTATGCAAAATTTAAGCTAGAAGGCAAAAAATGCTAAAAGCTAAATAACAGCTAGCAGTAGTAAACAGTGTTTGTCTTCAAAAGGCCACAGGGATTTTCATGAATTTCAAAAAGTCCATAAAGGGAAGGGATGATTTGGCTTGGCTTACACATACTGCAGCTGAAGCAAAGCAGTTAAGTGACTGTCCATAGCAGAGCCAAAATGAAATCTGACTCAGGTATTCCTGGTCTCTTCCCGTGTTCTCCGGTTGCTTGACTGTCAAGGCAGATTGAGACCGAAATGCCAGGACGGTCTACAAGTTCTTAATGATTTTTTTTTTTTTTAAACTCATTTAGCAATTTGGTTCTCTGTAACAGACGTAATTTCCACCACAGATGCATAAAAGTGGTTTGAGCATGTCTGCTTCCAAATATATTCTATTTTTAGAAGCTGCAGAATTTTCCCCTGTTCTTACCATTTCCTGTGGTTTTACTCTGGCGCGTGATGGATGAAGAAGGCTATTTGTGCGATTAAGGTATGAGAATAGAAATTGTACGTCCTGAGTTTACAGATGCAAGTCAACATGGGATTGTCAGTCCTTTAAGCATACTAACAACAAGTGAACATCCTCATCTGTAAAAGAATATTTGTCTTATTAGAAGCATGTAAGAGAAGTGAGGCTGCACTGAGATTTGCAAAGCCCTGTGGGATCCGTGTAGGAAAGTGTCCGTGAAAGTGGTGTTAAATCAGTGACAGTGGAGAAACAGTACATTCACCTGTAATAAGCAGTGAGAGATTTAAGCTAAACAGGAACAAGACACACTGGAATGAGTGTTGACACACGGCGTTAATTGAGAACAATTAAGTCTGTGTGTAGACAAGATCTACATAGTCCATTTGAACTGCGTGGTATTATATGAGTAAAGGGTGCAGGATTAGACCCATTGTTTACAGATTTACCTAATGCTTTAAACTATGTGGATGAATGGTGTTACACAAATGTTAGTCATAATTATTATTTAATTATGACCACATGTTTACTTTGAACATAGTCCTGTGTTTAATATGTAGGAAAGCCAGGATGGTATTGCAGCTTCAGTGTGTGAGCTGCTGTTTGCCAAGCAGCGTTTTGCTAATGGCTTCTCCTTTCGTGTGATGAAAATGCATCCCTGGACTGTGAAATTGCACTGGTTGTGGTATGTAATGGGCAAACAGCTTTCATAAAAATACCTTCAGCTAGAACATTTTGAAACAGATGCATCTGAGATAGAATGCTAACTTATTAAGATTAATGCTATTAAATGTGCTGCTTGTGTATCATTCCAAAATATCTGAGACGCTAGTATTTCGTTCTGGTTACATTGAGAGTGCAGAAAGCAAATTTTGGATTATGAATCATAAGATCAGTAGTGCTACAGAATTTCTATAATTCATGTGTTGCTACTTGCATTTGCATTAAAATGTTTAAACTGTTGTAAAATTTCAGATTCTTTGAAGTTTAATCTAGTTTTTTTCACTTCTAAGCAGAATGCAGTTATTCCTTCTTTCACTCTGTGTTTTGAGGTTTTCGTTTGCTCCGATCTTTCACTTCAGATATTGTGAAAAGCTGAAGAAAAGTGGCTACAGATACAGGCAAGGAAAGGAGCTTAGCAGGGCTTTTTTAAAAACATTTTAATTTTGTTCTTTTTTTAAGGAAACTGATAAGAAATATAATGCTGAGGGGTGTATAGTATATCCTAGGTTACAGGAGATGGCATGCTGTTCTAGTCTTTTTACTAAAATAATGCTTTTTAGAGCGACTAAAGATAATGGAGATTGTTAGCCTTTTCTTTAGAATGCTTTTAGTGCTTTGAATAGAGATATCTCAGTCACTCCACGTGTAGCATTTTACAATGATTGTCGTGCTACTGAGAGGGGGAAGAAGACCTCTCTTGAGCACAGGCTGTGCACGTGGACTTCTGTGAGAGACAGCCTGGTTGATTCGAGAACTACTAGTTTTTTGTTTAACCCAGTACAGGAATCTCCCAATTCCTGACTCTCTCAGTTACGGAATCTCATACAGTGACTTCAGACCGTATTTTTCTCATTGTTTAAGGCATTTGTTTTTCCCTGTGGGCCTCCCCTGACCTGTTTGCCCCTCGGTAGACCAGGTTGTGAACCCTGCTCACTGGCATGTAGGAGACCCGTGAGTCTCCTGGCTCTGACAGGCTTGAGGTGACCTGGCACTTACCGCCTTCACCAAAAAAGCATGTGTTTTTCCTGTGGGTCTGTACTTCAGTGGCCAGCATGGATTCAGGATTGTCCTGAATGCCTCGTTGCTTTGGGGGAAGATGACTTTTCCAGTGCATTTAAAAAACCCCAAATATTCAATCATTTAGAATAACTGTGTGTTTTCTAAGAGGAAGAGGGGAGACACGCTGGTTCCTGTAGGAAAGAGGAAACTTTTTAAGAAGTCCTAGGTGTTCAAAGTTTACTTAAACCTTCTTTCACATGAAAAGACATTCTCTTCTAGATGACTGTTTCTACTTGAAAACAAAGTATTTCGGTAGAGGTAATTTATGTCTTCTTTGAAAAGATTTCTGAAAGGAAGCTTGGTTTTAAGCAACCATTTTGCCTCTTCAGTTTTTTTGGTGTAGAGATGAAGGTAAGAATAATTTGTGAAGGCAGTTTCCTTGCGAGGGCTTGAGTTTCTGCCCAAGGCTCAAGAATTCCTTTGCCTTCCTCTCTGTTTTTCCAGCCCTGCCGTACGACTGAATGTTTGACTATTATAGTGTCAACAGCTCCTTGTATTTTCACTTGATACAGTTGAGCAAAAGTTTTGACATTCAGCTGAAATGTTTGAGGAGCCATTACCAGCATAATTCTGCTTCTTAAGTAAATCTCATCTTGGTGCTTGAAATCTAAATGGATTAATATTTTTAATGTCTTGTTTACAATGCTGCCTATGAAAGCCTGTATTTGTCTACTTGCCAACCTTCCTTCTTGGCCAGGAACCGTTCTGGCGTGAATCTCCACGCTGGGCTCCCATCCATTTTCCTTGAGTCTCTCTGGTTCCCTCCCTTTTCCTCAGGGGCTCTCTGGAAGATTGTCAGAAGGGCTTTAATTTCTTGAGCAAGTCAGCTTTTTTTGACTTCTAAATATTTCTGCCCCAGCCCTGAATTTCAGAGTTTGTCAGCCAACCACAGATGGCTTGCCCTGGTGGTGTTACAAAAAACCACATCTTTTCTCACGTTTTGATGAAAACAACCTAAAAACAAGCCAGTGTTAGCTTTGCGAGTGGGCAGAAAAAGATGGTTAAGAAAATGAGAAGCTTGCGCTGTGTGTGCGTGTGTGTCTTGACAAGGTGCCCAGCAGTCATGATGGAGTAAAGGTGAGCTAGTAGATAACTCCTAATGTAGATTATATACGTTATAGCATGCTACAGTATTTTGCCAGCATAGCCATGTTAGCTGGGAATGCAAAAAAAAAAAAATCCACAAAAAAACTCAACCAAAATTTCGCAGTCTGATGGCAATGGCTTAGATATGATTGCTGAGGGTCTTCAGGGGTAGGCAGGCTCCCAGAGTAGGGTCAGAAGACTTGCTGAGTGTGACATAAGCCCAAGTGCTAAAGCAGCAAGCAAGTTGTTGGAAAGTAGAAACCAGGGGTGTATGATATCAGACTACATTACGGTAGAATTATGCAGCTGTAGGTATGGTGATCCCTCACTTCTGAGCAGGCCAGCAGATCCTCACTAGTGGTTATTTTGATATGTGATACCCTGATGCTAATCTAAGAAGGCAAATGCAAAACCAAAGAAACCCCAGCAACAATAACAACCCTTAGCCGAGCGAGGAGCACTTGGCAGCGCTCGCTGCCTTCTCAGAAACGGAGAGCGAGCACAAGCTAACGCAGTGACAGGGCGCAAGGTTTGCGTAGAGGGATGGATGGATCTTTGCACAGTCCCCTGAACTGGGTACGTGTGGAAGCAAGAGGTGGTGTCTCCGCATCCCAAGACTGAGACCGGTAATCAAACAGACCCCTGCAAAGCGATGAAAATTTCTGCTTGCTCTGTCTTCGAATAAGGCGGGAAGGTAGGGGTTCGCTGCCTGGTCTGGCGTTAGAGGGTGGTGCGGCAGGGTGGGAGCCCTGGAGCAAAGCCTGGCCGGGTCCCCGTTTCACCCGCCTGCCCCTGCCCTCGGACGGGCAGAAGCCGTCCCGTTGCCCTGCCATCAGCCTGGCGCTGGCGAGCCTCCCACCATCCCCTCCTGTGGGAGCTGGGCTCCAGCCTCCTGGGAGGGTCCCCCTGCGCTGGAGGTGCAGATGGAGGTGCGGATGAGAGCAGACAGCTGAAGCCCCCGTGTTCCTGCCCACGAGGGACATCAAGCAAGAGACGGCTGTAGCCCAGGAGTGAGTGAGTGAACGCGTGTTGGTGCGTGTGAAGTGCTGATTTCCAAAGAGATTTTAATTTCTGTTTCTAAATGTACTGTTTAGTTTTGAAAACATGGTATTACTCAAAATGAGATGGATTGACAAGGCAAAATAATCTTGACAATCTTTCATTACAGGTACACAAGATATGTGAGTATTCTTAATGTTCTATAAAGCAACGTGTCTTGCACCACAAAATTATAAAAGAAGTATAAATAGCAGGGACAAGAAAAAAGGAGATTGAGATTCAATGTGTGAAGCAACCGAGTGTTTGGCTACGCTTTATCAATTATTGATCATTCTGTCTGCTGTTCAGAAATTATCTGGAGTTGGGGATTCTCAGTATTTTATTTTTTTTTTTAAGTCTCCTTGCCTTTCTCAGGCATCGAGATGAATGTGCAAACATGAGAGTGTGAGTCAGGAAACATGCCAGCGGAGGTGGCTGCGTGAGCGAGTCTGTAGGTAAACAGAAATAAAGTTAATTGGCAGTTTTCTTGTATAGCACGGGCAGCTGAAGTCCTTCTCACTGGAAGAAATTTTCTTTTCCCATTATCCTTCAGCATTCTCTTGGAGGGATTGTCTCAAGGGAAGTGAGTGAGTCAGAAAATATGCCAAGTTCATGTCACGGCTGTTTCGGCATTTCTTTCTCTTGCTGGCCTCCAGGAGCTTTATTGGCAAGTGTTTTTAAAGGAAATGTTGGCACAGGAAGGCCTTATTGTTTATGTCATGAAAGTCTCTTGGCGTCTTCTGCCTTGTTATTTTCTCCCTTAAATGGGGAAATTGGGGGGGGGGGGGGGGGTTGCTGAGAAAGGAAAAGAGGAGAGAAGCAGGGTATTGACTTCCAGAGTGTTGAGGGTTGCTACCAAAACTGTTCTCCCTACGTCAGGATGTATCTTGGTGAGTCCTCTCTTTTCTTTTTCTCCATTGCTGCTTTGCAAGCTCAGCTGCAGCCAGTGGATCGATTTCTAAACGTATGTTTCCTCTTCGTGCTTTTCAAGGCGTAGCCTCGCAGCATTTAGAGAGCTTTTTGAAAGAGGGAAGCCAGCAGTTTTCTGGTGGGCTCCCCCTCCTCGACCAGGACAAGGCAGGGAGAGGCAAATGCCAAGCCCAGCCAGGGTCAGATCACTGCCACCTTCTCGCATGCAGAGCAGGGCTCTGTGATGGGCGGTCGAAGACATTTTGTTAAATTCTGTTCAGTTCTGTGTAAGGTTTGCATACAAAACACAACACGATTTACAGGAAAAAAATTAGGAACTTCTGTGGAGCAGATGCGGTGGGTACGGACAGGAACAATGGCGAGACGCGGCGAGGTCAGAAATGCTGCTCGTTGAAAACCAAAGCAGAAGGCAAAAGCATTCATTTAAATGTATACACATTCTTAAAAAAACCACAAAAAACTCACCCCCCCCCCAACTTATTCATATGCACTTAGGCAGTTTTGGCATAACATAAAAGCACAAAAAAAAAGAATTATGTCCAGTGCAGCAATAAAAGTTGCTGTAACCTATTACCCTCAAATTAGGTGAAAGGTGTGAAGCCTCTGAGGATGCTATTAAAGAATTAAATGTTAACATTTCAAATAATGTTTCAATATTTAATATTTTGTGATTTGGAAAGTGATATGCTTGTGGTATGTCATGGCAGAAAGTCTCTTTCTAAACCAAGTTTGTTTTTGTCTGTGATATTTGTGTCTGATATTTTTGTGTCGAGCTCGAAGGTACAGGATGAAAAATTCTTTCAGGTTAATGTAACAAAGATATGCTTTCACCTACAGAAAGAGCACTACCCTATTTCTTCTGGATTTGATACCAGCAGCAAAAAAATAAAGGCAAATGCTTATTTTTGTGAGCTGAATGTAGAGGAACTGACATCTAAGCCACTTTTCTTTGTACCCAGTTAAACTAAGGATTGTCTGTGGGATTAAATATCTATTTCAAGGCTGTGATGCAGTTTTTGTGATGTCTCTTCAAACACTAAGTATTTGTTGGTACATAATACATCTTTTTATTGTGGCGTCTTACTTGCATTTTGGTGATGCTTCTTTGGAATGCTCTTTTTCAAAGGAAAGAGAGATGATTAGTCTTGGCTCTTAAAACCTACATTGTTTCACTTTTCAACTCTTTCATGCGCTTTTGTTTTCTGACCTGCCTATTTGTGGGTCTACGCAAAAATTCTGTAGTGTATAATAGTTTAATTTGTGGAAGCTTTTCCCTCCCCTCCGCTTCCAGTTTTGCACCTTGATTTGCTCAGACCTTGCCTTCACTTTCTTTAAAAGTGCGATTGAAGAAGGTTACTTTAGAGTAAATGTTCTCGTAGAACATGCATTTCTGGACCTGAATATTTTTGGAGCTTGTTATTTTTTAAGATTTGGGATCTTATTCAGACTATTACAGGAAAAGTATTGGCTGCCAGCATTAGAATCTAAGGAACTGGACCTGGATATTGCTTGGAAAATGTCTTCAGGAACAGTGGCTGTGGCTGTTATATCCCTCTTTTCAAGTATATTTACCAAAATTCATCCATAAGAATTATTTTATAGAATTACAGCCATAAAAACAGGAAAAAATACCCCTTCTTGTAAGTGCTGGCTGATTTGTATATAATTTCTTTGAATGAAATGGATCTGTAGCAATATAGTCAGTTTTAAAAGGACATCCTAGCTGCATGTGGTGCATTACAAGTGAACCATTTTCAGTATGTTGTAATTGTTGTCTGGAATTAGGCATAAACTTTTTCTGTTTTTCTGTGTGTGCCTATACATATATCCATATCTGTGAATGTATTTGAATAGTTGTATGTATCTCAGAAGATAAGCACTGTAATACTTGTGGGAATATCACCATGGATTTTTCTTCTGTATTAAGAGTCCTGCATTTCTCTGCTTGAGCAGACAGAAACCTCTGTGCTGTGTTCCTTGCATCTCATGTCATAACATGAGAAAAACCAACCATAAAACAGGGTGTGAATAACTGTACTTCGGCCCTTGTCTGCTATCCGCTTTACCAGCCAGCCAAAATTCTTTAGACATGACAGTAAAAGCGCAATATTAAATCATCAACCTATACCTACCACTCCAATGTCAGATACACTGTGACAAAACTGCTTTATTGCTATGTGGGAGCACGAAGTGAAATACATTAGAGCTCTGTTAACAGAGTGCCACGATGAAATTTTAAATGCAAAATTACAATTCTCTGAATGAAAAGTTCAATTCAAAACCTTTTGGACTAGGTAAGCCTGTGCTAGACCCAGGGGACAGTTCCCTGATGACCCTGTTCTCATCCTGGCAGACTGCTCCGTAGTGAGGTGCCTGACGTTGCTGGAGCCAGTGGGTGGGACACGTTCCCTGGCCACTGGGAGCCGATGGCCTGGCACCCCTTGGCTGTGCTGGGATGTCCCGGCATCCCCAGCTGCACCTACATTTCGGCTTCTCTGAGAGGCTGCAGGTCCAAGGGGTTCCCCAAACTGAGTTTTCTTGAAACTTTGGCGAACAAGACATCAGCAACAAATACAACATCAGCAGGGAGAGGTTTTGTCAGATGTGGAGAGAAACTGCACACACAACTGCCAGACAGAGCCCTGCACCCCATTGTCTCCCAGCTGTGCTGTGGGTCACTCTGGGCTGGGTGCCACCATGGTGTCCTCCCCCTGCGGAAGCCTGGCCGCAGCCGATGGGTGCTCAGCTCCTCCCAGCTTCCCGCACGAGGGACGCGCCGCCTGCCACTCCTCACCATGTCCAGCTCCTGCTTTTACCTGGCGCTTGCCAGAACCTTCAGGTTTTTGAGACTTTGGTGTCCCTGCTGAGCTGGGCTGAAGCCGTCCGACAGCAGGAGGTGCGAGGCAGAGGGAGGAAAGGTGATGGTGGAGTGGTGCACAGCCACTCTGATAAATCTCATTTCCTTAGGGAAATGCATTGGAAGTGTCCTTCTCCTCGGTCCACTGAAGCTTGGAAGTCACCTGTGAACTTGGAAGCCTTCATTTTGGGCTACTCCATTGGTATTAGGCTTGTTGGTTTCCTTTGCAATGAACTCTTAAGAAAGCTACCCTCACCATTTTGAGAGCTTTACCCCCTCTCCCACACCTCCACTGATTTTTATTGCATTGGAGAAAGAAGGAGAGAAAAAATGGATATGGGAAATAATGATCTCATAATTATTTTTTTTTCCATAATTCATAACCGTTCATTTTCTGACAGCCAAACTCTGTCACATGTGTGTAAAAAGCATCATGATGAGCGCTATCAAACTACAGCTACAGTTCAGCACTGCAGCGTGGAATTAATAGGAACAGGGACTCAATTATAATTTAGGACTGTGTTGTTCATTGTGCAGGCTAAAGAGCATGGCTTAATGGGGAGAGGTCAACACTCGCCAGTCTGCCCGGTTCTCCAAGGCAGGCAATGCCTTGGGGAAAAATGTGATCCGGTTATAATGTGCTTGGATTTCCAAAATTTTTTGATAGGGTTCTTTTCTGAAGGCTTGTAAAGAATTAAAGCTGCCGTGCAGGAAAATTTCTGTCATGAATTAATAGCAGGTTCAAAGTTAGGAAGCAATGAGGAGTAAATGGTCAAGTTTTACAATGGAGGGAAGTCATCAGTGGGGTCCCGTGGGCATCAGTCCAAGCATCTGGGTGGTTCAACATATGGAGAAGGGGGGTAATATTGAAGTAATAAAGCCTGCTGGCAGTGCCAGAGTCAACTGGCAAGAGTTGCAGAAGGACCTGACAGTACAGAGTGTGACTGAGTAATAAGATGGCAGAGGAAATTCAGTGACGATAAATGTTAATATTTTTTAAAGGAGAAGAATTGCAGTCAGAGTGGACTTAGAACCACTTAGGAAAAAAGTTCTAGTGTTTAACAAATGCTCTTATAAAGGTAGCAGCTGGATGCCCATCAGAGGTCAAAAGCAAACGTTTGGAATTTTGAGGAAAGGGGGACAGAAAAAAATGCTATATTTTCTGTGTTTCACTCTACATAGGACTGCGTCCAAGTGATATGATCTTTGTTTTGACCTGTGAGATTTTTGTGTCTGTAATGTCAGAGCATGTGTAGCAGCACAATATTTTCCATCCTTATATGCAGCTTTTTCTGGCATGATCTAGAATCTGTGTAATACTGAAGATAGATGCTGAATTTTGTTCCTTTCTGTTTCCAGTGTTGATGCCTATCAATATTGTAACACTGTGATGGAAAGATCTAGCTATTAATCTTACTGGTAATTAAGAAAGAAACATATAAAGAACATATCTGAAAAATGAAAAGAGTAAAGCCCTATCTGTATGAAATCTTGTGCTGGGAAGAATTAGAAATGTGAGTAGCTTTATGCTGAATAGAAGCCCTCCTTAATAAATAAGGATAATTCAGCTGGGGAAAGTTATGTGTACTTTGCTGTAGTGTGGCTGTCTTCCATTATGTTTTATTCCAGGATGTGGTAGTCTCAAAGGACTTTTTGAATGGGTGGATTCAGATGTATGTGCATACAACTGTTACACCTATCAAATCCTGTATTTATTCCTTTATTTATTTATTTACCCAACAAAGCTTGTGTCTGTAGGTACTGAGCACCAGTAGCATGTCCATAAATATACAAAATTAACCAGTTTGCCGTAGGTACTTTGCAGGCACAATAACAGTTACATATTTTGTATATATTTCAGTAATTCTCTTAGTTACAAACTTGAGCATTAAATGTGGTACGCATGCTGCACTTAATGATTTCCACTTGTCCCTCCTCATCCGTCTGAAGATTTCAGAAATTTAATAGAAGAAAAATATACTAATCATGTGTTCATGAAGTCATTGGTCTTTGGATCATTTCTCTTATGGTTTTATATGATGTTAAAAGTTCCAAACTTCTGACAAAAAAAATTTGCAAAATTCTTTGTCACCTACAAAAGGCTCAAGATCATACTGACCAGACTGCTCTTCAAAATTGTGTAGTTGCATTCAAAAGCTTAAAAAGATTATTATTGCTTCCCTGATAGAAAAAAAGATAGGTTATGCTAATGTTGTTCTAATGTTCATTTAATGTACATATAGAAGTATTTAGTAATTTTACTATTTACAATATACTCCAATTTAAATAGAAAAAGATTGAAGTTGAAGAAAAGCAAAATAAACTTTGATTGATAATCAGTGTGTTTTTTTCATGGAAAAAGTAATGCAAAGATTGCCACTGTATAAATAGATTGTGCATAGTGAAAAAAAATGTTATTTCTGCATTACTTAATTTCTCATTTTTCTCCCTGACATTTGGAATCAAATGTTAGTCTGTAGAACAGATTCAAAATATCAGAGGTAAAACAAAAAGCTAAACTTTGTCTTCAGGATGTAGTTTCATTAACTTCATTGGGCATTACTCAGAGCGGATCCATTTTTAGCATATTGCATTTGCATACTGACCTTTTCTGTGCTGTGAATGAAAATTCATGCTGTGATGCGTTGATTAATCCCATAAAATAACATGTAAGACTTCATTTAAATATATTCATAGGTGAACAATAATGACACCTAATCCAATACAATAATAAAAATGTCTATTACAATGATTAAAATAACTCTAGATAGCTGAAAAACGTGGTCTTGCAAAGCTAAGTCTTATTTTCAAAAATGCTGACTGACATTCTCCTTCTGTCTTTGGTAGCTGTCACTAAAGTGCAGAACTGTTCAAAGTTTAACCATCTTAGGCAGGATAGATCTAGGCATCAGGTCTGAAATCGGGGAACACGTACATTTGCCTGTGTGCACATACTGACAACATTCATTTGGAAAAAATGTCAGCTAAAAACTTGAGACAGAGTAGCTACTGCAGGTGAGCTACATATAAATGGACGCTTTTATTCCTCTTTCAGTGCGATCTCTACCTAGTTTAATTTAAACTGAAAGCACACTTACTCCAGAGCAAATAATCTGGAATAGTTGATTGCCCTAGGTAATGGCTGAAAAATAGGTACCTAACTACATTGTCCTGCTGAGGTCCCAGCTGGAGTACCCACTCCAGTTTTGTATTGTAGGAGAGGTGATGAGCAACAGGAAAGATTCTAGACAAGAGTATCAACAAATGTCAAAGGTTTAGGAAGCTGGAGTTCTAAGTAAAGGTTTAGCAAAGCACAGCTGCTTGGTTTTGCGGAAAATTGCTAGGGAATACCATCATAATAGTTCTCGTGAAATGCATAAATGTTAGCTGTGAAGAAGAGGGAAAGATGGCATTTCTTGTGGATATAGCAGGACACTGGGAGTTGAGTTTATGGCAAGAGAACTCGCTATTGGGAAAACCACTCTCACTGAAGGAAGAGATGAGCAATAGAGGATGTTGCTTAGAGGAGATGTGGCATTTGAAGCTAGTGTAAACGGACCTGGATTTACAAGAGACATACACCAACTAGCAAACCTCCCTTAGTGCCACGCGGTGAGGTGTACACTTTGTCTCGTGCAAGACATGCTATAGTAGTCCCAATAGGTAACCTGTCATATACCAGAATTTATATAAAACCCTGTAAGATGAAAACCCTTTCAAACTATTCTGTCCTTTGCTATTTCTCCCTCCACTTACTGCAAATTCTGCTCATGAATTACCGCAGTACCCACCCTGCGAGCATGTCCGTATGGACAGACGAAGTAAATCCACCGCTGAACTGGAGCTGATGCCTGCATTGAAAGAATGAACTTCAGACTTGTCGAAAAGCTAAAAGCCCATTGAAAGCTGCAATTAAGTTCTTAACACAAGGCTTAAGGATGTTTCACTGCTGTACACAAATTGGGGAAGTACGTGCAGGTTGTACTATTTCAGAGAGGTTATTCAGTCTTTAACTTTCTGCTATGTTTCTTGGAAAGAGGAAGCAAGCTTTCCGTCCGTCACGCTCCAACATTCAATCTGAATGCCATTTGCTGTACAGCCCACTGTGGCACCTTACCTAATTAGCACTTGCTGCTTTTCTTTTTCTGGAGAGAATCGTGATAGCGGCAGACTTCACGTCTTCACTACCAGTGAGAGGGGAAAGGCTCCTGTAACTTATAACTGGTCAGCTGAGACAGTCTGGTTGCCCCTGGTTCCTAATGAGCAGCGCATGACACAGTGCAGAGTATTGGCAAGATTAACGAACCCAGATTTCCTTAACAGCAGACTGGCTTGTAATAGCAATACAGAGAAGGACTGAGAGCATTAGCACACACTCAGTTCTGTAGCATTATGCAGAAATGAAAATCCTTTGCAACCAGCTACAGAAATACACAAAAAAACTAAGGTTTTTATTTGCAAATCGGAATTCATGCAAGTGGTTGTGCACTGACTGTTGCTGAAAGACTGGAGCCCTAAAGGGGATATCTGCTATTGACCTCATTTTGGGAAAGTATTCCCATGTGGGAAAACAGATCAGAATATGCTCCCCTCCAAAAATGTTCCCAGTTCTCTTGGCAACATCCAAGGATATTTTTACTTAGAATAAGTCCCTGACAGTACTTTTGTGACATCTTTAACAGCCCCCCTCATTTTTTAACAAGAAAGTATTATCACATAAAACTCCTGAATTAAATAATAGTAATTCCGATGTCTTCTTCACAATGGATTCCTGCTAAGTTTTCCTCCTTATTGGTGAAATTGTTTTCTACACGCTATTGTTTGGAAAGCTAATGACACTTGCTCTGGTTTCTGACGAAGAATTTGCAAATACCAGATTTTCATTTGAAGTTTCTGATTTGGCAATACAAACAGCTCTAAGGAAGTGTAATCTTTTGGGTAATCTTTAAATGGTGAGGACACAGATTCATTTGAGTTGAATCACATAACCATTCAAGTCGTACTTTGGCAACTAAAGTGCTTAAAAACACCCACTGGTTTCTTTATATTTCCTGACTCTTAAGGAAGACCAGAAAGATGAAACTTCAGGAGTCTATATGAAGGGGGAATGAGAGAAGACTTAACAAACAGAATGTGGGCTTTATCCTACGTTCCTTCAAGGAGCTGAGCACCTGCACACTGGAGGAATCAGTGGCTTTACTTGGAGATCACAATGCTAAGCACAGTACTGGAGTCCTTTGTAGGTAAATGAATGAAGGTTTTGCTTTGTGGCATCTATTTCTCAGAGTCTGAAGGTTATTTCAGGCTTAGTTCTTGGGGTTCCTTGTGGCACTTACATGTGAACCCACTCCAGCTGCCCATAGCAAGAGATGCCTTGGAGAGGAGTGGAAGCTATGTCCCACCTCTAAGCTAGTGAATTTGGGCTGACTACGCACACTGTTGGAGCCAGGCAAGTCAGGTCCGTCCCCGTCTCCCGAAAGCAGGAGGAAATGCCTTGTGTACAACAGATCAGGTTTGCAGCACTGAGGCTTTCCCATTCCCATCTGTCATCTTTGGTTTGATCTCTGGCTCTGCGCCTCCTTGCTGGGTAGGTAGGATTGGCCACTGTGGGGGTCTCTTGGTATCCCTGCTGAAGCTATTCTTCTTTTTATATAAAATATTAAAATATTCCCTGAAACCACAGAAATGAAAATGTCAGTCTCTTCTGGGAGAAATCTCTGCAGCGTGTAACTGAAATCAGTGGAGTTGTTTTACATGGATTTAAAAAACAGAGCAAAACAGAACAAATCAGAAAAAAATATCCATCAGCTGTGAAAGAATACCAAGAGAAACAAATATTCCCCAGCATCAAGTGAGGGTTTATTTGGTGAATACATAAAAACGTAAATTTCTTCAGGAGGTGGATTACATGGTAATTCAAATGTTATAAGACGGAAGAATATTTCAGAAATCAGCTATCCAGTTCCAGAGCAGCAGAGACTTATAAACGCTGTGTAATTCTAGCCTGGTGAAATTTCAGCTGAAGCCCTTGGTCTCAGGCAGTGCATTTGACTTGTGAGACGGTGTACTGGTGGGGGCTGTGGAACTGCAAACAGGCACCGTGCTCCGTCTTCTCCTGAGTGGTGTGGACAGCTTTCTGCTCTAGACTGCTGCCTACCTTGCCTGCTGCCTTGAGCTGTCTCTGCTGTTGCATGAAAGAATATAAGCAGTGGGTAGAAGTTCTCTTGAGTTAAATGGGAACAGGACCAGGCTGTGATTCAGGATCAGACTGCTTGTCAGTATTTTGCTTTTGTAAAGCCCAGGTATTTCAGTTGGGAATCTCATCTTTATCCAACCCATCTGAAACAGGGAACAAATGACCGTTGTAAAGAGGAGCTTCACTTGTGATCATTCTTGTCTGCAGCTACCAAATGTTATATCTTGGTCCCAAATAAATTCTGAGTTTTACATCAAAAATCTGGAGAAGTGTGATTGCTGCTAAGAATTATGGAAGGGCATTCATCTGTATATTAATCTTCTTTTTTTGAAATTAAATCAGTGCAAGTTCTTTCCGTCTGATTTCATTAATTAAAAAACTCTCTGGGGAATTCAATATTGCCTAAGAAGAAACAAAAATAATTTTACCTTCATGTCAGAAGTTTTCCCCCCAGTGCAGCAGCAAAAAAAAAACACCAAACAAACAAAGGCAAAGCAGACAAAAAACCCATGCAGGTTATTTTATGTTATTGAGCTTGTAAATATGATTTTTGACATTGCATGTACATTGATCTACTTCCAAACTATTGGCTATTTCAGTGATGTAATAGGAATAAGATTTTAAGTGGCTAAAGAAAAAGCTCTGTTTGTTGGGATTTGCGCATCACTGCAATACATTAAATATCCCTCTGCATGAGAGAGGGTTAAAAAAGAATATATGGTACTGTTAAATATTCTAGTGGGCTGCTAAACCAAACAAGCAAAATGCTGGCAATGGCTAACATCCCGGATCCCAGATTCTTCCCAGGAGTGCCTGGATTCTCCAGTGTTATGCTGCTTTGTGCAGCTATTTGCATTTGTAGCATTTAACGGTGCTTTGCTGAGCTGTAAATGTGCTATGAACGCAGGAGGTGCTATTCAGTGGAGATTCAGTCACTGTCTCTGAGAAAATAGAACAGTTTTTCATTTAAAAAAATCTTGTGGGGAGTAAGAGGTAATATATTTAGTGAAGTTTCTGGGTTTATATCCACTGTAGATGCCTTGGTGTGGGGCCAGTCAGCTTTCTATCTGCACGCTGGTCTCTGGATTTTACTGTCTTCTCCTTAATGAACAAGCCCCTTTTTCTTCTTCTTGCCTGTCTCCAGTTGAGAGATGTAGGACTCCCCCTTTTTATTTTTGAGAATACAGACTCTTGTAGACGAATTCTTTTTCCCCTCTGGTATCTCACTTCGTATTTGAAGCAACCTGCAGAAGCCTAGCTGGCACCCGAAGGCAGCACATCTGCCTGCTGTAAAACTAAGCCTTAGTGATTTCACCCATCAGCATCAATAGTATGCACTCTGAGTGGGGGTGTTTGGATTTATATATCACTGAGGATAACAGGCTACATACTCTTTTTCAGGATATTTGGTGCAGCATCTAACGATGGTAATACTCACAAAGAAGTCTGTATGAAACTAACTGAAAAAAAGATTGAAGGGTTATTTTAGAAAAGTGCCAGTGGAAAAAACAATTTGAAAAGAAGAAGCTTCTGTTTTCACCTAGTCCCTATTGTCACAAAAATAACGCTTTCAATGTAAGAATGCAATAATTTTATGTAGCATTTTTCTGGAGAAATATGGGCGATTCGGTTTTATTACCCACTCTGCTGCTCATTGAATTTGGAGGCGTTGACTCCTTCTTTGGGACTAGGCAAGCAGTGAAGTGACTTCAGATGATTTTGCCAGCATACATATGTTGTGTAGAGTCATATAAAAATAATCGTCCCCTCCTAGCCAGTGAATTATGCTGGCAAAGCCCCTGATACATATGAAGCTATGCCAATGAAAAAATGCCATTGCCTCTGTCAGTTTAGCTGAAGCTATTTGGGGAGGTGATGCCGCGTTGGTGGGAGAGGGTTTCCTTCTGCTGGTGTGGGCATGAAGAGGAGGAGGTCGGGAGGTCGGCACAGGCACCACCAAGGTGACACCGGATGCTCCATCCATCTGCCTCTGATGTTCCCCTGCGTCCATCCCAGCCGGTCCTCCCCACCGCACCAGCAGGTCGGCACACACAGCATGCTCAGAACAACAGGCTTAGTTGGTTGGTCTCATTTGGGACAACAGGCTGCAGTGGTCAAGGGCATGGCCACCTGACAAGAGACCCTGTTTACTGTTATTTGCATGTCCTGTTACCCCATTTCTTCACTCTCCTTTTTCATGCCCTTGTACCTTTTTTCTATACCTCATCCTCCTCCCAAGTAAACAATCCACCCTTAATTGCTTTTTCCCTCCTTGATCCCATTTTTCCACATCCATCCCAACTTAGTATTTCAGAGACTGTTGCCTAGATAATCCTGGCATTAGGTGACGTGACAGGTCCTGCTGGCCCTGCAGGGTTCTGCTCTCCAACATGTCCTCTGCTTTCCCTGTCCCTCAGCTGTGACACTGGGACGCTTCTCACCAAGCTCCCCATCACCTGTCTGTGAAATCCAGCTATCCATTGCTTTTGTTAGCACCGTTGGCGGTGTTGCTCTGCCCTCCTGGCATCTCCCCCGGGGTAGGGATTCCCACCCAGGCTCTGCAGGTGGGTTGGGATCGACGTCTTGGATCCTACAGGGAGTTTTCAGCGTTGAGAAGAAAGCAGACTTCGGGCACTGCCATGGGAGCGGGAGAGTGGTGGCTGGAGCATCACGGGCATGGCAAGATGTCAAAGGGCAGCTGGGCTCCGGCGTTTGGCAGGCAGACCACTTTGTCCCTAAAGGTAACGTCCCTAAATAATGTATTCCCGTGGGCAAATATTTTGGGCCCGGTTTTGAAAAAGCTGTCTCGTTGACAGTGTTATTGCTTCCAAAGGGTACATGTCCAACATAGGATCAAGCTCTTTGAACCTGGTGAAGGAAGTACAGTAAATAAGAGGGTAAAGCGAAGGAACAAACTCAGATAGGCAGAGGAAAAGGCTTTCCTTTGTAAAATATGAAGGCCTGGTCCCTCGCCTAGACAGACTGCATAAAGTAAGGTAGAAGTTGTATAAGGTTGCAGGAATGATGGTCCTGGTAGGCTTTGTTGAGCCTACTCAATAAAAATGAGCACACATGAAGAAGTACAGAACTTGGCATGAGAAGCTCTTCTTTGTGTCCTAATGCGTGCTAGAGGAACGTGGTACAAAATACCTGATGTCAATAGAAAGACTCCCTCTGCTTCAGCGGGCCTTACAGCAGACCCTTATCTTTTCTCTTACTATCTTAATGCTGGCAGAATGGCTAATACAGAAAGATAGCCTGACGCTGACAGTGACATCTTAAATCTGCCCTGGAGGATCAAACAGAATAGTTATTTCTACAGCTGCTCAGGGTTTTCCTGAATTGTAGCCCATAACTGTACAAAAAAGTGTAAGACTGGATAAAACCAAAATGAAGAAATACATATAAAATGTAGTAACAGGATATATGATTTAAAAAAGAAAGCTGGAAAAGAGACACGTGTTTTGGCTGTAGCTGTTGACCGCAATAGCTCAGAAATAAGCCCAGAGTGGTCATGAATTCCAGAAAATTGATGGACTGGAGTGATGTCAGTTTGTTCAGGAGAGAATAGATGTCTGTGTTGCTGAAGCATTTCCAATGATCCAGTATTGTCAACTTCAAGCACTCAGGAACTGTGAGTCAGGCCCTTATTGGCAACTCTGCTTTTTCATTCTGCATTTTTAAGATTTTTTTTGTTTTCACTTTATTGTCTGTATGTGAGCAAGGACAGCACTTTGTCGTCCACTGTACCCTGGACTATAAAGCTGTAGTTTCTGTGCCTGTTGAGAAAATCCTGGTAGTATACCAGTCTCACTTTTGAGAGATCTACAAAGATGTTTTTTAAAAAAACCAAGCAGCTGGTTTTAAAACATACCTCATCCTGTTTCACATATCTTTTTTTCTATAATTTGGTTAGGATACCTCAAAGAAAATTCTAATTTTAAGTCATTATAAATAACTTCTTATGTAAGATTCTTCAACAACTTCATAGATACTAAAAAATAAGCTCTCTTTAGATGCTAGTACATTTTGTGCTTCCCTTATGATCAAACTGCTTCATCATTCAGACCAAAGTCTCTTAGTTAGTGGATGGCAGAACATGAAAATAAATCTGGGGATGCTGTCCTGATAAAAGTTTTCCCATAAAAAGTACAATTGGTTGCAAGTACCTTCCAAGGACAGTATGAGGTGTTTTCTCATTCTGTCAATATCTTTGGGGTTTTTCTAATTAATCTATTTGTCTGCTTTTCGTAGTACTGATACTCAGTTTTGATTCTCACAAAAGAACAACTGAGAAACCTCCATACTGTATTTTTTTTCCACAGGAATTTCACTGTGAGCTTTTGCAATCTCCACATATTGTATCTTGGCACAAAACACTACCTCTGCTTATGGTTTGCATCATTAAATATCAGATTGGCTGCTCACTGTGTTTATAGGATACAACAAGAAATAGCCTGTTAAATCTGGCTGGTTGGTAAAACTGGTGTTTGTTGAATCATTCTGCTACTGTGTTCCCACATCATACAGAGAACAAAATCCTGTAAAACTAATAAACTGTAAAACAGAATTAAAGTCCATGGCAAAGAATATGCCCAAATGTAGTAAATAAATTGAGAATAACTCTTCTGAAGTCTAGAAAAAGTGGTCCTCAAAATGCTGAGAATAGACCAGAAATGCAATCTGTATTTTGAAGTAAAAAATGCACGCCAAGCATACATAATAATAGCAATTCTGATGGCTTATCTGTAGATCTTCCTGGCATGCTGTTGGAACTGAGATGAGTATTATCATCTCCACCTTATGGATGAGGAAGCTGGGTTACCGTAAGAATAAATTTTCAACACAGAACATGAGGTAGTGCTGACTTCAATTCCCACTGCAACTCCCAGCTTTAATTATTTTTATGTGAGCTTCGTTTGTTTCTCTTCATTATACAGAACTTGTTCTTTCAGCACAAGGTAATTTGGATAACATTGAATGTAGATTAGATCCATATATTAATACTTACGAAACTTGTTCATTCTAAAATTGCTTTGATAGGTTAGCTCCTTCCCATCACTGGATGGGAAGATGGCTACATCCATAATTTAGATTAGTGTGTCTCTTTTTTAATATTTTAGTCTCGAGACACTGTGGAAAGCAACAGGTAGAGGATGTCTCAAATGCTTTTTTAGCATGCTTCCAGGTAAGCCTGGTGGTAAGTACATGGAACATCACTTGTGGGATCGTGTATTTCCACTGTCCTTTTCAATGTCGATGTGATGCTGCTGAGATAAATCATGGGAAACCTCAGTATCAGGAGTGCAGAGATGACATCCCGTTCTGCTTCTCCTGGTGCGAGTGGCATAAAAGCTGTCTCTGAGTGTCTGACTAAAATCAAACTGTGTAGTAGTTAAATAGAGATGACGCTAAATGGAGGAATGAAATCCACTGAAGAAATAGCAATTTCCATCTTATCTTGTGTTCAGGAGTCATTTTGCTTGTGGCTTCTCCCTTGGTTCTCTTTGGCTTCTTTACTGTCTGCATTTTCAGGGCAATTTTTCCTGAGATAAGCAGAGAACTCATCTGGTAACTTGACTTGGATAATCCTCACGTTTGTGCCTTCCATTCCTTACTAGCACAGTGCAACTATATGGACCTTTAGAACAGAAAACTCTTGAATTCTTGGAGTCTGTCCAATATGCTGCACGGCTGGGGGCACACCCCATTCGATTGCTGCCTTGCCCCTGGGGCTCAATACCAGCTCAGATTCAGTGTCTTCCTGCTAACCTTTGAAGTCTTCTGTGCTGGGTGTCTTAACGTTTGCTTTGGGTGGTGATTGTCCCTCCTCGCAGCTACATTCCTCAAGGATCTGTTCTTCAGGTGGCAGACACACGGGAGCAGAAGACAAAGATTGAGTCATTAGCGCCGTGGCTTTGGCGTTTGGTAGTGGAGCCCCCAGATCTGATATCCTCGGGAATGAAGTGCAGCGCCCAGTTTACCTGTTACACGTTCACACAAACAAAATTAGAAACTAGAAAAGAAAGAGACATCAGTTGGAAAATTGGCAGATGGGAGGAGGTGAGAATTATGTTTTACAAGAAAAGCCTGGCCCATTCCACTGACTCAGGAGAGCAAAGAAACTTGGATTGATACCCTGTCATGAAGCACTGGGGCAGTACGGTATTGAGAGTTTAATGAACTTAACAAAGGGAGTTGATAAGATTCTGCCACATAATTTTCTATGGGGAAAGTGTATCTGCTCATACTGGGGTTTTGCTCAGGACACTGGGAGGAGCTTGCTTCCGTACTTGCCTCCCTCTGCCCTCCAAGTTACCCTAACATTATTGCTTCAGTAAGCACATGCCTTTCCCCACTTTGTTATATATTAATGTATATTATAGGTATTATGTTTTTACCCCACGCCTTATCACACTGGTTTACCTCTGTTAGGAGTTGAATGCAGGCAGTGGTGAAACTGGAAAGATCTGAGCCTACCAGTTCAACAACTGGCAAACTAGGGAAAGCAAAAGAGCTGCAAATGTCCAACTCAAACCTCAAGCGAAACAGACAATGCAGCTGTTCTGCATTGCAATTTAATTTCCCCGGCTCGTTCTTTCCCTGCCGTTCTCCTGGGGGCTTGGGCTGCTTGTGTGTTGTCTCCAGCGTGGATCTCTCTCTCTGTGCTCCAACGCGCAGGCCACCCTCAAACATCTTCCAATAGTTTGGTTTTCTCTATCAGTATAAGCTTCTAGAATGCCTGCTCAAAGCCTCGTCATCTCAAGATGGGTCATATTAAGATGGGACATACAGTATTAAAGCATATTCAGAATACAGCTTTTAGGAATATCTTTTTGAGTCTTAATTCAGTTCCATTGCTGCGTCTTTGCCCCCTTCCCCTTCTCTAAGCAAACGTAAGCTTTCTGATTGCATCTTTCCTCTCTCTACAACAGATGTATCCGTTTATTGAGCTTTTGATGGCTTCTCTTCGACAGGCTGCACTGTCCCTGAAGGCCATCCATAGGCTCCTCATTAAAAATTTAAGTCATCCCTTCGTC
The DNA here is from genome assembly GCF_030867145.1 of Opisthocomus hoazin. NCBI lineage: Eukaryota > Metazoa > Chordata > Aves > Opisthocomiformes > Opisthocomidae > Opisthocomus > Opisthocomus hoazin. The sequence continues at coordinate 51,559,139 of NC_134417.1, forward strand.
CCCTGTTCTCCTTTGCATCGTTATCCAGTCTCTCATCTTCCTCTGCACCTGCAAGCCTTGTCTCTCAGTCCAAGTGCCAGCAAAGCGAGCGCAGAGATGGGGTGCTCTGCTGAGGTATGGTGCAAAGGTGAACAGAGACGGGGGTGGCACGGTGAGCTTGCCAGTCACACTGCCCGTGGAAGCGTGGAGTTACCGAGATCGGCGAGGAAGATGTTAGAATGAATGCAGCGGTAGAAATCTGGCAGCAACAAAATGGCGCACCAGAATCTTTTAGCTGTGCACTGTGTCTTGGTAGCCCGTACCCGAAGGTACAATGCATAGATGACGTAGCAAGCTGAAAAGGTTAATTACAGCTTTGTCACTGGACAGAAAGACTGTGTTTTGGAAGGGTTACTTAGGTATTATTATGGTGTTGTCTGTAAACCCCTGTAATTTATACACTTGCTTTTTTTCTGGTAGGAACAGGGAAGAAAATATTTAACATATACGCTAATCTTGCATATTAGTTTTGTTAATGAATTCTCGGAACAAAGTCTATGCAGGAAGTTCAGCTTGCTGAATCTGTCAGCTTTCGTATGTGTGGTCTTCATTTATTGTTTATTTGACCCCTAGTTACATTTAGGTAACTCAGCAAAGATGTGGACTTGGGTTCTTGCTGGAAATTTATTCTCATGTCTCATCAGTACTAGATTCTTGACTTTATTTACCACTAAAGGGAAGACAGACTTTACCAATTCATATTGCTGTTCTCTAGAACATATAGCAAGCACTTTTTAGTGCCTTTCTTCAGTGTTTAAGGGTCTAAATACAAAAGAAAGTTATAATGTATTGTGTTGCCTTTAGTTTCTTTTATCTCCCAGTACAAGATTTATAATCTTTAAAGGTGTTTTAGAAACCTTCAGATTTTTTTTTAACAATGAAAAGGTAATTTCAATGCACAGAGTCATAAATACCCTAGTTTATTACAAAAGGCATAAACCCATACTGTGTTCATCCACGGTGCCGTTTTAGGAGATGGGGTGGACCTCACCTCCCACCCCTTGCAGCCATGGGCTCCTGCCACTTGCTTTGTGCCAGCCGTGCTGCTCGCCAGCCCCCTCGCAGGGCTGAGTCAGCTCCCGAACCCAGTGCAAAGCGAACCCAGCAAAAAAGTGGGTATTTTCAGGAGGGTCAGCGAAGTGAGTCAGGTCGTGCAAGGGGAAGGGGGTGGCTGTGCTACAGAGAACAAAATCTTTTATGTCTAGCCTCAGTTCTTATGGTATTTCGTATGAAGATATTGAAGTGTTGTTGACTGTTGGCCCCATACTTAAAACTCCCATGTGTTAGACTTTCTCTGTTCTCTTTATCTGAAGTTCAGCTGTTAGGATAAAGTTGTGTTGCATTTCACAGAGTTTTGCTATACAGCACAGTAAGCATTGTGATGATAGGCATTTTCTAGAACGATTATCATAATTATTCATTTATTAAAAATTATTTCAAGAAAGCAAAATAATGCCCAATGTGATCTATGTACAAGGAATAAAAAAATGCCCTCCCATATTTACAGTAAACTTTCAACCATTAGAAATATGCCATTAGAAATTAAAATCACATCACCTAAGGACAGCAGCTTAACTCTTCTTTATCTTCAGCAGCTTCACCAGTTTTGCGGAGAGCCACTTCTAACTCAGAGTAGTTCAACAGCTCCCCACTCATGACCCCATATAACCATACCAGGAACTAAATAAACCCTACTTAGTAGCAATTAAAGTGATTTAATTTAAAACACAATGACAGATGCATAATGGGTTAATTACAAAATAAGTAATTAGCAAATAGGATGGAAAAGGTTAAAGGTTGTGGACTTTCGTTGTTTGCTTGGAAGAGGTAGCAAAATCATCAGCGATTAAACTTTTTTTTTTTCTTTCTGGGCCTGATTCTATTATTGTTAACTGTAAATGAGGCAGCAAACAAGAAGGGAGGTTTGAAAAAAAAAAAGGAAGAAATCACTGCTTTATTTGACATACTGAAAGGCTGTTGTTAACACTGAGGCTATGTGATTTGTTTTCAGTCTGCACTGAAAAGTAGGTTTGTGTCTATAATGTTTCTATTTAACATTAGGATATACGCCTGTTCTGAGAAGAAGTAGTCATCGTCTCTGCGCTCTGCACTGGGGCCCCAGTGAGGTCAGGAAAAAGGGTATAAGGAGTGGTAGAGGTTAGAGCACACGTCTTAGAAAACTGCCTGCCTTAAAGAGCAAATGAGCAAATTATTTGGTTGGGAATATGCCATAATGTGTTTGTTCTCCACAAAAAATGAAGATCGAAAGGAACAGGATATTAAACAGGGTAATTTCTGAGCTGTGAAAATCCTCAGCTGAAATCCAGTTAACTTTATTCAGTGCTGGTCATATAGCCAGAGCCATTACAGAGGGTGCAAGCAATTTTCTGTTAATATAAGCAAAATAAGAGCTTCTGCTTCATTTTCACAAGTATTATTCCTTCTCTCCATGACTCCTGTCTGCCCAAAACCATAAGCAAATAGGCTTTTAGATCGTTTTAATACAGTCATATTTTATGACCACCAGCTTATTGCCAGGTAACTTGAAACTCTTTATTTATTTATAATAATTATAAATATATTTATGTATCTATAAAACATGTGGTTTGTATTTTGAAATTTCAGAGGGGATGTTTGCATAAACCTTTCTCCAACTTGAGCATAATTGTTACTGAAGTCACTGAATTTTTTCTTTTGAAAAATAAGCCTTTGGGTAAACCTCAGAAATAGCAATATGGGCTTCTCCATTTCAAAATATCAATTAAAACCAGGCAGGAATTCTCCTTTTTAAATATAGCTCTAACCTAATTACATGTCCACCAGTAACTATTAGCATCATTTAACCAGATTTCCAATAACAGTCACATTCTTCCCTCATGTCTTGTTCTGTTTTGAGCGTGGTTGTCATGTGCTCACTTCCCTGTCACTTTGCCAAACCATAATAGTTAACTCTCAACTGATACATGTCAGTCTAGCCCCTTAATCATTTGACTTTACTTGACTGTCCCTCCTTTTCTATTATTGGTACTTTTTTGTGTCTTCATCGTGCCTCCAGGGATGTTACCTGCCTTACTGCTTGTCCTAAGGCCTGAATCTGCACATCGGAAACGCGCTGTCCCCTTTTGGTGCATACCATGCTGTCAATGTCTGTCTGACACCCATTTCCCTTGAGCTGCTTCTGCAGCGGCAAGCGATCGCTCCAGGACTAGCAGTTTGACTCGTAGGAAGGATCTGTGCAGATTTTTAGCTAGTCTTTGTCCCCCTACCATAGGTTTTGCCGGCTAGGAATATAGATTTCAGAAGATAACTAGCTTTTTGTTCTGGTCCATTACCTTAATTTTGCAAAAAGTAAGCTTCTTCAAAGTTTTCCCCCAACTGTAATTGAATTTAAGCCATACATTTCAGGTCTGGAATGTGTGTTGAACATATCAGAATTTAGTGGGTTTGCAATCAGCTATCAGTTTTTAGGACAAATAGATTCAGGTCTGGAAACTCATCAAGTCACATAATATGCAAAACCCATGAAGTTAAATCCATAGCTGTAATATCATCTCTGTTTCCTTTTCCAAGGGTTTCTGCAGAGTTCTATATATTTACGTACTGTAACTCAAGGCCTGCAATATAGGCAATGACTTTTCAATATTTAGAATTTATTTTTTAAACTAAGTGGTGACTGTCTGAAGCTCTGGTTAAGAAAAGCAGAAAGCCTAAAGCTGCATTAATTCTGCTCTTCGTATCTGAACCTCTGAAAATAGCTCAAAAAAATGCCAGTACCAATCTTTAGGGTAATACTTATCCCTATTCAGAGTGACATTTGTAGTTTAGAACATACTCATTTCTGCTTCGCTGATTTTTTAAGCACAGCGTATAGAAGATGCATGGACAAAATGCATTCTTGTTCACAAGATTCATCCAGGTATATCCCCTCCTGACATTTAGAAGACATTCTCTTTCTTAATCGATTTCATCATGAGGGTGGAAAATCACCAGTTTCTGTAAGTCTTGAAATTCGGTATCTTTGGGATTATCTGATGTTAGCCAGTTGTAGAGATTTACCGGGTAATTCAAGACAGCCTTCATTTAATATGCGCTTCGCAGTGAGTAATAAGAGAAATTAGCATCGAAGATAAACTGTCCCTTGTTGAAATTTCAGGGAGAGCTAATGTTTCCTGGGTTGACAGAACAAAACAGACAAACAAGAAAAGTTTTACGTCAAAGCTGTTGTTTGGATGAAACTCCCATAGGCAGAAGAACGAACGGTGAGCCTTGAAGTGTCTCGAAGGCACTACAAAAAACACAGGAATAATCCCATAAATACAAGGTCTTTTGTATTATCCCTTTGGCTTTTCTATCATCCTTGGCCCTCCAGGATCCTTGCTCAACTGGGTATTTATGCAAGTAGGTAGGAGTCTTTCTGAATTAAGGCCTAAATCTCTGACGGTTAAAACATCTCTTAATGCACAGTTACAGATCAGCTACTCTTTGGCGGATCTGGCTGGCTTTCTCTGTAAGGCTTCATGTTAAGAAAGTCCCCCACGGGGAGTAAAATGCTGGTTATCAAAATAGCGGCCGAACAGGACTGCTGCTAGTTTGTGCTCCTCTCATGCCCTCCTGTGTACACATGTAGTAGGCCAAAGCAAAGTGCCGGAGAGCTGACATTCTGCGAGGGGACGAAGTAAAGCAGAGAGGCAGCTGTGGTCCACTACGCTGACTGTGTTTTAAGCCGAATAGAAGCAGATTTCTTAGAGCCTTTACATCTTAGAGCCAGTCATCAGCTCCACACCATGATAATGAGTGATTTGAGATACTCTGTAAGTGAGATAATGTAATTCATTTCTGTAAGTACAGAGCGAGAGAAGCGTTCTGTGTTCAGTTTTCTGCTTGATGCCCAAGTGGTTTAAAGGTAATGTTGCAGCCTTCCCCTGCATACTTTCAAAGATAACTATGAGATTGCCTTTCAGGCTACTAGGAAACAGGCAGAAGTACTAAAACTCTTTTTCTTTTTGGTTATGATGAAATCAATTATTATATTTTCCATTAGCTTATAAAAGGATGCATTTACTCAAATACAGTAAGACATTAAGTTCTGATGAAATCATAAAAACAACTTCTATCTTGCTTTTCTTTTGCAATACCACATTTTGTGGTGCTGTGTCTGTTTTCTGTAGCTACTACATTTGACACAACAGCTTTGTCTTTCAGCTGGTGCTGCAAACTGTATGCCATAGCCAACCTCTCACCAGTGTGGGACTACAGGAGGAATTACTTTGTCCATCTAAATTAACGTTGTTCATCCTGCAGTTCTGCTTATTGAAACACAAGTGCTTTCAAAAACCTGTGAAGCGGTGAGGTTATTGTTATAATTTATCAGGCTTCTTGTCGGCATATAATAATTTTCTAGCTTTCATGCTGTAGAATAGCTGCAGATGCCCACACAGAGCTGAGCACATACCATACTATGCTCTGATCCTGACTGAGGCAGAGCATCTGTAATCTTGACTTGTTAGTGCTTAGCAATTTTTAGAGTATTTAAGAAGCAAGTTAAAATAGGAAATTCTGAGCCTAAAAGGTAAACCCAGTGCCCTATTCTAAAGAGCACATGTTGAGCGTCTCGTCTCTGTGTGAGGAGGAAAGAACAGGATTACTCAGAACTGCTGGACGTCCATGTTGGGAAGCTCAGTAGCTCCTTGCCTTTCGATGAAGTGTTTCAGGATAGACTGCAGATGTTTGTACAGACAGCGCACTGCGGGTTTGCTTTTATGCTTTATTGCACCCTTTTATGTCCTCATGAGTTGAACTAGTCGAGCAATAAAAAGCATGAGTCAAAGTCCACTGCTGAGCTTGTGCCTACAAGCCGGTGCTGATGGGGGCTTTTCATTAAACCTGTCTAGAAAACTAGATAGATTTTTATTTCTCATATGATGCACAGTGGATTAGCATGTTTTATGAGGGAGAGAATACTGCTCTGCTCATTATATAGCAATATATGCTTTATAATGAGCATGCACCATAATATAGCATGCACCGTAAGCCATAGCCTAGTAAATTTTTCACTGAAGATGTCTTAGTAGAAAATCCTCTGTATAACTCTGCTCTAAAATACTAATTTTGCTTTGCTGTTAAGTATTGAAATGTTAAATACTGAAACAAATTTTAAAGTTCAGTTAGGCTTCAATACAGCCTATTGGCTACCTTGTCATTTTTTCTGATGTAGAGTTGCTGATGTTCGGATTTTTCACTGAAGATGAAGTTAAAAGTGAGAGCAACTTTTGCGGAGGGAGTTTCCAGAACAAGATGTTCAGATGATACATCCCACAATTCATCACCCCCAAGCTGAGATAGCCCCCAAGAAAAACAAAAGTGCTGTAACTTGTGCCAGGGCAGAGCGTGAGGGACCGGCATCCTAGGGCGCTCGGTCTAACGGTGCCAGACCTTTCCCCTGCGCCCCGTTACAAAACCTGTGGGCTCTGCTGTCCCGCTCTGCACCCTCGCCTGCTCCCCACTGCATCCCAGGACCAGGACAGGCTTCCCCCTCCCTCTGGGTCTGCCAGCAGCCCTCCCTTCCTCTGGGCCAAGGCCCCTCTCCCAGCGAGCCAGGAACAGTCAGCGTTGTGTAGGGTGCTGTATAAGGGTGCCGGGGGCCAGCTGGGGATACCGGGTGTTGCAGGGGGCGTTACGGGAGGGACTTGTGTAGGTGAGCCAGGTAGCCCTGGGGCCCTCTCTCTGGCTGTTGAAAGGGGATGTCAAGAGACAGCCCAGTGAAGAACTAGGAGCTGGATGGCTTGTCAGAGCTTCTGGAAGGTGCAGAATCCTTTTTCCTACCCATTCCTGCCTTGGGAAGAGACCGGACGCAGCAGTGCTGCTCCCCACTGCTGCCTGGGGCAGCCGCTTGCCAAGTGGGAAGGGAAGCCTGAGGCTCACGGGAAAGCGTGGGTTCGTGATACGGACAGGGACTGGGATTCAGACCATAAAATTACTGTGCCCCTGGCCTAGGGGAGACTGACAGCCACCACCTAAACCTGGAGCAACAGGGTAAGGTTGAAAATGCCCTCATCCCCTGAGCAGCAAACCCTCTATACTATAGACATCAGTTAATCCAACACATCTGTGTGAAGGAGGAGGCACTTGGTCAGAGTGGGAGAACGCATTGATTAATGTTAGTTCATTAATTGCCTTTCATTATGGGAAAAGAAAGTAAGTGCCGTAGCTGGCAATACGGCTTGACAGTGTTTCTAGACTGGAGACCAAAACCTGAGAATTAATTCCAAATACATTGTTTTCAGGCCAGAGGAGATGATGATCCCAAAGATGTCTTTTTTGATATGGGGCAAAATAGGATTATTTTTTCCTGATGCAGGGCTGTAGATCTGAAAGACAACTCAGTATTGGAATGAGCATTTTGCTACTTGTGTTTGAGTTATCCAGTCTGAATGTGAGGACTACCTTGTTTAAAAAAAAAAAAAAAGAAGAAAAAGTGGGGTTGAACTCGAGTGATGGAGAAGGATTTGCACGCTGCCTGGTCTGCTGCCTCGGCTCTCCGGCGGGGACATCATGTGGGATGCGGAGGTCGCAGCCTCTGAAGTCAGTGCTGCGTGCTCGGGGCTTGTGACTCAGAGCCATGAGACCTCAGCTAGATCTTTGTGGGCAAACGAGGGCTCGACACAAAAAAAGATAATCTAATGAAGCCCGCTCCCTGTGATGTTAGCAAAGCTTAACCATAAAAATTGTGTCACTTTTGGCAAGAAAGAAACTTATTCTGCAACGTCCGTGAAGACTCCCAGACATTATTGGCCTGATGTGGTGGAGCCTCGCCTGTGACTCATCTGTCTCCTTCCCCGCTGTGCCCGTTTGCCTTGTAGACTCTGGAAAAGAATCTGATTTCCTCCAGCATTTCCCGCATCTGTGCCTTGAAGAGGAGCTTGCTATGGTGAATGTAGACACCGCTTACTCTTCTTGCTCACGTAAAGCAGCAGCCTGTGCTGGGCCTTCAGAAGGCAGTCGAGGTTTTGGGCACCAGAATGGGTAAATAGTCCTCTCCTTCCACAGCATTTACATCCACGTGCCACACTCCTCAGAAGGAAAAATAGAAATTACTTCTGGCTTATAAAGCATAGGATAAAAGCATCCTTTTAAAAGCATTTCTGATACGTTTGGGAAAATTATTAAAACCATCTTCAGGTAAAAAGCGGGTATTACAGGCGGGCTCAGTTACTATGATTCTTTTGGTTGTTGCTAAACCGAGGTAGTGGAGACGCTAGCTGGGCAAGATGCCATACAGTCACGCAGCAACACCCAGACCTGCTCCGATAAACTTATTTTCTAGACAGATACGGGGAGAAAAAGAGGATGCGCACCCTTCATTTTGAACTCTGGGATTCAGGAAGGCTGTGCCAAAGCCAGATCCATTAGCGTAACGCTTTAAACAAAAGACTATCTTTTCCTACAGTCATTTCATAATTAGTTTTTTTGCACAAGTGACAGCTGCCTTCATGCCAAGTCCAGGCCTCATCAGGGAAAATGGCAAAGCTCCCAGGATAGCTAGAAGTTTTCTCTTTATACAGAATTCATTGAAGAACTTTGTTCTTTCTCCTTTTTTTCCCCTCCTTTTTAATAGATTGGTGCAAACCCAATAATTTTAGGATTAGTAACAAATTATTTACAGGAGGGGCAGAATTTTTACTTAAAATGCTCAATTGTTTACTTCAAGAGCACTTGTGTGTCACTGAGTCACCAAACCACAGTTAAATTCTGGGAAACAGCTTATTGTTGAGTTTCACGAGGTCCCATGACATGGTGAGATGGGTCAGAGTCTGATTTTAATTGGAGGCCCAATCTAAATTTGTATCCTCTTTAATCTTTTGATTGACAGGCTGTGAAGGATTTTGAAGTTCCACAAGATGTCAGTAGCAGAGGAAAGATCTCGTAATCATTGCCTCCGGTTGTATTGTTCATACATGGGAAACACCAAGCGGAGTAGTTGCTTTTCCCCCAAGAGTTTCAGGAGATGTGTCTGTTCCGAGCAGAGCCCAGGCAGAGCGCCGGGTGGTTTGCTTGGGAGAAAAGCCAAGGAGGGAGAAATACAGTGCAACGTGTCTGCTGGAGGAGGTTTTACCCGTTCCTGCTGTAAAATGTTTGGTAGGCTTTACTTGGCACTTGCTTTACAAAGACAGTAAACATTATGGCTTTGGGGGTTTTCCCCTTTTTTCTTAGGTTTTGGTTTTTTTTGGAGGGGGGGGGGGGTGTTTTGTTTTTTGAGTCATGAGGCAATTCTGAATCTTGGGGTATCGGTTCATTTCGTTTAAAGATTTACCAGCTATGCCCGGTTACTGCGACGAGGCACGAAGTGATGGCAAAGATAGGGAATACACGACGGAGCAGACAACGGAGCTGTTAATTCGGAAGGCCGAGATTTGCGTGGAGAACCGCACTCCGCCCCGCCCGGTGCCGCCGTGCGCCCGCCCGCGCTGTGGGCCCTCCCGCTCCCCTCCCGGCTGCTCCGGCGCGCCCGCCAGGGGGCGCCGCCGCGCCGCACTGCCCCGCGCGGGGCCGGGGCCGGGGGTCTCCGGGGGAAGCAGCGGGCAGCGGGGGAGCGCCGCGCCCGCCGGGCCGTCCGGGAGGGCGGGCAGGCTGCGGTCCTTCCTTGCGCCTCACGGCCGGGCAGCCGGCCGGCCGGGCTTTCCTGGGCTCGGGGGAAGGCGCTGGCTCCCACCCCGTCTCGAGTAACGGGAAGCGAAGTGGCGCCTGAGGCGAGGGGCCGGGGCGGTGAGGGGGCGTCCCGCCGCCATCTTGTGGAGCCTTTGTAGGGTGACTGCAACTCCTCGGGTGTCTGAGCGCCCCAGAGGGTTTTCGGCCCTGGCCGGAGAGGGACGGCGGGGGGGCTGTGGGTGTGTTGATGAGCTGAGGTGAGACTGCGAGGCCGCGTCCCAGATACATTAATTACACGGTAGATGCGAGTGCTGCAGTTCACCTGCTTTCCCATTCTGGCGCCTAAACAGAGCAGATGTGCTCGGTGTCCTTTCAGCCTGCTGCTGGTGGAGGATGTTTATTTCGAGGACAAGGAAGGGAAACCCTCCCTCTGTGAAGAGACACTGGTAGAGAGGAGATCAGAGGCAGGGCTGTGGTGCTGGGTGAAAGAAGGAAAAACCGAAAAGTTTCTTAAAGTGAAGACCAAGGGATGGTTTCTTAACATAAAATGTCGATCAGGACAATGTAAGGGGGGTGCTAGTTCTCCAGGAAAATGTCACTTGCACGCTGACAGTAAAAGATACGCATTTCCTGATGATCAGTGGCTCTGACCCTGAGCTGGTTTTCCACTGGCATTAGTGGGGTCAGTTGTAGGGCTGGGATTTCTTATTTAAAAATTCTAATGAGATCTCGTCTCTATTCTGGAGTAATGCCTTTAGGATTGTCTCCGCTTGGATTGGATTGGATTGTCGGTGCTTAAACTAGGGAGTGAGCCGGGATCACCCAGCTGGCCACAGTGTTTTGGGCTGGGATGGCGGAGCGAGGGCATGGTGCCTGTGACACCTCTGTCTGAAAAACGTTATGGCTAATATAAATACAGATACTGCTGAAGGAAGGTGCCCTGACTGGTATCAGTGATTTTCTCTCCTGACAAAAAATTGGCTTGCAAGGCTTCGGTCTTTGCTACCAGACAGAAAAGGAGTATAATCAATATGTCAGTGTCTATGTATGGACATGTGAATGGGGGAGGCAATCTAAATATTAAAACTGTGACTTGAGGATGCCAAATCCAGTTCTTCACAGCTACCAGTATCTCCTTAATAAAACAGAAGATGCCATTGTTCAAAACTTTAGTAATAAGTACATATAAATTAGTTTTCTACCAAATGAGTAAAATTACTATTTACATCTCCAGACTTTGTAACTAAGTTGGTAGACTTCTGAGTTTCGGGTGATTGAAGGAGAGTCGGTGTAACTGTAGACTGAGAATTTCTAATTCCTTTGAGTCCTTTTTCTTACTGAACCTGAGACTAATGGACATATATGATTAGAAACTAAAGTAAAAAACAGTTAGCTCCTAAATTTACATATTAGACCTAAAGGAGCTTCTGAAAAAAAATTAAAGGGAAGTGTTCCATGAAGTGAGCAGAAGCATTTTTTTTCTGCATCAGTAGCTGCCAGCTTTTTGACCTTGCTTCCAAATCCCTGTTACCCACAGCTCCTCCAGTCCACCATGATTTGGACCTGACTTGCATTCATTGCCTCATGCAGTTCAGCAAGTTGGATTGAATCTAGTGTGTTAAGCCATCAAACATGGACTGTGGTATCTAAGATCCAACATGTTCCATCCTGTTTAAATGATAATAGTATTCTGCAGATTTGCATTTATGGACATATTACATGGGGGTTTTTTCCTTTTTTTGGCAGGTGACTTTGGTGACAGAAGAAGAACGAGAATGATTACATATCCATAACTCCCAGCAGTATGTCAGGTAACTGTATTTCGCAAAAGCTTCTATGCAATATTTCTTGCTTTGCTGGAGTGATTATAATTAAATATTTACTGCAAAACTTTTGCAAGTTCTGAATGCATTGGTGCTGGAAATTGAAATCTTTCCTCTACCCAGAGCATAGAGATGTGGGGCACATAGTAATCTTCCCCAACATTTTTCCACTTAAACTCTGATGCTCCTTGATTTTCCTTCAGAAACAAAGTTGGATTGTATTTGAAGCACATGTTCCAACTTCAACATTTCTCCTGAAACTGCCAGTACAGTGACAGTTTCTGCTGAGTATGTTGGCCTAAGTTACTTTGTAACATGGACATATCCCCTGAGGTTCAAAGTGAGATGGTCAAATTCATTTTACATAGATTACCAAGTACTCTTCAGATAATAATTGACTGGGTCTGCAGGTGGACTGGAGATCCAGAGATGAAATGACCATTAACCATTTTAAGTCTCCTTAACCATCTTATCCCTGCCAGTTACAAAACATTTGAAGACTATACATAAATTAACTGTGTCGAAAAACCCATATATTCTAATCCCAGGAGAGGGTGTCTAAAAAGATGCAGTTATTACATGGAGATCATATAGAAAGCTAGAGAATTTCAGACTTCCAGAATTTGTTTTAGTATTCATCAAATTTCGTAAGAAAATAAAATATTTTTGCTGATACTGTTTGTCAATGCATATTTCAAGAGCCAAATGCCATAAACGGGACCTTTTAAAAGCCCGTTTGTAAAATGCAGCATGTGCTACATAGGGAAAGTCATAATAAACAAGACTGAATTCCTGGTGTTACACTCCAGGGACGGTTTATTTTTACTGACTGGGCAGATCAAATATCCTTTGCCTTAGAAGGCTCCCATCCTTTTGTATTGGCCAGCAAGGGGTAACAGCTGCATTCACCACCAAAGCTGGTCTTTTAAGTTTAGGGTCCTAGATATGAGGTGGAGAGTAAAATTCATGGGGAGAAACAGAGGAGTATTTAAATGCGTGCTTTCATAGTAAAATGTGTTATTTGATAATATGCAAAGATGTGTCATTTGACTTCTGTTTTTATGGTTTCTCTGTTGTCCATCGAAGCGGAGGTTAGGCGCAGATGAATGTAAGATCGAGGCAGAGGGCATCGAGGCTCTTTGTGGAATAAAGTTACCTGACCCTTTTGATTGGTGTGTCAGGCTCTGGACTAGCATCACCACCACATGAGGATGGGGAAGGAACTGGTAGCCTTAGGCTACATTGGCAAGGAGTGTCTTTGCATTCTTCTGCAGGCATGCTAGGCATGATAATTTCATTTAGCAAATACCTGGTTTTGGAAGCATTTAAAGCATTGACATGTAACTCAATCTCTCCAGCTCGCTGATGTGCTCTGTTCTGTCTCATAACTGTGTTTTTTGACCTTTTACTACAGGGCTTAATTTTGGTGGGGTTTTGGAGGGACTGATTAGGGGCTTGTGCTATGCAATGGCAAGAGATGGAGAAGGAAATGCAGAGTACGCACTTCATCCTCACCTTGTCCGTTGGGGGTGTAGCTTCCTATGGTGGGGCCTTTTCTGGAGAATTCCCACTAGCACTCTAACCTGACCTGTCTCTCTAGACTTCCCTCTGGCTGGGCAGCTCTGCTAAGCTCAGTGGAACACAAAGCCTAATTGGAAGGACCTACATTTTCTGCATTTCTTTTGAAAGAAGTGGGCTGAACAAATATGTGCTAACAAAATAATTGCCAAGTGAAAAAAAAGGTTCATTGCAGAAGATGACTGTTGGTACAGCTGTAGATGTCCAGCACTTTTCATTATGAGCAGTTTATGTTTTCTGTTTCTCACTATAGGAATTAAATTCCCCACATGAGTGTGAATGTGAAAAGAAGCATGGATGAAATAAAAATCTTTCAAACTCTATAAAAAAGCTGCAGAAATACCACCATCCAGAGCCAGAAAGGACTCCTTTCCTAATGAATGAAAATGAAAGCTTAGATTCTGTTACTCAGTCACTGGAATATGAGAGCAGAGTCTAATCCAAACCCAAACCAGTTGCGTAAAATAATAGGCTGTATTATTCTGATTTTTTGATACAGAATTGCTTTACCCATATGTTACATTTTTACTGCAGTAAGAATTTGCCTCTTGTAGGCACTGCCCAAAAGCCTCCAGTTTCTAGTGCAATCTAGGTAAGTTTTTCTGACAGAAGATTGTAGAATTTGGCCTTTGGTAGTAAAGTTTAGCTTTACCACATTTTGCAGTTGCCATAGGAAAAATACTAATATTTTGACATCTCAGCTTTAAAAATACATACTGGTGTGATTATTTTATGGCACACGTCTGTAATTGTATGTGCTTATGGCTTTTAATAAAGCGAGAGTTCAAGTTTTCCAAAACTATTTTGGGAACTTCAAAGTTATGGGTAACGTGGAAGGATTTCAGAAGTGTAGAAGCCCTTACTTGAAAGTGAATGAAACAAAAGATAAAAGCAAAATGAATGCACCAGGTACAATTTTTTGCATGCAAAAAGATAAACTGAAAGGCAAATGTTGAGTTCATGAAGTCCAAACTACTCTTCCTTTTTCTTAGAATGCAGTCAAATAGAGTTCACACAGCAATACAGATGGAGTTAATGAACACCTGATGTTGGGTACTTGATGACATTTGAAGCTCTCAAGTGGAAAGCTGGACCTACAGGTGTTGTAAATACTGTGCTTGTCAGTATACTTTTCAACTATGCCAGTTCTAAGTGTCAAAACTTGCCTAGCCAGTTTTATGTACACATAACTCAGATGATGACCAAACATTGAGTTAAAGGGATGCTTCTGGAGAGGGGGAGCTGGACGTAGTATGTCTTGCAGTTGAGTGCTAAGTCTGAGACAGATGCATTCTGTTCTCGTAAACTGAAGCTAAAATAAATAGTTTTCAGATGAGTGATCACACACATAAAGGTAACAAAGCAAATCTGAAAGTTTAGCTTTCCTGTTTTGAAAACTTTTTTTTTTTTAATGTTCATTGTCTTTTGTGATAAATGCTGCAGCAGATCTGATGCTTGTAAAGAACAACATAAAAAATGCATTTAGGGAATGTGAGTAAAATATGTTTGGGTTTTTTGTTTTTTAGATAGAAATAAGTGGAAAATGACTGATTGGATGCTCCCCCCAAAGTTCCATCAGCAGCTTAGCAGTTGACACCAACAATTACTGTCCACAGAGTAATACCTGAGAAAAAAAATTATAAGCATTTTTAAAACTAGTACTGTCTCAGCAATAGCTGTAAGTCTTTCTGCCATACTTTTGCACGATAAAATAGAAAAACTAACAATTTGGAAAGTAGTATTTTCTCATTGAGAAGATAGTACTTTCAAATAAGTATGTAACATAGTTCATACAAAAAAAATTATTGCTGTCTAAATACTCTAGTGAAGGTTCTGGCTTTAGCATCACTATTCACTGGTCACGGTCGTTATTCACTGGCAATAACCTATCACTGAAGGCTTCCTTCTGTGCATTTTCTCCCAAAATGCAAGACAAGCCTTAGACAGATCTTCATCTTACTTCATTTACTGGAGTGAGAACTGAAGAAGGAATTCAAGAATGGGTTCTAAAAAAACAGGAAATAGTATTTGTAGAGTACATTAAATCTCATTAATTTCATTTTCATGGCAGGTGAAGATAGAATTTAAAGAGTATAGTGGCGGTGTCTGTGAAGTCTGTGGCAGCTCTTCAAGCTGGCTTCAGTAAGGCCAGGATTTTACTCTGCTTTTACTTGGAGTTTCATAATCAACTCAGACATTGTGTTGCTACCCTGTAATAATCACACTGTTCTATTTGGTAATGACTGTAAAGTTAGATCAAGATAGGAATTATAATAAAATTAAGTGCTTACATTAGGGAATATAATTTAAATGTCATAAATGCGTACTTTCAGTAAGTAGAATTTAATATGCAGCATTTCTTGTAACAGGTCACTCATTTGGAGAAGAAAATTAATCAGCTTTTGTGCAACAAATCCATTTGAAAAGCAGTGTCTCCAAGAGTGTTGCACGGAGTTTCCAAGAACTGGGAAAAGCAATAGGATAGGAAAAGTACCACCTTTTCTTCATGAGTCTTTTCACTGTAATGCTCATTAACCTGTAAACTTGCCATTAGTTCAGATGGAGAAGAGTTTGTTGTGTAACATCAGTTGAGAAATTATTTCTCCTGAATTTCTATAATGATTTTCCTAAGATAATTTAATTTGACATACATCACTGTCTGACACTGCTTGTCCACCAGACCGTGATAAAATCCGACTAACTCAAGTGTATTATTTCTTTTAAGTAATGGTCGTTTTAGAAGGACAGTAAATACTTTAATATAAGGTTTTGTTACGCCAGGGTTTAGCAGCTTTGTAATGAGCTTTTGGGGATTTTCAAAAGGTTAACAAGATTTATATTGTAGGATGTTTTTGCATGAAGCTATGAATCACTCCATGATGGCTCTTATTACTTAGAAGCGTATTTCTGAATATGCAGTTAAAAATATCGCACTTGTTAAGTTCTAGGTTACAGACATTCTGTTTTAATTTTAACTTTTTTGTTTGAAACTTTAATGTTTTAAAAAGTGCTTTCAAAAAGTGCTATATGAATACAAAAGTTTCAGAAGGCAAGTAGTCTGTATGACATTTTGTAAAGTTTCAAATTTTTATGCAATTCTTTAATAATGTGTTGGGGTTTTCTTTCCCATCATGGGGGAAGGAAAAGGCTCTCTAAAGAGTGGAGAATCATGAAGGTCTTATGTTTATGTGTTTCTAAAGGTGTTTAAGTTTGGTATTTACAATTCATGGATAGCTGCTATATTTTCCACAGAAGATGCACACTTTTTTCAAAAAATTGGATCTGGTTAGATTTCACAGAGAAAACAAACAGGTATTTTTTTTTTAGCTTTGCAACATCTGCTAGCCATTTTCTTAAGTATGTTTTATTATATTAGTGCTGATATTTTTTTTCTGTTTTTGTTTTTTTCAAGAATCCATCAGTATACTTAGTCCCTTTCTCTAGTTGTTTCATTTAAACCAGAGGTGCTTCTTTTTGTTAACGCGTCTTTCTGAAATTTGTTTCTGATGGGAGCAGACTGCTGTGTTTGAAATTTTGAGTATCACTCTTAGCCCGTGTAACACTGTTTCACTGCTGCCATCAGTTAAAAGGAGAGCGTAGTGTTGCCAATATATAACATATCAATTTCTCAGGCAAAGACCTTTTAGAATGGTTAATTAAAAAAACAAAATGCCTTTGTGTTTTTTCTAAGTCTTCTCCACTAGCCTACAAAATAAAACACTCTCCTTTGCTGTGCTTGCCACAGGAGTTGCAGTCTGCCATTTTGTGGTCTTCATCAGCCTGACCACAGACTGCTGCTTAGTTCTTCTGATGGCTCTATGTCAGAGCAATGAACTTACGCTACTTGTCCTTGATCTGCAGCCCTCTACGTAGAGAGGACTGTAATTGTTTTATGCCAAATGTAAAGCTGTCGATGAACTATAGTACCAGTCAGGGATTTTCCGGTTATTTCCATGTAAACAAAATACCATTTACAGTCCCGAAATGCAGGTCTGGTGATGTTCTTTAGGAGCACCAGATCTGCTACAATGTTTATCATAAAAGAAGACAAATGTTTAAGAAAATGTTTAAGGGTTGTAAAACATGAAGGCCAGACTTTCAAATCTGCTTGGTTATGTATGTGATCACATGTCTGAAAAACTATTTGGACCTGTACCGAGCTTCAGTTTATTTCAAGTTTTAAAAAATTCTCTCTTCACATCCTAGTTTGTCTGTCTTTCTGAAGAAGCCTTTGACTGCATTACTTTGGGGAAACTGTATTTGTTTATTTATTGGTTTTTGTCTTTCACAAGTTACGTATTCGTCAAGACTTGTAATTTTAGTAACTCTTTTTTTACCTGACCATTGCTCAAACCTCATTCCTTGAACAAGAGGTGTTATTTCAAGATACAGGGTCTCTCTAAGCAATTCTAGGACTAAAATAGCTTGAACTGTTTCATCATCTTGAAAAAAGAAAGAGCTTCAATTATGTTCACATATACCCAGGATTTGCTGTTAGTAAACAGTGGCCAGATATACTGTCCATTCCTCGGTGGGGAGAGGTGGAAGGTCCGATGTGGGATTGAGGAAAGACCGTGTGCATTGATTTGAAAGCTCACGGCGAAAGCAGTACTCAGAGTCAAGATTTTACAAAACAGTGGTAGTGATTTGTGGACATGATTTGAGTGATTTCCGAAATGGTTTCACTGTAACTTACACATTTTTAAAGATCTATTTTATGGTATTTGGATCCATAATCTGGAAATGGTGTTTTGGCTTCTCACTTTTGTTTTAGTAGGTTCCCAGGCATTAAAAGAATTACCTAACATAAAATGAAGAGAGTAAAAATCCACTAACATTCCCATATTCATACACAGAGTAGTCTCAAAATGAGTTGTGGAGAGGTGGATCACAGTCTGTTGGGCGTCAAATTAGTCAGTTTAAAACAGCGGGAGGTGGTTCTGCACGTAAAAGAGAGACAAATACTGGAACTCCTTGCCAAAGAGTGTTGGGAATGCGAGAAGGGTACGCAAGAGGAGGCTGGGCTGCACTGCAGAGAGGTCCCTTGGGTGTTCCTACAGTTTAGATATGCTGCAGGAGCTTGGGCAGTCCCTTGGGCTGACAGTAGCTGGGGACTGGGAGGCTGTTGGTGGGAACTCTCATATATGCTTGCTTTGTTCTTACCCTTCCCTGGGTATGTGCTTGTGGCCTCTGTTGGAGAACAGTAACCAGGCGAGCCCTGTGGTTGGAACAGAGCTGCCATGCTCAGGTATACCTTGCTCAGAAAAATTCCCTCCTATGTGTCGTACAGAACGATGAGAGGGGTCAGATGCATTTAGCATCTATGGGACTGTATTGGTTAACGTCACCTTTCTAGTTCCATTGTGTATCCTGGTATCTTAATGCTTTTTCTCGTATAGCTTTGGTCATCCATTTCTTTCACTATTTCTATTTTACCTGTAGCTGTCACAAGATTCCATATTCAGGTACACAACTCCTGTTCATGTCTCTAAGGAGAGGGTTTCAGATAGCTGTTTATGTAGCAAAACCCAGAATCATTTGCTTCTCTGTGCTCAGAACCTGCCTCTGGTTAACTTACAGATGAGCTGTCACATTCTTCTGGTTATTGTTTTTGTTGGATTAATTTTTCCTTATGTTTAGAAATTTGAGCATAATGTCAAGCCTAGGTTCTTGATGAGATAAGTATATGTCTAGTATTACTTTAATAGTTAATAGAAATTCAGTGTTTTTAAAAAGCGATTACACTGGTTCACACTGAGGAGCTCATTAAGGTATCTGTCAGCAAGAACAAGGATAAAGCTATTACACTGTACATTGCAAGTTTCTTAATGTTACCTATTCTTACATGTTAAAAACACTTTACAAAGTTGTTGTAATAGCTGTGCACTCTCATGGTGATGTAATCTTTGTTGAAAAGATTGTTTGAAAATATTGAAACTTAATTTATATTGAAGGCCATATTCTAAAATGTAATATATAAATATTTTATAATGTTGCCACTGTTAAAACGAGTAACAGTACAACAGTGCTGGATTAATCCTGGCACTCTGCTTCCACAAGCACACACATACACACACATTTCTGAAATCCTGGAAACCACCTCGTGGTTTCGGTAGACATCCTGTTCCACCTGCTAGTTACAGTACCTTTCTCTCGTTGTACGCTTTTTTCTTACAGTCATTGTAATTTTTACAGTTTAAAATTTAGTAAAGAAATCACATGTTTTTAAAGGTTTTATTTAGCACATCGTATGAAAACATGGTTTGCATATTTATGGAGAAGAATCTGGCTAGTCTGTATTAGCTGTGCTTCATCCTTCTGCTTATTTAAGGATCACATGCACCTAATTTAGAAGTTGGGAAACTACACTGTAAAGTGTTTCTGTGTTTGATAAGGAAGAACAGGAAGAAAATGCTGTGGTGTTACTTGGGAGGAAAGGGAAGGAAGGGAAAGAGGAAAGGAGAGGAGGGAAGAAGCAAAATAAAGGAAAGAAAATAAAATGCTGTGAACTGACTGCAATGTTAATGAGAAAAAATGGAACCTAAGCCTTATGTGGCACAGGTAGGTTTGTCATTCCCAGCACAAGCACGCATGAAAACTCTACATGCTTAGACTTGCAGTTACTTTGTGTGCTTTAAAACGCTTGTACAAAACATGAATCAGGTTTTAATTTTGCTGCAGTTGTAGCTTGCTTTCTTTTTTTTGTTAAGTCACTAAGTAAAAATCATCTGGCGTTGTTGGACTGGCTCCGTACAAAGCTGGGCTGCTTGATCGACCTACTGTGCACCCCTCAGCCCTAATCCTGATTACATTTGCCTTAGTTGATCTCTCCGAGGCCAACCCATTTCAGAGTCCTTAGATGCTTGCATACTTCAGTGTTTAAAAAAACCAGTGAAGTGCTGTTGCCCTTGCTGTGCTGTTTTCAGTAAACTTCAAATATGGGGAGAGGTAAAGCTTCTTACCAGAATCACTTTTGTCAGTCATTTGTTTTGCAATCAAGGGAGTTAATGACAATTCAGAGACTGCTAATATATTCCCCTACAGCTAATATTTTGGTCAGCCGCAAGTTGAAATTCTTACAGGCTGTGATCAGTTTTGGAATGTAAAATAACTGTGTTGTGAGAGGAAGGGTCTTTGTAACTGTAAAAATAGCAGTCCTCTGGCATCCCAGAACTGTTGATTTACCTTTTGCCTCGAAACTAAGTGATAGCCTGTTGCTGAGGGTGAAAAAGAAAGGTTTGTACTCCTGAAAAACATGTGAGCAATGTAGACTCTGAGGAGCAGGGACCGATTTGCCTGTGTGGTCAGACAGCAGCTTTCATCACCAATGATGTCAGCTGGAGCTCCTGCAGTGTAAAGCAGGAGCAGTGGTAATGGCGGTACCGATGTCAGCCCTGCTTGTGGCAGGGCAGATCCCGAGCTGGGAAAAACGGGTGGAGCTCTCGGGGCGCAGCGGGGAGGATGTCACGCGGTGCCTCTAAGGTGGTTGTGGTGAGCGGAGGGAACAGGCAGCCTTTTCAGTGTGCTTTTGGGGCCTGTGCTGTGCACACCCAGTTTTTGGCAGGGTCCTAGTTCAAGATGGGGGCACAGCTCGTTCCAGCAAGAAACGCTGTCCTCCTGGCTGGCTGGCTGCCACCTCCCTTCTTTCTGGGCAAAACGAGCTATGACTCCCTTCACTTGGGATGTACTAAAGAAGGGAGAGGCCTTTTGTATCTCTTCCTTTACCACGGTTGGCAGATAGTAGTGGAGAATTAATGAAAAAAAAACGTAACTAAGATGAAAACAAATGAATTGTTCCATTGTTTTTATAGTCCTTTATATACTGACATTCAGATAACACTGCGTGTTTGAGAACAGGCCAACCTTTACAATCACTCGTTAGGAGTCTTTGTGTTGGCTTGTAATAAACAATTTCTGAGGGATTCTCCTCGCCTGTCATTTTAGTTTAGCTCAGTGGGCACTTCATCTATGAAAATTTTTCTACTTTCGTAGAAGAGCCTTACCTTTAAAGACACTCTGATGGGAACTTGAGAAAGTGTTTTGAACTCCTGACTGCTCGGATTCCAGTTATTGCTATGATGTGCTGCTTTTGTATCTCTGAAATTACTTGATGATTCCTGTACCTATGTTGACAAGAAGAGCTCTAGGCCCTTCCTATTAGTCCCTCTTCACTCTGAAGCGGGGCCTGTGGTTTTAGTCATGATTCATCCCAGTAGGCTGTTTTCCACCTTGATTATAGCCATTTTAACAGTAGCTAGAGGGAGAGAGAGATGCTTCTCTGACAATTAGGGAGCTCAGGCAAAATTACATTATCATGTTTTATCAAGAGTTTTGGTCTGAAGAAAACAAGGGCAGATGTAGGATAGTTTAACTGCATTCTCTGTTGCGATAAAAAAAAAAAAAGAAGAAAAAGGCTTTTGGGAAATATAGGCAAGATGTGTTAAAACAAAAGAAGCAGAATAAATGATGTAGTCCTGTAGTGAAATTGTAATTTAACATTTAAAAAGCTGAATGGTAATTTAGGACATACATATCTGCTGCACCACAGTACAGGAAGTAGAAGAAAAGGAGACAAAATAGGAGATCCCCTCTGTGGTAATTCCTTACAACTTAATCCTCATCTAGCAGAATTTCGGAGTGAAATGTCCCTGGTGACTGAAGGGAATTTGTGAAATAACATGGAAGATTGTAAAATTAAATACACTGTAGCTAGCGTAAGAGGCAAAATAGTGAGACCAATTTCAGAGGGAACTAAAAGGAAAAGAGAGGACGAAGCTGCCTGATGTTGGGTTAGCCTTTGTAAACTCTGCCTGGGCAAATACAAATGATGGAAGCTATAGTAGCATCAGTTTCTTCTCATAGTTTAAATTTGTCCAGAATCGTATTTTAAATTCCCACAGATGGTTTGTCAACACAGAAATTGGAATATATGTTTGAGTTTATTTTTTTTTTAAGTAAAGGTGGGTTTTAGAGTCCCTTGCTAAACATAGAAATCTGTAAGCCTTGTGTGACATCCTCTCTGAGCCCTTGGGGAACAAAAGTTTTACCATTGCGGTGAATGTATGTTTTTTGATTAAAATCAAGCATAAAGCAAATCTGCATAATATAGGCTAAAAGACAGCAAAGATGGCCTTTAATATCAAAGATAAATTTAAGAAAAAGATACATAAATATTTGCCTGACAAGACTGAACAGCCTAGATTATGAATCACTGCTCATTTCCAGGAATAACAGCAAAAACTGAGTAAATGAGCATAGAACTGACTTTTTTAAACAAGGTCAAGAATTGTGTGGGGTCAGTGGTCTGCTCAAGAAATCAATAAACCATAGAAGTATCTATTTATGAGTGAATTATAGACATTCCTGTATTTTTTTATATATATATATATATATGTTGCACATGCCTGACTCCTGCAGTTGTATAAAGATGCAATATTATCCATGCAGGAAAATAACTAGAACGTGAAGGAAGACAAGGAAGAGAAGGGTAGCCTTTACAGGGAAGTTCTGTGCAGCTCCCGAGGGTCTTACGAGAACAATCCAGTCTCTCTGTCTGAGCTTAAATTTACTATGAAGTCTAGAAGATCTAAAAGTGTTCAAATTATGAAAAAAAGGTTTATATTCTGTTCTTTTGATTTTTTAAAATTGCCTAGTATTTTCTGGGTTACTTTCACTATTCTATTTTAAATCTGATTATCCTCCTACAAGTGATTTTCTCTTGCCATATTACCTGCATTTAGAGTTAGTTTTTAATTTTACAAAGAAAACTAAGTTGGAACTAAAAGCAGATCTATAAAGCCAGAAATAAGTAGGTAAGTGCAAGTTCTGTAGTTAACTTACCTGCCCTGTGCCTTGAAGTCTGTGATGCCAGGTAGTTTCTCATACAAATTCATGTTATTGATGTCCAGCTGAGATACAGGGAGTAGAAGGAATGGACTTCAAATATCAGGTGAGCTTACACTCCCAGCAGAAAGAAAGATACGCATTTACATTTCAAATTTAACAAGGTATTGAGGAAATCTATATATACAATTGGGGGTTAACACAGGATAACAGTATTTGATACTAACAATAATTAAGTCTTCTGAATATGTCATATATTAACAATGTTTCACTTAACAGCAGTCTTAAAACTTTTATAAATAGCAGTAGTATGATATATCTGGTAGCTGCAATGCAAATTTATTTTTAATCATTTTTAGCAGGATAGTACTGACTTAGTATGCACTTATTTACTGATATGTATACGAATTACTTTACTGAGTGAAATGTATGTGCAATTAACTCTTAGGTCCATTAAAATAGCATAATCTTACTGTGATTAAAACCACAGTGGATATCAGTCATCACATGTCTGGAATTTGCTATTTTCTATATGCAAGCTGAAAAGCTATTTTGTATTTGAATTTTGATACTAATAAAATAAAATTATTTCGTTTAAAGTCGAATATCATCTCTGATGTGTTGTTTCTATAGCATTTAGTTTTGCTGCCCAAAAATAGAAAATGGGCTATATTTAGTTTTAGAGATTTATCACCTATTGGTGTCTCAATTTCTTCTATATCAAAGAAAAAGTAAATTTGCCTGATCGTTGTGACTAATTAGGTCAAATCATGCAGCTTTAGTGTTGTTCATTATCTGCCCTGGAGCTGAATGTCCAAACTCCTGTGATAAAATTAGTGCCTCTGATACTCCACTGTGACCACAACCAGAGAAAGGCAGTAGGTAGCAAACGCGGCACTGCTAAGCATGCCCACATAAGAATGTCACACTTAGGTAACAGAGTGTCCCTCAGGTCAGCCTGCGATAAGAGCAAGTCAAACAAGGCTGAATCCTTGATGTTTTGTGTTTTAAGTATCTGAAAATTGTTCACGACCAGCCTCGACCTACAAGACCTCAAATGATCATATGAGCAAGGCAATAAATTGGTGGTAACTCGCCCTGAGGCCCGTGTTGTAGTGGTGATGTTGTGAAAGTTACATCTGGTGTCAGCCTGTCCACGTAGATCTGCCTGCTTGTTCAGGCTTCACAGACGGGAAAATTTTATCTTTGCTTGTGCCGAAGGGGAACTATGGTGGCTGAATGGGCATGGCTGAAAGGCTCTGCGTCGTGTCGGTGCGGTCGAGTGGAGATGCATGGGAATACCACGCCAGCAGGAGAGCCGGGGAGCCACTTGCTTTCCAAAACTCCACACCTGAGCAAGATTTTGGCCATGCCAACAGTTTGTAGCCCTGCAGTGTTTGCCAGACATCCAGGACAAGGCCTGCTGTCATGGGACAGACTGATGTACCTTCCTGGCAGAAGTCAGAAATGGAATGTAGTGGGCATAACGGAAAGCCATTTGTGTAGGAAAAGACACTCCAAAAATTATGATACGCAGAGGAATGGACAGCACCTTTCGCAATGTCGACATGCTTCAACCTGGACTAGCACAATTTTACAGCCAGGCCATGCAAAAGCAAACTTTCAAGTCATGTCAAGTGCCCAGGAATACCAAAAAGAAGAAAAAAAGTGTAAAGGTAACTGGCATTATTATGCAGAGCACAGCGAACTCTGTACTGAAAAAAAAAAAAAAAAAACAACAAATGTAGGTTGTTCTATCTTTGTTTATGGTCAGGGGTTTGGCCTTGGTAAAAGCATTATTATGTGGGAGTTGTTTTCCTGTTACCAATTTTAAAAATTTTAATAGCTATTTTATTTCTGCAGGGATAATTGTGATTTTTAGTATTCCTTTTTACTCAATTTAATAGCTTTGTAAAGAGCCCCAATGACAATGTGAGGAGTACTTACTGGCGTTTTATGTGTGATACCTAATAGAAAATAATTTCTGTTCCTTTAGCCCTTCAAAAATTTATTTCTCTCTCTCTGTGCTTTTGATAAGCTGATCAAAAATCTTTTCTGAACCTAGCCTTTTTAAATAAAGCATATTTTGGTATATTAAAAATGCAAAGGCAAACAAAAACATTCTTTTACTACTTTCGAGGTGTTCGTCTCTCACCTGTGACTGCAGTGTTTGCCTTTTGTGCTTTCTTATTATTAACCATCCCCAAAGCCTCAGTAAGTGCACATACAGAACTCAGATAAATGAAACTTCTTGTTGGGAATATTCCTTGCCTCAGTAGTCAGATGAATAAACCATTTTCTTTCAGATTGTTTTTTGTTCACATCAGAGCAGCATTGAAAGAATTCCTTTTAGAAGTCACAGTTGCTTAGGTATTAGCACAATTTAGTGCTGGAGTTATTCCTTTTTAAACTGGGATAAATAGTTCTTTATTGTTCTTCGCCTAAAAAATAAATCCTCCGTATTGAGAGGAAGGGACTACAAGTTGTTTTCTTTTACTTAAGTCCTGTGTCACTCCAGGAAGAAAGATTACAGTGTCAGGAAGGATATCACCTCATGAAAAAGTTAAACTGGTCTAAGTACCTGAGTTCTTTAGATTTAGATGCTCTTTACCTCAGAATGCCTCTTTGCTGACAGATGTCAGGTGTTGATCGCTTTAACGTCTTACTGAGGGCTGTTGGAGGCTGCCAAGCCCAGACAGTCCCACCTAGGAGTCTGGTAGTTAGGTTGTGTCAAGCTACGTTAGCCAGCTTTCTGCTCGGCTCTGTTTTTGAACAAATGGGACTTTTTACCTTGAAGTTTTCATGTGGAGTCGGGGTAGGGAATGACTCAGAAAAGGTACATGTTTGAAGTATTGGCGGTTACTTTCTCAAAAGATAAGCTGTGTAATTAACTGATGTCTGCCAACAGGGTCTTCCAATTACGAGATGTGGGGAGACTTAACAAATTGGGTTGTCTGGGTCATAGGTCTATAATTACGCTTCGCAATATTTGCTCAGAGACCATCTTAAGAGTTGTCAAAGACTATTGAAGAATTTTGTTAGCCAGTTTGTTGGCAAGCCTGTCGAGGAGCAAGCGCTTTCTGACAGGAGCATGTGCTACCTGCGTGTGTCGTGAACAGTGCAAGAAAAAGCAAGAACGAACCCTGGATAATTCTTGATCATGAAAGAGCAAGCTCTGTTCTCTTTTAACCAAATTTATTCAAGGTGTCAAATATTTTCAGGGAGAACTGTATTTGTAGTGAATCTGAACATTTAAATATAAACTATGACATTCTTCGTTATCCAAACAGACTAATGAGTCTGAAGTGTTTCAATAAGAGGCACATCACACTGGCATTTTATGAGTCACATACAAATTTAGTGATGTGTCATAACCGAGGTACAGCAGGTGTTGGGAGAGAAGTAGTTTTGGAGAAAGAACTGACTTAATACATGTTGAGAAAAGGGGTGTGCTATTGTGTAAGATTTTCCTCAGGTTTAAACCAGGGGCAGCTACTTTGGAGCTTGCTGCATCTGTTGTAAACCCACAGAAATTATTTTATGCCGGAAAGCTTTAGCTCTTTTTCCCTCAACTGCATCACTTGCTGTAATAAATATAGTGTAGACAAAATGACATTTTTTAACATCTTTTATTCCACTGAGACATACTGCAGGAACTGTCAAATGCTATTGTAACTTTACATCACTAGAATTCCATAATTCTACATCCTCTGTGATTTAGTCCCAAGTAGAATTTTGAAAATAAGACAAATAGTATACAGATTATGTTTTCTGTTCTTGTAAGTGCTCAGTATCATTTTGGAGTGTGATGTTTGAGGTTTTCTTAGTTCAATCCATAACACTAAAACCCAGGAGGGTCAGAACTGATGTGATAAGCTGGTAGCTAAATTTCTCTAGCAGGAAGTTTGCATAATCATATATTTGAGGGACCAGTCTGAGCCTCTGATCATAGTACGCAAAGTGAATGAGTAAGGTAGTACAGGTATGTACATTAAAGAAGTGGTAACTCGTCATGTTGACATGGAGATAGCTGTATTTGAAAAGTGATGTGTGTTGCAAAAGCCACATTAGTACTCCTGCTCGAAAGTTGTTGTAATTTTCAGTATTTTTTTTTTATGATATGAAAAGATATGGACTGTCTGGGATGTGTCCCACTTTATGTGGTGTAAGTTCTGAAAGTGCAGGTTTGCCTTCTCCTTGAAAAGCAGTAATTTAATTTTTTTCCCCCTGTAACCTTCATGAGAAGTGGCTGAGAGAATGGAGGCAATGAGAAAATCTGTAAATAGGAAAAACGATGCTCAGAGAATCATAGAACCATTAAGGTTGGAAAAGACCTCTAAGATCGTCAAGTCCAACCATCAACCCATCACCACCATGCCTGCTAAACCATGTCCTGAAGTGCCACATCTTCACGTTTTTTGACCTGCAGGGATGGGGACTCCACCACTTCCCTGGGCAGGCTGTTACTCTGTAACATGTAAAATACATATTATAAAACTAGGAGCTGATAATACAAATGTAACAGAACTGTGAAGAGTTTAGAAAGCTGTGTTTAATCCTTGCAACTACATGTTCAAACGTGCAAAACTTTTTGACCAAATACTGGATTTTTATTCATCTGCGTGCATGCAAAGTGCGAACACAGCCCCTTCCATGGTGAGCCCCTTCCATGGGTCCCCCTAGGACCAGCACTGTGCCCTGGCTGCCTTGGGTGCTCTGCAGTACCTGCCGCCTGCTGACGCTGCGAATCTGTGAAAACCGCTGCGTAGGGCAGCCTGTCTGTCTGTCTGCAGCCCCCTGAGCTGGCCAGGGCTCTAGACCAGGGGTGCACGGTTTGTAGACCGTCGGGAGAATACGACTCCTGTGGGTAACACACCGCTGGCACAGTCACCCGCGTAGCAGAGGTGGACTGCGCTGCGTGGCGCTTCTCTTTTGTGTGTCTGGCGTCTCGGGTGGTCAGGGTGTTCGTCGGGAGGATTGTCTCCAGGAATACTGTCTTGTCTTCATATCTCTGCGGGTCCATTTCGGTGGTTTCTATATCTGATGGCTACTGATTTGTAAGCCACAAGAGCCGTGCAGCTTAGTGGGGCGTTTGGTTGTTCGTAATTCAAAGTTTTAGTCGGACTTTTTAAAACAGGGGTCAATGAAGAGCTGCGTGGCGTAGCGTAAGGCAGTCTCTCCTGCAAACACCGCCTTGCAGGCATTCTCGGCCTGGCTGAGAATCGTGGAATTGTAGAATCATAGACTTCTTCCCACCCAGGGTAACATCACTGACTGCACTACAGCTAACTTCTGGTTTACACCAGGGTGAGTATCTCAAAACCTTTGGGGCATTCAAGACTCAGGTTCAGCAACTAAGATCTACTGTCTTTGATACAATGAACTGACGCCGCAGACTGTGAAGGGTGCAAGCTTCGGATCCTCTCCTGTGCCGCAGCATCGAAGCTTCGGGTCTGCCTCTGGCCTGTTTGCTCACACCGGAGGTTTTGTTCTGCTCGTGATTCGGTGTGCTCACCAGATGGGGCACTTGTGGACTAATAAAATGACAAGCGTGATATTACGTTGCTGCAGGCAATGAAAGCTCAACATAACATGATTTAAAGACTCCGATATTCAAATCAGAATACAAGACAAAGAAGAGCTGTTAATACTATTTTCTAATCCGCTTTCAGACTTTTGATAAAGAGCCCGTCTGACTGTCTTTTCTCAGATGATTTAATTCAAAGTGATACCTGAAAAGGACCTGCAGGTTTGAACCCTAAGAGATTAAAATGAAAATATTTTAGGAATATTTCAGTTTTAATAGGGATGTTAAATCTTTGCAGTCTTTTTTGAACTGATTTGTTTCCAAGGGAACAACAATCTGCAGCGCTATAAACCTCTTTAATGTTAGCACATTATGGGTAAGGAGCCTCCGTTCCCTGGCAGTGTTTATCATTCTCTTTTATTGTCGGAAAAGGCTCTCATTCATTTTTCTTCTTTTCTTCATTCCTCACAGTTTCATGTAATTTAATTTGCTTGCAGCATTGCAGTAATTCTGACAAAAGTAGTACGTGTGACACATTTCTAAGCATTATTGACATAGCAATAGAAAATAAAAAATGTTTCATTTTGGAACAGAAGGTAAGTCACAGGCTGTGCCACGTCGAGATACCGTATCCTCAGATGCCATCCTGTTTGGGACGGCTCTGTCTACACACGGTCTCAGTTCTGTTTAGTTTTTCCATTAACAAACCTAAATCAATTCAAGGGGGGAAGAACAAGAGAAGAGAAAATTTGTAGGAGTTTCGACTCCTCTGCCAAAACAAATCCACATGGGGAAAAATTCCCACCAAGAATTTAAAGCCTAGTTCTCCAAAGCTTTTCTGGGTGGTGTAAAAGTATCTAGGTATTCTGCTCTGCTAGCCTGTAAAATACGGCTTCACGTCTGTGCAAGTCCTCGCATACATTCCTGTTTGCTGTACAGGAGATCGTTCTGTGGTAAACGAACAGCCCCCGAATTGCACCTGTGGAACGTTTTCATTCTGGGGAGCATGGAGAGGTAAGCTCGGCAGGTTGTATGCGTTAGATTTGTGTGTACTATCGTAGTTCCAGCTGATCACATAAATGGGGATGGCCTGCAGAGTTTCTTAGGAAACACGGTCGGGTTTTTGTGAAGTGCTGAACATCCGTTCTTGAAAAATCAGATCTTGGCTAAGACATGCTTTTTATCACAGACAAAATCACTGTTGTAAAATCTAGGTCATGGGCCTGAGCTAAAATGAAACCTAACTTTTATTGTGGGCTTTTTCATATTGTATTTCACAATGGTGTTTGCTGAGTTAGGTCTTCAGTAAAAGCAGCATGAAGAATGAGGGTTCATTTGTGTTTTAATTCTGGGATTTCGATAACTGTTAGTGCTCTTAATGAAGTAAGATGTTAGTTTAAATTGTCAGAGTTTTATCAGAATAAGTTGATTTTGGAAGCAGCTTCATTGACTTCAGTAGAAATGATCTTGATAGAGTTCATTTTGACTTACCAAATGTATTGTTTTCTGAGCAAGTTAATAAGGAATGTATGTTAAAGATGCTTCTTTTACAGTTAGAGGGGTGAAAAAAAATCCAGCCATGGATTTTAACTTTTCTGATCTTCAGAAGTGCTTGTCTTAAATTCTGTTAGCCTGCACATTAGATACTCATTTTTGGATAGGCTAGTTACAGCTGTATGTTGGAAGGGGGAGCATTTCTCCGTCAGCTCTTTGCATTAGGCTGAAACACTAAATTATTGGATAAGGAGAAATATGTACATGCCCAGCTCAAACCTATGTCACTGCACTTTTGAGGACCATTTAGGTTTACGTTCATCAGGGTTGTTAGGTGTATGCTTAAGATGCTAGATGAAAAAGGGCCAACCTACGTGGTAGTTTTGGCAATCCTGTAGCTTGTTTTAAATGAGTGAAATAACGAAACTAAGAGCTAATAATCAAATCAGTAATAATTCTGCTTCCTAATAATGAGAACAGACAGTAAAGAGGGATACCATCTTGTTACTGACTTCACAAGTTTTACCGTATTTTAGCTGTGCTGTAAAGAAAAAACATTTTGCCTGGTAAAAACCAAATAGCAACTAATAGAAGTTAAAAAATGAAAGAATTTATTTTAGATGAAAAAGAATGGCTGATTAAGCAAGGTATATTAACTGTGTTGAGGTTTGGGGTGCATTAAGCAATTATAAGATCATACAGTTTTTGTTGTAGTGGCGTTGACGTGTTCATAGCTCATAGATAGAGCCAAAACAAGTGAAAACCCCTCCTTACTCTACTGAGTCTGTTGTTGAAAAAGATGTATTTCTTTAAGTACTTCATTACTGAAGCATAAAAGATAACAAAGCAGAATAGCAAAGCAATTAGCTTATTGATAATATTTAAGCAGTATTGTTTTTGCTGATTATACTATTTTGAAGTTTCCCACCTGTTGAACTCAATAGAAATTACCTCCCCGAGTCACTGAAGTTTAGAAAAGCTGCTTTCCCATAAATGCATTACCAGGCAGTGGGGAGGATTGTGTATGTGCGGAAGGCTGGGGAGATTCATGCATGTAATTCTGTAAAACAAAATCAATAAAGCTGATGACAGATTAAGTTGCTAAATTTTGTAAAACTAGACTACTGTTCGGGTCATCAGCACAGCACTATTGGATTTTCTATGGTTTAATGCTGAAAAACAGGATTATTGATTTTAGGATTTTCAGCGTATCCCCTCTGGGAGTTCTTAAGCAGTCTTCATAATGCTTCACACTTAAGTTGACAACTACAGTGACATAACTGTGTCCTCGCCTTAGTAATCATTTTCTAATCATATTGGAAAAGGCTGGAAATGGTTTATAAAATGATTATTCCAGACAGACGGGAACAGGAGAGTCGTCGGGACGTGGCTTCTTTGTCTGGTGGTCATTGCTACCTACCTGCCATCTTCCCTTGGAATTAACTTACAGTCACAGATTAAGACCTTTGACTGTCATAAATCTGCTTCCCAATATGTTTGACTGGCAGGGGAGTTCACAAGCCGCCCCAATATAAATAGGATTTTAGCACATCAGGTGCTGCTCCAAAGTAAAACGGGCTGTTTTGCAGTCGACTTTGTTGGTTTATATTCATTGCTCCTCTCCCGTTCCATGTGTATGCATGCCTGCGTGTGTATGCATGTGTGTGTGTGCGTGAAGTAGAAGCTGAGATAGGGTAACAAAATGAACTACTGTATGCAAGAAATATATGAAGTGCACCCAGCAGCTGGTAGCAACTGCTACATGCAGTCCACTGATTATTGCACATATATCGAAGAAAATCAGGGTTACGGCAGTTGTGATGCTCAGGTCCTGCACAATAACAACATATATATGGAACAGGCCTGGGCGGTGAATCAGCCTTATACCTGTAGTTACCCTGGAAACGTGTTTAAAAGCGAGTACTCTGACATGGACATGGCCCTGAATCAGTACAACCAACCTGAATATTTCACCGAAGAAAAACCTACTTTTTCTCAAGTGCAGTCGCCATCGTACTCTCAGAAGAAAGGTAGGGGCAATTTATTTAAATAACGAAACAAAAAAATTCGGTTTTTGTTTTTGTTTTGCTTTAAACTTACAGTTGCATCAGTTGGCTCAGATACATCTTTGGATCTGAAGGCTGCCTGTTCAAAACTGAAAGCAGCAGTAACATAGGTTGCTAGGTGATTGTAAGGTTTTCTGTGAGCGATGAGGATTTCCAAGCACTTTTTCTTAATCTGTAAAATACATTTTCAGATATATTGCTTGTTTTCTGCTTTCTGGGGCTATTAAGTTCATTTGCTATTCACCAGTGAGCTAGATAGGAAAGTTTCTCTTCTGAAATGTGGTCATTATATATTCTGCATCTTAAAGCTGCGTTTCACATTTGTGTGAGTCCTCGTTATCGGTAAGTGTGAACTCTGTTTGCTCAGCAACTCGGGCAAAATATTTTCAAAATAGAACTGTAAATATGTATGGGAAAATGATAAAGTTCAATAGAGTTACTGTCTTTTAAGTGAAAGGCATGTAGTTTCTGATTATGCAAAGCAAAAAAAGAGTGAAAATTCAAGAGTATGTCTGTGCAAGAAAGACTATTCTGCATCCGAAAAGTTTATCTAATCAATATGTTTTTGAGAGATAATCAGAGCGCAGTATCTTCTCCCTCAGGGTTAAATCGTTGCCTGGTTTTAGAATGTATTCTTTTGCTTTCAGGTAAGCAAAGCAGAATCAAAAAGAGCCCGAAATACCAACAAACACTTGGAAATGTTTTTGGTGTTGTTTGTTCTGAACTCAGACAAGAAAACCGTTGCATACAGAGTATACATTCTGTGTGTTTCTTTAAAATCACATTATTAAAGAATAAAAATACAGTCTGTTGTACCAGCACAGTGTCCTTTTTCTATTAAGACCAGATTTTCCATGAGTGTGCTGTAACTAGGTAGAGAAAACACCATTTACTACTTTTAAAGTGGCTTTGTAGTAAAAAGTAGACTGTTTAATCTTGCTAACTACGTTGAGAACTGAAATATTTTTCTTTGTGCAGGCAATATTCATTAGCACTTGGTGTAATAAATCTATATGTTCAGTAAAAAAGTGTCCTCATTTTGTACTTTGAACAGCATTGTAGTTCATCATACATGAAATATTTTTTAAAATCCTGTTCTAGGAAGCTGTAAGAACATGATCAAATTGCAGACTAAATGTAGTTGTGGGTAATGCATGTTTTTGTATTGTGCAACATTTTAAATGCTTTTTAAGGCTATTTATCTTCTATTGGGTTTTAACTAATGAATTTATAACTCTTATGTAGACTTTCCTGTGTCTTATTTTTGGTTAAAGAAAAAGAATACTCAGGATTAACTTAGAGAAAATAAAGACTTACTCTTGTAAAGACAGTGAAGGAATACATTTTTCATAATGTTAAAGGTTATAAATAATAATTGATACACCTAGATAAGACCTTTAGGTAAGTTATTTCAGTACTCAGACACCTGACATCTGCTCTGTTTAAAGTCTGTGTACTTGTTTGGTTGAAAGAATACAGAGTTGTTTTTGAAACCTGCTTGTCTGCCTTTGTTTTCTGCTACCTCAGTTTCGCTAAGAAGTGGCAGTGAACTTTGGTGGAAGCCAGCTCTCAAGCAGGCTTTTAATTGATCATTCATGGAGACTGAGCAACGTGTTTTGGGATTCTTTAGAGCCTTATTACTGTGATAATCAATAAAAAGTTGCCTCCCTTCTGTCAAACCTTTGCAAATGCTAAGTTTATTAAGCAGAAGAGATCTAAACTGCGTGGGACATATGCGTCTTCTCTTTTTTTTTTTTTTAATTTCCATCTTTTAACCAAGCTATCATAAAACTAACGAATCTTTTAATCCTGTCCTAAGAACAGAAGGTTCTACACAGGGCATTTGTGTCTGTATTGATCCAGAATTGATTGGGTAGGGGACGAGGGAGTTTGTTAGAGAAGCCTTGGTAATAGCCCATTAAAGCAAAATTAAGTCCCTAAGCAGGTGTTCATGAGGAGTCATGATTGTTGCAGTTGGTATTTCTGTTAGTCCCCTGAAATTTGTAGTAATCTCAATAATACACTGTTCAAATCAGGTTGTACTTTACGGTAGCACATGGAGTCTTGCCCTATCAAAACTTTTGCTAGTTATTAAATGGTTAAAGTCTTCTTTTCCCTCTGGGAAGAAAAAAACATGAACATTTTATATGCTGAAAAAATTACTATTTAGGAAGTGGAGTTTAATTACTTCTCTATCTTTATGTCATTTTAAAAGAATTCAGAAAATAAGTTTAAAAACAGGAACCAAAGACCACAACAGCGTGTCACTAAAGGAAAAAAAAACAAGTATTTAGAAAGTATAGCCAGTTATTCTAAAATATAAGAAAGCACTTGAGCTGCACCAGTTATTACAGTCCATTAAAAACTATTATTTCCCAATTATCTGTCACAAATTCTCATGAAAGACTTGAATTTTAAAGGAAAAAATTGTGCTCCAGGAAATCAAGAGGTGGAGGTGCGGTTTTAGCTTTGCATCTCTTTGTTGCTCCGTTCTCCTTTGTGCTGTAGTGTATGCTGTTAAAAGGTCACCACACCATATTTGTGCAGGAGCTTACTGCTGTATTAAGGAAGCCCTTTTGGGTCCGATCCCGCCACAGGAGACTGGCAACCAGATACACTCTGTTTTCTGCGGGAGGCTGTGAAACCTGACGAGTGGAACAGGGCTCATCATCGTGAGAATGAGGTGCTGTTCCCAGTTGTGTCCCGGAGAGCTCAGACTGGGGTGTTTTTCCCCTGTGACGGTACCGCCGGCCGTGGTGAGCTCGCAGGGCTGCGCGTCGGACCGGGGATGCTCCGGGGGACCCCCTGCCACCCTGCCCTTGCGCAGGGGCTGGGCAGCGAGGCTGAAGTGTCCCTGGGTCTCCTCACGCTGCCGGTACGGTGATGAGGAGTGGTACCCAGTGACAGGGTAGAGGTAGTGCAGTCGGGACGGTGCAAAAGAAATACGCACAGAGGTCCAGAAACCTCCGTGTCCCCACGTTTGGTGTGTGCGCGGCATTTCGACCTTTCGGACAAGGCGGGAAGCAGGTCTGCAAAGTTAAAACTGAGATGGGAGTTGGCTTTCACTTCTCTTTGCACGGTCATCTCCTGGACAAAGCCAATGAAAGATGCCTGCAGGTGTCTATGAAGTTAGACTTGAAGTTCAGGCTCTGTGGGGGCGGACGAGAAGTAACCGGAGGCTGCCCCCCAAACCAAGGCTTTGCGGGCAGGAATTCCTGAGTTGGGCTGTGGAAGCTCCTCAGCCCTGCATCTCACCTTGCTCCCAAGGTGAGGTTAATGCTGTCTTTTAAAGGGCTCTTGGTATGATGGGTGAATGGGGTGAATGTCATTATTATTTCCCTTTACATTTTCTCAGGCAGTTTGCATGCAGCTCAGAGCAGGTACGGTGTAACTGCGAAGTACGCGAATGAATTACTCCAACAATGTCTTCTCATCAGCACAGGGTCTGTCTGTGCATATAGTCAATTTACAAGAACACGGAGCATTTGTCATCTTTGGCCTTTGCAGCAGGGCAGCTCCCAGTATGTTAACAATTGTTTGGGGCTTAAAAATGATTAATTTTGCTCCTGACCACCCATCTAAGGAGATAGCACTGATCAGAAAAATTGTGTGTTATTCAGCGAATCAGTATGCATTTCGAATTACAGGTTTCTTTTTTTGATAAAAATGTCAGTGGAAAAAGTATTTTCAGCTCCTTTACTGTAACCTTTCCACAACCAAATAAGGATGGGAAAGTGAACGAAGGCATGCTTTGCCTTTGCATCAGCAGTAAAACTGATGTTCAGTGAAGCTTAGATTTCTAAATAAGTTACTTGCCATACTAAGCTATGGTCTCTAAAAACATTTAAATCATTTGGGGAAAAAACAAAGCATCGCCTGACTCTAACAGGGGTGCATTTTGTACCTGTATTTGGTAATGGATGCAAGTATAGTAGCGATCACAGCAGTTTAAGTGATAACACAGTTTGGGCTAAAATGTTTTCAGCACATCTGTGCGAAATGCACTACGGTTGGAGAAGGTTTCTGACCCAGCCCAAAGAACAGGGAACATAGATACAAAGGAACAGGATACATAGAAAAGTCACTGAGGGAAAAGAGACCATAAAAAATGTTCCAAATTATATCTTTGCAGAATCTCTTGCCAACTTGTAGTAATTCCATAAATCAAAGAATGTCAACAAAGACCAAAATTGCAGACAAGCCAGCCAGCTAGTTAACAAGTAATGTGTGAATCTGTTTAACAACGTTCTTGGTGCTTCCAAGCTCGATGGCGAAATAAGCAATTTTTCTCAGTGAGAGTAATTTAAAGAAAGTGGGAAATAAGGATCAGTGTATCAGCCCAGCGTTTCAGATCAATATTGGTAATACCACAGATGAGAATGGAGTGTGCTTTTCTCACTCAGCTCTGTGCTTTCTCCGATAAACACTCTTATTTTAAGCTTTTTTCTACACAAGTGTATCAAGGATGATATCTGGATGGCTCTTGTAATTTTTTATAATTTTCAGATCGGTAGGACAACAGTATGAATTTTCTTTTCAGTTCTAATGCAGTTGGGGATTCTCAAGGTAGTAATTAATTTCATCTTTCTCATTTTCATAGTGCAGTGTCTAGTAAGTGAATACGAGCTTACTGGTAAGTCCTCAAGTCCTCATTTTAGTGAGTGGTCTCTAGTCACGAAAACCATACCAGATGGGGGAAAGAAAGGTTTCGGGGAATATGTTTAATACATGGATCTGCCAGTGTACAGTGAAAATCAAAGTACTGAATAATGGTCTTAAAACACAAATGTCTTTGTGCAGTAGCAAAAAGTGCCTTTTTCTGCTTCCAAGGTATAAGTCTATGGTGGATCAGGAACCAGCTAATAAAGAACATCTGGTATACAGACATAATTTGTTTGCATTGGTCTCACCCATATCCCTCTTTGGTAGTCAAATACGGTTTGGGTCCTAGCATTTTTTTAAGGTGTGGTTTAATCCCCAAGCCAATATTACGTTACCTGTACAGAGAGAGACCTGGAGATGTAAAGTCTGTGCAATCATACTTTGACAAAACTGAAATCAAATCGGTTCTTTACTTTTTTCAAAATGTACTTTTTTTTTCAGTGTGTGCTAGGTACAGAGGAAAAAGCCAGTATAATTTTTCAAGGGTTATTTTCATTTAAATAGCTTTTCTTTGCCTTGGCAGGAGGAGGAGGGGAAGCAAGAATAGCCACCAAGTGTCTCAGTTGTGTCTCTCCAATCCGTTACACTGTGCAGGGTCGCATATACTGCTTTAAGATCTCATTCCTGCAGATGGTAATTTGAGAGTGTAGGCATACAGTATTAATGAAGCAGAGTACCTCAAATGACTGCATAGGTTAGCATATCTTGTTCTGTCCGTATAGCTGCTGCGGCAAACTCATTGCGCGTTTTCCGATCGAAGGGAATTGTTTCTTTCCATACCTCTACAACACTACAGTTACGATTTAAAAGATATTGTAAATCACTGTCAAGATTGGTGATAATGGATTATACAACATATTCTTCTAGATAGGGGCAACTGGTCCTGCTGAGGACTTAGCCTTGCCAAGACGGTAAGATTAGGCGGACTGGCAGGTGGGAGTCTGGGGAGCACAGGAGTTGCTTTAGGCTGCAGGGGTAACACCAGGCACGGCAGGTCAAGGTCGTTCACTGGTGTTCTCCACTCAAAGCAAAGACCCAAGGTGGGCTGCGGAATAAACAATGTCAAGTTATACTTGACAACTAGTTAACTTTGAGGGTCATATGGGATACACGAATGATAGTCCATGAGGACGCTTGAGTACAGCAGACAGAGGCTTGAAAAGCCAAGGAACGATATTGGTTATTATTGTACAGTGAGATTGGTGTTGCTTTTGAACAGTTCCTGTTAGCTATTTGTTTAGTAGGTTTTGACCAAGAAATAAACGATGAAATGTCAACACCAGGAACAGGAACCTACCCAATGTCCCTGTGAGATTTGTCATCGGATGTTCTTCCGTAAGAGAGCATCTCGGTTACTCTGTCCAGACAGCATCTGCTTCTTCCACATTAGAGTTTTTATTTTTGGTTCAGAGTTACCAAACACATAAGAAGCCAAAGTAGTTGCTGATGTGAGAGACAAGTCCCTATTATTGTGCCCCTCCTCTTTTTTTCCCAAGGAAAAAAAGGAGTGAGGGAAGTCTGTTGCTCTGCTTCTTCCTCAGACCATCCAACAGACAACTCTGCTGCCATCCACGGCTTCCCCAAGAATCTCCGTTGCACTTTTCATAGCTTCTGTGCTGGTACCAAGTTCAGAAAAACAGTTGAATTTTCTTCTGCTGATATTGTTTCTAACTCTGAGTAGCAGCAAAAATGCACTCAGGCTGCTTATCTGCACGTCTTACAAATGAAATTGCACTGAATTTATACAAGGGTCAGACTGCATATTTGCAGCTACTGGAAAGTATTTAGAGAGGATGTTACAGTTTGTAAGAACTGAATGTAAGTCCCCTTATTCCTCTTGGCATGATGTCTGTTTGTCTGAATTGTATCTTTTTAAAATACTGCTGGAGTTCCAGTTTTCCTGCTTTCTAACAGTTTCTGGCCCCATTAGCTATTGGAAGGAGGGTTAAAAATATACAGAAGTGTGGATATCCCTCTCAGATTTGTGATAGAAAAAAAAAGATGTTTATTGCACGCTTTTATTGCCAATGATTTCTTGGGATAGGATTTTTCTATCCGTGTTTCCTGTTGAATCAGTAGAAGGTTTCAAAGTGTGTGCTTACCTTGTGACATGGGCACAATCCTACATAAGCGCGATGAGGGTAATATTTAACATTTAAGTAGCTTAAATAGTTGGCACTTAACACTTCCGATGCAGCAAAATTGGGAATGTGGTTGCATGTAAGGATGCTGTTTTTAATTTCTGACTAGGAGTGCCTGGAGGAGATTCCTCTTTTCTGCCAGATTGGAGACTGTTTCCTAGGTTGGATGAAGTCCTGAAACTCCAAGAAGGAGATGGACACCAGTGGTTGCGTGCGCAAGCTACCATATATATTTAAGGAAGTGGTTTCGAGAAGTGATTTCCTGCTCCTCCAATAGAACAAAGCTGCCATTACATGAGCAGTGCTAACCAGATTATATACTTAATGAAATATCAAGGCATTTAATTCAGAAGTAATTCTTGAGGAAGCACGCCAGGGATACTGAATTTGGGAGGACGTAGTCTGCACTGCGCTGAGTCTACGTTTCATGAATAGCAGTAACCGGCACAGCAAGAAGCCATTAACCTTTACAAGAAATTCAGTGGAAAATCCTGCATCCCTTTGCTGACTCTGCTGCCTCCTGTACCGGCTCCGTGTTGTGTATGTGCATGTGCAGAGGCAGGTGTGAGCAAAAGGGGGGCGGGATGGAGATAATAGCCTCTGCTAATCCCCCACTGGCATAATGTCCATTAGGAGTCAGTGATGTAAATTAGAGTCGAGACCCTGCTGTCTCTCTTGCCTCAAGGTCACAGAAGCAGTTCCACGTGTCCACCAGTCTTTATCCAAACACAGCTTCTTCATCATGGAGAAAAATCACCTGAACGTAAATCTGATCTTGTGCTGTAGACTGATATGGTACATCAGTAAGATCTCAGCTGACTCCCCCACTGCCTTTTCAGGTGCCAGTAGGAGTACTGGCAAACCTGACCTGCAGGTACCCGGGCATGGCTTCAGCGTGCTCCTGCTTCCCGGCATTACAGAAGAGGGATATATGTTCCTCTGTAGTTTGAGGATCTCGTAATTATGCTCAAACTAGACGTATGAAGACAACCATACAAATACTTCCTGTCTGCTCCCTTCTTTACTTTCTCCTAATCCACTCACCAGCCCCCAGAAACTTCAAGTATTTTAAGCTCAGTTAATTTCAAGTATTTTCTCTCTGATTTGGGCTTTTCTTTCTGGAGAACCTCTGGCAAGTATAGCCTTAGGAAGGGGCTTGCATTTAAGCTGTTACCGAGGTGACCTTCTGGCATGTTAGTGACAGGAAGATGACGGCCACCCCTCTAGAAGCATTCTCCAACAACCTTCTGCTGCCCTGAGTCTTGTTGCTGGTTGCTGGTTGCCCTCCATGTGACTGTGGTGTGCCGAGTCCCCGAGCTGTACCGAGCCAGACTGCTGTGAGGGCTGCATAAAGACAGCAAGCCTGGAGTCTAATGTGAGGTGCTACAGATGGGTTCCGCAAGCCAGTGGCAAGGGATAATGTTACAGGCAGCCACATCCAAAGGACTCTCCCTCACTACACTCATAAATTACATTCAGCCAGTTGTCAGATGATGCAAAACTGGGAGGAGTGGCTGGTACACCAGATGGGTGTGGTGTTGTTCAGAGTGACTTCAGCAGGCTGGAGAAATGGGGTGAGAGGAATCTCTTGAAGTTCATCAAAGGGAAATGCCAAATACTGCACTAGGGGAGGCATAATAAATGCAGAAGTACAGGGTAGAGAACGCTTTGCATTTAAGTATTTGGGCAGCAAGTTGAACATGAGCTAGCAGTGTGTCCTTGACTTCCTTGACACAAGGAAGGCCAACAGCATCCTGGTCTGCATTAGGAAGATCATCACCAACAGGCTGAAGGGAGGTGATCCTTCTCCTCTGCTCAGCTCTGGTGATGCAGATCTGCAGTGTTGGGTCCAGTTCTGGGCTCCCCAATACACAAAAGACATGGACATACTGGAGCAAGGCTCGCAAAGGGCCACAAAGATGATGAAGGGACTGGAGCATCTGTTGTGTGAGGAGAGACTGAGAGAGCTGGGACTGTTCAGCCTGGAGCAGAGAAGGCTCAGGGGGGGTCTTATCGATGTGTATAAATACCTGATCCCTTATCTGATAAGAGACAGAGCCAGACTCTTCTCAGTGGTGCCCAGTGACAGGACAAGAGGCAGTGAGCTCAAATACAGGGAATTCCTTCTGAAGACAATAAAATAATCTTTTCTGTTCACTATGAGGGTGACGAAGAGCTTGCACAGATTGCCCAGGGAGGTTGTGGAGTCTCCATCCTTGGGGATGCTCAAAATGCTCAAAAACAGGGTCCTGGGCAACTGGGTCTAGGTGGCCCTTCTTGAGCAGGTGTGTTGGACCAGATGACCCCCAGAGGTGCCTTCCAACCTCAGCACTTCTGGGATTCTGGCAGGTATTTACTACACTTTAATAATCTTATGCTGTTACACAAATAGTTTCACTTTCCTCTCTCCCCTCAAGATGAATCTGAGATCTGTGTTACAATCTTTAGAGAGGTTTTTCAGAAGGAAAACTTCTGTATTGTAACTCCATTAATTATGAGTGATGGGAACACTTATTTTGAAAGTTTTGTATTTCACCCTGTTTAAAGTTCACTTTAGTTTAGAATTACTTTTTGGTTGCCATCAGAATTGTTTTGGTTTTTGCTCAAATTGAAAATATGTTTGTGTTATCAAAACAAATGTCATTGTGGGCAAAGAACCAAGCATTGCCGATGTTTTTCATAGCAGTAATATTTGATTTCACTTGTTGGGTGTCTGGTAAACCACTTCAGAAGAGAAAATGTCATTCTAACACATGCATGTAAACACACACACACACATATATTTGAGTGCCCACGTATTTTGCCGTAAATTCAGGCTTTATTAAACGTTTCGGCAGAACACACCCAGGTCAGGTGTGATCAGTACAGCTTGAGCTGTCTGTTGCTGGTACTTCTCTAACCACACCTGCAGAGCTGTTTTGAAACAAACTATCTCCCAGTGAATACATCTTACTGCCAAGTCCTTGAGTCACCCTGCAGCCTGGGGTCTGGTCTTCAGGATACAAGTATATGAGGTTTTTTGTGAATTGGAAAAGGGAAATATATTGTATGTCTCACTGTTATTTTATTTTTCCACATCAAAGCCTTTGAGGTAAGAGAAATATATTTATTTTTCCGAGGTAGTATTTCACTCAGGAGAGAACAATCATGTTCCGACTTCTCCCTCTTGACCAGTAGATGCTGAAATCATCTGAAAA
Source organism: Opisthocomus hoazin (assembly GCF_030867145.1). Classification (NCBI taxonomy): domain Eukaryota; kingdom Metazoa; phylum Chordata; class Aves; order Opisthocomiformes; family Opisthocomidae; genus Opisthocomus; species Opisthocomus hoazin. The sequence continues at coordinate 51,601,154 of NC_134417.1, forward strand.
GTAGAAGGTATTATAGACTATGTTTAAATAAGTCTGTAACGTAGTATGAGCTTTTGTTTCAGGAAATGCAGTGAGTTTGTAAGTATGGGGCTGGTGGACAGGATCTGCAGTGCATTTTAATATAGTATTTTTGTATCGAATGTATCGTACCATTTTATGTCGAGTTTACATGCCACATCCTCTTTTTCTTTACAGGGTATATACCCAGTTACTTAGACAAGGATGAGCTATGTGTAGTATGTGGGGACAAAGCCACCGGATATCATTATCGCTGCATCACTTGCGAAGGTTGCAAGGTAAATGGCACAGTGGGAAAGTGGGAATCAGAAATAGCTCTCCAGCTCCTCCATTATACAGGCTTCCTGAACTGTGCTGTCAAATAAAACAAAGACAGATTAGAAGCGAATAAGAACATCCAGTACTGATGATAAGCCGTATCTGGCTATGCTGCTGCTCTTCATATGCATGAGGAATATAGTTGGTTTTTTACAGTGTTTGCTTCTGGAAAGAAAATGAGAAATTTAGATTTCTGTTGTTACTGTTTAATTGGTAGCTTTTACATTTCCATTTTTTCATGTTTCTTTGGCCGTGTTCTCAGACAGTGTACAGCAGCATACTCCCAGCAGCTCCAGTGAAGCTGTTTATGCAATAGCTGAGATTCTGCCTATGGCCACGAAGAGTCTGTAGTGATTAACAGTGTTCCAGTGCCTCTTGTTGTCACTGTGAAGAAGCAAAAATCAAAATCGCTTCTACGTGTTCATACAACAGTGACATCCGTCATTTTGGGGAGCATTGACACCCAGTTAAAACAGTTTCAGAAAGATTTTGACTTCTTTAGCATATTGAAATGTGCTTTCAGCCTTAAATTGCATTTCCAAAGCTACATGCAAAATTAAAAAAGAGATTGCTTTGGGCAAGTAAATAAATAAAAAAAAAAAAAAGAGTAACACAGTCAGGCACATTTTACATTATTTCACTGCCATAAATTTGCCTGAATAGCTTGAGATCCTGTAAGAAAGCTATTCTTTCCTGCAGAAAATAAGAAGTGATTATGTTTTTCTAAACAAATTGGACCACGTATGTCATGGATTAGTGTCATGGGACTAAGCCACAAAAGTCGTATTCTGTTCATCTGCAAAGTCTGGGATATTTGGATCTGAGATTCTGGGTTTGGATTGGCTTTAGAGTTCCACATCACAGTGACTCTTGTGCTGAAGTAGTTCCTTCAGTGGTACAGCATTGCCCTAAGTTACATTTATGAAATGCGTAAAGACCTAAACATCCTATGCGTAGCAGGTTTGTGGTAATATTCATAATGGGTTTATGAACATGCATACATAATATGTATAAAAACATATTTATATCTGAAAAAAACTGGAACTGAACAAGTGATTCTTGCACATTTGCGTCCCATATACCAGATGATAACAGTACATAAAATGCACGAGTAAGACTTAATTCAGATACAATGAGAAATAAGCGACACTGTGGCATTATGAAATATCTTTTGCTCCCAGCTGAACAGCTATAGGTCTCACCAGTTTGCTACTAAGGTTTTTCTTACTCCAACCAAAGTATTTCTTTTTATGCCTACCAGCTATTTTAAAGATACAGCATACAAAATCTACTTTTATCTTCAGATACAGTTCTTCTGTCAGATGTACAGTATAAAATAATGCTTAGGTGCACAAGGAACTGAGCTAACAATTTGCAAAAAGTAATTAATTTCAATATAGTTGGCTTACAAACAGGCCGGTTTGGTTTGGTTTGGTTTGTTGCTCTTGCAAATGTATTCATTGTACAAGATGCATTTTTTTGTGTGGATAATTTCAGCCCATGCCTTGGAGCATCTGCATACACATTTCAAGTTGTATGATTTATCAGCAAAGTTATATGTAATCAATTCTCAATGAATTTGACATTTACTTGTTGCTTCCACTCAAATTCACTTCAGTTTTGCAACAACATTAATCAGGACTGACAGCCAAAAATTTGCTTTGGCAAGCGCTTTCATGAACAAAGCATCCTCACACATGATTTCTGAAGAGTAGACTGTAAGGAATTTAAACACAAATAAACCAACAGTGAGTTCTGACATCACTGAAATGTTTCTCCGAGCTGTACCCATTGCATCTGTCACTATGTAGGTGCACATAAAGGAATTTAGGAAAAGAGTAGGTGCCTTACAATAAAATGTGCTTTCTTTTATTGGTGAAAATAACACATCTGTGGCAAAGTGGTCGGACAGATATGGAGGGCGGCTCCCTTATGGCATTGTATGTAGAGATGATCAAAGAGCTTTTTTGCAAAAAGTTTCTGAGAAATGCGAAGAAATGGGAAGCTGAAATATGCTGGTCCCAGCACAGCTGGTGAAGAGCCTTGCCATTTTAAAGCGAGAGCTACTTTAAGTCCCATGCAATGATTAGAAAACAGAAGTTCAGGACCACTTTCTGGGATTCATTAGAGATGTTTCCATCTGTTGCTGTAACTAGAGATTACGCCATGTCCCTGGATGTCCAAAGCCATCTTTGATCTTCAGGGAGGACAGGGGCAGGTTGTGTCTCTAGGAATTCATCAGAAGGCTGAGAGTGGATCCACGTCCAGTTGTTGGGTAGATGAGAGTTTGAGACCTGATCCAAACTCTGCGTGAGAATGTCTTGCCTGTGTCTTACTGGATTTTGACTCAACCCAGCAGGTCCCAGTCTTGCAAGGGCTCACACACATGCTTTATGCAACTCAGTTTAATTGAGATTTCAGGTCTTTTCATTATTAAGGAAGGAAGAGTTCTACTCTTGGTTCGAGCTGGATCTTGTAAGACAGAACTGTAATAAGAACAAGGCTCTTTATTGTCTTTGCAGGAGTTAGGAGCTCAAGCTGAAATACAGACTTATCTGCGTGTCTTAATTCAACATTCTGTGTTAAAAGAAATTACACACTGCTATAAGATTTTACTGGGTGTTATTTAACGTGATTAAAAACAGACCTTTCGTCTAGTGATGTGAAGAGACTATTCATTAGATAAAATCCCAGCTGAAGAGACTATTCATTAGGTAAAAATCCCACCTAGCTTGAGTTTTGCCATTGTTTTCACTGAAACCGAAGCCATTAATGGTGGCCTCAACCAGGGTCTCAGTGTGGTCTCTGTGTCAAGGTGGTCTCAAGCTGCATTGATGAATGTAGACAGTCTCAGTGGTGAAACCTGAAATTAAAGCGAAGTCTAAATTTCTTTCTTTACAGCTTTTCTTGTCCACATTACTGTGGTCTTGGGAAGTTTATCCAGCTCTTGCGGAAGTCAGTGACGAAAGTCATGTTGAAATTAGTACCAGGATTAGGTCCATAAGGTTCAGAGATAAGTTGTATCTGATTTCTTTACCTAAGGCCGGGGTCTGTAGTGTGTTATAAATCAGTCAATTCAGTGGAGCTACATTAGTTTGCATGAGCTTAGGATCTGACCTCATATCCATGTTGCAATTGGCAATATAGATATGTATTAGATAGATAGATAGATAGATAGATAGATAGACAGACAGACAGATAGAATAGATTTAGAGAGAGAGATCTCTTTTTTGGTGATGTTTGTTTTTAATACAGAGGTCTGTGGTAAATATGAATTTCTCTTCTTAGAAATATGGATCATTTTAAAATTATGGATCCATTATTTAGAACCAAACTCAAAGATTGGGTAAATTGTGTTTGCAAAATTCTTAGTTTTACCTGGATTTGGGTGGTTGGTTATTTGGCTTTGATGGAAAGTAGGGATTAGAACTCTTTGTGCTTAATCCTTTAGTAGCACATACACACCACCATTCTTACTGTTTGCAGAAGCTACCCTTTAATTAAGTATGCCTCTTAATATCCCTCAAAATGATTATGTAATTTAGAAGGGGCTCAAAATAAACTCTCTAGTTCAACTGCAAAAAAAATAACACGCAGAAACATAAGACTTAAAGAAGACATATTGACAGTATTTGTCCCTCAAGACAGCATTCCTTATGCCTTTACTTACGTAAGACGTCTATGCGTTTTTAACTTTTAGGCAGCAAATGTTTCATGAAACTCAGAAAAAAAATGCCATCCGCTGTGAAAGTGGCTTGCTCTTTCCCTCTCTGAGAGTTTCGTGAAGTATGTTATCTTGCATACTGAAGTACATTCCTACCAAACCAAAGTGGCTCCCAATTTGAAAAAAATGCGCAGTGCTGATGCTTTCCAATGTATTTGTTTACTGCACTTTAGGGTTTTTTTAGAAGAACCATTCAAAAAAACCTCCATCCAACCTATTCCTGTAAATATGAAGGAAAATGTGTGATAGACAAAGTAACAAGAAATCAGTGCCAGGAATGTCGCTTCAAAAAATGTATCTTTGTTGGCATGGCAACAGATTGTAAGTATATTTTTCTGATTTTCTTTCTTTTCTCTTTTTTTTTGATGTGTGTGCTTGCTGAAAGTGTGTTGATTGGTGAAGACTGTTAAAGCAGAGAAGTGCCAGCACTTTTTTGTTGTTAATGATTTGTACCAGAGAATTATGCTCATTGCATCAAACCACTCCCATAGAGGTGTAAGTTTTTGTTGACCCTTCACCAGACTGCACTGTCTCCTGGCCTTACCAAGCTGAAGAGCAGTAGGAATGTTCACTCTTTGGAGAAGAGGAGGTAGAAATACATCTGGATGGACACTTTGCTTGAGAAAAAAACATCTTGTTTAGAAAATTCTGGAGGATGTGAAATTGAATGTCATTGTATGAGTCATCCTGCAGTTGTTTGTTTTATTTTTAGCCCTGAAGAAGTTATCTGCTGCAAAGAATTCGACTCTCATTCTAAAGAACTAGAACATACGGCTGTAAGATTAACCCTTAGGGGTCTTCTTTTCCTGTCGTTGCACAGGGATTTACACCGATGACTTCACTTAGTGCAAAAGGGAGGAAGTCACGTAAATCCCCCTGTGCATTAGTGTTAATGGTTGTTGCCGGCGCAATCCTCTGCAGAAGTGGCAGGAAATCAGGCCCAGTAAACAACAGGAAAATATTCTAACTTAGTATTTTTCATTGGCAATGTAATGTATAACAGCATCTTCTGTCTAGAGGGCAATAGAAGACATGACACAATATCATTTTAGCCAGGTAGACCTTTGGGAGTGGGGCTGGAGAACGCCGGGTCACCAGTTCGCACCCAGCCCCATCGGACGCAGCGAGCAGTGGTGAGCATCAGCCAGGTAGCTGCTGCACAGAGCGAGAAGGTTCTCCGAGGGTGGTCCTGACCCGCAGGTGCCAGTGCCATGAAGCCGGTATGGCCTTCATGGGCTGCACCGACGCAGGCGCCCAGGAGCTGTCACTGCGCACGGCAGACAGGCCAGCTAAGCCCAGCTCGAGAAGGGTTTCTCCCGTCTTTGAGTTGATGTGCGTGAACAAGAGCGCGTAAGCAGGGCTTTTGTTGCTCCTGTCTGCCTGCCACCACCTGTGGATCAGAAAGGTCCTCCTGCCATAAAGCAGGCGAATCTGTTTTCAATGGCCTGTTCACACTGGTATGGAAAACGGGATAAAGACTGCAGTGCTGGCCGGAGATGTGCAGCCCTGGGGCCTGTGTGTCTGGCATTGCTGGGAGCAGCAGGGCTCTAGGGGAAAGCCGCAGAACGACACCGTTTGTAGGGCTTATGGCAAGAGCCCCAGGCAAATTGTTTCTGACTGTGTCGTGCAACAGGTAGTTGAGCCACCTGTGAGTAAGACCACTCATCTATGTACTCTTACTTTCTTACACCCAAATTACCTTCTGCTGGCTTACAAGAACACATTTACACAATTCAGAGCAGTGAATGTGCTGATGCTACTTTAAAGGAAATAAAAGTGCATCTTTCCCAACGTGGATTACTCCAGATCTGTTATAGGAGCACTCTGAGTCCTCACAAAGCTTTTACGTATTAGTTTGGTTGGTGGAATAAGCCACTGAAGGCCATGGTAGTTATATGTCACGTTACCAGAAGGGTAAGTGGTTCTTTGCAATCCAGGCTTCTGAGAAAATGAAGTTTGGAGGGAGGAATGAGAGGACTATGTCAACTGTGGGTCTTAGCAAAGTACTTATTTACTGATCAGTTAAGGTCCTTGTAATCAATTAGTGCCTCAGGCATACAAAAGAGCAAAGTTCAGTCAACCTTAAAGAGCTTCCTGCCATTTTTGTGTGCTTTTCCCCCTGCTAGTGGTGTTGGATGACAGCAAGCGCTTGGCAAAGAGGAAGCTGATAGAAGAAAACCGAGAGAAGAGACGTCGGGAGGAGCTGCAGAAAACAATTGGGCACAAACCAGAGCCAACGGATGAGGAATGGGAGCTCATCAAAATTGTTACTGAAGCACACGTGGCCACCAATGCACAAGGGAGCCACTGGAAGCAGAAAAGGAAATTTCTGGTAAGGACTGTAGACTTTTACGCTGCCCTTGGAGTCAAGTTCCTTCCTTTCTTCTGAAGACCCTTCCCAATACTGCGAGCCCAAAGCGGGCCTATCTGCCAGGGTATTGACATACATGAAACATGGACGATTTTTATAATTACTGCTTGCTTATTCTTGCCTGAAGCTCAGTGTTTGATCAGACCATGTATTTCAAAAGATAAACAGCATGTTACTGAGTTAAGGCTTACCCAGCTGGATACTTTTAATGTGCTATGATTAGAAAAAGCAGAAAAATTATTTCATGCCTAATTAAGAGCAGTAGCAGTCTATAATGCATACTATGTCTTTTTTTATATGTTACGTCTAAGGACAGTTTTCTTTGTTAGGGACTAGCATACAACATATTGTAAGTGTTAAAACAATGTAAAGTTTTAGGTGAAAGCTGATATTTTTTATCAATAACTAGTGGTTTTTGCTTCCTTGTTCCAAAGTGAACATATTGATTAAAATAAATTTGGCAAAGAAAAATGAATTTCAATGAAAGTAGGATAATACATACACTACAGCACTGGGGTAGCAGACTACAAGACGGCTTAAGTTTTCAGCCTGTAACCAAAGATCAGAAAATAAATGATGATGTGTGATGCTCAGCCTTAGAAAAGGATTTATTTGATTTTTCTAAATCCATTTTTGAAGGAAATAAGTGCAGAATATGAAATGCTTATACAGCACAAAAGACGGATTATAGACTGTATGTCAGGAATACACAGGGGTCTTTAACAGTCTGTGTAGACCAAATCAGATAGACAATATTCTTTTTTTGCAAGCCTAGGCTCCTGCTGCCTAATTCACCATGGGAATCTCAACCCACTGTTAAATCGCTAAGCAAAATTATATATTCAAACCAGCTGATCCCTTGTATAATGGTTTGTTAATTCCAGTGGCACTGTCTGAATTTCTATATGAATGGCTGCATGTTCATAGTAGCGTGCAGTCGGGAAACCACAGCCAGTGACCACTGGCAAGAAGTACAAGAGCACTTTCCAGTGATGCTGCACGGCAAGGTTTGCAGTGCTGATTTTAGCAGACCAAGAAGGAGCTGCAGTAGGGCATTCGGTTACTTAGGCAGGAAGGCTGTTCTGTGGGTGTCGCCTGGTGTACGATAAAGCATGGGGAGCTTGAAGTTGGGGCTGGGAATGAGGACATGGACAGACAGCTGGGAATGGGGACACAGGAAGAAAGCTGGTAGGGACTAGGCCACGTAAAGTGTGGTCATTGAAGGACTTTGGGCTCTCAAGACAGCCACTGTGGAGGGGGACCCTCCAGCAAAGGGTGCCCAGAGGGAGGGTATGCGATGGTGTCATGACAGGGCTGTTGGGAGAGGAGAAGGAAGGGCAGAGGCAGGGGTGGCAGCTGTAACGGGCGGTTCAGAAACCAGATGTGACTTCCACAGCTGGTTCCTAGGCCAGACCAATCTCCTCTCAGTGCAGCCCTTGCTGCGAGGCTTCCTGGTTCTTTGCAGTGCTCGCATGCTGAAGCCCAGTGGTTTCAAGGCAAGTGTAGGGAGCTCACTGACACCTTGCGGTGGGCACAGAAGGAAGAGTCAAGGATGACCTGCCAACCCCAGATGGAGAGCTTTGAAAGCCTGCTGCCAGAAGCTGTTGAAGAGCAAGAGGAGCTGACTGCACGCCCCAGGAGCTGTGGGTCGGTCCTTAGGCAGCTGAGGCCAGTTCTTCAACAGCAGGAGCTCCTTTGAGGTCTGGACCTCTTTTCCTGTTGAGGTGAGTTAGGTGGCAAGGGTTCTGCAGCTACATGCGCTGCTGGAGTGTGTTAGCTTTAGCTAGTGACCCTGACTTCTTTTGCCTTCCCTAAGAAAATGCTGTGTTCTTTCTTTTTCTCCCTAACTATGTTAAGCATGGTTTTAAGCATTTGGTCTTCTTGCTTGGAAGTGATGAATGCTGTTTATCAGGAGCACACAGACAATGTGGTTTAGTTTCCCAAGATTCAGGGAGGGAGGGAGCCTAGAACTGGGATTACTTGAGTTTTTTAGCATGAACCGTCAGATAGTTGAGCTCAGTCCTCTTCATTGTTCCGTTACAAATGGTGCTTGCTTAATGAATGCATTGCTGAGGTTTCTCTTGATAAGAAGTTAGATTTGGATTCAGATTGGTGACAGAGCTGTGGAAGGATCTTTTATGATGTGTTGCTTTAAAAAACTGCCGAGGACAAGTTTTTATTATAGGCAGCACTTTGAGCACCTCCCCTGTTTAAGTGCGCTTATATAAATGCCATGAGGTTCATCAGTCTTAAAGGCTGCCTTCTCTGGGTTTTACCTGGTTTTTGACTCTCTAATGTGAACAAAATGGAACCTCTGCATGGTTGTTGTCAGGTCTTTTACAACCGCAAAGCCACACTTAGTGAACGGAACAGCTTTGATGTGCCTGTTTTTGAAATACATGGTAACATTGATGAGCTCTCATAAAACCAGGTGAACAAGCTGAAGCGCAGTGGGAATAAAAAAAACACTCATCACTGATTCTGCTTGAAACTATTTCATTGTATATCCCTATTGAAATCTTCCAAATACAATTTTTTTTCTCTTATGGAGAAGCTGAATTTCTGCAGAAGGTGATTTTCAACCAGAATTTCACCCAGACGAATTCAAATTCTGGTCACTCTATCCAGACTAGCTTTGTGTTAGCCCGTTCTTAGTCATCAGTTGGTTTAGCCTAGTTTTGGGAAGAGGCCTTGGCAGCTGCCTGGACCTCTGTGATACCAGGCAGTCTGTTCTGGGGAGGATTTCAGAACTTCAGGTAGGTGAAAGAGCCCAATTCTGCAAAACTCTCAGTGTCGTCTTGGGGGTAACAAGTCACCTCGTCTCCGTTTGCTTTTAAAGGAACTTGAGAGTTCTCAGCACCTGTAAGAAACAAGAACACGCCTATATTTTTAAGCAAAAATGCATAAGCTACACCCACAAAACATTCAGATACAGGCACAAGGAAGAAACTACATATGCACAGAGTGCAGCTGCCCACACAGGTTGGGTAGCAGCATGCCAGTCACCCATGTCTCTGTGCAGTCACCGTTTTCACAAATGCCATATAAACAAATTTGCATTTTGTGGCATAGTGGGCATTACTTATAAAGCAAATAGCGTTATTTTTTATTTTAACATATCTTCCCTTTCCGAGCAGGAAATTTCAGGAGTATAAAATACTTGCACTAAGAGAAATTGTTCCTCTGTTTATATCCTTAGCCAGAAGATATTGGGCAGGCACCAATAGTTAATGCCCCAGAAGGTGGGAAAGTGGATTTAGAAGCCTTCAGCCAGTTTACAAAAATTATCACACCAGCGATTACAAGAGTGGTGGATTTTGCCAAAAAGTTGCCTATGTTTTGTGAGGTAAGAAAACTTCCTTGCACTCCTCATTTATATGCCTGTTGTTAAAAAACTGTTCAAAATACTGCTGGCATGGAACTAAAAAATTCACTATGTTTAAAATCAGAAAAATTAAGAGACCCCAAGTAGATGGGACTAGATTAATCTGGATTTTTATGAGGGTTTTTTTTGCTGTGATTACTGAAATCCTGATTTTGTTGATCTAGAAGTCATCGTGGTTCATTAGAGGTGGCCTTGACAAAGCAAACGAGCAAACGAGCAAAAAGACACTGTCTAGAAGTGTCTTTAATAAGTTTAATCAGACCTTCCAGCACACCATTCCCTCTGTGCTTTCTGGCTCCTTGACAGGTACAGTGTTGTGGAGTTGGGTCTATGCAGTAGCAAATTCTTCACGTTCAGGAAATCATCCCTATCCAGGAATGGCACTCGCTTCATTGTGTTCCCTAGGCATGCTCTTCCAGAATGGGGAGGTTGTGCATAAAAGAGTCTGTAAGAGTAATGGATTGTCATTCTAGGTAGATACTCACATGTAAAATATACAGTAAATAGACCCAAATAGACTTGGTTGCACATAAGGAATACAGAGGCCCTAGGCTGATCTCATTTACACCAAGGTATCATTTTTATTGAAGGACTAGACGCAGTGGCTGATGATATTTTTTTCCTAACTTAAAAAATGTTACCAGAACTGCAACCTGAAATAATATTTCAGTCTTAATAACCTTAATAATTTTAAGTCTTGTGAGTCCCTTAGAATCCACAACCATGGGATTTTTAGTATGGAAATATCCCCAATCTGGCCATGGAAGGATGCCTGCCTGCTCACCCGTGCTGCAGAGCAACACTTGACTCTTCTGGTGAAATGCCAACTGAATGACATTCACAATGGGAGTGACCATGGTCAGTGAGCTCATCGGGCGTCCCAACTTGGGAACAGTGTTTCCTTGTAATAACTACACATCAGTCAGGAAGGAAGTTTAAGGCAGCCATAGCATTTTACTCTGTGGCTGGCAGCTTTCCTTTAAGGTCAGTCAAGGACAGCTATTTATGTCCTCTGGCACCTACAGAACAAGAAGAGGTAAATATCAACGGTTGGCATAGTGTAAATAGCTCTCCCTGGCTAACCTCAGCACTGGCTCCATCAGCCAAGGCAACATGAAATAGTGGCCAAGCATGAAGACTTTAAAATAGAAGCGATGTGTCCATAGATCAAGAGGCCCTCGCAGCTTTCAGTGTCTGAGGGAATCTGTCTCCTCTGATTTGGCGTTTGTTGGTGGGAAGTTGCAGTGACAAACCAAGGTAGTCTTTTTAATTTAGAAAGCTTTGCCAGTCACACACAGACCACAGTGCTCGTCTGACATCTCCTACCCCTCCTGGCTACCGTGGGCCCACTTGTGTCAGGGCCGGGCAGGAAGCATGGATGAAGAAGTCAAGGCGTCGCTGGGCGTGAGCTCTGCAGGTCATGCAGCTCAGCTAGGACGGGCTCCGTCTGCAGCTGAGCCTCTGTGCAAAGCTGACACCCAGATACGGCAAGGCCTGATGGCAGAGTGAGGGACAACTCCTCGTGAACGCAAGGGAATAGGACAGCTGTCCTCCCAGCTGTCACAGAGCTCCTGCGGTAGCATGAAGAAAATGACAAATGTTTCCTTTTTTTTGAAGGGGCACCGTCCTGTTAACTTTATTTCATTTATGTTTTGTAACACACATCTTTTTCTTAGAAGCAACACTGTGTGGGCTGTGGATTCATTTATGAGAAGAAGCCCTCCTTTCTCCCATAGGACCTGCAGAGCATTTAAACGTTATCCCAGTTCTTCATTTCCACAGAGGCTCAGGCTGTAGTTTAGTAAATCTCCGTGAAGGAGGTCAGGGCCTCTTACATATCTGCAGCCCCTTTTTGTGCTTTCTCTCTTCTTTGGACACATTCACAAGCCAGCAAAGCAGTGTGAGTGCCCATCTTAATGCATCCGTTGGCCTGTGCCTCAGAGCAAGAATCTAATCCCAGAGTACTTGAAGTATAAGAAATACTCATTTACTCCTCAGCATTTCTGCTGTTGTTTCCTTCTTGCATTTCCTTCTGCTTAGAAAATGAAGATTGAGGAGCTCTTAAGTCTGATGTGAGTTTAGGTGTCACAGGCATCAGTGTTGGGCAAGGCTCTGTAAATACCCTGCTAGGTAGCTCAGCTCAGCTCAGTTCCGTGGTGCTGCATTACACGTGGTGGCTGCCAGGATGTCCCGCCGAGGTGAGCACCTCAGGTTCCTGCCTTTTGCTTTCTCTCCCTGCAGAGGCAGAAGGAAGGGACAACTGGCAGATAATCAGTCACATCTGTTGACCACACTCCTGGAAGGTGCTCTGGTAGCAGCACTCAAGTGATGAGCATAGGCAGCACTGAAACCTGCGTAGTTTGGAGCAGAACTGACGTTCAAGCCCCACGTCTTTGGTAACTGCTGCTGCTGGCAGATAAAACGTGAGGCTTGGCATCTGTGAAACTGTGTCCTTCAGAGTAAGGAAGGCCTGTGAAGGATGGGCACAGTCAGATCACCGCTAGCATAAAGAAGTTTTGGGGAGGTTCAAGTAGGAAGAGAAATTCTCATTGGTTTAATGGCTCACCAGTAAAACAGCTGAAGCATCATGAAATATCTTTTCCACCATTCTTCCTTCTCTTCATTTCTCTTTTCTACTCCCTTCTCCCTTTCTTTCATGTCCCTTTTTTCTCTGCAGTTACCTATTCTGATATCTCATCTGATTCTCCTCTGCTTTCACACATCTTTTCTTTCTTTCTTTCTTTTAAATTTTGTTTTTATTTCTTACTCTGTTTCTTTCCCTACTTCATCTCAGCAGCGAAACAATGGCATTGCCGCTGGGTAGCGAGACTGCCACTGTGCCGGTGCAGCGTTCCCCACGCTGCTGCTGAGCTGAGTGTGATCTGCAGAGAAAGGGATTTGCCCTGAACAGGATGAGTCATTTTTCTTGTGTATCAGACGCTTTACACCTGAAGTTGGCATTGCTGGAATAATAGCTGCATGATTCAACTCCTTTTTTTCTGACTGGGGCTGGCTTTGGGCTTAAAACTCTTCTTTAACAGGAAACTGCTTTCCACTTGTCTGGCATCCACTCTACATCATTTTACACTAAATCAATGTATTTGCTTTGCAAGTACACAGTAAACCTGTAGTTGGTGGTTTTTTTTTTCATTTTGAATTGCAATTCAGGTAAATATAAAAACTTTATATGAATCAGAAATGGATGGATTTTTGCCTTCTTTCAATCCAAGTAGAAATGAGTTGCTTTTTCATATAAGTGACTCTTTGCTGTTCATTTAGTGACAGTCTCAAAATAGTCTTGGTGGTTTTTGCTATCATTGAATTACCTATGAAAACAAAGAGGTGCTTTACAGAACACGTTCTCCTAATGTGTGAGCATCCTGGTGACACTTCATAAATACAGAATCTACCTCCACTAATTCAGGCAGCCTCCCTTTTTTAATGTGGTGGAAAAGACAACTCTAGCTACGAGCCCTGAAGATCACAGCTTGTGCACCGGTGTAAAAGCTGGAGCTATACCACAGATTTTCTATCTGTCTGGCGATAATGTAGGGAGTCCAAGGAGATCAGCCTTACTAGGCTAAATGTAGCTGAATAAGTTCTCTGTTGTTTGAATGGGCAGTGAGAATTAAGAGTACATGCCCCAGTGATTGAGGTATCTCTTCTAGATACAAAAATTTATTTCATTCCTTTTATTTAAAAAGCAGTCCACTCTTATGGACCCTCCCAAATGTCTTTCTTTTCCGCTGGTAAGAAATAAGCATGGCTGGCAGTGAGTTTAACTGGGATGGCTGAGGTCTGTACCAGCACCAGTTCTAGTTTGTTCTGTTACGCTAAGTTGTAAGCTGAGGGAGCTCAGGAGTAGAAGAGAGAAGGGTAAACAGCTGATAACGGTGACCGCTGCAGCAATCTCAGTTAGATCCACCCCTGATGGGAGACAAAACCAATAGTACATGTTACCACCAACCCGGCACCTGACAGGTCTGCTTCACCCTTCACACTTCGTGAAACGTTCTGCACAATAGAAAGCTTCGTTCTGCAAGTTTATTGGACTTAACTTTATAATGCTCCCAGAAACCGAGTGGTCCCATGGAGAGCAGAGCTGCTGCAAGTTGGGTCACTTCACCTCAGCGTCTGAACCAGCTTGGTTTGCTTTGAGTATCTTGCCCAGGACCGCTTGCCTACAGCTGTGTGATCACTAGATTTCCTAAGGGTGTGCGGGAGTGTTAACCTGCCGGCGGTTTCTGGAAGCAGGAGTGTGAGTCTCGGAGGGTTCTGCCGTGTTCTGGAACCAGTTGGTCAGCAGCGTGTTTGGAGGGTAGCTGCGCTGTGCGAGGCAGTGTCCTAGGGTGTGAGTGGCCACTTCGTGCTCATGGATTTATTGCAGTCGTAAAACCAACTCAGTTTGAAAAACACATCTTTTTCTTTACCGTTTATGATTTTCTGCAGCTGCCATGTGAAGACCAGATCATCCTTCTGAAAGGCTGCTGTATGGAGATAATGTCCCTCCGAGCAGCAGTTCGCTATGACCCCGAGAGTGAGACTTTAACACTAAATGGGGAGATGGCGGTGACAAGGGGCCAGCTGAAAAATGGGGGTCTTGGCGTAGTGTCTGATGCCATTTTTGACCTGGGCATGTCTCTCTCTTCATTTAACCTGGATGACACCGAGGTTGCCCTTCTTCAGGCTGTTCTACTCATGTCATCAGGTGAGAACAGAAATACATTGGGACCTCAACCATTTCGAAACTCTTTAGTCTTTGTCGCAAGCCTCTTTTAAAAAGAACTGGGCATGTTAGATCTTGTAGTGCTGACTAGAGTAATGTGGGAGAAATTCTCTCTCAAAATCCCAGTGCAGCTTGGAACGAGTTTGGTGAGCACTAGGAAAAAAATTCAGGGTAGTCAGAGAGAAGGGCATAAAAGCGGCTTTGGTAACACACCTTGCTCAGTTTAGTACCTGGGGAGGAGGCAGGGATGATCAGCAGAAAGAAATCAGGCCTGGTTCTGAGCCAATTTGCCTTGAATGAAAAACTGGTAATTTAGCAACAGTTGTCCGTGCAGTAAGTTCCCTCTTCCCCTAGGTACTGCCATGTGCTGGGCGGGAAGTGCAGTGCGTACACGTTTCCATCATTCTCACGTGCTCAGTTTGACCTGCTGAATGGCACCACCACTTGCCAGTGGGCCTTTGAGAGCCGTGCTGTTTCCCTCCAGTGGGACCATTTGCGACTGGTCTCTTGGTGGTGTGATACAGAATCAACAGAGACCGTTTCGTATGAGTTGCAAAGCATTTCTTCCCTGCTCAGATCGAGTATGTTTTCGAATATACTTCCACTGACTGTGCCAGCCCAAAGAGGAAATTCCATTCTTGGGCAGTGGCAGATTTGGCAAGGTTTTGGTTTAAGACCACTTTGAAGACTGGGTACTAAATAACAATACACAGACAGTGATTTACAAGCATGAGCTGCATCTGAGACAGAAAGGTTTCCACATTAATCACAACACAGTACTTGACTTTACCAATCAAAACATTTTGATTTCTTTTTAGTTCTCTGCACAGCGATATACAAGTAGGGGTTTCAGAAGGCAGTCCAGAGGGCCAGCTTTCCCAGAAGTGTCTGCTGAAGAGTGACTTGTGAAAGGAGCTTTTCCAGCACCCGTCTGGGTGCTGGTTGAGACAATCGGCCAAACTTTTGGCCTTTGTTGTCCCTCGATGCTCCGTTAACAGTTTCCTTTGCAGCTCACGTGTGGATCAATGCCTTGGTCAGAGACTGCAGTTCTTTCCCAGAGAGCCAGTTCTGTGGCTTAGATATCTGGCAAGGATTTTTTTTTTGTTCCTTATTAGTTGTTTTACAGTAAGATATAGATAGAAGCCTTAGATGAGATCAAGTATCTGTTGCTCTCGTCACTGCAAGGAACAGCTATGCTTTGAATGGGCAAAGCAGGCAAAGGATGAAGAAAAGGATTATCTCCTTGTTTTAACAGGGATAGTACTGATGAATCAAGTGCAGAGGGTCAAAGAAGTTGTTTGTGACAGAGCCAGATGTCCTTGGTCTCGCTCCTTTCTTTCGTAACAACAGAATTGTCCTGTTTTTCCTGATTTATGATCAGGAATTCATTAAGGTAAACGAGTAATAACGACAGTTCTGCTTCTTTGTATCTGCAGATCGCCCAGGCCTTGTTTGCGTCGAGAGGATAGAAAAGTGTCAAGAGGGCTTCCTCCTGGCATTCGAACACTACATTAATTACAGAAAACACCACGTTGCACACTTTTGGCCAAAACTGCTGATGAAAGTGACAGACCTGCGAATGATCGGAGCCTGCCATGCCAGCCGCTTCCTGCACATGAAGGTGGAGTGCCCCACAGAACTCTTCCCTCCGTTGTTCCTGGAAGTGTTTGAGGATTAGAGAGACTGAAGGGGTTCTCCACGCCCCCGTCGCACTACTGGCTGTCATTTCATCCCGTTGCCCGGCTCTTCTCACCTCTGTTTGTTCTTCTTTCGTTCTCTTCTGTTTCTTGAGGCGGGGTTGGGGTTTTGTTTGGGTTTTCATTTGGGGTTGCTGGGGGCAGTTGTATACACATGAGTGAAAACATCCCTTTAATGCGGGTACTTGTGACTATTGCAATTTGTTCTTCAGTCCTTTGATGTGAATGCTTTGACAGCTTAACAGTGAAAATACAAACAGACCAATCTCATTCACCAGCACTTGCGTGGTCACCAGCTCACACACGTCATTGCTTGGAAAATACAGGAGAGAAATTGAAGTGGCAGAAAATAAATTGGCCTTCAAGTTAGAACAGCTATTGTTAATTTGACCCTGGCAGTTCTGGCTGGTATTACCTCATTTGGCAGTGCATAAGTGACCATTTCATGAGATGAAATTTCTAGTCTTCACAGTTGTTTCTGTTGTAACAATCACCATTATGATCTAGGATCTTCATCATCATCACGATCCCATCATTATCTGAGGATTGTTCCAGCAGATACAGTTTAACTATGCCCCATAAATCAAGTGCTTAAAATAAGGCAGCATGTTAGAAGGGACTGACTCTTTTTTTTTTTTTTTCCATGTGTACAAGAAAGTAAGATCCTTCAGTTCTTACTACATTTGAACTCCAGGTAACTTCGCTGGAAGGTCTGTTGGAGTAAGGAGGGAAATTTGATCCTCTGAGGTGCTTTTGCTGAGTGGAGAGGTCTGATTTTTCTGAGGTGTGTGGAAAATTCAGCACTCTGAAGGAGAAGGCTCTCCATCAGGATAGCAGGCTTACCTCGGAGTTATTCAGGGATGTGAATGCTCATAGAATGAGGATAAGGAGAGCGAAACATACAGGGTGACCTTCAGATGGGACAGAAACCAACTGCGTTATTAATGACACTCAAGACTGTACAGCTTTATCCCAGTGATACAAATAGTGTTGCTTGGCAGTAATCTTTTGTTTTATATATATATATAAAGTTTATATGCACATATATATATATAATTTTATATATATATAATACAAATCTTCAGCGGATGTCTTAAACTTATTTCCATATTTTTATCTTCTCTCTCTCTCCTCCTCTCACCTTCTCCTGTGCATGTGTGCATTTATGTGTGTTGATCAGCTAGGTTCTCCCTCTTTGGGGTCTGTATACGTTTCATTTGGCTAGATTCTCTCTTGATTCCTTCAATTTATATCCTCTAACTGCACTAGCAGGAACCAAACTGAGCAATGACAGGATGTCCTGCTGCCGAAATCTGCAAGCCAGTACTCACAGTCCTGGAATGTTTGGAGGCCAGTGATGAGGGCATTATAGGTAGAGGTTCCTCTCTGTCATCCATCTCCATTCAGGGGTGTTGTCCCTCGGTTTTATAAACTTGATATTAAACCATTTGTGTGATACATCAAAAGCATCCTTCTGTTCTTCCTGGGAACCAGAGACTTAGTTCATGTATTTCGCACTTCCTCATACCCCAATTTCTTTCGTGTTGTGCATTCATTTGTATCAGTTTCTTTTTCTACTATTTATTGATATGTTTGCCTGGCAAGTCAGTGGGCATTGTTAGGGTAGACATGTTGACTTTCAAAGCTTATAGCCCATATCTAAACCCATATGTTACGTGTTTATTCCCTCATGAAAACAGGATACTCAGGAAAACTTATCTTGTAGGTGGAACACAGTGTGTGTGTGTCAGGTGTCAAACTCTTTCCACCCCTCTTTCCCTACATCATTGATAAAGCATTTTGAGTGCCATTGGCTGTGTTTTCAGGGATATGGAATCTTGTTCTCCCTGTTGTTTGATACCATATGCACCTGTGATGACTTGTGAGCACTGATGTTATCACTTAGGGGTTTGTGCCCATAATTTTGTGAGAACATAAAACACAACGGGGTGCTTAGGGGTTTTTGTGCAGTTAGCAAGGAAGACAGACCATTGGAAATTTGTTCTTAAATGTCTACTGAAGTTGAAGAACGTCTGTTGTGGGCTGTGTTTGCTCAGTCTTGAAGCATATGTGTTAACATCAGTGTTTATCCAAATTCTTTGTAGAGCACCATGTCTTGGGGATGAGGAGTTAGAAACTTTCTAGCTTTTTGGAACAAGAGGCCAGACAATGTGATGAACTCACATGCATTCATGCAGGATCTCAGATGAGCAGCATCCATAGTCAGTAAAGAGTGCAAGGTATCTGTTTTGGGGGTGGCTTGATAAGGAACTGGTGGCATATAGGGAAAGGAAAACCCAGCTAATCCATTACTTGCATCTACACCCACAATGGCTTGTGAAGAAAAGAGAAATGCGCATGTCTTTTGGAGTTCTGTTCTGCCATGGATCTGAGCGTGGAGTTCCTCCTGGAGCCGGTGCAGATATCTCACGTTTGCTAAATGTGAGCCTGAGTTAACATACAAGCTTTTGTCTGTGCTGTGGATGAGACCCGGGAGGAAAAACAGCACGTTTCTCCTAGTAGTAGTCACAATGGTCTCAGTACAAAGTGCATGATGCTTTGTGTATTTCTCAGAGCTTGAGTTCCAGGAGTTGTGTTGCTGCTGGAGAGTTTCAGTTTGTCATTAAGGTCAACAGTTCTTATCCTTTGGGCTATAAAGAAAATCAGTAGCCTCAATGTTGATTATTTAGGTGGGAAGTCATTACCCAACAGTGACTTAGCTCATAACTACTGGGGCCCTCATAACTAGCTTTTGAACACTTGGGATTGTCAGGACTGCATTAATCAAAAAATAAGATCAGAGGTTAGAAAAAAATCCGAGAGCTGCTGGATTGACTTGGGGAAGCAGCAAGAGATGAAACAACTTGAAAGGCCCTGGACAGAACTGCAGTTTGAGACAGTGCTGCCAATTAATGCTTTGCTCACTGGCTGCTGTGAAATTTATTGCTCATACAGGAACTTGTCCCCCAAGGTCTACCACGGCAAGTTAAAAAGTTTTAAAACAGCCTGCGTAAATAAATGGGTGTCTGAATTCAGGCACCTAAGCTGTGTTTAGGCGTATAAGCTAATGGCCTGACTTCCCAAGATGCTGGTGCAGTTGGGAGTTGTGCGTAATCAGGGTTCTGAAAATCAGGCCGCATTCCTTGGGTGATTGCAGATGGACCAAAGTACCTAAAATCAGGCAACCAGCTTTGACAGGTTTGGCAGTGCTCTAAGCGGTAAGAACAGATGTCAACATACTTTTCTAGCTTTTTAGATGAAGTTGGAGTCTGGCACTGATTAACAGAGGGGGATTAGTAGTGTTCCTTGATTGAAAACTAAAACCAAGCTCTTAAGTTTGATGGATTTGATGCACTGACATCTAATGGCCACTGAAAACTAAGACCAAGCTCGTAAGTTGGATAGATTTGGTGTACTGACATCTAATGGCCTCTGATCTCCTGTCAGGCTTACTTTGTGTGACTTCTTTGACTCCCTCAGTACGACTCCTCATTTATCTGATCACGAGAGCAAAACTAGATCACGTGAGGCTGCTCTTCTAGACTCTTACCAGTGGATACTGACCTCAGTTCTGCAAAGACATACTTACTTTTAAATACAAGTGGTCTCAAGCCATTGTAGGATTGAGCCCCTGGACTGACCATCTGAGTGACAGACATCGGTACTGCAGTCAGCGCCCTTTGTAGTAACTGGCCTTCGGAGTGAAATAACGAACATGCACTTTCCAGTGCTGTCCAGAGTCTCGTTTCTGATGGTGCCGCGTAACTCTCATGTCTGCTTTGTGGTCTACGTGTGGGTCTTACATAGAAGACTCTTCCTGTCAAACCTGATTGTCACCGTTCATGGCTTTGCCCTGGGTAACATGTGCATTTAGATACTCATTTCATGCATAATCTCAGTTATTATATTTATAATGACATATATAGTGCGTGATAATGGTTTTTGTTTACATTTTGCCAAAATGTAGATGTTAGAGTTAGACCTCCAAGGTCCAAAATCATCCTTGAGCAGACCGCTTGCTTCTTCAGAGGCAGGCATCAGAAAAAGGAAAAAGCTGTCCAGAAAGACCATTTATATCAGAAATCTGCCAAGACAGGGCTGTTGATCACAAGCGGAGCATGTCATTGCTAGTGATGTATTTTTACGCTATGGAACTCTAACCTGTATGTGTCATATTGACTTCTTGCTGCATGAATCATAAATTATAAAAATCCGTCTTACAGTTTTGAGATGTAGCCAGCATTCCTAAGGCTAAACCTTTTTCACTGACAGAATCAAAATCCACAACCAAGGAACATATTCCTCTCACTGTGAGAGCAGTTGAAAGCGTTCAACATTTATCTTTTCACAAAGGAGGAGGTGACAGGACCTCTTAATGTGTCTTGTTATTGTGATCATCTGGAAATGATTGCCAGACGTTTCCTTTTGATATAGCAATGAAGTGATCCGTATTTAAATTTTATAGAGAGAATTTTATTCTAGTGTGATAGAGATTTATTTTCCACTTAAAGACTCAAAATGGTGTGAGCACGTTTTTTTTACTATGGTATATTTTTGCTTTAAAATTAAAAACAAAAAAAAAAGGTTTGGCCTTATCACGAAGTTTTAGTGTGTCGTATAGATGTTAGCAAATGCAAAGAGTGTGCATTATTTGTGTGTATCCACATTGACTGATGTCGCCTTCAAAAAGCAATATTGTGCAGGTAATAAGTTGTGTGTGACTGTCCATTGCACAGTTTACCTTCTTTAAAAGCTAACCTTGTTTATGCACAAGACAATCAAATGTAAATCTACATCAGCACCCAGGTGTAGATTAAATTATGTAAATTACTGAGCACAATGTAAAACATTAAAAGACACTTTATTTAATTACACATTTAATGTTGGTAAAGATAGTATCAGGGCATGAACTAGCTGACATACTGTAATTTCTTTTTCTCTTTTCCTGCTTCCTTAGCACTCTTTGGTTTTGGTTTGCTCATAAATACATCAAATTAGTCATTCATAATTTTTTTGAAGAGAAGGGTGGGTTGGGTTGTTTATTTGTTTTCATGAAGTTGGTTGGGAGGACTTCTTCCTTTGTCTGTGAGGTTTGTGGGTTTTGCTTATTTGGTTTATTTTTTTATATCAGTTTCATGCCCTGAGGGTAAGGCAAACATTACACCGTATGGTAAAAAACAGAGTACCTTGGATGATGTATTTTTTTGCAGTGTTAAGAGTTATGCTAGATTGGTAATATTTTTTCAGCCTAAAATATATTAAAAAAAAAAATCTGTGATCACATATGTTTTAAACTATCTAAAGAGAAAATTTGTATATTTGGGGGAAGAAAATAATTTTTACATAGCTTTTGTATGCAGATATTAAAATGTAATTATGAATATAGTGGGCATAGATAGCTGTGTAAGCTTGAATTCTAAAAAAGAAAAAGATTATAACTGGAAAGCGGTCCCGGTGTCTCTTTGTTGCAGGCTGTTTCGCACACTTCCAAGCTGCTGGAATGGGAACAGTAGGGCCCAGAGCACAATGTTGTATCGACTCCAACCTGCTCATGTTTCTGTCCTTCTGCATCGCTTTCATCACCTACCTCATACCTTATCTCTTCTCCTCCCCTCCCTTGGGCACCCAGCCAAAGACTTTCATTCTCCACCGTTCGCAGCAGCCAAACTTAATTCGCTCCGGTGAGCGGACTCCTGATTTATGTCTCACTCAATTACATTTTTTAAGGGAATGCCCTTTCTTTCCTTTTCTGTTCCCAGTCTAGATGGGGATGGTGCGACAGGAGCAGTAGGCTTCCAGTCTCGTCACACTTCCCATACCTCAGTCTCCTACCTGTTGGAGAAGTCTGCTTGTTTAGATGTTCTCTCTAGTCATGTATTCCTTCACACTTTTGATTTCTCCCCAAGTTTTTTCATTCCCTTCAGGAAGAAAACCAAGACCCAGAGCCTGGATCCAAAGTCACTGCTTGCCCTGCCCCAGACGGGAAACCTCTTTAAGGCTGTTGCTTCACAGTGATTTCCACAGGCATTTACTGGGTGACCACCAGCTCCTGCCCCTGGTCCCCTTCCCCGTGAGGCACCGGGAGCCTTTGAATGGGTGCTGGGCTCCCCGACCTCCCTTTGCCCGGCGCCGGCGGGAGCCCCTTCCCCATGGCAGGCTCGGTGTCCCTGGGGAGCGCCGTGCCAGCACCCCGAGTGTTTGATCCTGCTGATGCCCACGGGAGCAGGGCCTGCCTGCAAAGGCAGAAGATCTGTCTGAGGAGCCCAGGGGAAAGCACGAAATCCGTGCTGTGCCTGAAATGAAATCCCTCCAAGCACAGCGGTTCGGGCCCCTGAGTGGGGAAGTCCTGGCAGAGCCTGCGGTGGGGCTGCGTGGAACCAGCAGTGGTGTGGGCTGCTGGGGTCCTCCAGGGCCGTCTCTGCAGCCAGGAGTTGGTTTGCTGCACAACAACTTGTTTACTCGGTGTGGAGTAATGGTTCTGTTCCCACAGACCCCAGTGCATCGGCTGTGATGCTTTTGGGCTTTGTTTGTAGTGGTGAAGTCGGTGTTTTTCAAAATACAGCGTGAGGTTTGTGGAGAGGAGCAGTATTGTGGCAGCCATGTGTATTTGCTTCAGTGCATATTTATCACTGCAGAGAAGGACATAAAAGATGGTTGGTTCTCCCCGCCCCCCGCCAGCACTGGCACTGCCAGCAGTAGCGTGTTCTCGGTCTGTTGTGAGCTGCCTCGTGCATCCCGAGCCTGTGGTTGACCGTACAGCCACAGTTTGTCCTGCCTTCTAAAGACAGTGAGTGAGGGTTTTCTCCCCTTGAAAACTGAGACACGTCTGAAGGGTTTTCTGAGTGTCAGATCAGGAGTTTAACATTAAGCTGCCATCTGTCCTGTACTTGTGATCATGTGTGCTCTGTGTATTCCCAATAGCATCAATGGTTTCAAAAGGAAGCACATTCATATTAAGAGCGACTGCAGATGCATCACCTTTGAAATAAGTGAAGGATAAGTACAAAAGTCCCTCCACTGTATTTTTCGTGTTACACTGCTCCTTCACAGTTTACTGGGTGGAGAAGACTCCTTTCCAGACTGGATCACAGAGCATCTCTCTCTTCTTCTTTCTCATCTCTATGTCTGGGGGGGGAACATTGACTCTGCAGGTACTGAGTCAAGCTGCCTAGAAGGCACAAAGAAAGATGTGCCAGAAAACCCTTTTGCCAGGGTCAAGAAGCAGATTTCAAGAAAAACTAAAAAAAAAATGAGGAAACCCCTTTGAATCATTTTTGAGAGCTTTGAGACTTCTGAGGTCAAGGAGTACTGAAAGACTTGTGGCAACCCTGAGTCAAGAGGTCCCAAAGGGAGAAGAAAAGGCCCCTAGGTCATCCTGACCTTGTGATGCCTTGGAAAAATCACAAACTTGGAAAAGTGGTGCAAGTTCAGCACTGCTGCGCAGAACCAGGGAGGCCTTCCACAGGGAAAACAAGGCAATCTGTAGTGGATTGTGTTTGGAAAACGCAGTGTAAAAAAGTAGAAAAGGACATCAGAAAATCACAAGCAAAACCATGAATGAGCAATTGCCCAAATGCTGTTGGAATTTGAATCTGCGAGAGGCTGGCTGAGTGAGTATGGGGGTAGCTTTAAGCAGTGTCTCTCTGAACAGACATGCTCTAGTTGCAAGAAATAAAAGCAGTTTTGCAAAATCCCAAGAAAATCAGTATTTAAAGGGAAGAAGTATGCGTTGTATGTATCTGCAAGATCTTTTATATCTCCCTGCTCAGAAGTAGGAGTAAAAAGGGGAAGAAGTTGTCTTTGCTGGAAAAACTACAGAGGCAGAAATCTTCACTGTCTGATGTAATGTTTAAAATGGAAATGAAAGCTTGGGCATACTTGAATGTGCATATAAAGTTGCAGTAGGAGTTAGCTAGGGCTGAAAACACACGCAGAGTAAAATCTCAAAGACATATTCTCCACTGTAAGGAGCAGGAGCCCAGGAAAATAAAAAGTCAAAGACCTGAAAAAAACCCACAAATAAACCAATATCGGACAATGAGACAATTCATGGCAAGTAGATAAAGCACTAAAAAAAATGGACACTGATGAAAGAAAGAAAGAAAGAGGAAACAGCCTGTTAGAAGAACAGAAAGATCAGAACAAAAGGCGTGCCCAGGGGTGAGCAATTCAATGTGCACAGGGACTTCACATGGTCCAGACAGTCCGAGATTTGTTTGCTCATGATGAAAACATGCGTGCTGGCTTTAGATTATTATTCTCTCTCTCCAGAATTAGCCTTCTTGGGAAAAGGCAATGTAAGCTAACCTTAGATCAGCATTTACTAAGGTGCAAGAGAGCAGCTGTGACAACTGCAGGTAATGGACTTTGGATCTTTGTTAAAGAGCGTGGTTCTGGCCACATTTTGCACCAGGGCCTGCTTAGCCTCTGAGGACCGGTGGTGTCAAAACTGTAAGGAAGGTACGGAGAGAGGCTGAAGGGTCAAATATCTGCTTTCACACTACTAAATTACAGGCTGGCATCCTTCACGCTGAGACCCTTATTTTATGAAGAGTGAAGTATGCTGAGTTCTTGTGTAGTCAAATTTAAAAAACAAAGCTGGAAATAATTAATGGGTCTGAGAGGCCAAATCTTGTGCCCCATGAAGTCAGAGCTATAGGTAATGGCACAAAGTGAGAGCCAGGCTGTGGTCTTGGTGAAGTTGTTCCTTGCTCCTGTGAAGTGTAGAAGGGATCACAGGTACTGTCAGTTGCTTGCACAAAAGGCACAAGAATGTCTTTGGTGACTATAACACAAAAATGTGATCCATGATTTGAAAACAGCACATCTTGGTGAAGCTGGTCAGAATCAGTGGACGTGAGCAGCTGAGAGCCTGCAAGATGCAAAAGCATGAACATATCAGAGGACTGAGTCAGAGCAGGGTTGGGAACGTGTGTCTTGAGATGCTTGTATTAGCAGGAGTTCCTTCACTTCTTCTGGGCAGGAACAACTGCCCTCTTCAAAGGCTCAGAGGATCTGACAGGCATCAGCTGGCAGCATCCCCCCCTTCCTTCCTCACCCTCTGCCAACAGCAGCAGGTAAAGGTTTTGCCTTGGAGCTCCCCTCCTGTGTCCCCTGGGTCCCCTCGGGCTGAGCACAGGGGGTTTATCAGGGCAGCCTCTAACGCAGCAGTCTTTGCCACATCTCCCCATCTCTCAGTGGAGGTCTCCTGTGCTCCCACTGCTGATGTCTACAGAGCAGAAGCCACAACCTTCTGCTAGCCTCTTTGGGCTAGTCTCCTTTTCAGACCCATTTGCAGGAGAGATTGCTGTGGGCTGGAGAGCCCAGTTGGGCTGTCCACAGCGAGAGCCCGGGCTGGCTGCCCTTTCCTGTGGTGAGCCCCTGCTCCCTGAGCTGGTGTGAAGCCTTGCTCCGAGACGGCCACGTCTCCCAATGGAGAGCACGGGGCTTGGACCTTGGTACTGGATGCAAACCCTGAGTACGTGGGGCCATGCAGGGCCTGATCCTGAATCTTTCCGCCCCCAAACCCACCCCCCACAACAAGAAAGATGGGGCTGACAAGCCAGTCTGCAGAGCAGAGGGGGAAAGATCTTGCCTGTCACTCCCAAGGAAGAGTTCAGCAGAGTTGCTCTTACCCTGCGTGCGTGTCTGGATCTACTGTCTCCTTCCTGGCGTGGCTCATGCCTCTGTGCTGCTTTGGCAGCCTTCCTCCAGGGTTTGTGCACCAGGAGAACAGGGGCAGCCCACACTAAATCTCTTCTGCAGATCTGCCCGTGGCAGGAGCAGTCCCTGAGGCAGCTGGTGAATTCCTGTGGGCTGTAGGGAGACAAAGCCTGCTGCTGGAAGGAGCAATAGGCCTTTAACCCTTTGTGGCCAGGTTGCATGGCTTGCATGCCCTGTGGCTCGTGTCAATCTTGCCCTTTTGCCACTGTGCTCCTCCCGCCTGAGAAACAAGCAGAGCAGCTTTGCCTGCCTGCTGCATGATGGAGGTGGGGACATTTGCAGGGGCTTCCAGGAGGTGTCAGAGCAGGGCTGTGAAACCAGCGTGCAGCAAAAAGGCACTCGAGATGGATGGCAAGAAGTACAAGGAAAGGACTCCAGCCAGCACTTGGGTTCTGCATGTCAGGTTTGAAAAGCTGAGTTAAACAGATCTGTCCCAGCCCTGACTCTGCTGACCACAAGGGCAAGAGCTTCTCTGGACAAGATGCAGCAGCTTGGCTTCAAGCAAAGCAGTGGCAGACAATGTGCTGGAGGCTCCTGCTAAAACTGCCAAGTGTCATTTTCTCGTCTCCATGATGTCCAAGTTGCCTTTCAAATGTAGAAGTTGGTGCTGAAAGTGCAAGTTGCTGCTCTGTGGTGGCACCTGAGGTAAGTCAGAAGTGACCTGTGCTCCCCAGCCACCAGGAGCTTTGAGACCCATCTCTCCACAGTCAGATCCATAGTCAGGGGGGGCTGATGCCATCAGTTCAGTGCAGAGAGTGAAGTCTTTCACTGTGCTCTGGATGATCCTGGTGGTCCCAGCTGGAGCGTGGTTGTGGTTTTTTTCCCCAAGTCTGGGCATTTCACCCCTGTGACTCGAGTCCCCATCACCAGACATGCTTTGGCCAGGAGGCTGTTCAGGGAAAACGCGTTGCCAAGCTCCTCAAGGCACCAAACATACCATTGCTCTTTTGCTCTTGTCCATGCAGATGTAGCCTGAGGTACTCCAGCGTGGCCCCAGAGAGCATGACGTGACCTGCATTCGGCTGCGCTGTGCCAGTGGGTAGGAAGTAGGCCATTTTCTCTGCGTGTGCCTTGAGGAGCTGGAGGTGTGCAGCATGTAGTGGAAGGGGAGCCTCTCCGAGGGGTATGCCGGTGAAGCTGCCACAGCGCCCAGAAGCTTTAACCTTCTCCTGGCAGATTCAGGGTTGGTATGAATGAATACAGCCCAGCCCCCTGCAAAGCGGTGCTGAGTCATGCTAAATGAGGCCCTGGCTCTGCTGCAGGAACAAAAAAAGCCAGGGCATGCCCGTGGGAAGGAAACACCAACCTCAAGCTGCTTAACCAAGCAGAGAGCAGAGGGACACGGTGGGCAGCTACTGACTGTGTTGCGGCACCTTGCCAGGTAGCTGTGCGCGCCGGCGGTTTGGCTCGCCGTAGCTGGCAGAGAGCATCTGACCTATTCCCAGCCATGCATGAAGGTTGAGGGCCCAAGCTGCAGCAGGAGCTGCTGAACAGAGGTATCCACACTGCTGTCGCTGGAGGTACAGGAAGAGGGAATGGGCTACCAGCTCCAAGAAGGTGTCTAAGGATGACAAATAAAATTTGTGGACACCCTCTCGCTAGATGTCTGAGGTGGAGAAGTAGCCAGCACCCCAAATGTTTCAAAAGAGACTGAGGACAAGGATATGAGCAACGGGCTTTGCCAGGGTGCTGAGCTACCCGCTCGTGGTTAAGCACTCCAGGCTGTCCTCAGGGGATCTGACTTAGGTCTTAGTAGTGGAAAAAAGTGGTGGGATGAGGAAGATAACTTGGTCTCCTGAGTCCCAGAGCACACACCCAAGCTGCTGGCCTCTCCTTCTTCCCAAAGTGAGCTCTTTGCTCTCAGTGTCCACTCACCTGGGTCCAGCCCTGAGGCTCCCCCATGGGACAGAGCAGCTGAGCACACTCTGCTACGGCACAGCCAGGTCCCTCAGAGGGGAAGCCCATCTTTGTGACTGCCTGGACGGTGAGCAAGGTGCTTTTCCATCCAGTCAGCGGCTGCTTTTATCTATCGTGTGCAGATCATCTCAGTCCTAAACACTGTTCTCTCCATGAGTTAAATCGTGTCAGGAGGGGAGGGTTTCTCTGCCACTGCCAGGTCAGTACCTGTCTTGCAGCATGGTGAGAGAGCATCTGATGAGAGGGACTGAGGTAGAGTGTCTACCAGGTGGTGCTGGAGAGCCCACCAAGCTGCTGTGCATGGCAGTGCCCAGCTGCACCTGATGCTTTGCCGGAGACATGGCAGCCTGCAGCTCGGAGAGGGAATGCTTTTCCCTGCCTGGCACATCCAGTTCCTTTCCTGTACCCCAGCCTTTGCAGCGTGGGGAGGACAAACAGGCCCACAGCTCCCATAAGTGCCCTGGAAAGGTGGCTCCTGACAGCAGTCATGCATTTCAATGCAGCGTGCGTGCAGAAGAAGCGTACCCCAGAGGCGTGAGCTTTCCCTGGAAGTCCTGCTGACACCAGAGACGGGGTGAGGGGCACCAGAACAGACTGCTACTTGGCAGGTCAAGAACGATAGAGCTGGAGCGATGGTCGCAAAGTTCTGCCTAAGGAAACGGGTGGTGACAACAGGGACAGATTTGGTGCCCCTGAAGCCTATGTGCAAAGCTCAGGAGCAGTGTTCTCTGTCAGGAGTCTGTAGCACTAAAATGGGCACCTGGTTGTTATAAAAACCCGGCATTCACTTGTCTGTTCTCCTCAGAAATATCCTGTCACCAGAGTCTGCAAGTTGTCAATACTGTTGTCAAGACCCAAGGGAGAAACAAGAGTCTGTGGGAGAAGCTGTTCTGGCCAGAAGGAGAGGGGTTAGAGCTCCCTGCAGACCATGTCATTGCACAACTCAGCACAGGGCTAAAAACCCAAACTGGGCTGATCCATTTCCAGTCTATATCCTCGAAACCCTGCGCTGAAAGCTAGGTGCTGATTGCCCTTTGAATCAAACCTCTTCTGGGGCTGACTGTTTCTTTTGGGAGCCGAGGACAACTTCAAGTCCTGGGCTGCCCTGCACTGAGGACAAGGGAATGCATCGGGCTGGGAATATCCGTGGTGAAATCCCCACCTGCCTCGAGCATCCCATGGGCATGCAGCCCTGGAGCCCGGAGCTGTTGGAAGTGCACTCCGGCACTGGCTTGGCTGCTGGTCTGATCTCAGGGTGGAGAAGGCACACGGAGGCCACTCAGGGCGCAAGGCATGGGATCCTTCTTAATTTCTTTTTTATTTAAACTTTCAAAAATGAAATTAAGTAATCATCCAATGTTAATTATACCTTGTCACATTTCTAACCATGCTGATCTGGTCTGATTTGCCTTTAGCCTTGGCTTCAGACAGTTGAAGGCACCTACACGCTATTTTTCCCACGTGTTTTTTCCTTAACTGGGGATGATGATAGAGTTTCAACTTCACAGCTCCAGGAGGTTGATCCCAGTAATATTTCCATTCTCATCAAGGAAGTAAATGAGATTATTTTTCCTTTTTCTCGGCTTCAGAAGAGACTTAGGAGATATTTGACTTCTGCAAAGGCAGGTGAGCCCCTCTCAGCTGTGATGTTTTGAGTCTGCTGCAGGTGAAACTCTCCTGCTGACCTAGATTTTAAGCAGAGAGGTTGATCAGCAATAGGGAACACTTGTCTGCACTGACCATGTGGCCTTCACTCCTACGGCACATATACGCACATGCCGACTCCTGAGCATTTTCTTTTTCAGCATGCAGTAGGAGCTCCTGCTCTGGGATTGGAGGTCATGTGTCAAGGTTTTGTGAGAAGGAAGGCTGTTCTGTGTGGATTCCAGTGCTCTCCATAGAATGGAAACTGCTGTCACTTGATAAGTACTGCAAAATCTTATATTCTTTGTGAGAGGGGGTGAATTTTTCATATTTCATGAGTTAATGATCAGTTATGAAAACCTCTCTCTTCTCTGCTGTTGCAAGCTGTGGGATGGCTCAAGGCTGCATTATTCTTGGACCAGATTTGAAGTAGTCTAGTGCTGAGTATAAGAGCATACTCTGACCTTTAATTTGCTTTGCCCTAATTTTAGAAGTTGATGTAATATTACTCTATTAAGAAATCTGCTTGTTGCCTTCCCTCTGAGCTTCCATCGTGTCCCTGAAATTGGTACTGAGTGGTTTGTGCTGAATTTTCCCTTTTTTCCTCTGTCGCTTCAGGCTCACTGGAGGTAGGGCGCCAGGAATAGTTTTTGTATAATGCAGAGTAACTGATGACTAATAATAAGACCCAAGACTTGAAACTGTTTTCATAATTCCCTTTCTTGAAAGGAGAGCTTGAAAAAAAAAAGTCCATTTCCCTCCTTAGTGTGTATATGTGCATAAAATGCCTTATGTAATACAGAAATGTATCCTTCTTCTTCTTCTGCATTGGAGCATCAGTATCTTAATGATTTTTAAGTGCAAATAACTAACAGATGAAAACTACAGCCTGCAGTAAGTAAACAGAAAGCTAAGTGAGATCTTAAGGTTTGTCGAGTTTAAAGAGCTGACCTAACTGCTGGTGATGGGGTTGGGTTCAGGCCTAAAAGCTATTCAGAAATCAGGTGGCTGTAGAGAAATGCCCTACTTGCATAGAAGTCAGCCATTCCTGTGATTTGTTTCAGTGGTGCTCTTTCTGAGTAAAACTTTTTTATTTTTTCTTAAAGTGGGATTAACAGCATTGAGAAGTAATGTATTTGTGTAACGCTCAATGAGAGCACTTTGGCCTTTTTTGCAGTTTTTACAAAGCGCAGTGAGTACAGGGAAAGGTTTAAAGGTCCAGTCTTGCTAAACCTTTACCCCTGGAGCTGGGCTTACCCGTGACAGCATGAACTCGTCTCTGGCAAAGCTGAGCCCGTTGAATTTTGTGTATGGGTTGGACTTTGTTGAAGAAGCACAAAGAGCTGTGTGGAGATTCTGCCTGTGGGTCAAGCCGTGACCTAGGTACTAGTTTAAGCTATATTAAATCAAGAGCATTTCTTTTCCCTGGTCATCTTGGCTTGGCTGTGCTGACTGAGTGAAACCAGTAAAAGCCAAAGGACCAGAGATACACCTCAGCCTGGCTGAGCTGGTTATTTGCACCCACCAAATGGGTTGCTAAGGTCCTAGCAGAGAGGAACAGTGTCGCTCTGACCTTAGCAACGTTCACCCCAAAACATACTAAACTGTGAAGTTCTGTGGCCTGGGCTGACAGTTGCTTCAAGCGTTGGAGAAGTGATGCCTGTGCGAGGTCTGCATCGCCTGGACGGTGGGTACAGGCCCTAAGGGCACTTGTGTTGCACTTGCTGTGTGACTCCTGCCTTGGAGCCCGCCATCCTTTCCTCCACAGAGAGTCCCGCTGCTGTCACTGAGGCGGTCAGACACTTGCAGAGTGTGCGAAGACATGAATCTGGCCCTACTGTGGTATTTCAAAGGTGATAATTCCTACAGGTGAAAAAAGGCCATGAAAAGAAATGTGTTGTTTTATATAGAAAGATGCTCAAAGAGCATGAAAAGTCAAGCATATACAATGATCCCTGTGGGGGAAAAAAAAAAATAAATAGCTATAGGAGACTGAAAATGACCCTGTCTGAAAAACCAGAGGGAACAACAGCAGCTGGAGGCTGCTTGTGATCTGTGCTGGTGATTCGCGATGGAAGAGTGTTTCCCTGCCCCGACACGCACCCGAGCAGAGACTGCTGCTGCTCTGAGTCACAGCACCCCACACCACCCAGCCCCTCCACAGACCCTGCGTAAGGGCACAAAACCCCAATACAACTGGGTTTTACAAACCATCTCATTTGGTTCGAAAGCCAACTTTCTAGCTAACCCAGTCTGAAACCTCATGTTCCAACCAGCCCAATGCACAGTCACAAATGAAGATAGAAAATAAAGTGGATTTCACTGAGCCCTGATGTGGTGACAGCAGCCGGCGTGCCTGGTCAGACCATGCCAACTGTAGAGCAGGGCAGAGCATTTGCACCCCAGTTGTTAATGACGTCAGGACTCTTCCCACATGGAAAGGATGGTGCATTCTGCTATGAATGTTGATTTTGCAACTGTAAGTGGTAGCTTTTGTGACAGATGCACCGCTGAATAGACGCAGGGAGCCATTTATCATCTAAAATTTCTCTGCTGAGAAATATAGCCTGGCTATGAGTCTTGATGCACCAGGGTTGCTGTCAGAGCCAGGGTCATTTTAGTTTGATGCTGCACAGGCTACTTTGAACCTTTCCGCGGTTCTTGTAGCACACAGATGGTGTGGACATGGGTGAGGGAGGAAGGAATTTGTGTTGCCAGAAAAACATATGATATTCACAATATAAACATCAGTAACACACTTTGTAACTGGGCCTGCAGACAGGCTGAGCTTGTCCCTTTGAGGGGTCTAGGCAGAGGAGTGCACTGAGCAGCTCAGGTGGCTGTTTCCTTCAGATCTTAATTTGTGACTGCACATTGGGCTGGTTCGAAGATTACATTTCAAACTGGTTTAGAGAGAAAGCTGGATTTCCAACCAGATTAGATGCTTTGTAAAAACATTCTTCTTTCCAGCAGTTTTCTTGATTCTGCAGCTCAGGCATGCTTCTTCAGATATAATGTTGCAGTTTAATCTGGGACCATAGCATGAGCCTGAAAACTGGGAAATTAACACCTTCAGCTGGAGGAACCCAGGAAGTGGTTTTGGAAATACAGCCATAGGATCACATGAAGCTTGTTGATAATGATCTCCCTAACCAGACTACCTCTCTCATTCCTCGTCATCTGGCTTCTTTGCACAATGCCAGGAGCTGTCAAAGGAGCTCCAGGCACTGAGTCCAACCTGTGCAGGAGAACAGGGATGTGTAGCATCCCATGCCATGCCTTGCTGGAAAACATCTCTGACACTTCTGATAAAATAAGTACAGAAGAGAGGGGAATTGAAAGCTTTCTTTCAGCTATCTTCTTTTCAGAAGTACTTTGCCAAAGCTACAAAAGTCACAGAAAGAAGAAAAAATCCAGCTAATCTAAACTACAGCACACCCCAGGATGAGGAGGTTGCCAGACCGTACAGTGAACAAGATTTAGAAATTACCTACCAGACTTAACCTTCTGCCTCCTCTCTGCAGGCTTTTGATTTCACAAGTTCGTCTAGGAAGATTATAGTTTAGATAGAGAAGCTTTGCCCAAACCAGTAGCAAAAAAAAAACTGGAGAGCTGAAAACCCCTTAAAATGAAAAACAGGAAACTCCTACACCACAGGAATCCTGAATGTTCAGTTTAGAGAGGATTCACTGATTGGAAAATGCTAAATACTGACTTGAGGGTTATAAAAATGATAAATGTTCAGAAAAGAGGACAAGATCAATTTTTCAAAAAGAGGAGGAGTGAGGTAGTCCAGCTAAAGCGCGTGTTTTGCCCGTCGGGGGGGAAATCTGAAATTCTGTGACTATACGGAAAGCCGGGGATAAGTGTTTAAAACTTCACAGGGTGAGGAACTCCACTGAACACTAGGTTGAGTGTGACCTCTAAAGCTTGAAAAGGGATGGTGACGCCATGCCATAAAGGCCAGAAAATGTCCATTTACTTCCTTCCAAGTACCAGACAGTCCCTCCAGAGGTGGGAACAGACCTCAAATGCCTGTCACAGCCTCAGTCATTGCTGCCTCCTCTCTGGACATTGCTCAGAGCTAAGCTGAGGACTGGTGTTTGTGGAGGGCATCAGCGAACTCTTCACTCAGCCCCAGGCTGGTGCCCACCTTGCTGCTCGTCAGGACGCTGGCCACGAGTCGGGGTGAGGGCTCTGGTTTCCAGGAGCAGAGGCTCCTGCTCACTGCTTGCACAGCCTGGAGGCGAGGATCTGGCATTGCATTGACAGGGAGGAACACCCTCATCCTCTTCCAGGGGCCAATGAGCTTTGCAAAGCCTAGGGTCAAGCTGAGGAGTATGGGCAGGACTAGCAGGAGGGTTAGGAAAAGGAGCAGCTGCCACACCGCATTCCTTCCTGGCTGTTAGAAGACCCCCAAATTCAGGTAGAATGCTGCGATGCACAACCTTTTCTGAGCTCTCGTGCCCTTTGATGAGCCCACCTGAACCCCAAGTTCAACACCCTGCACAGCCTGACACCACTGACCTTTCACTGCACCTAAGAGACAGAGACAGTCTGGAGCTCCTGCACCACATCCTGGTGTGTTCACCTCCATGGGACCACACAGAAATACAGTTCATCAGCTCCTCGTTTACCAAACTTATATCTGATTTTTGCCACCAAGACACAGCCACCTGCCCCCAAAACACAGGGGAGCCCAAACCGGCCCAGCACAAACAGGAGACATCTCCAGCCTGAACTGCAGCTCCATGAGCCTTCCTGGTCTCCTTGGACAATTGTAGGCTTGTTCCTCCTATCCTGGGCCCAGAACTCAAACTTGTCCTCAGATCCAGCCACACATGAGAGGGAGCAAAACCATCAATTTTCTAGCTGAAAATACTAATTCCTACCTGGCCTGTGCCACCACAGGGCCACTTTCCAGCTATTCCAGGTATGCAGGCCCAATGATCTGTTTTCATCCCAGCCCTACACGGTCTTCGAGCAGTAACAGAGCCCATGCTGTCCTTCTGTATGTGGGGAAAGTAACTTTTCTATTTTACATAGTCCTGTTTATTCTGTTTGATCCTGTTGATTTTTATCACTAACTTCATTCTGCTTTTCTATAAAATGCGATGTGTTCCTTACAGGCAGATTTAATTTTAGCTTTTTCTATTTGCTTTCCTCGGCAGGGATAATAGAGTACTTCTAAATTCTACATAAAAGTCCTGTTGCAGCCTGTAGTAATAAATTAAAATGCTCATCACATATGGTTTGCTTTTATGATGCT
This sequence comes from Opisthocomus hoazin, assembly GCF_030867145.1. Taxonomy (NCBI): domain Eukaryota; kingdom Metazoa; phylum Chordata; class Aves; order Opisthocomiformes; family Opisthocomidae; genus Opisthocomus; species Opisthocomus hoazin. The sequence continues at coordinate 51,635,946 of NC_134417.1, forward strand.
GTGGTCATACTCCTTCAGAGTGGGATTTATGCAGAAATAACTGAGTAAATTAACTGTGTAGGAAATGTTAGGTAGAACTTAATAATGTCCTTAACGTGCTTTTGTACTTAAACTTTTAATCTTCAAAGCTGTAACACAAAGAAGTTCCTGTTCTTCCTCACCTTTTTGTATGACAGGATAGCACCTGTTACAGCCAGACTCTGTGCCAGGCTTGCCAGTATCTCAAGAACATGAAAATCACAGGCTTCATCAGATCCAGTGTGTTGTTGAAGGAGATGCCCTTCCAGGTGGGCATGGGCACTAAACTGCAGTCCCCCAGTACTCTGGCTTCTCTCCCATTCTGCCGTCTTGCTTGTAAAATATACTCATCGACAGACAGCAGACTGAGCCCACCAGCCTTTTCTGGTATGTGAGGTCACTGACCAAAAAAGAGCTCTCCTCTCCGTGCTTTCGATATGCTTTGAAGAAAAGTAGTAGGCTGGAGCCAAATGATAGTCTGTTCCCAGCGTGTGAGATCTGAGAGGTCTAAGGAATATATGGGAAGAACTGGTAAGACTTTGTTTATATGCCAGTCAGTACATGTCCTCTAAAGGAGACCTGTCTTCTAACCTTACCTCACTAAGCTGGAGCAATTCAATACGAAGAAAAATCACATAATGAGAAGGTACAGAAATGCCAGAGAGCACGTACACTCTCAGTGATAACTCCTGATCATTGAAGATCATGACGTCAGAGAGTGATGTGAGTTCCCTGAGCTCTGCTACAGCAATTAGAATAAATATAACACAGAATCAGAAGCCAGAGGAGCTCCTACTATTAACATTTCTTTAATTAAAATGTCCCATACATATGGACAGGAAAGGAAATAAACATACTGTGGGGAAAGAGTTGCTAATCTCAGCACAGCACAGAGAAGGTGTTTATAGTTTGGCACCCTCTCATTTTTTCCTCTTAGGGTGTTCTGTGTTCTACACCGTAAATACATTAGGTCCTTTCTTGCTTGTAAGAAATGAATTGGAAAAAAATTTTTTAAAAACCAAAAAAATTAAAAAAATATATCTTCAGTAAAAAATATTGCTGTCCCGATTCCCGACTTACTTTCTCCAACGTACGATTTAAAAATTCTGACTTTGAGCCCTTTTTTGCAAGCCACTCAAGGCGTGTTCCATTTGCAGCGTAATCTGGCGCCACCACGTGGCCGTTTGTGTGATTGCTGGTCTACAGCTGTAGCTCGGAGGGTACAAATCGCAGAATCACAGAATGGTAGGGGTTGGAAGGGACCTCTGTGGGTCATCTAGTCCAACCCCCCTGCCGAAGCAGGGTCACCTACAGTAGGCTGTAGAGGACCTTGTCCAGGCGGGTCTTGAATATGTCCAGAGAAGGAGACTCCACAACCTCTCTGGGCAGCCTGTTGCAGTGCTCCGTCACCCTCAGAGTGAAGTTCTTCCTCATGTTCAGACTAGGTACTGTAATAAGCCAAGAACATCACATTTTCATTGGAGAGCTATCAATTCCTGTAATCCATGTCACTGTAATACCTATGGAACAAATCATGTTGGGGTAGAAGAGTTTCAGAAATGCAAACTGTTTGCCACAGACCAATTTCACAGCCTGCCAGATACTGGATGAGGTATGTAACTGTACAAATGTGATGAGAACTTGAAAAGAGTGTAGAAATAACCGTACTATGTGGCCTTTTTCATATAAAGGTCTGAAATGGAAGGCTGCTGACACACATCCATGAGGCAGGATGTTCTCATACCTATCCTGCACAACCATTTTTTAAATAAAAGGTACTCTGAAATAAATGAATGAGGAGGTTGAATACCAGGGACAAACTGTGCATGAGACAGTGAAACAGATTGCTTTGGAAGCAGTGTTTACGAACTCACTCAGAGATCCTACACATAACCTCTCACAACTATAGAAGTGTGGAGAAAAACAGATGTGCTTAGACCTAGAACTTGCAGTAAGGTGTTGGCATTTGATACTTTTTCAGCCTCACTGGTTTCCTAGTCAGTTGTAAATTTTAGACAGTGGGATTTCCTTTTCTACTATTATTATTTGCACTTTAATCATTTTGCTTGAGGGAGGCTATGGAAGAGTTGAAGCAGGTCACTTTTTTTTTAGCCCAGAGTTGTCCTTCAGTGAAGAACTATCAGAATGACAAACGATAGGCGGCACTGACCAAAGGCGTGCAGGCTAGCTGTGAAATTAACTGTTGCATACCCACGCATACGGATCTGCATGGGTGCACACGAACACACATACAACAGACTGAAAAGATGTATAGGCCATTACAGATGAGTTTAACATCTTGGCTATCACAGTTCTCTCTGTCATGCTCCCCAGCTACAGTGGAGTGTATCAGACTGTATGCATGGGCTCACACATAGGACTGATCTGTGTGTTCTCAGCTACGTGTTCCTTTGCAAAGACTGCAAGAGCTGAAAGAGACGGGGAAATTACTCAGCGTGCTCAAAGGAGATGAAAGTTAGAGGAACCATGAGACAGAGCAGACAAACTGCCTCCAGAAAGGACAGAAAGAACTTCCCGGACAGGGCTAGAAAGACAGACACTGTTGCTACTCAGAAAGTCACTGAGTTGGCTGGAGTGACATCTGCTAAGACATGGTAATCAGGATAAGAACAGAGGATGCTCTTTTTTTCCTTGAATTTTGTCCCTCTGAAGAGCCAGGAAAGTTTTATCCTGTTTCTTTCCCAGGCTCAGTCCAGAATTCTGTCCTTGGCGTGCTCAGGTGTTACTTGGTTTGGGTTACAGACAGGTGGAGTGCTGGTCAGTGGGAAAGGCAATCCTTGGGATTTCAGGTAGTACAGTAAGACTAGCAGCACCACATTCTGCTGGCCCATCAAGAGAGCAACCTAGGGCTAAAAAATCCCAACTATACCAGACTGAAAACCGAGTGTTGAGGAAACAGCATCCAATATGCTGACCTAGGAGCAGGGCTCTCTTTCTCACATGATGCCGGTGTGTGCACAGAGCACAGTTACTAATATTCCTGTTCTTTACATTGCACTGTGCCACCGGCATCCAGGTTTCTGCGTGCGTTCATTATATGGTTAACCTTCAGCTCCCAGATTGTGACAGGTATTACAACAGCAGCTCTGTGCTAGGATGCGCTGTTTTACCTTTGTGTGAGATGCTTTCTATTATGTCAGGTTTCGTCATCAAGGTCCAATGTACAGATCAGAGATATTTTTGTTTCATTACACCGCTGTTCTACTTTGAACTGCATAACCACCAGGATAAATGGGAAATAGTGGAGAGCCACATGGTTTTAAATCTTTAATAATTTAGAAGTTTTTTAGAAAAGTATTTTCAAAACTACAAATAAAAATTGTTTTTATAATTAATTTCTTTTTCAACAGTTACCGGGGCGTAAGAGGAAGAAATACTAGAAGTTTATTGGCCATTTACTTATTGAATTCTGCCTACAGTCATGCAGGGACAAGGTTAGTATGCTTATGTAAGCTTATGGGAGGCTTCTTGAGGCATGTTTTGTGTTGCAGGTACTGGGAATTTTGTGTTTGCTTGCTTCTGGCTGCGTGTTTTATTGCTGCTGAGTAATGGGGGAAGTGAGGGGTTTAGTGAACTGATGGGTGATTTAAAGATATACATTCCGTGGAGGAATTCAGAAAAAGTGAAGTGCAAATTTACATTTTATTGACTCCTGTTTCCCCCTTTGCTCATTACATATAGTAACTTTGTACATTACTATTGTATTACTAACAATATCAGTGTAACTAATGGGTATATGTATTTTTGTAACAGTGCCATGGGATGAGGATATACCCGTGGCATTCTAGATTTTATCTGAACTTAGACCAGTGTGTGTTAAAGTAGTAATAATAAATTATGTCTGAAGTAGAAGAGACAACTGTATCTGACATATATAATAACCTCTCTGTATATTTTCTTCTTTGTAATTTCTTCCATAAATAGATCAAAATGTTCATTCATCTTTTACCTAGTTATTTACACTAAGCTGGTGAATAAGTAAAAACATTTTAGAATAGATCTGTACATCAAGAAGACAGTGATACAATTAATGTAGCTATGATGGTTTAGAGCATATGCATTTTACGATAATGAGACTTATGTTGTCTCATATTAAATTAACTCCTGCTTCTTTGCTGTTACTGCATATGTGCTTTCAGTTGTGAAGATGCCAAAGTATATCATTGAAAGAAGAAACATAAAAAGTAAAAAAAAAGAAGTCCAGAAAAATGTCAGCCATGGGAACTAAAATGATGTTCTGTAACTCCAGAGGTACCTGACAGCACCACAGTCCTATTTGCCATTCGCTAACCAGTCTCTCCTTCCATCTGGAGGTGGGAAACATGTAAGTGCCCTTCCAACTAAGGAGAACACTTTGCGGTATAATTATGTTTGATAATACACATGGCGGTGTACTATGTTTACTTTTTTCCTCCATCCTCACACTTTGCACCTTGTTGTATCCATCACAGTTTTCAACCTATCTCTTGCTTTGATAAAGCAGTGACATATGGGTCACATCTACAATCCTGTCCAAGCTGAGCTACCCTGATGGTTTTACTCTGTCATCGTCATTGCCTGACGCAGGGTGTGAGGCAGCTGAAGTAATGGGAGGGGTATCTGAGCTGAGTTTCTGGGGGATACCTCGCTGCCTGCATCAACAAAAGTCTTGCTTTGAGTCACACGTGCTTGGTGGCCCTTCTGCCCTGGTCATTCACCAAAAATGAACTGACAAAACCAAATACAGTGCGTCTAATCATTTGACCTGACAAAGCCATTGAAGTTGCTGCTGTTACTGAAATTAGTAGAAATATTTAAATCATGTTTTACCAAGGGCTGTATTACCAATTTCTCTTACAAACATGCAATAGAAATGTTAGAATTCCACTTCTTTGAAGACTTTGATCATGGAAGCAACCAAACCAACTAATTAACATTGCATAGGACGTTTCAGATCCAGCCTCTTCCTTAGATGCGAAAAAAAACTTTCTGAGTTAAAAGCACTTTACTTACAACCTTTAGCAGCACATGTTGGACAACAGCAGATAGCATCAGAGTCAAACTCTGATGAGAAGTGTCCGGACTTGTCCTAGAACTACAGCTTTGTTTCCTGTGTTTAACATGACTATATGATGTAACGCTATACACATGACTTAGTAAAGTGAGATCAAACCTGAGCTGATGTTCTGTCTTTTAATCCTCCACCAACTTCAGTCGCTGTAACAACTCTTTTGTGACATGAATACACCTACCTGTAGTAAACTAATCCAGACAAAACGTAGCATCATCTTCATACAGAAAAAAACATGATTCTGCTTACAATAGAGTCACGAGCTAGAACTGCTGACTACTTGGGAAGATTTGTTATAAAATTACCAAATAATACACAGGAGGTAGCTTGCAGATTAGCTAATCACAGAATCACAGAATAGTAGGGGTTGGAAGGGACCTCTGTGGGTCATCTAGTCCAACCCTCCTGCCGAAGCAGGGTCACCTACAGCAGGCTGCACAGGATCTTGTCCAGGCGGGTCTTGAATATCTCCAGAGAAGGAGACTCCACAACCTCCCTGGGCAGCCTGTTCCAGTGCTCCGTCACCCTCAGAGGGAAGAAGTTCCTCCTCATGTTCAGACGGAACTTCCTGTGCCTCAGTTTGTGCCCATTGCCCCTTGTCCTGTCACTGGGCACCACTGAAAAGAGCTTGTCCCCATCCTCCTGACACCCACCCTTGAGATATTTGTAGGCATTTATAAGGTCCCCTCGCAGCCTTCTCTTCTTCAGGCTGAACAAGCCCAGCTCCCTCAGTCTCTCCTCGTAGTGGAGATGCTCCAGTCCCCTCACCATCCTTGTAGCCCTTGTAGCTAATACAGTAACTAAGAAATACAGAAGATTAAAGTTATGAGTAATCTAGAAATGACCACAATTTGATAACAGTTTGTCAGTACCATTAGCACCAGAAGTAAGAAAAAAGTGATGGGAAATAATATTTTATTGTTAAGTGTGCTTTGAGGCAAAAAAGGAGCGAGTAGCTAGGACTGCCTTTGGATAGCCAAGAGGATAGCAATCAAGCAGAGTTCACTTAATCCTAGTCAGTGTATTCGTATCAAGCAAACGGATGACTAATGTCTAAAAGACCTTATCAGGGTTGCTAGAAACCACTAACTGCTGGCTGGCCAAAAGCAAAATGTGTTAGCCATAAGTGGGGCAAAGTTTACAGAGAAAAATATTATTTTGGTTAGACCAGCTGCTGTTTGGCTGGAAAAACTAGAAAGCTTAGTCTGACTGAATTATTAATCAGCTAGATAATTTTAGAGGCAGTAGTTTGCAAGGGGACACGTGAGGATGTTAGTGCCTCTTGTACGGAGGGATGTGTCTAACTGTTGGGGTAAAAAAGAGTGGAAGGTTTACGGGGTGTTAGGATGAAGCTAATTGTACAGTATTATAAAGCCAATATCTGCTAAGCACTTGTTCCTTAACATCCGGTAAAGTCCTTTTTTCCCCCAAGCTTGTGGGGCGTGGGAGGCTTTTTGAGGTTTGCTCGGAAGGAGGTTGGTAGATGTTTTTAGGAGCTAGGAAGAATGAGCAGGGTGACAGAAAGGAGAGGAGAGGGAAAGTGAAGAGAAACTGAAATGCTGTTTTGGCTTTCTGTGACATTATCAACTAAAACAGAGGCTTTAACTACCTAATTTGCTCATCGTTTTTCAACTTGAAGCCTAAGAAATGGTGTCTCTTTATGGTATTGTTTCATATCTCAGAAAAAAGGGATCTTTCCACTCGATAATGAAATGCGTTCCCACAGCAACTTATTTGACAGAAGGAAAGTGAATCCTAACTTTTTCAATGTAAATCAACAATAAGTTAAACAAACAGATTTACACCACTGTAAAGGCTGTGCAGACAAAGCCAGTGATTTTGAGCTGAAGAAACAAAAAATACAGAATCTTCCAAGGAGGCGGTACACGTAAATAGATACATAGCGTGACTGTGGTTTCAATTCTCAATCCATAAAAGGCCCTTCCAGTTTGAAATACGTCCCTGCCCATGGTATGGGGGTTGGACTAGATGATCTTTAAAGGTCCCTTCCAGCCTAAACGATTCTATGATCCTATGTTGTGGGTAAGTATCTTTTATTAACCTTCATTTACATTTGAAAATTCTGTACAGTACACTTTTTTTTCTGATTAGAAAGGAACTCTATGCAGTAGAAATTGTTTGCTGTCCAAAGAATGTTGTTGTTCATTAAATTCTATCTTTTTTCCTTTAAGGACTTCCACAATGTGCTGCTTGAAATGGTGAAATACTTGGAAGTGAAATGGCGGTTGATAGTAACAGTAATGAGCCTTCTCATCTCATTTCAGAGGTCTGCCAGCAGTCTGACAAAGCCATTTCCTTAATGAAAATGGCTCCAGACAAAGGTAAACAAATCTAAGTAGAAATTAGGCATTGTTTCTAAAACATAATTACTGCTTTTGAAGTAATTGTGAAGTAATTTTCACTTATTATCATAAAAAGAGTCCATTAATGTCAATAAAGGATAAACCTTTTGAATGGAGATGCCTAGCAGAAAAGAAGAACTCGAAGATGGGCTTTCTTGTTTCTGCAGTCTATTTTCATTATCTACCGAGCAGTTCAATAGAGACAACTATTGTTCAGTGGTGCAATTAGTATTTATGTAATCAACAGCTGTTACAAAGTAAAAGATGTAGAAAACCTATTTAGAAAAACAGATGTGGCCTGCAGCTAAAATTCCCAAACTGCAGTAGTTTAGAGGAATTCGCAATCAGTAGTCCTTTTACAAGTTGCTTTCTGGAGGACGTCTTAAACAAGGATTATTTCGGTTACTACTACTGGGTCATACAAGTCTTTCCAGAAAATTCTTGTCAGTCTAATTATTTACAGGTTCCAAGTATGAACAAAACTCCAATTTTTTTTTTTTGTTTTCAATTGTAAAGACATACATCAGATTTTCATCAGGACAACGTATTGTCAGAGGTGGAGAATGTTTTTTTCAAGTGAAGAAGAGAGACCATTTTACAGTATGTTACCATAACGCGTGTCTACTGGACATTACTATTCAAAGACGAGAACCCAGGAAGTACGTTGTGCGTGTGACTTGTACCATTCAGAGACACCTGATTCAACAGGACAGTTTTCTAACTGAAGGGCAATTGGACTTGAAAGTCTAGAGAAGTGCACTGTAGGAAATATAATTCCAGTATTTGCCTAAGATATATCCAGGATAAAGGAGTTGGAAGTAGAGGTTGAGAGACCTTAAGAAGATCGATGTTAATATTTATTCAATCTTACTTGTAAGTTGTCTCTATGAAATACCGCTAGGAGTTCCTGTCTGGCACCTTCACAGACATGGTCTTTTAAGATCCATATTTGCCTGAATCATCCTAAGTCCATAATGATACAGCATACCTTACATTTTCGAATAGGAGAAAATTCTGAGCCATGTTTTGGCGTTGTCAGAAGTGCTGCATCTCCTCAGCACTTCGAATGCACAGAATTGTCTCAGAAAGCGAAGACCAAGCAGCTCCAACAGGCATGGGAACTTTGCCCTTACTACTTCTCAAAAGGCAACCTTGAAAAGAAGCTTAGTGAAATGAAGCTGAAAGGTAAATCCACCGAACTATCTTTAAATGCAGGCTTGAAGGGAGAAATATTTAAAGATGAAAAACTCATTCTTAATTAAAACATTTCCAAAAGGATTGGGTAATAGCAATACAGAGCAGTTCAAGCAGAAACAGACTCCCTGCACTGCCAAATGCTGTGTTTCACGGTCTACTACCTGTTGGAGAAGGTCTTCTCATTCAGATGTTCTCTCTAGTCATGTATTCCTTCACACTTTTGATTTCTCCCCAAGTTTTTTCATTCCCTTCAGGAAGAAAACCAAGACCCAGAGCCTGGATCCAAAGTCACTGCTTGCCCTGCCCCAGACGGGAAACCTCTTTAAGGCTGTTGCTTCACAGTGATTTCCACAGGCATTTACTGGGTGACCACCAGCTCCTGCCCCTGGTCCCCTTCCCCGTGAGGCACCGGGAGCCTTCGAATGGGTGTTGGGCTCCCCGACCTCCCTTTGCCCGGCACCGGCGGGAGCCCCTTCCCCATGGCAGGCTCGGTGTCCCTGGGGAGCGCCGTGTCAGCACCCCGAGGGTTTGATCCTGCTGATGTCCGCAGCAGCAGGGCCTGCCTGCAAAGGCAGAAGCTCCGTCTGAGGAGTCCCGGGGGAAAGCACGAAATCCGTGCTGTGCCTGAAATGAAATCCCTCCAAGCACAGCGGTTCGGGCCCCTGAGTGGGGAAGTCCTGGCAGAGCCTGCGGTGGGGCTGCGTGGAACCAGCAGTGGTGTGGGCTGCTGGGGTCCTCCAGGGCCGGCTCTGCAGCCAGGAGCTGGTTTGCTGCACAACAACTTGTTTACTCGGTGTGGAGTAATGGTTCTGTTCCCACAGACCCCAGTGCATTGGCTGTGAAGTTTTCGGGCTTTGTTTGTAGTGGTGAAGTCGGTGTTTTTCAAAAAGTAGCATCGGGATGTTTGCAGGGGCTTCCAGGTGGTCTCAGAGCAGGGCTATGAGACCAGTGTGCAGCAAAAAGGCACTCGAGATGGATGGCAAGAAGTACAAGGAAAGGACTCCAGCCAGCACTTGGGTTCTGCATGTCAGGTTTGAAAAGCTGAGTTAAACAGATCTGTCCCAGCCCTGACTCTGCTGACCACAAGGGCAAGAGCTTCTCTGGACAAGATGCAGCAGCTTGGCTTCAAGCAAAGCAGTGGCAGACAATGTGCTGGAGGCTCCTGCTAAAACTGCCAAGTGTCATTTTCTCGTCTCCATGATGTCCAAGTTGCCTTTCAAATGTAGAAGTTGGTGCTGAAAGTGCAAGTTGCTGCTCTGTGGTGGCACCTGAGGTAAGTCAGAAGTGACCTGTGCTCCCCAGCCACCAGGAGCTTTGAGACCCATCTCTCCACAGTCAGATCCATAGTCAGGGGGGGCTGACGCCATCAGCTCAGTGCAGAGAGTGAAGTCCTTCACTGTGCTCTGGATGTCTCTGGTGGTCCCAGCTGAAGCCTGATTGTGTTTCTTTACCCAGATCAGGGCATTTCACCCCTGTGACCCAAGTCCCCCTCACCAAACACGCTTTGACCATGAAGCTGTGCAGGTAAAACGCATTGCCGAGCTCCCCAGCTAACCAAATGTACTCAGGAGTGCTTTGATCTGGGACAACAGCAAATGCTGTGAGACTTGGGACATTTCAAAGCCTGGGTTGGTCAGTGGAGCAGAGAGCAGAGGGACACAGTGGGCAGCTAACGACCCGCTGGTGGTTTGGCTAGCAGTAGCTAACTTCCCCCAGACTTTTCTGATTGCCCTTTGAATCAAAGCTCTTCTGGGGCTGACCGTTCCTTTTGGGAGCCAAGGACAATTTCAAGTCCTGGGCTGCCCTGCACCGAGGGCAAGGGAATGCTTTGGGCTGGGAATATCCGTGGTGAAACCCCCACCTGCCTTGAGCATCCCATGGGCACGCAGCCCCGGAGCCGTTGGAAGTGCGCTCTGGCACTGGCACTGGGGCTTGGCTGCTGGTGTGATCTCGGGGTGGAGAGGGCACACGGAGACCACTGGGGATGCAAGGCGTGGGATCCTTCTTCATTTTCATTTTTATTTAAAGTTCTATTTTAAAAAGTCAGCGGTGATATTAAGTAATCATCCAACATTAATTATACCTCGTCACATTTCTAGCCATGCTGATCTGGTCTGATTTGCCTCTAGCCTTGGCTTCAGACGGTTGAATGCACCTACCCACTCCATTATTCCCACGCATGTGTTTTTTTCCTGAACTGCGCATGATGACAGTGTTTTCAGCTTCAGAACAAAGCTAACAATCTGCCCTGTTTTTTCTTTTTTTTGAATGGAAGGAAGATGGTAATAAGGATTTTAACCAGGAGATGTGAAGACAAGAGAGGTGTCTGGGACAGGACAAGAGGCTGGACTAAGAAGCCAGATTTCAGAATTGCTTTCATGAGCCACCAACTTCAGTGCTGCACTTCTGTTCAGCTAGTGCAGCAAGCCCAGCCCAGGACTACGTTCAGGACTACTTTTGCAATTCCCCTGATTTTACTAAGGAAGTAAAGAAGACTGTTGTTCTTCTTTTTTTCTGGGCTTCAGAAGACACTTAGAGGATGTTTGATGTCCACTGGTCGGCTCCTCTCAGTTCTTGAGGTTTGTAACAGTCAGCACTGAGAAGGGAGGAACCCATTTTTGTGGTGTGTCTGCTGCAGATGAAATGCTCTCCTCCTGCTTAATGTGAATGTTATGTAGAGATTTATCTGTAGGGGAGATACTTGTCTGTGTTGACCTTCTGTCCTTCGTTTCTATGTCTCACACACATGTACACCCTGACTGCTGGGTACTTTCTTTCTTAGTGAGGGGTGATAGCTCCTGTACTTGGATGAGAGGTCAGGTGCCAAGGTTTTGTAAGAGAGGGGGCTATGCTGTGTGTATGCCAGTCCTCTCCACAGAATAGGAACCACCCCTACTTTAAAAGAACTGCACTTGAAAAAATTTATAATCTTCGTTAGACAAGTAAAGTTAGCCTGTTGCTTTTGCAAAAAGCCAAAGGAAGTAAAAGTATGGATGTTAGTAAAGCCTGACTTTGCCCTTGAAGCAAAGCTGGGATTCGTGACTTAGAAGCTGGGTGCTTGATCAAATCGTGGCAGCTGTGGGGCAGGGAATTTGCACCTCAGTTGTTCAAAATGTTCTTCTCACATGAAATAGTTGGTTATTATGCTGTGAATGTTGGTCAAGCACCTAGGTAGCATAAACAATATCTTTTGCCACAGACATACCGACATATTGATGCAGGGAACCATTTATCATCCGAAATCTCCCTGCTGAGCAACACAGTCTGGCCGTGAGTCCTGATGCCCCTGGGTTCCTGTCAGAGCTACCGTAAGGTCCAGGATGATTTCAGTCTGATTCTGTCCAGACTTTCTCATACTGCTCCATGGTTCTTGCAGCACACAGCTGGCGTGGATATCGCAGGCTGTCTGAGAATCATGTGGCATTTTTTAAGGCTGCGGGCAGATGACTATGCCCTAACCTGCCTTTGAGCTAACGGAACGGGACATGAGAAACCACTGGTCATGACAAGAGCAATTGCCAGACATGACAGCTACCAATGTGAGAAGCCAACAAAAGTTACATATAGCGCTGTGAGGAATGGATGGATTTCACAGATGGTTAAAAGTGAGGAATAACCAGACATCACAGATAATTGTAAGGGAGGGTTGGAGACCTTCTGAGGAGTGGAATCTTGCAAGGCCTACAGCGCCTATGTAAGAATACCAGTAATGTCATGTAAGGTCAAGATATCTACGTATCGTTACCAGAAGTACAGAATTTGGGTATGTATGTAGCCAAATTTGGATTGAGGGTGGAAAACATAATTAGGGGTGGTTTGTTTGTTTGGGAGAAAACTGAAGTGGAAAAAGGAGGATCAAAACATGAGAAAAGAGGTAATAGATGTAAATTATGTTATCACAGCTGTCCATGGGTACCTGCCCTTTATTACTACAGAGTGGAGCAGGACAATTAGCCAAACCTGTTGTTCTGTTCATATGATGAGCGTTGGACTTGTTTCCACAGTCAGGAGGCCCCGGGTGCATTCAGTTGCCAGCAAGAGAACAGCCAGGATGGACAAATCGAGCATCCCAGCATCACCATGTTGATATCTGTTCCAGGTCTGATGGTATCAACATCACCCTATCAGCCTAACATCAGTATTCACACTACAAACATTGGTTACGTACTTCATAACAGGTTGATTTCGCTGCTTCAAAGTGCTGTGTGTGTTTTACTGACTCATCTTGGAAAGTCTCTTGCTACTCAGCCAAGATATAATGGGGAGAGCAATGGCAGTCTCCAGGCAGGGTCTGTAGAATGAAGCCAGTAGTTGTCCCCTCTGAGGACTCCAGGCACAGAAATACACTGAGAAGCTCAGATAATTTTTACGTTGTTTCCTTTGGATCTTCATTTGTGACTCCAGCTAATCTAAACTAAACTACGGCAAACCCCAGGACAAGGAGCATGCCAGACTATGATGAACAGGATTCAGAAATTTTCTGTTCACATTTACCCTTCTGCTTCCTCTCGGCAATCTTTCGATTTCACACATTTTGCTAGTTTAAATAGAGAAGTTTTGCCCAAGCCAGTAGCAAAAAGTACTAGAGAGCTATAAAAAATGTGAAGTCCTACACCACAGAGATTTCTGGTCATGTGCTTGGTACATGTTCATTACTGCACCCTGTATCGTACATTCTTCTTACGGCGCTCCAGGTCTGGAAAATCAGTCTTGCTCGTTGCCTTGCTTACCTGCTTGTCACAAAATAAGCATTGAAAAGGGAGGACAGGCCTGTCCTGGCTCAAATATATTGTCTGTAAATGGGAATCTAGGAGTGTAGTTCAGTGGGAGATCGAATTCCTTGAATGGGGGTTTCTTCACGTATTTCTTGTTCAGCCCCTGGGCCTCGACCACACCAAGTCAATTCTGTTCCCAGAGCTCCAGCTTCTCTGCCTGCAGGTCCTGAGGCACACCAGAAGGTGAAGTCTGCACCACCTCTTACCCGCTTGTCTCTCACCTCCTTTCAGTTCTGGCCTGGGTTATGCAGTGCACTATGCTTCAGCATTAATTAAGGCTGAGATAAGAAGGGGATTGATGATGAGGGGAACTGGAATTCAGGAGGTTCAAAGTACATTGCCACCTTAGCCAGGGATTCTTCTGTGTGATCTTGGGCATGGGTCTTCAGCTAGACTTTATGCAAAATGGGAGTAATATATCCCTGCTTTCCTGGAGCACTGATGTTACAGAAATAGCACAATAGTCAGAGTCTTCTTTACTCCTTGAAGGGCAGTGTAGGACAGCCTGGTCTCTTCCATATGTGTAACACTGAATGCCGCCCTCGGATACAACATTGTTAGCAAAACTCCCTGTAATTGCCTGAGTCAGTTTAGCTTGTTTGAATGGATTACTCTGGATGCTGGATTAAACACAGCTCATTTTATCAGGCTTTCCTAGGCTTTCTGACAGGGTAATTAATAGCAGCACACAAAAAGTAGGTTTTGAATGGCTCTTGTTGTGAAACAATTGTAATGATGAAACATTTTCATCTGAAGACCTGAGGACTGAGTCTATAGAGTGTTAATAAAATTAATTGAATGGAGTTAAAAGAGTCTCAGGGAGGGCAAGACCTTTCCTTCTGGCAAGCGTAGGTATTTCGCAACTGAGGTGTGCTGCTCTGACAGAGGAGTAGAAGCAATGAAGTAAAAAAGGCGGTTGGTTTCCAGGCAGAGAGTGGTCTGGTCCTTGTTCTCCAGCCACTTTTTCATGTCTACAGCAGACAGAAGTGTCTTGAACCCCTCCATCTCTCCCTTCTCAGTATGCTCCAGTCTTACTGGCACGTCTTACTGCCAGGAACGAGCCGTGTGGAACAGAAAGTTTGCTCCTGCCTCTGCTGTATTTGGTGGTTTTCTTCCACAGGTCAAGTAACATAAATTCCATCCATATTTTCCCTGTGATTTCTTGGGTTGTTGTATTAATGGGCGTGTATTAATGCTGAGGAAGAAATGCTTATAGTATGAGTTTTAGGGTCAGGATGTACTTCTGATTATAGTAATTGATGGCTGGCAGTGCTGGCAGGATGAGGTCCACAGCTAAGTCTTAGAATGAGCTCATTATTCTGCCATTGAGGAGACTGCATAAATTGTCATCACTCCATCACTCGTTTTATCTCAGGAAAAGATTAGCCTCCTCATGAGACTGGCATCTTCATGCTTGATGTGAGACATAGCACATAGAGTTGGAGGAAGGCAAAAAATACTACAGGTTGAGTGTTGGTGGGAAGTGAACGTGTGGCAGCATGGAGCTGTTCTCTGATCTCCACTAGTGTCCTGCAAAGGACAGCAAAATTATTTCTGCCCTGCAAGTACCAGGAAAATGGAGGAAGCACAGGCATCATGAACAAATGAAGGAGGGAAATGAAACACACAGGAAATAAAAATTATTGTATTTTTTTATCCCAGTTTCTTAAGAAGCCTGCAGTCATGTGCTCTCGCTCGCTCTCTCTGTCTCTGTTGATTGTACCTTTCCCTCCCATCAATAACTTTTGAATCTTGGTGTTTTCTAGAGGAATTGAGATCTCAAGAGTGCCTGTCAAGAGGCCTCAAGATGAAGGAGAGGCCCTGTTCCCCTTACTATGGTAAAAGATGAGCTCAGTGCTTATTAAACAGAAAGGCTTCCGTGTGGGAGGGAGAGAGTGGATGAATGTCCAGATTGTGGAAGTGCTTCAGTTAAAGATTACATGAAGTCACAGCTAATTATTGTCAACATGCTTTACACTTTTTGCATCCCATGATATATTCTGATTAGGAAGCATGGAATATATTCTTTAGCAACAATTAATAAGGTCAGATAAAATATACATAATTTAGTTCTAAGGCTGTTGGACTGACGAGATGAAGGTATAAGCTTCTGCAGGGTGAAGAGAATGAGAAGAGGAAAAGGAGGTTAACAAGTTATTTTAAGACTTTAGGGCCCATATTAAATTTGTTATTTACGTTCTTTCTTGATAAGGATGATGTGAGTGGTTTACATTACTTAGGGGTGCCACACCTCAGTGTTACAAGGGCTGCCAGGAAGGTTTAGAAGAGGAGGACTTCATGGGTGAACTACACCTCCAAAGTTTCAAACTGTTAGCTGAAGGGTATGCTAAGGAGCATGTGATCTACGGGCTCAGGCAGCTGTGTAGTGGTTTTGAGGGATGTGTGGCATCCAAGTGGTAGACTTCAGAGTCTGAAGAGGGATTTGGATGCTTTTGAACTGTATCTAAATATTATTCCTGCACAGTTTTGTGGTTTCAGGAAGTTCAGGGAAACAGTTTACCTTTGAATAGCTTTAAAACCCGACTGTCAGGTGTATTTTTATCATAATTTACCCCAGCCTCCAAAGTGTTCTAGGTACTCTGCAGATAGGTAAGAAGGCTAGGGGCATGATTCAGCAATCTTTATTCACTTTAGCAGCCTCAGCCTTAAGGCTTACTCTTCGCTGAGGGATTTATGGTCTCCTTAGAGAAGGGCCAGCTAAAGAAAGGAATACAATAAAGTGATGGTGTGGGAAAACTTAGTTGTGTCTCCCTCAGCCAGCATCTTCTGGTTTGATCTCACTTTGCTGTTAATTTCTATATTTATATTTGGCATCTTTCTGAAGTGCTTCTTATCACAATGGAAGCACAAATCATGTTAATTAATGAGAGTAGCAGCCAAAAAAAATAGGAGCTAGCACTTCTTTGCCATAGCCAAGAGCTCTTGAAAAACTTGTCCTTGACATTGTTTTGACTGAACAAAAATTAGATGCATAATCACTTGATTGACTTGATCTTTCTTTCTATTACACCGATGAAAAGTACATGGCAGAAGTTCTTAGCCTTGCACAACTGTATTGCCACATACACACATTGCTAAATAGCCAAGCATCATCTTTTTGACTTGTCCATCTATCACTCAGGGCATTGAAATGACTGAGGTAGTCCACAATAGCTTTAGCATGATGGAGAAAAAACCCTTCCTGCTGGTGTAAAATCTGTCAGGTGCAGAATTAGGGTATGATCCTGTGAATCACCACAGCATAGCTGGAGAACCCATGCGTTCAAAACCTTTAGTGACTTCTTATACTCGTATCTGCAGTCATCCAAGGAGTATGAATTTAATTAACCCTCTTTCTGACCTCAGATAACAACTCATGCTGCTCACTGTGGGATGCTGTCCCCCTGGCCACACTCCAGCAGCCAGGTGCCAAGAGACCATGAGTCTTCTTCAGTCTCAAGTAGACAACAGTGCAGCATGTAGATGCCCAGCTCGGCAGAGAAGGTTGCAACTAGCAAAGCTCTCAGTGCAGGCTGCCTGGTGTATTATTGAATTCATCATCTACCAGTCATTCAGTGGTTGCTCCCCAACTCTCCCAAAGCAGCCAGACATTTTCTTGTGAGCTCAGATCTAACAGTGGAAGAGAAATAGAAGATTTACCACCAGAGTTTATTCAGTTCCTTCTTCATCTTTAGCTGACAGATGTTGAAAACTTTGTGTCTGGCTCAGTCACCACCAGCAGCAAAGCAACGCAACTGGCTTATCAGGGACATGTAGTTGTTCTCCTAAGGATAAGAAGATGATTCTTATAGCTTCTGAATAAACCACCTGTTGCAAGGGTGTGGGGTGATTATAACAATTTAGACAAAACTAGGTAAGTATTATCTTCTCAAATCTTTGCAAAACTTCTTGGAGCTTTTGAATCTTCTTTATATGAGCCAGAAATTGCCCTCTGAATGTCCAAGGGTGGGAAGGTTGGAGATCAATCTTCTCGATCTTGTGATATACACACCAAAAATTCTTTGGGTGGCAAAGAGCCATGGGAGATGTACCGCAGACCACAGAGATCCAGAAGAAGGGGGAGATGGCAGCAGGTCCCTGCATGTGGAGTGAAGGTGAGCAGAAAATATGGCAGGGTTTCAGAGGGGTCTAGTTTGAAAGTCTCTCTTGGTTTTCTTTTCCAGCTGAAGGAAAAGGCTGTGGTTATCCAACAGCACCAGCACAGCCCTGTGACAGACATGTGGTACATTGCCATGGAAGCAGTTTCTGAACTGCAGATCAGGGGGCAATACAGGAGTCACAAGGTGTCTGAAGGACAGACTTTCCTATCTATTCATCTTGAAGCTGAATCAGGATTATATGTAAACAAGAAAGAAAGTAAACTGAGTTTCCCCAGCAGCAAAAGATGTAACCTGAAGATTTTAAATGCAAGCCTGGTCCTGGAGAACCACTTACAAACTTTCTTTAAATCTTTGCCATCGTTCAGAGCTGCTGTCTTGGCGTGAGTTATATGGAGCAAAACTGGGTTCTTGCTCTCCCACATCTCCAGATGATCTCAGTGATTTCTAGTACAGTAGTCTGGTGTTGAGTCAATAGGCAGAGAAACCAAGACACTTCAGATGGTTAACTTCGCTTAAACAGCTTAAAAGCTGTACTGAAACAATTGGGTCTGTGGCATTACAGAGCTGTCAGTCACATACTGTTCAGTTCTTGGCACACTGTGTTTCTAGGTCTTGATTCTTTTCCTCTTCTTGATCATTTTATCTTTAATAAAATGCTATCTGTTGCTATCGGGCATCCTGGACACAAGTTGGACTCTCCAAGCAAGCACAAGAGCTGCCTGTGTTGCTAACTCTTGCTGGTGTCGTGGGCCTGGTGGGCTGGGAGAGGCTGCAGAGGAACGCGTACGCTGAGGAGCGGGCAGCGGGGTCAATCAGCAACGAGCAGGCAAGCGCTAGCAGGGGGGAGAGAGCTCCAACAGCCCCGAGTCAGGTAACGTGAACTGCAGAAGGTGGCCTGACAGGCAGGATGTGGTGGGGTGGGGTGGGGGGCTGAAGCTGGCCGCACACTTGGCAGCTGGCTGCTGGATGGCGTTTGGTAGGCGGGTGAGGAGCAGGGAAGGAGCGGGTGGATGACCGGAGATGCCGGAGGATCAGAGTGGAGGGCTCTGCTCTTTGGCCAGCCAGCAGGTAGAGCAGGAACAAAGTCAGCGGTAGAAGACACAATGCAAAGGCAGTTACCTCGTTTGGCGGGGACGGGAGGCACTGCTGGATGTGGGGCTGCATAGCAGGGCCAGGCGGACAGGCACAGCACCGCTGAGTTCCTCTTTTCTCCCAGCTAAAGCCCAACCAGAGCAGACTCCAGCAGCCTCTGGAGCTGTGGCCTGGCATGAGCATGTTAAGAGCCGCTGTTCATGGGGCAGTGAAGATAATCCACGGTGCTGGCTCTGCAGCTGGGATCTGTCGTACACCAATCTCTCTTTACATCTTCCTACTCAACCAAATGAGCTGGAATTAACAAACACAGGCCATTTCTGGCAGACTAGGCTTGCTGTTAATTAGAGAAAGGGATGGAGAGGGAAAAAAATGTTATCCAGCTCCCCCCAATGCCTCTTCCCTGTTTTTCTTTACCCTTACTCTTGCTGGCAGTCTTTATGCCCTGTCTGCCAGCAGTGATAGAAAGGTTATTTGATTCTGTCTGCTTTGTCTTGCAGGACAGACATCATCCCCTGGGAAACCTAGCAGTTGCTAGCACTGCAAGTTCATGCCTACATGCCCACAGTTGATGATCTCCATCAAGTCCCAGGTGCTGGAACCATGTGAGAGAGAGAGAGAGAGAGAGAGTGTGTGTGTGTCTGTGAACATGCACACGTGTGCGGGGGGGGGGGATGTGCATGCTCACATGGTGGCTGGGCAGGGGATGGGGAATCTCTGTGTTTAAATGTGAAAAAGTTAAACTGTGAGCCCCTGAGGTTTTGGAATTAAAAAAAAAGAAACTCCAAAAAAGGTGGATCCTAATACACAGCTAAAAATAAAGTCACCAACAAAAGGGAGGAAAATTAAAGGTATCTCATATTATTATTGTCAGGCCTCAGACAGGAAACATAGAGGCTGCTGTTGAGCCCAGTTCCGTAAAGGGCCGCTTGCTCTTAAGGCTCATGCCCTCATTTTTTTCTCGCTGAAAGACACTGTAGCCCTGAGGGGAGATGAGGGGCAGGAACAGCGAGCGGAGGCAGAGACTGTACAGAGGAACGGCTTTGATACACAGGCTCTAAAGCTGCAGCATCCCCCACCCCAAGTCCGCAGCACCAAGAGGGGTTCAGCAGGCTACGTTGTGGTCCCAGTTGTGCTCAGCAGTGATTTAGGGCTCTTTCCCTCTTTTAACTCCCTCCTGCTCCCTCGCCCTTTTCCAGGGCCTGTGCTGGAAGCGTGGTTCCTGTTTGCTGGGCTGATGCTCTCCCCAGCTCCAGTGCAGCGGCTGCAGTGAGAAATGGCTGTGCATCGCTGAGCAGCTGGAAGAAGTTATTAACCGAATCTGGCATCTGAGCTGAACTAGGAATGCATCTGGGTGGCTTGAATTGTTCTTAATTATATTTTTGTTTTATTGTTTTCATTTCGAGATGTGCTCTACCACTACTCTCAGTATATCTCTGTGCTGTACATTTCCTTTGCTTCCAGCCTGGGGTAATTGCTCCTTGTCGTGCTGTGTTTGCCATTTTAATTTTTTATCAGCTTGGTTACTTTCCTTTCTTTTCCCCTTTTGATTATTTGGTTATGTCATTCCCATTTGCCCTGACATTTCAATAAATTCACTGCTACATTATCTTTGTCCCTAGAGCTGCAGTTTATCCTTCTCTTCTAATGTCTCTGTCTCAAAGCTGGATATAAACTGTTCATTTTTGCCTAACAGCTTCCCTTTCGGGCTGCGGAGCGGTGCTGCAATCCTGGTGCCAGAGTGCCCTCTTCCAGAAATCCTGGGGAACAACACAGCTCCTCTCCCTCGGGGGAGGAAGGAGAGCCGAGCAGGAGCCCACAGCGCACTGTCCGGACATAGGTTGATGCCTAGGTAGGGTCATAGAATCACAGAATCATAGTGTGCTTTGGGTTGGAAGGGACCTTTAGAGGTCACCTAGCCCAACCCCCTGCAGTGAGCAGGGACATCTTCAACCAGACCAGGTTGCTCAGAGCCCCGTCCAACCTGGCCTTGAATGCTTTCAGGGATGGGGCCTCCACTACTGCTCTGGGCAACCTGTGCCAGTGTTTCACTACCCTCATGGGAAAAGATTATTTAGATAAGACTAGCAGAAGGGATGCTGGTGCACATGCTGTGTAGGGAAATGATGGCTATTTTTGGACTCTGCGTTTTCAGAGTGAAGGAATGCCCTTTATCTGCTGGGGTTTGCACTTCTCTCTCTAGCTGAAGTGCTTGTGTTTTTCTCTGGCATGCTCGCTTTTTGACCCTGCCAGCCAAAAAGCTGCCAGGAAAGGGCTACACTGGGCAGTGAGCCCAGCAGTGGGCTAGGGAGGTGGGCTCTGCTCCCGTGCACTCACACAGTGTGTGGGGAGCTCGTCCTCCCATGGGAAAGCACTGTCTGCCTTTGCAACAGCTCCTTCCACCCCGAGCAGCCAGTTACCCTTTGGTCAAGGCTTTGGGCTTTGGCAGGCACTGAGAAATCTTGCTCTGTGGATAAAAGACCGCTCTAAGCTGGGCAGTCAGAGAATCACAGAATCATAGAATCATTAAGGTTGGAAAAGACCTCTAAGATCATGAAGTCCAATCATCGACCCATCACCACCGTGCCTACCAAGTCCACCCGCTCACGGAGGGAACGGCTTCTCTCAGCATCAGCAGAGCAGCACGAGTGGAGCATCGCACCGGCCTCCACTTTGGCTGCTGCCCAGCAACACGTGGCTGCTCAGCCTAAAGGGGTCGGTGAAGATGAGTTTCGTGTGAGCTGATGGCCTCTGTGCAGAAGCTGGGGGACACAGCCAGGCGCTGGAGCCCCATGTCTCTTCTGCGGGGGCAGCAGCCTCTGTGGGAGATGGAGGATGGATAGATGCTGGGGGCAGAGGTGAGGGGGACAGAGGACCGAGATACTCTCTCAACCTGCCTTTTTGAAGCTTAGTGCTTACCTTGTCATTACTCTCCGAAGCAAGGTCCTCACAAATGGTTTGGTTTCTGCACCAACAAAATGACTAAAAACTCGAGCTGTGGTTTGAGGTGTGAATTCACTCCAGCAGCCCTGTCTACACAGCCCATCCCAAAGTGCTTGCGCTGGAGACATTCAAAGCCACAACAGGGATGCTGAGCCAGACCTTCACGTTAAAACTATTCTCAGCAGAGGGGAGGCTGTGGTCACGCCTGCATCACGAGGCAGCGTGAAGGAAACACACTGTCCATGAGTCATTCGAGGGAGGTATCCACTCATATGCTTCATTCATAACTGTAACACTAGATTTAAGGTGACATTAACAACATTATGCAATACTTTTTTTTTAATGTTATCAGACTCTATTCATACACGAGAAACCCCATTTTCCTGCAAGGCACTCTTTTTAGACTTTAACAAAGTCCTAGTGTATTAACAAGTTGAGCCACTGGAGTCTTGCTCTCCCTGAAATCTTTTAGCACATCCGTAGGAGAGAAAACCCACCCTGGTAGCCACTTGTTCGTAAGTTCCAGTGCAGGAAGGTCCCTTGCTCATACACGGCAGCCCTTCGGCACGCTGGGCAACACAAAACCTCCTGGCAAGGCTCTCTCAGCCTTCAGGTAACATTGTTGGATGAAAGCCCACGGTGTTCACACATGGTAAGCACTGTGCCATGCAGTGAGGGAAGCTCAGGCAGAGAAAGGGTGTCCAAGCGCACACAGCGAGTGAAGGGCAGACTAGAGACTGAAACTCAGCTGTGCTGCTCTAGACCTCGCCTTTACTGGACCAGTTTTTCATTTTAGGCCACAGCAGCATTGCAGGCTCCGAGGTTGAGGCAGCGACACATGCTCCCGAGGGCACCTTCCCGTCCCTGAGCCAGCCCCGCTGCCGAGCCATATTTGAAGGCCAAGCCACGACTGGAGAGTCCCACCACAGGCAAGTACAGCGAGGATATCAGAGAATGCGAGCACTTTGCTCTTCGGCTCCAGAAGTATTTTTAAAGCTCCTGACCTGTTTGCAGGCCTGCAGAAACCTGGCAGGTGGGAAGGAGCAAACACAGGGACCTTCTCCATGACTTGAAAAGAATTACTAGCTGTGGGTGTAGTCACCTAGCCTGATTATCCCCACCCATCCCGTGTTTGTCTTTTCCACCAGCCCTTCGAATGTGACACTCTCTTGTCTTGGCTCCAGCACATTAGGAGGCTTTTTGGGGCCAGATGTACGTTGTGAGCATGGCCCAGGAGCTGTGGTCCCACAGGGCAGCTGGGGAAGGCTGATGTCCCTCCGGCGCAGGAGCAAAGGCTGAGCCCGCGTGACTCCCTGCAGCCTGTTTGTTTATGCCAAGGAATTTTTGGCTGCAGGTGCCAGGTAATTCCTGGTACCGCTGGCAGGCGATCCTCCTGGCTATTTGCAGCAGTGCTTTCATTCAGCCCACCCACGTCCACGCAAGGCTCCTGTGCAAGAACCGCCCCGTGCAAGGACTGACATGAAGTGAGCTACCCAGAAAGATTTGCCTACGGTGAAATCAAAACGTGACACCCCACTTCTTCTTAGCAATGGAGGAACCTCTCCTACGGTGAAGCACCTTTAAGATAACCAGTACTTTCATGCCCAAGTTTATCACAGCATTTGCTGCGTGTAGATAAGTGAAAAGCGAGCAGCCATGGGCTGACAGAACTGGGTTTTCCCATTATATCGTTTCAGCTCAGCTCTTTTGCGAGGCACTTGGCAAATGACTGTAAATAATTATGACCAAGTTCCCCTTGTGAAATGTAAGAATCAGTGCTTGTTTTCCAATGCATTAACCCAGCAGTTCTGCTTACACCTCTTAGACAGGGGCTAGCAGGACAGATGCTCCCCTGCGGATGTTGGGGGGGGGGTCAGCTTGGCCCCACACCAAGCTAGCAACAAGGGGAAGCCTGTGTGTGAGTGTGCAGAGGGAAAATGCACACTGCACGGTGGGAAATAGGGCTGCCAAGCCACACACCGTTAAGCAGCACGAGAGGAGGCCAGAAAGGTTGCTGCTATGCAAGGACAAAAAGCTAAAAAGAAAAAAATCCTCTGTGCAGCATGGACTGATCTCTGCACCACAAGCCAGCCTAAGAAGTACTAGCTTAGACGTCGTGGAAATGCAGCATTGTTAAATAACTCGTGTCATCTGCCACTGGGGACCCAGGCGCACGTGTTCAGTGGCCTTTTACCCATGTGTTTACTCTCTCCCGGAGCGCTGTGCAGGAGAGAAGCCAGCTAACCGCATGTCACATCTGTGCACAGACCTGGGTTGCTTCCCGGGTCTTCTGCATGTGCATTTGGGCCCAAGGAGCAGAGAGAAGGTGACCAAGGGGTACCTGAGGTTCTCCTCGAGATCCTCCCGTGTTCTGGGACTGTGCAGGAACCCAGCCAGTCTCCAGCCTAGGGCAGAGGCAATCTTCAGTTGTGTGTTGGTGACTGAACGTGCTGACGTGGCACAAAAAGGGCCATTAGAGTCAGCCTTGTTTTATAAACCATCACCACCACTGCTTATGTATCACACAGCTTTGAGTAGCTGCACTAAGTACATGAAAACCAAGGCAGCAATTACCCAGCCTTGCAGCTGATCCAGGGCTGCCTGCATGAGACCCATGGAGCATCACACATGGTGCAGAAGAGCTGTTATACAGCATTAATGCAGCAGGCCTTGCTAGGTGTGCTTCGTTCTGAGCTGCAACTTCTGGGCCAGATGGGTTTTTAACGTGTTGTATTTGCCTCTGCCTTTGTACCACCTTACAAGTAGCGCTTGATGCTGTTGCATGAAATAATCTGAGCCACATTCTTCTTCAGCTGAGGTATGGCGGGGGGGGGGGGTTGAGCAGAGAGAAGGACCCTTTCAGAAGACACTCCTGCCGGTTTTAAGGATGTAACTTCACAATTAACCCCCCTGAGGGTCCTCCTCCACCAGAGGCAAAGGCACTCCCTAGGAGCAACCGTCACGGCTAAACACGCAGCCTGCCCTGGGCATTCAGGCCAGGCAAGATGGAGTGTTTCTGTAGCTAGAGGAGACAGCAGGGCTCAGCTCCCTGTCACTGCGAGCGCTGCCTTACACCAGACGGGCTAGGGTGTACATTTGCAGCAAGCAGAAGCTGCTCTGTGAAGAGACCTGGCGCGGCAGAGCAGTGTCTGCAGGAGGGAAGCTTTGCTGGCGTGGGTGGTTGGACTTGTTTGCTCCCGACAACCATGAATGTGCAGCCCTGCAGCCTCCACGCACGCCTGCTCAGCTCGTCTCTCTCTCACAGGCGATGTGGCTGTGTCCTTGACCAACTTTCCTGCCCAGCGAGCACAGCCTCCCCAATCTTTTCTTCCGAGCTGTCCGCTGCAGCTCAGTTGGCTGTCAGGGCTAGGTGTCTCCAAGCTCCCCCGACCCCTGCATGTTCCTCCTGGCCCACTTCAAACCTCAACCTTTAAAAAAAAAAAATTAAAAGAAAAAAAAGCAGGTGTTGGCTGATGAAGGCTCTGGCAGCTGCTCGCTGTACTCATCAAAGAAAAGGAAGCACCAATGATTTCCTCGAACGAGCTCTTTCTACAATCAAAGTGCTCTGCGGTTGAGCTGCGAACGCTGGTCCCCCCCGCCCCACACAGCGCCCGTGGGTCACAAGCACGAGCGGGCGGCAGCCGGCTGCCCACCCCCCGGCCGTCTGTACTTTCGCCCAGCGACGCGCAGACCTTTGTTCGCCTTCCCACACTCACCCTTTCCTCGCGGGGCGAGGACAGAGACGGGGCAGGCTGCCGCAGGCACGTTTGCACTTCAGTTGGTGCTGCCAAACCCAAGCCCAGCAAGCTTCCCATGAACGAGCGCAAACGCTGCCTGTCCCCATCTCCACAGCATCTTGCCAAACTGGGAGGGTGGCACAGGCGGGAACGGGATTGTGTTTTCACTGGGAAGCATCCCTCCCGTCCCCCCCAATGTGCTGTGGTAAGGCTCTTGCAGCCAAACAGGGAAAGACAACTCGTGGCCCCTCCGGCGCATCCCAGCGAAAGCTGGAAGGAGCTCTTCCCAGGGACCTCCCAGAGCCAGGGACCTCCATGGCTTGCGGCCCCGCTTACGGGGGCTCAGACTTGGTGGCAACAAGGCAAGCCATATGCAAACATGCCAAGAAAAAAGAAAGCAGTTTTGTGCTGTTATTTTTTCCAGCGGTAGCAGTCATAATTTTGTTTCTGTTTTAATTCTGGGTTTTCTGGTATTTTTAAACACCAGTGGATACAACATTTCCTGGAGAAGCTTTTCCCATCTCCTAAAACAGTAAACACTTCAAACTAGGAAATCAATCTGGAAAGATCAAACAGGTCTCAGCCCTTCATATGCTGTTTTCCATCTACCTCTCTTATAACCTAGCTTTAAGACTGTCTCTGCCAAAAGCTAAACCGTATCCTTTTTTTCAGTTACAAAGTTAAATTCTTGAAAGTAATGAAAGTGTTTAAAATAACTTTCTAGTTTAATGACACCACCCAAAAAGGTCCACGAACCGTAGTAAACGAAGCGCACCAGAAATCGCCGTCCAGGCCCCCGGCAAGGCAGAGCAGCAGCACGGGCGGACTGAGATGCGGGCTCCCAGCCGTCGTGCATCGGCACAGCCCCGCGACCTTACAGCAGCTGAGGTTCTCATCTGTTACTTCTGCTTCGCTCACCTCTGCGTGCTGTCCTCCCGTCCACATTTCGTACAGAAAATTAGAAAGAACACAGAAACGCAGTTTAGCTTGCTGACATAATGCCCATATTTAATCTTTCAAAACAAGAACAAAATCAAGAATAAAATCAAGAATAAAAATTTCATTTAAGTCATACAGTACATTAATCTTTCAGCAATGACCCAATCTACAGTACTCAAATGCCTGGCATGAAGTCTATTATCTCAGCGTTTAACAAGTGTATAACCAGTGACACAGTAAAAGAAGAGCTCACGATACACGGCTAACACGATGAGTTTAGATTCCCTCCTAAGAGTCCAGCTAGGGTTTGTCATACGTGGGTCACTTTTGAACCGTACTTTAATCAACTTTTTTGTTCAGTCAATCCGTTTGGGGCTTTTTTTTCTGTTACATGAGTTTTTCCCATTATGTACAGGAAGATTATTTCAAATGAAATTGCACAAGTTAGAATATCTATCTATAGGCATACATGGTCAATCTAACTAAAAATTTAATAAGCAGTAATTACTCAGTCCTGGTTATACATTCCTAAAGGCTTAATAATACAGTTTTAAGAAGAAAAAAAAGTAGTAAAACAAAACACAACAAAACGCAGTTGTAGGGTGGCAATCTCTGTAAGAAGCCTCCTTCCCGCCCAAAACAGCCAAGGGTTAACCGTACTTCCCATATTTGAAATGGGGTCTACAAAGAAGTCGTTTCAGCTCCTAAATAACACAAAACGTGACTGTGTCCTTTCTAAGGTCTGAATGGTTCAATGCGTAATTCAGTGAAGCTCTCAAACCAGTAATACTGGTAGGATGCAGCCTGCTAACAGAAATTAGGACAATATGCCCCGACAGCGGATTTGGACAGCAGAACTGCATGCGCTAAGGGGCCATCATCCCGTGGCTGAAGCAGCCTGAAGCAGCAGTTCAGCTCTCCCTTCGGCAGCTGCAGAGCAGGGCAAGGGGTGGGCTCTTCTGCTCCTCGCTCAAGGCTAAAGCCGAACTTTCC
Source organism: Opisthocomus hoazin (assembly GCF_030867145.1). Taxonomy (NCBI): domain Eukaryota; kingdom Metazoa; phylum Chordata; class Aves; order Opisthocomiformes; family Opisthocomidae; genus Opisthocomus; species Opisthocomus hoazin. Next base: position 51,663,195 of record NC_134417.1, read on the forward strand.
CCGACTCTCACTCCAGTGCCTGCCCCCTTCTGCTCTCGGCCCCTCATCCAGGACCCCTTACCATGTTCCGAGGGGAAATCCCTGGCCCAAAGGCGACGGGAGCGGTGGCAGGGTGCAAGCCCCCCTCCTGTGCCCGACGAGGAGATGCTCTGCAGCCCGGCGGCCTTCTGGCTCCCGGCGTCAGCCACCGCACGCATCTCCACGCGCCAGCAAACGGAGGTCGCTCCCTCCGCAGAGTGGCGTTGCCAAACGCTAGAGACCCGCAGGGCTACCGCTCAGGTAAGTCAACTAAACACAAAGGTAATGGAGTATCTTCTTCCCACATTAGCAAAACATAAACGTAACTAATTAACACAACTGCTTTGACTTTTTTCAATCTCTGTTTTCTGGTGCCAGGTCCTGCTACAAATGGAGAAAACCCATAGAGAGCCACTTTTTCCAGAATCTTAAGCCTTGAGGATCTGCTTTGCAATTTGCTACTGGCATAAACAACAAAAAACGTCCCATTTGTTTGTTTGGTTTTTGTGGGTTTTTTTAAGAAAAAAAAATCCAGACCTTCCCGTGCACCTTCTCTGCACATAACACGCACACGCACCAACGGAGAGCTCCACAAGAACAGGCACGGGAACCACAAAGCCCACACTGTGAAAAGACACGGGGATTCTCACATTCCTGCCTTCAATTCTCATCTAGCAACGAAGCAGCAAAATGATTTATTGCAAGAAATGAATGGTCACAGAACACACATACACCCAAACGCAACCATGGATACATTTCTCCCATATTTTTTTTTTCTGATAGATGCTGTTATTCATCTGATAGTTTCCTTCTGGATGTGCTGAAGTTTTTGAAGAGCATCTGGTTGTTCTCTAACCTTTATCAGAATGTAAGAACCTCAGTGGCAATGGACAATCAATCAGTCTCATTAGTGCCACAACCAACCATCTCCACGAGATTCTGTACGAACCCCTTTCGGAAGTTGAATCTGATTCTGCCCCTTTGGTGCCACTCTGTGGTTTTGTGTTGTTTTTTTGTTTTTTGTTTTTTTTTAAATTAACAAACACAGCATATTATTGCAAATTTGATGTTTTCTAAAAATTAGAAATGCTCAGATAATTAGTTCAGCAATATGCAAAGTGCATCTATTTGGTTCTTTCCATAGATCACCATCTGCTGTAAGTTTAAATTCCTTCACAGTTTAAAATATTGTGAAGAAATTATATGTATACTTTATGTATAGAACTATTTATATACGTACACATATATACACACAACTCTGTACTTTATATAGCCATAAACACTCATTACTTAACTATTTATATTATATACACATGGCATGAACACACACTTAGTGAAGAGGTGGTGCAGGCTGAAATAATTCCATCCGGTTTAATGGAATAACAAGAGTGAAACCATGAGTGAGTTACCAAGAGACACAGACACACATCTATTAGATAAGTGAAAGACCAATTAAATCAGCACTTCCATTTTCCCGTTAGCGCAGGATTGTTCCCACCCCATTCCATGCTCCGTATGCACATACACAGCTATTTTGCGTTCAGTTTACGTGAGAGGGCAGCGGTGCTTCTTTTTTTCCCTAAATGAAAGAACAGTCCGTATTTACTCGGGCTCACCGCAACCTCTTCCGCAGCAGCGCGGCACAGCTGGGTCCGGACGTCTCGGGGGGCTCCACGCGCTGCGCCGCCGCTCGCTGAGAGCACCTGCTGAAGCGTTATTGCATGGTTACGGGACAGCCACCGATCGCTCGCAGTCTGAACCCTCTCTCCCCAACAAGTGGTACAACTGTATAAATACGTATTTTAGCACAAAACAGTTTAACACGAGGCAAGTCCAAGTACAAATGAGACCTAAAGGCCTACGGGTGAACTTTAAAGGCCAGGAGTTCTTCAGAGTGCATGTTGTTTAAGGAACGCAAGTCAGGTAATTTCAAAAGAAGTTTTGTGAAAATAGAGGCTTCATTTGGGTGATTTTTCATGATTAAGGTCCTTAATGCACGGATTAGTGTTTCCTGAAGTGCCTCCACAGAATTGACATTTTCTATTCCGGAACGATCTAAAGAGAAGGGGAGTGAGGGGGAGAGAGAGGGGAGAGAGAGAGAGAGAGAAAGCAAAAAACAGGAGGGAGGGGAATCAAAAAAAAAAAAAAAAAAAAAAGACTGAATGGATGTAGTTTGTAACGTAAAGCCACTGCAAGAATCATTCACTAAAATAACTATCACAAGAAAAATTAAATACTTATGCCAGAAGTTTCAAACTCACGCACCAGAAGACCTTCAAAAATTATTTAGCATCAACTTTGTAAAGCATTAAGCTCATGCCGAACTGGCTGCGTTCGGTCACCTTTTCTGCAACCACTTACCCATGTTTCCAGCAAAGGACAGGCTGAAGCACACGCTTAAATATTTTGCTGAATCACAACCATCAATGCAAGGAGAGAGGCAGGGCACACGGAAGTAAAAATTTCAGTCAATTCCCAAGGCTGGACATAGAACCCTAAACACAGACTGGAGGTTCGTGCTTGAGGAGGAAATCCCACTCAGGGTGAGCCACACTCCTGTCTGCACAATGGGATGGGCAGGGGCAAAAGGAGTACAAGCCTTGACATGACCGGGCACTACTCCTGAGTGCGTTCTGCAGCACTTACAAAATGAAACATTATGCACCCAAAAATTCCCAACTGAGGAAGAAAAGAAGAAATTCAACATCAAGAAAAATACTATGCTTTCACATACTGCACTCAGCCCACGCCCGAAGCATCTCTTTAGCGAGAGCTGTATTTAAGAACATGCCTGTTGTCCTTAGGTGGAACCCACGTAAGCAGCTTAAAAGGATGAATTTTCAAGCAAAACATCTCACCTAATAACCATGCACAGTACCCGTTTTTTCCAAGCTGTAGCCTCTCTTCTTCAATGCTATGTAAATTCAGCAGGGTGCACGCATACACGAGTGACGGACATGAACAGAAATGTGCTTTGATGTGCACATGTACTTAGGCACCTTGCAGAACTGGGACATGGCACGACAACAGCTTTCAGGAGTAGCACTGAGTCAGATCGTACAGTCGAGTGGGAATCCCTTCCTTCTGCTGTGTCAGTCCAATCAGACTTCTCCGGGGAACAGAGTCGAGGCAGCCCTCCTGGACTATTCAGTGCAGCTCCCCACCGCTATGCGAAAAATTACTGTATGACCCACTTCAGGATCCATCTTCAAGCAGTTAGTGTGTTTTGTTCCTTCAGAAAGATTGTTCCAGAACCTTCGGAACTTCGATTAATATAGAACAATGTTTATCAGCACATATTCCCCTCCTCTGTGAAGACTGTCCTTTAGGTTTGATAGCTGCTCTCCACGAGAGTGCGAGTGAAGAGATGCCTCTCTGCCTTGATTTGTTAAACTCTCTATCCCACTTGTCTCCTGCTTTGCAAAACCTTTAGGTTTGCTCTCTCCTGAGCAGGGACAATGACATTTGCACAGAATATGCCAGATGAGGTTTCTCAAGAGCTCTGCACAGTGACAGCGGTACTGCCTTGCCCCTGAAGGCAGAAGGCAGCAGTCCAGTCTTTCCTGGCTGCCTCAGGTGAGCTACTGTACCCTCCCCTCTTCAACTAGTCCAAGTCTCTCTTCTCCTTCTCAGTCTACTTCCAGTTGCTCCAGGTAGCCAGCAGAAGTTTTTGTTAGTACTATCCCAATAAAAGAGAATAGTAGAGGGTGAGTATTTTATATTCTTCTACCACGACACATCACCCTCAATAAAGAGATTACCTAGTCTCTAGATCAGCACAAACCACTTTCAGCTTTGCTTCCACCTTGCTTCTTCCTTCTTCAGTGACCATGATCCATCTTGCTGTCTCCCCTCCATCTTCAACACATCCAGCTAACTGACGCCAGGGTGAAGCATTCTTTTAGTTTTGGAATGGTATCAAGGTAATTCCTCAGCACCACTAGAAACTGTCCCACAGTCCTCACTGTATGGCCCTGCTTTTTCTTTCTTTGCCACATGACACCAAAGCAAGAGGATGTACAGTTACACACATTCCTTGCTACTCTCCCTGCTACTTCTTGCTGCACATTCTAAATATCCCTCATAAGAGTGGTTATTCATCCAATGTTATGTGGAGAGGCTTCTGACAAGTGTTCTCTCCACTAGCACTATTCAGAGACCTACGAACATTTCCTTTTTTTCCACTGGTGGTTTTTTGTGGGTTTTTGTTTGTTTGTTTGTTTTTTGTATTTTAAATAACTGAAAGTCTTCTAAAATGATTTTTAACTATTGCAGCATGGTATTTTATATTCTGGATCAGTTAATCAGGATTCAACAGTCACACACTCCTGTCTGCTTCTGGAACTGATGCAAACCTGAACTACTCCGCTGTCTTCCTTTCTGTCTTCTCTTGAGTAACTTCCATTCTGAGATGGCCTTATTCTTCCACCTTCAGCTCTTCTTCCATATTTTGCCTTTGCTTGCATCTCCATGTCATTCTTTCCAATGCTGTTCCTCCGTTCTTCCTCCTTCTTTATTTCCTTCTTCAATTCTCTGCCTCCACCTTATGAGAAATGACTCTCTGGGTCTCTCCCCTTCTTGAGAGGTGCGGTGCAGTGGATCTGTCTTTCAAGATCTGTTTAACTGACAGATGCCCACAATCCTTCAGTCTACAGGCACCTTCTCCTCCCGGCAAGCCCTTGCACTGCGAGCATCTCCCTCAGGAGCTCTGTCAGGGGCACTTCCGTTCTTCTTAGGCACCCGCTCAAGCGGGAAGCCTGCTCACTTACTCACTTTCGCAAGTAACAACTGCGGCATTTCAATTCAGTTGCAAGCTACAGAGTGAAGCTGACCCAAAAACTGCTCGACTCACAGTGACCATCAAGGTTATTACTGTGTCTGGAATACAGCACAAATGCAGGTTGGGGCCCAAATGCTAGAAGACCAATGAAGATGAGCTTTATAAACCTCTGGAAGTATTTTGTGAAGACATCCAGGAAGGCTGTGATCAGACTGCTCATCAAATCACAAAGTAGCAACAACTTCCAAAGCCATGACCTGAAAAATCCTCAGCAGCTGTGAAAAGCCTAAATGCCAAACACCTCTTTTTGTCCTGTTGCACAGCTCTGCTGACACTGCACGCTGGGCATGTTACACACCATCCCCAAGCTAAGCCCTATGGGGAGCTAGCAACGTCACGGAGCAGTGCTTAAAAGTCTGGGGGCTGGGGGGGAGGCTGGCTCTATGCTAGCAGCACATTTAACAGAATGATACAGACCCTTACATTCAAAACAAGTGGCACAGGGACTGTGATATTCTAGGGCCCAGCAGCTGAGCAAGCAAGAAGGGCTGTAGCCTAGTTACAACATTGCACATGGAGAGAACAGGCCTGGTTCTCAGTCCTTGTTTTAAAGGTTGTCTCCAGTTCTCCTCAGTTTATGTTCTGAAAGATCAAATTTGTAAAGCGGAGTCCGGAAAAGTAACTAAAACCCCAGATTTCTCTCTGCTACCTGAACATTTTCACCAACAGACTACAGTGCCACGCTTCCCTCACGCTGCCATTCCTTCTCGCCTGTGAAGGTCACAAACTCTGTGCCACCCTCTGCTCGCTACCACCGCTTACAAACTGCAGAGGCTACAGCTGCTCCGTCCTGTGCTACTACATTTCGGTTACGCCCTGCACAAAGCTATGTGACTGAACTGTCCTACCCTGCCAACAGAGGCTTCGTGTCCCTCCAGCACAATGCATGGGGTGCCCCTCCCTGATAAGAAAGACGTGGGTCTAAACCACTCGTGGGGAAGAGATGCACTTGTTCAAGCAGTGAGTGGGCCCCAGATGCTGGCTCACTGTGTAAGCAGCAGGCACTACGAGCACTCCTGCTAGCTACCCCTGGAGAGCTCCTTCTCCACCAAGCAAGAATTCTGCATCTTGTATTCCAGGCATTATATGCAGAGCTAATGTGCCTGATTTGAGGCTTTAGATAATACTACAGAAGTAGGTGCTTAATCCTGCTTTGAATCTGGGCCAGGGTGTTCTGTATATCCAGGGACTGAAAGGAGATACAAGGCCGGTGAAGATGTTAGTGGATTGGCAGACATTTAGCGCTAAGAAGTCACGATGCAGATGAGCAGGGCTTCTTGCTGACATAGGCAGAGATCAAACTGTTGGATTTAAACTTAAGTAAGATACGCAACAGACTTCAATGACGATACTTGGAAGTAAAAATACCACCTTATCCCAAGACTTAGGCTGTGCAGGTCAGGAGCAATTTCACTGATGCTGTCCTGTGAAACTTAGACGAGTCAGATAAAAAGCTTCTAAATGGCCATCGGGCAGCTATGAGATGTATTTTTGCATTCTATAGAAAGCAGTAGGAAAATGTAAGCTCATTGTCACATTTTTCCAAAAAGCAGTATTAGAAAGAGCAGGTATGTAAAAAAGTACATTACAGGCTGCTAGTAGCTTAAAACCTACTAAACTGCACTCAGATGTGAAATAACAGGGTATACATTTTACAGGAATCTTTTAATAGAGAGACATATTCAATATTTGGCCAAGGTGCAAGTTAACTTTCTCTCCTTACCAGCAGATACCAGGACAACCGCTGTAAACAAACTCATTTCCTCATCACTAAGTTGCAGGGCATTTAGCTTCTCACTAAATTCAAACATCGAGTTGAGCAGATCACCAGCTCCCATTGAATGCAAGTCATCCACACTGTACTTCTTTCCACTCAGGAAGGTGACGGTACGCTCCTTTGCGTCAAACAAAGATGCAAACCGTACCATTAAAACCTGGTGAAAGAAAAAAAGAACAACAAAACCAGATAAATATAGGTGGATTTCTAGAAAAGCCAAAGAAAAAAATAAGCCTTTTATCATTCAAACTGTCTTATTAACCGCTGTACAAGCATTCTATACAGAAACCGTTAGCATGCTATTGAGCTGTAATAAACAGTGCAAGCTCTGGCCCAGTAGTCCAAGAGAAACAACACAGGGAAAAAAATTAGTGAGTGCATGCAGGGGAGAGGCTATAGCACATGAAAGGGAGGAAAATTAAAATTTAAGCCTCAGATAGCCTGAGCCACAAAGACAATGCCATTCATAAATACGCCAGTAGTACAACTTGCTTAAGCCACCGAACAGCCAGAGGCATACGTTAAAAGAAAGGTTTTCTTGGCCACACTCATGAGGAGCAAAATGAAGGTACTGAACCAGATTTTCGCTTGGAGTAAACTGGAGCAGCTCCATTGAAACAATGCTGATTTACACCACCTGATGACCTGGCCCACTAGGCATTCTTTGGGAAAGCACCACGCCGCACCGCTGTACCCACAGGAATGTTGATGAGCTCTGGTGGAAACGAGCCACATGTACAGCCTTCAAAAGGCTAGGGAAGCAGGGCTTGAAACGGCACCTGCTCTGTAGCGGCAGCTGGGAATACCCCTTTGGGATAAGCACCTGGGCTGGAGCAGTTGGCATGTGCTGAACTTACCCCTCTGGGCTGCAATTTCTCTTGTGGTTTCTCAGTCGTACTGCAAAACGTTCCCTCTGGAATGGCTTGTAAAGTTTCATTTGCTCATGTTCAACAACCTTATTTACATTTTCCAAGATCTAAGTTGCACATGACAGCCTTCTTACTTGGAGAAAATGAACCAACTGGCATTGGTTAAAACCTCAGACTTGCTGTAATCTCTTGGTGCGACAGTCATCTCTACTCACTTACTCTACATAACTGCATGAATTTAAAAGTTTACTACAGATGAGAGGAGAACCAGGTTTTCAGCAAAGACTAGTGCCTCTGACAAGCTTAAAAAAGGAGGGTTCAAAAAAAAAGAAAACGCTTGGTGTTTGAATTCTCATTCATACATATTACATGACCTGCTCCCAAATTTTCACAGCCAAATGACATGCAGCAATATTGACGGACAGATCAGCACTACGTATTATTCACTTTTGCCAACTAAGCTATATGTTTTTGATGACAATAACTACAGAGTACAGAAACCTAGGTGCAGAAGCCCTCAGAACACAACAAAAGGAGACAAAGGGCAGACAGACAAAGCTGAACTTGTGCATTAGCAGGGACCCACCAGGTACTCAACAACCTTTAAGTTCAAAATGGTATTCCCCTTACAGAACTGGGCTTTAGAAACATCAACTTCAAACAACGAGCAACCGGTATTAACGCTGGTATTCAAAACTAAAGCCCATGATGTTGTGCTGGCTCATACTAAGGCAAAGACCTCGCCTGTAGATTTCAATGTCACTGTTCTAACCCAGGGAAGAACAGTTTATAGACTATGGCACAGCACATGATTTCACTTCAAGCCAGACTCCTATTTGTGCATGCTGAGGACACACCTGATCAACCCTACCACCTGACCATAGCAACATGAGCACATGAAAACCTCCTCACGGGCAAGTGCTTGCTCACTTCCCCACCACCTGCAGCCAAATTACCATGTGAGTCCGGAGAAACCGAATCACTACCCCAATGGATCCAAGGGGCTTGGTAGCTCTACCATCGACTACATTTGGAGTGGGGGGCTTGTGGAGGTGGGGGAGGACCCGCTCAAATCCAGCTGAGCTCCTTCTTTTATGCTCATTCCTGTTTCTGAGCTGGGTCCCATTCGAAGCCATGCAAATGCCACCATGATATACCAAGCTCCCCAGTACTCCCAGTTCCAACAAGGCTTTTTAGCTTACATGTGTGTGAATATATATAGCTACGCTGCTCCTGCACCAACATTGTCTCCATGTGTCTTCTTAGCCCCAAAATGAACTAGCACTCCTTGAGTATGAGCTGCTGGTGAGCACAGTGCCGAGACAGCTACACAGCAGTGTCCAAGGGAGCCAAAGCAGGCTCGGAAGCAGTGCTTTTACTCAGGTTCCTCTGTTAACATGCAGATGTTGGGATATCCCAGTTTAGTTACCCAGCAGACACAAATGGCCTTGTATGCACCAAGCTTTCAGGACTGTTTTGTCTCTAATGCAATGGTTTCATTAATCCTGTTTCGGTTTTTTTTCCTCCATCCCATTTTTTGGGATTTTTTTCTGTTGCTAAGATGCCACATAGGCCTTTAACTACAGGTACCAGCTCACTAACAGAAATCATTAATGTTTCTTATTTGTAAGCAAATAGGGATAAGCATGCAGCCATACATTAGTATTAATTCCCCTGGATACAGAAACCACCTTATCAGCAGCGCGTGTAACTGGCAAAGAGGCGTATGAATGAGGCTTGAGAAAAGCCTGAGCTGAAGAAAGGCCAAGACAAAACATTTTACTAGCAAAACGTGAAGATGTGGCTTTACGTTACAGGAACAGTTCAAGCCTGATTTTCCACCCTCCTTGAGGGCACTGGACAGTATACCACTTTGCAGAGGAAGGAACCCACATTTCTATGTAATGTGAACAGCAACGCAAGAGGCTGTAGCTGAAGAAATGAAAATACAGCCCTTAGTTACAGGAGTTGTAGATGAATATTAAAAGCTCAAGAATAACAGCAAAAAATACATGACAGCAAAATAGAAGAAAATAGAAGAAATCAAGAAACTGACAGGCTGCAGGCACCAAGTCTTCCAGTATAACCTGCACCGTCCAGCTCAACAACCACCCATTTTAGAACCAGGCTGTATAAATGCAGATAAAAGACCTGACACACTACACAAGAAATGTCTTCAGGTAAATACGAAATCCAGCACCCCTCTTTGAAAGAATAAAGCAAGTAAACAAAAGCAAAAGCATGACCAACCCTGCCCTCCCCAGAAAAGCACAGTAACACTGACTACTTGGGACCTCAGCTCCTCTGGTCCTCTACGTTTAAACCTCACATCTGAGCACATAAAATGTGCGTGCTCTCCAACAGACACAAGAGTCTCGAAGAGCAACTAAAACCTTAAGTAAAAGTCCCCCGGTGAAGGTCACTGATTATAAAACAGCACCCAGCTCCAGTATAATTTCCATTTTAACACCACTAATTCATACATAGGTCATGACCGCAAGTGGATGAAACGAAACACGAGGACCTTGTGGGATTAGTCTAGTCAGGCTGCAGCTGGCACATGGTGTCTACAGAGCTGCAGCAGTACAGCTAGTTATCAGTATTACCGTGTTGGAGATGAAGGCTTCAGCAACTCCCAGTTGCCACCAAAGGCTCGTGGCAACTCGTCAAGATGGATGCTTTGGCTTTGGCAGGGCGCACAGTGGCAGGAGGAAGGACACACAGAGCAATACACACATTCCTCTACAAAACTGGTAAGCCAACAAATAGCTTTCCAAACTATCCACCCTTCCAGACGCAGTCTGCTTCTCTCCAGGCTAAGCAAAGGTAGCTATCAAAGTAACCGCTGCTATCCAAACCAAACAAACTCCTCATTAGTTATTTATTAATGCCCAGGGAAGAGGAAATGGTAGAAGGACTGAGCACTTTTGACCTAGTTGGAAGAGGGACAGCTCACCAAGATCTGACCAAACAGAAGCATTGGACACCATCAGCTTAAGGAAAGCTCAGAGCTAGCATCCACCAACAAGCTGGTTTTGCCCGATATCACCCAGTTCTACTTATTTCTGTTCTTAAGGGGGTCAGACTGACGCACAGCTTGTCAGCTCCACAACACACACACACACAGAGTGGTCTCACCTCAAAGGTCCCAGCCTTCAGGAGATTAACCTGGTCGTGTTGAGAGAGATCTCGGAAACCTGGGATGCGCTTGGCAAACTCCACCACTTCCTTCACTGCAGGGGTAAAACTCAGGGAAAACTCTTCCCAGACTTCATGGCCAGACTTGTTTGGGTCCACGTGGGGAGTCTTACTCATTGGGCAGACCTGATGTTTACAAAACATACACAGAAAACCGCTCTTAAAGACATCATTCCAAATACTGACAAACATTTGAAGGAAGCAGGTCTGTGCTTCAAGAAAACTTTGCAACAATGATGCACAGAGAAAAAAAGATCAGTATTCCTCAGTCAGCTCCCAAAGCAACCAGATTTCTCCCTCTCCCTTTAAAAAAACACATAAACAAACAACAAAAACCCATGGCAGCCCATTAGCAATCTGTTCCTAAATTCGCTGACCTTGGAAACTCCGACATTGTTTACAGCAAAAGACTTCAGAGAACCCAGGTTACGCTATTCTTCCCTGATCTCAACTCAGACCTGACACCTGGATTTCTCTTACTTGTATTCTCTCTGTAATCTCACCATTAACCACAATTTCACAATCAATCGATTGTAATCTCACAGTCACTACTACATTCATTCTTATCTCTCTTTCTTGTTTTGCAGGCAACTAAAGTGATTCAGTCAAGGTGACAAAGGTGTCAGCACCAGAACAAGGAACAGAGCCTTGGTTTCCCGCAGGTTCACACCCTCATTACCAGGATAACCTTCCTCTCCTACGTGTTTGCTTTTACTTGTATCACTGAAGGAGGACCACCAAGGAACTGGTATTCCAATTTTGCTCGGTCACAAGACAACAAAACGCTCTGTCTTTTATACAAAACACACAGCGATTTTTTGTAGAAAAGTCTGAATCCATTACAATGAGATCAGATGTATCAGTTAAGGCTGACTGCCAATAAATTCCCTCTGCAAAACCCAACCAGACGCTCTGAGATACTTTTGGTTCTGCTTTCGAAAATTTACATCTTTTAATGAAGTTTAAACCTTTTAATATTCATTTCACCTGTCATCATCAAGGACGAGAATTCCTTTAAGTATTCCTCACAAGTATACTGAACGATGTATGTAATCCTGCATAATGTCAGCAAAGCAAAGAGAAAACAGTGCAATAGATTAGTAATTCCTCAGAGCTATGCTGCTTTTGCAGGGCATCTTGAATTTGATAATTGCCTAGCCATTCTTTGCATGGAAGGTCCTAAGATTAGAAGGATACATTCAAGAACTACACTGCAAGAATATATTTAACAGGTAGACGCGCACGTGTGTGTGTGTGTTTGTGTGTGTGTATTTGGCAACTACTAGGGAAAACAAGATTGAGATAGATATAAATTTCTGGGGGTTTTCTTACAAAATACCAGTTACTGACTGGGCAGTCAACATGCAGAAAGCTCTCCCCTTTCTCTCTCCCCGGAAGACTAGGATGGAATTGTATAGATTTCATCATTTAGCTGTGAATCACAACATCATTTGTGCGTCTGAGGACAAGGCCCCAAACCAAATGATTACTTGTGGGGTAGAGGAGGACCTTTCTCATAAACTGAAAATCATAAAATATTTTGGCAAAAGGAAAGGTCTAGACACACACCCAGAAGCACAGCAGACACTAACCACTGCTCTGTCCGTGATCCTGCAATGGTTCACCCAAGTATGGTTAAAAAGATAGTGCTCTCTGAAAATAAGGAAGGTCTGATTCAGCTTGGTTTCTCATCTTACCATGGTTTACCCTAGCTCCCAGGCACTCGGTTCTATGGGGAAACTGCCACGTTCCTCTCCTGTGTTATTATGTTTAAGTTCTCTTGCGAGACCTCTGCCCAGGAGTCTTTCCTGTGAGAGGAGTTGTCAGCTTGTGCAGTCACTAGCTCTCTTTAGAAGGACCTCTTCAGGAACGACTTGTTCCGCTTTTCTGGTTGAGGGGGTATTGAGTAAAAAAAAAATAAAACCCCTGAACATCTGTCTCCATAGCAGTTCAGAGTCTAATTACACTCCCTTACAGCTACTGACTCATTTTGGTCAGAACCTGCTCTCATCTAGTTCCCTGGCAAAATCCTTATCCATGTCAGGGATGCAGGGGGGGGCCGGCAGTGCTCTGTCGGATTCGGGTCGGTTTCCTCATTGCCGGCTGCCTTAAACCTCCCTGCAGCTGCTATGCACAGGTCAAACTGACTGGTTAGGCCTCTGCAGGCAGCACCACTCCCTGCCTGCCCATACTGACAGGTTTAACCTCTGCTTCTCAGGAGTGCCAAGAATGCCACTGCAGTGACTCCACATACTTTCCCTGCAAGGAAGAAAGGTTGGGAATGATTATTATTTGCCATCGTGTAGTGCCCGGAGTCTGCAATTAAGGTCAGAGCCTGCTAGTGATGGCATGGTCCACACACACCAAAGAAGAAAAAAAAACAACAAAAAAACAAACAAAAAAACAACAAAAAAAGGAACTACAGCATCAAAACAAACAGCCTTCACTGTGCAGAGACTTTCAGAGGCCTTCAAGAACCTGTGAAGAATTTATACAAACTAGGAGGAAGAAAAATACCGGCAGTTCGAGTACTTCAGAAAGGTCAGGGGCTTGCACTTCTCAACAGGAGCACAGGATGAGAACGGGGATGTTATGTTCTCTCATCCCAGGCGGTTCCAGTGATAAAGAGAAGGACAATCTATTTTAAGGGGCTTACAGAGCCAGTTGCCTGAATGGCAGAGAAACAGCAGGTGCAAGGCAAACGGGAGGGACCTGTTAAGGCAAGGAAAAAGAAGAACAAACCCACAACCCATATGCAAGAAAACAGGAAGCATCCTTGTTAAGAACTCAGTGAGAAAATGCTCTGGAAAAGTCATCTAAGGTACCCAGCAGTGTGTTCAGAGCCTCACTTGTGTAAGTACTAGAGGGAAGACCCTGAACTTCTCTCAAGTGGTTTAGCTGTGCATCTTCCTCCTGCCTCCGTTCAGATCTGAAGATGTTCTAGGGCAGAAGGAGGCATAGCCTGTGGGTCTCACTGAGCCTGTATTTTATGCTGCCTGTAACAGAATCAGCCTGTCCCCATTAGAACAAAACAAAGCAAAACACACCCCACAAAAAAAACAGCCTACTCAGCAAGAGAGACTTCAGAGTACACTAGCAAGGCGTGCAAACAGACTGGCTTAAAATCCTAGCCCTGAGGTGTCATCCCAGAAATTTGCTCAGAATACCTTTCAGGAAAATACAGCATATCTGACTGTGCAGATTATTTTAAAGTGAAGTCTTCAAGAAGACTGAGTAAAGAAGGAAATTTATAAACTCTTAACATCTATTTCCAAAGTCAAGCCAGTTAAAAAACCCGTAAGTCCTCTTCAACCGATGCTCTTTGACAACAGTCTGCTTTCGGTTTGCTAAAAAATGAGCAAAGAAACCCCATCGCTTGTATGATCACTTCAAACCCTCCCACAACTCGAGCCATTATTCCCCTTCATCGCAACATGCGCCACCAAACTTGCGTCACTATGTTTAGTTTCAGCAGCTGTGCCAATTGTGCGCAGCTTCACCGACTAAAGAGGCACGGCTGGATCACACCCATCACTAAGCCTTTCACTAAGTCAAATCAAACGATTGATATTGGTATACCAGATGCATTCTTCCTCCAGTGCTGCAAGAGTAAGTGGTATTCTTGTTTGGAGAAAAGCCATCTTCTGGGATCCTATCACACAGTCGCTGAGTATAACCGCTGGTGAAGTTCATACAGTGGCCACTTGTGAAACACATGGCATGCCCACTCGGGTAATGCATTGCGCTTCTCCCTTTGTACTGTCCACCAAGGTGCTGCTCACTTTCAGGGTACTGAGGGCCACCGAGCCCGCTAACACAGTGCTCGCTGCTCAGGATGTACTGCTCAGTGGTCTTTGACACTCTCTCCCCACTCTGCGACTGCATCATCTCTGCTGGGTTTTGGGACTGTTCTTGGTTGTACATGAAAGTGTCCTTGTGGGCCCTAGTGACCATGCCGATCACTTCTTCCTTAGCCATGTCAATGCTGGGAGGGGGAGAAGGGCTTTTGATGGTTTCCCTCTCTTGTTTGGGCTTGGAGGAAAGGCCTTCTTGAGGTGTTTGATCCTGATGTTCTGTTAATGCTTCATTGGGTAAGTGACCACTGAACTGACTGTTCATCATGGTTTTCATGGCACTCTGCATTTCAATCAGCATCCTCTGTTTTTCACGTTTGGGAATACGGCCAAATCGAACAGCTACCAAGGCGGTGAAATGAAAAGTGGTGGGAAGAAAAAAAAAAAAAAATAAAGTCAGTCCTCAAAGTGTTAGCACACAGACACAGAGAATACACACCCCAATCAAAAATCTTGCCTTTTAAGGGAAGACTTTAACTGTTCTCCCCAACACTACGGCAGGGGTATTACCACTGAAGTCAAGAGGCTTCCAGGGCATATGATAGGTGTGAGATATGAAATGTATGCTGTTGTTTACATGATTTACATACAAAGAGAAGGCAGTTCTAAAGCATACAATCTCTAAAGCCTTTTCCCATAAACCTGGCTATGGACTATACACACAGTTATGTTAGTTAATTGTCAAGCTTTAAGACTGGATCAATTAAATTAGTACAACTTTGTGAGCTGACAATTAGTTGAATGTAAACACAGTTCATATTTGAATAGGAAGTCCTGCATGACAGCTCCTCATGGACCAATTACATGACTTGCCAAAACAGTTAAGAGAATCGGTGCCGAATGAAGCTTACCTTGGCAAATTTTCCTGATAACTTTGGCTTGAGAAGGACATTTTCTGCTGGCAAGGGGATGGGCATCATTATGGCTGCAGCACTTTTGACCCTGTCCTAGGGAACCTACAATTGCCTCTGCCATCCTGTCCAACCACGGCCTTACAAGGGCTTATAACCAGTTTCGACTGATGTAATTATGTTCACGCAGTAGTCCATCATTAATGTAACTAAATATCTTTCATTAAAGCAGGTGCAACCTTATGCGCAAACAAGCGCCTAGGGGATGAAATAACTCCTATGCACGACAAGAACTCAGAACAATTATTTAAAATAAGTTTTAACACTCCACCCACTAAATTATTAACAGCCCCAGATTCCTAGTTCTTGTGAAATAAACACCCAGAGAAAATTAAAAAGTGAAACAGAAGGAAGAGTTCTGGTTTGTGACAGTAAGTTGCACCAGACTACACCTTCAGCATTACATTTTTTAAAAAGTCACAAGGAGTGGATAGCCAGCAAGGTGCTCAGAGACACAGCTCAACATTACCCTTTCCTCCTTGCCTTCACCCTGCCTCCAAGAAAAGAAAAAGAGAAGAAAAAAAAAAAGCTCATCCATGCACCCAAACCTAACTCTTTAGGCTCTATAACGATTACTCTAAGGCTATCAGCTTGGGCAGAATCCCCCTTCATTGAAAAAGCAACAGTAACAAAACAAAAGACAAGAGTCTCGTTCAGATTCAAGCAGGACACAGCTATAAATATTAACTCCTTAACACAAAACTGAGACTCTTGTTACAACCGTCCCGCTAAGAGACCACTGCAGTGCATCCCACTGCATCAGCCTCCAGAGCCGGGAGGAGAGCTCTGCGGCCAGTATTACGTTACCAGTTCAGGAGAGTCATGGAGCAAGAAGGCAAGCTGATCCAAACGCTCTCAGACAGGGAACCTGCCCTGACAATACGGCTGGCTGCATTTCCAGCCATCAAGACCCTTAGCAATCAGTTCTGAGGTGGGCAGCAGATGCCCTCTCAGAGGATCACCGCTCAGCAGAGGAACGTACCATCTCTTGACATCCCAACAGACAGGCATTTTTTGAAACGACACTGCTGGCATCTGTTCCTATTCATTCTCATTATAGAGCAGTTGTTATTCTTCAAGCACTTCTTATACTGGATGTTTTGCTGAATGCTTCTTCTGAAAAAACCCTGTAAACAACCCAAATAAAAAAAAAAAAACAACACACAACTTATTACAGTGCATGTCAAATCCTCCTGCCAAGACTCACCTCTCCGCAAGCACAGAAAACCCCACTGCGCCTCATCGGCTGCTTCAGAGCCACCAGCCCCAAGTGACTCGCTACTCCTCATGACCTACCCTCCCTTCGCGTGTGATCTGTCTATAATGCAAACTAGTTACGATTTCTAATTATAGAAGATGCTAAGTTCTCCCTTGCGTAGTCAGAACCTAAGAGCAAAATATCTCCAGTATTACTTTCATCACTGTACTGACAGTTTATAAGGTATGCCCTCCATCTCCTTTGACATCAAGTGCAAAAACGAAAGTCAAAGTCAGATCTTTTTTTGGCAGCAAAACCATCCTGTTGCACCATATGACCTTCAAAGGCGATTCTTTCACATAACACTTCAAGCTGATAAACTCCTTCACAGAATGTAGCATTTGCAGCGTTACGGTATCAGAAAACACAGATCTACTGAGGCGTGAACATGCAAGCACCCAGTTCTGGCTCTCCGGGTGGTGAACAATTGCTTTTCCAAAGCTGTCTTGCTCTGTGTCCCAGCCCAGGTGACAACCCACGCCCACTATCTCTTAATACAATTAACATTCACATGTCTTGCGTGACATGGTCCTTATCACCTCTGTCTCCAGTCCTTGTTCTCTGCCGTGCACTCCAGGTCAGGCAGGACTGGACAAGGGGCGAGAACAGAAAGTACTGCAGAGCTCGGAAAATGCTGTGTATTGCCAAGTGGTTTGCCTTTTCCTACAACTTCTACGCTGTCTGAAACTTCTCAGATCTAACAGAGAAGCATACCAGTCTTTTTTTAGCAGTATCACCCTTCTTTCCCTATGGGAAGAACTCGAGCATTTCACCAGCAGAAAGGTGAGCAGAATATAGCTCACCTTGCAGCCCTCACAGGCATGAACACCGTAATGAAATCCTGAAGCGACATCTCCACAGACTTTGCAAAGAAGAACCATGCCATTAAATTCTAGAATCAGAACAGAAAAGTCAAGGGTGTAGAAAACCAATGACAACCGCAGGAACGTATTTCCAGCTTCTAAAATCTGGACTAAAAGCAAAATACCTCAGGTCAGTTCAACATACAAAAAAAATACAGCAGAGGAACAGACAACCAAGATGCACACAAAAACCCTGAGCAGTTCAGAAGATACCAGTGCAAGGGAGGGGGGGAAAGACAAACATGAAGCACTCAACAGAACAGGGAGAAAGCACGGATTCAGTGCACTTTCAATCACAGTAGCCTTACACGCAACTGCAGAAAAAGAAAGTCTGCTACATTTACGGACTTTTAACAGGACCATTTAGTTAACTAGGCTACCAAAGTTGGGGCTCAATCTGTTTTTCCATCAGGACAAGTAAGCCCATATAAAGGCTACAGTTTCCCCAACTGAGAATAAACGTCTTTTCTTAAAAATGGAAATATTAAAGGATACTTTATTTTATTATATATAGTAAACAAGCCATACACTCTACCTATTTGATAACAGCTTAGGACCGATCACTCAGCCACATCTACATGATCTTTAAGGTCCCGTCCAACCCCTACCATTCTATGATTCTACTCATTTGAGTGTATATCCAGAATGGCATGCTTGCACACTTGAACTTGAAAAGCCGTGTAAATATGCTCACAGTTTGGGTTTTTTGAGTTTTCCCCCACCTATTTTATTTCAGTTTGTCAATAAAGGTTTTTGCAAGTCCTAAGTGCTGGTCTAACAGTGGTTTCACTGAAGCCAATGGAAATTTTACCAGTGACTTCAGTAACCACAAAGTTACCTTAACAGTGAGCAAGAGACAGCTGGAAACACTCCCATAGAACCATATTCTGCCAGAACAGTAGTTTATTTGACATTTGGGTTTCATTTGTAAAGACAAATTAAAACTTTTCTTTTTCAGGTTTTGGAAAAGAACCAAACCACTAAATTTCTTTTTTTCTTTTAACCAGAGCTAGTACTGAGCTAAAAATGTTACCTATCTATTTATCTATCCATACATCTGACCAGTTTACAACAGGTTTCATCTTCAGGAACCTCTGCCCTGATAACAAAAACCTAGTAGCTATCGTATTCTTAAGAGGAAGTAAAGGTTCTTACTAAGAACTCAGGGGAGGAACTAACATAAAAAATACTTTTAAGGCAGAACAGTTAGATACTTATTCTAGCTCCAGAACAATTCAAAATGATAAAACAATTCTGCCAGTAAGAGTTCAGCCTTCAAAAGACTAGTCTAAATTCCAGCTAAGTATTTGTTGAAACACTCGTTCCAGTACTCATTTTGGTTCCTGCTCTTCCAAAACTGTTCAAATACAGTTCTTTATCGTTGATCTTTCCGATTAAAAAAAAAAACAAAAACAGTGAAGCAAATAGCTGGAGCTAGATTATTAAATGCACTTTAAAAGGCTATCCTTTAGTTCCAGCTTATGAGTACTTTATTTTTTTACATCCACAGACTAAGACTTGGAATCAAAAAGATAACAGTCCCAGCTACAGCTAGGTAAATATAATGTTTTGGTAATTTATTTATTTCGTTCCTCAAAGAAATTTGGGGGAAATAAAGGTGAAGGGGCAGAGAAGGGAGTATAAAAAAAGAGAAGCAAGAGTTGCAAGACAGCTCCATAAACACTCCTGAAGGCAACTTCTGATTCCTATTACCTTTACTTCATTGCATCTTTTTAACCAAGTGTTTGATTTTTATTAAGATCACTTTTCACTAGTGAAAATCTGAAGTAAAGCTAGACTGTATTTACGGACTGTTTGAAGTTAGCAGTGACGGGACCTCCATCTATCAGCATTTTGGGACCTCCACCTATTAGCATTTGTATGGCAGTACCGCGTGTATCACTGCACATATCACGCAAAAAGATAAAAACGGAGGCTTTGCTATGTGCCCACACACTGAAGACCTGGTGGCAATACATGGGGTTGTAACATATATAAGCAGAAAATCTTGGTTTCAGGAACCGGCGCCAAACGTACTTGTGACTCCATTATGGCCTTTTGTCAAACCAGCAACACTCGACTGGTTTGTTTTAATAGTCTCCTCCAGCCGATCGCTCCTGGGTGCCCCATCAGAGGCCTCGCTGCTCCGGCCGCCACAGCCGCCTTCCGAGGAAGAGCTGTTGGGAGAAGACGGTACGGGCGAAGAGGACGACTGGAAACCGCTGTCTGAGCTCTCGCTGTGACATGAGGCTGGGCTAGACGCCGAGCTTGAAGAGCTGATGTAAGCTATCACACCCCCTAAGGCAAGAGAAAGAGGCGGCCTGTAGTGACATAACCAGCAGACATGCACCGCTGCCATGTGAGCCATGCCATGACCCAGCACCACCAGACCCAGCCGTCACGTGTTCCTGGGCGCACTCTTTTCCCTCCCTCCCTCCAGCTCCCTTCTCGCCACTCGCTTCCAACGGCTGGAATCCCCACCTGCCCCATCCCCTCCTCCCGTCTCATCAGCCTCCTCCGACCCACGCCAAGGTGGAGCGGCAGGACCAACAGACAGAGCAACGAGCCACGGTGCCAGCAGGACGGGGCGGCGGGGAGCGGGCACGGGGCGACGCAGGGAGGGTTCCCCCGGCCACCCTGCGAGCAGAGCTCGCCTGGAGCCACAGCAAAGACGGGATCTTGCAGCGCTGCAGAGCCAGAATGCAAACAAGCTAGGCTGGGGACAGAAACAGGGCAGACAGAAAGACTTCAGGCAGGCTGCACGCCAGCAGCACAGAAAGGAAGGGCTGGGAGGTGCTCACGACGCAGAAGGGAAGGGGGTAAGGCAAAGGAATAGCGCACCAGCCTGGCCAGCCTACCGAGCGCCATTTGTCCAACTGCGAGCCTTCGTAGCGTTTCTAGCAGCAGCCAAACTCCAACTGCCAGGCTGCTGTTTGCAAACAGTCTCTGTCCTGCCGCCTCTCGCAGCCTGACACACTTGAGAGCCCCTCAGATGAAACAGCTTTTTGTCCTCAGGCAGACCTGGGAGCAGTTCTGGCTTTTCACAGGCTCCTTTTTCTTGCTTGTAAGCAAGAGATGTTGTTTCCACTTTAGTTGAGCCTGTCTCCAAGACTCAGCATTTCAAAAGTCAATATGAAAACATCTGATATTTCACACAAAAATTTCAACAGCGAAAGCCACACCACTGTTCAAACAAACTACACTCAGCGTCTTCTCCGTTTCACGCCCGTGGAGCCTCTTCGCAGACGACTCGGGACACTGCAGCAGGGACCTCCACGCACCAGTAAGAACTGAAAGCTTTAAAAGGGCCGTGCACTGGCTTCCTTCGGAGGAAGCAAGCGTTGGGTGTCAGCAGAGCCCTCGCTCAGCTGGGCTGGCACGGCAGGTCGGGGCCGCAGCCCCCCACGTCAGCCACCGGCTCCCCACAGAGCAGGGCTGTCAGGCCCGCGAGGCAGCGGTGTCACACAGCCCTGGGAACGCCACGGCTCGCAGGAAGAAATCCCGACTTAGAAATTCTCATCGCTTCTATCAGCTATAACCGTCCTCTTAGCATTTCTGCGCCAGTTTCACTAGCCCATTTCCTCTTTCACGTTTAATTTTTTTCTGCCAAGGAAACCACCACCACCACCACCCTGAACAGCGTGCAGCCGCGGAGCAGCAGTCGGACCCAGTGGCTGCGCGACGCGTGCGCTACGCACCGACTGCTCCTTGCGAAGTGCGCGTGCCCCTGCACCCCGCCACAGCAGCTGGCACCACACAGATTCATTTTTTTTAATTTAATTAAACCCCCATGCAGCGTAGCATGTGTCCAGGATTGGTGTTTTGGAGAAAGGAGGGTTGCAAGGGAGATGGGGCCCAGCAATGCCATGAGAAAAAGACGCTGTCAAATGTGTGCTGGTGCAAGAGGCCACCTCTGTGATGCAGGTGCCACATTTTGGCGGGCTCCAGGTCACAGCTCACAGCCCACCAGGTCCCAGGTGGGCACCGAGCTCCTCTGTGGGCGCCGTCCTCATCTGCAAGGGGCAGAGCGGGGCACGCGGACGCGGCCCATGTGGGCAACACCGCGTCTCCCCACGCCGGCACCTCACCAAGCCATCTTTAACCCCTGCCTCACGCAAAGAGACGCTCGTTTCCCTCGAGGGTCATGCCAGCGTCGCAGGGGAGCGTGGAGAGGGCACGTCCATGGGGGGGGGGGGGGGGGGCGGGGCGGGGGGTCACCCCTGGGCTTTTGACAGCCGGAGGAGCCCCAGGCGGCTGGGCTGCCCCCGTACCCCGGGGAGCCTGGCGGCCCTGCCTGCGCCACAGCCAAGATTCCTGAGATTTTTTGCTATTTCAGAAGTCACGTTTCCCAGCGAACCCTGTTTCTGCTCGCTCAGCAGGTCGAAGTGGAACCTCGCGGGTAGCACTCGGAGCAGGGCGCTGAGGGGCTGGAGCGTGTCCAGAGCAGGGCAGCCAGGCCGGGGGGGCTGGAGGACACCTCCTGTGAGGGAGCTGGGGCTGCTTAGCCTGGAGAAGAGGGGGCTGAGGGGGGACCTTGTCGCACCCTGCAGCTGCCTGACAGGAGGGTGCAGTGAGGCGGGTGTTGGTCTCTTCTCCCAGGACGAGAGGCAATGGCCTCACGCTGCGTCAGGGGAGGTTTAGACTGGATATTAGGAAAAATGTCTTTACTGGCAGAGCGGCCAGGCACTGGCACAGGCTGCCCGGGGCGGCGGTGGAGTCCCCGTCCCTGGAGGTGCCCACAGAACGCGCAGCTGCGGCGCCCCGGGACGTGGTTCGGCAGGAACGGTGGTGCCGGGTGGCGGCTGAGCGCGGTGATCTCGGAGGTCTTCTCCGACCCCAGCGATGCCACGACTCTGCGGAGGGAGCCGGGAGGGAGCCCGGTGCCCGGCGGGGCTCGGCGGCCCCGGGTGCGCGGCAGGGCCGGAGCTCGGCGCGGGGCACCCGGCGGCTGTCGGGCCCGTGTCCTCCGGGAAGGCGACGCGGGGACCCCAGGCCCCCCCGCCCCCTCCCCGTTACACAACTCCCGCCCGCGCGCACCGGGCCGGTCCACGTGCGCGCCCCGCGGGCAGCCCCGCCGCCGCACACGGCCGCGCGCGTGCGGACCCGGCGCCCCCGCCGCAGCACACACGCTCCCCCCCCCCCCACCCGCGGCCTGGCGCGGCGGGGGCGGGGCCACCGGCGCCGCAGCGGCGCGGCCCCACGTGTCCCCGGCGCGCCCCTCCGCCGCCGCCCCGAATGTAGGTCACCAAAACAGCGGCCGCGCGCCCGCCTCACGTGTCCGCGCCGCCAGCCGCCCCGCGCCGCCGCCCCGGCACGATTATGCAATCCGCGCGTCACCGCCCGGCGCGGCCAATGAGCGCGCACGCCGCGCGGAACGTAAACACAGGGCGCACATGGCTCGCCCGGCGGGTCCATGTGAGGCGGCGCGCGGCCGTCCCGGCCACCGGCGGGGCCGGATCCGGGCAGCGCCACCGCCCGGCCCGCGCGCCCCCGCCCGGCCCGCGCGCCCCCCCCCCCCCCGCCCCGCCCGCCGGGACCACCGGGCGCAGCCCCCCCCCCCGGCCCGCGGCGGCCGCCCCCGCCGCTTACCCGCGCTGACTTCCATGGCGGCGGCCTTCCTCCCGCAGGGGCAGGGGTGGCGCCGCGCTGGGCTCCGCCGGGCTCCGCTCCGCCGGGCACGGCCGGGCTGCGCTGGGTCGGCGCTCCCCCCCCGGCCCTACATGCGGGAGGCGGCCGCACTGTCGCCTGTCAGAGCGGCGGCTGCCGGTCCCCGCCGCGCCGCCCGCCCCTTTACAACAAAAGCGACCGGGAGCCGCGCACAGTGCGGCACCGCTGCGCGCCCCGCCCCGCCCCGCCCCGCGCGGCCGGCCCCGCCCCCGGCCGCCCCCCTCACCCAGTGACACACTTTCCGCGCCGCCCGGGCCCGCGGGCGGCCGCGCTCACGTGCGGAGGGCGCGTGCGTGCGGGGGGGCGGGGGCACTGCGGCGGCGGCGGCGGCCGGGGTGATCGGGGGACGGACGGGCGGAGGGGCGGACGGACGGACGGATACCCCGCCGGGGTCGCCAGCGTCGGCCGGGCCGGGCCGGGCCGCGCCGCGGCGGTGCTGGCGGCGGTGGGCTGTGCCCGCGGGGCGCGGTGGCGGGCGGCCGTGTCAGCGCCCGTCGGCGGGCCGCTCCCCGCAGGAAGCGCCGCGGCCCGGGTGGCCGCAGCCCGCCAGCGCGCTCCCCGCCCCGGCACGGCGGCCGGCGGCTCCGCCGGGCCCTCGCCCATGGCGGGGAGAGGCGAGGTGCGGGGCAGCCCCGTCTCTCGCTGACGGCCCTCCCTCGGCCCCCGGGGGGACGCGGCGCTCCCCGCAGCGTTTCGGCCTCCGGGCCGAGAGAGGCGGCGGGGTGAGGCGAGGGCGGCAGGCGGGTTCAGGGCGGCTCGGTGTCGTTTACCGCCTCCCGGTTCGTGTGGGTGCCCTCTCCCCCCGCCCGAGGTGCCCAGCTCCCTTCGGGCCAGCTTCCTCGCCGGGGTGATTTTTCCCGGTGTCCTGCCCGCGGCCGGGAGGCCTCCAGCGTTCCTCCTGGTCCAGCCGCAGCACCCGCCGCCCTCTCCGGGCCCTCCGTCCCCCAGCCCTGCTCTCCTACGGCGAACGCTGCTCGTCCTCCTGGTGTCATTCCCAGTTCTCCTCCTCAGACCAACCCCAAACCCCAAAAGCTGCGTTGCCCACCAACTCTCTCGCACGGCCCCTGCCTTCTCGGCCGGCCACCGAGCAGTGCTGCCCTCCCTGCCCTGTCCCTCCCTGTGCTGAGGGCACCGGCCTGGGTCTCTGTCTCTCGCTGCTCTGCCCGGCTGCTTGTCCTTGTGGACCAAGCATATGGATCTGAGGTGCCTGAGGTTAACCTGATCCTGCCGCGTCAAACCTCTCAACAGCTGACGCTGGCCAGCAAGCTCAAAGGAGACGACACTGCATAAATCAAATTCTCGTAGGAAACCAAGGTGAACATCGGGAACAACAGCAGAGCAAGTCCTCTCTCTCCTTGCATTCTGTGTCTCTGGGATATTTTGTTTTGTTATTTCTGGATTTTAGCAAAGCAGATGCTTGTGCAACATTTACTAACCGGTGGGTCACCGACGCTAGATGTTCACTGAGGCTGCTAAAAACCCCACAGAACTAGAGCTCTTGGTGTTGGCTAAGGCAGGAGACTCCAGTTTGCAGGTGGTGGTGGAAGCACTCAGAGATGAGAATGCAGGCACTGGCACTCAGACCAAAGGTCCACCTGGCCTGCACACAGCCTGTGGTGCTCAAGGGAGGCTCCGGGTTTTTCAGGTCTGTGGACTCCATTCCTGAGAGTGGCCAACAAAGGGAAGGACTGCTGCTCCGCTTCCTCTGTGGGCAAGGACAAATGCTGCTGCTCCTGCCTGGCGGGACAAATGGGAAAGGCGACGTATGCGGCTTCGTAGGGTGCTGTAGGGAGAGGCCATCACACGATTGCTCCCAGTCTCGATCTCTCCTGTTTACGGCCAGGACAGGACTTTGTCCCTCCCAGAAGGATTCCAGCCTCTAATATCTTCTACCATCTGCTGCTAAGACTCTCAGGGATCATTGTAGCAGTTTCACCCTGCTCTTGCCTTTGGCGCTGCACTTTGCAGCCCTGGAGCCGCCCCCCACCATCTTCAAGAAAGCCTTTGTTTTGCTTCTGCCTCATATCTCAGATCAGCCCCTTCCTTAATGACCTTGGACTGCTCCCTATGCTCCCATACCACATCCTCTCTGGTTCCTTCCCTGAGGTGGCTCCCCACACACGTGTGGGCTGCGAGAGCCAAGCGCTTCTCTTAGGAATGGAGTATGGCAAAAGCAAGTAATGGGCCCACCACCCAGCCTTCCACTCAGGATCCTCGTCCACAACATCAGAGGAAGCCAAAAGGTGTGTTTCCTGAGAATGTCCAGCAAGTAGAGCTGGCTGTGGGTAGCCACAGGATGGTGCAACCAGTGCAACTCCCATCCTGGAGTTCCTAATGGAGAAGGTCTCAGAAATGGACCTGTCCACTCCTGTGCTACAGGTCTGCTGGTTAGCGTGAAGGTATGGACTGCCACAGTAGTCCGTGAGAGGCACTTCAGTGTTTGGAGGAGAAAACTGTCTTAGAGATCGTCAAGGTTTTTATTCTGCCCTGTAACCTGGGGGAAGACAACGCTCTGCCAATGGGTTGCAATACGGGAGCCAAATTTTTCGTGGACCCTCTTTTCACCTCCCTCTTCCAAACCCTACGCAAACACCTGGTATAGTCACCTGTGGCTGTGGGTGCTGACCAAGTTGTTACACCTGGACTTCTTGAGAGGCTTCTCTTTGACCCGTGCTTTGGCCCTAAAGCTCTCGTGTTACTTGCCGAGCTGTCACTTTGCTTCAAGGCGTGATGCTCAGTGGGTTTTCCCTGCTCCCCACGAGGAGACGTGGTTCCCCCCGTGTTGTTCACCCCTCTGTACAGGGCAAAACAGATCTGGCGTTATGGAGAGGCAGCGTGCTGCTGGCAGTCCCACCAGCGTGGCACCTCTCCAACCTGAAGGGCCGACGGGCTTTGGGACGACCACCCGAAGAGCGATCAGGAGTCCCTGTGTTTGGTCAGTCCTCTGAAGCCTTCAGCCTCCGTTTGCTGAGGGTGCTGCGCTCTGCAGAAGCCTCGGGGCTCTGGGAAGAGACTGAAGTGAGGCATTGACACGTGAAGGGGCGGAAGAGGGGAAAAAGCACAGAAGGTGGGACAGAAAGCTTCTACAACCTCCTTCCCACCCCTGGGAAGGGAACTTGTACGGACCAAGTTCATACAAGTACACTTCTCTTAGGTGAGGCAGCTGATGCCAAACCTGTCCTTCCATTTCCAGCTTCTGTAAAGCAAAGATGATACCTTCAGTGACTAGCTCAGATATTGCCCTCTAAATGTCATTGTAATGATGGCTATAACCATGATTTCTTTCCTACATTAATAATATAAATAGCAATAACTCATCCAGCTAATCTCGCCTTCCCACCCCTGGGAAGGAGCACAGACATTTCCTCCTCCTGCCCCCCGCCCCACACACGTGGAGCAGCCAACGCCGCATGTTTAAATCCCAGAGGCCGCAGAGCGACTCCCACCTGTGCTACAGACTCTCCCACCCCTGGATGGGAGACGGCACAACGGCGTTGCGCCAGCTGATGCTGACTTAACTGTCAGGTGCAGTCGGTAGCTGGACGGTGGGACAGGATGCACTTTGGCCACCTCACCAGAGGTATGTGGAGGCCGATGACTCTTTTTCCTCAGGCCTGAAATGCTGGCGGTTGCTCAGGCGGGGACAGAGTGCCTGCACCTTTCTGTCCCTGTGGAGAGGCCCTCCTAATCCCAGTAAACATCCACACACCAGCCAGGAACGTGGGAGTTTCCATCAGCAGGCATTTGTCTGCTTTTGGACGAGTTGGATTTCTTCAGTGCCTGGCACATTTACAATAGTATTAATTTGATCCCCAAACATACACTTTGCAAAGAGAAAAAATTTGTTTACATGAAGAGTGCCAATGAGCAGCATCTTTTCGTGCCCCGACAGCTCCCGATGTTTTCAGTTTCTTTGTTCCTTCTTACCTCAGGAAAAAATTCCTAACCTCTTATTTGTCTTTTTGACTGATGCTCAGAGCAGCGCTGACATTTGCACAGATTACGGTGAGTCCCAGTCCTCTTCCCTGGTCATTTACAGCTTACGAGGGTTTACATATAATGAAAGTCATTTTTCCCCACAGAAAATACTTTCTCCCTGTTTTTCTGTCTGGTCAGTCGGTTTGACGAGATCCTTCTGAAACCTTTGGTAATCTGTCTGTCCAGAATAATTTGTGCTCCACAACTGCGGGGGGAACTAGTTCATACAAGTGCACTTCTCTTAGGTGAGGCAGCTGATGCCAAGCCTATCCTTCCATTGCCAGCTTCTGAAAAGCAAAGATTTACTTGCTATCTTCAGTGACTAGCTCAAATATTGCCCTCTAAACGTCATTGTAATGAGAGCTATAACCGTGATTTCTTTCCTACATTAATGATATAAATAGCAATAACTCGTCCAGCTAATCTCAGCCTCGGGAAGCCAGTGGAAATTTTTCAATCGATTAGAGTCAGCTTGGGTCAAGCCCTACACAGTGTTTTCTGACCCCTTGCCCTAGTTATTCTCCATTCCTATTTTGCATATGTATCTAACTGTTCAGATTGTTGCCCTTTTATTTTTCCTCTCTGTTGAAGAGAAATCCTGATAAGGAGGTCCCAGAGGTCTTCATCTTGTCATTGCATCCCTTCATAGGCTTGAACGTGTGCAGAACGTTTTAGGAAGAAGCAAAAGCTAAATATAGAACGATTTAAAGCCTACCCATTAAGGGCATGACTACATGACACGAATGCAACTAGCCTAGGTACCGGGAGCGGTGTAGTCACGGAGCTAAGTATAACCGAAAGAGAGGAACTGGCTCACAAATCGTTCCCCCATGTTCACACCCCGTCTCTCAGTGCCAAATACCAGAGCCTTGGAGGAAGATATAAAAGCTCGTAATAGACAGTTATATACTGATTTACCCATAGGGTAACTTTCTTCCTGATTCAGCTCTTTAGCAGTCGGTTTATGGCCTGAAGCATGTAACACTTCTGCTTTTCTCTCTTACCTAGTGTTATGGCAGGTGTGCCTTTTATTCACATAAATTGATAATATGAGTGGCCTTCTAGGCTGGTCAAAATAATGGGAAACAGCCTCATGCGGTATTGACACATTACACCCGGCCTCAGCTGCCCCTGCAGGTTTTAATGGAAGGCGAGGACTTGGACCTTTAGTCCAGAAAGACAAAGCATTAATTTTGCATTAATTAAGCCTATATGATGTGGCAGCAATATCAACGCACAGCTTTTCCTTTTTGTGCCATAAGTTACTTAATCTGCTGGTACATCATGTATTTAGCCAGAAATAAAATCATCAGCTAGTGAAACGAAGATGAGAGTATTTATTGCTTGATGGGCCAGTCGTGATTTTTGGAGAGAAGCAGAACGGCGTGTGCAAAGGATGCACAAGGCACTACCCTTTACTTTGAAACAACGAGACCAACGTGACTTAGCTACAGGTGGTTTCTAACGACCTGTTGTACTGCCTCGGAGACAACATCCACAGCGTCGTGTTGAAGGCACGCGGTCAGCAGACAGCGGCTGCCTTTTGCTCTGACACCTGCCAGGCTCTTCTCCCCCATCCAATCCTCGCCAGGGCCCACTGCGTTTCTCCCGCTGGTGTCTTCCGCAGTAAACACCTTTCTAAGACTGGATTTTCTTCTGCCTCTTTCCAGCTCTCTTACATCGCAGCATCCTGCAGAGCATCTTATTTCAAAGCACTGATGCTCACTAGGAAGTTAGCTGAGCTGCAGGCGGCCAGCGATCACGTTGGCATTGCGTGGCACTGGCGCGGTGCTGGCCACGACATCCCCGGCGTGGTGGCATTGCTGTCACTGAATCAAAACCATTGCATCAGAAGTCGCGTAGCTCGGCTCCACCATTTCCTTTCCAAATCTTCTGGGCCACCAAAACATAAATCCAGTTTGCTTTTGCTCTTTGCAAACTGTGTCAGTCCTCGGAGGTATGTAGTATAACACAAAAGCAAAGCTCAGTCTTGGGCATAGCAGAGGTGCAAATGATGCCTTCTCCTCATCTCGGGAAAACTCTGCAGATCTTATGGAGGGGACACAAACTCAAGAAACGTCACCCACAGCTCTTGCAAGCTTTGGCATTTCACCCTTGCCTCTCTCCTCTGGAGCAGCACAGGTTTATTGTGATGACTGGCATATTTTACAAGGAAAATCCCAGAGAAAACTCAGCTCAGTCATGAACAGAGGCAAATGCTACCTGTATCTGGTCACTAAAAAGCCGAAGACTGTAGAAAGCGAGCAGCCTTTTGTTACAGGTGCCCTTGGTCCCTGTGCATTGACCTCAACAGAGGCCTGCCTTCTTCCATCCAGACCAAACAAAGGCACCTGTATTCAAATCAGTAAAATTTCTCTGGGGAATAAATCAAAACGTGTTTTGGCCCTGAGAATTATTACCTGTAACCATCCAAAGGACAGACAGCAGCTTAAGAGCCAGGACAGCTTCAGACTTTCAGCAGCTCCACAGTTTTTTTCCCAATGTTGTCTCACCTTGGCTAACTCGGAAGTCAAGAGACAATTTAAGGCCTAATCCTGCAAGGTGCTGAGTTGTATCGGAAGAGGACGCATGACACACCATATCAGACCTTGTGTCCTCGCTGATTAGGCCCAACTGGTCAAATTCTTGTTCCGAAATGATGGCTTCTGTATTCTGCTAAGAGCCTGAAGAGTTAAAGTTATTAACCGGCTTCAGAATAAAATGCATTAGGAATAAACATGCTTTAGGATAAACCTATTAAATGGATAAAAATGCCATTACTAGTGGTGAAATATGATTGTGTGACCTTTTAAATAAATAAGCCTGCTATGCACCAAATTATGTCAGATAATAAGCTTTATACATGATAAAGTCATGCAGTGGGTCTCAATCTTCAGGCGATATTCAATGAAATACCGCTAGCTGTAAAGGGCTTCTGAAATGTTACACTAAAGAAAATTTCTTCCAGCTATAAAAACTTAACTGTTAAAACAAATGTGGTTTCTCTTATAAAATCCTATGCAAGGCACTGGTAGCAAGAGTGGAAGCTTGCTAGAAACAAACCTGAGGTATTCAAACTATTTTGCAAATACACAACGCTTCTTAAAATAACTCAAATTCCAGATAAATCTGGAATAACTCTACTGAAAGCAAAAAGGGTTATAATTCTGTAACGCCAGTCTAAGATCCAAATTGTGTTTGTAGGGTCTTAGAACCATGTTTATGGGTCCTACAAATATGTTTGTGGGATCTCTCTGGGTACAAACATTGCTGCAGATCCAAACTAACCTACAACTGTAATTTTGGCACTCGTAAAAGCAGTGGAAATACTGAGCCCTCTGGCTGGCCTGAATCTTGGGGCTGCCTGCCTTATGCCTCAGCGACTGTTCCAGATGAGTCCTGACACGGTGATATTCCTATTAAGGGACCGTGCGTGTTTGGTGTGATGGAAACAGAGCCGAGCTTGATCAGCGGCGTGAATGCAGACAGACATGCGTTTCGTCAGGTTCAGCTACCAGCCTCATGCACAGCCAAAGTGGCAGCAAATCAGAGTAAGAACTCTCTGGTCTAAACCGTTACAAATAAGAAGGAACGAAGCAAATCCTCTCATTCCTTCTAGCGATCACGGCTGAATCAACAAAACCTCCTGGTGAGGCACCCACAGTTTTAATAAAATCGTCATGGTCCCTTCATCTATCGTTACGCAAACATCAGCGAATACATGCGATTCCCAGCTAGGGTCTCAAACGCAGCTCCCAGGACTGAAAATACTCCTGGAACTCCCTGCCACAGTCAGTTGTCTTCTCCAAAAGGTGACATTGAACAACACATCAGACGTTAACAAAAAAGGAGCATTCCTGTTTCTTCTGGGTTTTTCTGAGCTGGGAGAACGCAAACCTTTTTGCTGAGGATAGGAAGAAGCTTATTACCCTCCAGCTACAAACACTGGCCATTTTCACCAGCTCTCAGTCCAGTACAAACTTTTCCAGGAGGGGCACTGAAAGAAACATAGCATAATTCAAGCACACAAAGGAAGCCCACTGTGCTCCAGCTCCCAGAAAGCAACACGCTCGCTCTCTGAACCTCAGCCATTTCAACTGTGAAGAAACAGGTACATTCTCCACAACTGGTTTGAGTGCTTTTACTGAACAGAGCAAGACACGCCGTGATAAACACGACTTAAATGGAGCCACTGCAAAGGAATGGGTGGCATCATGCGCCTAGCAGTGAAATTTTATCTTCTCACCCTGAACAACTGTAGCACAATGTCCAGAAACAAAGAACAGGTCTGTTCTCGGCAGGAGCTCGGCTGCATCCAGAGAATGCCTCCAGGCACGTGCCATTTTGTTTTATCACGAAACTGGACAACTGTAAGCATAAATCTGGCAGAGAAGGCACATCACCAGTGGTGAAGGACAACTGCTGGTTATATAATGCTGCCAAATCCTTGATACAGCAGTTCTCAGCCAGCAATTGCCTTGCTCTGAGTCATCTGGAAAGTCTCTGGTTCAGTGAGCTTCCAGGAGCAGGCCATCAAAACAGGTTGTATTTCCACTTCCCATTTCAAATTACAGGAGGCAGCTGTGAGTCAAGGCAATCATTTTCTCTTTATCTGTGTTCGGATGCCGTCCCGCGTACGGACGCAGCCTGCTATCCTGCTGCGCCCATGGGAGTTCCCAGCTAGCTCTGGACATCGCAGCTCGCAGCGGTCCTGGGTGGCTGTCGGTCCAAGGGCAACCACGGTGTGAGGACATCCTTACCCTGCTCCTCAGAGAACCTGAGCTGCTACATGGGAGGCTGGGCTTGCTCCTTGCTCACCAGCCTTTCTCTAAACACCCATCGCTGGCCCCTGCCAGAAGAAGACACGGTGCTCGGACCTCTGGACTGGCCCTGCATGCCTGTGCGTGGCCAAATGCCACATACTCACCCCAGTCACCAGAGCCAGGTGCTCAATTAGCTCACACTTTTTTTTTTTTCCTTCCCTTTGAGGGAGTGCCAAGTCTTAATCCGGTCCCGGGTCATGGGTCTCAGCGGGACACATTACACTGGGTCTATCTTTGAATTAGGAAGTCTCCCACCTCGAAGCTGGCCAGCTTAGACCTACCGCTCTCCCACCTCCTCCCCACTGCGCCTGAGGGACAGCTGGAGTCAGCTCTTCTGACAACAGCATTGGCACACAAAGCTGAGCAGCTCATTTTTTACAAACCCAAACGACTACAACTTTGGCAATCATCTCGCTGAGATTGAACAACAACAACAAAAATCCCCAAGTCAGCAGCAAGCAGTGCCCGGTTGCACAGGGCTGTCATGAACCCAGGAAGAACGAGGTGGGTCAGGTTGGGTTGGCTGATAGGTGCCAAAAGAGCTGGCCCAGGGTGACCACTTCAGGGGCCAAAAGGGGGGAAAGATGGAAGGTAATTGCTTCCCTGGTTCTCCGTTCCACTCCTCTGCGGCCGACGGAATTGCTTCAACCTTTACTGCTATTAGAAAGTTCCTATGAAAGGGCCGTACAATTCAATACTCGAACCGTAATGCGATCAATATGATTTTAGGACAATTTGCAAGATCTGCAAAAACCACCGAGTTTCAGCGGACAAAATTCCAGTTCTGTAGTTCATTTTGGCATACTCATAATTTGGCTAAAATAATTATTCAGGCTCAAAACAAATCTCTTATTTCCTTATTTTAAAATTATTTTTCTTAAAATAAATTAAAACTTCAGAATGTTGCCGGAATGGCAAGATCGTCTATTGGAGAGGTATTTTAAAGTTTTCAGTCCCAAACGAATGGGACCATCACGGCAGAAAATAGAACTCGTGTATGCCATATGTTTTCCATAGTTTTATGATTCTTGTATTTTTATTAAACTAGCCAATGAAAATAATAACTATAGCGGAGTTTTTCATTTAGCCTCAGGAGCCAGAACAGTGATTCAGTTGTTCACAGTGGGTTGTTTTCTTTTCTCCTTTTCGGCGACATAAATCATAAATCTAAGAACTGGGTTTCCAGTGTAACCCATCACCGTAATTAATTTATTTTGTGTTTCCCATGGATATGTTAGAACTGTTGCTTTAAAATTACTGTTTGGGTGAAACCCAAAACCCAAGCAGCAAGTATAATCGAAATTGTGTAGCACACATAAAGGGCATTTCTAATCTTCCCAGTACAAATCACTGGCCTTAACATGAAAAAATTTGTATCTCACTATCACTTCATATGAGTTTTTAGTCTCTGCCTATTAAGAAAGGGCGACCAGACATCTATCAGAAATAAAACTACCTACATTAAGATTGGGAACTAGACTCTCCAGATTCGATAGAACCAAATGAATCATGTATTTTGTACAAAGAATGTATGTGTAAATCTATTTAAAAAAATCAAGAAAGTTCCTTTCATTTCCACTGCCTTCCCTAAATTTATAAATAATATCTGTCCTTGATTTTTATTGTGTAGCTGAATCTTACTTTGTTTTTTTTTCTGTAAAATAGATCATAAGCAGATGTTCTCCATCAACACCTGTAACAACAGCTTGCAAAGTGAAAATAATACAAAATTTTCCATTTTACTTAAAAGCTTTACTGTGACTTTGTTTAACCGTGTATTGACAAAACTGCTGTCTAAATAGCTGCAAACAACACAGCAACTTACAAGTCGTCATCATCTTTATAGATGGCTCTGAACGAACTGAAAACCCAAAGCTCAAAACACATTACTGACAAAGGTTGTGTAACTCGCTATCTAAACTCATCTGACTAATCACGAAACCCATGAGAGAGGCAGGTGGATCGTAACAGCGGGCGAGTTGAAGGGCCGTGATTCTCATACAAGGAAAGGCTTCAAATAATTGCTTGTTAGTCACAGAAAAACAATGCTGGAAGAAAAATGCATGGACGAATGAATGAGCGAACACGGGACTAATGAGCTACTTCCTCCCCTCTGCGTACGAGCTCCGTACGAGCTCCCCGGGGATGGCGGCTCGTTTTCGTCACACCTGCGAACGCAACGCGTAACCGGCCCTTGGCTTCTGCTCGCTGCTCTGCCGGTTGGCAGGCGGCCTGGTGCGGAGGCCTGGCAGGCGGAGGGCTTCGGCGTAGGACGTCATGCCTTTCACAGCCCACGGTGCGCGGCGCCGACTGAGGACCGTCCTTCTGCCCCTGGGTCTGGCGGAGTGCAGCCGCTGCCCAGGCTGCTGGGGTTGCAGATTGACGCCAGAGACGCAGACAGGCGGAGGTAGGTCTGTGCTGAGGAGACTCGGCTCCGGCCGGGTTTGTACCCCGGGGACTGCACCACGCAAACTTGGCTGAGGAACCCTCTGGAGCCCGCCTAGCTGCAGCCTCCGCTGCAATGTGTTCCCGCCACCGGGGTACTAACGAGCCCTGCTGGAAGCCAGCTGACCGTCACCTCGTTTTTTATTCTCCTTTTTCCCTTCCGTGTGCCTCTTGACTCTTGTGTTTCCAAGGGAACTTCTCGACTTGCACGTGGACGGCCAGCTTGGGTCCAGCAGCCCTTTTGCGACAAGCTGCAGGCTGCGTAACCCCAGAAGAGACAGCTGGAGTCTGACATACCAACTAACCAGGGGTTTTCTAAAGCCTGGTACCAGGAAGGCAATGTGGGGAGCCCTGAGCGGGCTCGGAAGGGCACTACCCTCCTTCTGAGAGCCAGCGTTGATCTTAGCAGAGCCAGGCTTAATCACTCATCTGCTCCCACCGAGCTCCCTGATCTCCAGGATACCCCAGCTCTCCATTTCGCTGAGTGATGGAGAGTTGACAGCGTTTAATGAGATTAAGTGCCATCTTCATTACATAGAAGCCTTTAATTATAGGATATCATCGAACACCATTTGATACCGAAGAAATGCATGCTCTCCTAAATTTCAGGCAGTGACAAGGTGGCCAGAAGAACTGGGTTCCAGTCCTGACTTTGCCAGAGGCCTCTCCCGGCGTGTGAGGTAAGGGCAGGATAGCCGCTGAATTAAAGGTTGCGTAAGCAGTGTAGCTCAGGCACTTCCTAACTTCAGGGAGCGAGACTTTGCAACCTAAACACTCTGTATGTAATTATTAAATTAAGGCTGATTCAGAACCTTGACACACGAAGAGAAGAACAATCCACAGGCTCTCCATCCTTTTATACAGCTTTACATTTTAAGCAATGCCTTGAAAAGGATTGGATCAAAAGGTGGTTCTTGCTCAAAGCCCCAGAAAAGAGTGTCTGGTTCAAATACAAATTGCTTTTTTTTTTGTGGCTAAAGCAATGTTTCCATCACTCTGGGTATTTTGGCTTGACACTTTCAGAACTAGACCTGTGTGTGCTGCAAAAGAAGAGAGCCATACAAGTGCAAAAAAGATGGTGTTTTTTTCCCTTCTTGGAAAGCGAGCAGATAAGAGAGTAGGAATCGGGCTCTATTTTCAAAGCCTAGCTTTTTAGTTCATTAGCTAGACGGGACCGTTCACGTGCACTCTTCTCACTGGGTCAAGGCTAGCGAACAGCCGCTGCAGTACAAGGACCTCAGAGATAAGCGAGCAAACCCAGATACGACTCTCCTCCACCACTAACTGCTTCATTTTCAGAGCCCCCCAAAATCACCAGCGGCATCCATTGACCTTCTGCTGCAAGGAAGGAGCCAGCTGCCCCCTCCACCAGCACCCGTGCCGACAGCAGGCAGCGCGCCGGCGTCCCTCGCCCAGCAGCACACAGCTGCCTCGCGCCTTCAGAGACAGCGCAAGGAAACAATTGCACTCGCTGCCGATTCGCAAGTCGGCGCTTTTCAGCTTCGCTAGCGTTGCCAAGTAATGAGCACTCCTGGTAGCTGCGTGGAGGGGAGTTTACTACTCGCTTATTCAAAGAACATGCGAGATCACACAATTTGTTTCTACACATCCCGGCCCCCGGGAGGACGGAATTAGTTCCCAGCGGGCTGAATTACTCGCCAGGCCCTCACCTTCTACCGAAGAATAAATGATTAATCTAGGCGGCTTACACAAAAGTGAGATCCAGCCTCATAAAAGCTTACAGTCAACTGTCCGCAACAGCACCTGACCCAGGCTGAAACAGGCCGGCACCGTACAGCCCCGTTTCTCTGCAGTTTAACTGAGGCACTCATTTAGCCTTGCCTAGAAACCAGACAGCTCTTTTAATTGCATCTAAAATACGCCTGTTCAGGCTGAGAAATAAGCAGTTCTGCAAGCAGCACCAAGTACATGGTTTGAAAACGAATTATTAGATTCCTCCATGTCTTAATAAATTTCACCAGTGAAAATCCGGATGCTTCCCCTTCCCCCCTTCAGCACCCGTGCTTCAGGCAGGCTCTGGCTGCGTACGGAGGGCTGAACTCCAGTAACAGCCTCCCACCAGCACCCCTGTCTTGGGGACTGATCTTCACCAAACTCGTACAGAACACTGACCTGCAATCTCTGTTGAATTTGCACAACAGGTTCAGAAATCATCAGGTGGGAAAGGCAGAGATCACAGAACCTGTCTCCAAGCCCGGTTTCCCAATCTACAACCCCAAACAACAAACTTTTTCCTCAGTGTTTTCGCCTTTTTTAAATACAGATTTTAATAACGTGCCTTTCCTTGTCGCATAAATACTGAGCTGCAATTTCCCCTCCTTCCAACCTGAAACACTGCTGAACAGAGCGGAAGACCCTTCCAGTGTGAGCAGATGCTACAGCGACCTGGCTTCCTGAAGACTTGGGATGAGTCGCTCGCACCCAGAGCTCCCACTGAAGACAGCACCATCTGTTTCAAATCCCTTCGTTGGTCTGATGAATACCATGTCCTTACACCCACAGTCAGCGGTGCTTTCAGCAGACTTTGGAGGGTGTAGTATTTCCCCCCTATTTTAAAGGGCCATGAGGGGACACCTCAGGCAAGCCTCACTGAAGCTTGAACAAGTTCTAGCACAGGATCGTCAGACTCTCGTCTGCTCCTAGGAACTTCGACCACAGGAGCAGCTTTCAAGAATCCTCTCCTTCCCAATGCTAGTTCCTCCCTCACAGGAAAGGTTAAAAAAACCCCCACCCAAACTCCCTTCTTTAGAGGAGCAGACAGCACTTTTTAGCATAGCTACAAAAGAAGCCCTTTTGCATTTTTTTCTTGTGCTGTTCGTCCTGGCTTTAAAAACATGATGCCAGAAAGTCTCTCTTCAGACTACTGTCCTCCTCCAAGAACTTAAAGAGCAAAGGAAGTTAATTTCTCAGTCGTAGGGCAAATCTGGGACATTTTGGTGCCAGCATTAGTTGTTGTTTTTTTGTTTAAAAAACCTTTCCGCATCCCTAACTGAAGGTCCAGGAAGACACTGCTACTTCTTCAATCCCTTTTCCTATCGCTACCCAAAGGATGCGGTACAAGATCTGTGGCAGCTCCTTTACCACAAGCTGCAGTTCTTTACTCTGCATTTACACGAGTTGACTTCATGCTGAAAGGTCACACTGTAATTTCACAAAATGTAGCCTAAAATACATTCATCTATGATTAGAACTGTCATCCAAACGCTGTTACTCCTACCACCTAACCAGGCAGCGTAAATCAGAATGCAGCGCTCTCACACCAGAGAAATGTTCTCTGCTCTGGTATCAAAAGGCAGATCTAAGGAACACTGTCTCCACTGTGAAATGTGACATGAACAGCCTGGAATCTTGCACAAATTAAGTACCATCTATTTTACTGTCCATATTTTATTATTCAACCTAAACCACTGTGTAGTCCTCTGTGAAGTGTCCCTATCTAAAATGCACTTAAACAGAGCAAGCCTCACCTTTCTGTTCTGTGCTCGGTGGACTCAGCATACGTTTGAGTATACACAGGCTCGAGCTGGTTTACCACTGA
This sequence comes from Opisthocomus hoazin, assembly GCF_030867145.1. Taxonomy (NCBI): domain Eukaryota; kingdom Metazoa; phylum Chordata; class Aves; order Opisthocomiformes; family Opisthocomidae; genus Opisthocomus; species Opisthocomus hoazin. The sequence continues at coordinate 51,701,255 of NC_134417.1, forward strand.
AGACATAGAAAAAAACCAGAACTTGGAAAATAAAATTGTCATTAAAATTTAATCACCTATAAAAAAACCCTAGCACTTTCAGTTTACATCTCATTGCACAAGATCAAAGCTGGCCTCCGGCCTAAGCACAGGACACAGAGACCTTGACCCACAGGCAGCAAAGAAGCAGGCTCAGACCAATGGAAAAAAGAACACGGACTAGGCATCAGGCTTTCCAGTCACACTTCAGGTGTCTTTTCAAAAGTCTTATCAGAAGTGAAACACATCACAGAATTCTATGCTCGGGGCCTATAATCTTCACAAATACCAAATTACATTTTCAAAAGCCTTTCAAAGCATGGAAACAACTGAACTCCTGGAGAACTCTACACTTCTCCACATCAACCAAGAAGCAGCAGAAGCACTTGTTAAATTCAACAACCCGCATCAGCTTTATTAGATCGTTACATTTACAAGGATCAGCGGTAACGGTGCAGCTGCAGGGTGTTGCGTCTTCTCCAGGCAGCACGGCGTGAGCCACCAATGGTGTGGTGGAACTTGTGGCCCTTCCCAAGCCCACGACTCTTCCGCCCAGCTGACGTCAGCCCACGCATCTCTCTGTGCTTGTGGACAGGCTTGGTGATCCACTGGGTATCAGGGTTGCGCCTGATGGTCTTATGGAAGGGATCAATCAGGATCACCTCGAAAAACTTGTAAGTGGAATCTTCACCCACCCAATACGAGTTCAAGACTCTCAGCGCCCCACAGTGACGGCCAGCACGTTCCTAAAGGAAAAAAAAATAAATGCAAAAAGCTGTAAAATTATGGATGCAGGGCACTCTTCATGTACAGAAATACGAGTAACTCAAACCTAAAATTTTGTAGGTGCTAGAAATTTCAATTTCCCCCGAGAGACCCTCTCTTCCTAAAAGAACTGCTCCCCTTCCAGCTGCAAAGATGCAAGGTAACAGGTGAAAGGAATGCTGTATTCAAAAAAGAAAAAAAAAAGGCTGCTTGGATTCCTACACGCAATGGGTTTTAAAGAATGAAAGAATGTAAGGAGGAAGGTGCTTGGTGACAAAAGAAATAACCCTTTTGTACACAGAAGCACCCAGTAAGTAAACACACAGAGTTAAAACCAACTTTAACCTGAAGATGAAGAGCACAAGCTGCACTTGGGGCCACAGAACAATCGTTTGTCGGAAGTTATGAAAGACTGACCAATTTGCACATCCAAAGCTACAGGGGAGAAAGACATTTCTGCAGAGAACAAGCCCGTGTGGACAGAAGAAAAGAAACAGCTGATGTAACAAGTCTTTGTTCCACTGCTGGTATATTAGTGCTTGCTATTCCCATCCTCAACTTGTGGTTGGAGAGAAGCAGTCTTGGTTTAGAAAACCAAACAAAGCAGAAAACATCAATTATGCAAACCCATCTGCCTCTCCTGTCAAGAATGCTCCTTATTTAAAACACTAAAAGTGTGTTTAATCCTAGCGCTTTATCATCACCATGGGAAAGTACGAACCGATGGAACCAGCCCATCTTCTGTCCTGATGTGACCTCAAGCTGTTACTACAGTCTTCCACTGAACAGCTCCTCACTATTTTCTGCATATGTAATATAATTCTTTCAAGTCCTCATTTTACTCTAGCACATCAGAGCAACACATACATTAAACATTAAAACACCAACCACCCTCAACCTGCTTCTATGTGGGGATGGTAGCTACAAACAAGGTTTTATATTTCTATCTGAAAAATCTAAGTCTTCCAGGAAAGAGTGTGTCGGGTTCAGAAAATTTCAAACCAAAAATGAGGGCTAATAACCTCTTCCATGAGCTGTCACCACAAGTGAGCATGTGATTAGCCATCAGATATCTGGGAATAGCATATGTGAAGAGCATGCCATCAGCACTGAAAACAAAAAATGGCATTTTTAATTTAAACTCATCATCTGTGTTTCTTTTAAATTAGCATGTCCTATTTACATTTTTTTTCCCTTTTTTATAAAAACCACCATATTCAACTTGCTCAAGTCACTTAGGAGTTATTTTTGAAGTCCTGGGAGCAGAAAAGTCTTATGCTTCGAGACGGAAAGGCAAGGAGTAGTCTCTACTCCTCCACAATGTCTCTTCTTTGAGAGTGCAGACTCGTATTAACTCTAACCCACTGCAAGATTTTTCCTAAAGGCGAGAACTACATCTCTTCAACGCTGCTACTGTGGCATTACGAAACTTAAAGATCTCAAAATGGGAGCTTTCATTTGACGAGTATTTCAGCAAGTAACCACATCTCACCTAAAAACAAATTAGCCACCAGTCTTTGTGGTTTCAAGATACCAAAGTTTTTTATAAAGAACCAGAAAGCCTACGGCACGCTGTTTTCAGCTCCTGTGACACAGCCAAGCACGCTGTGCAGCACTCCCACGGCACCAACAGGTGCTACAGCCTTTAAGCCAGGAACTCCTCTGTACTTTGTGGAAGGACTGTTACCTAAAGCCAGTAATGCGTACAACACGGCAGGGAATACAGAGATGGGATTTAGAGATGAGTGAAGTCAGACGCCTTAGCATATTTGAACTTTTATTTCTCATGCCTAATCCTTTCTTTTACCAGGGTCCATACTAGTCATATGTCTATTTTTCATTACAAATATTGGGGATACTTCAAAAATAAGCACACACTATGAACTTCAATAACCACTGAAGCAGTACTTTCCCCAGACCCCACCTGTAAAGTCTGAATAGATTTTCCACTTGCCTCAATACAGCTTTGCAAGACATTCCAGTTCTTTCCTGCCACCAGTATTCAAGATCTTTTACCCAACACATTAGCAAAACAGTTGTTTGAGGGGCTTTTGTCTCCAAATATTTTCAAAGACTAAGTAAGACCTTCCCACTGTCAAGCTTCTGAGCAATAACCAAAATAGTCACCTCTGCTACAGACTGAAGACTCCGGGCAAACTTCAGCTGGTTAACACCATGATGCACAGGTTTACCATAGGTTGCACCTTTCGAGACTGGGCGTTTACGACCACCACGGCGAACACGGACACGGTAGATAACGTAACCTAAAAGAAATGGTGACTTAGGAACTAGAACAATTCTGTAGCGTAGCAAGTGCAAACCACAGCAAGGCAATTTTGATGCCTATATAGCATCCACAACCCCAAAAGCTTCATGTAAAAATTAGGTCACTATACCAGCCTTCACCAAAACCTACAACTGGAGGTGGCTAGCACAAGATGTTTTTGTTATTTCCAGAGCTTATGGCACCTTTCCACTAGGCAGTTCCAAATACCCTAGGAACAGGTACAGCTGGTTGTAACACAAAAGACTCCCACTCTGAAACACCCAACAAGACAAACAGCCAAAAACTGAAGACCTCTGTTCTGATAGCAGCAATCATGAAGCACAAACCATCCACAGACCCTGCTGAAATCTGATCACTGAAAATGAGGAAACTAAACCAAATTTCACAAACGGTAACAGAAACATAGACTCTTAGTTTTATATTTTCATAGCAAACAAACCTATTGTTTCAAGGATTTGCTCCAGTTACTGATGGATGGCCACTTTCCCCAGGTTTCTTTCACTGGTCAGTAACTGTTTTCTAATGGCAGTACAAACTCTGTCATCTTGGCTTACTAAAGCACGTACAGCAGCAATACAGTCGAAGTACTGCATGATAAAATCTGGGCAGAGAAGAGACAGCCCCCAAACCTAGGACGCTAAAAGGATTCGTCAACTGCACCGTAGTAACACAGCCCAAGAATTAAAGCCAAAGCCCACTTGATGTGCATCTGCCAAAATGGCCACAGAAGGCGTGGATTCAAAATTACATGAAGCACGGGTTTGGGCTGTGAGCATCATTACCCATGTAACACATTTATAATAATCAGTTCACATCATACAGAACACTTCAGTACCTCAGCGACTGTTTAAGTTTCAAATTTTATTATTCTACTACCACGTAAGGAAGAAAGGAAGCTGACATAAGACCTGGTCACTCCATCAGGAAGCAGGTGGACTCCAGCTCTGTGTTTCATTACCTTGCTTGGCCTTATACCCCAGCCTGCGAGCTTTGTCTGGTCTGGTGGGCCGGGGAGCTCGGTGCAAGGCAGACAGCTGGCGATACTGCCAACAGCGGACACGGAGGAGGAATCGCATCACGTCCGATTGCTTCTTCCTCCATAGCTCCTGGATGTACTTGTAGGCACCCATGTCTGTCTACCTGCTGAATCGAGAGATCAATGAAAAAAGTGCAGCAAATCCAATTCCAAATTTGAACAGCCTCCAACAGAAGCAGTGCATGAAACCATACATGTAACCCCGCTGGCACACAGGATGTGCTCAGGCTTCTTCACCCCACTGGCACATCTGGTAACACGGCTGACACCTGGCAGCCTCCAACAGGACATGCAGTAGAGACCACCCTCAGCAATTTTATTCCTATTCATGTGTTCTGAAGTTTCAAACTCCTCAGCTGAGAATTTTTCAGGTGTGTATGTCAGACACCACCAAAATCGACAGTTAACATCTGAACCAATTTGTAAATATTGATCTATAAAGAGGTACATGACTGCAAGTGATGTGGTCTTTATTTTTAATGTGGCTTAACTACCCCTGAAAACCTCAGAGCTCTCACACACCTGCAGCACTTAGCAGATGTAAGTGAACTCCATCAACACCCTCCCCCACCCAAATCGCCATCAGGTAAACGCTTTTCATTTTATTTGCACAAAAAAGCCCTGGTTACGTGTGATTTTCCGCGCCCCGCTCCGCCCAGCCACGGCACAGTTTTGGTCACCCCCAGCTACCCTCTCTTTACGACTCCACGATGTCACAGAACCCCCCAGCCCGACTGCAAACCCAGAGCCGAACCAGGACCTGCGGCCTGCAACCAACCCGCACCCGCAACACTGTGGTGCGCGGCGTCCCGCCCGGACCAGGCCAGCCTCGGGCCGGCCGAGGGTCCCTCTCCCCTCCCCGCCCCGCAGCCCGAGCGCCCAGCCCGCCCCGACGAGGCGCAGCCCGCAGGGCCTCCGCCGGCCTCTCCCAGGCCCCGCGGGCCGCAGAGCCCCCGCGCCGCGGGAGCGAGCCCGGCGCACCCCGGCGGGCTGGCGGCGGGCGGGGCGGCAGCGGAGCGAGCGGATGGCCGCCTCAGGCCTGGGATGGAACCGGATTGCGGGAAAGGCCCAGTTTGGCCAAGCCCTCACCTGATGGCGCCCAGCACCGGAAAGGAAAGGCCCTACTTCCCACAACCCCTTGCGGCGGCATCACTTTTCCGGCGGCTGCCGCGGCGCCTCATGGGTAATGTAGTCCCGTGGAGGGGGGAAAGGAAGAGCCGAGCCGCCTTCCTTGCCCCGCCCCGGCCCGGCCCGGTCCCCGCGCCCGCCAATGGGCTGCAGGGGGCGGGGCTCGGCCCGCCAGGCCGGCGCTGCTCAATGGGGCGCTGCGGGGAGCTCGGGCCAGGTGCGCGCTCGCGCTGGGGCGGGGGGCGGCCCCGAGGGGTGCGCGCGGGGCCGGGGGCGCACCCCCGTGGAGCTGGGGGGGGGCTGGCCTGGAGGCAGGGGCTCGGCGAACCGGTGCGTCCTCTGCAGCACCCCCACGGGAGCGTAGCGAGGGGCTGGGGCGGGCGCGGCTTTGACCTCCGAAAGTCCGCAAAATCCTGAAAAGAACACGAAAAAAATCCTAAAACGTAGTAATAATAATTTTTAAATTAAAAATTAATTTAATTTTTAAAAATCGTAAAATTAAAGCATGCCCCCCTGCCTCCCCACGGGGCGGCCCCTCTGTTTCTCGGTGCGTGCTCTGCAGGGCACCCCAGCTTGCGACGCGTCGCCCCGCCAGCTGCGCCCTGGCGGCTGGGGGCCTCCTGCGAAAACTGACCCTCGCCCGCCCAGAACGATTCAAAACGGGCCAAAAAAAGCTGCTTTTGCCTTTGCTGTCCTGCGCTTCTGCCTCCAGTGCTCCTATTTTCTAGCTCCTGATCTGTGAAACCTTCCGGGCGTGAAGCGCGAGGGGAGGACGCGCTGTCCCGTCGCGTTTCCAGAAGCCGCCGTGACACCACCAGACACCATCGGGCCCGCAGCAGAGCTCACGACGCCCTGATCGCACGTGCACGCACGCCGACACGCACAGCCCCTGCCCCGGAGCGAGCGTCGGCACTGATGGCAGCAGCCTGAATCCTTAAAACACGGCGTGGGAGGAAACTCTGGTCCTAAAAATACCCGTTGCTGGCGAGCACTGGGGAGGGAGCCGTGCCTCCGAGCCAGCCGCAGCTTCGCGTTCTGCCTCTTCGCCTTTCAGGGGGCTTCGCCTGTGCCCGCTGCTGAGCTCTGCCGCCGCGCCGGGCTGACGGACTCCCGCGTCCTCACGGGGCTCACCGGCTGACCCTGCTCGCCCGGGAGAGATGGGCAAGGGCTACAAGGTAGTGGTTTGTGGAATGGCCTCGGTGGGAAAGACGGCGATTTTGGAGCAGCTTCTCTATGGAAAGCATACTGTTGGTGAGATGTTTTTACTTTTTTCTGGGGGGAGGGGGATTGTTTCCTTTTCCAGAAGCTCGTCCTGTGTGGGCCCCCAAAAAGCGGTAACCGAGGAGCGCAACCTGCACTGAGGTGAAAGGGCTACAAAGGCTACGAGGATGATGAGAGGACTGGAGCATCTCTCCTGCGAGGAAAGGCTGAGGGAGGCTTGTTCAGCCTGAAGAAGAGAAGGCTGAGAGGGGACCTTATAAATGCCTACAAATATCTCAAGGGTGGGTGTCAGGAGGATGGGGCCAGACTCTTTTCAGTGGTGCTCAGCGACAGGACAAGGGGCAACGGGCACAAACTGAAGCACAGGAAGTTCCGTCTGAACATGAGGAAGAACTTCTTCCCTCTGAGGGTGACGGAGCACTGGAACAGGCTGCCCAGGGAGGTTGTGGAGTCTCCTTCTCTGGAGATATTCAAGACCCGCCTGGACAAGGTCCTGTGCAGCCTGCTGTAGGTGACCCTGCTTTGGCAGGAGGGTTGGACTAGATGACCCACAGAGGTCCCTTCCAACCCTGAACATTCTGTAATTCTGCGAAGGAGGAAACGCGTGTGGTTTTGTTGCATCTCTGGGCAGTTCTTGGAATTTGTAGTCCCTTACTTACTGATTTTTAAAAGAGGCTTGGAAAAGAACTCTTTCCACGATGTTCCCAGTGACAAAATACGTAATTAACAAGAAACAAACACAGAAAGCAGGTGATGTGCTTGCTGCCTATTTACATAAGAAATATCTCATTCCCTGAAAGATGCTGTAGATGCCTGAAAAATAATTAGGTGTCGTGTTGAGCGGAGAGACTGTTCAGACTTTTGTTCCATCTTCTTAAAACTTTATTTTGCTTGGGTTTGGCTAATATTTAATCAAAGCACTGGAAGAAAAACCAGTCCTGCTTTAGATCCCGTTTTCTGTGCTGAACTTCAGGGGCTGAGGTTCCTGGCTCTCAGAGAAAACGACTTGAGACAGGAGCATGGGATGTCCGAGACTTGCAGTGCACAAAAGAGAGGGAACGAAGGCAAAGCTGGCTGCTTTCCCTCTCTTTCCACATGACCTGGCTTTGAGAGGAAGGGCAACGATCTTTAGGCTGATGAAGTATTCCTGCCTCACCCTGAAACAAGGGGTGACCCCAGGGGTCAACCTCAGGGCTTCGACAGAGGATGTCTGGTCCATTTGCGTCTCTTCTTTGGGCCGATAAATTAAATGTTGGGCTAAGTTGCTGGGTAAACACTAAGATCCCTAGAAAGGTGCTTTGCAGGCACTGTGCCTTTAAAATGTGTGGATGGGAGGAATCTGCTGGCAAAGCGTGATACAGAGCTGCATGCTAATACCCTTGTTTAAAAGGAGGATTTCCTCTAATGCTGCGGCAACATCTGCTTCCAGCATCCTACCGAGACCCACGCACGCAGCCCCGGGTAGCTTTCAGCGTGAAGGCTGCAAACCCCGCAGGCTGCAGGTTTCTCCCTTTGCGAGCGACCTGCCTCTCCTCTGCGCCGGGCTGGGCGGTTGTCGGAGGCACCGGAGCGGCGCGAGCGAGGCCACGTTGCATAAACCGTGCTGGCTTGCGCTCCTGCCAGCCCCCGGGCAGGAAGGATGTTCGGGTGTCGTGGATCGGAGGAGCTATTTACGGAGCCAGCCACGTACAGGATTATACAACGTCATGGGTAGCCGGAGGGAGGCCTCGTGCCCGGCGTTTCGCTGCGGGTGTCCCTCTGTCGCTCCCGAGCGCTCCGCTCCAGCTCAGCCGTCGCACGACGCGGACTGCTCCCCCTCCTCTCTCAGAAAGAGCAGTTTTCCTTTCCTGCAGCTCGGCTCTTACTTTTCGGAGTTCACAGTGAGGGGAGGGAGCAGCCGATAGCGGAGAGGGAGTGAAAGGGGAGAAGGAAGAAGGCAGCCTCCCATTTCTTAGGATTTTGGTCAAATCTTATTCCCAAGACATTCGGAGAAAGAGGGCAAGCAGCAGAGTCAACATCAGAGTAAGGAGAGGGCTCGTACGGGGCTGCTGCAGCCCCACGGGACGAGCGGCTGTGGCCCAGCACCTTCGGTACAGCGGTGTGTGCCATCAGGCGCGTGCTGGGGACGGACTGGTACGCTGGTGTTCCTGGCAGCGCCGCCGAGCAGTCACCGTCCTCCCCGTGCCTTCCTCAGCCCACGGGCAGTGCTGGCGGGGCGCGCCTGAAGCATGGGCTGGCGAAAATGGTGCTCAGAAGACCTTTAGCAACTGCTCCAGCCCGTGTGGATTTGGCCCTCGAACTGTGGAGGCAGGACGCCGCTGTGAGGGTCTCGCTGGGCAAGGGCAGAGTTTGAGGACTGGCAGGTCTTTGACTGCTCCGTAGCTGAGCTGCTTTCAACTGCACAGACCTTTTGCTGGTGTTGCCGTCGCCGGGGTGGCCCCTCTGCACTTAAAACTTGATTACTGAATCTTGATCCTCGTTTCCTAAAGCTTGCGAGCTCCAGAGAGCTGACACGTACAGCTTGGCTGCTGGCCCTCCTGGCAGCAGGCGAAAAGGACCAGTATGTGCGCTGAAAGCCCATCTGTTCAGTGCCAACCAGCACAGCAACGGGGGCACGGGCTGTTTCAAAACCTGCACTTCCCAGCTGATGCCAGGAGCAGCTCTGCGGCTGGCCCGAGGTCCGGGGAGCCGTGGGGAGCAGTGCCCAGCCAGCACATGGAGCCCCTCCGTTCCCGACAGCACCCGCGTCCTCCTCCCAGCAACGAGGGGCCTGCTCGAACTTGGTTCAGAGCAGAGCTCTGGTGCCGTCCCCCGAGGCGTCCCAGCCGCTGGCGTGGGGGTCTCCTCCTGGCTGTCAATCAGCCGTGAGTCTATCTCGGTGCTCACGTGCCTGCTGTTGACTTTCCTGTAACAAGGAGTAGCGGCAGAGCTGCTATCAGGGGAGGGATTAGTGTCCTTGGAGGTTTCACGCCGCTGTGTAAAGCCCTTGGCTTTGAGCCCACGCTCCCGGCTGCGTGCTTGGTGACGGTGCTGCAAACCCAGTTGCGCTGTGCTTCTTTTCCTAGAAAAACGCGCACCTTCAGCTCTCCCTGTCTTGTCATGGACGAAGTCCCTGAGTGCTGCCGTTGCTTCCATGCTCAGCAGTTAGCACTCTGGCGCAGGCACTACAATTGCTTGAGGTCAAAGAGGAGAAAGCACCCGGGACGGAGGAATACCCCCAGAGAGGAGTATCTGTATCCCTGGAGCATGTCAGAGCTGCGTAAAGCGACGCACGTGTTACACGGCAGCCTCTCTGGTGAAACTGATACAAGGAATCAGACAAAACCCGAAGGGGGATGTTTGAAACGGGTGCAGGTCTGAGTCACGCAGGGACTATATTGTCGTAGGTTGGGCCAAACAGTTGTTAAGGCTTGCACATATGTGTGTGGTCACCTGGTACCTGGGATCATCGCTCTTTTTGTGGCTTCAGTGTTGTGCTTGTCCAAATCCTCCGCCTTCTCTTGTACTCCTAAGAAAAAAGGGCCAGTCTTTTCTCCACAGTCGTGAAATGGGTCCTTGACTGGCAGCAGAAATTTGTCCTGCTAAATACCTGTGGGACCTGGCACTGCTCGGCCTGAGCTCTCTCCAGAGGGCTAACAGGAGAGCCACTGGCTTACCTTCGGCACGGGACACGTCTGTAGAGAGGGTAGGTGTTTTTCCGTAAACAGGGTTCCCATTCAGTGGTGGTGCAGACAGGAGTCTTCCTTCTGCCTTTGAAATATCTCTGGCCCCTCAGCCTGTGGTAAAGCTTATCAGCTCTACAGGAAGAGATGAGAACTCTTGCCGCAGAAAATATGATTTTCCTTATCTCTGCCTCCTGGCTGTGTAAATAGCTGGTATGGCCAGGTTGTTCATAAGCCACTACTTCAAATCATCTTACTACCTGGGAACGAAAACACCCCGTGTTACTGTGGTAGAACCCGTAACAAGAGAATTTGCCTTGCTTGGTCTCAGCTGGAGGGATTTGGGGTTTTGGCTTTTACAGCTCCAAAGACGTGGAGGCTAATGAACCAAATTATGCATTCTTTCATCCTTGTTTGTTAAATCAAAACTACCTCCTGACAGAGCTGCAGTCAGCTTTGCATTTTAGAAATAGGTGAAAGCGGAGCTGAATGTGTGCGACCGAGGGTCACTATGGTGGCTACTGGTTGGTGAGACCAGTACTTAACTAGCAGCTAAATCTAAGTAGACCAGCTCCTGCTGAGGCCTGTCCAGCTCATCTCCGAGTCAGGGATCCTCTGATACGCTGTCATTTGAGATCGAAGTAAGCAAAGCCTGTTGTCCTGCGGTTTGCAAACACAAGGAATAGCAGGCTTTAGGAGCTCTTGGCTAAATTCCTGCTAAAGAGGGAAGGAGAGATTACATAGATCTTCAAAAGTAGTCAAGAAGACAGAAAATATGCACTGCATTCATGTTTGAGAGTCACTTGGGGACTTCTGAAATTCCATCTGTCTTGAAATTTTGCTTTATTTTGGTATTTGCAATAGCTCTGCCTTGTCTAGCCTGAGAGTGCAGTACTCGTTAGTATATTGAGCCTTTTCTTTTCCTCATTGAGAAACCACCAGGGGTTGAAACACCACCAAATTTATGGCTGAGGCTTCCCCTTGCAGTTCCTCTGTGGCAGCAGCAGTGGGTAACATAGGCGAAGACCTTTCTGCCTCTCCCAAGACTTGCACCAGCTAGGTAGGCACTAGAGAACAGCGTCAGTCTCCTATCTGTTCCTCCTGTCCCTCCCTAACCCTTTTTCATCTTTAGTTTCCAAAGAAACCACGAGATTGTTCACTGTCTTGTTAGTTCCCCGTTCCCCCCAATAGCTTCTGAACCTGAAAGCTGGTTCCATCTACCCATTCACCTGTGTCACAGCAGTAGATATCTCAAGAAAGTTGCTGCCAATTTAGAAAAACTGGTAGCAGGAGAGAGAGAAAAGGCCCACAATGATGCTCTCCTCTGAGGAAAACCTACTGGAGCCGGCAGCAGCCTGCAGGGCAGTAACTCCCCGGCACGAGCTGCCCTTGGCCACCGAGGTAGCGAGGGTGGGAGGATGCCTGGGGATGCCAGAGAAGCAAAGGAGAACGGGGGGTCCTTGTGATGGGGAGGGTGGGATGATGCCAGATGCCTTCCTAGGACACCGGGCTCTCCTGGCTAGTTCTGCCGCTCCTACAACTTGCCCGGCCTGTGTTTGAATGGAGACTGGGAAAGTGCGTGAGTGGGACGGCACCGACAAGAAGTGTAAATGTCCTCATCAGCAAGACGTGGCTAGCACGCAGCCTGGCCCTTAGACACAGGGCCTAGAATAAGGTGGCACAGGTATGTCTAAAAATCGTCTGTGCTTGCTCAGGAATCTGCTTGCATATAGTCCCTCCCGCAATGTACGCAGGTGAAATTTAATCTCTGGAGTCTGATACTGATGCATAAATTCCAGCTCCCTCCAAAGTGCTCCCCCCCCCCAACATGAAAATTTGTTGCTCTGTTCTGCTGACTGTAGTCCCAGGTCTTAATTTTTCCTCTTAGTTTTCAAGTCGGATGTTAAAAGACATAATTCCCAGGGCTACTTTTAATGCCGTTAGGAAGAGACTGTCACGGGAGACTGTGGATATATTAAAGACTGTTGAATTACAGTGCAGCATTTAGATGGTAAAAACCTGTACAACATTATTCATTGCTTTCTAAAAAGAAAACTTAGGTACTTATGGTTCATTCCTTCTTGCCAAAGTAGTACTGGTGCTAGATATTTCCTTGATCTGTCTGTACAATGCAATGAAGCAGAGCAAGAAAAAAAAAATACAGTGCTGTGTCCAGAAAGGGCTCTCTTACCTACTTCAGTCTTTAAAAATGCCCTGGTAACACATTCCCCAACCGCACGGAATGCATTTGTGCTTCCTCTTTTTCTTAACCTTTGTTTTGTCCTTCTGCTCTTAGTTTTGCTTCTGCACGTGAGTGTGGCTATATTTGGAGGCGAGATAAATTAATTTGTTGCAAACCTAATAAGAGTTTGATCTATGAAGGCTGCACGGAGAGGGGCAAAAAGAACAGCCTGTGCCACTTTCCTGCACAGGAATGCTGCACACATCACGGGAAACCATCAGTGTGGGTGGAATGCTTTAGCTTGTTTGTCAACGTGAAGCATTTTGAATGGTGTCATTGAATATAGCAAAGTCCTTATTTTCACAGGCCAGCTAATCCCTCGTGTTTTCTTAAACAGTGCACTAATATGGTCCCTTTTTGGCAGACAAAGAGAATAACTTGGTGCTCATTCCTGTAGCCCTGCAGTGGCAAACAATTCACGTTATATAGCAGTACAGCGGAGGCAAAACCGTGGACTGCAGGGGGTTTATATGAATACTTAAAATCGACTCTGAAAGTGGCCCAGCTACACTATGCGTAGTTTGTTGGGACCCGTAACCTTATGCATCTGCATCTGGGGCACCACGAAGCTAAGGTGATCTATCTATGTGTTTTCAAGTTTGGCTTGGAAAAAAACCATTTTAATTAGTTCAAAGTAAGCTGCCTTGAATTACCTCAAATTTACCATGGGGAGAGGAAGGAAGGAAGGAGAGCCAGTGTGCAGATAGTTACCACGGAGCAGGCGATACGTGTATGAAAGTTTGTTACCTTGTGCATGCTCTTACCTTGCAGTAAACGAGCTTGCTCCCATTAGCAAATCTGAGTCATTTTAAATCCCTAAGGGATGGGAAAAGCTCATTGTGTATTTGAGTACATATAGCACGCAACTTTGCTTGCATGCAAACATCCCCTTCCCTTTCTGGCTTGATTTCACTTGCTGGTTAGTTGTACCACCAAAACACATTTATTTCCAGAATCATTCCTTTGGCTCCTGCTTCTGCCGTATGATGCAGCTCAGCATGAAGCGAAGAAGTAGGCTCAAGATGTTAGTACTTGACTATCTGGTGTTCCTTGGCAGTTCTTCCAAAAGGGTATGTTCGGGCAGGCCCGTTTGCAGCATGTTTGGCACAGAACTGGTCACACTGTGTGGCTGGAGTTTGGGAATCCTGGGGGAAGAGCCGTAGATCTTAGCCTACCCTGAATGTGCATGTTGTATACATTAATTTTATAGGCGTAATCATGTGCTCATATTTTAGATGGTTGTATTTACGCAGTGTCACTATTGTAAGTAGCTGGTGCGTCGATCTCTGAATACAGCCCTTCATGGGGATGTCAGGCAAGGTCGAGTCCAGGTCACGTCACCCTGGAAAACATGCACTGAAAGCTTTCGTGGGGTAAAATTCTGCTGTGCTGCAAATAATTCTTATAGTGGTGCTGTACATACACCAGCTGAACTTTTTTTGCATGTTTTAACACAGGCTTAGAAGAGGGTGCCACGATGGAAGATGTGTATTTGGCGTCGGTGGAGACCGACCGAGGCGTGAAGGAACAATTACGGCTTTATGACACCCGGGGTCTGCAGGAGGGCGTAGAATTGCCAAAACACTATTTCTCTGTCGCCGACGGCTTCGTTCTCGTGTACGCCGTGACCAGCCTCGAAGCTTTCCAAAGAGTTGAGCTGCTCAAAAAGGAGATTGACGTCTTTAGAGACAAAAAGGAGGTAAACGCACGGTGCCATAACTGCTTGGCTTACTGGTGTGTCAGTGGCGAGAAGTTGAGGTTGCAAAGCACAGAGTGTTCCTGTAAAACTTGCACACAAAGGAAAACAAGTACACCCACAGCCTTGGGCAATCCAGCAAAAGGAAGCTTTCTGGTGCTGGGGAAGCCTAATTCACATGCCATGCAGGTCACACAAAAGAATGCATTTTTTTGGTCTCCTTACTTCCTCGACTACAGCTAAAACTCAATTAGCTGAATGCACCAGCCAGTACACTTATGTCTAATAAAACACATGGTCTACTGCAGTACAGTTCACATGTTTTTTTAGATATTGTACACGGGAAGTCAAGTGCATAGAAAAATATAACGAAGGGCATTATCTGTGTTTGTTTTGTATTCATGTACTTGATGGCTTACAAACTAGGGTAACTGACAATGGGTCTCCCAGACATTAGTCAATTGGCAAAGCGGCTTTAATGTATTTTAACAACCATATTGAATCAATTCAATTGTGTGAAATGACTGCTCTATTTTCCCTTAGAAAGCAGCTAGTGTTTTCAGCTGACAGTGTTCCAGCTTAGCTAAACAAATACAACTTGCATGTGGCATTAGCATTATGGCTTTTCTTACAGTATCTTTATATTCTCAAGTAGTTTTCCCTGTTAAATGTCTTTAGCCTACAGCTTTCCAAGTGTCTGTTTTATGCTGTTAAAAAAAAAATAAAAAGCACATGAAGAATTAATTGGATAATGGTAGGGAGAGACTTTCCAAAAATGTAACTTGTTTAGTACCGACAGCACGTGGGGTGGTGGAGAAAGGCAGGCTCCAAGTTTGACAGCGGCCAAATGTGCAGTCAGAGGAGAGGCATGTTAGCTGGTAGGGCTGGTATGAGCTGCAGACTGTCACGTGTGTCAGGGGTACAGGTGTCAATCATAACTCCCCTGCAGGGCGAGGGAAGGCGGACGAGCAGGAAATTTTTCCCAGGCGCTGTGTGTTTTGTGAGGGCCCTGATTTGCTGTAACGTGGAGAGGGAGTCACAGCCCCACCAGGATCTATGACCCTCTCTCTGTTACCTGCCAGAACTTTTCTCTCTCCTTGCATGCTGGTATTTTAGAAAACAGCCAATTTGCTTATCCTCTGGGAGAGTTTGCAGTTGCAACCTTGACTGAGGACAACATAGTCAAAAGAGAGGTGCCCGCAATAAGCTGGATAAATTTAGTTTTATTCCTGTGATTTGTAGTTCGTATAGAATATGCTTTGAAGCAGGTAGAGGGTAAGATCAGGAGTCCTACCTTAAGACAGCATCAGGAGGCTTAAAGTTTGGGCTCTGCTAGAATGCATCCTGAACTGCATTAGGGATGTATCTCCAAACAGGGTGCTTCTGAGCTGGCAGGACTTCACCTTGCTGAGTGGCGCAGTCCCCTTTTTTGTGGCAGCTGACAGGAAGCACTGATGGCTGATTCCTTGCCTCTGCTGGCTGTGGGGCTCGCCGGCACGCACCTTCAAGCCTGGCCAAATTTTATACTAAATAGAGGTTGTGTTCTCTCACACTGGCAGAGCGTAACCGCAGGTAAAAATCAGTTGGAGCATGCAGTAAACACATATGAAGACTATAGCTTCTTTCAAAGCCTTCACAGAGGGGAAAAAAAAAAACCATTTTTTTTGAAATGCCATAGATGGGCTGCTGTAGAAAGGAGATGAAGCCTCAGACCTCACAGGAACAGGACAAATATCTCTAGCTGGAAAGAAACAGAAGATGTCCTGCAGCTGGGCTGATGAATGGGAAAGGGCAAGCAGGTGTGGCCACAGCAGAAGTCCCAAATCATCAGCAAGAGAGGACTTTATGACTTGATCTTTATCAAACCAGTGGTGTAGAGATGACACCAGAGTTTGACTAAGGACCTTGAACTGTAAATAAAGGCATGGTTTCCCCTAAGAGCTGATGCTGGTAAAACATTTTTAGAAAATGGTTAACTTAAAATAAGCAGGAGCAGTAACTTTAAGCAGCCAGCACTATCTTCAGCACTTCTTAGCACTGAAGCACCCGGCAGGCCACTGAGCTCAGCTCCACTGTACCGGCCCAGGGATACAGAAGTCACTGGACCGATCCTTACAGCTAAGGGTCCGACTTGGTGCAGCCGTGCTGCTCTGGCTGGCTGCCCGGCTGCTCCTGAAAGTGCTCTGGAGAGGATGGTGCTGGTGCTTACCTGGCCCTTCCAGCGACAGGAGACTGTCCGCTTCGGTCCCTGGAGTGGCTTACTGTGCATGTGGGAGTGGGCGGCCAGCTGGGCAGGGAGAGGGGCTTCAGCAGCTCAGCCTGCCCGGCAGCCACCCCTGCGGCAGCGCTGGCCTCACTGACATTGCTGGCTGCGGCCTGGGGAAAAACGAGCTGGCAAAGCCCGCAGCTGTGGGGTCCCGGCTTTCTCTGCTGCCATGCGTTTCTTCATCTCTCCAGCATCCGCTGCTCTGACCTGCTCAGCTGCCACGCTCTCAGCGTTTGTGCAGGGCCGCTCAATTGCCAAGTCAATGGAGAACAGGGCCGTTCAACTCTGGCTCTCTTGGCTATTGTTTCCCATTAAGCAGTCGGGGTGGGGGGGCAGAAGGGGAAGTCCTGCATTTCCTGTGATTAAAACCGGCTCCCAGCCCACAAGCAGATGAAGCTAATTCAAATCCCAGACCCTCATCTTCCAAACTACACGCTGCTTACTTGTGCCAGTGCTAAGTTAAAGAACACGTCTGAACTGTGTGGCTGCTTGCCTGCTGTTGAAAAGCATTGTGAGTGGTGGGTGCTTTCTGTATAAAGCTCACACTTTCGTTTTGTTTGTAGGTAACAGTTATTGTCTTGGGAAACAAAACTGACCTCCTGGACCAAAGGCAAGTGGAAGCAGAAGCAGCACAGCAATGGGCAAGGGCTGAGAAAGTGAGGCTGTGGGAAGTGACTGTGACAGATCGCAAAACACTGCTTGAGCCCTTCACCTTCTTAGCTAGCAAACTCTCCCAGTCCCAGAACAAATCAACATTTCCCTTGCCTGGAAGGAAGAGCAAAGGGAATAACTGTGATAACTAAGCTCCCTTAGCATTGGCTGCTGCTGCCAGGTCATGGCCTAAGCCCTTTCTGTGCCATTTGCTTCTCACAGTTTCACCCAAAGCAATAATCTCATTCAGCAATAAAATAAGCAAGCTTATGGCTAAGACGTCTCCTTCCTTCTCACGGACTTGGCATGAAAAAGTCACTGGTGGTAAAAGCCTTAAAAAGCACTTCATGAGAGGAGTTATCTTGCAACAAGGGTTATGGAGGAGGGAGGGACAGGTGGGCGCCTCTCTAGCAGGGGCTTTGACTGTGCCTGGATACAGACGTGTTGAGAGAGAAATCAACAAATGAAGCAACCCCCCTGCAGAACTATAGCCTCTAGCCACAAATAGCAATAGCATGGAGAAAGGATATCTTTGAAATAGCAACAGTCCTTTGACCTTGACCTTAACACAGGACCACAGGGCTTTTTGATGCTGCAGGAGGCTGAGGTCAGTGTGCTGTTGCAGAAGAAGGGTTTGGGACAGGAGGAACAACTACCAGCAGATTTAGCCGCTGAAGTTCTGTTAGCGTCTGGAAGAAAAAAACAAAAAGAGAAAAAAACCAAAATCTTGTGGGAGATACTAGATCAGATCTACCCTGACATGAAGCTTGTCCGTGAAGTCTGGCAAGTAGTGCTTTCAGCTCAGGAATTTATTTGTACAAACCAGAAAAAGCTCTCCTAGCACTCATTAATTTAACTGTGACCTGAAGGACAACATAGCTGTACGTGGTTTTGTTCCAGCATGTCCAGTACAAATCAGTCACATTCACATAGGTGATAATTTTGCTGCGAATTTGCGCAGAGCGGTTTTGTACGCAAGAGGTGCTGCCTGGGCTCTGCTCAGTGCGTTGCGTAACACTCGTACCCAGCCGTTCCGCCAAGCCGCCGTCACCCACCCTCAGTACGAAGCCAGGGGCCAGACAGCCACCGGTACAAAGAGCTTCGTGAGAGGGGGCTGCGGAGTGCAGGAGGCTGCCTTTGGGAACATCCGCATGGCAAATGCCCAGAAATGCCTGTACAAATTGGCCTTGGTCTTAATACGCCACACATTGCCCAGCAGCAGGAGCGCGACTGTATGTGCTGTTTTTGACTCTCCAGACCGGTAAACCTGTGCTGCAGGAACCGGCTGCCCTAGGTCAGCCTGTCAGTAAACTGAACAGAACTGGATACAGAGGGACAGAATGAGCAACCTTTCCCAGAGAGAGTGGTCAGCTTTTGGCCTGTAACCACCTGTTAGCGATAACTGATGCTAGCTTTTCTTTATATTTGATGACAAGAGCGGGGAGAGGGAATGAACTGAAGTACCCAGTTCCCTCATCTTCCACTGCATTAATGTTGTTTTGAACAAATATTGAGAATTTCACTGTGACTCAGCAAAACCACGAGCAATATTTGCACTGTCATATCATAACCGCTAAATAGTAAGTGTGCTTAATGATCGCGATTAAGCTGTGGGCTTATAGCCTTGCTCTTCCTGAACACTGACAAATAAAGTCTGTCAGCATTACTAATGTCAGAGCAGCGGTACGATCCACTAAAAAGCAGGTATTCCTACCTTTATAATGAAGGTGGACGAAACTGTTTATGTGCTTTGCTCAATATAGTTTGGATTGCTGTGACCAAGGAGTAAGATAAGAGAGCAATTATGAATGAGCAAGCTCTTGTAATGCCCTGCTAGAAACATACAATTGTTTCCATTGCAACACTGCAGCTGAGTAAGCACTATAGCACGACCTCCCCCAACCTGCCTAGTAATAGTCATCGTCCCCAGCGATGCTGCAGAGCAACACTCCCTCCTCACTCACTTCCTACCGAATGCACGTGTACTCAAGGCTTCTCCCTACCCGGCATCTCCCAGCGTGCTTGGGAAGTGGGGGTGACCAGAGCAACAGCAGTTCACCTTGCTGCAACCTCTCACCACGGAATTGATTATGTTCCTCCTCTTCAGCTCTGCAGAACCCTTCTTCTAGAAGGGGATGGATTCAGCTTTGGATCAATCAAAATATGTGAAGACCTCTGCTAACCACACATCGTCACTGAAGCGGATCCTTGAGCCAAGGGAGCACAGGTTGACAAGTCAGAGTTAACTTGAAATGTGCGGAGATGGAAGGAACAGAGATAGACTCATAGAATAGTTTGGGTTGGAAGGGACTTTTAAAGGTCATCTAGCCCAACCCCCCTGCAGTGAGCAGGGACATTTTAACCAGACCAGGTTGCTCAGAGCCCCATCCAACCCGGCCGTGAATGTTTCCAGGAAAGGGGCATCTACCACCTCTCTGGGCAACCTGTGTCAGTGTTTCACCACCCTCATGGCAAAAAATTGCTCCTTATATCTAGTCTAAATCTACCCTCTTTTAGTTTAAAACCAATACCCCTTGTCATATCGCAATAGGCCCTGCTAAAAAGTCTGTCACCGTCTTTCTCGTAAGCTCCCTTTCAGTACTGAAAGGCCGCAGTAAGGTCTCCCCGAAGCCTTCTCTTCTCCAGGCTGACAGGTTCCTGTCCAGCTCTGCACCCTGCAGAGTTGATGGCAATTCCACTGCCAAGACTGATGTCACCTGCAAGCTGCCAGAGCCATGTTGTGCAAGATCAGCTTGCTCACTCACTCCTCTGGACGCTCAGGACTTGACAATGTTTTAAGGCAAGAGGAAAGGGATTTTCTGAATCACTAAGGCCATTTTTTCCAAACAGGTTATGTAAAGGCAAACTTGTTATCTTTAATTTGGTTAAACTCATTTCTAGCATCATTTTGGGCATTGACATAAAAAAAACCACCACCCGCTGTTTTCTTTCATAAGCTTATTCTGATGCTTTTTAAGCACTCAAACCAATTGCTTTTTCTGAACACCACAGTATTTCATTGAGAAGTGATGGAAAATGTGGCGTCTCCTCTGTGAACAATCGACACACAGTGGCTGGTACCGAGTCAAAATGAAACTCGCTGTAGTACTTATTAACCCTACATAAAACTGTAAAGTACAGAGTGTCATATAGTAGACAAAGGGCAGAACGTGTATTTTGTTCTTAGTGTTCCACTGACTCAAAACCTGCCCTAGGTCACGGGGGTCACTTACTTACTACAAAGCTAAGGGAGTCCCTTCACAAGATAATGGAGAAAAACTATTATAAAAAGGAAAAACAAATTAGTAAATTGAACCATCTTTCTCTGTTCTTCTTACGCATCTATCCTGCTGAATGAACACTGTGCAGATCAGTCACCCCAAACCAGCTCCCCCCTCCCCGCCAGCTACAACAGTTAATTGGGCATGTCCTGGCAGCATGAAGCAAGGAGCCGACAGAAGCCTACCGAGATTAAGCCATTCACCTCCTCGCTCAGTAGAGGGAAGGAGGAAACGATTACCAGGGATGCTCCTGGTGTGATGCGGCTGCATACCAACAGTCTTCCTAGGCTGAGCCAAACGGCTGGGGGAGCTCATACACCAAAGCACGCGCTGTGTCCAGAGAAGGCAGCTCAGCCACTACCCACAGCCACCCAGCAAAGGAAGGGGACCTCTAATTAACACATCACTTTGGACCAAGTTAGATTTGATCTATATGTAGATAGGAAGAGAAGCACAGAAATAAAACATACGCAGACCTTATTTTGAAGTACCAAAACAAATCTGAGAGCGCAGATGACCACACAGCGCTCAGAAGAATGTCGCAAGGTGAAGTACTTGCCGTGTGAAAATGAATCTCTACTTCTGGCCTTTACCTCAAGGGAGTGGTCAAAAATGCCATCTCCACAACTAACTACCCTGTTGCTACACACCCCAACGTAAACACCGTGTCTCCAGGAGATAATCTTTGTAGGTAGTTAAAGGATCTACAGGTTGTCTCCTTTACTCTCCTTTAAGGTAGCTTACCAGGACACGATTCCTTCTCCCCTTCCAAGTGGGAATAGGCCCCTCCGTCAGAAAACCATGAAGATATTCTCTTCTTCCTGTTCCCTCCTGCCTGTTTCCCGTCCAGATCTCTTGCACTTTTCCAGTTGTACTTTCAAATAGTGTGCCTGTTCTGAAAAGACAATGCTGTGAAAACTTAAGCTAAAAAGCAGCTAGCACGGACTCTGCGGCAGGTTGCCTCCTCACGGGCCATGCCGGCCTGCGTAACACTTGCATGGTAAACGCTTCAAAGAGTCTTACGCTGTCGTTCATAGTACGCTTGTCTGGAAGCGTCTTCCCAAAGCAGCAGCAGTCAGCGCACTCACCTGCACAGCTCCCTTGTCCTTATCCAGACTGTAACCCTCAGAGCGTACTGGGAGACACTGTTCTGGCAAAACAACAAAGCAAGGCACTAAGCAGAAATCTTCTCTTCTCTTTTTTAAACATCTTTTTATTAGCACAGTAACAAATGCAGACTTAAGTAGCCCACAACATACAACCAATCCACTGAGTGACTCCTATTCCACGCCTTACAGTTAAACAGCTTAAGGTATTTCACTACAGGTTGCCGTAAGTCCTGATTAAACCCTTTATGCTTTTCACAAAGATAGATTGGCTTATAAAATAATACATTAACTACTTCTCATTTCATATATGAGGCCATATATCCACCTCTTCGTATCACAGATCATGAGATGACAATCTTTAAAAAGGATTTGTTAAATACCAATGTGCCCTCCATAGGGGAAAACAATCCCGACATCTTTTTACAAAAACAACTCCAAACAAAACGAAACAACTCCAAGAAACCCAACCCAGAACAAAATAATCCTCCCAAACCAAAACAAAAAGCAAAAACAGTGTGTAGAGTCTTGAAAGGACTTTTACATAAATGTCAACATATATACCTGTACAAAATTAAGCTGTTTTAATCTTTTACATATTGCAAGCAAACTGAAAACCAAAGAAGTCTAAGAAGTTTACATTCTTCCCGGTACTATATGTGAGCTAATATTGCTGAACTAATTACAGTCTTAAAATATGCTATTCCCAATCCTAGCTGTCTACTGTAGCAAGATACCTTAAGTTACAACAACAAAATCTTAGGAAATAAAAGACTGAATAAAATCTGTTATAGAAATACCCTACTCTTTACCAGCACCCTCCCTCCCCCCACCCCTCCAAAATCATAAGCAGCTCTTTCCATCACAGACGAATAATGTAAGAGTTGGACAAAAATCCAATTTATGTAGCGTATCTTTTGGTCCATTGTCTGGCCATTCTGTCATGCTCTGCTCTGTTAGTCATATACTGAGTGGCAATGCTTCCAACCAGGGGGTCAGCTGAAAAGAAAAGAAAGCAAACCACTCGTTTCAGCCAAGTTATTGAACAAAAACGTAAAAATAAAGCTGAAGTGTGAATGTAATATGAGGGAATCACACAGCTAAGGTACACTGCAACAATCTAAGCATACTGAATCGATGGTCTGTATCTTCATCGATCTGTGTGTATGTATGGTGACGTACTAATCTATTACTTAATAAAGAGTGAAATGCCAATTAAAGTTTTAAGGAGTTTAAAAGGCAACAATCCAACAGTCATGTTTTGCGTTATTGAGGACTTTCACCAGTTCAAGAGTTTCAGGTTTATTTTACCCCTTCTAAAAGTGCCTGGGACATACTCATTGCTAAGTGTACTTGTATCAACATAAATCTGCCTTCTAGGTAAGATCAGATCTCAATGAGAGGTTTTATTTTTCCAGAAAGGTTTATTTTTATTATATATAATACCGTGTAAACTCTGGTGTTTCTCTCACCTTTAGACACATCTAGAAACACAACCTGTAAAACTGACTTTGGAAACCAAGACATATTCCTCTTAACTGGTGTGGACAACGAACGGGTGGCTTGGAGAAGCAGCGAGGACTACTCGTGGCACAGCTGGTCACGGGTTTTAAAGGGATGGCGGAAAGGAAAAGGCTAACCCCTCGTGTTCAGAACTGCGCTTGCGGCTCTCGCAGCTCCGTTACTGCGTTACTGCAGCCCTACGGAGCGATGCAGAGCGTCCAGCCCTCGGCCAGCACCCGAGCGGGTGTGGAAGGGGCAGGAGGAGGGCCTGAGGGGCGGCGAAGGGCAGGGTCTGCCGCCTCCGACACCCCGGCCCCGCCGGCTGCCCTGCGGAGGGAAGCGCCGGAGGCCACAGCCCGCGGGGCGAGCAGGGCCGGGGCCGCGCAGGGGACTTACCCGGGTTGCAGTCTGTGAGGAGGGAGCAGATGGAGAGGAGGACTTTAGAAATGGTTAACGCCGGGCTCCAGTTGTCTTTTAGAATGTCCAGGCAGATGACGCCTTGGCTGTTGATGTTGCAGTGGTAGATTCTCGTCCGAAACGTTACCTGCGGGAAACGGCTGTCAGGCGGCCGAAAGCACGGCGGGCGACGGGAGCCCACCCGCGCCGGCGGGGAGCAGGCCACGACGGCCGGCCCGGCCAGCGGCCCGGGCCCCGGGCGACCGGCCGAGACGGGCCCGCTCCGCTCCGCTCCCCGGGCCGCTGCCGCCCTCTGGCGGCCCTTGGCGGGAGCGCGCCCGGGCCGGGCACCGGGCTGGTGGGGGGCGTCCCGGCATGGCGGCTCCCCGCACTCCCAGGCGCCGAGGAGCCGCCGGCCGGGTCAGACTCGGGCGGTGCGGAGGAGGCCCACGAACTTTACCGTCTGCTCACCGGCGGCGGGGGCATTCGCAAAGCGCGCTCGGAAGGCGCTCGCTGCGACGGGGCCTGGCTGCGGCCGCCTCTCCCGCTCCGACCAGCCCGCGCGCAGAGCTCGCCAGCCAACTCGCGTTTTCCCTGCCGTCTTTCTGCCCCGAAAAATCTTGCCTGCGACCCTCGCTCCCGCAGGCCGGGGGAGCAGGCACGGGGCGACGCAGCGACGGGGACCCCCGCGCCCGGCGTCCGCGCAGCGACCCCCAGGACGCTCCCGACGCACGGAGCGCGCGGGCCGCCGTCGGGCTCGGAGGGCCGTGACTTGTCGCGCGGGGGGACTTTCTGCTTTGCTCCTCATAAGCTGCCTGGATTTTAGATTAGAACGGGAAGCAAACGAACAAAGCAACACCCGAATCCCCACGCTTTTGCAGAGTGCGGGTGGGAACGGCAAAACGTCTGCAAGGGAGGGGAGACGCGTCCCCCTCCCACGGCTCCTGCAGCCAGCCGCAACTCCAAAACCACGGACCCCGGCTGCTTTCCACCTAGGGAGCCCTAGAGGCAGAGCAGGTAAGAAACCAACCCGACCTTCGTTTCCCAGCCCATCCGACCCTCGGAGGACCAGCGGCGATGACGCCCTCCAGCCGTGTGGAAGGCCCCGTACCTCAGCCCGAGCAGAG
The DNA here is from genome assembly GCF_030867145.1 of Opisthocomus hoazin. Taxonomy (NCBI): domain Eukaryota; kingdom Metazoa; phylum Chordata; class Aves; order Opisthocomiformes; family Opisthocomidae; genus Opisthocomus; species Opisthocomus hoazin. Next base: position 51,725,640 of record NC_134417.1, read on the forward strand.
GGTGGACCTGACTCGGCGGGACCTGCCCCAGCCCCTCCAGTTTAGGGTGAAAAAGGAGTTTGTGGCATTCACAGCTGCCTCAGGTTCCCGAGGAGCCCTCTGCTTGCCCAGCCCCACTGCTTGCTCAGGATTTCTCCATTTGACCTGCAGCTTTGGTCTCCTTCCAAAAAGGCTTCCAAATGTAGGTGAGGTAATAATTTTAACAGATTAAACACTTCCAGCAGGGGAAGAGTGGAGTATTTTCAGGTTGATACAATAAGGACCAAATTAACAGAGAGGTCAAGAGTTCTAATTTGTAAAGACAGAAAGTTGTTAATCCTGATTCTGAGCACAAAAGCTAAATATTCTGTAGGCAGTCTCTCAGTCCAGTTGGCTGATAACTGATAACAAAGCGTGACTCCTGTTTGCTTTTAAGAACGAGACTTCTTTATTATTATTCGTGAAGGAAGGGAAAGAGAGAAAGAAAGAAGGCTCCAATATATTTTCAGAACAGCCTGGTTCCTTCAGGAGTGTTAAGATATAATCCTTATATCCGGGTTATATCCGTGGCACCAAAAGCATTTTTCCCCAGTTAGAGGAGCTCTACCTAACCAAAGCACTGTGGGAAAAATCTAAATTTGTTTTCACTTAAGGAGCAAGTCAGAACTGGGATGGTGTTAGACACGTGTAGTCCAGCTGTTTGCCATTTACAGTTTTTGCTGATGGTACAAAAGCCAGCCGTGCAGGGAACCTAAATGAAACTGGGAAAGGAGGAGGAACTGGATGACCACTTACCAACAAACAAAAATATTTAAAGTAACTGTTCATTACACCTTAAAGGGGAGGGGGGGGGGGGGGAAATTACATGAAGCTATCAGATTCAGACCAAAACCAAGATAAACTGAGTTATTTAGAAGGTAGTACAATGTATTCAGGGTCAAGAGAACAGCATGTGGAACGGCAGAAAAATATAGTGTAACTGAACAATTCTTTGGAAATGTCCCACCTGAGATTACATTAATGCAGTAACTACACAGAGTTAAGCACAGCTTTTGAAAAGACATAAAAGAAGCTAATCTCAACCTTACCCTGAAGTGATAGCAGAGGTTAATTTACACAAGCAGCAAAATGGGAGTGGGGGGGAAGGAAGTGGTTAGAGGTTATTAATACAAATGATCAAAGCACACACCAGGTCAACAAAAGCTACAGTTTTCACCTCAATAAATGAAATCTAACCCAACTATAATGCAACCCTGGGGAAAATGTCCATTGTAATAGTACAGAAGAACAGCAATGATCTTGAGGACTAAGTCCTGAACTCTTAAATTCTAACCATACTTGTTTACTGGATTTTCCTGAATCCAGGCCCACCCAGCACGTGCCTGACTCAATTGCTATCTGAAACAAAGGCAAACCAGAATGCCACACAAAATGAGGAAACATAAAAGCAGAGAACAGATCAACGCTAACTTCTTCAAAGCGTTGCCTGGAATGCTCAATAAACGCAAAAGAACTCCACAGGAGAGAGAGTGTCTGTCCCTGTATCACTTTTCTCTCGCTGAGGTTCTTTGTACTGTGCAATGCATTTCCAAGTCAAATTTTAAGGCCTGTAATTTCTCCAGTCTCAAGTGCAGTAGTGCAGCCCCTCTTCATGTTCTTCCAGGAATCCATCAACATCACTTCCAGCACAACCCGCTGGCTCTCCTCTAGCAACATCCTCCTCCCAAAACTTTGCTCCAACGTACTGAATCAAACCCTCGGCTGGAGCTAGACCTGGTCCTCAAAGGCTGCACCCGCATGTCCTTCATCACACGCCTCTAGGATGCTCGTCAACCACACAGCGTTTGTCAACAGCGGCTGTGCCTCACCACCTTCTCTCATGCATATTCCCAAGGGAAGCCTGCCAGGACGACCAGTTTCACTTCACTTTATTTAAGCAGTTAAATCCTTTAATGACATTTAATTTTCAAGTTATGAAATGTGTTCTACTATAGGCACTTCACCGCGGGACAGCCCACAGCAGGGACTCCTAAGAATTACCAAAGACTCAAAGAGGCAGTGGAGGTTTTCTTCCACCGGTCTTGCAAAGCTTACCAAGAAAGATTCAAGGGAAACTAGTCCTTTCACTCCAGACAGCTTAATCTTTTCAGAGGTCAAGGGTTTTGAAATGACCGTCAAACACTCTACTGCTCTACTAGTGCTAATCATCAAAATGATACACTGGGTTTTGTGTCAACTAGCTGTTTATTTATTTCTTGACCTAAAAGACAAATACAGGAATTAAATACTAATTACATTAGTCCTACCACTTCCATACTTCCTACTCACAAACCATATTTATCAGTCACTGCAAGCAATTGGGCAATCTGAAATCAACAAATTAGTGGGAATAAAGCAGGAGCAATACAATAATTATGTTTTCCACATTATCATTGATTAACACTCATGTAGGTGTTCACACAGGAGCTGCTATAAGCATCTTCGGTTTAAATGAAGAACCTTTCCTTTGCTGAGAACCAGAAGTACCCAAGCAGCACAAGTACGTTCTATTAGAGCTCTGCTACGCTTCCTCCTATATCCCATCTCCATGTGACCGAAGCTATATGTATTTTAATTCCACACATACATGTGATTTGTAAACCAACTTGGACTCTGCTATATGAAAGAGACTCCATTTAAATGCAACACTGCTACAATACAAAGGGAATCTCCACTAAACTAGTCTTATAAGGCCTCACTAAGCAGTGCCTGTTTTTTCTTAATCCCACCCTTCTTTTAATCTGGGTGAGGGTTTAGATCCAAAAATAAATGCAAAGAGAACCCTGTCAGAGGCGCAGAGCAGAAAGCAGGGCTGAGCTGGAATGACAAAGCTGTATCTCTGGTTCTGCATCAGGCACCTTGGCATGTGGGGCTGTCTCAGTACCACTGGTAGTTATAACATGGTCTTGTGAGGCATCAGCCTGGATAAGCCTGGGACAACAAATGCTTCTGACTTGTAGCATAGAAAGCAAAGATGTAGCAAAGCACACACGGGAAGGTAGAAGCTCCCTCTTTAAATGCTTACCGGGCTCATGATATAAGATACTGCATACAGTTGAGTGGACAATAAATTATCCAATGCAAACTAATTAAGCCAAAATAATTAAAAACTGTTCTGAACTGAATTAAACTCTAAGACAGGACACAAGAGAACCACCTGTGCTGCCAGAGAACCTCCAAAGAAGGATGGACAGGCGCCAGCAGGAAATCACCAGAGATGTCCCAGGGCAGACCATGCTGCTCATGAATCGGAGCCTTAGCTTAGGGGTAGAATTTCAGGTCCTGTTAATACTGCCAGAAACCCTGAAGTCATGCTAGCAAGAACAGTCAAACAGTTTCCTTAATTTGGGAAGCTTGCATTAATTTGTCTGGTGTGACTAATTAGCATTGTCTCTGCTGAAATGGACTGATGGCCTTAACTATGGCAAGTTCTTTCCACTGCAGACTCGACCACAGTCTGAAGATGGGGCAGTCACTGGCCGTTATCTCACCAATGCAACGACTTTTCAGTAGAAAGCTAAACATGCACATAAATGCTTTCAGATACAAGGCAAACATTAAGTGTGTACACAACCACCTCTTGTAACCCAACACACTTCCTCTGGCCAAGTACGTGAACCACAAGGTAACATTTACTTGCACCAGTATTTGCCTTGCAGCATTGGAACACAGCAACACTGGAATATGAGAGCTACACAAATATAACACACCTACAGAGAAAGTTTGTTACTGTGCAAGTAGGTGAACAACAGCAGTAGCCAACAGAACTGAAATACTACTTTGTGGCCAAAACACACATAACTGTTACACTTGTGGCAACTGAGTGGTTTGAGAAACAAGTATTTGTATCCTTTCTCCTCTCCCCAAGTTTATTTACTTTTCAGTTTCTCAGTCCTGTCCCAATGCTTGCACTAATTGCTTAGGACCTCTTAGAAGCAGGGAAAAAGAAAACAAGCTCTAGAACAGTGATCAAGAGGACTGGAAAAGCTGTTAACACGAGCTAATAGAAACCAGTGTAATGGATGAAATGAGCTTAAGCTTGTTCTTAAAGAGAGTGGCTTTCAGACGAGCTGCATTCCATTAATTCGCTACTTTACAGTCTCGTGTCAGCTACAGGTCTCTTACCTTTGGAGGCTTGAAAGGATATTCTGGTGTAAATGTGATGTCAAGGAAGAAAACACCTCCCTCATAGACTGAACCTGGAGGTCCCAGAATGGTTGATCTCCATTCGTAGATGTTATCACCTTTGGGGCCAGCGCTAAGAGATAAAAAAAAAAAAAATCAAACAGTTTAGGAATATTGCCACAGTTCAGATACATTTGACCTTTTACATTCTTCAAAGTACAATATGGAAGAAAGTTTTTAGTGTCGCACTTCATACACCACTTGAAGTAAAGACAGGGATAAAAAGTAGATGGAATGCTTCCAAAATCTCAGAAATCTTACTGGGACTTATCGGTGTTCCAGACTATTTAGCAAAGCTGAGGAACTAGAGGTGTGGTATGGTTTTCAGCTTCTCTCTCCTGACATTTGTAAGAGCAGCATTGCCCAGAACTACTTCTAAACATGCTACACAATCTCAATATAACACAAAAGTGAAGTTTCAAAGAACTGTTTCCTACTGTATTTCAAAAATGGATGCTCCAGCTCAGCCTTAACAGAACTGCACCACAAAGACCATACTAAATAAAATAAGGACTTATGTTGATTTTATTTATCTTGTGTGTTCTTTAAAATTAAAACATATTCCTGTAATATTGCTAAACCAAGGTTCATTGCACAATTGAATGAAGCCAAATACATGGTGATACTCCTAAAAGTCAAACTTTTCTACACCAGTTTCTGAAATGAGGCCACATGAACACATACCATTGATATTATTTGTATTGTAGAACTGCTTTTGTTAGGGGAATTAAAATCCCTGTGTCAAATTAAAACACTGCTTTCTCAAATCACCTTTGTCTAATTCTAGATTCTCCCCAACCTGCCAGCAGCTCGCAAGAGCAGTACAGACTAGAGGTGTTGCAGAACACACACGCCTGCTTGTTGAAAATTAGTTTTACTAAGATCCTCAGACACTTGTATTCTGTAGCGTGCCATATGTCACCGAGTATTTATAAGCACAGCTCAACCTATAAAGCCATTAACAGTTCAGCACTCCATTGCTATCTTTCCTTCTGTGCTGCTACAGTAGTATTTTATCTGTAAGATGCCAGAGCTGAAAACTTCCTTTGCATACAGGGAGGTGCTGACACAGATTTTCCCATCATAGATGTGCTATGACTTTGGAAATCTCTTTTACCCTTGTTCGGTAAGGGGCAGGATTTTAACATCCCTAATATAATGAAACACAGCCTTGCTCTTCTTTCCTCATTCTTTTAACAAGGCTAATATAAGACAGAAGGATAACAACAACAACAAAAAGGCTCTTCTCATATTATAATAATTATGGAGCAGTATTACTAGAGAGGGAAGGCAATCCAATAAATTCAATATATACATGACAATATGCATTTGATTAATGTGAAGGGAACCAGAGTAATTGCTAGGTGTTAGTAACAGTGTTACAAATGGAAACACAATTACAAAACCATAATTTCCCAGTGTAACAACAGGGATCAGACACATGCTTTTTTCCCCTGCACTTTGCAGTACTGGTGAACATGTTCTTCACAGCAGGTGAATCAGGGGAGAGAGAGGGAGTTAATTCTGTTATCAGACCTAAAATTTTATTTTCAGATTAAAGTAAAAGTTCACAATATGTTGGTGCTAAACAGTTGAACAATAGCAAAGCTACAACTAAAAGCATGCTTCCAAGGGAAGGAAAGCAGGTAAGAGAGCAGTAAAGGCAGACAGGTTCTCTGCAAAGCAAGGCACCAGCCACGAGGGAAAGATTTCTCTCCTCAGAACACAAAACCCCGCGCAGCTCAAGATTGGTACTAAATTAAAGTAAAAGCCGTTCCATCCTGAAGACTCCTGGCATCCCGCTCCACCTTAATGACTTGTCCCTGTCCTGTGCAGGTCTATATATCTGGGCACTCAGTACTCTCCAGCTACCACTTGTGTATTAGGCTGGAAGAGCGTTGTATTTCGATGGGAAGCTCTACCTCTTGAAAGACACCAGCTTAACCGTGCAAACTTACTGAAGACGACTCTCTGGGGCACCCTCAGCCACCACTCCAAGGAATCACCGCTTTATGTAGGTATTAGCAACCTACTGACACACAGCCATTACTGCAAGTTGCTCCGGTGATCATCCTCCCCTCCCTCCCCTAAAGATGGAGCTACTGAACCGAACAGGCACTTGAGCTTTGTTAGCGCCGATTTACTGTTGGAATTTATATCACGAGAACTGCCCGCTGGGAGCACTTCAGCACTCCAAAAATGTGATGTGCGATTAGCACTGAACACAGCCCTCTGAACCAACGAGAAATATCTCAACATTTTGCATTTTATTTCCAGCTTCAGCCCAAAGGACTGCCAATAAAAAAATCCCACAGACTCACAAAATAATATATTATTATTTGTAATAGCCTTAGAAATCTCTTGTATCCTATTAGGTTTCCAATTAGAGCTATCACTGCATACAAGTAATATACTGCTAGACCTCCGTATAAAAAGAGCGTAACATCTTTGTAAAACATCAGTAAGCTTTAACAGTGATGTACTAAGCTTACCCTTTAAGCGTTTCATAATTCAATTAACAGAGTGAAATAGCTGAAGACGTCCAATTCTTACATATTAACATTGATTTCTTATAAAGGAAAGACTGAAAGAGGAAGATGCAAGTCAGTTTCCGATTGCTGATTCAATACTACTTGCATTTAAATTAGCATTAGGTAATATCAAGCAGCTTAAGAAGACCTAGTGCTTAATAGAAAACTGACGATACTGGACCACAGCATAAGTGTGGCGGCATTAACTTTTGGTCGAGATATAAAAACTGCCAAAGGTTAAAGATTACATTCTTTGCTTAAAATTCTTGCAATTATCTGCTTCAAAAAGAAATTCACTGATGCATAGATACAGGGCTCAAAGGCACAGCTGCCACCTTGCCTGATGTGTGTCACCGCTGCTCAAATTAAGTGTCCAGATCTACTAATGCAACATTTTGAAGCTGTCCAACATATGAACACGGGGAAGACAATTTTAACCAATTAAATAGAAATTGTTTCCACTGGAAGACAAGAGTATGAGAGCAACAACTTTCTGTATTGAACTCAATAGCCTATAACCTCTTCAATTCCAAAGAAAGAAATCAGACAATGACCAGTAACACCAAGCGAAAGATGACATCTGAAAGAGAACTGAAAAAAATACCGTATCAGGCAGCATGTGTTACACAGCAGGGAAACTGATATCTCTTTCCCTGGAAAAACAGCGATATACTCAGTGAAGATGCGCTGCACCCACTGTAACAGCTGTTTCTGATCATCCCAAGTTGCTGCCAGCTTATCCTCTGGGCAGACGTTACGACAACAACGCCCAGTGCCAGGGTAGCTTTTGTTCAGAGACACTCTCCCTTCCCAAGTCTAGAAGCGGCACTCTGAATCCTGCTGGTAAAGGCCGGGCAGAGAGAAAGTCTCGGCAGAGATGAGACCAAGCTCAAAGCTCTGCCCACGCCCCGTCCCAACCAGCCTGGTGTCACTTTGGGAAAACCTCATCTTGCTCTGCCTCTCTTTGCTGGCAGGCGTCATGTTGCTTCTCGATATAAAAACCAAACAGGCAAATTAGAAACGCCTGCAGCAGAGGCTGGGGAGCAGAATGGTGCCTAGGTAAAGCAGCTGCATGGTCAGATGCCTTGCAGGACTGGGCAACTGAGAACACAGGACTGCCTCAGAGATGAGGTGTTCATGGAGAAGACATGCATGCACCTTTTCATGTATTGAAAAGGCTGAAACGACAGATACTCTGCAAGAACAGCCAGCCTGTGGCTTTTTCATGTTAAACCAGCCAGACACAACCTCCACCTCAGGCATACATTACGTGATATCACTCTGATATTTTTGGTGCACAAACTCAGCTCAGCTTCGAGGAAAGGCATGATATTTTGGTGTTCACCATACACAGCTAATGTATGAAAATCCCTGGGAACACACCGTTGGTACTTTCCAGGAGAATGACTCATAAAGCGTCCACTGTTTCTGTCAACTTGCCCCCACATTTGGAAACTACCTACTCCTATCTAGGAGTGGACCAAATGATGACATAAGCTTTTCCTCTAGTGAAAATATAGCCTGGTGAATACTTTAGCTCCTCTTCTTTGAGATAAATAACACACACAATAGCAGATCACTGTAGTGACGAATGAATCAAAATCTGTTGATGCTACGGACACTAGGTTAACACCCTGACATACCAAAGCTGCGCATATTCCTTTTAAAAGCCAACTAATTTAGCAGAGTAGTTTAAAAATGCCTGAGATTGCCATCCGTCAAGGTGATGAGAAGAAGGGCAATTTCACCGTGTGCTGAAGTAAGTAACAGCTAATGAAAAACTACAATAAGTTTCAGCTAAAACCGCAAGTAACAAAACCATGAACTGATACTCCAACTACTCCGCATCCCCAGATGCTCTTTTTGAGGCTATTTTGCCCTGAACAGGAAGAGTCTGATGCAAGAAGCTAAGCTGTTTTGAAGTTGCACACTTGTGGAAAATAAATATAATTTCCAAAACCACTGCAGACATGACCTTTTCTAAGGGACATAGCTCAAATCAGAAAGCAAACATCATACTAACGGCACATGGGAATTCCAAGGTGGCAGAGAATCTAATGATCTCCGGTGTAAAGCTGTGCCGTTACAAACTGATAGCAACATCAATTTTTTTGTTGTCGTTTTATTTTGTAGTACGAAACAGTGAATGACTGAACATGGAATTGCATCTTGGTCATATACACATCACCTTACTAGGCAACTTCAGCAAATACTTAGTTGACTGTTAGGAGGTCCCTTTTTTCCTTTAATTTTTTCACTTCTTTTTTCTTTTCATTTTCTTTGCTCTCTCTCTTTTTTTTTTTTTTTTTTTTTTTAAAAGATGCATGCCCAACATGCATTAGAAATGTTGACTGCCAGGGAGGCAGCACATCATACTCACATGAAGTTCTGGTGCACCTTGATTTTCCCTCCTAATTTGCCCCACTCCTGACCTGAGGGTAAATACACTTTCTTTTCTTTTCTGACAGCCCACACCGAGCTTGCTCACCTACATTGTTCAGCTGAATCTGGTGCAGAGATTGCAAAAGTACCCCAGAAATCCCAGATCACTGGGGGAGGCAGGTGCAGGGTCTACAAAGAAGCAGGACAGCTCAGCTAGCTCAGCCGTTGAAAAACACACGCGTATAAAATCCCTCATTCAAAGAAATCTTGCTCTACAGATCTTTAAGCAAGCTGTGTTAAAAATGAGAGTGTCAAAGAACAGAGTTAAAACCAACCAGACAAAAAACAGCTAATCCTTTGGCTACAATGTCACTTCAAAAACTTCATATTAATGCATAGCTCTAATTTTAGAAATAAATTGTCACATTCTGCACATGCTTTAGCTACCAAAATGTAATATTCTTATTACTATGGCACGGAGTCACCCCATTCACAGACAGGCCCCTACTATGGTAAGCATGCTACAATGCAATCCAAAGACTGGTGTACACAACTCACAGAGGTTTTTCAGTTGTAAAGTAAGCATGAAACCGTTACACAGTTACTAGGCAGAAATTCAACCAGACAAGACAGAAGTAGTCAAAAGGATACCCTGAGCCATCCATTTAATTGCCATTTTTCAGTCAAGTAGTTCAGAAGTGGGATATAATTTTTTTGCTTCCCTTTTTTAATCAAAGAGTAGAAATGAAAGGAAAACAAAGAAAAAAAAAAATCACAACAGAACAAAACCCCTCCTGAGCAACCATGGAAAGTTAAAGGTAACATACTGAATTATCATGTAACTATGTGAATCAGTGATATTTTTTGCCCATTGGCATTATACACAGCCAAGCTTCTCCTCTGTGTTAACATTAGCTAAAAACGATGGATTGACCATAGGTGAAATGCCTACAAGCTCAACGAGAGACAGAGGGAAAAGACAGCAAGAGAAAAAGTCGCAGCTGGCTTTAATTAAAACGTAAGCAGAGAGCAAAGGAGGGAAAGAAGAGGTAAGTGAGCAAATATGGAACATGTGATCATTGCTACAGCAATACAAACCATAAAATTGTGATAACAAAACTTAATTCTCCTTCTAATGCACATTCAGGGGCATGGTTTTCAAGTACAAAGCAGTAAATATTATTTTGCTTGTAACTCACTGAAGGTACTGTATTTTCTGTGTTAAATTTACAATGGCAGTCACAATATTATTGCAGAAGGGTAAGTACCTTACAAATCCCACCACATTTGTAACAGAGAAGATCATGCATAGAATTTCTGTTTTAGCATCTGGGAAAGCTTTTCCCTTAAGTACCAGACTATTGTAAAATTGTGGATGGGGGTTTGAAAATTTGCACAAAGCTTAAACTGGAGGATAAACGGTGCAGAGAATTACATTCTTATGAGGTTAAAAAAGGAACTAAACTAACTAGCTCTGATAATGGAGCAGATAAGGTGTTATGCAGGGATTTATGAGACTTCAAGGAAAACTGTTTCAGGGGGATTTCTTTGTGGGAAGAAGAAAAAAAAAGACAAGGTTTTCCAGTTTATATAAAAAATACTTGGCAATAGGATCACACAACAACTAAGAGCCTTATTGTTGCCAAGATCTCACTCTTCTCAGTTACAACAGGAAGAGAAATGCCCAGGAGTACTTGCAAATTTAGCACCTTCACCTGAAATATTTCAGTCTCTGCAAAATATTACGGTGGAGTTACTACTAAACTACTTGGTGAAAACGTCAGCCCTCTTGAATAATCTCACTGCAGGGTTTGATTTTTAAACGAGGCTTCAAAGATTTAAAATAAAATCTCAGTTAACAGGGGGGTCAGAAGGAGACTTGCGATATCCTCGGGAGTGTGCTGCAGCTCTATTTAGTTTAACAATAATCACTTCAATTTAGGAGCAAGTCCTCATAAAAAGGTTCAAGAGAAATTAATACATTTAGCATTGGTTCCAAAACTGAAAATAAATCCAGCCTGCTCAGCTGTCGAGGGCTTCCGTTTTCCTTTGCAGTGGCTTCTTCCTAGCCTTCTCCATATCAAAGCACTGGAAATTTGTCCCACTACAGGCAGGAACATTTTCAATGTCCAACAGGACTGCAGAGGCAGACTTTCTGCAAGTCTGTGGGTTTAGTATGTACAGTATACAAATACAGAAAATGCCAAACTAAGTAGTCAGTGAAATTATTTTCATTGTATGCAAACCTGTTTTCCTTTTCTCCTCTTAGTTACAGTTTGACACCATGACCAAAAATAAAATAAATTATACTGGCTTATATTTGACCTTGCATCTCCCATTAAATAATACACTGCAGAAGAAATAATAAAACACATGGGGAAAGAGTAGAAGAGCATCTGACTTGCCTAACAATTAGCAATGGCTTATTTAAAATGACAAGAAGATGTGATGGTAGAAACTGTGCTCTGCCAACTTAACCTTGTGTTATTTTCACATCAGATTCCTTCCTGCCATTTGTCAACTGGATTATTAGCTGCCAACACGGGGATAGAAATTCCTTCACATCATCAGACCTCATTTCCAAATTTAGTATTTATGGCACAGATGAGTAATTTAAATTTGGTAAGTAAAACTAGGTAGTTTCACAAAAGCAGCATTTTTGCAACTACACCATTTGCTTGGGGCCTCCTCACATTCCAACAGGTTTTTGGAAGCTAGTGTAGAAATACAACTAGTAAACCTACTTGTTTCTGTAATTTTAATGCTTTCCTAAGGCAAACATACTCTCAGAGTGGTTGCCTAGCATCAAATTGACAGTCCTGTATTTACAGACAATAAAAGACAATCAATACTATTAATAAATACGAAAGTTCTTGTGTCACTAATCTCAAATGCGGCGTATACCTCAAGAGAAAACAAAAGCTCTGCTTCCTCCTGGCACTTATTGGGACATAGCAGGCTCTTCATGCAAGCAAAAGATACTACCCCCTCCGACAACAAAACAGTTTCATAATGCCCCTTTCCCTGCCACATGCAGCCCTAACTGTGCTACATTAAATGATCAGGGGGCTCTCCCCTAAATACCATGCTTTATCCATTAGGGAAAATAGAAACCCACCACAATTAATTTGCCACTCCAGAATCAAGCTGGGACTTACATCTGTGTTTCTGTCCTCCATACCCATCTCTTGTCCTCTCCATATCAGTGTGGGAATATGAAAGATAGTCTCCACAAACACATAAAAAAGCACAGCACATCATAAATATTTAGGCGCCCTGTAGTGCATCAAGTAAAGCTGCCAAGTTTGGCCCCACGCGATCTGGAGGCTTCTGTCTCTTCAAAAGTTGCTTGCCCTGTTTGGGGGGTGGCGATGGTGGAAAAAGGATCCCACCTGTTTTGTAAGTTCATCTATCCAGCATTGAGATAACACAGTGGACTGGTTATCTTGGACTTTATCATCAGTTTGCCCCATTGATTTCATTTTAACTAGTAATTCTGCAGATCAAGAAATACATATGCTAAATAACTTAGGTCGAAAGGGCAAAGGCAGCTGCAAACCAGCTTGGGAAAACTGGCCCCAGAAAGTCGAAGATGATGTGTGACACTTGGCGAGAAGCCCCTGCTACGCTGAAAACTGAAGGCAGACAAGACTCTCATAACTTCCTCAAACTATTGAGCACATGGTTCTTGTGGCTTCAACCAACTGTCTCCTCAAGCTACCTTTCTTACTTCCATGGGGAGGAAAAGGCTTATTCTGAAGAGGACAGACAATGCATTGCCAGACCAGAGATACGCTACCATCTCTCTTGCAGCGAACTACAGGAACTCTGTTTAAAGTCTGTACCCAGAACAGATGATGCAGTATTTTAAGACTGCTCGTTTATATGCAACTTCAAGTTTTCCAAGAGAACATAACCTAAGGAAAAAAATCTGCTTATATATCACATGCTCCGAAACTGATCCGCCTGTTCTACCACCTACCAGCCGACTCACCCTAAAAGCAACTAAAACAACTCCGTCAGCCAATCAGCACCAACAGCGCCTCTCTCCCACTAGATCAAGGATAGGTAGAGTCAACATTATGTAACTACAGCACCAGGTCATCCTATTATCTTGGCTTTGCATCATTCTGTTGCTTCCCATCAGCATACCAATGCTGATACCGATAACATTATGCTGCTAATCAAAATCTATTAAGTTTTGAAGGACGTATCTTAATGATTCATGAAATCTAGAAAGAAAATGTCTAATCTGGCTGTCTTCCCCTTCTCCTTTACCTACGTTAAACTCCTTACATTAACGTCCTTTCCTTGCCATCCACTAAACAAATCAAGATCACTGCATTTGGATGAACCCGTTTCACTGCAGGTGATAACAGTAAAATTGAACAAACCACCCAGCACCAAAACAAAATTTGGTTACTCAAAACACCAAAAAAATGTTATCAGTCATGCTGCACTATCCAGAATATCACTTTACCGATTTTCACAATTCTAAACTATCAAAGTTGCCTACCAGAAAAGTCATTTGAAAATGCTGCCTTTGAGTTTTGAAACTTTAACATGCACAGACTAGAAATTTTATCTGAGATCTGAGCTGCGAGTTTACTATTTTTTAAGTAAAACAAGATTACCTACACTTTAATATAGCACAGCTGCTAGCCAACTATATAGCAGTCACTAAAATTGTTTCTATACCACTGCAAGTTGTTCTCATTAATAACAATTGCAAACACAAGCCAGTCACAATAGCTAATGTGGGTGTCAAGAGGATGGGGCCAGACTCTCTTCAGTGGTGCCCAGCGACAGGACAAGGGGCAATGGGCACAAACTGAGGCACAGGAAGTTCCGTCTGAACATGAGGAAGAACTTCTTCCCTCTGAGGGTGACGGAGCACTGGCACAGGCTGCCCAGGGAGGTTGTGGAGTCTCCTTCTCTGGACACATTCAAGACCCGCCTGGACAAGGTCCTGTGCAGCCTGCTGTAGGTGACCCTGCTTCGGAAGGAGGGTTGGACTAGATGACCCACAGAGGTCCCTTCCAACCCCTGCCATTCTGTGACTCTAATCAACATTTATTGTAGCAACTACATATGTAAATATTAGTCTGAAGCTGACATAAGGGCAAAATCTTGAAAAAAAAAAAAACCAAACCCAAACCAAAACCACAAAGCAAAGCAAAACCAACAACAATCTTTCAAGGGATTTAAAAACACAAATCGGCTTTTGACTTCTTGACACCTTTTTCACATGCATAAGGATAACCTGAACAGGAATGTGTGGTGGCCTTCTGAAGTTTTGGGTTTGTTTTATTTTAATTTGTTTTTAGAGTATTAGGAACATTAAATTTAATCCACATTAGGAGCCGCAAGAGTACTAAGCAGTGCTCTTAAATAATGTATACAGTTTTGAGGCCAACTTGCATGCCTTAACTTGAAAAGGCAGATATAGTCCTTCACAAATTATCTTTTTTCTCCAGAACCCTATTTGGCAATTGACCTTAAGTAACTTCCCCTCAAAGTGAAAAAAAAAAACCAAAACAAAACCTCACGTTGTTGACTGTCAAACTTCCCGATGCCTTCACTTCATGACATTTCTCTCTGAAAGTCTCTCCTGCATGTAAAGAAGCCTTAAAGACAACCAAGTGCCAGGCAATAAGAGTTTCAACTTACGGCATCGCATCACTTCTACCTTTTATAAAAAGCACGCCACTTTCACACACATAAAAGCCAGCACGGGTGTCTGCTCCTCCCTGATTTCCACCCAAGAGAGAAGACTTAGCAGCAATTTAATAAGCTGGAAAGACAACCACCATGGGTGGCAGTTAAGTCCTGCTGACAGAGGTCTGCAGCAGGTGGGTAAAAGGGAACTGCCAGGGAGCACAAGGAGTCCAGGCGTCCTCCTCAACATCACTCCTGGTCCCACACGGCTTGGAACCTTTGCTCCTTCAGCTGATCATTGACATTCTCAGATTAAACTAAGTTTCAGCCTTTTGCTGTCATGAAAAAAAAAAAATCATGCTAAGTTTACACTGTAATTAGCTGGAAACACTGATGTTAAATAATACTTCAGGTATGTTCCCATGATCTGAAGGCTTTTCTAGTCATTAAAAAAAAATATGTATTTTCCCCATAAGCTTCTTGTGCAACCGATGAAGTTCGCAGAGAAGGATCTTTTATAGCATTTAGTAAAAATTTGCATTTCTTTATTGGATGGTGTTAACAATTTAGTTTCTAGCAATGCTCGCATGAGATTTTCTATTACATTTCATAGAGACAAAAGGAGGAAAACACACCTCACAGACACATGCAATGTTTCAGAGACAGCAGTCTACATTTTCTAACCTTTTAACTTGAGTGGTGTTAAAAGTGACACCTTAAAGCAAGAGTGACAAGATTAGGAGAAAGTTCCTGGGTATGTTTTGAGAGCTGTGCATCAGTTTTGTTATGCTGTAACCATTTCTGTACAGACACCAACAGAAATTAACCGGCATGCCTACAAAACTTTAAAACTGACACAGATGTACCCTTTGCACCTAACTTTACACTATTATTTTCTGAAGAAAAACTGAATACGTTACTTACAATTAGGCACAAATATGAACCCAGCATAACAGCATACAGTAGTATGGCAAAACACCCAGAAGAACTGACAGCCTTAATACCTATGCTTGACCATCATGTTACACACACAGCAACATAAGAAGAGAAATAAATCTATCACTAGCTACAAATCACAGGGGTTTAGGGTATGAAAGTAGGGAGAAGCACTGCAAGAACAAAGAAAAATTATTTGTTCTCAGTCACTACAGCTTTATTCACTTTGATTTTCTCACTAAAAGGCATTTCAAATATTCCTCCTAGTGAAATAAAAATGTTCAAACAGCAATACGTTCACAATGTAAATATATTTACACTATTTACATTATGCTGGAATATTCCTCGGCCAGTCTAGGTAATCCCATCTGAACCGTCAGGATAAAATAATGAAGAGCTATTTATTCATTTAAGTTTCTATGCCAAGTTCTCAATACAGAATATCAGTAAATTAAACCCCTAGTGTGCTTCATAAATCAGTAAGAACAGATGAATTCCAAAGGCAGCTGACACTCCCATCATTAACACAAACGTTTAATAATTTTTTATTTTATATTGGGCTCTTAATAAAATGTAATTAAAAGTCATGATGAGACAACGCTTTTTCCAATTAAGGGAAACTGAAAATCGTTCTCTTCTGCTGAGCTTGTGCCTGTTACAGAAGAGTAAAACAGATCACACATAAAAAATCATCCCAATGGTAGTATCATTCACACAGTAGCAAACTAACCAATACTAAAATGATTTTTTAATTCACTCTGTACAAACATAAGTAAAACTACATGTCACACTTGTAACTTTCAAGCCATGAGTTAATGATACCACCCACGTGAAATTTGCTTATACAAAGTCATCCTTAAGTTTAAGTACTGGAGTAAGACACCAAAGCACGTATGCACTCCTTTTCAGCTTTACAACTCAATTCTCCGAGATGGGTATTAATTTGACAAAAACAATACAGGAAATACTTTTGGAAATTACTCTTAACAGTGCTTTTGTCACATATATATGTGTGGGTGTATTTCATAAGGCACAAAACCTTTTATAACATGACTTAGAAGGATTGCTTTCTAAACACAGTTTTCCCCTACAAAACAATGTTAAAACAAAGCTCAGTCCACGCATTATCATAACAGAATTAGTATTACTGCAAAGCCTTTGATCACAGGTCAAATGCGAATTTTGTCACAGAACTTTGTTCCTCTGCTAGCTTATCAAAAGAAATACAGGAAATCACCAGGCTGGATCAGTTCTGAAGTCCACCTGTTCCAATGTCTTGGCTCTGACTGGTTTACCAGTGTCAAGTGGGGCAGAGATGAGCATCAGAAGGCTCCTGTCAGGTCTTCTGCTTTCCCTTACCTTAGTAAGATCCTCAGCAGCAACTGATTGAGCCTCAAAAACAGGTATCTGTTTCCCTTCTGAAATCAGTATTGTGAATAAGCTGCAGTAATTCTGTCTGGTTTTGCCCTCCATAGAAGTCTGAGTCTTTTTGAAGCTTGCTAAATTCCTGACTTCAGCAATGTAATACAGCACGGAATCCCTATGCCTAATTTCATTCTGTAAAAATTAAATAGATTTCTCTATCTTTTAATTTCATTCCATACGCCTTTGTTCTTGTATTAGAAGACAGAGGAAAATAAGCTTCCTGTCTATTTTCACTAGAGAATACAAATAAGGAAAATAAATAGTCTATTTTCTAAAGGAAACAATCCTTGTCCCCTCACATGAGAAATCCTCCAGTTTCTTTTTCAATAATTTTCACCTCCGCTCTCCAAAATTCACATGCTCCTCCAATACTCTTTTTGAGATAGAGTGGACAGCATTACAACAACAGTTGATGGACAAGACATTACTTCGTATATATCTATGTTAAGCCTTTTTGTCATTCACCTGCCAGAAAACCCTACTGCCCTTCCTTTTTCAAAATGGGAAGATTTCTCTCCATAGGCATGCCCTTAATGAGCACTAGGCCAGTAAAGAATAAGTTTCTTCCCTACTGTCAAAGCAAGAATTTTGCAGCAGACCATGTGTTGTTAAAAGATCTGTCTTAGCAAACACATTTATCAAGTGCCTTTCTAGAAGCCAGTACTTCTGTACCAGTTTGGGGCAGTTGAAGTCAATGACAAAACTCCCGTCAAATTCAGCAGAACAAATTCAAATGCAATGCAGGGCAGAGAAATCTCTTTTGGGAATCTGGAAAAAACCAGCAGTTACTGCAAAAGCCAGATTGCTGCAAAGCCCTTTGATTGGGGGTTTGCTTCATCACACTTAGCCCAGTCAGTAATTATGGCATTCCTCATTCTCACACTTACTGTCAGCAATGAATGCTTTTGAAAGCATCCTTGCTGCTTCTGCATCCTGTAAAAAGACAAAATATTGTATTCTTTATGGAAGAATAAACTCTAACAGCTTGTTATCAACCAGTGATGCTGCTGAGCATCTTAGAAACAGGCAACAAGCTTTGCTTCTGTCATTAATCTGACTGTAGTTTTTAGATAATTACAGAAGAGCAGAACCTTACAAAGGAACACACACAGCTCTGCAGAGGGCTGAACTCCTCTGCAGGAGACATTTTCAGGTTCTTTCCTTTAAAGCCACATGATTTATTCAAGTTGCCTTTCCTAAACTCCCAATAAGAGAACCTGAAGACGACGAATATTTTGGCGAATGCCCAAGGATTTCTAATTGTTTCTCTTGTGCTTTTGCTCAACTACTTTTTTATTTTCTTTCTTATACTACAGATGTGGGTTTGTTGGTTTTTGTTCATTTGCTTGCTTTTTTTTTTAAAAAATAAGCTTTATCATATCAAGGTATTTCTCCTCATCAGCCTCAGTGTGTAGGAACTGTGTGGTTTAAAGCCCTGCCGAGATTTGCAGGCATAAATGTCAACTACAATAGTCAAACCTTTTAACATATTTATTACTTCACTCCTGATATTTTTCCACTCTGTGGAATTAATTCCATAACTTGAAGTGCCACTTATTAAAAAGCCAAGACATGGTAAAGAGCCTGCTACCATCATCACTTCCTTTACAGAAATATAGTGATTTCACTCATCACAGCATACTCAAGTTTAATCAACGTTGTGGCTCTTGCTCTGTGTAGGTATTAATCATTCATAAGCCCTTGGATTCTGTTGCTCACTTTGTAGGTCATTTCTGTAGGCATTCCCGTGCAACCTGATCAGACACGATGCATAATGGTCATTCCTGGGATAAGCTGACATAGAAAGCGATGTGGAAAAGGGGTATAGAAAGGGACAAAGAAAATATGTGAGGGGGATATCCAGTCCCAAAGAGATATACGACAGTAGCGTTTGTGCACAAGTGGACGGAAGGAGGGAGAAAAAGACTTGCATATGTACAAGCTGGGATTGGACAAAAGGATTTCCACGCAGCGCTCAGAATTCAAGTAAATTTTAGTGCACAGGTAAGTTTAATTTGAAGGAACACAAAAAAGCATAATCTTCTGATACAACATCTCAAGATAAACTTGCTTAAGCCTAGAATCATAGGTTTAATTTTGCTCCAGAATCACCATAATTAATAAGACTAACCTTGAACATTCATGATAGCCACATCCCTGCCCAATTCTGTTTCAACTCCTGTTATGTTCTTGGCCTCAATAATTTCCTGTGACAGTAACTCCCATAGCCTAATTATATGTGTGAAAGAAACATATAATGCCTTCCTTTTATTACTCTTATATTTGCCACCTTTGATTTCAATAGAACATATCTCTTTGTTCTTCTGTTATGAGAAAAAGAAAGCAGATGTTTCCAATTTATTTCTTTCTGCACTAGCATTCAGTGCATCATGAAGCTAACAGTTAAATAAATGACTGAAGTATTTCATCCTGTCTGTGTTCTTCCAGACAGAGCAAACTTGCCTGCCTACTAGAAGAATCAGAGAAAGATGAACAAGTAAAGGAAGTAAGGAAATTCAAGCTTAATGAACTCTGACCAAGAGGCTTATGAGAGAACACGAGAAAACAAATGCTACAAGAGTTTAAAAATGGTCCCCTATTCAATGCAGGTATGCCTATACACGAAGAACAAAAAAACTCAACAACAAACAAACCACAAACTCTAACCAAATGAAACACAGCACGGGTGGCTGAAGATGCTAGCGAGGGAGAGGGACAATAAAAAAAGCAAAAGAAGAGAACCTATCATGTAATGTCACCCGAACCTCTGATATCACACATATGCAGCACGCTATTTTAAGCCTCACTGTAGCAGCAGTTGCAGCCAACAGTTCCAACTTACTTTGTGAGCATAAGCAAGTTCCCAGGTGCCATCATCAGGGTCATGGATGAATGGCTTGAAAGTGATTGATGCCACAGTTTTGCAATGACATTTCTGGGCACTTGCAGAAAGGGTGTACCTTTTTATTTGTGTATAACTGCCATTACCTGGGTGAAAGCAGCACCAAACATAAGCATGACTTCAACCAGAACATCTCATAAAATAGGGATCTCTAGGTAAAGGCATTACATTTACAAAAGCAGTGGAAGTAGATTTCAGAGGGACTTCACTGGATTACAGACTGACGACATTGGTGTTTTAATTTCATCAGAAACCTTGCTTGATTTAGTTATTGCAGGACAGAAAAAGACAATTCAGAGAAACCAAAGAGCTTTTGTATTACCTCGGCTACAGGACTGATCCCTAAATACAAAGGTTACCTGCCCTCAGATCGAATACCAGCCTGCACTGTGGCCTACCAAGCACAATTCCAACTTCCCTCACCTCCCAGTGACTGAGCCACTGCTGCAGTTAGCGGCATCGAAACCAGTATCAAGTCATCCAAAGAAAACCACAGAATGCAGGAAAAAATCAACTTCTGAAGATTCTGTATGAAATCTTAGCCACCTGTCAAGTATGCATAGAGCATGCTTGAAAGATATTTGTGTGGTTTCGGCTGAACGTCTCTCCCAGGCTAGGTACTGAAAATCATGACAAGACAGTAATTCAGAAGGACAAATATAAAACCAACAGATCTGAGAAGTCCAAGACCACAGTCCTTTAGTTATGCTACTTAAATGAGGACTGCAGCCTTCTCATTTTGAATAATTCAGCACTCTCATGTTTAAGGAAAACGAGACTGTACTGGAGGAAAAATAAGCTTACATCGCAATGCTTCATCTTGCAGTGTCATGGGACTATTGATCTTTACATCAGCATCATTAATATACATTAGTTATGTGTGAAAAGGCATCAGCTATACGTGACCAGCTTTCAGGATTTTAAAACAAATTTCTGGAGCAGAGAAACGCTTGTTGACTATACACATTATCTGGATCAGGTTTGTTTTTTTAAATATATATTTTCAACAATGTAACAGTTTATGAGACAAATAAAGTGTTCCTAGTTAAGTTACTCATCTTTCCACATCAAAGCTCTGCAAAGGCTGGTGGAAAGCCACCAGTCCGCTGTGATTAGCCACGGGCGCAAGAACGCAATTAGTTCTTCCTTACTGACAGAAGCATTTGATAGCAAAAGGAAACCCAGGTGGGTGAAGTACAAAATGAGGTGTCCTAATTGAGCGTGATGACATTCAGATCAAGTTTTCTAAAAATGTCATACATCTAAGGTACAGTTATACCTAGTTCCGATCATATGCTCACTATTTCATATATAAAATCTGAGTATATATGCATGTGTGTGTAAACACGCAAATGCATACACACACACAAAATCTGTGCACCTCCATAGGTGCACTAACTCTGTCCAGTGGCAGTTAAAATGAACAGCTAGTGCTACCGCAGTAACACTGCAGAAGTGCAGAAAGACCACCTAAGATTGATAAAACAGAATTAGCCCACTCCAGCCCCTTTGCTTAGATATTTGTTCAGATCACACACACTCTTACACTGTCTTCCATAATGGCAGATCTAGAATTCTAATATCATTTTTGTAGCAAAAGTAATTTGCTACACAATGACAAGAATATACAATATTGCAGCACTGATCCCAGCTAACACCTTTTGCTCTCAGTCACGGCATGAAGAAGTTTGGCATTACCCTTTACACCACCGGGATTAACTGTGGCAAGTCAGCGTTAGCCTCAGAGTCTGTTTTGCCTGCACTTAAGAGACTTTCCCATGTGTGTTTCTCCCGAGTGATGCAATGTTCAGAGTTTGGGAAAATACGTATTCCGTCAACTTTTGCAAGTCAAGTTAAATTCTCAGGAAAAGGAAAGTCAATCTTACAATAATTATTTTCCATACAGCTATTTTTGCACATTTGGGGTAGGAAAAGTAAACAGAAAGTAACCCTTCACCTTCTCAGAAATACAACTGCACTCTGGTAAGTGAATGCAAAAGGGGTGTTTGCACACATCATGCATGCTCTAAACGCACCACTAACAAAAAGCAGATCTGAATGCAGCACTGTTCCCTTAGACCTGTTGCACAGATAATATCTAGTGGTTTTAAAATTTGTAAATTATTATTAATTACCTCATAATTTGCAAAATAAAAACCAAGCTAAAATCTACTTCATTTATTTCAAACTTGACGTCTGGCAGCTACATTATATTCTCATTCTTCTTGAACAATTCACCTACTGCAAAACACATATCGAGAGGTGCTGTTCAGGGCCTTCCTTACTGTAAAGGATTTAACTTAACTGCTGGCAAAATCCAAGTACACATTCGCCTCCTGAGCATCTTTTCCTCTTTATAGTTTGTTTCTGTTCCTTTAATCCAAGCAGAGCAGACCCCCAACAAGTACGTGTGCCTCCCCAGCACAGGCTAGAGAAGGCAGGCAGCTCTGGCTCAGTGGTCACTGAGTTCAGGTCATCTTTCTGAACATAGTGGAAAGCAGGAGCTATGCTACGTAAGCTCCAACTAAAGCAGAAAAACAGCTTAAACCGAGAAAAAAACCCAGTATCTGTCTATTAAAAATGTCTTAGCAGCTGCAACAAACATGGATGAAAAGTTGTGAGGGAGGCTGCCCAGTGGCTGTTGTGTTGTTTTTACACACTTTTCCCACTAGGGCAAAGAATGATCAAGAGACTCATCATCTCAACAAGTGCTCTTACTGTAAACAGCTACTGTTGAAAGTCAGACCCTTAATAAATATATACATTTCATAATTTTACTCCTGAGACATGCAGTTCTACTACATACCAAAAGAGGTACAGAAAGAATAAAAATATAGGACAATTTAAGCCCTTGTTTTCTTCAGTACTACTTGTAAAGAGAAACTTGCATACATAAAATAAATCACCTTTCATAATCCTGTAAGGGTCATAAGGATGCACATGTGATTGATTCCCTACAGGCATGTAAGCATTAAAAAACCAAACCACTTCAATAGACCTCCCCTCATCTAGACCGATGTCTCGCTGCACATGCACGTATCTTGTTCCTTTCTTTGCTATATGCTCACTTGCTGTACAGCTGTTCAAGTTTCTTAAAATCAGAGGACTGTAAAAGTCATACCAATGCACAGATAAGACAAAAAAAACCCCCCAATCCTCCCACCAACAAAACCCCAAACCAGCACAGCATGCCCTAGCCTTTCTTACACTGTGAAACAGGATAATAAATATGAATAAGGAAGCAACATGAATCTGTGCATGGCATTATTATTATTATTTTTAAACAAACAGTCTATATATTTGCTTTTCATTAGCTCCCTGTGGTGGCAAAACTATAAATGTTAGAGACCTAAAGGGAACAAATGAAGTAGCCAATAGCAAAGATTTCAAACACACACAACCACACTGTTTGTTTTACAGCTGCTTCACATAACAATAAAAATGTAATATACCGTGGGTTTTTGGCAGTGTGTAGAGAGACAGCATCAAATGGCAATAATGGAGTAAGCATAAATGATCTCTTTGGAACAATTCAGCAATTTTAGAAGCACCAGTATGTCCAACAGCTAATGGGTCCAAAGAGACAGAAAGGTCAAAAGTGTGAGTTTCTCCCAACTGACCAGAGATCACATGTAAGACACTTTGGAGGAGAGGATAACTTCATAATCATATTATATAATCCCTACTAGAGAATAACCCAGCACACTAAACAAAAAGAGAGATCTTTCCTTCAGAAGCCAAAAGCAAGATGCACTCTTCCATCCATCTGCCTCAGCATGATTAATAAATAAAAAAAGAAAAAAAAAAAAGGAAAAAAAATGCTTACCCTATTTGTGTATAATCAACTGAGAAAAAGAAAATAACTGGCTATACACAAAACACATAGCACAGTAAAGAGTTTGGCACTTTTTAAGAAAGGATGGGTAAATAATACATACTGTACATTTAAAAACACAGTTCTTCTAGTGACCTTGAGCTCTCGCGATATGAACAGGGACATACAAAACCATCTGTTTCTGGACACAGTTCATTCACTATCTTCAACAAGGACTGAAATTTAGCACTAGACCTAGTGTGTCATTAGAATATGACACATTATCTTCCAGGAAAGTCAATCTAAGCAAACATCACAGTTTTACCACTGTTTTAATATCCAGAAAACGAGATTCTGCCTCTGAAAAGAAACCGTTTGCTAAAACAGCAACCAGATGACTTTCCAGATGCGTCATTCAATGTGTATATGACAAAGATTAGTAAAAATACTGACCAAAGAATCTTGCATTTGTCTGGCGTACAGCTGTCTGCTGTGTAAACGCTCACACAGGCTCAACCTACTGCACATCAAATGTCCTCATAACCCAAAGTGAAGTTCAGATGCATCCTCTTGACTAGAAACCTTTCAAGATAATAAAATACACTTTTCCAATGACCAAAGTACCACATACAGAAAGACGATAAATGTCAGTTCTTACGTATACCTTGCACTCAGGATTACCCAATCGCCCATTTAAGTACTTTAAAAACACTTTCCTCTTTCCCTTTCATCAAGCTCCTCTGATTGCGGATCCAAATGCTTAAGCAACCAAAAAAAAAAAAAAACAAACTACATACACATTTAGTAGTTTAGCTGATCACTGCTACTTCATTTGCAGTAAGTTAATAAAAGAAGAACGGCTTTGTCTTTATTTTTTAATTCCTCATAAACATTTTCTTTCTGTCAACGGAGAACCTGGCCTCTTCAGCTCCCTGCAGGCAGGGGCTGCAGACTTTGACAGATGTAACGGCTTACTGCTGAAGGATCAGCGCAGCCACCAGCAAAGAGGAGGCCCCAGGTCCTGCCCAGCTCAGCTGAATAAGGAGGCAGAAGACACTAGCTCTGCTCCTTGCAAGCCCGTGACGGTTTAGCAGGATGAGACCCAGCTCCACGGGCCAGAACAGGCACACTAGCTCTCTTCTGCAGAACTGACACCACACCAGTGACTTGGGACACACTGGATTGTAATGAGGAGAGGGCCTAGGAAAGAAGTACAGAGAGAGCTGAGAATCTATGCAAGAGACTGCCAGGTTTACTACTGGAAAGGGATCTGACAAGACGCATTTCTTTTTTATCCCTGTTGTTCTCTGCTTTTAAGAGTCACATCTAACTCCACCCTGTATTTTCACTCTTTCCTAGTGTGTCATAGTTCAGCCACCAACTCCAGCTCCGTCCTTTTTTTCCCCCCAATGGCTCTGAATCGATGAAGATCGCTGCAAACGGAACAGAAGGTACCAGGCAAGTCTCCTTCCCAGATCCAGACCCCAATCAGCACTCCTTCCTTGTCTCTCTTTAAGCCAAGCTGTGAATCACTAACAAATCCCACCCAGCCAGGCAGCCAGCCACGAGAGAGGTCACAGCACATCCCCATTTACCCTCAGCCCTTTACTCTGCTGCTACAGCTTAGGGCTGGACCCTGCCAGTTCATTGCATCCCCGCTGCAAAATGTTACCATACAAAGCCTCCACTATCCGATCCCTATTTTTCAGCCTTTGCTGACAAAATCCAGTACTAGGTATTAAATATGTCCTAAATGGCTAGTTCTATGCTACTTAGCACTGCAGTGAAACATGGGCCTGAACAATCTCAGCGCTAAATTATTTGTCTGAACTTTACATCTCCTCATAAATAAGACTCTACTACAAAAAGCAAAGCAAAAACCCCTGTAAAGCAATGTATAGAGTACAGCTTGCACTATAACTTGCATTTTCTGTGGAAAAAGTAATGTACAAGACGTATCTCATACATTACAAAACCTCCTATGTAACATAATACTTACAGTCATTAGGAGTTAGATACACACATTGAATACTAAGTACTTTAAATTGGAATGTCTCAGCACATGTAATAGCTCTGCAATTTAACTAATATTTCCCTAACAAATAGCTACAGTTCTCCTAGTTATTGAGGTGGAAGGTGAAGTAGGAGCACAAAGACAGCAAAGATAGACATTAGCTGTTGGACACCTTTATTATTTCTCTGCCACTATCCAGGAAAAAAAAAACAAACAATCCAACACTAATACATCTCAAAACACATTATCCTATTACAATGTAGTAGCATCAAAAAGTAACAGCTGCGATAACCTTGATGTGCATAAAACCGGAAAATAACCAAATCACATATTCAAGATAATACAACAGCTGCTGAATAAAACAACTCGCTTATTTACCTCAATCAGATAAGGAAAAAAAAATACAATGTCATAACATAAGCAGAAATTCGTTTTTTTGGGAAGGGGGATAGGAAGACATCTACAAGCTAAAGGATTAAGCCTACTTTATTATTAAAGAACATTTAAACATAGCTCGAAATTTACATACCACTTTGCAAACACAGACAAAAATGCAAGAAGTCCTTTGCCCTGAAAATTTTACAGTCTAAATTCAGCAAGACAGACGCATGAAGGTTAACCCTTCACAAAAGCAAGAAGTGGCTGAGTGACAGAAAAGGAGGGCTTGCTTTAAATGGCAGAGCATAAAAAGCAGAGAGGCAGGAACTGTTCCATAAAGGGCACCAAGTTGAACATTTTATGTGGCTAAAAGCAATGTCAAGTGGAGCAAGGAAATAATCCATTTCCCTCATACTCCCGCAGCATCCACAGCCACTGGATTAAGGATGCCAAAGGGTACATCCCTGACTTTTCTCTACCGAGTCTGTTTATGGACCTGTTGCCCATTTCTGAGTGTGCTGACACTACCTGCCTCCACGACGTCCTGCAGGAACAGCTTCCAGAACTCCACTGCCTGCTGGGTAGAAGGATTTGATCTGTTCTAAAATGATCTCTTAAAAGTTACAATGAATATTGCTGTATCTAGTACTATGGAATTTACTGAATAACACTTCTCGTCGTGCTTCTCTTCCAGTTGCTACAAAAGCAAGGTGTGCTCCTTCGGGAGATATAGGTTCACAGGGCATTCAACAAATTAAATTTGCAACTTCCTAGCTGTAATACTAGTCTACTTGATGGGGATCAAATGAATTGCAAGTGAGTTGTGAACTCTCCTACCCTTTTTACCTTGCTTACTCATTTCTCTCTCCCGCTTCTGCCCCCTCCCTCTATTTCTACCTCTGCCTTTCTCTCCCTCTGCTCCTCCAATTTTCTTCTACTCCTCATGCCTCGCTCATGTACTTCTAAAGATATAGGAGGACAATCCATGGGTCAAGAGCCACATGCGGCTCACGCAGTGGTTCAAGGAGGACTGGAAAGACACGGTTGGACACCTGCTATACGTATTCTTCAAGGTGTAGTAGGCTGTGCCTTCTTGTAAACAGCATAAGACTGTATAAATGCATTGACTTTATTGCTATATGAATATTTTGCCTCCCAGGTGGGGTGTAATACAAGCAGCACAGGAAAAACTATTGTTGCAGCTTGCATGCCTGTCTGTTTTAAAAATTCATTCACGCCCAAGAAGGGGTTGGCCCACGGACGGCCCTCCCCGTTCACTCAAGAGCAGGATGTCCTGTCTCTTCTGCTCCTTAGAGAAGGCAAGAAGAAAGTGGAGCTACATTGCTGGAGCAGACAAAGAATCAGTCTGTCTTCGCTTCCACCTTCGCTGCAACCAGTACAAAATTGATGGGCCCCTTTCAGTCACCATTAATGCCTTGCACAACCTTGCTGTCCATAGGAACGTAACACCCTTCTGCCTCAAGTGGTTTTACGTCCTTTTCCATTCCTCTCCTGCAACTCATTCATTCTCTCCGTCTTACCAATGCCTGCAATCTAAGCAACCTCGTAAGGGGAGTGAGGGGATGGAAAAAAATGGAAAAATGCTATTCTAAAGAAAGTATTAAATTTTCACTGGAGAATTCAATCCTGGGATGCAACTACAAGACAAGCAATCGGACAGCTGAAGGCCTGACACTAGTTACACTCAAAACCTAGATCTCCTAGGTCACTCTTGTCTCCACTACACAGCTTCTTGCCCAGTTTCCTAGATCACGAGGGTGCTGCCGAAGTCCAATTTGAAGTAGGAAGGAAAGCATTGCCACAGCTTTAATGCAGTGGAGAACTCTAGTCAGATTCATGATATTTCAAGATTTTTATCTGGCACAGTTATTTAAAGCCCCCAGTCTTTCCCCTCTCTCCCACAGACCCCCAAGTGTAAGCAAGCATAAATAATTTTAGCAGAAGCTAGAGCACTACAAAGTATGATGAGATTCTCAATTTGAGAACTACCCCATCAAAAGCAAAACTAGACAATTCTTATTGATAAACTACTTATAAGGAAGTCATGGAGGACACCAGCTATAAGTGCTTACATGCATCACCTAATTTATCTCCTTTAAAAACGTTACCAAGACATACAGGAAATAACGTGCAAATACAGTATTACAACCATCAGTTTGATTGATCAGAAAATTCTGATGAAATGACCTTTTGTGGTATACTACAGTATTGATATAATTGCTTTAAAACTATGTTGCTACAACAGCGTGCATTTTAGCAATCTTTCAAAACCATCAGCAACAGTGAAACACTGCTTTAATTAAATACATTACACTTTCTCCACCATTTATAGACCACTTCTCAGAGCAGTCTACTATTGTTCAGAATACAAAATAACACATTGAAACTTAGAAGTTGTCCACTTGAAAAATTCAAACATATGACAGATCCATAACTGTCACCACCTAAATTAGCACCTTAAAATTTCAGTGAAGATATTCAAGCTGCATGTAAAACCTTTGAGACAGATACTCTGACAGGCTTCCTCGTGAAACAATAGCTACTGCCCTGAAGCTTCGCTGTTGTCTCCAAAAACTGACAATGTTTTGAGTCCAGACTAGAAGTATTTTTCTTCTTTTCATCAATTCCTCTATTGTGAAAAGACACCTTCGACTTCAGAATTAATTTTTAATGTTTGTGAGCCTTTCACTCCTGTGTGCAACTCTCTGTAGGATCCTAGGCATCGAGAGGGAGGGAGGGAGGGAGGGAGGGAAGGGAGGGAAGGGAGGGAGGAAGGAAGGCAGGAAGGAAGGCAGGAAGGAAGGCAGGAAGGAAGGCAGGAAGGAAGGCAGGAAGGAAGGCAGGAAGGACTCCCAAATCCCTCTCCTGATTTCTGCTTAATAGACACTGGAATTAGCTTCAATGGCAAAAATCTACTGCTCAGATACCGACAGTAGAAATAGCATTAAATATTAGCCATCCACTTGCCCCAGGAAGCACCTGCCCCTCTAGCCCACAGCATCTACTACTGCCTTTATAATTCTCAGTACCAGTTCAAGATTCTCTGTTTCCAGTGAGCCCAGCAGCTCCAGAGTGAAAGATGAGAAATGCAATTCTCTAATCTCTTAAATAATCATTTACACTGCTACAAACAAAGCGCAAAACACATCTGACTAACATGATGATTTAGTTTACACTCAGTTCTGACTCTAAAAGTTGAAGCCTCTGGAGTCAAGCCCCGAGTTCTGCACTGATTCACAGAAATACAGAAGCAAAGAAATTTAACAGGACTCTACATCATTAATTGTATGGTTTCTTTAATCCAATTACTTTGTATTTCCTCTTAAACAAATGAACTGCCAAAATTTGGCCTGGACCCAGTTGTCAAAACAGCTCAACTTCATCTTACTTGATCTATATTTTCAGTTGTGAAATCACGGAAGAGATTAGAGGGAGTGTGGGGAATCAAAGACCACATCTGCCCTGAGTTACAACCTGCACACCCTGGTCTCCTTTTCTCCCCCCACCTCCCATCCCAGGGAGTCCAGGTTAGTAAAGAAAAGAATACTGCATTTTGGCTGCTGCAGTTAAGCATTCAGATCTCTGATATACTCTCCTGGTAATGTCAATTATCCCCTCACGCACAGAAAATATGTATTAACTGCACTGTAGTAACCATTACACTCTCCACAAATGCCTTAGAAGACCAATTGCACATTGCTGAAATTTGCAAATTGGCAAGAGACACAAGAGAACCCCTCTGAATTCCAGAGCGTACAGTGTTTATTTTGACAGTTGCAGTTTATTTATAGCACTTGACAATACATGTTCTCTGGTTCTTCTTATAAAACAATGAAGTCAGTATTTAGACCTCCACCGTTAAGCCTCAGAGGGAAAAATAAGTATAAACTTATTTCATTCAAATAAATGTACAGATTGGCAAGATTCTACTACAATGACTAAATTACATCATTAATTTAACCTAGTTTAAACACTTTCTTTGGTGGAGAACGCATAGCCCTTGACTTTGTATATGGTGTGCAAGTCTGCAGAGATGTGCCGTAATCTCTTGCCCCATTCACATAAATTTCTATCTTCTTTTTGTTTAGTACACTAAATGCTTTTAGAGAGGTGCTGCACGGAAGGCTGGTCTGTCACCTACAATTATAGCAGAGTGCAGGCCGAGGCTGCAGAAGTTTCGCTACGCACTAACGCAGCCATAACCTCAATCCACCGGCGCAACTTGGACCGGTGCAGGTGAGCTCCGTCTCCATTCCCAGCACAACCCCCTCCACAGCGGGGTCAGAGTTAATGTCTTGTCAGGCGGCATCGTATCGGCTCCCAGGGCCGACCCATTCTTCGAAAACCACAAGGCTCTCGGTCACCAGCAACCTGCCCTTGCTGAAATCTTCAAACGCAAAACCGTCCCCTATCGCTTTCTCAATCCCCTAGACTAGTCTGTGGATAATTTTGTCTTCATATAAAAAGACAAGATAGATTCAAGCCCTTAAAGTATAATTACTCCACACACAGTGTTTCCCCTTTATGTCTATAAAGCGCCATACACATATCATGAATATTTCTTAAAACCAGACATATACCCTGCTACTATACACATATCCAGTATAAAAACCTAGACAAGCCAAGCTGGAATACAACTGAAACACAACCAAATTAAAGGCTGCATAACCAAGAGGAAATATTAGAATTTGTCAGATAAAACATCTACGCGGCATCATAAACACAGTCGCACAGTGCCCTCCAAGGGCAGCAAAGCTGAAAGTCAAATAATAAAATTAAGTAGTACACAAGACAGTGTGCACAGAAGGGATTTCTATCCTCTTTATTCTTAGCCACGATACAATTTCACAGCCGCTCTCAAGATTCATCGTTCCGATGTTTGGCATGCAAGAGCACAGAACGCCGTTCTTTCGGGAATTACTGAGCCAGGATGTGCCAAACAAAATCCACCCCAGCATCAGCCAGCTCGTGCCACAGCGTCCGAACAGCCTGGCCACCAAAACATTTCTCATTTTTAAAGGCAGCCAGTATATATAAACAGGAATATCTTCAGAAGGGTGAATTCCTGTAATATTAACTAATGAATCCACTGTAAAGAAGCTGCTCCCGTGCAGCTATTGTCTGAGTACGTCAGGCAGAGGACTTCGCCTGCAGGAGCTGCTACCTAATCAGACTTCAAATTCACCGAGTGTAGACATGGTATTCTTTTTATGGTTCGCAAGCTAGACCATACATACACCGCTGTGGAGGATCTCTAAATTAGTTAATACACCGTTTCAAAAGGAAGAGTTATTTCTCCAGGGATCATGTGCCAAACAAAGGGGGGAGGGAATGCTGAACCACGGGTAGTTTATATGACAAAAGATATTTTTCAACTACACACAGCACTAATTACGAAGGTCCTTCCTATCCTAGGGCTGGAAACTTCTCACAGAAAACGCTCCCATTTCAGAGAAACAACACGAGCTGGCAGGGGAGGGGGGGAGGGAAGAGAAAAAAGTGCTAAAAACACTTTTGCAAGCTGTTAATTTTCATTAAACATGATCTGCATTTTTTATTTCTACAAGGAAGTAAACCCCAGCATTTGTGTCATTCTTGTTCTAACAATCTGAGTGTGCACATTAAAAAAAAAACAAAACAGATCTTACTGAAATTAAGATTTTTGATTACAAAATCTAAGACTAGAAAGTTTATGCTAAAAAATGGCTATGTTCAGGAAGGACTGTTCCAAGCATGAAAATAATAAAAACTCCACCAATACTATAGTTTAACAGTGATAGTCCATCCTTAGATAATACACTAGAGTTAAAAGCAAAAGCACTTAAAGCATTATTGGAGTTGGAGGTATTGAGAAAAATACATATTCAAAATATTTCAAGCACTGTAAAAACAAATGTAATCAACACAAATGCCAGACTTTCATGTTATGTAGATGAAATATATTAATTACACTATGAAACTATTGAGTTCAAAACAGCCTTTGAGCCACACATTTTCTGCAGACTTCTCTCTAGCCAAGAAATCATAATTCCACATTGCAAAATTTTGAAAACTATGAATATTCGACACATTATAGCGGAGAGCACTTCTCCCCACCATCTACACTGAGACTTATATTTATTAAGTGCTGACAGTTAACTTTCACAAGACTATCAGGGAGATCTGGTCCTTATTCTGTGAATTTACAAAAACTGGCCAAAGGAGCCAGGAAACACAACTGTATTTTATTATTATTTAAATAGTGAATTTGTGATAGCATTTCACTCTGCAGCAATGGTAAACCTTGCAGGCAAATGTCTCATTCAGTAGAGATTTGAAAATTATTTTTGTTTAAGTAACAGCTGGTCTTGCCTATATGGACTTAAATGAGCCATGTGCAGACAAACTTGTTTCAGTTTGGGTAAGAAAGATTAAAAAACATTAATTCTAGTTAATATCCATTTTGGTCCCTCTACACAGATGGGAAAAATAACATTAAATGACCATGCTTATACAGAGTCAATACCAGACACCCAGTAAAGCACAAATTCAAAGTCCTGCTCATAATGCAACCGATGCGCACCGTTCCAGCAGAACAGCTCAGCTGCAAGTTAGCCTGAAACAAAGGAGATTTACATTCGTTTCTCCACTTTGCCACAGACTTCCTGTGTGACCTTGGACAAGTCACTTGGTTTTTGTGTGCTGCAACTCCCCATCCCTAAAAAGGGGAAAAAACATTTATTTCATAACCTCACAGCAATTAGCAGATTTACTATCAGGAGATGCTTAGGTACAGAGGTCAAATAATGACATAAAGAGAATAAACAGTATGTAAAGCTTTAATTGACTTCTGCTAAAGCTTTAGCAACCTTGTGACAGTGACAGAACGAAAGCTTTGGCACAATAAAAGTTTTATCTACAAACAAAGATCAGATCTGCCCAAGCAGCAAGATGGAACTAACAGTATTTTGACATCTGCAGACAGTCACGGACGCAGACTTCCATAACCCAATGCACAGACACGACATACTCCTCTATCACCTACATACAGAGAGGACCAAAACTCCGAAGTCTGTAGGTACCTTCTCTGGGTTCTAAAACAAGAGTTATAACTTTTTTATATAATACAAAGCAGGAGAAGAAATCACCAGGTACCCTCTTTAAAGATTTGAAATACTTCAGGTCCAAACAGTTACTCTCCAATTCATATTGACCACTAACCACTCTTTGAACTTGAAAGCCACATTTAACTTTCGTAACTCAGTATTAGTATCAGAAGTCACATCATCCCGCAGACAACAGAAAATTAAAGACCTCTAGAGCGCCAGCCTACTGAAGATGAAGAAGAGGGTAAGAACCACTCAGAAGTAGCCAAACGCTACATTTATACTGCACTAGGACACCTATGAGGACAGCATTGCCTCCACCACGAATGCACAAATTTGTCAAGTGTATTAAATCTTTTTATAAAATGTCTTTGAGTCCAAAAATCTGTTTTCTGAATGCAGGCCAAACATATACTGAGTTTCCATGCACATATTCTGAACCTCTGTACAAGTAACTGTACTAGCCTGTGTAAAATCAAAATCACAGCCTGGAGAGGGAGACATGAGGGGCAAACGGACTACAGGGGATGATGAAGCAGTCAATGAGATGAGCACAGGTAAGCATCTGGGGGATACAGGCAAGCTATGGAAAACCAGAAGCAAGGAAGCTACTGAGGGGAGAGGAAGTTCTGGGATAAACTTCCCCTCATATTACCCACATATGTGTAAAACCAACACAGCTGCTCAATCACAGGGTGTTGAGTGTGCTTGAGGTTGGGGGTTTTTTGTTGCTGTTGCGTCGGTTTTTTTTCAAACAGATGATCTGTGGGTTACGCACATGAATATATGGTCACTGCAAGCTACAAAAATAAAAATGAAACTCATTTATTTTTAAGCTATTTCATTTGAAATACAAAATGGTTTTCATTATTTGTAATTGCATCTTATATGTGGTGTTTTAGAAGAAGAAAAATAAAACACTTCTTACTAAAAATCATTTACAACCTAAAGCTTTTTCTTTCAATATGCAGAGCTGCTCTGGGACGTGTTAAATATCTTGAACTCCCACTACTGCAATAAGACTGGAAGAAGAACAGCACGTTGCAATGAGGCCAGAAATTAAAGCACGGCCAACAATGAACTGCTATCAAACACCAGGCATGGCACACAACAGGGGAAAATGCAAAGATGGTGGTGAGGAGTGTAAGAACAAATATCCAGCAGGAAAAAAGAATATGACATTTCCAGCGCAACACAGGATACGGTTTTGGGTGCACATATTCAAATGTGACTTCTGAGACTTTGGTACCCCTAAAGCTGACAGCAGAACAGGTACCAGGTACCTGGTATCGTATACAGCTCCCTGAATATGTAAGTTTTGAGATTAGTCTTGCAGGAGAGAGTGAGATGCCTACAAGGAAAGGACTGCCCCCACCCCAGTGACACCTGAAAAGAAGTCTGTAGAGGCACAAAGGCAGCAGAGAATTGAGGGGTCTGGAGGTCAGAGGAAAGGTGAGGATAAGCAAAGTCATGAAGGCAGGAAATTGAAACTAAGTTCTGAAACTATGTATTTAATACTTCCCTCGCAGCATGCTAATAACATTCATACGAAGGAAAAAAAAAATAAAGGAAAGCAGTGACACCATTAGCAGGCTTCCCCAGAGTAAATTTTGGCAACCTTAAACATCACGCAGCAAACAGAGTTTCTCACTTGCTTAATCTCCTCACGCTTTCAAATTGGCTATTTCTATTTCTTTTTCCACAAGAGGTGAACTTTCCCCGTAACTGCGATAGCTGGAACTCCTCTCACTGTTGTGGCAGTCAGCACCTGCCCACCCTTTTACAAACCAGCTGCTACCGAAGCAAATTCTCGGTGCTTGGCTGGGCAACTGGAACCTCGATAGCCATAAGCAGAGCCGTCCTCCGTCACTCTCAGTGCTGTCTTTACTGAAGTAGGATGACTTCACCCCAAGATGAGCAATACCAAAACTCCTCTGGTCACACACACATACAAACCCCTCCATTCACATTCTCCCTCCCATCAACACATTAAGAGACAGTAGCAATTACACCGGTTTCATGTATTATTCGCAAGAGTTGCCAGTCTTCACTGTCACTCGTTCGAAGGTCGGAAGGAACGCCGAATACTTGTCATTGCATTATGGGCAAAGATTAATCATCACTACTTGTACTATGAACTAATTCTTACAATTAGAAATATTTATAAAGGCTGAAACAACGCTAACTTATTACATGGGCCACAAAGTGCGTTTTTCTAAATGTTCTATATAATTAAAAAAACCCATCACAACCATATTCTATTTTGACAGGTAGTCTGCTAGCTTGTCTTTACCTGTGAATGATGTCAATTGAAACAAGGACAAATTAGGGTTCTAATATTTTTTACAGAAACCTTTGGAAGAAGCCTGCAATCTGATGCACTCACTTACTATCAGAACTTTTGGATAGATTTGCGAAGTTCAGACTGCAGCCCCAGCACCTTGATCATTCAGACTCAGTTATCTACACAGCAAGCCACAGCGCCTTTCTGAGCTGTGCTTCTGGGTTTCTCACCCATGAAAATCAGGATATGGTGGGAGGAGGAGGGGAAAGCATGTGGACTTCATCCTGACACACACCCAGGATGCAGACAGGACAGACACCTCCAGGCCGAGAGCGGGAAGCTCTTATAATCTTCAGGTAGTCGTTATTGTCACTAAAACAATATCATGGCTAAAGATTTCAGAGCTCATTGATTACCTTCCAAACAGCACAAACATCTTTGTATCAGCCTAGACCTCTACTCACACTCCTCATCCCACCCCTCCTTTCATTAATTATGATCCTTGTGACTGGTACTGAAAAAGCGGCTCTGGACCTGTCAGGCTAACTCTTGTGCTAATGCCTCTCTGCAGACTAACAGCAGCAAAAAGCTTCAATAAAAAGATTCACGCACATTTGTAGCTGACAGCTCAATACTAGCAGGACCAACTTAAGTAGTTATTTATAAACAGAATTCTGATTGCTGCTATTACCAATATCAAAAGGCCTCAAACCTCAGCCACAGAAAGAAGATAGGAACAGCTTTGTGCCTTGGCGACTGCAGCGAACACAGACCGGACTGAAAGCATCTTTCCTCTCGAAAGAGCACGCACAACCAAAGATGTTACATTACTACTGTCTCCCTTCCAAAGGCAAAGAGGCTCGGGCCACCATGCAATGAACCAAATCAACCTGCTAGATGTTCTAAACAAACAGTACAAGTTTCTAAAACATAAATAAAAACAAGCTGCTCTATAAAGGGCAACAGAATATCCCAGCTTGCTGTTTTGTCGGCTAACGTGTGGGCTCCTGTAGGGCACCCACCGAGTGACGCATTCGCTCTTCTCTTCCACTGTGAGTTACTGTTCACAACAGAACTCTGAGCTAAAAAGCTCATAGCATTTTACTATTCTCTGCTTCCTTGGCAGGTCTCTTATTTATATAAGATTAGTGCAGTCAGGCATTAGATTTATAAACCAGAAAAAAAAAACAAGGAGAAAGTTCTCACACTCTTCTTTACAGGCCAGTGTCAGAAACATATATACAAAGTAGTATAACAGATAGAATACAGTTGTTAAGAAACAAAAAACAACCACATAAACAAAACAACCCTCAAAACAAACAGAAAACTCGTACCACAACACATATACTCTTTGGAGGGCCACCTCCCCACCTGGAAACTACTTAATGTCATCCAAGCACTCACAAAAGTACTGTCAGCCACCTGAACAGCCATTCCTCTGTTCCATGCAGAGCCTCTGAGGACAGTTGCAACACACAGAGGCACACTTCAGCCCCTCACCTTCCCCCACCCTCCTCAGGGAAGGAATCGACACCAACCTGCAGTTGGGAGGTGGATCTAAGGTGATGTCAGCCAATTCCTTCTGAATCCTGTGGCAATAAAAGCGAGAAGGAACAAAGGTAAGTCGCTGTGTGGGATAGCAGTCAACACATATGCCTTCCAGACATACGACCACGGTGAGTTTGCAACACTACATAGGAGACATACACTCTCAGCTGCAGCGTCCTGCCAGTCCCAACACACCAAGCAGGACAGACACCCCGTTACAGAGATGGACAGAAAAGCAGACAGACACCGAGCACTGAACCCAGACAGGTGCACTGTTGTACGCTCCCAAAAAGATGTCAACCACACAGGGTCAGCGGAAAAGACTGTCCGCTTTACTCTGCCAACCAGCCTGGAGATGAGGGAAACCCTCTGCAAACGTGACGCACCGAGTGCTAGGAGGAAACTGCAGTCTGAGAAGGAATTTTGTCTTGCTGGATTGAGAGAAACAGCCATTGCCAAATTGGCTCCCCCCTCCCTCCCCCCCAGCTTCCCATCGTCATCCTGAGAAAAAACACCAGCCCCAAGGGAGTGAATAACTGCGCCATTCCCAAGGACACTTAAAGGAAGGTGAATATCTGCTTCCGAGGCTCCTGCACATTCCTGCTCCCTTCAATCCTCCCCTCTCTTCACCCTCAGGAACCACACAACATCCCCATGTCCCCTCCCTCAGGACTCCAGACGCTCCCTCTCTTCACCGCGTTCAGACAACACCCTGTCCTCCCTGCCCAGACTATTCTGGGCTCACACCGCTCTTGCCACCGAACGCCCAACCAGCTATCATCCCCTTCCCTGGAGTCCCATTACTGTCATGCAGGCTTCCCCTCCAGATTTCCCCACCCAGCACTGTCTGCCTCTCTGCTCCTTCAAACTCAGCCAGCATCTTCTGCCTCTCTCCCACTTGTCTCACATAAGAACCGCAGCCTTTTCATACTGGGCAGCTTGCAATCTTCTTTTTAAAATAGTTAAGGGGCATGACATGTAAACACTGCTTGCCACTATTAATGCCCGTTTGCCATGGAAACCTGCTGAGTGCAGATCTGGAACAGCCAAACTGCCCAAATTCTGCAAAGCCACAGAGAACTCAGTTGCCACGACAGGGCATGTGCATAAAACCCCAGTCAGTTTTGACACCTACAGATACAACCCCTCTGTGCTGCTTGGCAAAGCTGTTCAGTGAGAATAACAAACCATCTCAACAAAGTACTGCAAGTTTGCTTGAAAACTTCCATTTCTCAGCTTAGCTCCCTGAAACATGATGGTGCTGAATTCAAGTGAAACACAGAATAAAAAAAAGAAAGCGTAACAAGGGTAATAATATATTTTTTTAAATAACTGAGTGGCTCCAAGAGTCTGTCCAGGTGAAGAGGACTGACCGATGCAGCTGTTCTGGAATTACTACTCTATGCAGGCACCTCTCCCCCATGTAGACATTATGCTGGAATAAAAATGATTTCATCCTCAAAAATACCCAACCCACTCCGCGCCATAAGCAAAGACTATTTTAGAGCAGAATGTCCACAAGTGGACCTGCTGTGGATTATTTATTCTAGTCAACATCCAACCATACACAGAAAATTCAATGTAAGTGACAAACAGACAGAAAAAAAGTAATAGATTCGGTGGAAAAGATTTGGGGCTATATCACACCACTTGTGCTGGAGTGCATGCAAATTCAAAACTCTTCACAAACATTAATTAACCCACATAGCAGTCCTGGAAACAAAAAAACCTCACCACTCTAGCTAAATCCCCAGCCTACAGAAAGGGAAACTAACGTTGAAATTCAATGCCTTCCTCAGGACCATACAGCTTCCAGTAGCAGAGAAGGAATGAAGGTCCTACATACCAGCCCTACACCATCCCTACAACTGATGCTAATTAGGAAACAGGAAAAGACAAGGAAATAATTGAAGGACAGAACAACAACCTGGAGGAAGAGAAGACAGGAAAATATTTGGGATGGAACAGAGGAAGAAGCAGGACGAGAGACCAGAGAGCAGTGAAGTTGGGCAGACGCTGCAAGAAGTGAGACAATGGCAGCTTCACGCGGAAAGGTTGAACGCCAAGAGATGAGGAACGGGAGCAGCAAGGGAGCAGCGGGGAAACAGAGCGAAATAAAACAAGGAAGGAGCGAAGATGCAGCGAATCAGTGAGAAAACTGACTGCAGCCTCACCTCTTGGCACTGGTAGATAGCAGCTTAGAGTTTTTACTCATGCTGACTTTGCTTTCCTTCTTCTTAGGCGTGCTTGTCTCTTTCTCTGTCTGTTGGTTGGAGGATGAAGATGAGGAGGAGCTGGTGCTGGCCCTTGAATCGTCATCCGACATAGCGACCCCCCCACCACACACCCCAACCTGGAGAGGAGACACCATGGGCGTGGGGAACAGACAGTGAACACCAACACACACAGAGAAAGGCCGCTGACAATCTCGCTCTGTGTTTGGGTCGTGCTCCTTCTAACGGGGTCCTCGTGTCTCCCTCTCCTCTTCGGGCCCTACCGCTGAACTAGGAGGAGCAGCAGCCTCCCCTGCACCTGTAACGCTCAGGAGAGGCGGGAAAGGGACTTTCAAAGCACCCCCTCAGAAAGCATGCGTGGAACGAGAGAAGAGACTGGAAGGAGGACGAGTGCGAGGATCAGGGAAGCTCCAAGCAATTCCCTCCGATCTCCCCCAAACCGCACACACCAGAGAAGCCATCGCCACCCACCACCACCCAGCCCAGGGGTGCAGGAGATGAAAATGGAACAGCGCGGGTCCCTTGGGCTCCCGGGAGGCACGCGGGGGAGGCGGGAGGGGACGGGGACGAGGGGGTGACCGTCGCCAGCACCAAAATGGAAGCGGAGCATCGCTGGCAACAGCGGGGAGACCCCGAGGGGGGATCTGCGGCCTGCGGTGGGGAAACCCCTGCCTGTGGGACAGCCCTGCCTGCGGACAGGGGCTTGGGCACGAAGAGGGACAGCAGAGCGGGGAGCGGGGCGCACGGAGGGGACCCACCGAGGCCCACCACACCCAGGGGCACGGTGGCAAAGGGGGAAGGCAACGGGGGGTCTGTGCTGGGGGGGCTGCGGGGGGGGTGCAGAGGAAAAGGAGGGCCGGGGCCTACCCGGGGCGAGAGCAGCGGGCCTGGGGAGGCCGGGGGCAGCTGGGGGGGCAGCGGGGTGCTGGAGGGGGGGCGGCCCCGGTTCCTCCAGACACCTCGAGGGCACAGGGGAGCAGGGCCAGCACGGTGGGCTGCCGAGGGCAGGTCCGCAGCCGAGCCGGGCGCGAAGCCGTCGGGAAGGATGGGGGGGCAGGCAGGGCACCCCCGGGAGGGCTCAGGCGGGCCCGGGGCGAGCGGCGGCGGGGCAGCAACGGGCCGGGGCCCCGGCACGCCGCTCCCCTCCCTCCCAAGGCCACCGGCCCCCGGGGAGCTCCCCTGCCCCCGCCGCCGCCCCTCCGCCGGCCGAGAGCCAGGGGCGGGGGGGGCCGGCCGAGCTGCCCCGGCCGCGGGCCCGCAGGGCCGGGAGGCGAGGGGCCGGGGGGGGGGAGGGGGTACACAGCGGTACCTGACAGCCCCGGGCGCGATCCCCCCCTGCCCGCCGGCTCCGCCGCCTCCCGCCCCATCGCCGGGCCGCGGCCGGCCCTGCCCCTCGCCCCTGCCCCCGGGGCCGGCGGGGAGGGCGGCGGGGGGTGCCCCGTCCCCCTACCTCTCCCTTTGTGTCTGGCTGCTCCTCCGCGGCGCGGCTGGGCCTGGCCGCTCGTGTCTCTCTCGCTGGGAGAGAAGCGGAAGTGCTGCAGCAGCAACTATTAAACAGGCAATGGCTTCCCCGGCTGCCTCCCCCACCGCCCAGCGAGGCCGGGGGCGGTGGGCACGCCGCCTCGCCCGGAGCGGGGCCCGGCCGGCCGAGCCCCCCGCTCCGGGGCTGGAGGGAGGGGGGATCCCGGCAGCCGCGGTCCCCCGTGTCCCGTCTGCCCCCGGCACCCCCAGCCCCGGCGGTGCAGGGGCGCTCGGAGGGGGGACGGGAGTTTTTAACGGAGACCTCCTGCAAAGTAATCCGGGGGGTGTCCGGGGGGGATGAACGCCCCCCCCGGCTCCGCTTCTGCTCCCGTGCGAGAGCCCCGCGGGGACGCGACCGAGGCAGGTGGCTGGGAGCGGGGACGAGCTCCCGGGGCGGCTTTTTTCAGGCCGGGAAAGGGGTTACCAGGCTTGGCGGGGGGGGGGGGGGTGGGGGCTGCTTGCTTCCCTCCCTATTCTTACAACTGTTTCAGCCCCAAAGCTTCTCCCCTGCCTCACCTGCTTTGTCCCTCCGGCGACGGCAGCAACTTCTCACCTGTCTCAGTTAAAAACCAAGGGGGGGGGGGGGGGGAGGAGAGAAGAAGAAAAAAAGAAGAGCCCAGCCCCCAGGCCCCCACCACAAGCAAGCCAACAGGGATCCCCGTCGGCTTTCCCGTCTCTCACCTGTTTCAGCCCTAAAGCAGCAGCTGCGTCCTCCCTTCCCTCCCCCGGCTCAGCCCCGAACCAGCAGCAGCGGCAGCCGCTTCCCACTCGCCCTCGCCCGGAGTTCAGGATTCCATTGTCCCCCACACCGCACTTGGTGACATCACTGACACACAAAGAAGGGGCACTTCGTGATGTCATCAACGCATGCTGGGAGAGAAAACAAAATCCCGGGCTCGGGGCTTGGCAGCGACAGCACGAATATCCTCCCCCCCCCCCCCCCCCCCCATTTCATTTTGCCAAAGGTAAAAGTATTAGGGATTTTTTTTTTTTCTTTTCTCCCCCCCCCCCCCCCCCCCCAGCCCCCTGACGGGGAGCCCGCCTGCGGGAGAGGCGCAGCGGCGTCCAGCCCCTGGCGTACCGTATTTGCGGGGCGTTTTCGCTCCTCTCCCCGCAATCTTTGCCGTCGCTGCCTCTCCCTCCCTGCCCACCCAACGGAGAAGAGTACCGCGGCTGTCGCGACCCGCCGCCCCCCGCCCACGCGTGGGCTGCCGCGGCGCTCCCGGGGGGGCGGGGTGCCGGACCCACTCGTGAAGGGACAATAGGGACCGGCGCTCCCGCCGACCCCACCCGGCGCGACCGCAGCCTGTCGAGGGGTCGCCTGTCGCGCTGCTCGCTACCTTCGGCGGCCGAAGGCGCTACCGCGCATCACGATAACGAATCGGAAGTTCGCGTTTTCACCCGTCCTCCCGCGGGAGGACCCCGGGGCGACCCGCCGGCGCGCGCGGCCGCTGCCTCGACAGGGCGCTTGTCGCGACATGACGCCTCGACAGTCCGGTTGCAAAACTGAGGCGGCCGAAGCGGCGTGGGGACGGAGGGG
Source organism: Opisthocomus hoazin (assembly GCF_030867145.1). Taxonomy (NCBI): domain Eukaryota; kingdom Metazoa; phylum Chordata; class Aves; order Opisthocomiformes; family Opisthocomidae; genus Opisthocomus; species Opisthocomus hoazin. The sequence goes on from NC_134417.1 coordinate 51,768,116, forward strand.
TGACACGGCCCCGCGCCCCCGGGGAGGGGGACGGGGACGTCCCGGGGCTCCACAGCCACCGGGAGCGGGGACCGCGGGTCGGGCCCGAAGCTGCCCGTCCCCGGGAGCCGCCGCGGGGCCCGGGCACGCCAAGATGGCCCCGGCTAGCGGCTGGGCCGGCGGCGGGCCAACCCCGGGGGCTTTTTGGGGCCCGCCGAGGGGCTCGGCGGGCCCGGGTCCAGCCTTGCCGAGGCCCCGCAGGCAGCGGCCTTGGCTCCCGCGGGACCCGGCTCTCTGCCCAGCGGTGGAACCAGTGGGGCGAAGCTGGCCCCCGGGGCGAACCTCTCCGGGAGGACCCCATCTCTTAGCCAAGGCTTGGGTGGGGACAAAGATCGGAGGGTTGGGTCGGGTGGTGGGTGCCTGCGGGTTCTTTCGGGGTCTGGAGAAGAGGGGCGTTGGGGCCAGGTGGAAGCAGGGCTGCCTGGGGGTGCTGAGTGGAGCCTCTGCGGGACAGCGGCTTTGTGCTTCTCTGGCTCACTGCGAGGACCTGGTCACGGGGCCGAGCTTTCACCGTTTGCGTCCAGTAATCCCTAAGCCGGACGAACCCCTGGAGGGGACATCTGAGCGGGGACAGCCTTGCCTTTCGTCACCCTTCCCTCTGTTTCTCTCCCTCTCTACCCGCTGCTTCTCCCTCCTCATCCTCCCCCACTCCCCGGCCCCCCCCAGTTCTCTGCAGGCATCTCAGCAGCACCTCAGTTCACCTGGATTTGTTCCCAAACCACCCACGCTCCCCGCAGCCTTGCTGCCCAGTCCCTGTGTGGCTGAGTGGCGCAGCATGTTGAACAGGTACACCGGTGACATGGTGAGAGTCACCCTGGCGAAAGAAGGAATTCCACTGCACTGTCCGTCTTCCTGGGCTTTGGGTGGGGGTTTCTTTTGGTTTTGGGGTTTTTTTTTTGCTGACCCTCCTCTCCAGTTTTTATTACCCGTGGTATTAGGCCTTGGTGAATTGCCCTCCAAAAGCAGCTTGGTAACCTAGCCAAACGGTCTAGTTTGACCTATGGGAATGACACCTGAGAAGTCACATTCATCCTTCCCTCCAGTAACCGCGGATCTTTGGCATCTCCACCATTGACAACAGCCTCGAAGGCACGTAATAGATTTCATGGAAACTGGCATTTAGATCAAGGCGGGTGATCTGACCACTTAGTGCCCCTCATTGACGAAAGGGGGCCAGAATTCAGCTCCTATATACTTAACATCAACCCAGCTGCTCTGTCAGCGCTCTCCAAACCAACCCTGGGGGCTGTGGAGGACGGGGCTGGCAGGATGGTGCTGCGTGCCAGGTGACAAATACAGGAGATGGGAGGACACAAAGCAAGGTGACCAGGCTTCACAAATTTCGCTGCTTATGGAACAACTTCTTAAAAACAGAAAATCTTCACTTTCACCACAAACAAGCCTCCGGCCCTTTGCTGTCATCACAGGAAACCTGCACCAAAGTCAAATGAGATGACTGGTATTAATGATGAAAGCCCTCCACTTCTGTAATAGGGGGCAGGGAAAACGTAAAGATTGTTACAAAATCACGCATGCACTTTTCCTTTATTACTTAATAACCTTGGTAAGGGGGTATCTGTAGACTAACCTTTTCTGCAGCACACAATCCTTGGCAGCCCTGTTCAAAGTAATAACACGATAACCAGCAGCAGCGGTTATTTACTTTGAAGCCTACCCAAAAAGGCATTTGCTGAAAGCACCTACTAATGTCATCGCTTGAGCAGCTGTTACAGTGGCAACTCCCATTTGCTGATTCACCTCCTAGGTCATGGCTAGGATCAGGCAACGGGCTGCTCTCCTGTGCTAGCCATGCCATACCCATAGTCCTGGAGAGAGGGAGCCAAGGAGCCGACTTGTATGCCCAGAAACGTTTTTGCAGCTTGCCTTGCTCCCACCCATGGCTGTCCTCTCAGCATGGACACTGAAGAACTGGAAAAGACAGTAGGACATGATCCTTTCTCCTGCAAACAGGAGACCTAGCTCCTCTAATCCAATCTCTTCCTATCTTGCGAATTTTGACAAAACCTCACTGATCTGCTTCTATTTCTTTTCTATAAAGTATGTGCACTTTATCAGGCAAGCTTTCATTCTTATCAGTGCTTCCTCTCACTGTGTCCTTAGTTTTCTTTTTTGTTGTTGTTGTTTTGACCAAGTTGTGCAAAGAACTTGCAGAGGAAACTGACCCAGATTATTCATTTTCCCTGTGCCTCAAGCTTTTTTAATGGATGGCACTAGCTCAGTGTAGCAACTGAATAGGATTAGTCACTTTTCCCTCTGGATCAAGTCTGGAGGAGGCTGTGAAGCTAGATGACTAGAGTCTAGTTGCCTTTGGGGCTTTGAGCTTAATTCACAACAGAAGCTAGCCAATTCAAATCAATCTGAGCCTCCTGCTAAAGGAAGGTGACTGGGATTAGTCCCTTTGTACCATCTCAGCTCCAGATACATTTTCAGCATGATTCCTGGCTGGTCTGTTTGGGTCTGAGCCAAAGCCCCTTATATTTCCACCCATTCCAGCGAGTTTTGCGTCAGGCCTTTTGTTGGGAGCAGAAAAGAAATGATCATCTGTTTGTCTCTCCTAACGTCAGCTCGCTGCTAATGTCACACTTGCAAGTGACAGCGGCAAAGCCAGAAACACGCTGACACCTCGCACAGTCCTGTGACGACACACTTTGTCCTCTTTGTGTGGCCCTGTGGTACACAAGGTGAGGTAGCAAGGAAAAGCTATGATAAGCTCAGGACTTATGATACAGCTATTTGAATAAAGCTAGGCAGAAACTCTGAATTGGGCCAAAAGGGGAAGGAACTGCATTCAAATGAGAGAAAATGTAACAGAGAGAACACAAGTGACTCATTTACGTGACATAAGGGTAGTGAATTTCAGGCTCAGCCTTCGGTTTCCTGCTCACAACTACCTTGCCGTAACGTAAGGATGCAGTCCAACTTCCCTTGCTGTGATGTTCTCGCACAACACAGCGCTTCGTCCTCAGAGTTATATTTTTTCAGTTCCTTACAGAAGAATGAAAGGGTCCACAAGCAGAAAAAGACTTGTTTCCTCTCCTTTTATTCCAGTGCCAAGGAGGACTTCATCGTAGAAGGAAAAGTTTAGGTCTCAGAAAAGTTTAGGTCTTACTGTCAGACTGCTGCTATGTGCTGCTCGGTTTTGGTTTTGTTTGAGACTAGTCCTTGGAGCTCTCTGAAGGCCTTGCTGAGAGGCTGTCTTGTGAGCAGAAAGGCATGAGGCTGGTTGCATGTTTTGGCCTTATTAAAGCCCTGGCCAGACTCCCACAGACATGAAGAGTGGCTGGCAATTACTTCCAAAAGCTTAAGGAGAGGACTATAGCTGTGTGTAACTACACGTATCTTCTGCCTCTACTGTGCTTCTTTTATACCTCTCCTGGCATACGGTCTGGTTCATTTTGGTAACTGACAAACTGAAGATGCTGAGATCAATTCAGTTTCACTGCATCTTAAGAAGTTTCATGAGAGATATTTCCAGATGTTTCTGCCTTGCTTCCAGGTGATGAGATTGAGCCTTAAAATTGCCTAACCTCGAAGATACAATGATTCACTGCTTTCTCAGTTTGCTCGATCTATAGCTAGTACTTAGCGATCAGGACTGAGATATACATGATGTTTTCCCTCTCTATGTCTGTATCAGTGACTCCATATTTCTGATCCTCATTTTCCCTCCTGTGAAAGAAAATAACGATGTTAATCAGGAGTTAGACTGAAAACGTAAATAGAGGTGCTCGTACAGACTACATCCCTAGGCACTCATCAGACTTTTCTGTCACTTCCTTTCTGTGCCTGATGTATCTGCTTTTGTGCAGAGTGCTGCCTCTGCAGTGGTCTCTCTGCTCCCTTCAGGCTTTGCAGTAGCTGGCCCTGCTTTTCTGCTCTGTCTCTGCAGCACACAGGCTCCCTGGATTGCTGCATTACAGACTCCTTGACTTTTTCTCTTCTGCCACTGCATGCTCCCCTAGCTCAGATGTTTTTCCTGTTTCTGGCTCTTTTGCAATTTACAGAAACTGCTGCTTTATTGATCGTCATCAGCTCTCCATTTCCATGTACCGCTTTTCCTTGGCAGCAGTACTCACATCCTGGAGAAACTTAGAAAGTGGCGTGATTACAGTAGATCAAGCAGCAGATGGACTATCATCAATCAGCTCTGCTCTAGGAAAGCTCCCAGGGCAATGGCATTCCAGTTGGCAAGAGCCCTGGGAAAGGTGAAAGGTGTTGGCCAACATGACCCAGACAAGGGGGCTCCTGGAGGCGATGGGTCAAACAGCAGCAAATGCACTATTTTTGTCACTCTTCTCCTGCTAACTTGCAGGAAATTGCAACCTGGCATTTAAACTTTTGTTTGCTTTTTATTTGTCACCACTAAATGGCCAATGGTAATGGCCACTGCTGGACCAAATCCATACCTGATGCTTTCTGCTACAGTAATAAATGGTTAGGATGTGACATTCCTATGCTGGCATAATGCCAGGTATAGCCCAGGAGGAGACAGTCTAAAAGACTGTTTTGCCAGCACAAACGACACCTCCTGATGTTGCATTTTGCCTGTGCAACTGTCTTGCCTGCACAGCTATCCCAAGAGAATTTTTTTCCTGATGTAAGCTTAACCTTAGAGTGTCTCTGTCTTGCAACAGAACAGTCAGAGAGGAGAACCACTGAGGATGGCTTATTAACAGAGTATGCTCACATTTTATGCCTCTGCCTTTGTAGGGTGCTTTGATAAATTCAGATGAAAAGGACAGTAATTTTCATACGGTCACCAGAATGTTGACCATAGACTCCGAAGATGTACCCTGGAAAATCACTCATTGTGGAGATGCAGATCTGCAATAAGACATATAAAATGTCAGTCAGTTGCACTGAATGGGCTATTTAAGAACTCAGCTATAAACAGACAAAGTAATTTTCCTAGTATCCGAGACAAAGGGGTTTCTCACCATATAAATAATACTAACACCTACAGTCCTTTCTTTCTGCCCTTTCAAATATTTCTCAGTGTCACAGTATGTGTCACTGTCTCAGATGGGTTAGTACAAGAAAATCTCCTTTGCTTGCTCATACACTGAATCGATAATATTCTAGTTTATTCTTTCTACTAAAAAAATGAGTGATTCCCCGTCTGCTCCAATTCTGTGGATTTGTAAATCCACGTGGGGAAAAAATCCACACGTCCTAACTTCTCAGAAAATGCATTTAGTGAGGATTTCAATTGAGTCTTTCAACCTCTGCCTCCTCATCTAACAAAGGTTCTTCTCAACAGAGAAGGATCAGGAGAGGTGTTCAGGGCTCAGTAATTTCACTCTGTGGCTTGACTACAGTTCAAGACTTCAATGGTCTTCAACTGCAATTTTTCTCCCTAGGCCTCCTTATTATTAGAGCCCTTCAAAAGGAAGCAATAGAATCGCTCAGACTTTTTTAGATCCCTGATGCTGCATTCTTGAGAAACCAGTGTATAGCACTTCTTTTCTTCTTTTTTGTCTGACCAGCATATGCAAGCAAAGAATAGAACATGCATCTGATTGTTAACCATTACTTATATTTAACACCTGAATCATGCATTTTATGCATTTATTGAGGGATAAAGCATTCTTCATTTCCCATGTGAAGTCCATAGTTAAAACAAATAGGTGTATGGTATTAAAAACTCCAGCATTAGAGAACCCTTCATTTCAAGACTTCTTGAAGGGTATTGTCTATTTTTTTCTTCCTGATATAGGCCATGGTAACTCTCAGATTATGCCAAAGGTTACAGAAGTGTTCACAGCATGGATTAAAATTTCACACACAGTATTTTCTCATTATCCCTTCTCACATTCATGATCAGAAAACTTCTGTGTGACATCTTCAGCAATTGTGTACATAGAAGTAAAAGCTTAGGAAACCTAAAGGTTTCTGAATACTTGTGAAAGACTTTTTTTTTTTTTTTTTGTTAAATAACCTTGTGTTGTTCTGCTCTCTTCCCATACAATCATAAAAGATGCCTTTGACATGTGGCTTCTTGTGAAACTAAAGAATGTCATGTCTATGGACTGAAGGACAGCTAGATGTTTCAGGCTTTGTCCACACTGGGACATTTCACCCTTCACATCAATACAGCTATACAGATACAGTTAAACAAGCATAACCCTGTCTGTGAAATCCTGTCCCAACATAAAAGTACTTTCTCCAGTTCAACTAAAACCCTTTCCAGAGCAATATAAGTTAACACTGGAAAAAGACTCACTTCTAGAGTGTTCACACGAGGAACTGTACCAGTATAATTATATAACATTACATAATATAATAACCTCTCCTGTTGCACAGACATGCTTTGGGAAACTTTATCCATGGTGTAACAAAGTTGCTCTGCCAATCTTTCCATTCAACACTTCCGTTGAGTTAGAACTGAAACAGGAGGACCTTGCTTTGATGCTGGGTTTGCGATCCTTGCTCAAAGAATTCATTGCACCTTTTCTCCCTTTTTGGCTTTTTATTTTCTTTCCCTCTCCCCACAGCCTGAGGCCCTGTCTTTCTCTGTATTTTTCTGGCCATGATTATCTGCTTCTTTTTTACCCTTTCCACTTTTTCTTCCTTACAGCTTTCCCTGTTTCTGGCTTTTCTTACCCTGCAAGTGATCCCCTGAATTATGGCGGGTGTGTCCAGACAGACATTGTTTTTTTTCTCCCATCTTCTCCAAGCATACAAAATGGTCAATTAGTTCCTTCTTCCCCTTCCTTCCAGGTGGTATGGTGGCTACTTCTCTAGCAAATGCTGCGACATTAGTTCCTTCTCCTTGTTTCCTGCTGCTTCCAGGCTGCTTCTTAAAGTGCCTTGCAAATGGCCACAGAAGCAGGTTTCTCTCAATGGACCAGTAACAGCAGACGCTCTGCAGCCTCACTGGTCCACAGTGGGCTGTAGTTTGAGAGCCACTACCTGTGGCATCAGCTGACATGGCAAAAACCGGAGCCCTTCGGACATGACGTTTTCCCTCTCACAGCACAACTGGGCTTTAGGCATAACCACAATATGAACAGGACGCAAAAACCTAACAGCAGAAAGTTAATTCCTGTTTTGAGAGTTTTAACTTCTTTTTTTTTGAACAATATCCCAAGTCAAAAAACACTTTTGTAGAACCTGATTTAGTAAGACATCTATCAGCCTAGAGACACATGGCTGTTAAGAATCCAGTCACGTGTACATGCTCAAAGCAAATCGGAAGGACATGCCTTCTATACAGAATACAATGTTCAAGGTGTCAGTAAAATTGCACAGCTTTGTGGCACTTTGGGTGGCAATCGTACCACACCCTGGAAGCGTTTGTTTGCAAAACTGAGGTTAAAAAAAAAAGACACTGAACAACAGATGTCAAGAGTACTTCCTCTACCGAGTACAGTCAGGAGGACAGAGAAAAATCTTTTCAGTTGTTCTTTGAAGTGTTGCACACAAATTGCTGTGTCCTCAAAAATTAGATTTGCATTTCAGATCTCAGAATTAATGCATTGAAACTATGAACTACAGGCAGTCTTTACAGGGTGGCCTGATATGAAAGATGTATTCATATGATTTTCTAAAAACAGCTAATAATGAAATGGAATATTGCCATTTTTTCTAGGAGTTTGTTGGCAAGGAAATTGGAGATTTTTCAAATAGCAGAGACAGGACTAACACCTTTCCAGTGCCATTTCTAAATTCTGCTATTATTTTTGTTTTAAACATCTGCTAACCTCAAAATATGCCCATTCATTTTTTGTTGGTGTCATAGAAAGATGACACTCACCCTTCTAAATATACAGTGTCACACAGCACAAACCATGCAGTACAATCATCTGCAGTCTGGGAGACTGTGCGTTCATTTATCATGACAGTATTTCTCCAGTTTACCTTTTATTTAAACTCATCAGGCCTTGTGCAGCGGCTGATGAAGTCAATAAGATTCTTTTTACTAGTTTAATCTGTTTCAAATCGAGCCATTGGACGGGAGCAGATTTTCGGAAGGAACTCATTAGTGGAGATGTTGCTGCTTTCTGCAACTCCAAGATTGCCACTGGGAGAATCCTTTATGTGCCTTAATGTCTCTGCTGCAGCCATGTGCTGTGTTGTGGTTGTGTTACCCAGGTATTGTGGGTTTCTTGAATTTAGGTGCCTTGATCTCCATTCAGATATGTTTTTTCCCCTGCTGTGAAATATCATTTTCCCGTCTTCTAGATTTTGTGCTATTGGCAGCCCTTCCTCTCTGCTTATCAGAAAAGCAAGAGAGAGGACAGTGTCACACTTGAATGATTTTTTATAAGGTTGGGATGTACTGTAGGTTTCACAATAAGATAGCCTGGCCAATGGAGTTTGTATATATAGATTTTTCAGTTTTGTTGCGGCTGTGGGATTAGCTAGCACAGTAAAGGAAAAAAAGCAACGAGACCGATTCTGATTTTGCCTTGGCAAAACTATTGAGTTCAGCAGGCTTACTCCAGATTTACGCTGGAATAGACAAAGTTCAGAGTCAAGCCCAACGGATCCGTTTACAGTGCTTTTGGAGGCATCAATTTACTCAGTCACTTGGAAAATCTTACTCCCCTACTGCCAAAGATCTGGGACAATTCACATTTCTAATATATTTGGGAATCTGCTCTGTGTTGTGTAGATGTGTTTGCTTAATAGAATTAGGAATCTGTAAAGTAAACTTTATACAGCAAGCCCTGCCCTCTCTTGTGCTCAAGGGCAAAGTAGAGAATAAGATGCACAGGGAATTTCCTGCCACTGTACAAAGACAAAAAGCTCAGGTGTGCTGGCCTGTAGCAGACCTGGATACAGCCTTCCAGCCCACCATCACTTACCCAGCCCTCAGAAGCCAACTCGAGCTAGACACAGATCTGAGTGCTCTTGTTCATGGGGAAAAGGATGCCAACAGCCTGCTGGGAAGAGTCCCGACTGATAGGACTTCTCGTAGCAGAGCCCATGCCGAACAGCACCTTTGCTCCCCTTCATTGCGTGGAGAGGATTCTGGTCCCACTGTTCAATGGCTTCACGTAAGACCCTTGTTCACTAATGAGTCAGGCCTAAGCAAGCTTGTAGGTGTGGAGAAAAGAGCTGTTTTCTTCCTGTATCAGTGGCGATTACACGAAGTAAGCTTATCAACTTTGACCACACTCTACTACCATACTTTTTCTCTTACAAAAAAGGACTCTGTGGTAAGTAAAAATAGAGAAATGTTGCTGTTTGGACCTCTGTTGACAAGGTTTTTTTGTGCTCTCCAAGGTGTGAAATGACACTTAGCAAAAAGCATCTGAACACTAGAACGTGTCATTTAGTGCCCGAAGTGTTTACATCCAAACTGCTGCCACTGATGACGCCACATGCTGCAAGAACAAAAGTCTGTTGGCTGGAATCTGAACTGGTTTCCTAATTTGCACCTGTGCATTGGCAGACAAGCAGCCATCGATCACAGACTCCCGTGCATACCAGCTAGAGTGCTACAGGCAGGGATGAAAACATTTCTCAGAGTGCTGATGGAAGGGATAGGGTAGAAAAAATAATAAGCTGAGAATAAAAAACAAAAGGTAATAGAATTACAGGAAACAGGGCTGGACCCTGTCAGGAGGCTGGATTGACTATACTTGTGTAATTCCTGACAGATGCGATTAAAAAAAATCTCTTCGAAACACATTACGGCAACAGAGACACAGATATAATTTGTTAGAAGCAAATCACTCTCTACATCTGCAAATCTTAAAGCACTATTCCAGAGTAGCAGACAGCAGTCTGAATTGCTGTACAGAAGTTCCTACATCTTGTTTTATTTGAGTACGTATAAAGTATCTGTATAAAATATTTATCTACAGAATGGAAGAGTATAGGTAGGCACAATTTTTGTAACACTCCACCAGGAAATGGAATTTTGCTAGAGTAAGACTCATGTAACATGCTTGAAAATGAGCTCATAGCCAGCTTGTACAGCTTTCAGTTTAATGGGTGGATTTTGGGTTTAAGGAGTAGAAGTAAATAAAGGAAGAGGAAAAAAAAGAAAATTAACTCCTATGCAGCTAAATCATCTTTAGAAAGGTATCAAGGCCAGGTCTTCCCATTAGTTTTTTTCTTCATTAGCACTGGAAGAATAAAGAACAGCATTTACTTTATATTCTAAAGATTAATTGAAGTGGGGGATGAAACACTGAAATTGAATTAGTAAATTATTAACCAATTTCTAAGTAATAAGAAATAATCTATTACAAAGTCTATCCTTCCATCTAGAGATTTGTCTTAAGCATTTATATTTAGGAGGGAAGGTGGAAGGAATAAGGGGGGACAGACCAGAGACAATCCCTCAAGTCAGCTACTGGAACATTAATAACGAAGACCTTTGAACTTGGCAAATCTTCCAGGTATCTCTCTCTTAACTACGACTTACAAATTGTCCCAGGGTTACTGCTTAATCTAGTGGCCTCTTTCTAATTTTTGCCCCCCCTGTTATTAAAAATGCTCCTCTTATAATCTCAGCAGCTGACTGCAAAAGCAACAGTTAACAAAGCCCGAACCTGGCAGCGTGTCAGCTCAGGAACTCCCTCCAGCCTGCAAATACAACTCCACCCACTTGCATTTTTGAGAGAGGAGCCTGGTGCCAAGGCGGTGCTGGCGAAGGTGGTGACTGGGGAAGTGGAGACTCTGGCTTCTTCGACTTCTGAGGCTGCCTATGAACAACTGGGTTCTTTCTTCCCTTTCGAGTCAAACCTCGCTTTGACGGCTGGAAGGTTTCCCCATCACTTATTGCTAAGATTAAACCTCCGATTTACTTTTAGAAACCATAGGAAGTAACACGATCATCCGATTGAAACCAACCAACTTACCTCATTTAGAGTTCTGACTAAGAGGAAAGGTCTGGCTCTCGCTAAGAATACTTCTCAATGGTCTTGTGGCATAAAGGTGTTTTGAAGCAACTCGCAGGGGCGAGATTTTAATCTGTCACTCCATCCTGGCCCCTGGCATATGGGATGTGCTTGCAGCATGTCTGGAAAGATTGAAGAGGAGAAGGCATATGGGGTACTCACAAGCACCTTCACCCACAACAACTACCCGATGGAGGTTGTGGCTCTTCTAAACTGCGCCCGGTCCCCTGGTCTGAGAAGGATTAAAGCCTTTACACCAGGTTTAAAGCTCTGTTCCTCTCTGCCTGTATAGTGGTCTCCTTCTGCCCTGCTGCATATATGCCTCTCAGCTCACAGCTCTGGCCCACAATACTTTGCATCCAGACATGCATACACAGTCTCTGCTTAGAAGAAGAAATGTGGTTTGTGCTATGGTCTAACTGTGTTCCACAGTCTATAGGGCCCTATGAATGGCCTTGATGAGTTTTAGAGTTTGGATGGAAGTAGGATTTTTTGGAAAAATTCTATCCTGTGGTACCTGAGCTGTGCCAGATTTCCCCAGCTGGGCTGCGAACTGTGAAAACACAAACTGCTCTCTCTGTTGCTTAGGCTTTGGTGAAAGCCCACAAGTAATGTACTAAATTCTTTACTCCCACTTCCAGTCTTAAATGAATAGCTTCTTGACTCATTATACCCCGTGCTCAGCTTCTACAAATGATTTCAGCTTCAGGCTGAAATCTCCCCAGGCTCCTTCCCTGTGTGTCAACACCCCTGTCTCTTCCCCTCCCTAGCCCAATGGCTTAGACCATCCTCCAGGCACTTCCAAGACCTGCCAGGAGTGGGAAGTAGCAGAAAGACACAAGTGAAATTGTCCTGTGCATGGGTTCACTTTCACCCCAAACAATGCTTCTCTTGTTCGATTTTAGCTATAGCTCTCAGCTCATGTTCACGAGAGGCCTGAATCCACTTTCTCCCTTTTCCCATTCCCTTCAAATGAACATTGGCTCTGGTTTGTAAATAAGGAAACAGCTACACACCTCAAGCTGCTGGTTCACAATTGCTCCAGAGTACACTCTGCCTCTGAGAAAGAGTGAGAGGAAACTCCTGGACTTGTTTTGCTCAGCTTCACCATGTGATTGGGCTCTAAACCACGTCAGACCCAAGGGCAGACCTACGATGATTGCCTGTTGTCTGGCAACACTGGGTGGTGATGATTTCTCAGCAGAGCTTTCACTTGGAAAACCTCATTCCTTCTTAAAATGCTGTCAAGATGCTGTGTGTGAAGATGAGCTCCAGTAGCAGGCACAGCAAATGGGCTCCTGGATCTGGCTCTCCCATCCTGCATGCCTGGAGTATACTAGGCAAGCTCCTGCCCGTCCTCCTGCTGTATAAATACACATTGCAACTGTAAAAGATAGGTGGGGAGAGCTGGAACAAAATTGTTCTGACTACAACGCATGTGGTGCCCTCTCTCAACACTACTCTGTGTTCACTTTTCCTCTCTACCTCAGGGACAGGCTTTCTAGTGTCTGAAAAATTCTGTTTTCTCCTTCCTAGATCCCAAGCCCTTCGAGTTAAACCATTACAAGGGAAGATACAGAGACAGCAATGGAACAAGGGATTTTCTTTTAATTTTAGCATTTATTTCCGTCTTAAAGATGCAATTGTTTAAAATAAGTGGTGTCCTGGCAAAGGCTAGTGTTACACCATGACAGACAATTTTATCATCCCATCCCACGAAAACTCTAGTGTACAACATAAAGCTGCTTTTCTTTCCGACACACCAGTTTTTCAATGCCAGACCTCTCTTGGCAGTGCCCTACTCCTCTCCGGACTTTTCTTCTTTCAAAATTAACCCCCCTCCAGCATCCTTCTGTAGGTACCAGTGGTGCCGAGCCAGAGTCGAGCCGCGCCGAGCCGTACGTCTTGGCTCGGAGCGGCTCGACTCCGGCTCGGCAACAGGAGAGGGAGCTCGCAGTGCACCAGCTTTAATCAGAGACATAATTTAGCAACGCTGCAAAATCACCACTGCGGCTGAGGTGCCCATAGGGCCCTTCTCAAGTCCCCACTCAAAAGGAATAGGGGGGGGTTATTTTGGGGTTGAGGTTAGGGCGGAGAATTTAAGTAATTTAAAGGGGAGTTGAGAGGCGATGCAGCTGCTGGGAAGTGATGGAGTGGGTGGATCTTAATATGTATTTACGGCGCTAGCAGCGATGAATAAGATGCTTCCAGTGATAAATAACACCTTTGCTCTGATAGACTGGGGCAGGTTCACTGCTGGTGTAGGCTTTTCAATTCAGCTGAGGTATAAAGGGTTGTGCCCGCTTACTCTAGCACTGAATTTAGCTGTATATCTGCTAGGACACCCATGGAGGGAGCAATGCCCTGACAGAGGAAAAGTCTTGGTTTCCAAAAGTGAGGCAGAAAAGCGTCAAGTACCAGTCTCATCCTAAAATCACAAGACTAAAGGACGGATCTCCCTTCTTTGGTATAAATTCAGGAGAAGGATATTCAAGTCTGTGCTCTGACATGGAGGAGCAGGGGCAGAATATGGCCTTGTGCACAAATGTTCGGCCACACCTTTAGACCTGATGGAAGGCTCAGTCCAGGTTAACATCAACAATCACAATGCTAGGATGCTTCCCCGAAAAATTCCTCTTGAACTTGGAGGCACCATGCTTTCTTTCACTTTTGCTTTTTTGTCTCTTTTCTCTGAGAAGTCAGCTGAGGGCAGAATTAGCAAAAAATTCCCAACCCGTCAAAGCACCTTCCTGAAGTCATTTCTCCCTAAGGAAATCGCAGCTTTCAGATTGCATTTGTCAAGGCTAAACTAACATCAGCTTTTAAGGAGCTAAGCCGGAAGGAAAACTTGTATTGCTTTCACAGCAGTAGTGAGAGCAGGTTTTCATGACAGAATGATAAGACCAAGTCCTGTCTACCCTTGTGCGCAGCCCACCGGTGCGGTACTGCAGCCGTGCTAGTCTTTAAAATGGACATTATTTTTCCTAGTGCAGCAGCCCTGTAGAAAGCTAATCTCCTAATAGTGTCGCAATACATTTGAGAGAGATTCATTTTACAGTCCCCTAAGTGCTTGCATAATTCTCCTGTATCAATTGCATGGAAGTTCCCAAATTTGAAATCCAGCAATCTCGCACGAGATAGCTTTCTAAGACAAAATATCCTCTTCCTAGTGTGTAAGCTCGTGAGCCTTATTTTTAATGCAAGCTGGGCCTAGGATTAGAAGAAAAGAGCCTGCCACTTGAGCTGGAGGAGAAAGAATCTAGACTGGATTCAAAATATTTATTGCCAAATTAAAGAATTTCCAGAGGACCTCTCCCAGATACAGGGTTGTATCTTCCCTTGCCGTGGAATAGTAGCAGGCTTCTCTGCAGGCACAGAAAGCTTTCTACAGATACGGCCCTGTGATACATTTAAACAGAATGAACCTCATTCTTAAAGCTATCTAAAAATGTTAGTGGAATCATGAACACTGACCTTAAAATGAAAAATGATTTGCAACCTTTGCAGAGGTGTCTTTATCATAGTGCCATAATTTAAAGTATTTTATCCACTCAGCTACACAATCTTACCATTCATTTGCAGTTGTCATCCTACCCACAAAAGAGTTCACCTAATATCCCCCAAAGCAAAAGAAACCTACTGAGTATTACAAGAGGAAAATTATTACTAGTATATTATATAGAAGGGCTGTAAAGTTCAAACAGAGGGAGTTGTGTGTGCACACCACATTTCATGCGAATTAGGCTTAATAGTTTAACACTGCGTTGTATTTTGCTTCCTGAATAAAAATGCTTCTTTAGTTGTTTTTCTAATAATCTGTGCAACTTGGGGAACTCATTAAGGCAAACCGTTTCCAGTATGCCTGTTTAGCTGCCTAAATCGAGTGACCTGATTTTCAAAAGTGCTGAGTGCTGAAGCTGTGGTAGATATTTAGCATCTCTTACTACTTGGTCATTTGCATGTGGTCAGTATAAATTTAGGAGCCCTATGTGAGCTACCTATGTGATATTTTTTGTTTAGTTCTTTTAGATGTAAGTCCATAGCTTGCAGTAAGAAAATGAAATCTGAGAAACATTTTTAGTAAGTTTATTTCTCCTCTCCCTTCCTCCCACCTTTCCAACTTAGCTGTAGGAAAAGATGCCGACCTACAAGACTTTCAATGTAAAGGTGTTTCTGTAGCTGCAGGAAAATGATGACGTTACTTTTTGATTGCAAAAGGAGCATGTGATGCATAATTAATCCACATATGGATAAGAACACCTTCCAAGACTGGAAATGGAAAACTAATCAAGAGTGCATGTGACACACTGGATCCGATACACGTGCTTCAATAGGGCTTCTTGGCTGCCTCACGTCTGGCTGGCTTGGAGTGCAGGCAGAGCTGCACATGACTGTCTGCCCTCTGTCGTGGAGATGAACGCTGAACTGAAGCCTGGCTGTGCCTGCAAGGGTTCGGTTTCATCAGCTTAGTGAGTGCTAAAGTATGGTTTATCTTGCCTGGACTGGAGTTTTGAGTATATTAACTTGCTTCCAGTGAACTAACACCATCCAATAGGAATAGCTTGAATCTTAAATATTTGACTTGATCTATACACAGATTTTCTACTGACGTAACTAACAAAAGTGCTAGCATAATTAATTTATTTTTTTTTTTTATCCAGGGACATGTCCCACAGAAGCAAATCCCTGCTTTCAACTGACTTGAAAACCGCATACCGACACCTTATTTTGAAGGGCCGAACTGGCTGCAGATACAGGTGCCAAATTCTCATTGACGTTAGCAGAGGATCTGCCTTGGAAAGGGTGGAGGCATCATGTTTTATATCACTGTGTTGGCTACTGGAAGCAGCTGTGCTTTCCAGTCATATGTAGAATTGCAGGGTACTGAGGTTCCCATGGCTGACCACTTCTGGAAAGGTTTAGACCTGGTTCCCTAGGAACCTCTTTCTTTCCTCAAAATGTAGATGAGCAAGATGACAAACTAATTCTTCAATGCTGGATGCCATACCTTATAGAAAGATTTACTGAGCCGTTTGTAGAAGGTGCTTTGGCTGTGCTGTTTACTGCTTCAATGAGAGACCAAGTAAGATTTTTATATTCCTCTCCCATAATATTTAATGAGCAATATTTATGCTTATGTCGGAGGTATGCTTTGAGCCGTGATTATTGACTGCAATTTTGCAGCCTAATGCGATGTTCAACTTCAATACTCACCGTTATGAGGCACCATTAGGAGGCAGTGGTCCTTGTCATCTGATCTTACAAAACATAGAGAGCAGTTACGGTTTAGGAGGCTGGAAAGGTCTGTGAATGTTAATAGTGAATTATGAAACTCTTGATTTTTTGTGTCCTGAATCTGAAGAGCAGCCAACCAAAGCAATGTGCCTACAATATATGTACACGTATAAAAATACACACACGCACACACACATAAACAATACAGCTGTGGAGACAAATTTCAACTCTGCAAGTGTGCCCTGAATCAAATACACTAAAATGAATCTCAGCTACATTGTCTCAAAGGCACCCCTAAATAGAACAGTGCTCAGACACAATTGACCCTGCTAGCAAGGTACCACACATCAGCTGCTCTGTAATATGTTACCTGAAGTATCTGGCTCACCAGTCATGCTGCCTTTCTTTTACAATGGGCCAAGGGATGGGTGCAATCCCCCATTTCATGAGTGGCTATTTGGTGGGGCCCATAATGCAGGCAGGAGTCTGAGCCCTCTTTCTGAGGGAAAGTGCTGACATGAGGCTAATTCAAAGGAAACATAAAGGACAAGACCCTGGCAGGGCCAAATCACTCTAAGTATGCCAAAGTGGAAATTTGCATCAGCTCAAGATGAGGGCTGGTGTACTCTGAGAACCCAGAGCCTTAGTGAAACAGGAGGTCTTTTCTCTTTAAATATGTTACCTGTTACAGGTCAGATTCAACGAGCTCTTCAAAATGCAACTGAGGGACAAAGACTGCAAAAGTACTTCAGGCTTATTCTGAATGTTCGTCTTAGTAGGACCGTGTTTGAGGTATGAAATTTCCAGAGAAATCTTTTCACAGACAATTTTAATTCTTCCCATGGAAAGACAGTGAAAGGAAAGTAGACAGTGAGCAATAATCATGCATGGGTTTGTGAGAGGGTGAATGAGGGGGTCTCATGCCAAGGAAATTGTCAAATCTGGAAAAAAACTGTCAAACAGGGCTTTCACAGTAACTTTCTTTGGGAGAACTGTTCTTCAAGCAAGGTCTCTTGGGGCTATATCACACAATTCATTACAGTGAGTTGGTGGGTAAAGTAGTGGTGATGATCTTTGAGAAAAAAGACCAATTTCGACTTCCCATTTTGTCATAAGCTGTCAGGAAGTGTTACACAGTGCTATTAAACAGCTGTTGCCTTTCTTGTTAAAGACAGATAAAGTAATGCTGATAGAGAGCCTTGCTCTCAGTAGATCTGTGAAGTGTGATGGAAACGCCCCCAACCCCCACCTCACAATACCGTGAAATCTTAGTTGCCCTGGGTGGTTTTTCCTCCTCAATTCAAGAAATTCCAGTTTTGTTCCCTAGGCTGTTCCTGGACTGTTCCTGGGCTGGAGTATTTTTCTCACAGAGATGGGTGTTGTCACCAACAACTGTCACCTTGGATGGTTACAGGTCTGGGTGAGGAGGCAGTGGAGAAACAGGGAAGAGGATGGTGGGAGAGGAGATAGCCCTTGGACTAATGGAAGCAGGTTTCTAATAGCTGGCACTAGCAACAACTTCCAACATGGTTTTGTTTGGCTGCTGACAGGCAGCTGTTCTGCAGTGGCACCTACACTCTGTTAGGAGACTTGGAAAGGAGTTAAGGCTGTACTTTAAACCAGATCTCACTGGCTCTTGTTGACATCCTCCTGATTGACGCCAGCATAGATGAGAAGAGGATCTGACCTTAGGGCTTATAAAAAGTCTCCACATTTCTGAATGATTTTTTTCATGTAATTCAAGCTGGCAAAGCACTGGTGCTACCTCAGAGAGAACTGAATCGATACGTAGTCACTTGGCTCCACATTCCTGCTGCTCCTGAGGCAGCAAAATGACAGCGAGAAGGAGGAAAGGGAAGAACGAGTGGAGACCAATGTGTTGCAAAAGCACCAGAGCGCAAGATGAGGGATGAGGCAAGCAATTCTCTGCTTCAAAGCACTACCCAGAGAAGACTTCTAGGTCACACAAAGCGGTGCAGCCGAGGCTGTCAGCCCACATCTGAGGGAGATGGTTCAAGTGGCTGCGCTGAGTTGCTCAGTACTCACCCCACTACATGCGCACAGCTAATGCTGTGAAGCTTGCATACCTGAGGCATCATCAGTGCTGTCATCCCACTGACAAACGGTCCCAGCCAGCAGAACGGTCCTCCCACTCAGGTTGTCCTCCCTGCAGTAGCTGAAGGACGTCTTCTGTTGTAAAGCGAGTGTCTCTCACTGAACACGGCTCTTGTGGTGGGAAACCGCAGCGGACAGCTGCGTTCTTTAACAAACTCAGCATCTCCTGGGTTTGTGTACTGTGAGGACGTTTTAATGCCTGGATGCAAATATTATGTATAACTTTCCAAGAGTTCATATTTAAAAATCTCACGGTCATTAGTTTATATGGCCTACCAATGCTGCATTTCAGATGCTGCCTTCACCACATGGCAGCACAGGAGCAATTATTGGGGCACGTCTACTGCTGGTACATGACGAAGATGGTCCAGCACAGCAGCGGACCGGGCAAGCTGAGGCTCTGAAGAGGAAAGAGCCAGGCTCACTCACACTGCCACTGAAGACAACCTCTATTTGCACAAATGCCAGTGGGAAGAATCGAGTATTTTCAGGCTTCTCGGAGGAATATTCTAAACAAAGCAGAGTAAAACGAAAGGTGTATAAAATGTCTTGACAGTGCCTTTTAAGTGAGTTGCCATATGTTATTTTAGCCAAGTCTTTATTCACTTCTACTTAATGCTGTGTGCTAAAGGTCTCAAAGCTGCTGGCAATACTCAGTGGAATAATTTTAGAGCAACTGTAATAGAATGAGCAGAATAAAGGACTGTTCAAATACATTGTAGCAAGATAGCTTTTTAATAGAACAAGTTATCCAAAACAGTGATGGCTGGGGCCTGTGAATGGAAAAAATCTCCCCTGTGTTTAATTACCCCGGCCTGTCTTTATTTCCTTCTTATAATTCCAAACGCTCTTTGCTTGCGCTGGACACAGTCCAGCTGGAAAGTTGGTGTTTGAACAACGATGTGTCCTACTCACAGGCTGGAAGTCCAAACAGGATGACTACAACCAGCCATCCTGTCTGACCTCCTCCATAATGTAGGTTATGGCATTCTACCCTGCAAGGCCTGCAGTGGAAGGAATTACTCTTCACTGCTATTCCAGATTCAGGAAAGCATTTCTATTTAGAGTAGTACTTAAGCACACACTTAACTTTAATAATGTGCTTAATTCCCATTTAAACATGCCGTTAAATGCAACTTTGAGTTTGAACCTTTGTGAGAAAACACTATGGGGTCCAGTAACGTGGTCATACTGAAAAGTGTACTTTGTGACTTCCAGTGCAAAGTGAAATTTTAAGAGTTTATTCAAAAAAAGTCAGATGGCTTGCTAATGTATGTCCAGCCAGCAGGTGACCTCCAGAGAGGTTTGATTTGCTTGGGGAATTTTCAGGCCTATGGGGGTTCAATGGTGGTGCCAGTTGCAGTATGAAACTACTGCAGGAAGCGTAAGTGATATCCCCATCCATTTCACTTATTGGAAAGGATATATGAATCAATAGTCTTTCATTAATTCAGTAACAACCTCTGCTAAACCTCTCAAAAGACAAGAAAGAAAAGAAGCTGATTTTGTCTTCATTTCCAAGGTTTTTTTCACTTGCTCGGGGAACGGAGGAAATCTCTGCTGCACCATAATACCTTACCTAATTGAGCTCTTAGATTAATGTTTAAACTTCATTTGCAAGTCCATTACCAAATCTAATCAGTTACAAAGGTACCATTAAGGAAGGGATTTTTTTTTTTTCAAATCCACTTTTAGTTCACATTTCCCCCCACAACTGTCCAAGGCCCCAGCAGTGGCTGCAAGTACTGCCTTATAGATATTGTACTTATACCAGAAGGGAAAAAGAAACCACAGAATATTTTTGGTGGAGATAATAATATAAAAAATGACATGGAGTTCATATGCTGGTATGAGCCAAAAAGGGGTCAGTTGGATCTTGAATCTACTGAAACTTTCAGTTATCAAAGGAAAACAATACTAATGTTCAGCCTCTTTTAAAGTGATGATACCACCTTTGAGAAGCTGCTGAATTGACTGGATGGAAGGCTTTTCCCTAGATCCATTACCTGCAAGACATGTGCAGCATGGTCAGCATTATCCACAGCATTTTCCAGTGTACCAAAATCCTGAAGTTTCAGGTCTGCTTAATTTTCCACGCTTGTGTACTCCTCAGCCTAGTTGCTAACAAATCCTCTTCATGTTGCATGTAAAATGTTCCTTTTGAGCTACACATCAGAATAAGGCCACCAACTTCTCAGTATTTGGGATAGCGGACAAGATAAATGCTAACACACGGCTGACTTGACCACAGTTGAATGGGTGACTTCAAGCCAAAGACTGTCTCTCCCATTACCTAATCCCTGAGACATCCAGACTCCCATCCTCATCAGCACTTGAAAAAAAATAAATCTGGATTTTATTTTTATAACTGTTCTCAGAAGATAAAAAAAGCTAAAATTGAGATATAAAAATCAGCAGTGTGATATTACACAGACACCACTGCTTTCAGGGAAATCAAAATTTTGCTGCTGCGTCTGTAATCGGGGAAAGCTCTGCCTACCCAGGGTGATCAGACTCCGGCTCTGGGACGGAGGGGTGTTTAGAGGTAGTTACTAATAATCAGGGGTTTAGTCAACTCTTCTAAATCTCCTGATGCATAGATTAGTTGCCTGATCCCTATGCACCCTTTGCAGCCTGCCTACCCAGCCAGCCTGGTAATCTCTTTGGGAAGCAGTGGCTGGGCAGGAGTTTTGAAGAGTTCTGAGACAAAAGTAACTCTATTGCTATGGTGCAGCTAATACCACACTGCGCTGGCTTGTCCACTAAAACAGGCAGTGCTGCAGCTCTCAGAATTGCTGTTTAGAAGGATGCCTTCTGTTGTTCAAAATGTCTCTGAGTAAGGGCAAGAGAGGCCTTTCCACTAGGCTGCTTGGTTTAAGAAGCACACAGCATGAAACCCAACACGCTGTGTAAAAGCTGTGAGGTCTCTTCCACCCCGTGCCACTGGCCTGCTCCGTGCCTTTGGGCTTCTTTCTTAGCCTCCCTCCTCTAAATTGACAAACAGGGATGATAATTGTTATATTAGCACTTACCTTTGTAGAGCACTTGTAGATCTGTGGATAAAAATGTGCTGTGTAAGTACTTCTGTTATGATATGCTACTGCCTTTCCACCTCCCTGTACTGAAAATAATGAGAGTGAAGAACAAAAAGAGAAGCAGGTAAGAATGATTAATAAATATGCAGCCTACGACGGCCTCTCTCCCAAGATAAATGTAACAGCGACAATGAATGCAGAGGAGAAGAGGGGCCAGGGTACGGCAGAAATGAAAGTGTAGACAATGCCAGCATTATACCCACAGATCCTTGTCTCCCTGGTCTCCAGCCGCCACTGTGTGCTTGAAGCCGGTTGGAAGAATCCCCAGCAGAGGTATCTGACTGCACGCCCTCCATGTAGGATCACTCTGCCTGCTTTAAACATGAAGAAAAAGAAGGAGGGAGGAAGAGCCCCCGGGTTCAACGTCAACAACGTCTAAACTGCTTGACATTCTCGTTCTGAAATGCCAGCTCTTCAATTATCAAGGCCTCTTTTTGTTTTTCTTTTTTTTTCGCCCCCCCGAGTGCTCTGTATTTCCCCATGTAACAGTGTGCAAACACTTTATCAGCGAATACCGGGGGGGGGGTGGGGGGAAATCGGCTATCTAAAACTGATAAAGCAATTTGGCGTGGAGGCAGCAGCTATCACTTCTAAATGGGTATGAGCTTTCTGAGGTTTGACACGTTGCAGGGAGAAAATTCTGGCGATTGACTGCTCCAAAGGTGAACGGGAAGCTGTGCTCACTCGCCCCGTGACATTTCTACCTGCTCCACTGCCCGTGTCACTGGGACTGTGCCCTGGTGAAAGGAGTTATACTACTCGGCTGTGTAGCAACAGTCCGTGACACTGCGCTAACAGTATGTTTGGGGCCATTACTTAAGTTGTAATCTCACTGCTCCTTTGTTTTATGAGGCAATAATCTGATTCCCATGTGTATAAAATGAGGCCAAAGGGTAAATAGTTTGTTATAATGAGGGAACAACATTAAGACTGATGAAAACTAGAGGTCAGTGTTATTATTTCTGTTATGACACCCATTCATTTAATAATCCTTGCATTCGTATCCCAACGGCAGCGATCCATGTCCTGGCTTTTCAAGGCCTTATATGTCCCCTAATAAAGGCAGATATTATCCTGCCATCTCTCACATCTAACTCCGCTCACTCTTGATACGGTTCCTCCTTATAACCAGACCTGAGAGACTCACAACATGGCTGTGTGGTGAAGAACTACTGGAGAGGGACAAGAGACACTGGAGAGACATTCTCTGCATGGCCTCAAGGCACAGAGGTGTCAGTGGCAGGACAGGGAACTCATCACAGGTTTTCCAGTTCGTGATGATCTTACCACTTTGTGGACTCTCCTCCCTTTCTGCTGCATCTTTTTTTTTCTTTTTCCCCAAGCTATCTACTCTCTGATGACAGTTTGTAGCTCCCAGCTGAGAAAATGTCCCCAATAGGAGTTAGTGCATCGGTGATGCATTTCTGTAGGTCCTTTTTTTTTTTTTTTTTGAGAGAGAGAGAGATATAGAACTAAAGCATAGCTGGTCTACTTAGAATGAACCTGAACGTAGCAATACTACTGGATTTTCTTAAATGCAGAATAAAATAAGTAGTGTCAGGCATTCTGAATGGGCAAATTTTCCATGTGTATTAAATAAATATAGGTTTATATACTTTCATAAACAAGTTAAATAAAACATTGTTATCTAGAGACTTTATTATAATGTACATTTTCCAAGTACCCTGGATCACCTGTTCCTATCCTATCCTCTTGCCTTGTCACTTAGTTAACCTCCTGTTAGGCAAATCTCATTTTCGTCTTAATACACATATCACTGGCACATATCCTTCTGCCTGTGGAGTATATCAAGTATTATTAGTAATGTGATTATGTTTTCTAAAATTATTATTATTATTAATTATGATGCTGTACTGGCTAGGAAAGGTAAGTGTGGACCAGCACTCTGCTGGAGTAATTTACATAGAACAGTAGACTTGTCTTTTTACACATCGGCTGTAGGCAAGAATTTTATAATAAAACCAGTCAGGTAATATAGAACAAGTGCTGAAGAATAGGGCCCATATTATACATTTTCTAACCCATTTAATGTACTATATTCAGTATTGCTTTTACTCACATCAAACAAATTCTTGCTGATATTGATAGTGAGCAAATTTGACTTACAGTTCCCAGTGAAATCAGCGGAAGTAGAGCTGGCTCTAACATTCCACATCCAAGATCTTTGCTTTGCTTAAACACATTTTTTTCAAGTACACCTGAAGATCAAATTTGAAGGAGGTTTGATGAAGCAAGCAGGCAGATATGACACACAAAAATTAACATTTTAGAAAAGGGCATTTTTATCTCAAGAGCTAAATCAAAACTCTTGGGATGAATTCCCTTTGGGTCTCAAAACCCAAACTATTTGGTACAGATACTGTGAAAGTGAACCTTATGATGGAATAACCTGAATCGTGGCAAAATATACTTTACTCCAGAAAGGGGTAACAGAATCTTATATGTCATTTTAAGAAGCTTCTGGCTGATTGTTAAAAAAAACAAAAACCTACAGAGTGTAAAGTTTGAACCAACGCAGACGATGCCCCAGGTGTGCGTCCAGATCTACGCCAATGTAGCTGAAGTCTGTTTTACTGACGATGTGGATACCAGGAAACTGCATAATGACTGTCTGAATGTCAGTGAACCTCATAAAACTTCCGCTGGAAAAACTCTGTGGAGGCTCCCTTTAATGTCAGCAGTCTTTGGACTGGACTTAGTATTAACTCTTTATCATAGATAATAATAGGAACCTCCAGATTACTTGCTTCATTTACTTAGCGAATGAAATAATTCATTTGCTTAAATGAATATATTGAAGGCATAAATTCAGAGGGAAGGAAATAAAGAAATTTTGTTTTCCAGGCCTGCTGGTAGGAAAAATTTTAGCAACGGGTATTCCCACACTAATAGATTAATTTCTTGCCCTCTAACATAGTTGCTAAAGAGTAAAGTTTTAACTAGAGTAGCAAGCTTCTGGTTGCCAGAAGCACCTTCCACTCCTTTCTGGATGCCAAAAGCACCAGATCATCCTTTCCCAGTTCACAATATCTCTCTGCAGTACCAGAATTCATTCCTTTTTCTCGATGCACAGAGGTTAAGGTGCAAAGGGATCGTTAGATCACCCGCTATAGCCTGCCATGCATCACAGGCCATTAAATTCCTTGCAGTTGTGTCGGTAATGAAGCCAATAATTTGCATTTGGCTAAAGCACAGCCCAATTTGAAGGTGCCAAGAGATGGAGAATGACTGGTTCCTCTGGTCATGTGTTCCAGTGGCTGATCACCTTCACCAAAAAACAAAACAAAAAATCCTCTATTTTCTAATTTGAATTTGCCTGGCCTTTGTTCCCAGCCATTAGTCATTATTACAGTTTTCTCCACCAGGCTGGGGAACCCTTCTATTTTCTGTCTACAACAAAGGTGCTTCTGTGTGATAATTCAGTCCCTTCAATATGCTTTCAGACAATCTAAAGCACTAAGCGGTTGCATCTCTTGCTCTAGATATTTCTCTCCTTCTGGAGGCTCTTTCCTGTTTCAAATATGCTTTAAACACGTGGACACCAAAACCGGATGCTGTATTCCAGTATAACTTGCCCCAGTGCTCTACCCAGTAAAATCACTTCCTTAGTCCTACTCACTAATCATCAGTTTAGAAGTCCCAGGGTAAGACTCTTCATGTTTTATCACAGAATTGCCTTTGGAGTCCATGTTGAATTGCTTTTCTGCTATAATCTTTTTCAGATCCATTCTTCAGCAGGATGAAGTCTGAAAGTTTGGCTTGATTCCATGCTGTTAAATGAATTACTTTACATTTCACTGCATAAAAGCACATTTTGTTAGAACGATCCATGATTGCTAAGCTCCTGGTCAGTTTGTACAAGTGCTCTGTCCTCATCTTTATGTCATCTGCAAATTTTATTAGCAGTGATTTTATATTCATTTCCAGGGCATTCATTTGAGATGTTGAATGCCCTTGATCCTAATGTCCGTGCTTACGGAAACCAGAGAGGAGCCCCCCAGTACCATGTCATACAGTTACTACTACTTTTTGAAAGCTTAGTAGTGCGTTTCCCAGTCCATGGTAGGCATACTCTGTGGAAATTGTGTACTGCTAAATTTAAACAAAACAGCATGAAGTGCTATGTCAAACATATCAGCTGGCAAAAATAACTACATAGATGTGATACATTCAGTTTGTTTGACCTGTTTTCCACAACATCTGTTGACTGGTAATAATTGTATTTCGCTCCTCCAATTCATTATTAATTGAGCCGTGTGTCATCATTTTCTTTTTCTCTTTTCTCTTTTTCCCCTGGGACTGAAATCAGCCCAACTAGTCTGTACATCATCCTGTGACCCTGGAACCTTAGAGAGACATCTGCTGAAGACCAGCACAGCAGTTATGCAGTTTATTGTCTGATATATTTGCAAACATAACACAGGGTAAATCTCATTTTTAAAATGTATTCATAAAACTTCTGTAAAATTCAGCTCTGTAACAATCGAACTTACAGGTACTCCTGAAGTTTAGGCAGAGCTTATCATAAAATATCTGAAGACACAAGGTATCGGTACAAATGTTAGGGGGATCAGCCAGGATTTGCGGCTTATCTGCTCTTGGGATTCTTGCAGCAGCTAGCACAGGCCCATGCTGCAACTGAGATAGACTCTCCTATGTCACCCTAGGACCTTCTCCAGCATCCGAAGCAGGCGAGACCAGGGCAGCATTCAGGTAGCTCCTTCCTCCCATAGGCAAGAAGTCGTCTTCTGCTCTGTACTCCTCTCAGCACACCTTGGGTGGGTTTTTCTGCCTCTGTACTTCTTGACACAGGGATGTATTAAGTACTTGTTTTCAAGGCTGTCAGCCTGGCACTTCTCACAAGGACTAATATGATGTTTGCTCTCTCTCTCCTTCATCCCAAAAACATGTGACACAAAAACTTAGCATTAAAAATGACAAGGTACCCAAAGACATTTATGCCTTTATGTAACTTTGTACACATCGTAAGACACACGAGCAGTACTCATAGGCAACGAACAATATCTTTTGCCCTGTCCTATCTATAAGTGATTGCAATTTTATTTCGGAGTCTCGGTTGCCGCACTTTTGACATTCCCGATATACAGGCATTAGCATCTGGGGTATTTTTATTCTGCACTTGAGAAAAAAAAAAATTAGTGATAAAAATAGAAAATCCACACTAGGAAACAAACACTGATGTTACTTAGTGTATGGAATAAAAGCAGAACTCTTTGGAGCCCTGTGCAATATGCATAGCTCATGTACCAAGAGCACATTGTGAGTCCCCTTGCACCCAGTCAGGATTTCCCTAGTCTAACTGGGAAGAGCAAAGCTTCCTTTTTTCTTATTACTTATCTTTATTCTGAGAAGTATTCAATTAAAATTGCTTGGATCAGGGCTCTGGTTTGTTTGCGTGCCACTGGTGGAGCAGCTCTAATTTACAATTAGTTCTGAAGCCTGGTGGTGGGGAACGAGCTAAAAAGTGGGTGTCATACAACTTCTGAGAGCCTGTGTGGCAGCAGGAGTGCTGCAAAGTACTGTATGCAGCTTCACAGACAAAGCAAAAGAAAGCCCGGTGGTTCAGGCTTGTTTGTTAGAAAACTGCATGGCTAATGATGAAAGGCCATATTTTGCAGTCAAATGGCAGAGACAGTATGTGCTCCACGTGATGATGGACACAGCAGTAGGACAAGAGGAGACCTGAGGCTGAAAGGGGGTATCTTAGTCACCAGCCCTTCTAGTGGAGCTGCTGTAAGCTTGTGTCTCCACCACCAGTCTCATCTGCATTAGGGAACACAGATTTTTTGTACTTTTAAAGAAAATACAAGTAGTAATATGGTATCACAAGGTCAGCTGCAATCATGTATGATATCGGTGGTTATCTGGAAACCACATGAAACAACAATCTCTTTCCTCACACCAGCTCTGCACTGCCGTCTTGTGTAGCAACAACTTGCAGATGAGAAGGTGACAGTCGTTTTGTTTTACTGTGCAATTCTTTCACGACTTGCGCAGCCTTATGTCTTGAAAAGTAGCTGCAACTCTGGTCCCTTCCCATGAACACTTCTGAAGGATATGGAAGTGGAGGTGCCACTGTGGCAAGCTCAGCCATCTCTGCACCTTCTGGGGTTTTAAGGATATTGGACCAACGGTTATGTAGGGTGCAGAGAAAGGACTGGTGGTGGTTTTCCCCAGCTGTTTATTGACTTCTCCAAGACCCTAAGCAAGGACAACAGCAGGAGCACCCACCAGGCAAGACGTGGGCCAGATAATGTTTGTCCAAGGTTGTCTCAAAACAGCAGAAATACCCTCCTGCATCAGTTTCCCTGCTTCAGTGTAGAGACAAATAAATTCCCTCCAACAGATAAAAAAATAAAATATGCAATGCAGGCCAGCCGCCCTCCTTCAGCGGGGGGTACATGGAGGAGCCTCGCAGGTGTAGCATCTCCAGCTTCTGCTGACCTCGGCGGTGAGTCGGGTGGCGGGTGCTGGTGCTGCCGGCGTGGGCAACCCGTGGTTTCTGTAGGTGTGCAGTCTGTGCCGGGACCGCCGCAGCAAATTCTTTTCATGGGAGGGGCAGGAAACGGCGTCTCTGCAGCGCAGTGGAAAGCAAGCCGTTCACTGCCGCCAAGGTTTCATCTCCTCGCAAAGAAGTTCTTTGTTTATAAATGTGGCTTTGTAATTCTGTGAGAACAGGTAGAGTTCCACTGACAGGAAAATATTAATGATTTACCATGAAAAAGTAATGGAAGATGAGACCTTTGTGGTGTCTGCTGAGAGATAGCAGTATTTTGCCATAGCTGACAAAAACCCCAAACTCACAGCCTGTGGATGCTTACTCCAAACTTCCACTTACCCACAAACAGGGCACAGACCACATAGTTCCTCTCCAAACTTACCCAGAAAATTGCGTCTCCCCGCCAGTACATAATCTTGGGGATTCTTACCCCGGACCTTCCCTGTTCCCCCGGCAGAACAAGGGGTAAGGACTCAGAGATTTACCCACTTTCAGTAAAAATGTGCAGTAAACTTTACTTATATTTCCAGGCTAGGAATTAGTATCCGTTCTTCCTCCTTCTTCCTCCTCCATCAGCACCAGCTGCTACAATGCGTTTTGCCCTACAAAATACTTTCTGTTTGATTCTGGTGCCCTCAGGTGCCCTTCTCCTCCCCCCTCCTCCCAGATGAACACCTGTGAGAGGCAGATGGTACAGATAATCCAGAATATATTTCTTGAGTCCATGTAGAGAAGCTGCCAAGCTGCTGATTTTTTGGCATCGTGCCTTGTGGCATCCATGGCTGGTGAGAGACGCAGATGCCGCCTGAAAATAGCTGAAGAGGAGATTCTTCTAGCATCCCCTGAGGTCCGAGGCAGGCGGCTGCTGCCACGGGGTTCATGGGCAGGCATCCTGCCGGCACCCCTGCCAGGAAAGACTCTCACGCAGAGCTTCCTCTTTCATGTCTTAATCAGTCCTTCCTCCTGCTCCTCTTCAGTGGGCTCTGTGGGCACCACCTTGCCTTCTCGTGGTGGAGAAGAAGAGGCTGTTTTCCATCAGACATGGCCTGGCAAAGGGAGGAAACACATCTGCAGGGAGCTGCGGGCTGTCGTCTCTGCCTGCAGACTTCGTCTCCTTGCACACTCAGAGGCTGCAGCTACAGATATCTCTGCTCATTTGTTTTCACAAATGATAAGCACCAGCACATATATTTATGTCTGCCAGTGGTATAATATGCACCCTGTTAACCGATGAACTTTGTCAGGGTGGTAGCATGGGGAGGCCATGTGGGTGTCCAGCCATGCTGGTGAGAGAGGGGTCCCAGCACAATCCTGCACGGCGAAGGGGTCCCCGGAACAAACCACCACCGCTAGCGGCTCAGCTCCCTCCCGGTGAGGGAAGTGGGTTCCTAACCTGTGGTTGTGCCTCGGAAGTAGCCTGGCTCACACATGAAGAAATTAACTCTGGGGCAAGAGTCATGCCCAGGCACAGGTACAGCAGTCCTCCTGAAATTCAGGTATTCATCAGAGCCTATCACAACTGAAGCTGGATTATTCCAGAGCAGTCCTCAGGAAAAGGAGCTGAGAACAACCTACCAGCATGTAAGAACGACAATAACAAACACCGAAGAGTCAACACACTGTGCTCTTGCTATTTTGCGGGACTTCACGGCAGCATAAATCCTTGCCCTGGCTGGCTGGTTTTGAAAGGCACGTTCTTATTGTCCAGGGTCTGCTAAACACTTTCAGGACATGAAGGAGAGCACAGTCTTTGCCTGAAGGGGATGATGGGCAGTGGTAGACTGGCAGTCAGGAAAAGTAACAAGTGAGACAGAAGAAAAAGGCATCTGAGTGTTGAAAAGCGTATGGTTAGCCTCAGTATATTTTGAGAAGCTGGAAGAAATGTGGGTTCTTTTAAAGTTCAACACATAAGTTTTCTCTCTTTTATTTATTCTTTGTTAGTTCTGTAACCTTCAGATCTGTAATCCAGGGTCTAACATCCTTAATTTCCAGTATTCAGTCCCTTTACGTACATTTTGCAGAAGAATGCCTAGTGTTCCTTGCTCCCTCTTCCTCTGCCCCTTCCCCCCAAACCAGTACACTAAATGCAGCTCCTTAAAAACACTGGGGTACCTAACTCCACTGGGATCGAATAGGCTTAACCAGATTTAAGTGCCTAAATACCTTTGAGGATCTAGGCTTTAATCAGCTCATTTAATGAGCTCCTATAGTCAAAATGCACAAATAAGGTCTTAAAGCCAGTGGCTTTGCGATCCAGGGCAGAACGGGCCCTCCAAATGCAGGCACCAAGGCAAAGGGTCAGGGAAAGTCCCAGAGAACAGTGCTGAGATGGAGACAGGTATCATGCTCCCCAGGCAGCAATGCTGCGTCTGCATCGGGTGATGGAGTAGTGATCGAAAAAGAGACGTGCAGTATTTGCAGCAGATCTGCTTTCTGCATTTCCTCTAAGGCAGACCCTCCCACCTCTGTTTTCTGAAGGAACCTGATTTCTTCCCGAAGGCCAGGTTATCCAGAAGTAAGAAGGCACCATGGGGAATTTCAGCCATGCCAACCCAGATTCGGGTGAATACTTCTTCCCATTAAAGGACACAAGTAACAAATCAACTAACTTCAGTCACAAGCAACTTCACATAGAGACACGAAGGAACTCATAGCTGTGGCTGCTCTTACCACAGAATGAAAAACGATGCTGCCTCCAAAAAATAATAACGCTATTTGCATTACCACAGAGCTCACACGCCAGTCCCACTCTACTATAGAATACAATTCTGCTATGGTCATATATCTGAACAGAAAACAAAAGGGAAAAAAGAAGAAAAGAGTGTCTTTTGGCTGAAGAAGTTGAAAAGAAGAATAGATAGCAACAGAGGCAGCAAGGACCTGTATCAGTGCTGTAGCAGCTCAACCACAAACAAGTTTTGGCTGCAAATTTTTGGAAAGCATCACAAGAGACCTTTCAGGGAAAAAATTTAGGAGGAAAATAACAAGACTGCTTTTTTAGCAGTTTACAGGCAGCCTGTTGATAAGAAGATGTAGCTGACGAGGGCTGAGTAGTGCTATGCTACGCACTGTGGCAGTGGCAGCCCCAGGGTCTGATGAGGGCTCCGCTGTCCTGACCAGATGCCAGCTGGAGGTCACAGCCACGCATGACAGCACCCAGCCTCTCCTGGAAGTCACTTATCTGCTACCTTGCTCAAGAGGTCTGACACAACAGTACACACATGATTTGTGCTTGGGTTGCTGTGCTGAAATAAGAACAGGAGTTATAAAAAGTATGAGGTAGTCCTCTACGCCTTTCACAGAGGATGTGGGTTTTGATCATACAAGAAATGGAAAATTTTTATTATTTAGAATACTTCATCCCCTCTGATGGATTTCGGAAACCTTTTTTTAACAGAGATGTAGGGCCTGGAACCTGTGGGTCCATGGCTTAAAATAGTCCTGGATCATGATGACAGCTTTCATTATGAGGTTAGCTAGGAAAAGCCATTTCTTGATATTATTACATAGAAGGGATCACAGATAATAAGTTATGTGTGTGAGCTTGGAAAATAAAGTGACAGATTAACAATGTCTAATGCAGGAAAGGATTTCCACAACAATCGAGAAAGACAGTAGACACAGAGGCTCTAGCTCATAGTAAAAGTTGGTCATGGAGAGTCAAACTCACTCAGGGTTTGACTTTCCCAAAGCAATATTCAACAAGGTGGAGGTATGAATGTAGGCAAAGAGTCAGATCCAGAGCTGCCAGAGGTCTGGTGCTTCTCCATGCTTCTCAGGCAGGTCTGGACTGTAGAAATGGTTTGGATAAGGACTGCAGCATTACATGATGCAAGAGAGAGAGATTCCTTCTTCTAACCAAAGTACAACTGACACTTCAGCATTGCCTACTGCACCTGAACATGCTTCGCTTTAACTTACTACGGGCACAGTTTGCTTGTTTTGGTGTTTAGCTCATAGCAATGGGCCTTGATATCACAGCAGTGTCTGCAGTATAGATTAGAAAGGCGCAGAGGGAGCTGGGGTAGCGACTGCTCTATTAATGGTGGTTCTCAGAGGAGCTGCCAGTAATGTTTTATTCAAGTAGCAGTCCCTAGCCCTAGGGCTGTACTGGGTTTCGGCAGCAAGCTTCCTTCAAGGCAGCGGTTTCAGAAATCCTTGCAGATTTCTTAGTTTGCTCTCGATTCAAGTCAGCACCCCAGTACCCACTCCAGCTCTTCTCTTGATCTAAATGATGCAAAGATGCTGAGACCAACAGAGACAGAAAAGAGTAACTGGCAGTGAGCACCTTTTCCTGCACTCTGTGGAAGCACCACTACACTCGACAGTACTCCGGGCTACTGCTCTCTGTCAAGGACCCGCTCATTTCCATCCTTCTGGCTCAATGCTCAACCCTCCTGATGCAGCAGCTTTGACAAGAACCACCTATTCCTTAGGACGCAGCCAAATCCTTGCCAGACAGGCAGGATTTCTCAAGTCATGAAGGTACCTGAAGACCAGTTAGGCACTTCCATAAATTCTGCAAAGTATTCGTGCAGGAGCAGTGCTGAACTCCTGATGAAATCAAGGAGAGCTGAGGACTTAGCCTGAAGAGGTATTTTTAGATGGAGATACCTTAAAAATACGTCCTATCTGCATTTTCAGGAAACTAACCGCCTTTCAAGATCTGCTTCTGTGGTTTCTTTATTGTTCGAGCAGTGCTCAGGCTGTTGGGTAAATGTCGCAGCATTTCCAGTGAAAAGAGGCATTAGTGCAAACCATAATCAGACCTGAGGATTCAAAACCTCCCTCCATGTGCATCGGTGTGACCCTGGCTCCAGGGGGGCATTGCTCCGAACATAAAACGGGGAGTTCTCTGACCTGTCAGGGTCAAGATGGATTAGAAATTCAACTCAAGCCCTGCACAGCTGCACTGTAACCAGCAGAGGAATCCCTGCATACGTGTTCAGCTTTTAGGTTGGCTTTCACTGTTATTAATTTCCTTTTATAATCTCCATTTCATGTTTACTAACACAGCATCAGATTCTCAGCAGATGTAAATCAGCAGTGATCCATTGCTGTTACCTGAGCAGCATTATTTTACAGCAGTCGAGGGGATGGCCCTGAGCTATTAATTTTGCTTTGCTCCTCTCTCTTGACAAGAATAATCTCTTTTAGAATTTGAGACTAAATAAAAAATCACCCCTTGGATAGCTGAGTCCTGTAATTCCCTCCTGGCCGCTCTCCTTGCTGCCAATGGAAGTGAAGAGCACGGAGCACCTGGCAGGATCAGGCCCTCGGGTGGCTCTGTGGCTGTGCCAGCCCTTCAGTTCTGGGGTAATAATAATAATCAGGCTTACACCGAGTGTTGACACATATTTATTAATTGCAAGGTGCGGCTGGCTCTGCACTTTGCTAAGACAAACACTTGCAGAACAATGTGCGCAGAGGAGGCTGGAAACCGCCCAGCTGTGTGTCAGCAGCAGCTGAAAGGGGAGGAAATAGCGAGCTGTCCCATGCAAGGAGGCAGAGCACTGAAAATCCGGCTGGAGGAGGAAGGATCTCCTTTTCTTGGGTTCAGTTTTCCTCTTGGAAAAACCTTTCCTGTTTCACCAGAAAGTCCCCGACTTTGCTGCGGCCCCAGCAGCCCGTGACACAAGACCAAGATGACACAATCGGAGGCAGGCTTCGTGCCAGGGCTGACAGTGATTTAGTGACGTTCCTAGAGAGCAGGGGGAGGCAGGCCCTGGCCCACGAGCTGAAGGTTATTTGTGCAGAGTCATAGATTTAAGACAGAAATCATGCGAGTCCCAGCGTCATAGGAAAGGAAGGGGAGCCCCTGCCCGTCTGCAAGGTAGCTGGTCCTGCAGAGGTGAACTGCTGGATGCTCAAGGGAGAAACCAGCAACGAGTACGGGACAGAGAAGAGCTTTCAATTTTTACCTTTGTTACTAAAAATACAAGTAACAAGTGACTACACTGTATTTATTTACTGCACTGTAAATAGTGCCCAGCAACTCACTCCTTTTAGCAATTCTCTTTATCAGTGATGAAATTACTCTGTCTTGCGAGCAGCTCCTTTCCTTCCTTTTCCTTCAGCCTGAGGATTTACATACGGCGATACCAGATAAGCGAAGACAGTGCAAGACAGCTCACCGAATTCATACCTCAGCTTCGGTTGAGTTATACCTGGCAAAACTGCAGCTAGCTTGAATGTGTCTGTAGGCTCTTCTTCCCTCTGCCTCTGCTTGCTCTCTTGCACAGCTGAGAGCACTTCGAAGCTGCGCTCACTCACGTCACTTAGAGCGATTTGCAAAGCCCACTCAACTTCCCTGCCCTGTCATAGCTGTGACCAGCCTGGCACTAAGTGGGATATTCAAGAAACATCAGCCAGTTACGAACAGTCCTCTGAATCAGTGAAGAGGACAGACTTCCTTTCTCATTTTAAGTAGTTTCTATATGTCTAGAGATGTCTTACACAAACAGAAAATATACCTGATAAAGCGCCAGCATTAATCCGTTTGATGTATTTAAGTGCGGCTGTTTAATAGCAACATATCAAGTTAATGCAATACTGATGGAATAAGAAATGGCATCAGAGGGTTTCAAAAGATTTCTTATCACGAGCAAAAAAAAGAATTTTGACTTCCCATTTCATTTCTCTGTGAATGAGAACACCTTTGCTATTTACATTATTTACTGTTTACTGTAGTAGAGTCACTACTAAAAATCAAAGTGATTTGCAGAGCTCTGCCACTTCTTTTTATATCTCCTTTGCTGACTCAATAAACATCTGACACTCCAGTATTGTAACTAAGCACTGTGCTGATTCTGCCCTCATTGAAAACATTTTTCTAAGAGAAAGGAATTGTTCTGCTTCTGCTAAAAATGTGATTTGTCTGGTGAAGCATTTGTAAAAGCTTTTTTTTTCCCCCAATGTTACTGTGGCAATTGGAAGCAGTTAGGCATGTACAGAAACTCGAGAAGCTGTGTGAAATCTTCTGATATGCAAATAGACTGCTGTATACGTGGCAAAGCAGAGCTTTGGGCATGCTTACATGAAAGAGTGTTGCATTAACAAATAATTCACTTATATGCTATTTTGAAATAGAACTTCATCCTGAAAAATGATGTGAAGTAAATATTCCAAAAAGCTTGTGCTGGTAGGGGACTGGTTCTGACTTCAGACCAGTTGTGCCCCAGCCTAGTTCTGTTTCTCCCAATACAGTCACCTTTACATACAATAAAGCAGGACTGAAGCCAAGGAGCCTGAGCAAGGTGCAGCAAGGAGAGACACTCTGGTAGCAGCTGGCAAGGAGAGGGCATTTCACTTCTCAGCCATTACCTGGCACAACTGAACTGGATGGATATCCCTATGGGAAAGAGTGGCCTTCCATTCTGAAGAGTACACGTTGCATCTGGTCCATATCTGTTCTGGGATCCAGATTGAAGGTAGGGAAGAGACAATGGGAAACCAGGACACAACTCCCACTATGGTGTTCTCCTGGATGACAGCCACAGTTGAGTCTTCCAGGTAAGAACAGAACACAAAGGAATTTGTGAGCACATAAATCATAGGAGCTGAAGATGGGAAAGGCCACTGGAGGACTAGTCAACGCAGGCCTGTGTTCTACAGGGAATTTCCCAGCTGACAGTTTTAAGAATTTCAAACAATAGGGCTTTAACTTCCCTCTGGAAGCAGTTCAAGGTGGTTAGGCACCCACCTGAACTTTTCAGCATCTCAATGCATTTCACGGGACTGGTCCTGTGCAGATTCCTGGCAGCTCTTGCTGCAGGTCATTACATTCAGATTTCTTTTCGCTGTTTGTTCCAGGCTTATTCTATAATGAAGCAAATCCAGAAGTGGAGGTAGTCACTTCAGGCTTGCCTCCACTGCGGGTTTCCCCAGACCTCCTCCCAGGGAAACCGAGTCAACAGGAAGAGCAGCTGTGAAAAGCTCTCTGGGTGGACAGTCTGGGTCTGGGTTTCAGTAAACTGGGAAAATGCACTAAAATCGTAGGAGAAGGAAGCCTGCCTACAGTGTTGTTGTGGGACAGCTGCAGTGCATTGCAGTTACACTCTACTATACAGCAGAATGTCAGGTCCTTAAGATCTGAGCCGCTTCCACAAACTGCTCCTAGAAACTCGGCTGAGATTCAGCAACACAGATCACATCTTCAAATGGCTTTGCTGGTTTGCACTAGGGCAGGCTGTGCATCAGCAGCGACTCCTCAACAGATTCCCAAAGAAGATGTAAGAAAGAAAGGGCACACAGAAAGATCGAGGAAACCACCTCTGCCCCTAATATCTGAGAGTAAGGCTGCTAGAGCAAGAACAGAGACCTGCTTGTGCTTAAATTCCGCTTTATATTCTCTGTAGAGATGAACAGAGTCTGTTGGCATTTTGCAACGATTGTAAGGAACTTTCATGGTTAATTATATCCTCTACTTCTTGCCTCGCTGTCTCTGTACACATTCACATGAGTCCTAAAAGGACTTTACTGTTCAAACGCCTAGGCTCTGGGCCAGGAGCAGTGCCTAGCGGGAATACTGTGAAACATCTCCTCACGTGCCATGATAAAATGCTTGGGGACATGCTATGCAGAGCTATGAGTATGTCTGCAAAGTCATGAAACGTTATGTCACCAGCGCTACGAGCGCTGCAAGGTTGTAATCTCAGAGCAGTCTGTCGGCCGGAGAAGGAGAGTAACAAATCTAAAAGGCACCCAGCATTTGATGACTGTGTCACTATAAGACGGTGGTATTTTTCAACCCAGTGTACCAAGGACAGTAAGGAGGTGGTTGGCCAAAATGTGCAGGTTAGTGCAGTGGGAGAGGTTGGGGAGTAACCTAATGGGCACAGAGGAGGGAAAGGGTGAAAAGCAGGTGAGAGCAGTGGTGGCAGGCTGGTGGGAGGCCCACAGAAGGCTCCCAAGGCAGTGGTGGGCTTAACCATTTCCTCTTGCCCTGGGTTGCTTGCTCGCTTTCTGCATGTGAAAGGAGAAGACGGCGGTGTGCCGCTGCGGTGTGCCAGTGAGAGTCAGCAAGGGGGGAAGAGAGGGGGCTGGGGGTGGGTAATGGCTTTGCCACAGCAGGAGGAAGATGGTTTGTGTCAGTCTGTGGCTTGTTAGGATCGATCACTGTCCCTTTCACATTGGTCTCACCACCATTTCAATTAATATGCTAATAAAAACTAAAGAAGGACAGATACTTTCTGCTGAGGTCCCTTGCCCTGGACTGGCAGCCTGTGCGCCTGTGCTCAGGCACAGCTTGCCCTCTCCATGCGTCTCTCCCTCCTGTGTTATGCAGGGATCCATGCTTACAAGCAGAGCTGCTCCTGGGGCCCAGCCACCACGGCAGCTCCCTGGGACCCTGGCCAAGCGAGGGGATAAGGGCAATATGCTTAGCTGAGGTAGAAAGCAGTAAACATCCAGTGCTGAAATGGAAGAAGAAAGGGGCTTACAACCTAGCTTCTCCCTGGCATACTAGGAGTCTACGATTAGGTCTGCTTCCCAGCAAGGTGTCTTCCTTACCAGATACCCTGTCAGTCCTGGAGCATTCATCAGTCCTGACCAACCTCAGACAATCATAATAAAATGTAGTTTAGCAGGAATGACCCATGACAAAGCCCTCTCTCACCCATCAGAATTTGGCAGGTAGCACAAACCCTGCCAGAGCCTGACTTGTTTCCTTACAAAGCACTTCAGCTCCAAGCTCTTGATTGAGAGCTACAAGGTGCCCTGACATGTTCCTGCTCCAAAGATTCTTTAGCTGTGGCTTTTTGCAATGATTGCCATATTGCAGTATTTCTTCAGGGCTTCCCGGCTCTCCCCAGGAGACAAGGAGATGCAGGATCAGCAGCAGGGTGGTGCGTCAGGCAGTGCAGTCGTGTCCACAGCGGAGCTTTGCTGCTGATGCCAGCAGTCTGCTGTCGTGGGCGAACTGTGCTTGAGTTGCACTGAAGCACAGACTCGGCCATCTGGCCAACATGATTGCAAATGGGTTGAGGACGTGCAGGTACTGATCAGTTTTGGCACGACACAAAACAGAGCGGGAGGGCGGCTGGAGGCCAATCAAAGCAGCCGAGAAGTGTTAATCCTCGCTCACCGTGCGCTATTAGTGAGCAGAGCACAGATTGTCTCCAGCGTTCATACCCACCGGGAATTGCGCTATGTGGGAGCAGGGCGTTGCAGTGAGAATATAGCTGGGCTTGCTGGGACTCTTGTGCCAACAGGCTCTGAGAGTAATAGCAGGCGTGGGAGTAGGGAGGCATGGGTTTAATTCCTGTGGGGTTCCTGGGGCAAGGTCCTTCCCCTTGGCTATTTGCTCTCCTGCCTGGCACTGGGAAGTGGTGACTCCTGCAGAGCAGAGGCTGTCCCTTCAAACGGGGGCAGACACCGTGGGTTGAAGATCTGGTTTGGATACCTTCATCTGCACACAAGTAAAGTTCAAATAATCACAGTGAGGTCCTCCCTTGCTTAATTGTCTGCCTTTACTAAACCCTCTGCCTGTGTATCTGTGTCACAATGGCAGAGAAAAGTGTGACAGGACAGGGTTAATTTGTTGGGGGGCGGGGAGGTTTGCAGGCAGAAGGGAGGAGCAGGAGAGTATTTCTGTATTAACATGCAGCTGGTTAATGCAGTTGAATAGCCCTGGCTCAGCTGTTACCTTTCTCAAAGCCAATGGCAAATGATGAAAAACCGTGGTAATATCTATTAAAAGTTTGTGGAAGGGGCCTGCTCAGTGGGAGCTTTTCCATCTCACATACAAGTGATGATTTAGAACAGAGAAAGATCCCCTCGAGGGGATTTTGTGAACCATGCAATGCTAATTAACTCCATTGTTGTATTTTGTTTTGAACATAAGAGTCCCTCTGGGATTGCAGCACTCTTTCCTCCTGCAATAGATTTCCATTTTGCACCACTGTATGAAATCTCCTCCACATCCCATCAGCAAAAGGGATTAACAATGGGGAGAAGCATATGTGCATAGTTTTATGGGGTTCTAGGGAGGAATGTCTCTCCCTTCACCTCCCAGATGCATTCTCAATAGGGGCCATTCTGTACATCCTTGCTTTTGCTGTTTCTTTAACCTTGAATTAAAAACAAGTGTACATCAAACACTGGGCAGCATCTCCCTTTGATCTTCAGCACATTCAAACCACTTCCGAGCATGCTGTGCTAGAGTTTGTTTTAGTGGTCGGGTTGTTCGGGCACAAATGAACAACAAAAAAAGAAAACCAAAACCCAACATTCCAAAAAATCAACAAAAGCCATCAACACCAGGAGTAGAAGTGCTGGGGAAACACTGATATGCTCACCTACAGATCTACAGTTCCTCCCGAAGGGAAAGCAAGAGAATGAAAGCTCGCATCTGTTTGAAGCCCTTAGCGTCTGGAGCCAGTGATGCTGGAAAGAAACTTGACTCCCTCTGTGCTGGATCTGCTCTTCCTTTTCTGGACTTCTGGTGTTCCACTGTGGCTTGCCCAGACATCCTCGTCTCTGCTCACTCCTTTTGCGTTGAACAAAGTGGATCCTGATTCATCCTCGTGCTCTGGCTATTACAATGTAGCATCAACTTCAGCGAAGTCAGAATAAGGACAAGGGCAAGGAGCATCAGGTCTTTCAGGTGAATCGAATGGCTCCTTCTTAAGTCTTCAGCTTCAGTCTCTGGCCTCCATCAACTCTGAGAAAGCCCAGATCTCAACGTGCTGCCTTGGCTATTCTCTTTTCTCCGCTGCATTAAGTTTCAGCTCTGCACAGGCCAATATTTACTGAGTGTGGATGTCAGTCTTCCTGCTTCAGGCAATTTGGTTGTTTCATGGTATGAAATATTTAGCAAGCTGTCCCAAGGGAGTGGCTAGTGTACGGGCATCTGATTGATGACTTCTGGAAAAAACTGGAACTGCACTGGGAGCTACCTGCCACCAGCTGCAATGGGGATTCTGCATGAACTCGACCAACAGGAGCAGAGATTTGCAAATAAGAGGCTTTCTCGTGTACCTTATAACACAGTAAGTCTTGATTCTTAATCATGCGGGAATATGTTTAATTATAATCTGGGCAATTTTTGAGATCTCTGAATGAACAACAGGAAAGACAGCTAGTGATATCTTCAGGAGTGTAAATAATGAAAATCACAGAGGAGCCCAAGCCGTGAGAGCTTGTGAACCCAGGCCCCTGAGGGCACAACTGTGCCACCTCCAGACCCAGGCAGAGCTGCTGTCCATTTGGGACACTGCAGCCCATCAGAGACCCTACCCTGTCTTCAGTCAGCTAACCAGAATACTGGGTATATTAAACAGCTTTGGCACTGCTACTAGGCTGATGAAGTAAAATATGTCACGCAAAGCTTCCTGTTCTCCCCACAACATCCCTCGCTTACTGCGAACTGCTCCTTTCCAAAAGGAGGGGAATCAATTCCAAAATATTTATACTGCCTCTACCCCAAACCTTTCTGCACCACCATGGCTGGATGGATTTTCTCTTGGAGAAGTGCATTCAGTGATCCCAGCAGAAGGTCCTCCTGAGACCCCTCTTGTTCAGAAAGCTATGACATTATCTTATGCTGTAGGGTCTTGAGGTCTATTACTACAACAGTTGAAGCTGTAGTTACCTGTCGCAACAGTGGCCTGCAGAGCATGCTGGTGTATATAAAGCAACCCACAGAAAGGACGTTCAGAGCCATTCTTTCTGAAAAGGCTGTTAAATCTTTTCTGCTTGAGTGTTACAGGTCCATGTAAATACATTTCTTTTTTTACTTTTCTTTTCAGTCCCTTTATAGCAAATTACAGAAATCAAAGAGGTGAAACTCAAGGGGAGGGACTTCCCATTCTAAAATCCTTACTTTAACATACTTAGCAGTGTAGTGACCTCAACATCTTCCCACTCAGATCTGAACACAGTAACTAGAGTAACTCCATAGGCTTACCCCACTCAACAACCAGAGAGGGAAGGGTAAGAGCCAGCCTGTTTTTGAGAAGCACTTCTAGAGCAGTGTTCTCAGCAGGAGCATGCTTGCCAAATTCTGCTGCTTTCTTCATCCTTTAATATATATAGCTACATGGGAAGATTTCTGTGAACAGAACAAGCCCACAAGCCATTTTTTCCAGTCCTCTCTGTAAGCTCGTCTTCCCCTACCACTCGCTGACCACTGCAGGCGTAGCGAGTCAGTGAAGGTGCTACCAGCATGGTCCTTGTCACACCATCCAGGACCACCCTCTCCGCTCTCCTGTAGCTCGACACGCCAGTCCTTTACCGAGCTGGTGCAGATAGTCATCGCCCTGAGCAGCTCAGGCTCGTGTCCGAAAGCCAACGAATGGTTTCCTGATGAGCGTCCGACGAGGAGACCGGAAGCCATGTGAGAGAGTGAGTCCTTTTATGACTACTGAGATCACAGCGAGCCAAAATGCTGCAAAGGTTTTCCGCAGATACTGACAGCAGATTTTGCTTGAAGCTGCTCCTGCTCCTGGCAGCACAGAGGCATTTCTCCCCTCGCCCTGTCTCTCCCAGGCTAAGTGTTGAAGACACTTGGACTCCCAAAAGTTTTGTCCCCACTCCGAGTTTTGTAGCGCAGCTCTTGCTGAGCAATCTTTTTTGTGTGCTCTGCCCAGGGAGGTCCACGCCAACTCCTCTGGAGCTCTGCAAGGGGCTGCACGTCCGCCCTGTGCAACCCACTGCTGGGCCTGCCCATCTCTGGGTTCCTTGCTTCAGCAGCAACATGGAGATATTTTTGTCATTTCCATGATATAGATGCTTAATGCCAAAGTCCGTTCGTCCTCCATGACCTATGATTTTCCACACGCTGCTAGAATGAGTGAGGAGGAACTCTCTTGCCATTTGAGTGGCTTTCACGTACTGTTAGGAAGAGGCTGGATACGGGGGAAGAGGGGCACAAGGAAGGGTGGGGGTGGCTTTCACAGCCGCTGAGCTTTCTTCCAGTCAGTTGCTGAGCTTCTCATCACTGTGTGAACATTTTTCCCAGTCAGACAGAAATGAGTGGAAGGGTAGCTAGCCCTGCTCATCACAGAGAGCACACGCTACTTGCAAATATTTTTCTAGCGTGTCCCTGCTCTTCCTTGTCTTGGCCTAATATTTGCAGTGGATAATTTCTAAAGCCTAAATAACATAAGCTCGTGATTGAACATGCTTTTCCTGAGCTAAACTCCACCCTGTTCCAAAGCAATTGCTTCCTTTCAGTGCCCCTTGTTAAATCCTCAGGAGAACAGGACAGAGGTTCAACCTCCGAGCCTTGCAGCCAAACCACAGAGCCCAGCGGCCA
The DNA here is from genome assembly GCF_030867145.1 of Opisthocomus hoazin. Lineage (NCBI taxonomy): Eukaryota > Metazoa > Chordata > Aves > Opisthocomiformes > Opisthocomidae > Opisthocomus > Opisthocomus hoazin. The sequence continues at coordinate 51,810,275 of NC_134417.1, forward strand.
CCCCAGAGTGTCTGGGGGCTCCACAGGGTCCTGTATCGCACCCCAGTCCATCCCTCTGCCTTCCTCTGTCCCCTTCCACTCCACCGCCGTGAGTCAAGCCCAGCTCTTTTCCAGAAGGACGGCGATCCCCTGCCTGAAGCTGGCAGCCTCGCAGAGCTCCTCCAGTTCGGGTCCCCGAACTGCCCGAAATCTCCTGCTTGGCTGCCAGCTGCATGACAGGAGGCAGAGGCGGGTGTCACGCCGGGATGCATTTCAAAGCCAAAGAACTCTTGTTTTAAGTCTGTCGCAATAACCTTTCTCCAGGAAGATTTGCGATAAAGCTTTTAAAATTAATCTGCATAATTGGATCTTTAATTCTTTTTAAAGGGAAACCAAAATGGCACTGTTCTCAGTAAAACAGACTTTCACAAAAGCCAAAGGATTGGTTGCAAGGTGGAGATGTGTCACTGAGCTGAAACTAAGCCCAGATAAAAGATATTTAGGCAGACTGAACTAAATTCTGGTTGCGGATAGAGTGGGGAAAGTCTGAGGTAACAGCACAGACTTCAGTGAAATTACTTCACACTCCTGCCAGCATAACTAAGACTCAGTCTGCAGTAACTACTTTAACTTTTCAGCCGTGTGGTTAATGAGCACCCCTTTTAGTTTATGGCTCTTTTTTTATTAAAAAATTTATTAGATTAATAAACACTGCAGATATTTTTATAACAGTGGGGCAAATGTTCCGTTTGTGTAAAAGACCAAGACTCCATTTTAGTCAACCTGACTTCGATCATTTAATTCAGAGGAAATTTTTGGCCCACTGAGATACTATTAGGAGAGCTGTGCATAGAAAAGCAGTTCAGCTAGCGAAAAACCGTTCTCCTGTGCTTGTAAATGAAAAACAACATTTCTAATGAAGTGCAATATATTTTACCTCCCACCCCTCTCTGAATCACGTGTGGCTTTATACAACGTTTTTGCCTTAAAATAAAAAAGGAGCAATTTTAGTAGGTACAATCCACCACACTCATTTATAAAGAGCTGTTTTTACCATTAAAAATATCCAAATGGCAAGGTACGAACCTGTTCTACAAGAGAGCTCAGTTTTCTCCCCTTGTTTGCTTTAATCAAACACAAAGATACTGCATCAGCATCCTCTCCTCGCCAGCGCTGTTAGTTACCCAAAGCAGCCTGAATACCAGCTAGAGGCTTACGGCCGTAACCTCGTTTGCGTTTGCTTTAAAAAGGTAGTGAAATAGAAACACCGGAGCTGGGGCGAGCTGGCAGAATACGAATAGAGGATTTCTGTGACTTGTCAGTCCTCCTGGGTGCTCCATCGCTGCTTGTGCCATGGAAACGCAGCCCAGGTGGTCAGAGCACGCAAGAAGCCCACAGTTAAATTCTGCTCGTGGGTATCCCGTTGTAAATCCAGAACAACACCATGGAAGCCACAGGACTTAGGATTTTCACCTGGGAAACAAAAATGCCTGAAGAAGCGAGGCATAGCTGGGCTGCTGCAGACACTGCCAGTACTAAAGCTGAGCAGTCAAGGTTAGTGGCAAGTACTGTTGCTCAGATCAATTTTAGGCAGTTTACAGCTCTCTCAGATCTAAGTGTCGCCCATTTTTTTTTGTTTGTTTGGTTTTTTTTGTTGTACTTTTTCAAGAATCTTTGTAAGAATAAATGCTGTGTTGTTCTAAATTAAAAAAACTCTCATGAAATATGGTGAGAACAACACATACCACTCCATGGCACCAGGGATGTGATCTGTTTTAAGAAACACATGGCTTTATGTTTAATGAAGGGAGTCTGTTGAAGGACTGCAGACCAGGAGGGCACACTAGATTTGTTGTTTTATTAGGTTCTGGGTTATGTACTTCTCCTTTTGCTGAGTATCTGACAACACATGCCATACTTGCAGCTGACTGAGCTGGGGGGAGGAGGGAAGAAACAAAGCATTTATGAAATACTGGAGCATTTTATTTTCTACCTTTGAGAAAAGTGTTAAGGAAAAAAAATTGTGTCATTTTGTCTTAACTAGAAACAGAAACAGAGACAGAAAGAGAAATGGAATTTAAGTAGACGGAGGAGAATAATTATTCTCCACAAGCACATAGAAGAAATTATTAGAAATACATAAAATACACTCACCAACATCCAGTTCATTGAAATCATGCACTTAAGATGCAGCAAAACCCCTCCAATATGTCAGGGCCAGATCTTGAAAATACTTCACTGCCTACAAGATGAATTGAAGGCACTTTTCATCACACATGGGATAATTTGTGCTTTATGAGGTCAGGAACTACATGGCTATGATGAGGTCATTCTTGCAGGTACAGCCTTCCATGCTCCATCTTTGGAGCTGCTTGAAACTAGTGGGTAAAAGGCACTGCTGAGGCTGGGGTTTGCTGCCTGTCCTCATCCAGCATCACTGCAGGCCACTGCCCGAAGGGTCAGTCCCAAATTCCTCTCTAACCCTGGCTGTCTGCAGCGAGGTGTTCCCACCGCTTTATTTTGGGTTTTGTGACCCTGCAACCAGTGCTGCTCCATTTCAAGTCCAGCCAGGTTAATTTCTCAGAAAACTGCCCTTTCTACACACGCCTCAGAAACGCCTTGACATCAGGTTAGCAAGCTGTGCCAGTTTGCCTTACGGTTGTACAAGAGCGAGGTTTGAGGCAAAAAGAGATGAACTGGAATCCATGGCCGAGGTAGAGGGAAGGGTCGGATCACTTCTTCCAGCAGCAGCCTACATAGGCGTAACATGAGGCCGCATGTCTAAAACATGATCCAAAACACCCCTCAAGAAATCCAGGCCTGCTGCCAGTACATCACAGAGCTGCCAGAATGATCTCACAGAAAATATGAACAACAGAGGTGGTCTCCAAAAATCCTTCCCCGCTCCCGAACCTTAGCAGTGGACAAGAGCTGCAGGACAGTTCACAGCCCAGGTCAACTCCTGAAGAACACAGAAGCCCTCCTATAGCTTTTAATGTGGTAGCCTTCCATTTAAGACATTGCTTCAAGACACGTGGAGACTTGGCCTCAACTCCCTTCTAACTCAAAGTATTTAGTTCCTTGCCTCCTGGAAATTTAAGGAATAGGTGGGAATGAGGACAGGGAACCCTCTTCTTGATAGTCTAGCAGTGCGTGGTGACGGATGTAATATTCACAGGGCTGGAACTAAGCAGAATGGAGCATGAATACCCTTTCTCCTTTCCTAGGTCACTGCTTAGGGCCGTGAATGTAACTCTGCTCTTCAGCTCTTTTCCACAGCTGAGATCAACACCCAGGTCTGTTCACCTCTTCAGAATATCACAGATTTCATGCACTGGGCTCTTCGGTGCTAGCAAAGCACGTAACAATGGCACAGTTTCACCTCGTAATGGCTGCGTTAGAGTACCTTAAGCCTGTTGCACAACAAAACCATCATTACGATACTCTGGTTCCACACCACTACCCCCTCAGGTGGCAGCTCTGCGCACTTTCCACTCTCTCCTCAAGCCCCTTGGAGACCGCTTTTTGAACCATTTGCTGCAAGTATTTTGCATAAGCTCCAGGATATTAACAGATGGAATTTCGCACTCCCACACAATGCAAATCTCCTTTTATTAGATAATGGAGCTACTGGATACAACCGTGACAGTGTCTAATGAGGCTCCAGCGCTAGTTCAGTTAACAGACTCCATATCTACAGTCTTCAGTCTTGGATATATAATGATACATAGAAGATTTCCCCCTCCCTGTCGCTGCCAAAGAGAAGTCAGTGAAGAAGTTGGCCAGGCAGAAGCTCCGGGTGTGACGGTCCCCTCTGCTGGCACCCCGAGCTCCGCTCCAGCGGGGAGCGCGGGCACACCCCTGCTCAAGAGCCCCATGCAGCAGCTCTGCGGAGACGGGCGCCCGTCCCACAGGATGACCCCTGAGGGGAACAACCTTTGCTTTTAATCGTAGAGGGACATTCCTGCTGTAATTCCCTGGCCACTTTTTCCTCACGAGCTCAGCATAACGAGCTGCGACTCTTCAGCAAGAAAATGAACGCATTTTAACATTTCTCTGAAAACATTCGGAGAAAGTCCCAGACCCACAGGGGTTTGCTTATAATTGCTGCCAGGATGATAAATCCTGGAGACAGAGGCATCTATATAAACAGAAAGATTTCCAGTAGCACAGGAAAACTGTGCAATACCCAGGTATCATCACCTTCTGATAGACAAAACATTTATAGTTTATTGTCAGGAGGACTCTGGCTGAAAAGCACTTGCCTGAGCCAGAATGGACTGACCTTTTGCAAGTAGGCACAATAAGGCAGCGAACACCGCAGAGCTGTCAGAACTTCTGCAATAAACCCAAATCCCTTTTGATAAGGGGAATCAAAAGCACACAGCTCCCCCCCACCTCCTAATAACGCCCATGACCTCAACGGTGCCTTAACAAATCTGCCACATAGTTCGAAAACTAGATGCAACACCTGCTTCCTGGCAGCAGCCTTTTGTTTTCCTCTGAATAGGTGCTTAGCAATTTCAAATCGCGTTCCCCAAGCTCCGGCTTCAGAGCCGTAACAGAATTTTCATTTCCTACCACGCTATCCTAACGCGACCTGTCTAAGAAGCCTCACCAATGTCACAGAGGCAAATAGCTCATCGACCTCCTTGTAAATGACATGCTCCCACTCCGCTCTGTGCTCCGTGTTTAATACCGTAGGGGATATTTTAGAAATACTGGGAATCTAGTTGAAATTATGTAGTAACAAGATAAATGTTTTGCCCAGCAAGGGTCAAAGTGCAGGTTGCTTTCTCCTAGTGCCTTGTGAGTCACTGCTTAATAAAGAAACATCCCAGAGAAGGCTCTGAAGAAACCTGAAATGGGTACAATTGCTCTTCCCTTTGTATTGTCCGTATATATATATTTAAAAAAAACCCCAAACAAAACAAAAAACCCACTGTATACCATTCTGGATATACCTAGCCCACTGCAGCATGAAAGGCAGCAATCCATTCAAATCTCTTGCTTAATTTGCATTAAAAGGAAGCAATTATTTTTAGTTCATAAAGGTTCGTTAAAAGGGGAAGGATAAAAAAAAGAGAATGTAAGGGAAAAAATGAAACCAAGCCACATAATGCCAACCCAAGTGAGCAGTCACCAGCCTGGGGTGGTGGACTTCAAATGCAAGTCCTTATTCGGGACCAGGATCTCGGCCCCTAAGCCACAGCACACGTGTGCAGATGTCAGCTCTAGGGGAGTTTAAAATCAAAAGGAGCTTTATGTTTTTTGGGTTGAATGTGTATTTCAATTGCTTTTAACTGTTATTTAAACACTAGAGTTCCACGGGCCCCTAAAAGCCCCTCAGTGCTCACTCTGCCAGGTGGCTCAGTGTCTTCCTTACACCCAAATCCCTTCCCGTGCTTCAGTCGTTCCTCTACCTATGTGGGGGTCCTTTGCAAGGTCACCCTGAGCCCAAATCATGTCATTAAATAACTGGATATGACTCTTGTCTTGACAAAACAAACACAAACTCTGGATCCAAAGAGGAGGAGGGCTCTTCCACATGCCTTTGATTCAGGCAGTGAAATCCCAAGTAGAAGGCAGGCCTCCCTGTTTCACAGTTTGTGCTGGCAAAGTAGAAAATTCTGCACGCAGCATGCAGATTTGCTGCAGTTTGCTTAGACACCAAGCCTCCATCTGCTCCATCAGGGTTGTAAACCCCTTGCCTTGGGTCTGGGTTCTGCTAGTCCCTTGCCTCCCTTGCCTTCTTTCCGTATGCGAGGATAAGGAATGAGGTGAGGATAATAGCATTTTATTGCTGCACAGCAGGGCTGCGAAGGTAATTAAAAATTCTGAGGTTGGAGTAAAGGGAGATGTATGTTCCCCAGACAGATGCATTTATTTTCATTTAAAAACGTAAACCCCAAAGATGACTGTAATAGTACATCTCCCTCCTCCACCCCAAGCAACTGAATCCTTTTTCCTGGAGTTTGATCAAGTTACAGCACAGCAAATCCTGCTTAAAAACAGGCTCTCTCCCTTTTTACTCCCATCTTAACGCTTTACAAAGCAAAACTCCAGACACTTTGTGAGTCACATATCACTACCAAATAAGTAGCAGTCGCTGAATGGTGCCTCATAAAGAAGGCAGGAAGCAGGAAAAGCTCAAAATAAAGCTGTTGGTAAATTAAAGAACTGAGGGGAAGAATGGATAGGAAATGAGCCCCTTATTTTTTCTTCAAAATTATTCTGATTAATGAGGAGAAAGATCAATAGCCTATCTGCAGCTGCCATGGGGAAGACAGGGTGAAGAGTGAATCCAGACCCAAGTATCCCCGTGGTGCCAACACATCACATTCGGCACAATCTCAGCATAATGAGCTGCAGGGTGAGCTCTCGTGCGACTGCACTGCCTACCTGTCTGTCCACTCGGTTCCTTGTTATAGCTTCATGTGATCAGTTATAGGGTACTAAAAGGAGAAGTCTACGGCGTCTATTTGTGAGCAGTCAGAAAAAGGATTGCTTTTATTCCTGCAACACTGCTCTCCTGCTGTAACAAGAGCCCCAAATACTCCAAGTTTCTCCATGCGCTGCTGCTGCTGCAGGCAGCTCTGAAGTCACGTGCATCATTTCCACAGCGTCGGCTCACCTGGGCCCACGGCCTGATGCAAAGCACACTGAAAGCAGCAAAACGTTCTCACTGACGTTCTTGGATTTTGATTTTTAATCAGCCCCTAAATGAAGTGCCTCAGATACTGCTGCTTCCTTTATTAATGTTTAGTTTGGGAACTTCATAATTATGCTTAGCAGCTTTTGTGGGCCAGCAGATTCCTAGGCAAAATGACCCGGCAAGCTGCTGAGGCCATTTCCACTGGTTTTGGAGCGCTGTGTAAGGAGAGAATGGCTGTTATTTGGACGGAGACGCTGGATGAAACAAGACAAGGCATTATGTTCCCATCCTCTTTGGCTCGCCCCAGCGACAGGGAGAAAGTACCCAGCACTATTTCATTAAGGTCTTGGCATGTTCCTTAATGGCACTTGTGGCAGTTACAGGCACAAAGGAAGCACTTATCCCCGTGGCTTTTCCCATCTGCTGCCATTCATTTGCAGATCTGCCCAGAGATCAGTCCACACTGGCATGTGCGATAAGAGGGGACCCTGACGCTGGGCTTCAGAGATTGGAGCAGCCAGGCGAGCTCCGAGGGCCAGCGCAGAGCTGAAGAAGGGTGCTGGGTTTCTGAGCATCACCCGGCACACGCAGTCCAGAAACACTTTCACAGTGACCTGCTCCAGGCTCTGCAGAGAGCTGATGGACACCAGCGCTCAGATGAGGTCAGGGAGAGATTCCTCCCTTCTGCAGCAACGGGAACATACAAAGCAACACATAGTGCAAGGCTAGTGCCAAAAAATATTACCCGTACACATTTGTAAGAGAAAACTCTGCTTCCATTGCCAGCTTTCCAGAAGACATGGTCTTCTTTCTGGCATTACCCTGCTCCAAACAGGGAGTCAATCAAAAGGCTCTTAGGAGAAACCTCTTTTAGCAAGAGGCACCGCTCCCGTAGCTGCAGGTAATGAGCTATAGTTCCTGAAGAGCTGCCTCCTTGGCTATAAATACAAACAACATTTAAAAATTTTTCACACGAGTATTTGTCAAATCTAGAAAAACAGCTACACAATGCTCATATTTAGACTTGCTGAGGAAAATGCTTTTGTTCAGTAGAGTCTTTAACTGTACCCTTACACTTGGGCTTAAGCCGCACCTAAAATTGGCTCAGGCTGCCACAAAACAACAGCTTAAACCAATTTAACTGCTGTCTGCTGTAATCCCACCCTCCTTCCCACCCCTGGTTGCACATTCCCTTGCTCCTTCCTTACGCCAGCTCTCCTGCTTATCTAACCCTGCTCTGAGCCATTTGGGGATGCAAGCTGGACACACACCCTCGACACCCCAAAACCCATCCTTTTTCTACCAATTTAGCATGCTGGAGTGACTCATCACCAGGTCAGATGCACACTAGAGCCTGTGTAAAGAAAGGGGTGGAATTGCTCTGTCAAGGCAGGGTGGGACCGTGAGGTTCAGACACGAGTTCAGAAATCTGGCAGCTCATCACTGTGGTCCTGCCATTTAATCCCATCCTTTGCTGAGTTATCCAAAGCCTGATCCTCCTCCACACGCACACACACACACACACACAGAGTCTTGATTTCTGCAAGGTCAGTAAACTGAATCAGCTCAGCAAGAGTCCTTGCCAGCATGGAAATGCATGACTGGAGGTGAGAAGGGCTGCTCCCTTTCAACACCAGAGAGCCATTAGATCAGCTAAGCAGTCTTGTCAAACCTCACCCTCAGGCTTCTGCATGCATTTGAGTCCCTGTTACCCTAAGGCCCAGGCTACAGAATAGGAGATAAAGGTTTACACTGAAGAGAGCAAGGCACCAGCTGCAGCAAGGAGCTGAGCAGTAACCACGCTTCCCTGCCCAGGCTCCAGCAACCTTGGCTATTCCTTGTAGCAGGTGTCCTATCTGGTCATTCTAATAGACCTGTTTTAAGACAAGGACACCAAGGATTACGCCAGACCTTTCAAGAAGAGATACTGGTCAATTTAAAGGAAATTCAAAGACACCAAAGTAGCCAGAACCTAATAAAAATAAATGGAAGGAGGAAAAAAAAAAAGAAAAAAGCAGCAAAGCCCTACAGCAGGAAGACAACTTAGATTTCCAGTAGAATACTCTTCCCCCAGTGTTGATTTACCAGTGTTTTGTGACATAGACAGATTCTTAAATATAAGTGCTCATCTGTAATGAAGTTTTCTGCATACATAATGTAGCACTGTATCTTTCACACTTCATATATAGCTGTCTGTACCTATAAATAGAAATGATAGCTCAAGTGCATTATCATATATTACAACCTCTGACGATGTGGTAAAGGAGAGGAAATGAGCAAAGGAAGCGGTGTGCTCCGCCAGAGCATACAAACTTTGCAGGGCCTTGGTGAGTCTGCTTCGGGCAAACCTATGCTGTGAAACAGTCCAAAAACACGTGGAAAAGCAAAATGATGATCGAAGAGACAGTAACCCGATGGGTTTGTTGCATGACAGAACAACAGACCAAGTAATCTTGAGGAGAGGCTGAAAGATCAGAAAGGATCCTTGCATGCTTGAAACTAGAGGACTGCACAAAGTGGCATGGCAAAAGAAGGGAGAAGGAGAATAAAGAGACCAGAGCAGGTCTGCTGGGCAGTGCTGGGAGGAAGAATACAGACAGGGGATTCCTGCAATGCTGCGGCCAAAGCCAGAATCAAGCCCTGACTCTTTGCAAGAGAGGGGAGGTTGGGCCTAGAACTGCGGACCTTTCCTTTTTCAGAATTTATCACCTTTGCATTGTTGGTTTTTTTTCCTTTTTCTTCAGAAAAGAAGAAAACTCTTCTTCATTCTCACACATTTTATGAACTGATGAAATATCTTCACTACTTGTTCTCATCAGTTTTTTTGTTTAGTATTTCAGCCTGACCACCGTGCCTGTGGGGCTAATGAGCTGTGACTGGCAATACAATTAAAGCCAGATTCGATGCATCCTAGCAGACAAAAATGTTTTAATTAAACTGAAAGAAAATTGTTGTTTAGCATAGAGTAAGCCAGGAGCCAATACTGAAGAGACAAAAGTAAGCCTTTTGATAGGAAAAATCACTGCCATGGTTAAGGGACAGGGAAATTGAGGTTTAATTCTTGGCTCTAGCAGATTTCCAACAGAACCCATTACTTTGGGCCAAGAGCATATTTTGACTTGCCTTTTGGAAGACATGGACTATTTGGTCTCAGCTTTCTGGGAATTTCCTGGCTATTTATACCAGGGAGGGTCGAGCAGAGCCCGAAGGAAGCTCCATGCTGCTTAGCATCGGGGCCACTTCCTACTTCTCCCTACAACTTCATTTAATAGAACCTCATGAAAAGGTCAAGCTAGATCTGAGCTAGCTGGGGTTACACTGAAAACCACAAAATTTATAAAAATCAGTTCCTTCTCTCACAGTAAAGTTAAAGCCTGCACATTTGCTATTTTAATCAACTTCAGTTAATTCTTATCAGCTTTGAAAGTAGTATAGTTTTGAGCAATGCCTGATTCTTTGTGGAACCAGCACAGGTATAGAGAAAGAATGGTGATGAATCAGTTCTTCCAAGACAGAAATATCACATAAAGGCCTTTCAAGGCCAGGTAGGCAGCATCCCCTATTGAAGCTGTGCAACACTTTTCATTTTAATATTCTATCATCACTTTCTTTACTTTCTCAGCTCTTACCGCTTGGTCTGAAAGCTCTCACTGAATGCCACAAGTTCATTGAGAAGATGCTTTTTCTGGTTTTATGCAAAGCGTTAAGCGTTTCATTTTTTTTAGACTTGTCAAAAAAAAAAAAAAGGAAAAAAAAAAGAAGGAAAAAAAAGAGAAAAACATCTTTAACATTAACAATGTATATACCTCCACAGCTGTGATGGTATACTTTATTTTTGGAGCCCATTCAAACAATCAAGTATGACCTATATGAATGAGATCAGAAAAGTGAAGTTGTTACACAACTGACAGGGTAGTCCAGCTGTTAAGGGGTTCACCATAATTGAGTAGGAAGTGTCAAGGCAGAGGATTCTTTACACAAGAACCAAACTTGATTCAAGGCCATCTTTATCTCTCATTGGTCATCTCTCTTTTAATTTAGATTTAAATGCTGTGGTGCTTTACAGGTCTCGAACTTTCTTGGGGTGTCCTTTAAGCTGCCTGTAAATCCCTCCCATTTACCATCAGCTTTCACCTGAAACAGAAAATACATCCTACGGATTTATCAACTGTCATCGAAGAACTGAGGCACCCCCTGAGGCTTCAGTTCCTGGAACAAAAGAGCTTTTTATTTTTGCAAAAATGCTCATACACAGAAATATTCATAATCCTTATTCTTTTTTTTCCTCCACAACATGGGAGGTCAGAAGCATTGGTACCCACAGTAAGTCACCCCCCAGACAAGCGTAGGAGGAAGCCAGGAGTGGGGCAAAGCTGGCTGCCCCTCCTGCAGCCCCCTCTCAGCTGGAAGACCTCCCCCAACAGCTGGGCAGCTGCAGCACCTCTGGAGTGGTGAAATGCATCCCTTCTTTCAGCACCATGCCCTCTGAGGCCGCCGGAGGTGCTCAAGTCCAGATCTGTGGCTTAAATGCACATCTAAGCTCAGAGAGCCAGTCAAAAAGAAAGGAAAGAAAGAAAGAAAGAAAGAAAGAAAGAAAGAAAGAAAGAAAGAAAGAAAGAAAGAAAGAAAGAAAGAAAGAAAGAAAGAAAGAAAGAAAGAAAGAAAGAAAGAAAGAAAGAAAGAAAGAAAGAAAGAAAGAAAGAAAGAAAGAAAGAAAGAAAGAAAGAAAGAAAGAAAGAAAGAAAGAAAGAAAGAAAGAAAGAAAGAAAGAAAGAAAGAAAGAAAGAAAGAGAAAAAGAAAAAAAAGAAAAAGAAAAAGAAAAAGAAAAAGAAAAAGAAAAAGAAAAAGAAAAAGAAAAAGAAAAAGAAAAAGAAAAAGAAAAAGAAAAAGAAAAAGAAAAAGAAAAAGAAAAAGAAAAAGAAAAAGAAAAGCTTCTTACAGCCAAATTTCCATAAACAGAAAGGGAATCATGCCATTAGGCAGCTCTCCTTAACCTCGAGTAAACCCGGCTCTAACTGTTGTGCCAGCACCCAACTTCTTAGGTAGTCTCCTATGCCTGACCCAGTCAGCTCACGATGCCTTCAACCCCAACCTGCTCCCCCTCCAGCTCCCACCTTGGGGGCTGCCCGTGGTGGCCATCAGCCCTTGAGGACGGGCCACTGAAAACCTCTGCGGCTCTCTTCTCCACTGCCAGGTTGGTTCCTCCTGGCAGAGCGGAGCTGCGCAGAGCACCAGAGCCAGGCTGAACACAACTCATAGTAAATCAAAGCCTCTCTTTGCTTATGCTACTAATGACACCTCAGATTATGAGCACTTAATTGAATTTACTTTTCAGTATGCTTTTTACATTTTGCTGTTCTATCAGTGGAGACAATAAAAATCAATTCCTGTAGGGCAATTTCACTTAGGTTTATACGATGTTTTATATTCAGATTCTCAATGCTGCAATATACAAGTGGCAAATCTGTGGAGGACTATTTTTTAAGTACTTCTATGAAATTAAAGCAGACCCATACTGAGGGCAGGCACTTTAACAAGCAAAAGTCTTTAGAAACAAATAAGTAGGAAGGAAAAACAATATCCTGGAGGAAAGTTATTTGGCCAGCTGAAGCAGATTCATTAGAGGGTGCTCATGTACATGCAAGAAATACAGTTACATGCATAAATATTTGGAGGATAGGTGACACAGATAAATAGTTATTAAAGCATTTTTTTCTGCTGAACTTTACGTTAGATTTGATGCAAAATACTGCTGAAATCTTCCCCCTGGGGCAAAACTACCTACCATATAAAAGGCCTTGATTCAGAAAAGAAGTCTTGACGTGCTCAGCTTTGTATCAAGGGCAGTTGTGCAGATCTATAAACTGTGTTCATGAATTTAACCATGGGTCGGGTTTGTTGAAACTCTGCCTAGGTCTTGTGGACTGTCCCTCCAGCTCAGGCAGGGTGGAGCAGTGTGAGAGCCGCAGCAGGGACTAAGGGAGGACATTTCAACCATGAGCTAGCACCTTACCACTTCCCTGGAGAATTATGGACTTTAATATATTTTACTTTTTCCCAAGGATTTAATAAAAAGCTGGAGATATCTTTTTTTTTAATCCCTTGGTGATGGGCATCGGTGTTTTCTGGGAGCAGGAATGCTTATTTGAAGGAACAGGGCTTTAAGAGACAAGTATTTGGTGTTAAGGAGTTCAGCACAGGGAGGGATTAGCAGCTTTAAATATTTCTAATAATTTTAATAATTCTAATTAGGCTGTGTAACAACTTGTATGAATTAGTTGTCCATAAGCAACTAACATTTCAATAGGTGTCCATGCCCACACTCCGTCTTGGAGCAAGGCAAGTCCATACATTTCAGGGCTGTGTACTATGTGTCTGGTGAAAGTGTCTCATTCCTGCTTTGCCACTGTATAACGCAACACTAGGCAGGGAAAAGCTGCTCTGGATATTCATTTATGACTGCAAGGTGACATTTTGATCCTTAACTCACACATATGGGTAAGTTTACTTCTGCTAGATCTACAGAAGATTTCCACTGACATTCCTGCCTCACCATCGGTTCCGTTAGTGTTATTTTCCGTATTTCACCTCCTGCAGTGCTGGAACAACCCTCGTGTTGTTGGGGGCACTTGGAGGTTGAATCAAACCCTCTACAGTCCTGGAGGTGCCAGTGTGTGTCCAAAGCAGGCACATGTATATGTATAAAGCATGCATCAATACACATACATCATATACATCTACATATATATGTGCTTATGTACCCCCTCAGATGGGCTGGCATCTGATTTTTCAAATGTTTCTCATGACTGTGAGTTTTCCTCCTCAGCACCTCTGCCCTGGCCCTCTGTATTGTCTCTCCTCTGGTCCCACATTGCTCTGCACACAAGTCCTGGAGGCAGCAGTGGGATGAAGAAGGGCCTGGGCTGAGGGTCACAGGGCTGTGGCCAGCAGTCATCCCCTCTCCTGCCACGCTGAGCCTGGCTTAAGACAATATAGGAGAAGGATTTATAAATAAGAACACATGCAGCATTATCCTTCAAAATACATTAATCCATAACCTAAGAAAAGGCAGGGTATTTCCTCTGCAAATTAGGTCCAGTCGTTGGGGTAAGCGCCGTGTTGCCCCAGCTCACACCTCTGCAGTTGTTGCACACATTGGGCAGGCTCCAGAGGGAACAAACTTTCTGATTTTCAATAATTTTCTTGCTACTGATTACATCTTCCCCACTTTGTCAAAAAAATCACCTCCAGATCCACAGGCGGGCTCCCAGGCTCAGCCCGCTGGGCTCCTGGGGGCATGACAGGGGAGAGGTGGAGAGGCTGGGAAGAGGAGAGGGAAGGACGTAGGCACAGAGACACCGCGTGACACGGCTTTTTGAAAAAGACAAGAAAACCATTCACAACAAAAAAAACCCCATGAACAGTTTCCTCACATTGCATCCCAAGGCCTGCGATCGCCGGCGCTGTGCCATGAACGCTCAGCGGTGCTGCTGGGGCGGAGGGGTGACAGTCCTGTCCTTGCATGAAGGTCTGTCCTACAGGAGGGCGTTATCCACCGGCAGCGTTGGCTCTACGCTTGGCTTCTGAATTCTGGAAAAATCCTTTTGGTTCTGCCTTAGGTTGAATTTGAACAACATGGTGGTAGCTCCCGAGGGCCTGAACAGTGGCAGGGGGGCTGGAAGCATGGGGAGGAGGAGGGGAGGGAGTTGGGGACGGCTGGTCCCCTCAGCCATGGGAGTAGGGGTTTCTGCAGAGGGACGAGCCAGGGGCTCTGCCCTGAGCGAGCTGCAGGTTGGATTTAAAGCAGGCGGCAGGTGCCTCATCTGCGGAGGGAGAACGGCACAACCCCGTGTCCTCCTCCCGCTAGTGTTGCATCACTGCAGGGTCAGCAGAACCACTGCTGAATTTCGCCAGGAGAACTTCCCAGCAGAGGGGAGCCCTGCTGTTAGGGGATTGCCCTTGTAACCAGGAGCAAGGAAGATGGCCCAGCTCCCCTGGCTTTGCCATTTAACACGCCGACTGCCCGGGGTTACCAGTTCCCTTTCACGACCAGGAGCCGGGTACCCAGCGAGACCCGCGTGAAGCTGTCGGATCCGGATGAGGAGCAGCAGTATGTTTGCTCAAACGGTTCAGCATCCTGCAGCTAGTGCAGTGCATTTTGACCTAAGGGGGATGCTGCAGCCAGTATAGAGTGCTGGAGGAAATTCGTAGCTCAGGAGTGCGGCGTTTGTTTCTGTAATTATTTTTCTTTCCATTTCCTCTTGGGGTTTGACTGCATCTTTTGTCCTTCTGCCTCCAGAGTTCCAGTGCCACTCTTCGAAAACCAGACAGAATTATTACACCTAACAGCTCCAGCCGGCACATTAGCACAGCTCAAGTGATTGCTGACATGTTTTGTTTGCAGACTTTTCTCAAGCTTTTACAAAAATTGAAAGAAAAAATTACAAACAGGATGATGTTTTTAAAGACAATTAAGTCCACACAGTACTATACTACACAAGTAATAGAGTCTTCTTCTCCCACTAGAAAAGTATTGATTACAGTTTTTCAAATCTGTGTTTATTTTAAATAGATAAAATGGCAAGTTTACACAGTAATGAAATACAGTATTTCATGATGTATATTATGAAATAGAAGAGAATGAGATTATTCCTTTAAGCCTATCAATTATTAAATTATCATAAAAATGTATGTGTATAAATAATTCCCTGAGCCTTTCTGATTAGATTACCTTGATATGACAGAGCATGTTTTGATTGTTCTTTGTTGCTTTGCAATAAGGGTTTAAATTCTAAGTAGATTTCAGGAAGATTTTCTTTTAAAACTGCAGCAAGAGGCAGTGGGTGGACAGCACATAATGAGGCAGAACAGGAAACAGGAGAGACCAATTCATGCAATCATTTTCCTCTGTAAAAGGTGAAGTTCCCACTGCACACAGATTTTTGGGAAAGTTTCATTCCATTTGTTAGACAAGTAACATTCAGGGCACTTAATACAAACCATTTTGCTACTGCTTACAATCCTCCTCCTAGAAGACCAGCGGAGAGTGCTGTTGGGAACTCTGAGACCAGGAGCTCTGCAGAGAGCATTTGTGCCTTAGTGTGAGTGCTGAGCACCGAGAGCATTCACAGCTCTTTCAAACAAACAAGCATAAAGTAGGATTTCATCCCTCTTTTTGTGAGGACAGCAGCAATGTCAGGCGCTTTCCCTTCCTCAGTGAGATGTTGACGCACCGTGGTGAGACAGTGATGGGCTGCGAGGAGCCTGAAGCAGAGGTGACTCTGGTGTTTGTTGTGTTGGTAGGCTTAGCAAGGAGGTTGTGTTGCTGAAGCCTGGGTGAAGAAGCAGATTTAGGAACTGGGTAGCAGCAGGGAAGGAGGAGGGATGAAGGTTGCATATGGTCCAAAGGAAGAAGGAAGCAGGATTTTTGCAGGTCCTTAGTGTTGAGGAGTGATTGCTAGAGAAAGGCTCTTCTAATTGAGCAGTGTCTGAGAAATGTAAATAGGAAGAATTTGAAGATGGGCAGGGGCACAGTTCAGCTTTGCTACAAGGAAGGTGTTTCCAAAGCGCGATGGGCACTTTTCTTTGCCCGGTTTATGACAAGCGGAGAAAGGAGCGGGGCTGCATTGAAAGCTGTGTGGTAGGAGCTCCATTCATGTGAAGAGACTCCATTCAGGGCCTGACAAAGGCTACGAGTCAACTGCAAAGAAAGGAGGCATTTCACAGAAACTGAAGTGTGACTCTTTGTTTTTCTTGACCCCAAGGTCCTCAGCGACACAAAAAGAGACCCCAGTGCTGATTCCGCAGCAACAAACGCCTGTTGTGAGTGAGTGTATTTGAGGAGCAGTGACAATAAGGAATGACCCGAGGTGCTTGTTTCCAGCCCTTCTTTCCCAAGGGACTGCCAAGGGGGGAGTCCTGCATGCAATCCGACAGAGGTGGAGGAGATGAGGGTGTTGGGAAACTCTTCCCAGTGGAAGCACTTCCCTAGAAAGCCTCTCCTGAAACACACGATCTGACCATCCATGCTTACTATTGGAACACCTAGACAGTGTTTATTTATTTTTTTTTTATTCCATTCTGCAAAATCTATAGAAGTAAGTACAACTTTTACTTAGCCATTACATGAAGTGGGATTTTTCTGATTTAGGACAGGCAAGGTATTAGGGTGGTTTAGTAGCTTTGTCTTTATTTCAACCTTCCATTAGCCTGTGACTACTTTCTTTCACAATCAAAGTAGACATGAAAGGGATCTTTTGCTTTGCCCTTTTCATTATCCTGAAGCGCTGCAGGTCCCTATTAAAGTTCATGATGGAATTAGGGTGCAGAATGATGGATTTAAAGGTATCATAAAACTCTGCCTGGTAAATAGTAGTCCCCAAATATATTCCAGTTGTGACCTGAGAGAGGCTGCTGGACGCATCCCAAGCAGCATTGGCTCTGCAGCTCGTCTGAGCTGAGGAAATGCATTTGCATATGGATGTCATGCTAAGGAGGCAGGCCAGCCCGGGTTTCATTACTGCTAATGACGTGTGTGGGAGAAGTGATTTAGTTTATAGCCAGTGCCAGGCGTGGCACAATGAGGAAGTATTTAATTCATACAAAGCTCTTTCTTGCTTCTAAGACCTAAAAATCAGGGGATTGCAAGCAGCTCCAGGAGGCCCAGCATTACGTGACATGGTCTCGTTAGCAGCAGGGGAAGAACAGAGTCGTGACTGAGGTGAAGGAAGGGGGGGAGCAGGAAGATTCACGATTTAGTATTGATGTCATGGAGGAAAAGGTAAGAGGAGAAACAAAAGGGAATCAAAAGGAGAGGAGAAGAAAGAGAACTGAGGATGGAAAACCAGCAGGCAGAGCTGGCTCTGCAGGAATCATGGCTGCTGAGGATGGACAGCTGGACTTCGGAGGTGCCAGAATTTTTGCTCCGAATCCTTGCTTTACTCTGTCCAGCTCAAAATACAGGCAAGCACATTGGGCTTGGGGCACGATGTCCAACCTCAAAGACAAGAGGAGTTTCTGAGGACTGGAAAGGAGAAAGAAGACCCCAGGATAATGCTGGCGCTGGAGTAACTGGGAGTTGCTGCACTGTCTGAATCATCGCATGGCATCTTCGTACACCAGCGGAGCTGCCTCTGCTTTTTCTGCTGTAGTAGGCACTGCCTCAGGCAAGAGGGAGCAGATGGAGTCCTGGGGGCACGTTCTGGGCACGTACTTCAGGGGACAAAGAGAATACTATGCTCAGGCAACTTCAGGAAGAGCTATTTGAACTGGGATCGGTATCTTGGGTGGCCTCTCAGCTGCGAGTAATGAATCAGTCAAGCAGAAGAAAGCAGCCAGAGAGAAGGAAAGGGTGAATGAGAAGGAGGAGTAAGCCAGAGGGATTAATGACTGAGATAAGACAGCCAGCGAGAGGGAGCAGAGGGAGCATGCTGTAACAACACACTGAAAGAGCGGCTCGGAGCGTGCACTGCACCCAGAGCATGCATTGGGCCAGAATTCAAAAGGTTGCAAGGGCCTTGAGGAGGGGTCCGATCTGGGATTTATGGGGCCTGAGACCTCTGGTCTTTTCTACTTACAGGGTACCCTTGCACAGGGTAGCAGGGAAGCAGGGCTGTGAGCTGCTGCCCATTGTCTGGGCTTGGTATATGACTGTGTATCCATCTGCAGCTCACAATATGAAAACCTGCAGAAAGAAAGATCTTTGAAGAGGAATTATTCCTGCCTTATTCATGGCACAGCAGCTGGTTTTAATGGATCTTAACTGTTTGGCTGCAATCACCCACAATGCGTGTAATCAAAAGGGTTATGAGCTGCTAAAACTCACTCCTGGAGCAGTCTGGAAATGCTGTCTCTGGAAACACAGGATTTTTTGGGTACCTTAATTTAAGCTCTGTTGTTCTGTAATTTTCTGGAGAGGGAAATCAGCTGTTGAGTTGGGCAGGGGGATGTGAAGGCCACTCCAATAACTAGTGAATGAGTAAACACAGTTTGGAGAGTTCCCTGACTTCTGCTTCATCTGAGTTGAACTCAAAGGGTATTGGACACTGATGTTTAGCTGGGGTTACTGGATATTAAATATTGTTTACTTGATATTGCAGTTAAAGAAAAGTTGTGAAATGTCTTCAAAGAATGAAAACCAGTTTTAGCATTTGTGTGTTCCTGAGAAAATACTGAGATTTGCCGAAGTGATGCTCTTTATATGCTGTTTTAGGACAACTCTGTGCTACTGAGTATGTTTTACTATGTGTGAGTCATTTAAATGATCTTCATACCCAATTATAGGAGGGCAGCATGTGGACTTCACCGTCTAGAATAAGTTACACGATTTGGCATGAAAGAAGAAGCAGGAATCAGCTAAATTTGCAGATGCAGAGCAAAGGTAGGATAGAATAATGTGCAATATTTTCTGGATGTAGGAAAAAGGAGAAAAAGAGACTATGCCAATACATTATTGTTCAGTGGGGCTCTGCTGGCAGATGGAATTCTGCTGGGGATAGATCATTTCTCCCCAGTGACAACAGCAGGTTTCAAATAACGCTTCGTATTTCCCAGGTTTAGCAGATGAAGAAAAAGAATTACTTGGGAGGCAAATAGAGCAGATTTGCAAATAGAGGAGAATGTTTTACAGCCAGACTTGGAAACATTTGGCTCCTGTAGACGCCAGAAGACTCTGCATCTGCTTTAATCAACGTGGGTTGATCCTTTCTGATTATTTCTTTGAGATCTCCGTGGTTCTTAAGGCAGTAGTTCTATATTATCTAGGACAAAGAGACTGCTCACCTTCATACACAGGGTAACTTACCTGCAAATTTAAACTGCTCAGCTTTCGATCGGTAAGAAAGACAAGTGAGAGCTGATGAACTGAGGGTATCTATCTATCTCAGCTGTCTTTCAGTTACATCTTCATTAGAGATACCATAGGCTCTTCTGTTTATAATGACTTCTTTATATTTTGGCAAAAAAAAAAAAAAAAAGATGACAGTAGGAATTAAAGACTTCTTTTTCAAGCAGGTTTAGAATGTACCTGGGAAATTGCTGCATTATGCTCAGCTGAGTGTAAATAAAGGCTGCAGAGTGGCAGACGCTTAAAGTAATTCATATGACATCTGAAATTGCTCATTAATTGCTGTCTCGGGGGATACAGGTCTTTTATGGCAGGAATCTCTTCAGCAGATGGGAAAAGAGGAGGAGTAACGCAGTTACTGTACTGGGCAAGATGCAGTTGTTCATTTTAATTCTTTTACTCCTTTGTTGTATTTTTATAGCAGGAAGGTTTCCTTCAGACATGGAGGTACTTCGCAGCAAGTTGCATGCTTGAAGCAACTTCCAAGGGTAGCACAGAGAACAGTTGTCCTGAGAAGGTGTTCTGGCTCAGACAAGTCTGGTTTTTGGGTTTTGTTTTGGTTTTCAACTGTTATTGTTCTTTCATGTCTCTATTTAGGATCTGTTGGCCTCAAAATGTTGTCTGGCTGGGCTTGTAAACTGTTGGCTTCTGCAGACACCAGAAAACTCTCTGTTTGCTTTGATCAAGAGAGACTGATTATTTCTTTGATATCCCTGTGGTTCCTCGGGTGGTAGTTGTATACCACCTACAACAAAGTCAACGTTCAGCTTCTCTTCACACAGAGGACTACTCACCAGTAGATGCAAGCTGTACTTCTGTTCCTTTATTAGCAAATGGCTGAGAGAAAACCAAAATAGCCGGGAAATGCTGAGCAGCACAGTGGTTGGCGTAGAGGTCCTGTGATGTCACCTTAACTGCTTTAGCTTTCAGGACAGATGGATTGGGCTGGAGGCTAATGGGATTGGGTCTCCCTGTATGTTTACACTGTCCCTATTATGATGTATCTTCTTTAAGATAAGATCTTCTTTAAACCTACGAGGCAAGGGGAGAGGGGAGGCAAGCACTGTATATAGCATCTGTAACGTTTAATTATATGAGACAGGGATTTTCCAATATGCCTTGCAACACAAAGACCATTTCAATATCAGCATCACAGTATTTATTTTCTAAATCACAACACCCACACATTTCCTTAGCCAAGTAGAAGTTTTCCTTCTATGGCTGCATATCTAAAATTAGCCTGAAGGTCAAATCTGAATAGAAATACCCTTGCCACTGAACGTGCTGGGAACGATGGGTGCAATGGGCTCAATTTTCCCATCGAAAACCTTCATTTATTTTTTTAAATAACAGTTGCTTTTACAATTAAAGAGCTTGGAGAAAGGCAAAATGAGGCCTGCTGTATAAAATTATCATCAATATTCTGCTTTCACTGCAAGGCTATTTTTATAGCCGACTATTTTAAATGTAACAGGATGGATATAGTGAAGCCATAGTATAAAAGATGCAGCAAAAGGCATCAGAATAGCTGAGCTGAGCCCTGGCATGCAAAAGAAAGGCCTTAAAATTTGGAAGATGTTTGTGTATGAAAGCTATATACAATGAAGAATTCTAAGTTAAGAAATGCATTGCTGAGAAGAAATGAATAGTTTAGGTCTAAAAATAGTTGCTTAACCTGCAGTTGTGTTATGTGAGTACTATGCAGCCTATACTGCACAAACGCGAAAGCATTGCCTTGCAAGAAGTGCATTTATCAGCCACAGTGTTTTATTGAGTGCTTTAATAATACAAGTGTACATCAACTGATCCACAGTCAAAAGTGGCAGGTCCCTAAGAAATTTACAAGCACTTTTTTTTTTTTAAGTAAATCAAAATACATATTAATTTGTTCAACGCAATAGCCTTTTGTGTGGGAAACAGAAGGCTAGTGATAAACACAGTCTTAGTAATGCACAGTGATTCTTGATTTTAAGCTTTTATACAAAACTTGTTCCCAGTAGCATGCACCCACCATTAAAGACCTCAGTACAAAAAAGTAACCCTAAACACTACATTTAAGTAGAAACGAGATATAATTCTGAATTTGCTTGTTTTCCCAAAAACCACATGAAAGAAGAAAACCCCACACATTAATACAAAGCTTTGTGACAAAGCTCTATACTATTACAGATCCAACATTCTTTGCACTGATAACCAAAATTCCCTGTCTACATTTGAGGGGAACAACTTTCAAGTTAACAGAACAAAAAAAACCTCAAACAAATAAAAATAAAACCAAAAAGAAAGTAAGGACAACCTTTTGTCACAAAATGGTTCAAAATTTAATAAAAAATAAGAATGAAGGGAAGGGCTATTGATGCACTTAGTGAATGTGCTTGCACAGGTCCAGCAAATCCTAGAGCAGGTTCCTATGTGGCATATCGCTTGGTCCACTGTCTGGCCATTCTGTCGTGCTCTGCTCTGTTGGTCATATACTGAGTGGCAATGCTTCCAACCAGGGGGTCAGCTGAAAAGGAAGCACAAACTGTGAAAAAACTCGTCAGCCTTGGAAGGATGAAAAAGCTATTCGTGGATCCAGATTCATTCAGTTCTCTTAGGTTTAAGTGTAAGAAGAAGGTGGCTACATATACGAGTCCCATTTTGAAAGCACGCATGCATACAGGAAGAAAGGAAGAAGGCTGGGAGGAGTTGGCTGGCAATTAGCTGTACATTTCTGGTGAACATCTAACTAAAACCATTTTCTAAAATTCTGCCTCACAAACAAATATTCGAATAATTTGATTTTGAGCTAAAAGTCGCTTTCAGGTGATAAGAATAAACACACTATGCCATGTATTTATGGTATTAGACTCCCACAGATATGTATGCTATCATCCAAGAAGAGGATGGGCTCTAATTCTATTAGCTGGTTAAATGTTTTTTGAATACTTTTAGTTTTGAAGCATAAAGAAAGATCAGGAATTAGGACAGTAAGTACTATTTTCAAAGCAGCAAAAGTTAATTCCAAACTTTGGGAAGTGGTATTTAATTTACAGGATCTTTCTCAGCATTTATATGGCCAAAATGCTGCATGATTTGGTCTTCTCAAGCTATTTCTGTATTTCCAAAATGAAGAAACAACCTGAATTTAAAAAAACAACCTATTTTTACATTCATAAAAACCATTCATTAAAATAACCTATTTTTACATTCATCTGGATCTCTAAATTACTTCACAAATAATTAAACAAAAACAAACAGCCCTCTGCGGAAAATAAATCAAGACAAGACTTTCCCAGAAGTGACTGTATGTCATCAACATTTTTCTCTTCTCAGTTTAAGCCAGACAAGATGTATAGAGATTTTCCCTTTTTTGGGGGGACCCATACTCTTGATATGTCTCCTGCAACAGTAAATTTCCTGAGATTGCACCACCACACCGTGCAAGTTCAGAAGCGCTGATACCATATTTTCTCCTGACTTAGGACAGATGAACATGACTTCTTATTAAAGCCAGTTAATAATCAGCTTTGTAGTAGACTGACTTTATAGTATCATTGAACAATACGAATCTCAGCTTCCCCAGTACAGTCATAATCTGAGTGTGGCACTGAAATTCCTGGGGCTGGATGCCAGGCCTTCCACAAAGAAGAGTAAATTTGGGCTTTATTGTTACTTTGATGATGACAAGAGTTTATGATAGGATAAATATGTTGGTTTACCCAAAAATCAACTGGCTTACTGCCAACAACGCCAAATATTACTGAATAATATCTAATGAAAAAACCTTTTGCTGCTCTCAGGAAGAGCCCATGACTTGAATCTCAAGTTGGCACCTAATAAATTAGTAAGGCAAGTTCTCACTGTGACTATGGCGTACTAAGTCCCTGCAGTCTCAGTCCTGCAAACACTTACTGCATATACTTACCTTTAACATCTTAACGTATCCAGAGGAGGTCACCGAGACCTGGGCTTTGCTATTTTTACATGCATGAGTGTCAAAGCAGCACATCTGATCTAAGATCCATATAAAAAGTTTCAGACTAGAAAGTATATCAGCTTTAAATCCTCAGCCAAGGAGAAGAACTATGCAGGGGATTACAAGAAGGATTTTGTTCTGTGCAAATATGAGGCTAGCAGTCTATGGATGTTTAAGGAATGCAAAGTTGTTCATGGCTGGAATGAGGTTTGAGAAGGTAAACGGGGAATTTGAGCAATGGGAGAGGGCAAAATTTCTCACAGCAAAAAATTTAGGGAGTAGCCACAGGGAAACCTTGCCATAGTGTAACGTAGCTCAGGGATAAGCCTGACAGCACTGCTGCGAATTCCCACACCCTTCTTGGACGCGACACCACCATGCAAAGAAATACGTTCACAGACCCATGGAGAAATGGAGACTAAGGGTTGAACTTGAAAGGAATCCTTGGAGCAAAATTCGATGAATGTCCCAGTTTTCATGCTCTTGGGCAAGGTATGTTTTGGCCTCTGAGGCATGTGGCTGTGATGGATTGCAAGAGCATCACAGCATTATCATCTGGAACGCGGCAAGTGCTTAATGAGGTTTAGTGCATATTTAAAGTGCTGCTGCTAAGACCTTTATAAAACCTTGTGTGAGTCAGTGAAAAGTGATATGCTGTACTAAAGGTTTACCCAGTTCAAATCTGAAAGTCTTTCATGTGTGGGATGAACATTTCTGTTAAAGTGTGCCTTTCACGTTGAGAGCTGTAAAGCAATTTCCTTGCTAAACTGAGAGGGTACTGAGGATGATAGATTACAAAGTTTGGTTTCCCAGTGCGGTTTTCCATCTGTATCTCCTTTTGGGAGCAAGGAAGTATTCCAACAACATACACCTCTGGAAGGATTTGGAAGGTACGTGCTCTTTCTCTCACCTACTCCCAGCATGGGAGGGTGTCTGCTTTCTTTTGGGGTGGGGGAAACAGTGAGAGGAGTTCTTGACAAGAAAGTGGGGAAATCTATTGAAGGCCAGTAAGGTAGGGAACTGGGCTGCGTATCCATATGCTCAAGCCTTTGTCTTTGCTGTGTTTTGCTTGGCCGCTGGGGAAAGAGTGGAGGTGATGGTCTGTGAGATGTCTGAGGTCTACATAGCTTTTGTTGGAGGTGTGTAAATTCCCACTGAGAGAGTGACCTGCGAATCAACAATCATCTCGGGGTGCTTACCGCAAGTCTGTGCCTCCTTCCATCTGCGCAAAGCAGGACTGCTGAAACAAAGAGAGGTCCTTGCCTGCCATCGCACGAGCAGGACCAGCTGTGCCCACAGCCAGCTGCCGAGCGGACGCTACTAGAAGGTGCTCTCGGTAATAACAGTAATAACATTGTTCTTTGCAATTTGGCAGTTTGGCTACACATTTTATTGGTTATAAATATATTGAATAATAAAGCAAACCCACAGTTTGGCAAAGCCACTTGCTCATTTGAGCACCCAAACTGAAGAAACTGAGAAACAGTTATTGCCAGAGAGGCCTGGCTATTTCACACCCCTGTCAGAAGGTCTGGAGATGTGCTGTCATTATACGTCATTATTTACAGGGACTTTAATAAGGACACTTCAACAGGTGTTTGAAGAGCTGGCTTGTTTTAGCAGTTCCTGTGAAGCTGTAAAACCATCAGGAGGGACAACAGCTTTGCTTGGGCAGCCAGGACAGGTGGTGAGGAGGGAGATCCTCACTCCAGCTCAGAGCCACCCAGCCAGCGGCAGACGGGCCAGCTCGACGCGGCACGCCGCATTTGCACTGGTGGACATAATGGCGGTGTGGGAACTCCAGAAATGCAAATGATCTCTTTCTGCACCTGCATGAAGCCAGGCAGCTTCAGGCCCAAGCCACATTGTCCCAGGTGGACGAGGGAGCCGGCCAGCGGGCCCAGGGAGACAGATCTCTCAACACTTAATGAGTTGTGAATCACCACTGCTGTGCAGTTCACAAAATGGAGACTGAGAGATAAATTGAAGCATCTTAACTAAAACGATTAGAAGATCTAATTCCCAACACGCATGAGCCTTGGATATAGTGTCCAAGTCCTACACAATACCAAATAGGAGGAAGAAACAATAGTTCCCATTTACTCCCTAAAGTAAGTAGCATATGGCTGAGCACCACCTGGTTCTCAGCCCGGCTGCACTATTTAAGGAGTATTGTGAAATCTCCATTAGTAGGGCCAAATATGTATTTATAAAACAACTGCTGTGTAAACTGTCTAATTAAGAGATAAAAAGGAATACGGGATCTCAAAACTCATAACAGTACATTTCCCATGTTTCCATTTCTCATTACCATGAAACTGTTTCTTATTTTCCATTTGTATATATCTGTGGTTTTATGCTCAATGTCAGAAATTTGTTTCCGTAACTAGCAAACCACTCTAGCTTTTTCTTTTATTTTTTGTTTTAGAAGTAGCATGATCCATCAGTGAATCAGGGTTGATTTCAGAAATTCACTCCAAATGGGACTGTGTCCAAACAACAACGAAAACCAGGGAATCCAAATATAAAGCTATGCCAGAAATGTGTTATCAGAGCAGCCTAGTGAAAGAAATGAAAATAAAACCACAATAAATTAATAACAGTAACAGCAAAACTCTGCAAGCCCTGGCCTGCCAGGAGGTGCGTACTTTGGGACCTCTTGGATCACCAGATGCACGGCCTGGCTTGAGAGTCACAGGTACCCCATCCCTCAGGGTGCCAGCGGATGGAAAAGCCGCGACGAGGCAGAGCCATCATGTCCTGCACTTGGCAGCACCAAAACCCGGGAGCAGCGTTGTGGGTGGTGCTGGGTGCAATAGCCGCGCGTGGGGAGTGCAGGCAGTTGTGCCATGGTGCACACTGTCAACTCACCGGAGAAGCCACGGCAGCTCTGTTGACCTGGAAATATTTAAGGTCTCATAATTTACCGTTCCTTCTAGTCCCTGACTCTCACTTCTAGAATTTCGCCCTAGGATGCCTCTACAACCTTTAGCTTTTTAAAGAAAATTTTGAAGAAAAATTTTTATCCAATACTCTGATTAGTTCCATGTAAAATTGGAATACACCAGGAGTTACAGCATTGCATCTCTTGCTAGAGTACAGCGCAAGAGTAATGAAAATGTATTTAAAAAGCACCAAATTAAACAAGCATGGACAGAAGCTAAGGTTCAGTGATGTAGCTTACATGGAAAATGTCAATCAAGAGAACTAAAGTATGAAGAAAAGCTTCTGGATGACTTATAGGAAGACTACAGCTGGCTGCTAAACTCCCCCTCACCTCACCATACGTAATCCTCATGTATCAGAATTCATCAAATGACTTTGTATTTAAATGTAGTTTTGAAAGCTGGGCGAGCTGGAGCTTGTTCCTAGCTTAAAAAGGTTGGATGCTCTGCTCTACAATGTCTTGTCATCTTCTTTTGCAGCCACTTAACAGGACTGTATAAGGAAGAACATTTGTGTCTCATGTCTGTTGTAAGGCTAATCAAATTTACAGCCCAATTCTAGGAAGTTAATGCTATTGGGGATTTGGATGAGCTGAGGTTTGGTGATTACAAAATTTCAGCTGTGTTTAATGCTAGTTATACTGCTTTATCATTCAGAAGACAGACCATAATTCTTCTTTAAAACTACTTTCCCCCCAAATAAAGGAAAATATATTGCTATACTGTATTTTTCTCCGCTTGTATTTTTACAGCTATTTCTATGTCAGCAAATAGCAATTTCAGAGCAGAATTCATCTCCTGGGCTTTTCAATGCTCTTTTAAAAATACAGCAAACATACTCTAGTGAAATAAAAAATGGAGATGGTGTATTTAACAGCTTGATTTCAATGTGCCTTCTCCATCAGACACATGATATGCAATGAAATTCCAATTGGTAGTGCCAACATGGTTAAAGAGACACATATTTAGACTTAAAATGTACATTATGGGTGGTTGTATGCATAATATATATATTTTTTATGAGCATTTATAAAGTAGAATTATATTTCTATTGCAGTATTTTACAGTTTTAATAGAGAACAGCTGATGGAGCCAGTTATTACACCATCACAAGTGGGTTCTCAGAAAGGTTTCTGGAGAACCTTAAAAACTAAAAAAACCCCACAGTCCTATAAAAATCTCACAGTTTCTTCAGCCAAATATTTACAATGTACTTTTTTTTAATTTTATTTTGGTCCAGGTTTAGATTCAGCAATGTATCAGGGGGAATTTGGAAGAGCTGGCCTCCAGCTGAAGAAGTAGAATTAAACTAGAAGAATTTCCAAAGGTTAGATGCAACTTGAAAGGTTTTATTCTGACTCCTGAGCTATAAACGACTCCTTTCTCATAGCTGTGAGAGGCATACCATTGAGAAGCTCTGCGGAACTACCTATTCTGAAACATCAGTCACCAAAAATTAAATCTGCTTTCCTTTCCTTGGACAGGCTGTGTGAAATGCAGAAGGAAACAAGCAAGTAATTTTTTATTTATTTGGACTTCAGTTACACCTTTAGAAGAGTTTTTGTTTTACGTTATGCAAATTTTTTTCTTTAGGCCAGCCACTCATTCCAAATATTCTGCTGCATTGTTTTTTCGAATAAAAAATTGGTAGTGCTTGGGTTTTTTGAGCTTTCTTTTTTAGGAAAAGTCCAGGTGTTCTTTATGTTGTCTGTAGGATAACTGCCCTGCAGTCATCTTTATACAGCAGCACAGGCAAGATTGGTTACCCTGAAATCAAACCTCCCCAAAATAAAAGTTCATATTTTCAGTAACTGCAATTTGTTTGGTGATTTCAGTGCAAATAGCAGTGCAGGACGGTATATACTTCTATATTGGCTTGTAGTGAAAGCCAAGTTTTCTGAATCCAATTTTTGTGTTTTTTAATATTGTACCAACCTTTAAGAAACAGGTCTCTCAAGGCACACTGAAAAAAAAATTCAGATTGTGGGGAAAAAGCAGAAACTAATACTTCACTGAAATACTAGTTTTCTTAACAGCAAATGCCGACAGCTTAATGCACACCAAAAACATCCTTAAACTTAATTTCAACAAATTATTTTGTTTCTAATTATATTTTATTATGTTGTTTTCAGTGGCATCTGGGCTAGTGTTACAAGAAGTCTGGTGAGCGAAAACTGCAGACAAAAGCAGTGTCAGACACGGTATACCAAATGTGTCATAGAACAACTTCATACTCTGAGAGGAAGGGATTAAGAGAAGATGAATTGTTTGTGAATAATTGTATTTATAGTGTCACTTTGCCACAGGAAGGTTCCATAGTTTGCCATGTGTCACCTGTTTCCAACTTAATGAACTCCTAGAAGACCATGCCAAGGATACTGTGAGTCTTGATGTGGAAAATGAGGTATGTGAAATGCATCACAGTATCCTTCAGTGATCTTGCAGCAGCAGTGGTGCTCTGTTTTGCTATCATCAATAATCATGCGCAGACTAAGTAATTCTTTGGAGGCAGAGGCAGGTGAAGTGGCATACTGAATTACCCTACTAACCTTTCACCTTTGAAAAGAGTACTCAAAATCAGGGCACAAGTGAAAACGAGCGCAGCGCAGCACTAATCCCTGTTTGTGCGGCAATAAAACTAGCCTCGCGGCTGGAAGTCTGCTCAACACACGCATACGAACTGGAACAACAGCGTGATTCAAGACAGAACAAAGGGCAGTAGCAGGGCTCTGAATTGCTTTACACGCCCTACAAGATGAACTACAATTTATTTCTGACTTTCGTAAAATCACCGTTCCAACTATCCACACAGAATGTAGTTATCCATCTACGAGACGCTTTGGAAACTGTATAGAAGAATGACAAAGTGATCAATAAACACTGTACAAAAAAAAAGGATAACAAGTAAAATAAATTGCTTCAGTAAAGAAAAAAGGTAATCCTTAGAGGAGCAAGGCAGAAATTCTAGAAAAGTCTAATGTTTATTAGGAAAGAAGTCAGTGAAATTAATATCCATTTTAGCAATGACAGTTTACAGCAGAACTCCTATGATATGGAGTACCATGAACTCTCCTGAACTTGTTTCAGGAACTAGTTTTGCAGATTTGGTTGGTCACATCTTAATACTCGACAGAAAAAATTCTAATATATATAGGCTATACCAGTGTGCTAAAGCATTAAAATATGCCTGCTGAAATTACCTGAGAGCTCATGTACCTCATTAGGCTGGCTACTATGGTTGACCTGCATCAGAGGAAGTGGACAACCATATGACCTTCAAGTGTTGTTCCCACCAAAGTAAAATAACAAGGGATGCAGTAAGATACCCTTTGACATAGCATTCTTAGACACAAGGTGATCAGGTGTGTTGGAGTCAGAAGAAACAAAGGCTGACTTTGTTATTTCACTTCTCATTTTCAGGTAAAACCCAGGGCTGTCTTTCCAGGTACAGCATGGGAAATAAGGAAATACAGAATACATGCATAGGAACTTGAGATACAATCTCTGGAAACAGATCTGAATGTTTACACTACCCAAAAGTGCATCTGGACAACTAAGTGAAAACTGTGATAGATACTATAGCTTGGAGACTGTGTGGTTTTAAAGCCGATAGCTTGCCTAAATTTTTTGTCCCTGCATAGGAAAGCTGACCTAGTGGTCATTGTGCTAATGCAGGGCTAAAGGAGACTTACAGTTTTGCACCAGGCTACCTATGAAATTGTGTTCACCAGCACACCCCATAGTCCTGGTCACTCAATCATCCAGCCCTCGGCCACCTCTCCAGATATACACTTCAAGTCTTTTTCCTAGGAGAAATCAGAGCAGGTGCAGGAGGAGAAAGGGAGGGTGAGATCAAGCATGGAAGACCTTGAGGTCTTGTTCTGTTGTACAGCCAAGGAGTATCCAGGGTGCACGTCTGGGCAGGTATGCAGGGAAGTGGTCATGCCATACTGCTCACAAGAGGTGAAACTCGGGAGTGCTTCTTGGTCTTCAGGGTTTGTGAGTAGTCATGACGACTCCTAGAAAGTTAAGTGGTCTTACAGTGGTGCCTTAGTTTCCCATCTGTAAAACTGGACTAACGCTTCTCCATCACTCAGGGTATTCTGAGAATAAATACTCTAAAAATTGTGAGGTGTCTGGATACTGTGGTAAATGTGGCTGCATAGACATGTATTGCAAAAAGACTGATATCCATGACTTAACTCTAAATTTTGAGTTCTGTAGAATTGTCAGAAACACATTTGACTTCTGTTAGTTTGTACAATGATTGAAGTTACACAAATATTAAGGCACGTGTGAATTGATTCCAATGTCCATACTGTTGTCTGGAGAAAAATGTTACCTATCTTTAAAAATAAAAGAGCTCTGAAAATCCAGTTTAGAAAACATCCATTTACTAAAATAGCCATTTGGATCCATGGAAGGAGAAATTCATTCCTCTCTCTAGACTTGCATTTGATTGCTGTCAGGCTACCTACCACCGATCTGTGTGAAATATGAGGCTGCCTAAGAAAAAGATGTTTGAGAAAATAAGGAGTATTATCTGGCCCAATTTTATTAACATGACTCTTAAAGGAAAGCGTTGGCAGTGATTCATCTCTGTATCTTGCCAAGGGAAATCATTCTTGTTTAAAGAGTGAGGATTTTTTTCAGTCTTCAGTTTTTAGCAGGATTTCTATAAACTTCACTGGCTGACTGGAGTTAGCTGAGGCAATCATGGATCAACGAGGCACAGTGTACTGATCTTGAAGAGTTGTCTTTAATTAAGGAAGAACATACACCTATTGGAAGTGCCAGCATGCTGGAACAATTAAAGTTCTGAAATAACATACTTCACTTTGATGCCTGGATGCATCTCAAAATTAAAAGCACAGATACATTAGCAATGTGTCTGTTCATAATAATGAACTCAATTGAGAAACAGTCATTGTTATTAGAGAAAAATTAATAAAAAGGTGTTAGAAAATAAGAACTTGATATGAAAGACATTACTTGGCACGTGGCTTGATAAAATTTGCAGAAAAAGTTACAGCAATATGCATTTACCTTGTGGAAGATGATTGTGAGCAGATAATAAGGAAATCGCAGCACTTGGATCTCAGAATGCTGTCAAGTAACCAAAATGCTAAGATCCACAATGTAACTGGCATGTGTATGCATAGGGTCATAACTATATTTTCAGAAAAACACTGTAGATGCTTTTTTTTGTCTGAAGATTTACCAAGGGAGGGATAGCTATTCTATAGGAATTCCAGTGTGTTTAGCATTTCTTTCATTTAAAGAAAAAAGAACCATTTTTCTTCTCGATTTGTCTCTTCTCACCTCCCACTAACCAACATCTCTAGGCAAAGGAGTGACCCATGGATCTTACACACCCCGAATAAGCAGTTCAATCCCATAGCAACTGGGTGTAAAGGCATTCCCTGTGATCATGCTTTCTGCAGTGTTAGACATCCTACAATCACATGCACCAAAGGCAGATTACTCTTCAAGAAAACCAGGAGGTCCCATAGGATCCACACTCACCATGTGGGTTCCCCAGGGGCAGGGAGGAGAGGAAGTGTTACTGCATGGTCTGGTCTCTGGTGGCATTTAGACACTGAGAGGAAAACAAGTCCTAAAGGCATCTTCACTTTTAGGAGAAGGCTTTGAACATAAGCATTACCAAAATCTTCTATTTGAACACAGCAGGATAATTTTAGGTCAGATGTAGGAGTCTTCTGAATCCTGCTCTTGAATTTATCCCTCTGTTCCTTTATTGCAATTAATCGTTAGAGTAACTAGAAAAGCCTATGTATGTTATGAATGCTACTTATTTTGATTTAATCTGATTTTCTCCTTCTCGTCCTATCAAATTTTGTTATTAATTAGACGCATTTAAATCCAAAACTGTTATTAGGAATCCCATACAATAGGTCAAAAGAATACTAGAGGCTTTATTTACCAAAGGGGGATCTGGTAAAGAATTTTATCCCTACTAAAGGCCAATAGGACTCTTTTTCTTAGGCCAGGGCCTGAAATCCCTTGGCAAGTTGAACATCCCTTGGAACAGGAATAGGAACTTTGGTGTGTCTTGCATTAACACACCTACTGTTACACCATAATAACTTCAAACATATCCAAGCCTCTCCATTCCCTCTCTATCCTTCCCTTTCTCCCAGGGAACACATGGAAGGAAGTCGCAGGCTCTATCTGGCTCAGATGCGTCTAAGTTTATATCTGCATCAAGAGGCAGTGGAAGGAAAATGCCTGGAAACTAATTTGTTTGGGATTTTTGTCAATATGGCCCAGATGCTCTGTTTGATGGGGCTGGCTTCTTGGGGCTTTTCTGGACTGCAGGCATGGGTTGTTCGAGCCTGGCTGTGTGACCGCATGTTGGGACTGTGCCTCACATTGACATCTGCATCTGTAGTCCATACTACTAGGGAGGAGGCGTCCCAAAATATTACTGCACTACAAATGTAGGAAACAGATGCCATCTCAGAGTATGGGACAGGGACCTCTGGAGTCAGCCTCACTGCTAACGTGTAAGCTTGACAGGTTTCTGACAGTCCAGAGTGGTGAAGTCCAATCCAAAGCAGTGAAGTCCGTTCCCTTGACTGCCGCAGAATTTGCAGCAATACTTTACCAAAAGAGGCATCCAAGGAAGGTGCTCGTACCAATGCACAGTGGCTCAAGAAAGCATGAAAAACAGAGTGCCATCCTGCCCTGAAGTTTGGTACGGGCCAGTTGTGGCAATATTTCTGGAGGCTGATCACTGAGGTGGCGTGAGATGTCATATAAAGGGAGCAGGGTGGTGCAAGCTCTGCCAATGACTGGGGAATCAGCAGGTGAGTGAGAAAATAACCTCATCTTAGTAACCAAATGGAGTATCCAACTCTAAATTAACTTCAAAATGTGAATATAATTAGGCCTAATTATAAACAGGTTCTCACAGGAGTAGAAGGAAAAACAGGTTAAACAAAATAACTAGCATTCATCATGTAGGCAGGTTCAGCTCCTGGATTAGTTGCAATGAAGTAACATGGCAATGCTGAATAAAGATTGAATTTATGGTATTTGCAGCGATAATTTCATATTTAGTAACAGGTAAAATAACTTTATTTGGAAATCCCATCTTTCCTGCGTGAAGGGTCATATTGACTCCATTGTCATGCCCGACAAAATGCTAATCACTTTGCCAAATGATCTCAGGCATTGGCGTAAGAAGTCCTAAGACTGAGCTGTAGAAAAAAGCTATACAAGGCAGAGATGGAAAAGACATGGAAGGCCATAAAGGCATTCCTTCTGCTAGTGTAATGTTGTGTCTTGCAGTAACTTCTACTTTCATGCCACTTTATCAAATCAGTATTATAAAGACCCAAACGATGAGAATTGAGGATTCTAGCCCTTAAGAATTTTCTGAAATCTATTTCATCTTAAAGTTGAAAATGCTCCACTCCATAGAAGGGCCTTTTTTCTAAGCCTTGTACAGATGGAAAATACTACAAACAATTTACTAATCAGAGCTCTACTTCTGTATCCCATATGAATGTAAAATCTTACAGTACAGCCCATCCTTAAATTTGGGACCATTACACCCTATGTTTTGCTATTTAAATAACTGTCTGCTACTCCAGTTAATGCACCTGAACTTAATTTGCTGTGAAAATAGGGATTCTGAAACACACACTGCATATAATTTGGTTTATATGTTGCTTTTGATAGATCTGCACAACTATAGAAAACAAACAACCGTTTCCCTCTCGCCTGCTGAATAATGTAGAAAATTAGCCATGCAAAATAAAAAAGACATGTCTTGCAGTAGTGTAATTCATCTCTGAAGGCAGAATCTGAACGACTCAGGAATACTAATTTCTGAAATCTTACTCAAAAAAAGTGATTTTTAAATGATTTAATAGCTAACATATCCAGGATTATAAATGCTGTTTTTCAGGACGGACTCTACATTCTTGTTGTGAATCTGTTACAGAGCTGAATGTAGCAGGCTTCTTTTCAGGAGTTTAAAGAATGTGGAACAGTGTGATTTCTACACTGAAAAAAGAATAATAGTATTTTAAGAACAGGAAGAAGCAGCCTTAAAAATAGTTGTGCTAATCAGGGTCCTGGAGGTGGTTTGTAGGTAGTTAGAAACACATGGCAAGAAATTTTATAATCTGTCCTTGCCTTCATGTTAAAGAAGGTACAGAGGAAAATAAAAACAAACAAAAAAAACCCCACTTAGTAAAACAGAACAAAGTCTAAATGAAAAATCTAGGGTATAAAAATTCAGTGGGACTGATGCCAGTTTTTTCCAGCTGAGATTTGAGCTATTTGTACTAACTGGGAGTAATGAATATTAGTTTAAATTATTATGAGATTAGAGAATTAAGTGTAGGAATACCAGTAAGAGTGATGTCTAAATTTACTGTTTTTCTAGTTTTAATTGCTTTCCTCTTAAATACATACAGTTCTATTAGTGAGAAAATATATCCAGTAGAATTGGTTAAGCCCGCAAGTGTTATATTTACTTCATTCAAAATATTCCAGTGTAATTAAAGACATGTCTGTATTAGCTAACCAAAACCTGCACAAAACAAAGAAAACACATGTAATAACAGTAGATGATTGGAGTGTATTTTGAAAGTAAAAGGCAGTTTACTTTATATCTTGGAATTCATTCAAATTAAGCTAGGATTCTATACTTTATATATGAGAAATAACTAATAGCTTTATTTAAATACTTTACACTGTTAAACATTTAACATTGATGACTTACTTGGGTGTCGGTTCACACAGAGATTTATAATGTGTATGTATTAAATTACCTGTCTTCTCTCTGAGGTAATGGGCACAGGAAACCTCCACTGGTACTATTTTAAATTACACATGTTTATTGGAAGGAAAATGAATTGTAATCTTTTGCATTTGTAGCATCCATCACTTATGCATTTTCTCAAGTACTTTTAATTTAACGATGGTTAAGGTAAAGCTCGTAGAAACCCTGTGTTTCTTGAGCAGAAGTGCACAAACTTTTAATAATCCTGTATTTATATTTACCATATAGCTTTTATAAGCTTCATGTAAAAAAAGATAAACCAAAATGCTAGGTGTATTTTTTTCCAGCCTTAATTGCAGTTTGTAATAAGACTGAATTTTGTCTCTTCTAGAAGCCTCTTCTGAGGAATAATAACAATTAGGAACAGTTAAGTGTTGTGACAAGATTCTTTTCTCTCATGAGTTCCAATTACATCCCTTTACATTTATTTCTTGACACAGATGTACAAAGCCTCTTTAGTGATTTGGATTTGAGTCAATCTCTGATTTAATCAGATACCTTTTAACAAATTGATGGTTGGCTATTATTATGTCTGAAGTTCAATTTTTCTCACCTCGTCTTAAGTAAAAACAAAATAGGAGTAGAAAACTTATTGAAAAGGTCAAGAAATTGTTAGCAGTATGGGCAAACCTTTCCTGTATAGGGAATGGTTGAAATCGAAGCTTATTTTTTCAAAAAAAAAAAAAAAAAGACCAAATATGATGTGACAACTAATTTTGTAAAGAAGATTATAAAAAAAAGTGGTCTTGCTTATCTTTTCCATAGTAAGAAAAGAACACAAACAAAAACCCACCATATTTAGCAAAAGTTAAAAGAAAGTAGATGCTTTGTACACCAAATAGTTAAACACATCCAAGAATATAGTGTAGGAATATTAGAAGGTAATTTAGGAAAATTAAAAAAGAATTAGAAAACACACTAGTCATGACACCACCTAGGTTCCTATCGCAAAGGCTATTACTGCTCATGCTGCAACACATAATCTGATTGTTAGCTGTGGTTAGGAGGGAATTTCCTCTCCAGTATATTACTGTATGAGTAAAGTGCTTTGAGGGATTTTTACACTTTTCACTGAATCACTGAGCAAGGAGCAGTTAAAGGCAACATACCTGACTGAACCGAGTACTACTGGTTTTCTGCTAGAGAATGACTATACTACACCTTCCAGTGATTATTTTTTGTAGTGTTAGAGAGACATCAGATAAAAAAAAGACTATGGTAAGTGTGTGTGTGACTGGTAAATGGAGCTGTAGCTAGTGACTGCTGTATGCCTTGGATACAACAAAATCAGATTGCACATTTTATTTTTAGAAAGTAACCTCTACCGTTCACTTTCTAAATTACATAAACCCACCAATATTCCTGTGTAAATAACTCTATACACTATTCAGAGAAAAAATGATTCAAACAGACTGTATACTTCTGAAACCACAATGGGGGGTTTAAAACTAAATATTTCTAAACAACTTTACTTCTACAGTTGTGGTAATCTTTTTAATGATATATTGTGAGCTTCGAATAGCCTAAATCTAAACACATGAAATGCCTCTATGCTCATGAACAACGCTCTTCTACCCATAAGGTGTTGTCAATGTGCAACTGAAAAGAGCAAAGATTTAGACCAACATAAATAGTAATCCTGATCCAAGCCTCCCCCTCCCGCACACATAATTAGGAGATATTCCAAGACATATTTTCCTGAGAACTACTAAAGGGATGACAGTTCACAAATGTTCTTCCTGCTGTTATACTAATCCCCACAGTCATGGGTTCATGTTGAGGAGACTTAGTCAATTGATAAGAACAAAATCCTGTAACATTTTCATCAGCTCTTTATGGCAAAGCAAATTAATTCTCTTTCAGTGCTTGTCTATGTGTAATTTTTATAATGTGCCGCTGCATTGCTTGCATTCACATGTGTTTAATTTCATGTTCGTAAGTCATGTCCACAGAGTTAAACACATACAGGTGTATGTGTCGGCAAATATTTAAAGACCAGAGGTACAGAAAGTCTCTGCCTGGCAGTGCAGATAGACTCCTGTTGGGGCTGTTGGATGCGTAAATCCCATGGGAAGTACTGAAAACCCTGCCGGCTGTCTGCCAGAATCCTCAGGTTCCTAAATGCCTTTAACATATTGGTACTGTGTGTCCAGCTCACAATATGCGAAACTGTAAGTGATTCACACTATAGATTAACAATTAGTACTGGATACGTACTATAGCATAGATAGTATAGTACATTATCTTTTAAAACGAATGGAAAGAGAAACCACGGATAGACTATCAAGAATTTTTAAATATCAACAAGAGAATGTATGATATGAGCAGTCCAGATATGTACATATTACTTCAATAAATATATAGCAGGTTCTGCAGAACAGGCAGTGGAATATACAGTATTTAAAGACAAATAGGTACTTTTTGGCAAAAAGAACTTTGTTGCAATTGATGGGATCATTTTGCTCATGTGAATGAAGTTGACAGCGACATGTTTTTCCAAAGGCAATCCCACCTCTGACGTTGTCTTTCTGCACTCATTGACAACAGAACAAAACCCATCAGATTTACGCTGCATTTTCCTTTCATGCTCCTTCAGGACAACTTATTACGATGGCCTTTATGTAAAACACCCATCCACTCTGCTCCCCGTCCAGCAGTGCCAAGACAGCAGAGCAACCACACACTACATTTTGTATTTGCTAAGCAAAAGCCTCCAGAATGAGCTCATTTCATTTGGAGGCAACCCAAGGCAAGAGATTTAAAAAGGGACAGGAGGGTTATGTTGCAACTTAGAACAAATCAAAAAACATTACTACATGAATTGATTCCTCGCCGCTCTAACTTTCGTTTACCGTCTCTTACTTCTTGCCATGCTTGAGTGACACGGCATAGAGTATTTTCCTGCTCCAGATACAAAGCGAGCATTTTCCATTGTGTGGCAACAGCCCAGTAACCTGCCCGTTTCCTGACAGAGCACAGCACACAAGCTCAGAAGAAAAGGGAAAACCAGCTCCAAGCTAAAGCATACAAATATTCTCAGACAACAGAGCAATTTCATTGTTTACACGACCCTCTGCTGCTTACAAAAAGGATATATGGCAAAATGAGATTATTTTGCTGTATGTTTGACAGCACTGTGCTGTGACGTTGCACCTCGTAGCCTGGGGGTGCCTGGGAAGAATCAGAGTAGCAGGGTTTAGCCAGCCTCATGAAATTGGACAAATTAAATACTGTTTTGCCAGCTTCTAAGTATTTCAGTAATTTTCCGGAATATTCATCGTATTTGACAAATCTACTCAAGTATGTTCTGGATTATTACAGAAGTATTTATGATTTTCCTGTGCTTTCCATATGTCTTGACAAAAATGTTCTAAAATGAAACACGATTTCCCTACAAATCAGTAGAGAATATATTTTGGAATAGGAAAGACTAGGATTCCTTTTTCATAAACTGAACAAAGCTGTTAAGCTGCTAAATAGGAAGGAAAAATAATCAGATTGGATTCTGGAGAAGTTTTTTGATAGTAGCAAAATGTGCAGATTATGGCTTTAAGGAAAAAAATTACAAGAATGAGGAAAATGAGAAGTGGCTCACTCCTTGAACTTGCTGTCATCCGGAGTTTCTAAATTCACTTCACAACTCGGGGTGAGGGTAAAAGAAGGAATGATAATTGGGAAGTCTAAAAAATTGCAGAAGGAACATCTGACGTGAACTGGCACTGACAGAAAGCAGCCTCTGCTATGGAGAAGCACCAGATGAGGAGAAACATCATACATGCTTCCTGTTAGATCGAGACACGTAGAAGAACAGAGAGAAAAAAAGACACATCCAGTCTGCTGAGCGGTGAGGGCCAGGGACCTGTTCTTCATTACCCGGGGCTGGGTAGCTATTTTGGAGTTCGAACACGGAAGCCAAACAGCAGAGCTGTGACCACAAGTCAGCCAAATCCTCGCTCGGAGCCAAATGCTCCAGTGTGGAACAGATTCGACTTTTACAGCTATGTTACATTTTCCTTTATTAAGCTGCCATACAGCTATGTTACATTTTCCTTTATTAAGTTGCCTTAGGTTTATTTTTAAACTTTTTTTTGGACAGGCTAGTGCTTTCAGATCGCACAGTAATTCTGAAAATAGATCTTCTTTATTGATACAGTGGACATCTATTAGTGTATTAAAATGCATGCTGGTATGGCTGGAGCTTATCGACTGAAAAAACAGAGCTATTCCTGTGGAACCTAACGTGTCGACACATGCTCGCTTTGCAAGTGGCTGTGGCAATTTTGGATGTTAATGCTCCTGCACTGGAGATGATCAGACCAAGGCAGAGTCAGGAGAGTGAAGCGTGTCAGCGGGCGTCATGCTGAAGGCTGGCAGCCTCGTTCCAGCTCCCAGTGGGAGATGGGGTTTCCTGAAAAGGTTCAAACGAATCTACTTCCCTCTGCCTGGGGTGCGCAGAAGACAATTCCACGGGCGGTGCAGGGGGCAGGAGCTCCTGGCAGGGCAGCAATGGACTTCCTTCAGTGGTCTATCTAGATTTACCTGTCAATACCTTATGCAAATTGGTAGAGATTATGGAATTGCTACAAACAAGCATTTGGATGAAGCTTAAACTTCCCAAATACTAACACAAATTCAAAACCTGGAGGTGCTCAAAACTTTCTAAACACCAGGTATATCCACGTTGCACTTGGACGGGTACGCTGGGTCCTCCTGCTTGACGTGCAGGTATGCACCCTGGCCAGAGCGACTCCGGACGGCAAACCTGCCGAGGGACAGGGCAGCGGCTCTGCGAGAGGCCACCAGCTTCCCTCCGAAACCACACACTGCCAGCCAAAAGGGATAAGGGCCGAGAAACTGAGACAGCATGCTAATTCAATTCTTTGCCTCGCATATTGTCCGACCTCAATCTCCCCACCTACTCCTGTTTTGCAAAGGTCCTGGAAAGAGACAGCAGCAATTCTAGGAGCTTTGTAGCAGGGCAAACACTGTTCAGGCTTTTAGGGCTTTTATGCTTATGCTGAAAAGTCACCCTACAAAGTGCTGTTTCAGATCCCGCTGAGGATCAAAGATATGCATTGAATTATGCTATTGAATCCTCTTCTGCAAAGGATGACAGGACTTGGATTTTATACTCTCAGCATTAAGAGTACAGAACCTTATGAACCTTTAGGAAAATAACAAGGGGAAAAAAAAAAAAAGAAAAAGGAAAAAGACTATCATCATAACTGCATCCGAACTCTGAAGTTCCCTAAATACCAGCACCCTCATGCAGGTGCAGGTAAGGGTGTTAACATTTTTTTGGAAAAAAATTTAGGCAAACCTAAACCATGCCAAAGCACATGGATAACCTGTAATTGCAATAGAAAACCAACAATAGTCTGTTATCCAAAATTGCCAGTTATACCCACTTTGTGATGAAAACAATGAAGTTTCTGGAGAAGATAAAAGGAAAACATAAGGATGACTCATATAAAGAAAGCTTTAAAGCATGTCTCATGTCCCTTAGTGAGACAAGTAAAGATCCCCATAATCTTTGGATCTTGCTTGACTTTGTTTATCTGTGCTTACATAAATGTAAGTCATTAAAATGCACAGCCACAGTACTTCATGTGGGCTAACAAAGTATGAAACCATCTAGTAAATTCCTGATTCATGGCAGTACTTGCAAAACACCAGCTCATATACTTCTAACCGAGGTACATTATATTTAAAAACCACAATATGCATTGTGAAGTTTTTTAACATAAGCAGTCTACTGTTCAGATGTGCTGAGCAACTGCAACTTCTATAAAAATTGATGGGGCTCACATCAAAGTAATGTAGCAGTAT
This sequence comes from Opisthocomus hoazin, assembly GCF_030867145.1. Lineage (NCBI taxonomy): Eukaryota > Metazoa > Chordata > Aves > Opisthocomiformes > Opisthocomidae > Opisthocomus > Opisthocomus hoazin. Next base: position 51,851,304 of record NC_134417.1, read on the forward strand.
CTGTCCAACTCATTTACTCTTATAAGTACATTTACTGTGAGGACATGTACACTTCAGTCTCAAACTACGCTCACAGCAAACTGTCTCACACTTTCTGGTGGGTTTAAAGGATCACAAGAGATAAGCGGCCTTACGCTGCTAATACAATATGCCAGTGAAGTATCTGCGAGCAGAGTCAGATCAACTAACCTGGCCAGTGCCCTCCCTTCCCTCCTTTCCTCCCTCCTTTCCTCCCTCCTTTCCTCCCTCCTTTCCTCCCTCCCTTCCTCCCTCCCTCCCTCCCTCCCTCCCTCCCTCCCTCCCTCCCTCCCTTCCTTCCTTCCTTCCTTCCTTCCTTCCTTCCTTCCTTCCTTCCTTCCTTCCTTCCTTCCTTCCTTCCTTCCTTCCTTCCTTCCTTCCTTCCTTCCTTCCTTCCTTCCTTCCTTCCTTCCTTCCCCAGCTCCCTCAGCTGCCTCTCATAAGACTTGTTCTCCAGACCCCTCGTTGCCCTTCTCTGGACACGCTTCAGCACCTCAATGTCCTCCTTGTAGGGAGGGGCCCAAAACTGAAGACGGTACTTGAGGTGCAGCCACACCAGTGCCGAGTACAGGGGCACGATCTCCTCGCTACTCCTGCTGGCCCCACGATTCCTGATAGAAGCCAGGATGCTGTTGGCCTTCTTGGCCACCTGGGCACACTGCTGGCTCATGTTCAGCCAGCTGTCGACCAACACCCCAAGGTCCTTTTCTGCAGGGCAGCTTTCCAGCCACTCCTCCCCATGCCTGTAGCGTTGCATGGGGTTGTTGTGACCCAAGTGCAAGACCCGGCACTTGGCCTTGTTGAACCTCATACAGTTGGCCTTGGCCCATTGATCCAGTCTGTCCGGATCCCTCTGCAGAGCCCTCCTACCCTCAAGCAGATTGACACTCCCACCCAACTTGGTGTCATCTGCAAACTTACTGAGGGAGCACTCAATCCCCTCATCCAGATCATTGATAAAGATGTTAAACAAGACCGGACCCAAAACTGAGCCCTGAGGAACACCACTCGTGACCAGCCGCCAGTTGGCTTTAACTCCATTCACCACCACTCTCTGCGCTCGGCCATCCACCCAGTTCTTTATCCTGTGAAGAGTACACCCGTCCAAACCATGGGCAGCTAGTTTCTCCAGGAGGATACTGTGGGGAACAGTGTCAAAGGCCTTACTAAAGTCCAGGTAGATGACATCCACGGCCTTTCCTTCGTCCACTAGATAGGTCACCTGGTCATAGAAGGTGATCAGGTTGGTCAAGCAGGGCCTGCCTTTCACGAACCCATGCTGGCTGGGCCTGATCACCTGGTTGTCCTGCACATGCCCGGTGAGCGCGCTCAGGATGAACTGTCCATAATCTTGCCTGACACCGAGGTCAGGCTGACTGGCCTGCAGTTCCCAGGATCCTCCTTCCGGCTCTTCTTGCAGATGGGTGTTACACTGACGATCCTCCAGTCATCTGGGACCTCCCCTGTCAGCCAGGACTGCTGACAGACGATGGAGAGTGGCTTGGCCAGCTCCTCCACCAGTTCCCTCAGCACTCTTGCATGAATCCCATCTGGCCCCATAGACTTGTAAGTGTCCAGGTGGCGTAGCAGGTTGTTAACTGCTTCCTCCTGGATTATGGGAGGTTTGTTCCGCTTTCCTTCCCTATCTTCCAGCACTGGGAGCTGACTACCCTGGGAATAACCAGTCTGAGTATTAAAGACTGAGGCAAAGGCGGCATTAAGTACCTCAGCCTTTTCCTTATCCTTGTTGGCAATATTCCCCCTCGCATCCAATAAGGGATGGAGACTGTCCTTGGCCCTCTTTTTGTTGTTGATGTATTTGTAAAAACATTTTTTTGTTGTCCCTTACAACAGTGGCCAGCCTGAGTTCTAGCTGGTCTTTTGCCTTTCTAAAATCCTCTCTGCACGACCTAACAAGAACCCTGTACTCCTCTTGAGTCGCCTGCCCTTTCTTCCATAGGTGGTAGACCCTCCTTTTTTTTCCTGAGTCCCAGCAAGAGCTCCCTGTTCAGCCAGGCTGGTCATCTTCCCTGCTGGTTCATCTTGCGGCACATGGGGACAGCCTGCTCCTGTGTCTTTAAGACTGCCTCCTTGAAGAATGTCCAGCCTGTCTGGACCCCTTTGCCCCTCAGAACTCTCTCTCAAAGGACCCTCTCAACCAGCATCCTGAACAGGCCAAACTCTGCCCTCCGAAAGTCCATAGTGGTGGTTTTGCCGACCCCACTCTTAACTTCACCTGGAACTGAGAACTCTATCATTTCATGGTCGCTAAGCCCAAGACAGCTCCTGACAACCACATCTCCCACGAGTTCTTCTCTGTTTGCAAAGAGCAGGTCTAGCGAGGCACCTCCCCTGGCAGGCTCACTTACCGGCTGTGTCAGGAAATTATCTTCCACACACTGCAGGAACATCCTAGACTGTTTCCTCTCTGCTGTGTTGTATTTCCAGCAGATATCTGGTAAGTTAAAGTCCCCCACGAGAACAAGGGCTAGCGATTGTGAGACTTCCACCAGCCACTTGTAGAAAACTTCATCTACCTCTTCATCCTGGTTGGGTGGTCTGTAACAGAACCCCAGCAGGATTTCTGCCTTGTTGGCTTTCCCCCTCATCTTTACCCATAAGCATTCAACCTTGTCATCACAATCATCAAGCTCTATACAGTCGAAGCAGTCCCTAACATACAGAGCTACCCCACTGCCTCTCTTTCCTCGTCTATCCCTTCTAAAGAGCTTACAGCCATGCATTGCATCACTCCAGTCATGAGAGTCATCCCATCATGTTTCTGTGATGGCGACCAAGTCATAGCTGTCCTGCTGTACAATAGCTTCCAGTTCCTCCTGTTTATTGCCCAGGCTACGTGGATTGGTGTAGATGCACTTCAGCTGGGCTGTCAATCTCACCCCTGACACTGGCATGCCATGCCTGGGCTCATCTCTAGTAAGCCAGGCTATATCCCCTTCCCCCTTCGAACCTAGTTTAAAGTCCTCTCGATGAGCCCTGCCAGCTCGTGGGCAAGAATCCTTTTTCCCCTTTGAGACAGCTGGACTCCATCTGTCACCAGCAGGCCCAGTGCCGTGTAAACCTCCCCGTGATCAAAGAAACCAAAATTCCACTGATGGCACCAGTCTCTGAGCCACCTGTTAATCAGATGAGTTCTCCTGTCTCTTTCAATGATCTTCTCTGCCACTGATGGGATTGAAGAAAACACCACCTGAGCCCCTGATCCTTCAACCAATTGCCCCAGTGCCCTGAAGTTCCTTTTGATGGCCTTGGGAATTCTCTCTGTGATCTCATCACCACCAACCTGCATTACCAACAGTGGGTAATAATTCTCTGTCATTTCACTAAATCGGGTTAGAAAGCAAACAGTGAAAATGAGAGGGCTAAGAAAGAAATAACCTGTGACAGGGCTGCCAGTGGGACAGGGACATCCAATGGGGAGCAGTAAATATTTCCACCCGGATGATGGTGATGATGAGCGGGTTAGTCTGCCTAGCTGTGCCACAAGCCCCGATGAGCTCCACATGAGTCAGGCACGATGAAGGAGGATGACTGCAGCATGACAGAGGGGCAGGAGTGGGCTGCGAGGACGAGCAGGGGAACGGAAAGCCTCTCTTAGGGAAGGAGGCTAATAGACATGGGTCTGGTTACTGTGCAGCAAAGAAAGACCAGGAAGAAAGAGGATGGTTCTTCATTAATACACTGGGAATGAAAAACAGGAAAACTGTCTCTTAAGCTATACAATAAGAGTTGCTTAAAAACGAGTGGGTGTAAAATTTCCGTGAGTCCGCTCAGGCTAGAAATCAGGCAGTTGTTTCTAAAGAGCAAAGCAAGAAGAGGCTGTGTAGAGCCCATCAGCAGTTTTTTGGTTACAGCAGCCAGTCAAGCGTTCAGCCTAATGGGTCCCATTTGTGGGAAAGCAATGCTGTGTCCAGCTGCCCCTCTTGTCCGCTGCCTGCACCACCGTGCACGTCCCCATGGCAGGAGCTCACAGACGGGCACGGCAGCCACACGGGAACAGGGGTGGGAGCAGCGCCTGAGCATTCGGTTCGCTGGGAACGTCAACGTTTCGATCGACGGATATAATCCCCACTGGCCGTGGAACTTGTGTGTGGGAAAAATGGTAGAGAGCTAGAGGCAGAGGATGACACCAGAATTGAAGAGGCTGGCGTGAGGGAGACGCAGCAGGCTTTGTTCTGATGTCCTAATCAAGGCTGAACTGTGTGTTATTCAGCCGACATGATTCGACGTTAGACTATTCAGACATCTTGGGATCATCAGGCCAGCCAAATTCAGACTTTGAATGTGTGAAAAAGGAGGCCACGTGAAGAAAAGAGTTGCAGTGCAGTCTCGTTGCTGTTCCACTTTATTTTCTCTGACTTGTTTCCAAATTAGTATTTTCCTGAGGCTCGAGAACCTTTGGAAGGGCTGAGGTGGCAATGACCAACTGAGAATGGTAAGCATTTCAACTCAGATCAGCATCACCAGCTCTCTCAATATAAAAAAAAATGTTTTCGTACTTGAAGCTCAGTAAAAATACAAAACCTCAGGGGCCATTCACACTTGAAAGGTCTTTTGGATTAAGGCCGTGTGGGAATTTACACTCCTTGGGCTCCGCTTGAATACTTGAAGTAGAGTTGACTTTTACTCCAAGTAAGGCAGCTTTTTGTGACTTGACTTAATACATTTTCAAACAGGGGAGTGTCCACACGTGGTGTTACTCTGAAATAACTAACTGCCCACATAGGCAAGCCCTAGCAGCTAACACTGGAAGTAAATACCAGCACAGAGCCTAAAAGCACTTACATACCCAGTTTCATGCAGATGAATGTACCTGTCAGGTTTTGTAGGGTTGCTCATGCACATGCCAAAACATTTACAGGATTGGGCCCCTGCTTTGTAGAAAAAGATGTGACCTGTGTCCCAGAGTACCACCTCAAAGAAAAATATGAATCCCCGGGTTGAATGCTGGTGTATAGAATCATAGAATCATAGAATGGTAAGGGTTGGAAGGGACCTTAAAGATCATCTGGTTCCAAGCCCCTGCCATGAGCGGGGACATCTGCCACTAGACCAGGTTGCTCAGAGCTCCATCCAGCCTGGCCTTGAACACTTCCAGGGATGGGGCATCCACAGCTTCTCTGGGCAACCTGTTCCAGTGTTTCACCACCCTCATGGTGAAGAATTTCTTCCTAAAATCTAATCTAAATCTGCCCTCTTCTAGTTTACAGCCGTTCCCCCTTGTCCTATCACTACACACCCTTGTGAAAAGTCCCCCTCCATCCTTCCTGTAGGCCCTCTTCAGTTACTGGAAGGCTGCTATAAGGTCACCCCGCAGCCTTCTCTTCTCCAGGCTGAACAGCCTCACCATCTCTCCCATCTCTCTGATACCATTCCAGTTGGCGCTTTCGAGCTCCCAGAAAATTCACACACGTTCACTCACACACAAACCCTACAGTACCCCTTCCCCCCTATGGCAAAAGTCAGCCAGCTGCTACAAAATTCAGACATTTCATTAACACAGTTTACTGGCTGACACTGCCAAGCAAAATTGAGACAATTAATAATAATCAGGCCTGAAGGGTCTGAGACAGCTTATAAGTAAAGGATTGTATCAGTTGTTTAAAAAGGACAAACTCGCGCCTGCCTGGAGTGATAGGGAACAAAGGGCGGTGATGTATAACCGGGGAGGAAAGAGACTCTCTCCGTGGCTTTTGTAGATTACTGTGTGAATGACAGGAGCGGCAGGAGCAAATACCTCTTTTCATTTGCTCAGCCTGCTGGAGAAGAATAGCAGCGCTTGCCAGTGAAGCTGCAGCTGTGCTCCAGCTCCGTTTAATCACTGCGTATGACTGAGGGTTAATTAGCTGCCATTCTTACTGCTATTTGTTGTTCTAATGAAGATTTGCATAAATGTAAGACTAGGGGGTAACTGATACTTGATTCTTCTCTTCAGAGAGGCTGGGGGTGGAAAACTCACCCATTCCAAGTGTTTATGTTTGTGGGAGATTCAATGTTGCCTTTCCATTTGACCTGATCTGCTTCTGGCTGCTGAATGGTGAACAAAGACTTGAGAGTTGCTTATCAAATCGAGACCACTGTTGGGTTTCTGCTTTTAGAAAGGGGCAGACTAGTTAGATGAAGAGAGGACCGAGGGATTAGAAAATTAGTCCCAGCTGACAGAGAGGAAAATACATATCTGCACGTTTCTGTATGTTTATACATACATAGGTACGTGATACATTTCAGTGACAGGTATCTCAGTGAGATATATATCAGTGATGTATATCTCTCTCTGTCTGTCTGTCTATCCATCCATCCATCCATGTTCAGTCTGGATGGCAAGGAACCAAGCATTTGTTAATGATAAAATGTTGATAAAAAATAATGGGACAGGCAGTACAACCAGAACCAGCTGTAGCATATTAGGCAACACGCTGAAAAGCAAAAACTTTTGCAAGCCTTCTGTTGTACATCATTAACATTCAAAGTTTGCTTTTTAATAAAAAAAGTATCTAACATGAAACAGGCAACCATAAAGGAAGGCAAAAATGACTCAGCAGTTCACAGCTACCTGCCATCAGCACCTATGAGGGGAATTCACAGTATAAATTAAGAAATTGCATTCGTTCCTCAAAAAAACATATGAAAATTTTAACATGAAGTAGTGACAAAATCCAAAACTACTTTGTAATTAAAGAGAACATTTGAAAATGAAATGTCATAAAATTGTTTTGTTTACTATGGTCAGGACAATGCTTATGGCTACTAACTGAAAGACACTGAAGGGAAGAATAACGTCCCATTTTCAGTATGTTAACTTGTTGCATATGATAATATAGTATGGGTAACTGTTCTCAGTGTTCCTCTTACACACTTGGACAGCTAAAACTGTTGTGTGACAGCATCTGTCAAATAGTCTAAGGGAAACAAAAAGATTGAGAAGGCAGAGCTACTAAATTTCTAAATTTCAGATCGCTACTGGCAAGCGGCCAGCTTTCAAGTTGACTGTATCCCTTCAAAAAAAGGTGACCACAACTGGCACATACTTATTGCCAGTTTCTCAATCCCAACACAGCTTTGCAGTGAGTGTCTCTAGCTCTCTACCTGGTCTCTAAGACACACGAGCAAATATTCATTTGTTTTTCTTTACATTCCTGTCATCAATCTGTCTGACTTCCTACAGGCACCTCTCTGTGTTTTGGGGCAGACACTACCACAAATCAGTCTTTCAGACATAAGCAGAGAGCATCCAACACACCTGAAATAAATGTGCCTGAGGTGGTAACACAGGGCTCCTCTACTGCTCCAGCTCTTAGCTGGAAGGAACGGCATGGGTCTTAACGATATATAGAGTAACGAATCCACATGAAAATAAAAGTCAATTGCCTTTTTTGCCCACTTTCACCTTATTTTGAGCTTTGAAATAATTCAATCTTCTGTTACAGCTTTTGATTCAGCCCCCGATTACACAAGAATCTCACATTCTGCCCTTTGCAAAGCAATTTTTAGCCCTTCAGTTGCAGATGAAAGTTTAAAACCAGGAAACCTAAAGGTTTAAAAACTAGATGGCAAATGAAAAAAAAAATTGACGCGTACAATAAAAAGAAAACCCGCAACAATCCTCATGACATATAAACAGATCGCTTAATTTTTCTTTAATAACTCTTTAATAATTTCCATATACTATGATTTTCCAAGGCTACAGTCAGACTCATTCATTGGTAAATAGGGTAAGAGAAAGTGGAAATTATAGATCTAGTGGTCAATGGCAGAAAACAAATCTCAAAGAGCTGAGGGAAGAGGTTAAGTGCTATGCTAGTTAATAAGAATGACAGCTTGCTTTGAATACTCATATTGGCTGTCCAGGATATTGAATAAACCTCATTTAAATTAATTTTCATTATTTGTAGAGTCTGTGTTAGACATCTATCATTGCCAGTTGTATTAATATTCTTTTCAGAGACCATATTATCAGCATATTTAAATGAAAGCTTTCCTTTTCAATATTTATTAACTCATTAATATTTCTTGGTACTAATATCCTGGTTGTAATATCCAAATCAGTGCCTACTACAAGGTATTCTCTACTGATCAGACTTTTTGAATGAGAAGATTTTTATTCACAAGTACTAAAAATGCACTTGAGCTCCTGAAATTGTGCTTGCTTTCTATACTATGTCTTAACGTAAATGAATGGCATTTAAAATTTACATTTTTGTCTTTATTTAGTAGGTAGCAGTAAAACAGCACACTGGCCATGTCCTAGTAGCTGACTGAACAGTGACTGTGAATGAACGTGACTGTGAAAGTTAATTCATCTTACCCGGGTTGCAGTCTGTGAGGAGGGAGCAGATGGAGAGGAGGACTTTAGAAATAGTTAATGCTGGGCTCCAGTTGTCTTTTAAGATGTCCAGGCAGATGACGCCTTGGCTGTTAATGTTACAGTGGTAGATTCTTGTCCGAAATGTTACCTAGAAAAGACATCTTGTCTAAGTACAATGGTGTTCAAGCCAGTAATTACACAATTATTACGCCATTAAAAAATTACATGAACTAACATTCTGCTTTCCTGGTTGAAATGACAGTACTCTGCTACTGTTGGTTAAAAACTGGGAAAGATAGGGATATTCGTAAGAAAATACAGAAAATAAAACCTGCTTCTTCCACGTGTAGCCAGCAGTGCAACTTGTTTGTGCAAGGTGAGAATGGGACATGTTTCCCGAGCTTCCTCTTGCCTTGGGCTCATCATTCTCATTATTTTCGTATGGGGCCAAAAAAAGCTATTCCAGCCCCTCATCTGGGCAACGTTCATAACTCTGGCCCACACCTACTTTATGCGTTGAAGGGAGTCAGAAGAAGACAGATTCTTCTGCTGTCTCCATCTCTTCACTGCTTGACCCAACAGATTAAACTGGAAAAAAATATGTGGAGGTATCGCATCAGTGACTTAGGGAAAGGAAAAAAAATGTGGTGGTATTGCATCAGTAACTTAGGGAAAAAGCAAAGTGAAATATCTTTGAGAAAGGCTGCTTAAATAAAATGCTTTTATTTCCAGATTTTAGGTTACAGTTGAATAAGTAGAATTGCTTACAAACACCTTTTGGGGTTTTTTTTGTAGTTGATTTTGAGGATTTCTGTATCCATTTTATACTGTCTCCCAGGTGATCTATAATCTAACAAACCAAGAAGAAGATCACTTCTGTTAGCCTAGAATGACATGCTTCTGCTTCAAGTTGAAGATATGGGCCTTTTGTTTTAAAAGAAGTTCAGCTATGAAAGTCCACTTCGTAGTTCAGAATGAATACTGGGGCCATTGGATAGGAAAGGGCGATATAAAAAAACACCTTTTGGGGGTCATCAAGGACTAATTTCTCCATCAGTTGTACCCATACGACAAATCAAACCAGACGGTTTTAATGGCATGTTCATAACATCTAAAATTAAGATGTACAATTTCAGTGGTCTGTCTCATCAGCAATAACCCTGCCAAGAGAGGGGCTGATTAGGCAGGAGACAATAGCAGGCAATGTGCACCCCAATTTAAGCAAGCTGTGCTCTTCACTAGAGTTGGGCAGTGCTAATAATGAGCTGGAGAGTGCTAATAACTGGGAGTGCTCAGGCACCTATCCCTTCTCTACCACACCGATAAATGCGTTTCTGGAGAGTAATGGAAAATGACAACAGGCATGCTCCTGTTCTGATCTTATTCAGTATCAGAAATCTCAGTGATTTCAGTGGGACTGAGATCCAGCCACTTGTCAGCAAGCAGAAGACAGGACACAAGTGAAATAACACGGTACCTGATTTACTTTTTTTAAAAAAAATCATTCTCTAACACACTGAAAAATTCTTCCCATTTGGATTAAATCAAGCAGCTTTGATTACAAAATAATGGAAAGGAACAGCAGGAGATTTCTGATATTAAAACACTACACTCATCAAGAAATACTTTTTCTTGTAAGTACTTTTCCACATAAATCTGGGAAAGCACTTCTGGGCCCAGCGTCATGCACTAGTGAGTTCAGTAACAAAGACCCCAACAAAGCAAGCTCATCAGGTTTTAAACACATCTATGTCTAAAGGTATTGCCAATTAATAGGATAATTTAATAGTTTGCCACTCCATACCCTACGTATTTGTAGATTCTTTCCTTTTTTCCCCCCACAGTTGTGGTTTCACTTCTTGTTTTACAGCCTAAGTGCTTCACTTCCGGGACTTACGAGAATTTAAAATATTTCTGACACGATGAGCTCAATTCATCCAAACACTATAGCCAGACGCTCTATTTTTTTCCCCTCATTAGGAGTCCAAGCACATTCAGCATTTGGAGTGAAGGAAGTCTTCTGCAAGATCACGAAAATGGTATTTCATTATAAAATTAAATGGTTGTCTACAAAAGGCAGCCAGTTTGAACAAGGAAGGTTACAAATACACAAAAGTGGTGAACTACCTTTGACATATTGCATGTCAAAAGTGTCCACTAAGGGAGCTGGTGTGGAGGAGCATCCTGTGAATTGTAGGTCAGTTAAATCCCCCAGTAGATTAACTCCAGGCACTCTTATACTCAAGATACAAGCGAATTAGGGAATGCTTCCTAGCAGTATGCCCCACAACTTGGGCAAACACTTTAGCACCTGCTTAATTTTAGGTATTCTATGCTTACTTCTCAGTACACTGTTGGAATAAAGCTTTTACTTAATTATTTTTGCTGAACAAAGGTGCTTTCCTGTGCTTCCATGATGAAAAATTTGAGGACTTTATTCAGTGACATCTGATACATCAAGTAATAAGATATATGTGGTCCCACTGAATACGGGGGAAACACACTGAATCCATTGCACAGATTAAATGATACCCTCCAAATTATTTATTGATGGGTCAGTCTGAGCTTGTAACCTGCTTAAGAGAAGGCCATCAATTTGAGCCAGTATTTTAAAGTGTAACTTTTTTGCCATCAGCTGAGGGGACAAGCACATTGCCACACGTTCCCCTGACTTAGCTGCTTCTGAACCCTTGGAGTAGGGACACTGGGAATTCGGCAGGATTCAGAGAGCCACTGGGATGAATGGAGGTAGTTCACGTCCTTCATAAACTCTTCAACACTCCACTGTCATCTTAGGCTATCTGGTGGATAAATGCATGTGGGATTACACCCGTTTGTAGTTGGAAGGCTACTTTTAGCAAATACTTAGACCTGAAATGTAGCATTTTTTCACTATAAGCGCATCATAAACCCATGACACTGAGGAAGGTGCCCACTCGCAAGATGAGGATTGCTGCTCACCATTGACAAATATGTCACCAACTCACCAAACATGCCAGTGCACTTTAAAATGCCTGCCTGAGTGCAAAGAGACATTTTAATGACAAAAAAATGGAAGCTTTCAGAATTTCGAAAGAAGCTGTATTAATAACAGCCTTAATATGCTGGGAACTGTTGACAGGTAATGGTGTTCTTATCCCGAGCAGCATACAGCACAACTGGGATGACACACTGCTTTGCTCATCTAGGTATTGCCGCAAATTGCAGCTAATGTGGGGAATGCTGACATACAACTTTCTGGATGTTGTGTTTTAAAGTTATGCAGGACTGTTCCTATTATCTGTGTCAAGAGAAGCCAAGTGATAATACCATTCCAAGGGAACTACATTTTCTTTATTATTGTCATATTTTTAAGTTTGATGTCACTTAAATGGTTCCTATAAATGGTGCACTCTAATTCTATTTATCCCCTAAGGAAAACACCTAAACAATCCCATGGTGGGGCTCAAGGGAGTGTGTGGGTGTATAGGAGAAGTTATCCTCAGACAATTCAATGGCAGAGGAGTAACTTATCTTTTTTTTGAACTATAAGTGTCCTCTATGGATTTACTTTCTTTGATTCTGCGGTTTTAAGAGGGTATCTCATTTTTGTTGAATAAAAGCGCAGGTCAGAAAAAAGCGAATTACAGGAAATAGGGAAAGATCAGACTGTCTTCTGAAAACTGTCAGAGTACTATAAACAAGATTTTGAAAGGTAATGATAAAGAATTTATATTCAATCAGTTTGGAAGTAAACAATAATAAACTCCTTTGTTTATCTACTGCTGAATGCCAAACCCTTCTGAATACTGTAAAACAAGAGTTAAACAAATAAAACCCCCCTTTATACAGTCTCTAAGAAGATATGAGGTTGTCTATTCAAAAGGGGGAGAAAAAATGATCACAGAGAAAAGAAGTACGTGTCAAGCTATGGCTGGCTGTTCATTGAATAAGTTTTAGGACTGAAAAACACTGTTTATAAAATCCGGGAAGAGTGAGTTAAGATGGATTTCAGTTGAGTGATTGGAGGCAACTGGTTGTAGGCAAGATAAATCACTCCTGCATCTCAGAGTGATTTTGAACACCAGTTTCCCAGCATGATGTAGTCCTAAAATCACTCACTATCTCTCTTTTGCACCTAACATTCCTTTACTAAGTCTAAACCCAAGCAGCCACTGCGGCACTGGCATCTCTGTGTGTGGACTTGTTTAACCTTTGCTGTGAGATTCAGAGACAGGCACGTAAAGCCGCTGCGGCTCTGAAAGGCTGGTCCCACCAACACATCGCAGGCACTTCCGGACTCCACTGAATTCAGTCGTAATTCTCTTCAAAAACTCATCAGGAGGAAGAAACGATTCTCCAGCATTGCATATTAGCACACAAGGGGTTACAGCATGCACTCAGGAATTGCTTTCTTCAGACTGTTTGGGTTCAAACCCTCACCTCCTGGTCCTCCTTCCTCCCACCGAAGCCTGGTGGCTGCGCAGGGAGAGATGAAAGATTCCCAGAGTCAACAGGAGAATAAACAAAAACAAACCCCATTTGCTCGGCCAACCCTGGAAGCAGGGCTGAGATCCCAAGGCTCTCATTCCCGCAGTTTTGCAAAGTTCCTTTCAAGCTCTTTCATTTCTTACTGGAGTGCAATCCTGCCTGCCTGCCTGAGATGGAACTTCTGTCTTCCTCAAATATTCCCCTGGAGTTCTGTTTTAATAAAACTGCAGTGGCACTACCTGAAGTGGAAGAAGTTGTACTGCATACAGAAAAGGTTATATATATATTAAAAAATATGATGCCCTTTATGATGATGTTCATGGAGCTCAGGAGGGAGTAAGTAGTTCCCACCTCAGTTTGTCAGACTTTATGAGCAATAGATTTGTCTGCTCGAACAGAGAGAATAATAAAAACAAGATCAGGCCTGTACTCTTTAATTAGAAGAATACTATAAAACAACCTAAATGAAAAATAGCTACAGCTCTGAGTGACACAATGTTCATGCAATAGCCTCTACATTAATTAGCATCCTTACATTTCTTACAGAGTGCACTTAATTTTATCTCTACCCAGCACTGATGCTGCCTTTCTAAGACAGGGTGATCCATCTCTGGTTTGTAACTACATGTTCGTAGCATACACGTGAACAATCATGAGATGCTTAATGGATTATCACATAAAGTCCATAATAAATGACTGACCACATGATGCTTACTGTTAAAGAGCACAATTTCAATATAAGCCAAGAAATGAACTTCAGCCAGTTCTTAAAAAGCTTGCTCACACCTAATTTTAGTTGCTAAAGAACAGCTATAGTTTACTTTATCAAAGGAAAAGATATGTCATCTGCATTAGCAGGAAATAATAAATTGTATTTACTTTTGCTTGACCTACAGAAAAGTCTGATATGCAAACTACACTGGGTTTCTGTGGCAAAATGCACTGTGTGAGACATGGCTAGCTAAAAGCGATAACAACTTAAAAGGGATAGAATAGCATTCACATGAGTTAACCTTTAATATTACTGAAAATGAAACAGTATGCAGTATGAGTAATTATTCATTATATTCATGGTAATTATGAAGCTGAGTAACTACTTATGTTGTCTCATTGAACAGGCTGTTGCAGGGGAAAAAAATATTGAACAAGTACAGCAATATTAAACATCTACACTATATAAACATACTCATTTTGCACACAGATTTAATAGCAGAAAAAGCAAAAGGGGACCTTGATAATCTTTGATGTATTTGAGAGGGAAAATAAAAAATTGTCCTAAACTCCACAAAGTTTTCTGAAAATAAAGGAAGAGTCGGAGAGAGCAAGGGAAATGGATTACTGTTCGGATTAGGAACGTTCAGAATAGAAAAAATATTGTACGATGCAAAGCATCAAAAGCTTTCTCTGACAAAGTTGATACGATTTTTTACAAAATGAGTTTCATTTAATCAACATAATCTTTCTTACAATTAGTAACTCCATATGGAAAGTCAGTAATAAACTCCTTCTATACAGAGTAAAATTTTTTTAAATTTACTGGCCATTTAAGTTTTATAAAGCAAATCCTCCCTTTTGTAGCTTAAAGCATGCAGGCTGTATTGTCCTACATACACGCCTCTCTGGGTTCGCCAAAGTGCTCCTTCATGTTCGCTTTAACACAACCCAACTCATCTCACCTAAATGTGAGTAAGCTTAGCGCGTAGCAACATTTTTATTCTACCTGAAAAAAATCACGTATCACCACGTGACAGGCAGTTTTACCATTTCATTGTTCTTCTCAATCCTGCTACGCTTCTGTAAGCAGGGAGCTTCTGGGTGCATGCATGGCATCAAGGCAGAGGCAGGTGTGGCAGGCACGGGGGCTTCTTTTTTCTCACCCAGTTTTAACAACCTTTGGGTATTCAGGTGTTCCCTACGTGAGAAGTTCGAGGCAGACTGACCTCAAAACTGTAGTTTTCTGTCCTAATCAGTTCATCTGCTCTTATTCTATAGTAATAATGTACATAGAATTCCTCTTCTCACATCTGTGTATATATATATATATATGCATAAAAGAGGACAACAAAGGACATTGATATGCAATACATTTTTAGATCACACGTGGATTTTATGCAGTAGTAAAACGTGTGCTGCAGCAGAATTACACAGTTTCTGAAACATCCAATAGACATCACAAGTCCTCTTTTGAAAATATATTTGACAGGCAGTATGCGCACCACTGCTGTGAGGCAGAAGATATTCCCTGTAAGATGCCTCTATAGGCCCTTTAGAGGAGCTTCGGGTATGGGGTATTTGTAGGAAATAGAAAGAAATGATGAATTGTCTAAGTTTTGGAGATGGAAAACAGGAAGATTTTAGTTGGATAGGGACATTGTAATCAAGACTAAATAAATAAATACAAACTACTGGTATAAATCAGTAGATTAAAAACAATGAAAAAGAAGGCTATTCATTAGAAGGAATGGTAATTCAATTTGGCAATTACTAGAAGAATTGTCAGATAACTGAATTCAAAGGAAATCTCAGAGATTTACATGGTATTTTCCCTCTCAAAAGTAACTTTTGCGTTTATTCACGTTAAAACATAGTTATCGATCCTTTTCTCAGCCTGACATATTTCTGCTTGCATCTCTGTCCTCCACTTTACGTCTCTGTGATTCTGTCATTTTGAGAGACACCGAAGTTTCTTACAGAGCCATCTGGGCTGGACCTGTCCCGAGCCCCACACCGTTGCACGCTGCCCTATAGGTTCAGCGTAACCTGAAGGTATGGGACCTACGGCACGCCCGAGGTTTCGCTGCATGTGATGGAGGAGTGGGAAGCGCACGTGTGGGTCTGCCTTGTAAGGCTCACTTCAATAATTTAGGTTAGAAATACCAATGGATGATTATTTTTTCTCATCTACTCTTGTAAATACTGTTTTTCTGTTGCCCCGCAGATAAAAGTGTCCTTAAGACACAATCACATATAAAATAAGTATGAAAAAGTAGAGTAAGAGCCAAGAATAAGAACTGCCCCTTGTACATGAGGCTGAATTTATGAAATAGGTAGAAAGTTGGTACCACAGGGGGATTCCACATAATGATATTTAGTGCATAGAGATAAGTGTTATATGACAATAACTTATAAAAAATTGAAGAGATGTTTAATGTTGCCATTAAGACCAGATTCCATAGACACTGCACTATATTTACAAAAGCAAAAGACGCTCCTTGCAGTCCAACAGTTGATTTAGAACAGCTAAGCTTTCAAATGCCGAGAACAATTTTTCAGTTAGTTCATAGACATATGAGATTCACAAGGAGGAAATGGAGTTTTCTGTTATTTTAATTTTGATTTAGAGGTGATTTAGCATATTGCAGCTTTCAAGTCCTGCAAACCATTTTTCAGTCAGCTGAGATTAAAGTCCCTAGCAAGATTAATTGTAGAGTTGGGATTAAGAGATTTTATAAATCACTCAAATTCAAAAATAAAGCTAGCAGAGTACTAGGATAATGACAGATATATCCATATTGTATCAGCTACAGCTAAATTGAATTGGCACTGTAATAGACTGAACGCAGTCAAATATGAGAGTAGAAGTTATTAATAAAGATTATTCTTGATGAAAATACAGACACCACTGCAGTGACAATTCCTGGGGGGAGAGTTCTCTTGAAGAGCATTCATTTTTCTACAAACACCTGTACAAAAGACCCTGATATGGCTTCCTGATTTATCAAGGCTTCCTGCTCCGGGGGGACAGTACTCAGGATAATGAAATTACCGCCCTTCCTTCAATAACTATCGTGTACATAATGGTGCAGTGTTAATTCGTTGTGATGGCTAAACTTTCAAGGACCTCAACTTAAAAGTTTGCATACTAGGGGAATTCACCAATTTCTGATGTGGACCAAGGACAGAAATTTAGCTGAAATTCTTTCTCTCAGATCAGGCTAATGGGAAGATATGATAAGCCCTATTCATATACCCATATATATACGCACACACATACACCCACACATACACACAACCTCCCACAGAAGAGGCATCTATATCTCTGCGTAGCTATACATCCCATTCAATACCCCAAAGAAAGAGACAGGGCAAGAGAGAGAGTGTTCCTTTGTTAAAGCCAAGGGGCAAACTGTCTGAATCCATTAAGGATGAAAGGAAGATAGTTAGCAGGACGAAGAAATCTCAAAGGTACTTCTAAAAAAGGTTGAGGGGTCATTAAGGCACTGGAGAAATGTAAGGTTATTTCCTTGGCAGGCCATCTAAGTATTGTTACTCATTTCTTTAAGTGGCTGCTCTGAACAGGGCACAGCTTTCTCTGTTCTTCAGCCCACTACACTACAAGGGAGATGTCGTCTTTTTGGGCTGAAGCAGAACCTCACCTTGTGACCAAGACCGAGGCCTCCGCAGCATCTGGCCTTTAGCAGAAGGTGAGCTGATGTCCACATCAAGGCCTCGCTTTGTCTGTTCCATACCTTCCTCCCAGCTGGCATCTCCTAAAACCATCGCGATGCCCAGGACGCAGCTAAGCGGCGATTCTGCGGGCTGCCCGCTGTCTCACCGGCTCAGCCATCTGGGCGCTCAGCTAATTTCTGCAGTGCTAGAGAAGCTTCCTCACAGTGGAGCTGAGGAAATCTCTTTAATTGATTAGAGCCTCCCAGAAAGCCAAAGCTAATTTGTCAGTTCTCAGATGAGCTGTTCTAAAAATCCTGTTTGCTGGTTGTGGAGACAAGTCGGAATTCGGCTGGGATGGCCCAGCCGTCACTCCTGCTCAGGCTGCATCAGTCACACACATAAACTTCCTGGGGAAGAACAACTCCCTCCTCTGCACCAGTGTGCTGCAGTTGTGAGGAAAGCCAAATGCCATTGATTTGAAAGGAAAGCAGAGCTGAAAGGTTCAGTGACCTCCGGCTCGGAAAGTCTGGAATCGTTTCAAGGCATGAGAAAAAGTGGAAAGACTGAAATAGACTGACTTCAAAGGGGAAAAAAATTAATATCGTGAGAGCAAATTATACTCTGACTTACCACATGGTATAGTCTGTTTTGGTGAAGAACAACTTAATTTGACATTATGCTTAGGGCCTAACTTTAGAGAGACACTGGCAGGTAAGGACAGACAAAAAGAAAACTGTGGACCTGTAGGGGAAAGGCTGATCGGCGCAGACTGGAAGCAAAACCTGATGGCAGTGATGCTTGGCTGTACAAAACTAGGAACGTGAACTGGACCACACGCTGTAATTAGTGGATGCAAAGAACAGAGATAAAAGCTTTAAAATCTTAAAAGGATGCAATGATGAAGGCTACAAAGGTTTAAAAACTGAAGAAATACATAAAATGACAGTTTTGGATAGATACTTTTTCTTTGTTTAAACAAAATCTGAATCTATGAGTGACTCAGCTTCTTTTGGGTAATAAAGACAAGGTGGGAAAGCAGGTTAACCAGAAGAACAAGTGAAAATTAATTTATACATTTGTTTAAAAAACCCCAAATATAGGCCAAATATTTTTTGTCACGTGCAAGTGTGCTCTCAGAAGTTTGATTTTAATTAATGTTTTCCAATACGCAGCAGGGTGTCAAATGATCAGAATAGGCATCAACAGTGTTTATAGAAGGAATCTGGATACTTTAGAAAATACTAAGAACTTTGTGTAACACAAACCAAAAAATGGTTACACCACAAATATTTTTAAATTATATTAATAAAAATAAAAGACATTTATCCAGAATACAGTTTCAATATATTTTTTTCTTATTTTAAAATTATTTTACCCTTCTCAACATCCATGTGCAACATACACATGACAACAGAGTGCAGAACATCTGAGAATAGATAAGGAAAAGGGATTGTGGATATCTTTCTGCAGATTTTAATACACTTTGGATTTAGGCCCTTTAACAGTAACTATGTTATGTGACATGGGCATTTGCCTTTGGAACCTCTGGCTGGGTCAAGTAATTGCATCTGGGAAATACAGTTTCTGTTTCTTCCCAGGTCTTTTGTGGTCACATTTTTGGAAGAACAATTTTGACAGTACTCATTTAAATGTTTCCTTACTTCGTAGTAAAAGAGGGATGAAAATGGCCCACAGAAATCTCAGGAGGAAAGTATAAATTCATAGTGAGGAATGTGAATCAGACCCTTTCTGCTATGTACTTTACTTACAAGAAGGCAATCTTGCCAACACTCAGGAATACGTTTTATGTCTTTCTCAGTACATTCCACAGTCTTGTACTTTATCTCTAGATGCTTTAAGACGATAGAGCCATGAGGAGTGGGAACATACTTAGAAAAAAAATCTAAGATCATCTACTCCCATAACCCTAAGACCCATGATTTTAAGAACAGCACCAAATATCACAGATCTTGCGGTGAAGTAGAAGAGATATTAACACCCATTGACACAGACAGCACCATCCCGTGAGTCCATATGTTACAGTCCACGTACTCACCACCTCTCTTTTGCCAGAAATAAGTGCCTGGAGAACATACTTAACCATCGTTTCCCAACAACACTGACTGGCAGAAGCTACCGTGTGACAAGCAGTCATCTTCCTACTCGGCTTTATTCAAGGGATTTCCTGAACTATTTTGCCTATGAATTGGTTTCATGGGGTCTGGAAAATAGGTGTAACAAAATAGCAACTGTTTGAAAGTTCCTACAGCCAGACTGAAAATGGGGGTGATTTACAACAGTGGCGGAAGTGAATAGAGTAAGAATCCATACGTTAAAAAGATGCTAGTGACATAGTAGTTATATTCGACACTAGTCCCCTGTGCGCATGTACTCATTACTTTCTTAGAGATAACAATTTCCCTCATCATAAATACTGGCCTTTTAGTAACAGAATATGGCATCACCAACTCTCTCATCCTTTATCAAGCAGTACTTTTTCATATGATTTATATGCACACATTTCATACAACGACATCTGGCATCAAGATAAAGGCAGACAAAAAATCTATTACAAAGCAGGACAAGAACCACCTCTTTGCTTGATATTTCATTACTAAGCAATGCACAGCTGCATTACTCACGTCTCAGAATAACGCAGTTGCCAAACACAACGGAGCGTGGATTGAAAAAGTCTTTACCTCGTGGTGAAACAACAAACTAGACCTTCACCTTCTATTTTTAAAGGGTGCCTATTGCATATACTGCCTGAAGACTCAACAGATTCAACAGAGAGAACAACACAAGATACCCCTCTAACTTGTCTATCAGATCTAGTTCTTCACATACTAGCTTTGGAACTCTCAGAGAAATTCAAGCTCTATTTTATACTCAATAAATCCATTTAGTGGATATGCCAATATCCCCTAAATAGTACAATTTTAATTTGCTGGGGGACTGAATGTAACCCTTGCATTAGAGCTACTACAAGCAGACTAAGCCCAGCAAAGAAGCGAACAAAAAGAGCCTGTCAAGACGGATCTTGTATAGCAAGTTAGAAGTCTGGACTGGCCTGGGCAGGAGGAAGAACAGGGCATCGCCCCAGCTCAGTGTGCCCAAAGCTTTAACTAACTGAAGGAGAAGTTACAAAGTTTCAAATTCTTTCTTCACAGTGTGATGACAGTTATTTAAACCTGAAAATGTGCGGTTCGCAAGACAACCCCTGTAAGACTTGTCAGTGACCCCAAAGCTTCCCTAAACTGGAACACTGAAAGTGGGACACAAAGTTCGACCATCTCGAATACTGCTATACTGACCCATCTTTAGGTCACCAGCTAGGAAAGTCCGATTTACAGACTGACGAGTACTTTGAATTCACATCTCCTGTTCTTTTTTAAAACTTTTCCTGATAATATCAATGTTAGCTACTATAAACATTACTACTGTGGCATTAAAATTCTGTTTATAAACACTTCTCTTTCAATAGTGTAGTCATGGCAATCAAATAGGAACCAGCTACTCTCTTCTTTAATGCAATACCCTTCTATTACGGACCAACGTGGCACACCAAGCCTTTCACAAAAGTGTCAAAGAGAAGGTAAATCTTTTTGCTCCCATAGCTCCTCCCAGGGGGGCTGTTCTGGACCCTCACTCTCCACACTGGCAGTTCATCTCTTTTCACTTTGTTTCATAAAAGACAATCAATTTATTTGATTCTATTAACAGCTCTGTGGGGTAAATTTTCCCAGTTTCTGTTCCTGTTAGGGAACACGTGTGCCAAGAATTGCACTCCGTCTTTCCGATCTCTACAGGCAATGCCAGAGGATGCATCTTAGGACTATATTTGCCTTTTTTATAGATGCATTAGATGAGTGGTTTGTAATAATCCTGTGACCACCCAATAAAGCCCCATTTTGACACCCTCCCTCAGCAATTATTACTACTGGTTATCAATGACACTCTTCACTACCGCATTTCATACCATTTCTGTTTTGCCAGTCTTTATAATCATCAGATTTTTCCTGTTTGACATTCCAAGCGTACTTGATCATGGTAATGATCTGCCACCTTCATGTGATTGGTACAGTTCTACATTTGTGGTTAGTGTCATTACTGACAGCATTAAAAAACAAATCTATAAGGAATTCTGTAAGTCTTTGTCTTTCACTCCAGTTTCTTGCCTCTGCTGTTGTGTTTCCACATTCTTCCAGAAAACTGATGTAAAGCAATTACTTTTAACTTCATGAACAATACTGTATCTTGCATCTGCAGAAGTAATTTATATGGGGTAGTGCAAAAGGTGCATATTTTTGTCAGACTGTCACAGACCCCTGGTGAATGCTACAGGTCAATAGAAAAGATTAAGTATCTTCAGCTGCTTATAAAGGGTGCAACTCAAATATAAATGCTTTCATATTAGAAACAAATCCAAATCAAACAAATAACTGCTGGAAATTATGCAACCATTTTCTAAATAAACCCATATCCATCCAGCTATACTGGCAACATGCAGGCAAATTTTAGACAGTTACTAAACTTCTTTCCATCAAAATACTCAGTTTAAATATTCATTATTGCCTTGAAAGTTTTACTTTTCATCCTACAATGATGTACCAACATACACGTAAAAAAATATCACAAGGAGAGGACTCCTATCAGACTTTTAATATCCTACTAACCTTAGGTGGTTTAAAAGGATAGTCCGGTGAAAAGGTAATGTCAAGGAAGAAAACTCCACCTTCATATACAGACCCTGGAGGCCCCAGTATAGTTGACCTCCATTCATAAATGTTGTCTCCTTTGGGTCCAGCACTAAAATAGAAAACAAAAATATAACATAATAACCACATACAATCAAGAATATACTGCATCAGTTATATTCTATTAGTAGTAACACTGGTTTTGCAATAACTCTACAAGTTAAAAGTTGTGTATCACATTCATTAAATTAGTCCTGGATAAAACATGTAACTGGTGTCCTAAGCTCTGTCAGTGAAGTAATATATTCAGCCAGGAAGAAGTATTAAACTCACATTATAAATTCTTCAAATACACACAGAAAAATTCCCGACTGTTTTATCTCAAATGTTTTAATGGGCAGACGTGAAGTATTTATGGTGCCAGGATACAGAGACTTTGCTGAGATGTCTTGTCACTGCCTTGCTTCACAAGCCATCCTATTTTCTCCTACCTCCTCATCCACCTACCTCATCAGTCAGTAGCAGTGTAATTACACACAGTATTATACAGCACAGACTGTACTAAAGACTGAGGAGGTACAAGCGACCTTGCAGCTGCACTTTCTAAGTGACTAACCTAAGGTCTCCAGTCACTAGTACAGAAGGCTGCTTTACTCTGCAATCGTTGCCCTATCTTAAACATACTATAAAGAGGAAGCAGGTTAAACTGTTCAATTATGTTAATTCAAAGTCTTCGCTTAGAAACACTGTACTGAAACACTATTTAAAACGTACAAAACATAAACCTGTATGTGAAACAAGAAAAGTTTCTCATCCACACAGTCAATTCCTGACAAAATCAAATTAAAAACTAATAAAAGTTCTTGGGCATGACTCTTCCAAAAGCCAACACAGCCTGCTTTCATGCAACGTAATGCTTGTCCATAGAAATACATATTTTACTCAGTGTGGCCTCTTAAGGAACATGAAGACTTCCTTTTGGTTCACAGCCTGCTGTTACCAGTCACTGATACAGGACCTGAATTTTAATTAGGATCAATTGGGATGGTGACTTCTAGGTATCTGATTAATATTTTTCAGAGGAAGGCAGTGCTGGTAGATGTCTCAAATAAGTGATGTGGTATTGTCTTAAGGCATTTCTTGTGAAACAATTCTTGTTATGTTTGCAATAAAGATTTCCACAGGATGCAGGGGTTTGTGAAATAACCCTGCGCGTAGAACAGATGAAAGCTCTTGGCTATGCTCCATGCCTCACAATGTACCCAAGGCATACAATTATTATACGACATCATGTCATGTTCACTGCTCAACTATTCATTTTGTTCACTGAAAGTTAATAAAACCCTCTTTCACCTGAAATTCCTTGGGCTCCCTTCATTAAAACTTCTGACTGCATGATTCCCTGCATACGACTGCGTGACTTAGCACTGCACGGTGTACTTCATTAGTCATGGTACCTACATCTATTTTCTATAATGGCTGTTAATGCTTCTTGGCTTTCCAAACTACGTGCTTTCTTAACAAAAATGGATTAGAGAGACTGTAATATTATGGAACATTCATTTTCTATCAGCCATAGTAACAAAACTAGCAATTGTTTTAAAGTTGAAATCTGGCTTTTTAAGTGTCACAATAGCAGAAGTGTTGCCATCCATATTTCACAGTGTCTATAATACACCAGGTTGCTAGCTGCCAAACAAATTTAATTTACCCAGCTCTCAGTTTGCATTAACCTTTGAATAATAAAGCACAGCTGAGACTGCTCTAAGAAACAAACCAGAGAATGAATAATTAAACACACCTCCACTGCCTTTAGAAAGACCAATCCCGAGTCAACAGGGAAGGTTTAATTGTGACTGAACGAGGCATTAAGGGACTAATTGAACTCTTTATAAGCCCAAACGAATGTGGGACTACATCAGTGCTATGGTATACAAGGTTCGCAGAAAGTAAAACCCTTAAAAAAAAAAAAAAATCAGGCAATTAGTTCAAATAGAAAAGGCAAGAAGCAGGGGCAGTCTAAATCTTACACCAAAAAAAGCCTGTAATATGTGAAGGAAATCCTTTCCCATTTTCTGTAGAAAAATGTTCTAACACTTGGAGAAGCAATGACTCATCTGATGCCAGCAGGTTAAAATGGAAGTGATATAAATGTCGATCCCAGAGAAATGGTTGGAAACAGCAAGGCGCAAAAGCAAGCCCTGTCTTTATTAGACCTTATTTAGCCAGGAGGGGATGGCTGGGCCATTTCTGGGCTTGAGCGAGGCTCACTTTTTTGATCCGCACTCTCTCTGATAGTGGCATTTTCATAATGTATATTATTTTTATTTGTTTTTCTTATTTATTTAATTGCATTAACATTTGAAATGAACAGTCATTAATTAGAATAGTTGGAAAATGCTCCATCTGCCAGTTGAACTGTTCCGGCACGTCCAGCTACAAGCCTAGCCTGATCACATTCTGAGGATGCTGATTAACATTAATTGAAGGTTTTCTTTGCAAATGAGCGATGAAGCTTTATTAAGTATTATTATTAATTTGAAGAATAGCTTGAATTGTATGGAGTGTGGGAAGACTGCTGTTATCGACGCTGCCTGTTAGAGTGCTTGCTGGCAGCAAGGCTGTTCAGCCGATGTAAAATACCACTCCTTGTGCGTAGGCAACAGCTGGCATTAAGGGCAACAGCATGCACAAGCACAACGTTTTTTCACTTGCACATCAATAATACAAAAAGTTTGACAGGTGTACTATCTTTGTTTTCCTTCTTTCCTAATTGTTAAGCCTTTTATTTATCCACATTATTGGCAACCAGAACTACGACTCATCAGGCTTCACCAGAGAAAATTCCCATATGTGCAAGACCTCAGCCAGAGCCTTATTCTATAAGGTTTATAATGCAAGAGAATTTAATTGCCCTTCTCTCTACATGGATATCTGCCCGGCATGCTGAAGCCCAAATGTTTTACATTCAGTATGATTTATCTTCCAGCTCTATTAATGTTACTGGCAACCGAACCACAGATCTCAAAGAAAGCAAACCAAACATCTCAGTGCCTGAAGTTCTGTTATCTTTGGAAGGATGGATCCAGATGTGCACCCGCTCGGCAAACGGCAGACTAAATCTGTCTTGAACCCAGCTGACCCAGGGCCAGAGCACACGCATGCTGCCTGCTACTAACCTGCTGCTAAACCCGTCAGCCTCAGGGAGAAGTAACAGTGGCTGTGGCTGCTCCAGGGGGGAAGTGGCTGAAATATAAGGAAGGATAAGGTGGTCAGGAGAAGGACAGGTCTGCTGTCAGACCAGCAGCACAGCCTCTCAGTTTAAGCCTTGACGCTGAAACTCTAGTGAACCTGCGGGATCAGGCAAAGAAGGAGCCCAGCGAGAAGCACGTGGTGTGACTCTGGAGCTGTGACTCTGGAGCTGGCACTCCCCACATCTCCAGCGTGATCTCCCGGGTGGAATTTGTAACATAGGACCAAGGAGGTGCAGATGAGCATAAGGGTCATGGAGACCTGAAGTTATCAATGGCTTGTTAAGAGCTAGCTCTCTGCTGTCATTATTCCCCTATAGCTGATGAGACACCACACAGAATATTGCCTGGTTTACCTGCTGGGGAGGCTTTGCTCACTGGAAGGGTTGGGGAGGGTGGGCATGGAGCCAGTCTTCTTTGTCTTCCGGAATGACATCAGTATGGGTGCATGAAAATCAGGACAAAGGAGTCAAAACATGTAAAATGATCTCCTTTGTATTTCACTCTCCTTTGCCTCTCCTTACATATTTTAGTTCTGTCACTGCTTCCCACATCCCTGCTTGCAGGTAAAACGTGTGCACATCAGTTACAGTTAGTAGCAAAATACTTTCAATGCTACTATAACCAAATTCACTTTTCTTTAAATATGCTCAATACGCTGAGTATTTTCTGTTCCCTCAATATGTTTTAGGCAGGCAGTCACTTGAAAGTTGTGCTGCTAAAAACTGCTTGTCTGGTACAATCCATTATGAAGACCAAGCTTTCCCTGCATTTAGAATATCCCGAAATACTAAACTTACAATGATGTGTTAGGAGAGTTGTATGAAAACAGCAGCATCTATGAGACATACTGGATGAAAACCTATCTGGAGAAGTTATGAAAGTACTGTTGTTTTTTAGTTTTATCGGAGCTGTGATTTGTATACAAATTACTCAATTTCCAGAGAATAGCTCAAAAAAGTACAAATACAGAAATTCAAAGAAATAACAGTATCTCACATGTTTATCATGTAGTCGTATGGAATAAATTAGTCATAATAATATTATTATTTTATAATCTAACTTATGTTTCTTCATGAGGGATCCCCTGCTTCCCCAGCATCTGTAACTGGAGGTAGCATAACCTTATACCATAGAAAACAAGGACTAGTTCAGTTCTTGGTCTCTGAATCTTGCTGATATTCACACTTAAAGTGTAACTGTACTCTTTAACACAAGGGAAAGGCAAGCCTATAGCACCAAACAAAGAAGTAAGAAAAGGAATTATAACTTAAAATTGCCTTCTAGTTTCGACATGCTAATGGTGTGTGGGGGGAAGCGATCAGGCCAAATCAAACAGGAAAGCGAGATGGCTGGGAAGCCTTCCCATTCCTCAGGACTCAGAAAGAAATGGAAAGATTCTTCTGAACTGGGTAGGTTTAAGTTCTTTTTTATCCTCATACTTTATAGCAGGTCAGAATAAAGCAGGACCATGATATTATACTAACTTTGTCCTGAACTCCCTTTCCACGGCACCATCTTTGGCAATTCATTCTTGTTACTGCCTTATCTAATCTGAATTGCATTAGCACACAGAAACACACATCAGAACTGGGGTACTCCAGCTCTAGGTGCAGTCCATGGAGGATGCAGACCCTCTGAACTGTCTTTGGTAGCATATGACAGAAGACGGATACACTCAAGTCTCTTCCTCTTCCTTCTCTTTCATTACATGGAGCCTTGACTTTACTGTTTAAGAGATTTCCCTCTGAGGAGAGAAGCTCACCACAAAATTATCTCCATTTATAAGACATACAAGAGTTTTTCTTGCAATCCCATTTCCTGCACAGATATCTAACAGTTATGCTGGCGCAGATCCTGCCTCTAGCTGCCCTCCATGAATGCTTCTGGGAAGCCAGTTGCCCAGAGGGCAAAGAGGATACAGAAGTATTGCAAGACTGGCAAAATAATTTAAGGGCACTGCTGGTGAGGGAAGAGGATGGATGTGACAAAACAGAAGATTGCAGACTCAGTTTTCAGTGACATATGTCTCTCGAGAAGCTCATACAAAGCCTCACTAAAATAAACCCAGTACATAACTCTGCTCTCTGTTCTGAACATGGTGCCAATACTGAAACTGGTCCTCAGTGGAAGCGTTGCTTTGGTCTGTACCACAGCTCGGGGACAGCCATGAGCCTGGCAGTGGGGCTGTGCTGGCAAAGCGGTTGCTGGATAATCTCAATCTGGGAATGAGTAACTCAGATCCACCTGCGCACCCAGCCCAGTCCCGTTCAACAAAATGCAAAATAGTGCCATCGAGGAGCTTTGGCATCACAGCCCCGAGAGTAACTGCAGTTCTCAGCCCTGCTTTCCCACTGCTGTGTCTCTTTGGCCTTGGAACAGATACAGACAGTGCCAGCAGCCCCAGCTATCTGTTCAGCTCCTTCTGCTCTTGTCCCAATTCTTTGTCCTCCCCATTCTGGAAGCCTACCCGATCCACCACCTCTTGAGCCTTCACCCTTTCTTTTCCCTCGTTACTGACAATTCTTCTTTGCAGAACCCATACTTTCTATTTTCCCTTGTTACTGACAATTCTTCTTTGTAGAACCTGTACTTTCTATTTTCTGCTTTAGGGTGGTTTCTTTCCCACCCCCTCTCTGTATGGTGATAATTCTTTGCTCCTTCTTCATGGTGGATCTTCCCTCCCTTCAGGTACACGCAGATCTCCCTCTCCCTAAATTCAACCTTTATTTTTTTCTCATCAACAGCCATCAACACATCTCATCATTTTTCATCTTTCTCCAGAAACGAGGAGGGGGTGGAAAATGGTGCAGGGGGATTTTATTACAGTACAGCAGTTACTCGTTTTGTTTCCTTCCTTCCCTGTTGCCCTTCTTCTGAGACACAGAAAATGAAGAGCAAGCAGAGTGGGTGCTGCAGCAGCAGCGGCATAGGGAAGGGAA
Source organism: Opisthocomus hoazin (assembly GCF_030867145.1). Lineage (NCBI taxonomy): Eukaryota > Metazoa > Chordata > Aves > Opisthocomiformes > Opisthocomidae > Opisthocomus > Opisthocomus hoazin. The sequence continues at coordinate 51,879,397 of NC_134417.1, forward strand.
AGCGAGTCGCAGCTGCCTACCCAGATGCTACAGTGATATCAGTAGGTACTTTTATAAATGTATGTAATAAACAGTTGCCACAGCAGCCAAAGGAATACATTTCTACAAAACAAAAACAAAGAGATAGCAGTGAGCACTGAGACTGCCTGTGGCAATGGGCACAGTTGTATGGCTAATAACACCTATGCTATGAATAAAATTAGCAGGCTGGTCTCCAAGAAGTAAAATCAAAGAACAACTAAAGAAATAAACCCTTGAAGAATTAGAGAGAAGTGCTTAGTTCGGCTCTATTATTGATGACTTAAACTCTTATCAAGAAATAAACCCTCCCTAGATTTGTACCTTTGGAATGCATAACCTTTACTTCATTTCTTTTTCTTACTGAAAATTTGCTGAAAACTCCTAACATCTTCTTTCTTTTATTTTTTTTTATTAATCCTCATCTCAATTCCTTCATCTAGATGGTGCAAAAAGTGCCATTATCAAAATATGGGAAGATGCTCATGGTTCTTACTCGTTATTATCTAGACCAAAGTTAGAAATTTTTCAGCATTAAATTTGAGGCCCAAAAAATCTGAATTACTCCAAGAAAATTAACAATATATATATATATTTTTAAAGAGTTGTTCATCTTACTTTAACTAGACACTATATGTAGTGAAGAAGCTTGGCTTTCCATGATCTAACACTCAAATTTGTGTCTATGCTAGATCCAGTATTTTTGGTCACCCTGCAATATTACTGGGAATATATGTTTTACATGTGTTGGAGTATCAACATAATTAGATGAGATAAGCATGATTTTTGGGTAGGTATTTTTAATTAGACTTAATTATTCACAATGGAAACCAAGAGTGAAATGACTGGGCCACTTTGGCAGAAAGAGAAACTTCAGACAAATCCCTTACACCACTCAGTTTCCAGCGAGAGAATTCAGCTGGTTTTCAGCGAGAGAATTCAGCTGAAAAATTTGGATGAGACTTTCTTCCAGATCTTCCAGTTTTCTGATTGAGACCATCTTTCCATAAGAAACTTTGAAAAAAAAGTACTTTTAGGCAAGCAGTAAGAAAAGGAGGATATTAAGACATTTTTCTAGCTCATACTACAGTTCCTTCAAAGTGGTTATATCCTGCTTTTATCAAGTGCTTTTTATTGAAGCCAGTTACCATTTTCATCTACACTTTGGAACTGACATATTTGTAGTAAATGCGACTGAAAGAATATCTAGGAAAGCTGATCCCAATGAGCTGTCAAAGGAGCAGTAATGTATTGCAGGATAACACTAGATATTGCTTCTTACGCTTATTAAGAGCACTTGAATTCCGTACAGTATGGCATTTTTTCATTGTCAGTCTTCTCTAGTTTTAGCAAGGTGCTTCTAGAGGTCCATTGATCACCCAGAGCGATACACAGTTTAACGTTTGGGCTTCCTGCCACTTTCTTTCTTGCAACAAACCGGCAGCACACCAGGTCAGTGTACTGAAAGCCTGTATGAGGCAAATCCTTTTCTTCTTGCGATTAACTTTCTCTGCCCTCCTGTCACTGGAGCCATTAAAAGTTATTGGCTGAAGCTGCTGAAGCTGTGTTGTGTTTAAAATTAATATGTTTTGGCCACAGTAAAAATAACAAATAGATTAAGACCAAAGCGCGTATCACTTAGTTGATTTTATTATTCACTTGTAAGTAATACCACTAAAAATTATTAAAAGTATCCTAGCACTTTAGCACACTAGTATTATTCAAAGAGTACTTTGATGCTTTTATTCTCTAAAGTTCTGTCCTCAGAGCGTTCCTGAGATAGAAACCATCATGAAGAGAACTGCTTCTTAATGCACAAAACAGTTATTTATATTATAGTATCTACAGCAATTTATTCATTGCAAACACCATTACACAGTGTATGATCACAGCATGCTGAGTATTCACAATGAGATTTTAAAAATGGCAATTTTGTTAAGTATTCTCCACTTTGTTCAGCTGAACAAAATTACATAAAATCCTTCACAGAAGGCTTTCCTTGCCCAGCGTCGGAAACAATCATTTGCCTCCTATTACATGTCTATGGGCTCGATTCCCTGTTGCCACATCTTTTGTTTCTTTTGCATTTAAAGTAATACCACTAACTGTAGTTCCAGCTCCTTTATACCACCAGAAATGGACTGTATAGTTTAAATAAGACAAACTACTTATCACCCTGATTTGTCTCTACGGCAAATTATATCAAGCATATTTTAGCAAAAGAGGAAACCACAAGTAAATAGGAATGAAAAACACTACAAATAAATGAATAGACTGCCCTGGGACCTTCTAATATGACCTCCAACTTTGCAACTTGCCAAGTGATATTATTTCCCTGTTACTCCCAATTTGCTTTTCCTTGAGGTTTTTTTTTTCCCCAGGATTTCCATTTATTATTCAAAATGTAATTACTTTTAAATTTCACAACATTTCCCCTTACCCACAACGGCTGTAATTTACCATTCTATCTCTTCCAAGTTAAACAGAAAACATGGCACACAGCAGTGGGGTGGCACCATCAGGCACTATCTTTTTAAACTCTAAATCTAATTTAAAAGCATGAGGTGACTGAGTGCGGACAGGTAGCACAGAAACCCCAAAGCAGCTGGAATATTTAAGAGGTGTAGTAGGGAAGAAAGCATTCTTTAAAATAGCATTGACTTTTTCGTTTCTGTGGAAACCTTAGAGGCAACAGAGGAGAGAGGCAGACAGGGCTAAAGTAGACCAGCTCAACCAGACTAGAAAGACTTGTCATGAATGGGTCTGATATACTGAAAGCTTTGGATTTGAAATCCGTTTGATATGCTGATTTGATAATTTACAAATAATGAATCCAGATCCCTGTTCTTCATTAGAAATGATGAAAAATGAACAACAACAAACGTGTAATATATTAGTGATGAACGGATCAGCCCAACTTCAGCTAATGCCTCCTTCACTTTCTGATGATAGATTGATCATTTTATATAAGAATTTTTTCAAGTCTTATCCTAAAATAATCTCTACAGTCTCTTACTTTAATCAATATAGTGTAAAGATATTCTGCAGTAGTCAGCCATTTCAGCAACTGAGAATGATTTATACATGATTATTTCTAATATATGTACATGCATATTTTCTGATTATTATGAATACTATAAGCAAGGCAGTAACATTTTTCAGTGACTGTATATTCTCTGCTCCTCAGAAAGCTGGGTCTGTATAACCACTAGTCATTATATCTTTCCCCTACTTGGAAATTATTTACCCAATTGCCTATAAAGAGGTTTGATTTGCTCAAGACTGTCATCTTCAATAATCCCATTTACAGGCAGTTGTCTAAATAGCAATGTGGAAATTTTGAAACCTTATGCAACAAGAATAATTTTGTAGCTTTCCTTCTGAAGTGGCTTGATTCTGAGATGTCCTTTTGTGATGTTTTAAAGACTTTAGCTCCTTTCCATAAGCTGCTTGCAAAACTCTCCCAAAATACTAATGAGGGAAAGCAAGGAGAAGAAGAATTAAAGAAGTTAGTATTTACAGAGAGAGAGAGAGAGATCTCAAACATACAATGCAGCTATATAACCAACAAGTCTGCTCTTCTGTCTATGCTATAAACAGAGGAACAGGCTTGAATACAGACTCCCCTCATTTCAGTGCGAGATTCACACAGGCTCACACATGAAATGCTTGCTTACACTAGGAAACAACTCTGTATTATGGCATAGATTAACTAACATGATGTTAAACACATTATAAAACAAGTCATTTCCTCCTGAGTAAACAAGCCTATAAAGCCAACAGGCACAGAAAAAGGAAATTTGATTCTGAAATCCATATACTTCAAAAGCAGATTTCTTTTATTTAGTCAATTTAGTTAAGAGGCTGTCTTATTTCTCCAGATCTCTGGTAAACAGAAGAAAACACACTTGGAAACTGCTGGCAAACAGACACGTTTTCACAGCATTTGTTCCTCATTTGAAATTATTCTCTTACTTCAATATGGAGACCAGCCATAGGTCCAAGGTGAAAGAAACCTTTAAAAGTCTCAACTCTCAGTTGAGACCGATTGCCCTCATTGTAGGCCACATTCTGACTTATCAGAAGAAAACACCATTTATAGGCAATTTTCTTTGCAGAGTCTGTGAGGACTGAGCAATTTACACCACTTGCCTGAATAGCTGAAATAAACAGGGGTCTGGCAGATTCTTGGGGAGTGTTTACATGAGACTGAGACCTGATAATGTGCCACCTTCTACTTCAGTAGTGTATTGCTAAGACTTTTTAATGTAATCCTTCTCTGGGGTTGGGGACTTCTCTGGATCCATGACAGGGTAAACAGAAAATAAAATACACAGAAATTTCTCATTTTTCTATCAGGATAATTTTCTCCTAGGATCTTCTGGGAGAGTCTCTGAGGCTGAGGTTAGGAAGTGGCTTATGTAGGACTGAGCTTTCTGTTCTGAGGTTGCTGGAAACCCCCTCAATGTCAGAGCTGGAGTTACCAAGTGAACTTGCTACAACACTTCCAGAAACTGGTTATGCCATAGGCTTCACTATAAACATAGGGTTGTTCCAATGTGTTTTTCAGTAAAGGTGAGCTTACCGTGGACAACTGAGGCTACATTCTTTACAGTACACAGATCTCCACTGTGTTCCCAGCATCAGGATTTCTGATTAGAAAACCCTTCCCTATAAATTAGTTTCGTCTCTTGCTTTATTCAGAAGCATTAGGATGGGAAGATGGACAGTGGTCCTGGGAAGGATGATGGCAAAATCGGTTCAAGAAAAGAAGGACACTCCCTTGCCACTTGAAAGCCATAATGAAAGTGTAGGACTGGAAGGAGAAGTCCTCAGCCTGCGCTCTCAGGATGGGAAGGTGTCCAGGAACCTGCTTGTGAAAGTAGTTTTCACCTTAGAGCTGGAGTTGGGGAATTCAGATCTCCACAAAATCCCTCTCAAGGTTTCAAGCAACACTTCCACTCCTGTAGGCCTCACACATGATCTACTCTAGAAATGATGCCTTGTCTACTAAGAATCAACATTTCTAAATAGTAAGGGAGAAACGGCATTATAATCTGTAAGTTGTTATCAACGATTCTGTTACAGAAGAATTAAACTCCACATACATAAGACCTGTTTTTTTTTTTTATAACCACAGCGTATGTTTCCTACATCAAGATATAATAACAACAGCAGTTGAAATTGCCATTATAATCTCATTGGCAAACAAGAACTTGGAATCCTTACTCACACAGATGTTTTTTGCATGATAAAAATTACATTTGTGCTATATTCTTTCCCATTTTCAGTTCCAGCTCATCTCCCTGGCTCAGCTGCTGGTGATACCTTCTCTTATCATTGTTTATTCACTCGTAATACAACTGGCTGTGTGCATTAAGTGAAGAATGACCAGTCTCTGAGTCAGAGCTACCACCACGACGAGAACCACAGGACATACACTAGTCACAACGTGAAAATAACATGCAGCTTAACCTATGAGCACTAGAGTTATATTACTTCTCTTTATCATGCGTTACTGCTTATCTTTATTATCCTAACCATGCTTGTTGAAGTCCTGCGTATTTAAAGCAAACAGCTGAAGCAAATGGCTATGAGCTACAGAAATATTCATCCTGTGGTCTCCGGTTCAGCCCTAGCCTAGACGGCTTCCGTCCAAATTGTCTGTACTTGGAGGCTCTTTGGTGGTCTGCATCTAATGAATAGGTTTTTTACAAATCCATTTCTTAGTGGACAAATGCCCCAACTCATCAGAATATCATTGCTGATCGCAGCCTCGCTTGCAACTCCGACTGGATGGAGGAGGAAATACTCTTTGGCTCACGTGCTATAGCTCTCGGTTGAGGCTCTGAGAATGCTGTGGGAACACATGCCAGACAGCTGCCTGTCTTTATTCACAGGTTCATTAGAAATGTATCTGTACTAATCACTGTAAGGGTCAGTCAGGTACTCTTCACAAACACCATATTCGGTGTAATAGTTTTAACAGAAGAATGTCCCGCTTTTTTCCTAATGCCGAGGGAAGACATGGCTGAGATTTCAAGCTGTATTCCTGTTTAAATATCTTGGATAGGATCAAACTCAGCAGTGGTTCACCTGTACTACTCGTGACAATTTAGCAGAAATCTAGCCGCCTGAGAATGATTTAAACATACCACTTTCTGTATTAAGAGGAAAAAGTGTTCCTCTGTCAGATTATATTGAATCACAACAGTGCGCATATGTATTCTTGTCACAGTTTCTGTACTTTTACTGGTTTTGATGCCTTCAAAATAATCTTTTTTAAAATTAATGTACTTGCCAATTGTATATTCTGGAAGGGAGAGCAGCTGTTTCCTCACAACTATACACACAGCCTTTTGAAGAAAATTTTGTTTATTAATAGTAATCTGTTTTTCATAGCTTCGCAATTTCTTAGATAATAGGGTAAAACACAATTTTCCTTTCATGTTCTCTGCATACTGAAGAGACAGATGCAATTGCAAGAGACTACTTACGCTGAGGGCAAAACTTAGTACTGCTTAATGTGACTTAATGACTAAAAAATGTGTATCATTTATAGATGACATCTAGTACTCAGCTAAGGTATTATTATGGTCAATGAGTACCCTTCCCTGCCGGTTAGTAAAAGGATTTGGAATTAAATCTGTTTTTATTTTACTTGTTGAAGTAGACACACTGAAGGCAACTGAACTAACCACATGAGTAACACAAATGGGATTTAGTCCTTGCTCGCAATCTTTTTCCAGACAGAAGCTGACATATGACAACATATATTTTAACTTGAAACACAGAATTGAGAGAAAGGGGGAAAAAAAACCAGGACTGAAGAAAGGCTATTTTACAGCCACGTAGACATGTAAACACCTCCAGGAACTTTGCTTAATAAGGCCAGCTACTTTCAGTTATCACTCCATGGCCCATGACAATCTTTGCATGAAAGCGTTTCTTTCTCCCCCAGGCAACACTATCAAGTTAGTGCAGTTCCCTTGAAATACATAAATGCTGTATTTAAAGCTAAATGTATAGCATATGGAGGACTGGAGCTGCGCTCTGGAGAGCACACCCTTCACCCCACCTGAAGGCACTCCGGCTTGCCAACAAACACTCCTGTGAAATGTGGCAAATATGACAGGGAAGATGTCAGAACATAGAAATTTCCTGTAGGTTTTAACTCGTGTCAAGAGACGCTCTTGAGTAAAGAGATACCACAGGGTCCACAACTGATCTTGAACTACGTCAAGACACGATGCACACAATGAAGTAGTCAACATGGCAGTGTTTAATACATGAGCACTGTTTCCCTTATGGGACACATTACTTGGCTTTTCCAAAAGATATCGAAGCGATTTAGGTTTCTTTACCAAACTAGGTGTATTCAAACCCAATGCAGAGAAGTTGTGAGTGACGGTCAATTTCTCTGAAATTCAGAACTGAAATGTCATTTCACACATGAAATAAGAGAGCACATTAATTTGGGAAGTCTGTTTACTTGTTTGACAAAACTAAATTTATTACATTTTTTGGCATACGTTCCTTTGTAAGCTAATATTCTCTATTTAAAGAATCTTTCTATTTTAATTTGAATTTTTACCTTTATTTTCAAGTAATTTTATCACTAATAGGGATTATTGTTGGGTTCAAGACTCAAATCTTACTACAATTTAAAAAAACTGGAACACTTTTACATGAATATTTTCAGAGGTATAAAGTTAAACTCAGTAGCACTACACATGAGAAAAAGAATTACTAAACTGAAAGAAAGATAATCAGTCTGGCTTCAGGGTTAACTTTCTGTTATTTATTGTAGTAGGTGTTTTTTTTTAAACTTCTAACAGTATGCCAATCCAGTGCTCTGGCTCCCTGCGCTACCACAGCACAAACTACACAAATAGAAACAATGTCTAAAAATCCCATCTCCTTTCAGAAACCCACCCTGCTCCACTGCCACTCCTTCCTAAAAAATCCCGAGCAAAGAAATTATCTTTCTTCCTCAAAAACACGAATGTGTGAATAAGAGGTATTCAGAAATGTGAGTGGCCAGCTGCCTCCTCGGATGTGACTGTAAATACTGTGTTTAAATACAGAAACATAACACTTACAAATAGAAATTACACACAGCATGTCTTTCAAAATCGGTCTCCCATTGTCCAGAGCTTTTCGTGGTAAACAAACCAGCATAAACACTGGGAAGCAAAAGTGGTTTAAAAATAATTTTATTTTTTGCAAATGAAGCAGTATTAGCAACGTCAACAGCTACCACTCTTATATTGAAATTGCTGTCTTGTTTTAGCCCTCTTACTTTACCTTCATAAAACCAATGTATATAATCTACTTTGCAAATTGAGGAAAGCCTGCAAAAAGCATTTTTTTCTCACTTTGCAAACTTTGGAGAATTTATCTAAAATACTGTAACATTCAGAAACCCATACATCTTATTGTATAAATAATTTTATATCTGAACTTTCACGTTTTCCCAAAAACTGTCAGGAGAGATTTAGTGCAAGTTAAATGGCACTGCCACAAATACAATTTCAATTTATGGTTATCAATTGAGGCAAATTAGGATTTCCCAGCAATGTTTATTCAAAGTTTCGTATTGACATATCTCTTGTCAAAAAATCAGATACTTTTTTCATCCCTTTTCATCTCTGTTTCCCTATAATAGCCACAAGTATTTTTCATTTGTGGGCTATAAAAATTACACTTACTCATTACATATGGCATTGGCGTACTTGTTATAGCTACCTAGTGTACATTTCAATACCAAAATACATTTCTCAGTTTAATACACTACTAATGAATCAAATAAAATTCAAGTGGTTTGGGTCTTCAACTGACACTTTAACTTATTACCCCTGTAATAACATCATGAGCAGAAGTGGCCTTGTAACTCTTGCTCCATGTTCAGGCGGTTGTAGTGAAACTCACCATAATATTCTTGCTATGTGGTTTGTAATTACTTCCAAATTTCAGAAAACTTCTTTACCTGCCCAGTGACATTATTTTTTGAGGGGGTTCCTGTTATGCTAGTCACCATAGATGCCCAAAAATAAACATCCCAAAAATGCATATCCAGATATACATCCAAAACTATTTCTTTAGCATTTTAAACAAAAGACTTTGCTTCGTTAAAACACTTCACACCAGACCTCCTCAGCAGAGACTGACCCAGAACCAGAAACTCCTGTCTGGGGAGCAGGGCCGGGCAGCCCTTCCCTTGCTGAATCCATTTTCAAACCCTTTGACAACTCACGCTTAAGACGTTCTTCGTTCATTCAATGACATTACTTATACAGGCACGCAGAAGAAAAAAGAGAAAGGTTCGGAGCAATACCCAGTCCCTTGCTGCGGGCTCCCCACCACCACCGAGGAGCAGACCTGGACTCCGGGTGTTCAGGAATAATTTTAGAAAGTTACTTCTCTGCAGTCATACGTAGCACAGCTTGCAGTCATTGCCCTACAATATTTAAAACTTAACAACATGTTGCTGCAAATACTTTCTACCGGGTGATGCCAATGAAAATATTCACAGTACTATAAAGAGGAGGCATTAATTATCTTCAGGTCTTCCAAAATGTTAGGACCTAGTACCAAAAATACATATGGACGTGAACAACAATGTTTTGTGCGCATAAAGCTCCTTAAGGACACAAGCTCTTCAGGTCTCACACTTCCCAGCTGCAGCTTGCTGGTTTTGACAGCAACGTGAAAAGTCACATTGCAGGAACTGAACTACATTTCTTTTATAGCGTTATTTTTCAGCCAGTACATTACCAGGAGGCACTAATAAGCAAGGTCTATTTAGTTCTCTTGGGCAATGGATCAACTCAATTACCCAAGCATGGAATATTTCAGAACAACTCCTAAGAGTTTCGTGTTGGATTTTCAGGGGGTGTTGTTGCTTTTTGCAGGTACAGAGCATGAGATCAGTACCCACAGCAGGCACAGAACACAAGGCTTGTCATCAGCTCAGGGGAACGTCACAATCAGGTTTTCATCTGTTCAGCAGAAGTTCAAAACCACGATGTCCCGTGTTGAACATCTGCATCTGCTGCACCACACGACAGTGGGAAATGCGTTCTTGAGCTTGGGGTGACGAGACCTAACCTCCTCACCACGACACCTTGGTGTGCTCGTGGCTGGCTGACCTAATTGATTCTTTTAACTACAGAAATAGGTTCAGCCTCATTGTAACGTATCCTGCAGGGAGCGGAAAATGAGAAAACAGACTGTGGTACCTCTAATGAGCAGAATACTTCAGCCCATATTCAGTCAGATTCACTGATTATAAGGAATCTATTTACTCTAAGCTGGGCAAGCAAAATCTCTGTCAATGGGTAGAATAAACGCTATTTAGAGTGGAACCATTTGTAATATGCTTTAACTGGCAATATCCCCTTAATGAATAATATAACATCTTTCATACGTGGATTCTGCTGCTTTGATTTTTCGTCCCTGCATTAAGAGACATGAAAACTGATGCACAGAATAAATTCTCTTAATAACAGAGCTTAGAATAATACACCCGTTATCACAGGGATCACACTTGTCTTCTATAACCACACGAATGCAACCAGAGCAACAAAGTAATGTTAAAACACCCACATACTTAAAATCAACATCTTTGCTTCAGAACAGATGGCAATATAATACATGAATTAAGACTAACTTCACATAAATTAAGAAAAAAACTTCTTTTAAATAGTAGAAGATACCTGTTAAGGAACTGTGTTTACACTTACAACGTTTTTTCTGCATGAAGGTATGGCCACGGGGTTCAGCCAACAAAGAAGGAATTGCATATGTTTTTTGTGGGCTACACAGTGGCTTGCAGACTAGACAGACTGACAAGGCCAAAATGTCACCGAGGCTGTCTTTCAAAGAGACAGCTGAAGGAGTTGTGCAGAAATTTAATCTGCTCCAGAGAAAAGGTAACCTGAAATGATGAAGTCCAGTTGACTGGGTGCAGCCGGGAGCTGGAACACACTCTCACAGAAAGCCACTGGGTGCCGGTAAGGTGAGTTTTGTTGGTATCCATACTATACAGTTTAAAGTAACCGGTAAGTCTCAACTGAAGAAAGTTTTAATTCTTTATCTTTTAAAAAGCCTTTTAAATGCTTTGTTCTTCTCACTTAAATTGGGCATTACCTATCCCTCAAGGGTCTGTACTGGGACCAATACTATTCAGTATCTTCATCAATGACGTAGACAGCAGGATCGAGTGCACCCTCAGCAAGTCTGTGGATGGCACCAAGCTGAGTGGTGCAGCTGGTATGCTTGAGGGATGGGATGCCATCCAGAGGGACCTGCACAGCCTTTAAAAGTGGGCCCGTGTGAACCTTATGAGGTTCAACAAGGCTGAGTGTAGGGTCCTGCACCTGGGTTGTGGCAGTCTTCAATAATAATACAGACAGGGGATGAATGGATTGAGAGCTGCCCTGCAGAGAAGAACTTGGGGATATCGTGGATGCGAAACTGGACATGAGCCAACAATGTGCGCTTACAGCCCAGAACCGTCTCCTGGGCAGCATAAACAGAAGTGTCGCCAGCAGGTCGAGGGAGGTGATTCTGCCCCTCTACTCTGCTCTGGTGAGACCCCACCTGGAGTCCTGCGTCCAGCTCTGGAGCCCTCAGCACAGGAAAGACACGGACCTGTTGGAGCAGGTCCAGAGGAGGGCCACAAAAATGATCAGAGGGATGGAGCACCACTCCTACGAGTTAAGGCTGAGAGAGTTGGAGCTGTTCAGCCTGGAGAAGAGAAGGCATCAGCAAGACCTTTTTGTGGCCTTTTAACACTTAAACGGGCCTTATAAGAAAGAAGGAGAGAGTTTTTTTACCAGGGCCTGCAGTGACAGGACAAGGGGCAATGGTTTTAAACTGAAAGAGGGTAGATATAGATTGGATATAACACAGAATTTTTTTTTATGAGGGTGGTGAGACACTGGAATAAGTTGACCAGAGAAGGTGTGGATGTGGATGTTTCCACATCCCTGGAAGTGTTCAAGGTCAAGCTGGATGGGGCTCTGAGCAACCTGATCCGGTGAAAGTTGTCCCTGACCATGTCCCCTAGTCCAAGAGCTGGACTGGATGATCTTTAAAGGTCCCTTCCAACTCAAACTATTCTGTGATTCTATCTTGTTGCTTTATATTAAAAAATAAACTGGAGAATCATAATACATCATACTCTGTGAGGATACACGCTTTTCCAAAATTTCATTTTCACTAGAATAAACTACTTATCTTTATGTTTCCCAGTGTGTTCTTACCCGAATATATACTCTTTCAAGAGTTTGCCAGTACCAGCTAGAGCTGCTTGTAGTAGAATGAAAAAAACCTGCTTCTAATGCATGCATATGTAAAAAAACTCTCATAAATTAAAGTAATGGGCCAAACATTGTCATGATACAATTCACTGACTTCCATGGAGTTCTACTAGCTTACTTAAGGATTAAACTTGGCTCAGTAAGATCATTAGGAAAATAAAAGACTACAGAAACAATTTTTTTTAAATCATGGAAGTGGATTGTGTAAGATCACAATGGAGTAAAAATGTAAACAGCAGGATAAAGATAATTACACAAAACTCTGTATGGGTACCAAGACCAGTATTGTCAGAATGTGATCTGAAGTAAAGAAACACACATACACTACCAGAAAACAAGAATAAAATAATTTCTCACAGGTTCAATGCAAAAGACACTTTCCCCTTAGTGAAAACCTTGTAAAAGTCTTCACTTCTTCAGAGAAGGCAACAGAATGGAAGGGAGTGAAAAGCGGCAGGTAAAACCTCTGCATCTCCAAACATTATTCAAAGTTAGAAAATGAAAATGTTTCATTACAAGATGAGGTAAAAGACAGCTGATCAAAGTCACTCAACTCACTTATTTGTATCTTAGCAAACACCTTGGGTCTGCACTTTGTCAATCTGCAGAAAGCAAAAGATTTTTCTGACCTCATAAATTGGCAAGAAATGGCTTGTGTACTGATCTGTTCAGCTCAGCAGATACTTGGCACCATTCTCACAGAACCGAATGCACCTACCATGAGGGTGATTGCTATGGAGTTCTTCAAAGTCCAGAGGAAAAAGCCTCATTTAAGCAACTGTTATGTCACAGGGGTGTCACGTTGACTCTGGCCTACTTGCCTGACATAGCTGGAGATGGTGACCACTGAACGCTACTGTCGTCGCTATTCTCTAGCTCTGGACACAGCAGAGCTAAAGTATAGTGAGGCAGGACTTCTAAAAAATTGTTGGCAATGTCATATTAAAAACTTACGAGGAGAGGACACCTTGTTTATGGCCTGGAGTTTTCATTCAGCTTCCCAAATCATTTGCTATCCAGAGATCACCACTAAAAAGTTGCAATATAGCACTGTATCGGCACAGTAGCATCTAACGAGAACGACATGCCTAAACATACAGGAGCAGATGAATTTGTCCTGGCAATATATATTCATATTCACATTCATCCAGAATAACTTGGTATGCGAATAGGAAATACGGTGTTTATTCACCAGCCTAAACAAGATTTTGCAGTATCACATTCAGGCACTCTTAGCTAAGTCTGCATGCTGGCAAGATCCATGTATGGATCATATGCTCAGACTAGACTGCAGGCAGAACTCACTATTTTTTAATTTATGTTAACTCTCTTAAAAACACTTCTCTTGAAGAAAACTCTTTAAAACTTGGGGGCCTCTCCCATTCGAACCGGGCATTTGAGAAACTCAACCGTACAGTCTCCTGTTCTCCGCCAGACCGCCCCGCGCAGCCTCTGACATGGCGACAAACGCGTCACACCTGTGGCTATGGAGGGACAGCTTCTCCCATGCCCTGTTTCTAAAATTAGTACAACTACTTTGTACCTTCTACATGCGTTACCTCTTCAGAAGAGATGTAACCTCAGACTCCTTTTCAGACAAGTTGTTTTTCTGTATCCTGATGGTTTTCTTTAAATAAATATCAGCACGGCCAATTGGCTCCACCACATTAATGTAACCTCTAGCCAAGCAGGACTGGCCACTGAGCAGATGTTGTGACAGTTGCCCTTTTAAGCAAAAATAAACAGCTGTAAAAGAAGATGCACCTGGTTTTATTTAAGACTTCACATTACCTCTTCAATGGTTTCTGCTTGCTGACAAGCAAACGCATGACCGAGGCATCAGCAGCTAGAGTTACCTATCCACTGAAAGTGTCTATTTGCAGACTTAATGTGTTCAGCATTTGTCACATACACAGAGGAGTTGACAAATACAATATTCTTGTCCTTACTTAATAATTTTGCGGAGCAAGAAATGACTCAGTTCATTCTTCTTCCTTACTTTACTTGTTCCTGACTATGGTAGCGTGCCAAAAAACAGCTCAAAACCATTTCCCTTCTCTAACATACAACGTCAAAGTAAATTTCCAGCTGGCAAATGAAATGCAATGTTGATTAGGAATGCATTATATTTGAAACATTTGACCTTTAAAGCACAAAAACCTTCCACCTGAAATCTAGTAAGTTTGTCACATATCCGCAAAGCCATATCAAATCAGGAAATGCAGTTGTTAGAGCTGATTAATGCTGACTTTGCAGTTTCATGATTGTTGTATGTATGTGTCATAGTCCTAACTCTGTGAAAGGAACACCGCCAAGTACTTGACTTCCCAAATATGTGCTACTTTTAAACCGCTAGCCTCCTGTGGAATTACGTTATATATATTCCAATTATATTATGTTTAACTAAGATCTCAGATTTTGCCTTGAAACTGACAAAGTACATCAAAGCAACCACCTGAGAACTTGAAACTGAAATACACTGTAAATCTTACCAGTTTCATGCTATTGATAATTGCTGTGGCAAAAGTCATCAAACTCTGAACTTCCTTCATGCTATTTGGAAACTCATGCCCTGAAATACAAGTTCTAGAAAGAGCTTGAAATTCTTTTCCTATGTTGATACAAACTGATTTGTGTGCTCAGACATTGTCTGTCACGTGTCTAATAATAAGAAGCACAAAACCGAAACACTGAGCATGAGAAACCTTTAGTTATGTACCGTTCAATCACTTAAATTCAGCTCATTTTCTAATTCTAGGTAAATGCAGACTCAAATTCTACCCATAGAAGAAGGCTTATTCAGACCTTATGCTTCAGAGATTACTGTGCCAGGTAGCTCTACCCAGGACCTTCTGCCTGGATCTGGTAGAAAAATACAGGCATGAAAAAGGGGAAAGAGTTCAGGTCTGCCCAAGTTCTCCAGCTCTTCCTCCTGTGTTACAGGCTGCAATATGAAACACAGGGCTATGGTGATAAAAAAATAGCATCAAAATTTCTCTTACAAAGGCTATTATGCCAGCGATAGGTTGACTATTGCTCCTGTGGAATACAGGCAAGATGGCAGTACAGGCTTCTGGTAAACTGTATGATGTTTGGAACGTATTCTGGGATTCAGGTTTTCCTCTCTGAGATTAAAAACATTCACCATTTGTCCCAATCCTGCTTTAACAAGACCAGCAAGAACTTTGTACTGATTTCAATAAAAATTAAGCTCTTTTTGCAAATACAGTTTAGCATTTTGTTTAGTTGAATGCCCAAAGATGCTTGCCAGTAGAGGGGGTATAGCTCAACCATTTCTCTTCCCAGAAGGGGCTGTCACTACTGAGGATAATATGAAGAAGAAGAGGCAAACAGGAAATCTGTGCAAATTTCCATGCCTTTAGAAAGAGGAGCTGCAAGGGGAGAAGGGCTTCTGGAATGCGAAAGAAAAAAGCAGTAGGAAAATAAATACTAATTTCAAGCTTCTAGCAGTTTAATATAAGCCAACCAAAATACAGAAAAAAATCACAAGTACCTTCAATTGATTTCAGACTGAAACCTCTTAAGTATTTTATCTCAACAGTGTATATATCCTACTCATTTTGAATACAGAAATTATGCATGTTAAAAATTCCAGGAAGAAACCCAAGCATCATGTAATTCAATGAGTTTCTGCATTAGAGCAAAATAAGATGTTGATGCATTCGCCTTGAGAAACGAAGGGCAAAAAACTTAATGCCATTATGTGAGTCCAATCTAGTTGAGCTGGAACAGTTGTACGACACTTTGCTATGTCCCCACTGGTAACAGCAAATTCTGGTGAGGAAAATTCCCTCCCCCAAAACGGAGCACACCTCAAAGACAGACAGAAAATGCATTTTTATGTTACAGAAATCCTGGCTGCCATCAAACCAACGCCAACTAGCAAAAGGAAATTTTTCAGATTTCCAAAAATACACTTCAAAAATGTTGACAAATATACAAGCTGTCATTAACAAGCAAGTTCAGGCTCAAAATGTCAAACCGATCTCTCATTTAAGAGGCCTGGGGTTTTGTGGAACTATATTAGACATTTTTATGTGAAGATCTCACAAATACCTTTGAGGCCAAGGTGTGGTTGCCCAGCACTTCCCAAATTAGACTATTAGGTCATGATTCAAGACAGCTCTTTAATAACCGCTTGATTACTAACCCAAATGTGTATGTGTTATTCTGACCTTCAAAGTCAGACTCCGGAAACGGCGGCACCCAAAGCAGGAAACCCTTCTGGAGTTTGCTCCAGCCCAGAGAGTGAAGCGTGCCTTGCAGAGCACGCCAGAAGGACGCCTGGGCAGTTTTGAATTCTGCTGAAGCTTTGCAACACTTCAGAGAAATACCCATGTATTCTCAGATGACAGCTGTGGCGTAGTTTAAGATAAAAAAAACCTGCTACAATGTCTTAGAAAGTTAAAATGCTTTGTTATAGACCAGAGCAATTTGTGTTAAAAAGGCATAATACTCTGATGCCATGTGTCAAGCTATTCCTGTACTGCAAATGTGAAATAAATTCTAGAGTTAAGTCTTACAGCCCATGGCTTCAAATGGAGCTAAAGGGGTGTAACTCAGGACAGCATTAGCTCAATTTCGGCCACTCAATTTGTATAACTAAAACCAATATTAGAAACCATGCACGTCTGTTCTATTCATGTAAATGTAGGGGAGTTTATATACATCAACTTCGTGCATGTCATATAGGCATCTATCAGTTAAAGACACAACTCTAAGTGTACCTGTTGTACCTAGTTCACTGTATCCCTATTAACGATGCTCAAGGAAATCCCAGGAGGTGGTTCTTCTTACAGGCTACACATGCACAGGACGATTGTCACCCACAGTGATCCAAACACACTTAGAAATCATTTTGTCCATAGGAGAGAGTCTTTGCCCAGTGTACACTGCACAGCCATTACCCAACTAAAGGCTTATAAAACTCTAGTCTACTTTATCCTCAGAAAAAACAGAGGAAGGAAGGAAGGAAGGAAGGAAGGAAGGAAGGAAGGAAGGAAGGAAGGAAGGAAGGAAGGAAGGAAGGAAGGAAGGAAGGAAGGAAGGAAGGGAGGAAGGGAGGAAGGGAGGAAGGGAGGAAGGGAGGAAGGGAGGAAGGGAGGAAGGGGGGAAGGGGGGAAGGGGGGAAGGGGGGAAGGGGGGAAGGGGGGAAGGGAGGGAGGGAGGGAGGGAGGGAGGGAGGAAGGAAGGAAGGAAGGAAGGAAGGAAGGAAGGAAGGAAGGAAGGAAGGAAGGAAGGAAGGAAGGAAGGAAGGAAGGAAGGAAGGAAGGAAGGAAGGAAGGAAGGAAGGAAGGAAGGAAGGAAGGAAGGGAGAGACAATGCTGCAGTAAAGACCAAAATGATTTATCTTCTTGTACTAGGCTGAACAGACACAAGTCCTGCCTGAGTGACTCTCTTAGTCTCCCCACTTGCTGCATTTTCCCTTTAATCTTTCGTAATTGCAATACTCTCAGACAGCCCTTCTCACCCCTAGTAAACGGCACCTTGCAGCTCACATGGTAGCCAGAAGAGGGTGAAAAACAAAGGCAGAAGGCCCCACTTCACCCAGCAAAAGGTCACACAATTTTCTGGACCTAAAATGTATATCCATATTAAATTATTTTCAAGTGCCAGGAGGCTAATTACATAATTAATGGAAGGCCTGACATTAAATGAGTTAATTTTGTTCTCTTCACTGTGAGTAACATCTAAGTTTGAATTTTCCTCTCAAATCATTAATTAATTTTTCTAATACAGACCATAATTCTCCCAAGGGAGGGAAACTGAAGAGAAGCATGTTTGGAGCCCAGGAGTGCTGCTGCCTAACAAACTCCCGGGGTCAACGCTGAACAGAGGAGCATCTGTCTCCACTGGAACTAAAGCAATGGGGAGAACCATGGCTGGTTGCTGCAAGAGGTTTACATGACAGTTTCTGGAAAAAGCTGGGGGTAGTGTCCTCAAAGGATATGTTCTGGTTTTAGGCTCCCTGGCTGTATTCATACCGGCCTGGATTGAAATCTGAGAGATCTGGGTTCAGTTCCTGACTGTCACAGGCTCCTGGGTCATCAAACAGCGCAGAAGAGTGAATTAATTTCACCATGTCTCATTTCCAGTTGTAACATAAAGATCTAAAGCTCCTTTATGGGGGGGGAGGAGAGGGGAAACGATCACTTACAAAAATGTTTGAGTGACTGAAATCCTTCCCAAACACCAAGTTAAAACACTTTCAGAAAAAAAAAAATGCTCTTAATGAAATAAGAGAAACAAAAGAAATCAGTGTGTGTGTGTGTACACACACTGATTTCTTTGTATCAGTATATGTATATATATCAATATATGTATTTATTTTTTCCAGCAAAACAGCCTGGTTTACGGAAAGAACAGCCTGGTTTATGGAAAAAATATTTTCAGTTAAAACCAAAATGAGTAAATGGCAAATTTCAGGCAGTTCTATTCACTTATGATTAGCCACAAATTCAAGTATTTGAAAAAATAAATCTGATTTAGACTTCGTCTCACACTCAGGCTGCAGCTTCATGAGTAACTTCACCTTATTCACTGCTACTGAGAGCAGCAGTCCTGCCCTCCCCGTTGTCTGGGATGGTGTGCTCCAGCTCCCTTGTTTGTGTTGGCGTCAGTGCTTGGGCAGCTGTGCCGCTGGACTGAAAATTAATCTGACCACAAGAAAAAAAGGGGTTTTTCTTCAGCTGAAGCAGCTCCCTGAACTGACAAGCCCTGTGCTGACAGAGAGAGGGGCAGCAATGAATGGCTGAAGGATAAAGCAGAGGGAGGGACAACCTCTTTCAGTGACCCCAGGGATTTAAATAGACTTAAATCCATCATGAAACCACTTCCTCAGTCTTATCCCCACTGGCAAGAGGATCCTTTTGTATCTTTGGTGAGGGAGAGCATCTTCGCACAGACAGCAGGCTAACAAGTTACTTCCCACAGACCTATCTGTGCACATAGGAAACGCAAAGATATTCAAGACAATTTGGCCTGGAATAAACCAGGGATAAGTGACATTGCATTTACCAGCGGACAGACTCTGACCGTGGCCAGTCACCACCACAGCATCACGTGTCCTGGGCTTATGTCCTTTTCAGTAATGTACATTTTTACTTAGCAACCTAAGTAAACCTAATATTTTGAGTAACCAAATAATGTGGGGAAAAGATTTTGTGGACTCAAATTAATGCAGTAAAAGGGATCATAAAACTGATTTAATTAGAAAAAAAATAAATGTTTTTGGTCCACACAAAATTATTTGTCCAGGGAAATATGGAAACTTTCCAAGAGTAACAGTCTAAATATTCCTACAAGGGATCCCCAGTATTACAGTCGTGGTATTCCTAGGATTTTTCCTTTCTCTGTGTCTTTGGCAGAGTACTGATTTTAGTACAAATACTAACATCATCAGGACAACCCCATACTTTATTTTAAAAAGATCCACTTTTCCTAAAATTCAATTTTGATAACATGTTTGGTCCTGGCTAAAAATTTTATTTTTCACACTCTGGTGAGAACTTAAAAAGGGTCTCTAGTAACATCAGCACATATTCTTTGCAGATGTATAAAATATTTTGCGACAGAACTGTTGTAGAAAGTAGAGTATTATTTAACTGAAAGTTGAAACACAATTCAATAATATCCCGAACTTTAATTTTTAATGATGTCAATACCACATTGACACTTCAGTCTTGTGTTGATCACATTTATAATATTCTTTTATGAGCAGCTTAAAAATAACAGAGTAAGAACAACGTATTCATGTGATTTAAAAACACCAACAACTGAAATGAATCTTCTGTGTAGTCATGCTTAAATCAATTAAATAGATCCAGATCTCAGGAAAAGTCCTCTAATTATACTTCAATTATTACCCAAGCTTTAAAAAAATATGAAAAGATAAAGAAAAAAGCTTAAAGCTATCAGGTGCCTCATCTTCCTTATTATTACTTTGAATATGCAATGTTAAAAGACATCGTATGTTAAAAGACACCAATAATGAGTTCTTCATTTATGCCAAGTGAGCCGATCATTTTCTTATGATGAAAGTATTTCTCTGAGCAGTAACACATACTTAAATAGAAATATGCACAATCTTCTTCTCCAGCTAATTAAAAGCACTTGGTCTGATTAAACATGAATCTGAACAATGTTTTCCATCCCTATCCCTCCTTATTCCATTATAAATCAGGCTCTTGGTTTAAGTACTGTCCCTACACTAATTTTATTTTTATTATTTAAAGAGTTCTTAAAAATATTAGCTCAAGCAACACAGGAAGGCATGAAGTCTTCACATGAAGGCCTAACAGATGTTCGCCAGCTTATTGCTTCTAACACTTTAATGAATGACCACTTCCACAAAGTGAAACAGTAACATTTCGTGCTGTTGCTGAACAGTCATGCGGGCCATTCAGTAATTGGAAGGAAATCAGCTGACTCCCTCCACAACACGCGTGCTCTTGTTAGACCTCAAGCAGCAACTCATCCTACGGCTCAGGGACTCTGGGCACGTCACAGAAGCTGGTACGGACAGACAGCAAACCTTCCACACATCACCCTTCCCTTGAAGCTCCCGCGACCCCTAAACCGACGGTCATCCCGCGGTGATGGCTCTGTGACAGCCATCTTGGCTGCCTGGCAGTTACAGATGGGGTGAGTTTTTATCTGATGCTTGCAGCTTTCCCCCCGACACAACCCAGGGTCCAGTGGTGGCGGGGAATTTGGCCTCCCCACGTCAGCAGCCCCGGGCTGGTGGCCAGTGATCGGTCAGCCGGCTCAGCTTCGCCTCCTCCTCCTCCTCCTCCTTCTCCTCCTCCTCCTCTTTCTCCTCCTCCTCCTTTCTTTGCATCTCTAACCGCTGGGCTCGGCAGCAGCCGGAAGATTTTAGGAGCCTTTGAACAGCTCTTGTCAGGCAGTCATTTCCACAAATCAGGCTGGTGATCTGGCAGACCACAAGCAACTTTCCTGGAATCAAGGGCAACTGAAGACTAGATTATGATATAAAACATAGAAAAATAAAGGATATTAAAAAAAAGAACCTCCTGCAACCTCTCTGCATCATGAGTATCAGAACAGGGCTGAGGTGAACATGGTGGAATTAACATACTACCTACCCTTTTCCCATTTTGTTACATGAATTCACCTGGTTAACTTTCTTAGCTGTAAAACAACCAAACAAGCCCTGCCCCAAAGTCCAGTATTGCTATATAAACCATCAATAAACTGAGCTTTTAAAACACTTTTGTTTCAGCTAGTAGTGTTTGTAAACACGTCAGAGAGTCGTAATTCATTCTCCTAATGTAAAAATAAAAATGTCTTTTAAAATATTGGTTTAATTTTTTTAAATGTTACCACTGTAAATACTTGAACCGGTTACTAAAAAAAGCCAGAACAAGACTTTGGTGCACCTTTTATTACTTACTATACCATTTGCTCTTAAATTTATAGTACGATGAAAAAGCTTTTTGTTAAAAACCAAAGAATTAGGCACACAGTATATTTTCCAAGGAAGTCCTAGTCCATGTGAACAAAACACCACACCGCCAGTTTAGCTCTCTGCAAAAAGAGATGTCTAAAGACTGTAGCCTCCTAATGAAATCTTTTTAAATTTTGCCTGTGGAGCTCCCATTCACATTATGCAGCCTGAGAGGTGATTGAGACACGCATCCAAGAAATATGATAATTGTTACTTTTCATAAAAGACAGAAAGCATAGCTGTAAGATTACCTTCTAAAATGCCTCCAGCTATCTGAACTACGAGTAACACTTTTACAAGGGTAGAAGGTAAAATCTCACAGTACCAGAGGCTGGGAGGGAAAGACAGGAATTTAAAACCAACTAGCAGCTCCTCCTTTTTGAATTTGCAGCCTAAGAAGTTTGAGGTAATTGTACAACTAACAGACCACATTTAATCTTTGAAAAAACACTTGACAGATCATAGAAGCTGTAAGTTACCAGTAATGACAGTAATCTTTTAACTATCAGTATATCAAGCCACAAAC
Organism: Opisthocomus hoazin; assembly: GCF_030867145.1. NCBI lineage: Eukaryota > Metazoa > Chordata > Aves > Opisthocomiformes > Opisthocomidae > Opisthocomus > Opisthocomus hoazin. Next base: position 51,901,754 of record NC_134417.1, read on the forward strand.
TCAGAGAACACGATAATAATTTGAAGATAGGAATCTAGGGAGACTGAGCCTGTATATTTATTTGGTTCTCAGGTACACTGTTAAGCTGGAAAAGACAAATATGTTTGGTTTTCTCAGCAATAACAGAGATATTAAAAAAAAGGTTTATGCGAGAACTAAAACATTAGAGTGCCAAAAAAATTACTTTTCCCAAACACTGCAGGTACAGGGCCAAGTGCAAAAGACCATTTCGAGGTGGAACACCCACACGAAGGGAACGGCTGGGGGTTATTCCAGTGCAGTTACCGAAACAAGGGGGAGCAGCCCAAAGGCTGAGCTCGCTGGTGCTCCAGTGCGCTCTGCCCGGCTGATCGCAGCCCTGGGACCACATGAAGGTCTGAGGTGAGCAGCTCTGGGACACCTGGCTACCACAGGGAGCACCCGTTGCTCTGCTACTGGTATTCAAAACTCAGGATGCGAGCTCCGTATTTTTGACAAAGCTTGCTGGCACTATTTGTAAGCCCGGGAGCCTGGCCTGGTCCATATCTGAGACTTCTTCCCGTGCAATGAATTTACTCACGTGTGCATTTTTTTGCTACCAAGACATTTCTACTTGGAAAAGGCTTTACTGATACCTGTGGCAGTGTAGTTATTTCCTTTGCTAAAGCAGCAAAATACACAAACATAAGGAACCTCTCTATCAGTATAAGTGAACTACATGATGGTGACTGTTTTAAATACATGTATGGATTTAATTAAAGTGATAATGTTTTATAATATAAATAGTGCAGAAAAAATCAATGATCATCAGCCATCACTTACGCTGTAACAAAAATAATAAAAACAGGCAGTAAAACCATGTGCTATTTCAATTACAACTGCTTCTGTTTTTCCTGACGGTGAAGCTCTTCATACAAATATCTCACTTTCAGTGCTCAGTGTTAAAATCTACAAGGGACAATCAAGACCATACAGCAATCTGATTTTATTCTTAGCTCTTTCTTCTCTCCCATGAAGCCTCTTTGTGAAAGCAGTAGTCTCTAAAATTGCTTCACATCAGTCAGAGCCCACCGTTTGCAGTCTGTGTATCACATCCTTCTAAAGGCATGACTACCATAACTTTGTTTACATCTTTAACACCACAGATCTACAAGGTCTGCATGACTATGTAACCGAACACCGTATCCATTTCTAGTAGATGGGCTAACATCTTTCTTGCCTTTTTTTCTTCTTAGGATATACCTAGTGCCACTTACAGCTTGTGGCCAGTTTATTACTGAGTGACTGGGGATGTTTTCTGCAGCAACAGGAGATCAGCATCTGTTTGGTGTTAAATGTGCAAAGGGATTTGGGTCCAGCAATACTGAGGGTCATTACTTCTCATCCTAAATGCCTGGCATCCAGACTGAGCTGCTCAGGACCAGGGTAGGTGCCTGTGGTCCCTGCCCATGGGAGAATCAGATGCCTTGGAAAGGAATTCAGAGCAGACAGCAAGGCTCAGCTGGGAGCTGTTGAAACTAGCCAAGAGCAAACTGAGGGAAGGGTGTGCCTTGAATTCTTCTCCTTTTGCAGCTTAGGTATCTTCTTTATGGCCTGCAAGGCAGTGCCTGTGTCAGATAGGGTTTCAAAGCCCCATATCCACCCTAACTTGTTGAGTTGCCTCGCTTCCTCCTCTCACAACCAAGACACAACAGATGCCGACTCTTTAAATGTTGTAGGGTCAGAATACAGAGGACATGGGGACCCCTGGTTTAATTCCTTCCTTAGCCTGACATCGTCCAAACCTACATGTCTCACTTCCCAGGAGAATGTTGCAACCCCATTATGCCGGGGAAAACCAGGGGTGGGAGAGAGGAAGGGGTCGCTGATCCCTTTCTGCCTAAATTGTGCCAGTACTGCAATAAAGGCAATTTACTTAGTTAAAGCAAAAGGTAGTTTACAGTAGTCTGTTGCTTGGACATTATACTACCCGTTACTCTCATACTCTTATTCCTTTGGTATGTGACAGTGTCTTGGCATTCTTCACACTTCTATTTAAATTCCAGGGACACACTGCTTAGCAGTGACATTCAATTAGTTCTCCACTTAATAAATAACTGTACATAATTGACTATCTTTGTAATTATTAAACATAGAATATATTCATTGTTAGAATTTCAAATCTTTAGTTATATGCTTGGAGCCAGTGAATGGCATTGTTCACGTTAACATTAAATCAAGGGATTACAACACGGAATGCTTATGTTTAGAAATGGATCATTTGCAATTTCAGAAAATAGATAATTTACAAAGTTTAAAATAAAATGCATGATTACGTTGTTCTAAGTATTGAGAGACTGAACAAAAGGCTTCTGCTTTCTTGTCAGTATCAATTATGGCATGAGTATGAATAATACAAATTGTGATTGAATCATTACTAACCATTTTTGCATAAATTTCCACATTCACTTCACCAACATAACATTTTTACAAAAGATAAAATTGTAATTCTTATAAAAGTCATAAAGAAAAAACACAGAGCTTGATCTGTGACAATTACTAAGAAGAAGATACGGATGATCTCTCTATCCCTAACAGTTACAGCTAATAACACTCCCGGATTGTATTTCCCAGCCATCGCCCCCCACACAGAAGGTCATCACTTCAGTTTTGATGAAGCCAGAATTGGGACAAAGCTTTTCTTCTGCAGTCTCTTAAGGTAGTCCTTCTTATGCTTTCAAGATGGTTTGAATCTGGGGACCAGGTCTGCCACACAAACTGGGTGCCAGCAGGATTTCTTTGCTCTTTCAAGAAGCCCCAGTAAGTGTAGCAAGAGAAGCTGGCTTGCTTTCCGCATGTCTTACAGGGATATACCCACTTACATGGAAAACTGAGTAGGATCTGGTGGGAGGACAGAAATTGTGGTATTACGTGTGTGTGAGACATAACCAGGCTGGGCATTGCAGCCTAGTAATGTAGGCAATAGGGGAAGAGTGATCAATCTCAAGTTAATTATGGAGCCATCAGATTGTTCAGCGGCTAATATTTCTTTTGTCTGGAAGGTGACTTGAAACGGTGACAGCAAAAGATGATTACCATACAAACACTGCACGTTTCCATACCTTTCAAATGTAAGCCTTAATTTGGACGAGGAAAAAGATGAGATTAAAAGAAACTTGCACTTAAAGCACGTTAATTAATCATGGAGAAAAAATGTTTGATTATATGTATTGTGTTACTTAAGTGCTCTTTGAAGGAAGATGGGACGAAACGTACGTTTAAGTATGTCAAACATGTTCAAGGAATATTTTAAACAGCTATTGTACACCCAGGCATCTTAAGGGATGGGCTCATCGGACTGTAGATTTGGGCCCTCATTTTAAAGTGGGATACAGAATCACAGAATCACAGTATAGTAGGGGTTGGAAGGGACCTCTGTGGGTCATCTAGTCCAACCCTCCTACCGAAGCAGGGTCACCTACAGCAGGCTGCACAGGACACTGAGAGGTGGACTCCAGGTTGCATAAATCACTCCACACAGATGCATGCAGGGACCAGGGACTGTAACACAGCCATTTTGCGATATTTTCAAGCAAAAGTATTGGTTTTTCCAAAAGTTATTTAACACACTGAAAGAACCTGCAGAATGTAGCAGGAAGAAATGTAACACAATGTTTGAGAATAATTTCTCTCCATGTTTGTGCAGTTATCTCTCTAAGGATCATCTTCTGTGAAGTTTTTTTTAGGAGCGTCTGGATTGGTAAAAGGGCTTTCAGTTTTTCTGTTCTCTGATGTTTATAATTTTTTTCACGTATCAAAGGGACTACTGATGCATATAAATCATTAAACAAAATTTAATGAAGGACATTGCAGATGTTTAACTGTAAACATCTGCCATAAATCTTTCAAGGAACCCTGGAAAACAGGGGGCACAGAGATTTAGCACGGTCTTACTTGTGGAGGCATCTTCCTTTGAATAAAACTAAGTGAAGCATAAAGGAAAGATCTGTGAGACAAAAAACCTGTATTATTATTACAGGGAGGAGTTTTTTCTATCACATAAAAAACAAGTGACAAGTGTAAGTAAGGTTTCCTGCTTTACTCAAATGAAACCAAGAAGTTGCATGGTTACTTCATCGCTTTCCAAAAGATATTTTATATGAAAGCTCCAAATTTCTTTATGGCACACAAAAGTTGGTGAGTCAGCCTAGGTGAACATTCAGACTTTTGGTAGTCCCTGTAAAAATTAAGTTAACTGTCTTGTGATGAAAAAGTTTTGCAGAGCCCTGCCCAGCAGTAATGCCTGAGAAAAAAAATCAGCGTCTAAGAAACTTGCAGAGGACCAGAAAGAAGCTGGTTACAAAGAGATGTTTTACAGTCCTGTTTCACAACCCAACAAGGACACTAGAAGGAATGCCTGATGATTGGAATAACTGCATAAACAAACACACCGATAATCAGTCAAGTTTACAGATAAATTAGTATGGCCTTCCTAGGGAACTTAGTTGTTTCAAAAGCTCAAATTATGGCAGATGGCTGTAGGATGTTCTCCTTTACAGACCTGTGCTACCAAATGTGCAGTTAAAATATAACCTGCTTCTTCTACACCCTTCATTTAGGTTTAGGGAGTTGGATGGGTTCCCTTTGAAGATCCAGGGGCAGTGACATAGGCTCTTGTTTTCTAGAGCGCTGCCCCAGTGTATCTGGGCTCTGTGTTTCAAAAGAAACAAGCACTTCTAAGCTTCCTCTTGTTTAGCTATTCTGTGTGACATTTGACTTCTGAGCACTGCTTCCCCGTTGTCTTACCACGATTGTGTGGTTTTATGCAGAGTCGCTCATTTGCACTGCAGCAGACTAGTCTGAATGGCTGCTATGTGAATTAGGCAGCTCTTTATGGAGGACACCCTTTGTGATACTGCTTCCCACTACTGTCTGTGTATACTTCCAAAACTACAGCCAAGCTGTGTAATTTTGTATTTGGAAGCCTACGTGCAGAGTATTTTCCAGGTGTAAGGATCCACTCTGTCCTGGAACTTAGAATCATAGAATTATTAAGGTAGAATCATAGAATTATTAAGGTTGGAAAAGACCTCTAAGATCATCAAGTCTAACCGTCAACCCAACACCACCACGCCAGCTAAACCATGTCCTCAAGTGCCATATCCACACATTTTCTGAACACCTCCAGGGATGGTGACTCCACCACCTCTCTGGGAAGCCTGTTCCAATGCCTGGCCACTCTTTCAGTAAAGAAATTTTTCCTAATACCCAATCTAAGACTTGTAACAGTATTTAGCTTCTTAAAAACAGATTTTTCAAAATAATTTAAGCAGGCCATTTTAGATACTGCTGTGGCTATTATCATCCCTTTGCATCAAGGTGCTGGCAATCAGCTTCATCCCACAGCGCATCAGGACCAACCCCATTGCCACATGTGGTCACAAATACTTCAGTACACGAAGACACTGACAATCTCAGTAGCCCACAAAGATCTCTCCTTCCCCATAGTGCCGAGAGTAGCCATTGCCATCAGAGGACCTGGGATGGGGAAGGGGCGAATGTGGCACAACCCTGCATCCTCCATATCGCCAGGCAGGTGCACCCGGTCCATGGGACTCGTGCAGGCACTGCACAGTGTCAGTGGGTCAGCATGGGCCAGGGCGTTAGCACTTGCCATGGTCTCTTCTGCTTTCCTAGGATTTTTTATGGCTTTCTCCATGATGTTCAGCTTGGTACTAACCAGGGATTGCAGTGAAACTTTTGGTGTGAATTTGGGGACATCATTTCTTAGTTGGAGCATTTCTTTTGTAAAGGTAATGCAAAAAACATGCCATATGTATGTAATACTTTTTTGGAATAGTCTTTACTAATCTCAAAAACAACTGCGGTGAACTACCTCATCACTGTTTTCTTTTATGGACACCATGTCATACCAAGATGTGATTTGGGTTTTTTTTATATCCATTTTTTCCCATAACTTTTTTACTGTAGTGCTCAATAAATACTTAAGTGCCAGCATGAAGTGGATTATTGTTAACATGTTGCAGGAAAATTGCACAGTGCTAAAGCTTGCAATAAAAATAAGCAGAACGCCCACTGTTAATACACTGTAGTTAAGTGTATTAGCTGTTTTCAAAAGCATTAACTCCCACACAAATAGCAATGCTATTTTGTCCAATATATTATTATCAGACAGTGCAAATCAGTTGGGGACTATCTAAAGCCTTTATGCCCATATGTACTAAAACAAAATTGTTTCACAAAATTAGGAAATTGAGTGGGGACAGCACTTAAGATTTTACTAGGTATAAACAAATAATAATAATAAAAAATTATGAAATTACATACTAGTTATACAAATGACTCTTCCCTGTTCCCCATCTGATACTCAAAATCATTGAAAAAAAATCTTTTTTTCTCCACCTCTCACTTTCTGCGGTATTTTCTGTCTCATTAGCTGGTGAGACTTCATAAATTTTGAGCTCTTGTACTTTTCCTTCACCAGAGTGGGAAAACTAATATTGGATAAAAACGGTACATAAGAAAAAGCAATTGTTAATGATCCTAATGGGGCAGTGGAAGCTCTTCACAAATTTACTGATTATCCTTTTGTTTCTACTTCCTGTTCATCTGTCTCAGTATTGACATCATGAAAATAATAATAATTCGCACTCAGATTCTCAAAGTGGTTCGCAAATATTAATTAATTGCAGACTTAATTAAGCCTCTGAGACAGATTTTATGCTCCTATTGTGCTCTGGAGACCTACGTGCATTTCTCCTTAAAGCATATTTCTTCTCCTTATGGGGCTATTCAAAGCCCTCTGAAGTTAAGGGGGGAAAAAAAAAAAATTAAGGGGCAGGAGAGAGGGAGGGAGAGAAGGGGGGAGCTGAGGAGGGAGAGAAAGAAAGGGAAAAAGAGGTAGAACAAACCCCTCTCAGTTTACTACGTGCTGTACCGGGCTCTATCTACCTGGCATAGGAAAAATGTTGTGTTTTCATAGTAGTATTGTTAGGTGACAGAAAGTAAAATCATGACTAAAATGGTAAAAGATGTCAAACTGTGTGTTAATTTTACACGTTCTCAGATGACAACGGTCATCTGGCACGCAGCAAGCTCTGCTTCTCCCGTGGCTGTGGTTTTGGGCTTGCACTGAGCTGCCAGGCACGCTGCCATGCCACCAGGCACGCTGTCACAGCACAGGTGTGAACCCTGCCACATCCCCTTTCTGGTGTCAAACCGTCACAAGCTCAAATAACAACTTTTCAACAACAACAACAACAGACAAACTCTTGAAAATGCATATTCTAGGGAAGCTACTGAGAATTTTCCTTTCTTTTTGGGAAGCATATTTTGGTGTAAAGCCAGGATGTGTGCCCCTTGGAATAATGATTCCAAAAAATGCTTTCCTTTACATCTCTTTTTGTTATGGTGCTCTTAGTTCTTTTTTAGAAAATCCCTCATCACTCTGAGGGATCGAAATATAGAAAATACAGCTGGTTATCTTTTTCCTCACTTTAGTATCCTAGATAGTCGTTCAGGTAATTCTGCCCTGCAAGCACTATTCTGTCTTCAAAACTTAGGAACTAATTATTTCAGTCCTAAAACAGCTGCCAGTTAAGTCTCATCCCCTTCCAATAAGAGCAAGTAGAAGAACAGGCCAATTAGAGCCAACAAAACAAATAAGCTTCAAATCTCTGATTGTCACCAAAATATCTGTTTGTCCTAACGGAAACACACATGCTTCCGTAACATAGGTGGTTTACTGAAGGGAAAAAAACTATGCAGTCCTGCAGATCTCTTACCAAAATTAAATATTCCTCCTGGAAACTGCACACAGGCTGTTGAAGAGCAACACAAGAACTAGAGCTTACATGATATTTAGGACACTGCAGGAGAGCAGAAAATTCAAGTAAAGCTGGGATGACAACTTTAAGACATTTTCAATAAAACTGAAATAATTAAAAGTGTTTGAAAACACCTATCCTGACTAGCAGAATGCGAAAACATGAATGTTCTTTGAAAACCTCAATCTCCTTAAAATTCTTATTTTTTTCCTTTCTTCACCTAATAGCCTTGAAGTGGACTGCGTAGCAGTCAAAAGGATTTACAAATCATCTATGACTTTAATTCTACCAAAAGCACACTATATAATGAGTATCTGACTTTCAGAATGAAAGCAACTTCTCTGATATTTTCACCAAATTTAGTAATTTGGTTTACTGATTGTGCTTCAGAGAAGAGTAGCTGAACAGATGACAGTGGTTCTGTTCCTCCTAGCATTTGCACATTTTGGAATACAAAACTATGGATAATGTTTTAAAGGTGAAATTCATATGAAATGAAATAGCTGAATGCATTGAAGGATTTAATAACATGATAAAAAGATGAAAGAAAACAACTTGTAGCTTTTTCACCCAATCATTCCATAAATCTTTAAACACATTTTTTTAATAAAAAGCAACCTACAAGCTTATAAGTCAGAACATAATTCTTTAAGAAATTGAAAGCCTGGGATTTGAAGCTGTACGAGAGTCTAGCAGAAAGGGAGTTGTAATACACTGGCAATGATCTCTGGAGCAGCAGATGGCAGGAGTAACTCTGTCTCCTACCTTTGCTCACCATATGCCATTTGACTGATTAAACTGTATTTATGTAGCAAAAGATCATATAAAACAACACACATAACTATAGTTCTTCAGTACACATCATCCCACCGATTTTTTTGGTGTTCTCATAATCCATCTGCAAACCTCACCCATTTTTGTCCAGGCTTCACCTCCCTGCATGAACTCGCTTTATGTTTCTGCACCCCTGCAAAGTAACACGTACTCCAAACTGTCAAAGCTGTGATCGTCCTCTCTGGCTGAACAAACACAGCTGATTCTAGAAGAGGAGGGAAGATCTGTAGAAAGTATGGAGGCACTTCAGAAGGTCTTAGTAATTCAACAAGTGGCAACTTTCTTTCTCGGTTAGAATCTGTAGTGCCAGACAGCGCGGGAAGAATACCACTGCATCCTTCATTTGAGAACGAGTTTCTTCTGTATTGACTGATTTGATTACCACAGGGACCAGACAGGCGAGCACCAGATCAGCTCTCCATGCACCTTACACATCCTTACACAAGCGCTTTCCCCTTTCTCCCCCAAACACCCAACATCTTCATTGCTCTTCCCCTTCTCCTCTGAACAGCAGCCTTCATTCCTCCCGCCTCCTCCAGCAGTGCAGGTGGCCCAGCGCATCCCTGCGGCTGCTGCCTTTGAGCTTGGTCCTGGCACGTGGGCCAGGCACGCTGTCCCCTGCGGAGTTCTCTCGGGGTAGGTAGTTAGGAGTAAATATGGGAAGATGAAGAAAAAACAGAGAGACCACCAGGACTAACGCAGGGGGAAGGCAGCGGGCCGTAAGAAGTGTGGGAGAAAGACATCCGTCATCCACTGAGCCGATTCTGTCTGAACCAGGCAGAGCCGCACTCTCAAATAAGCGCGCTAAGACTTGTCTGCAAAACTGACAGAACCAGCAAGCTGCGAATGACTGGTTCCAGTGATTGCCTCCACCGAGAGCTCCTCAGTTTGACTTCAGCAGGGATTTACCATCTGCATCAGCTGACAATTGTAGCCCATTGTTAAAAACTGCTTCTAATAGCTTCGGGCTATTATTCTTTGTCTTGATATCTTCCTAGACTGGGAATAATTCCTTCCTTCATCTATGCAGTTACTCTGAAAGTATTTATAGATGATAATTGGGTCCCTTCCTTACATCCTACTGAGTGTTCTCTAGGCTGTAGTACTGTCTTATCACTTGTTATATTATCCTATCCTTCAATCACATTTATTATGTATAAAAAATGCAGCTGCAGATATAAAAGCAATCAGAACCATGTAATACTTCTGATGTTGCAGGATCCAATAATGTGAAATACACATTTACAAACTGTGGAAAATAAAGTCTAAAAAGAGAAAGTGAAATAAAATAGCTCTCCACATTCAAAAGATTCTCTGGATGGGGTCTGTGAATATTCGTTATATGGGTTGAAATTTCTCTTAAAGCCAATAAAACACAGAAAGGAAAAAATAGCAAAGATTTTAATAACATTCAGCAATCAACTCCGTGAAGCTTCTGCTAGTTATTAAATAAGTTGCAGGCTTTTTATAAAATATTCCAAATCACTTAAACATACAGTTGAAATGGTGAATCAGAATGACTTGCCAAAACATCTTCAAGGACATAGATAATTTGAACTACATACACATCTTGTTTTTTTAATTCCAATATGTTATTAATTCTCCTTCCTCCATGATTATAAGTAATAAAGCAGATTCTTACTTTAGCTAGCTCTGGATTAAATGTGGAGTATTCTCATTGAAAATTACAATTTTAAAAGATGGCCTAAAATATCCTGATTGAAGGAAAAAAAAGTATTATCCTTTTGTGGGTTTTTTTAGGGATTTGGACTCAAATGAAACTTTGTCACCATACGTAAGGCTAATACAAATTTGAAAGTGGTGTACAAATCTGAAACAGGTATTTGAAAACGGGATTAAAATTTCCCTGGTACACAGAAACCAACACAAACCAGGAAAGCTGATCAAACTGTCCCTATAAAAAGTTCCTCACTTCTATTTAACACTGCCAATTTCCAGGCTATTCATGAACTATTTTCAACACTCCCAAAGATGGTTTCATGTTGCCAAGGTTTTTTCACCCTCCCCTTTCCAACAAATGAAATTAGACTCCTTTTCATGTTGACTGTCTAACAGTTTATTTGGTGATAGATTATTATTAACTACCTTCAAAAGAAGAAAACACTGTTCTATTTGCACACATCTGGTACTGATATTCCTGGGTCTAGACAAGTGAAATAGGAGTTAGACAAGATATGTTAGTGAACTTTGTTCTGTATTTCCACAAGAATATTAAGATATAACTTGAGAAAAGTGATGTAGTTCAGTATAGTTAAAAAAAATTAAAAATGCTACTCCAATGTTCTATTCAAGCCTTTGGAAACTGAAATAAGGATTCTTGCCATCTACAATGATTCAGTAAAATAAAACAATTCATATAAAATTAAGCATTAAACTGCAACAAAAAACCCACTCTAGTTAAGTGAAGGAATAAATAATGACAAACCTGTTTTGTTATAAAAACATATGGAAAAAACCTCATTATCTTTTATTCATAGATCTAGCCAACATAACATAACTTGCCCTGCCTCCACATTATGAGGCATGAGATTATTTCAGTGACATTTACCCCAGACAAAGCACAGACAGATTCCCAATCCACTTAAAATATTCACTCCATGGATTACATGTGTTATGTGAAAAAATTTAGCAGACAAAACGGAGCCCTCCTGAACATAAATACAATATTTTTTAAAAAAGCCCAAGACAGTTCTACCAAGTGGGGGAACAATTTGTCTAAGAGTAGATGAGTTTTGGACATAAAGGTCTTTATCCCATATCATGACAGAAATATTAGAGTAAGGTGGCATTATTATGTATTCTTCTCCTTCTTAAAATTATCAAGTCTGTTTTTATACCTCTTGCAAAAGTATAATGATCACACAACTGTCTGACTAAGAACTGGCTCTTAGTTGGACTCTTTAATTACCTATTAGTTTTTGATGACCTGTACAACATTTAATTGATTTCATTATTTAATATACATATATTATATTGCCTTAGCATACCATACACTGTAAGTCTATTTATCTATATGACTTATTTGTGAATTTAAGAATAATTGTACTAGATTCAATGCAATTATAATATAAATTGTTGATTTGATAACAATTACATTTATATAATATCCCAACTGCGCTGAAGTCTGGTAAATATAACTTATTTCCTCCTCCCTGAGCCATAGCTCCAGTGACAACTCAAACTGTGCAGAGAGTCGTCAGATGTAAGTCTATTCCCACCAACTCCAAGTAGGTCACCTGCATAAAGCCCATTTCTTAGGATTTGCCAAGGCAAAAAGGATTGTATCATAATATTTAGAACTAAACTGATTATCTTCAGAAATATCCCCAAATACTTCAGCTAGTTACATGAGATTGTCATTACAGTGTCCTTCCTCCATGGAGGACTACCATGTCTTGTTCCTGTTTTCTCAGTTTAGAAAAAACTACAGTGCTTTAGTTCATTTACTTTGCTCCTGTAGTTTTAGATGAAATACTGCCTTGGGCTAAGGAACTTCTGTTAATGATAGCACAAGGTTACAAAAATTAGTCCAGATCGTAGAAACCAGATTACGAATGTGTTAATCTAAATACTAGACCCCAGATTTCCACCATCACACATTTTTATATGTACTTATCTCAATGAAAACAAATTACTATCTTTTTTTATCATCTCCATTTTTCCCAGAACACAGATGATACGCAGTGTAATCATCCCAAGCTTGTTATTTACACAAATCCTCCGAGAACAACGAAAACCCTGTAAGTGTAACAGAAACAGTATTATTTGTGCGTCCTGAACTGAGTTATGACCACCAGGCCAGTGCAGAAAAAGGAATATGGACCTTCTCTAACCAAACACACCTGCAGAGAGGAATGCCTGCATCTTGCATCAGTGGGAACCAGCCTGTGTCCTCATCTACTGAGATGCAAAACACCCATGTGGACATTACTGCAGCTTTCGGAGAACACACAGTGTCTTAGGGAAGCACATATGTATTTTTAATCACCGTTCAATGCGTGTCAGCAGGGATCAAAGTCAGCTGCTCCTGAGTGGCGATGTCCGTTTGGAACAATGCAAGCATTTCATCACTAACAGTCTGGAGGCCTGTATTCAATTTGGTTAAATTTTCTGGCGTTCGTTCAGCATGATGATATTTTTAATAGAGTCCTGTAACATTGCATATACCAATGTTCAAAACTGGAAATAAGAAGATCTCAAAGTCAGCCCCTAAAATTGATGTACCATGAGAAAGTATTGGGACTGGGGGGCGGAATTAATTGCTTCCTATTTTTTAACTACGGGGCATTACATTCATGACTGTGAATGATTATATTCTGTTTGGATCATATGAGACTCAAACACATCTGGATTCAGCGATCAGCAAACAAAACTGCTGAGCTAAAGAACAAAGCAGTTTATTTGACTGTGAAATAGAAATTTCAAACGCAAGGTTCTAGACTCTCACCATTGAAAAGTGTGTAAAATTAAATTAACATTCCTAAGCCCCAAACACTGATTTATAAGAGATTGTATATGTTTTGTATAACTTTTATATAAGATTTTTGTATAAGCTTCTATGTATTGATCTACTGTTTCTCCTGATTATATTAATATAGAATGAAAATTCATTACAGGAAACAAGGTAATTAAAAACTGTACCTCGAAAGTGTCTTATTTACATCTCATTTTATTTTTTCGCTGCCTCTCTCAGTCTATATGTCAAGCATTTTTTCTGGCTTATATCCTTTCTTTCTCCACAGAATATTTTAGAATGGTCCAGGAATAAACAAACAAACAAAAGAAAACTACATGGCAAAAAAGAAACATTTTCTAAATTTTTCACTCATCTTCAGCTAAGTTCTGGGGAATTCCAAGCACTCAACAAACAGTATGCAGTAAGAGGCCCATTGCTCAAATCTGGCTAAAGACTGCTCTTTGCCATCAACCATTTGATCTATATCTCTTCCTTTTATTATTTCTTGTCTGAATAAATAAGCTTTTCAAGAATGAAATGGCTTTTGCACAAAACAAATTTGTGCTCATGATTTAAGTTATACAGTAGCACTTTATTGAATCAATCAGCTTTAGTTTCTTTCTTCAATTAGTTTACCATAAAAAACCCCACACTTTTTCTTGCATGAAGATGTTTTTCATTTAATACCAGACTACACGAAACGTTCTGCTGCCTGATAATTATTGATCCTTAAAAGATTAAATTATTTATTTGTACTTTCTATGTTATCCTGCACTTTTTCTACTAAACACTTTAAGGCCATTTAAAAAAGCAGTAAGTGAAACTTCTTGTGCTCCTTTTCATTCATGGCACAAGCTTACAACTCTTTTAAAAGCAGCTATTTAAATTTCCTTTATGGTTATTTCAGTGGTATTATAAAAATAAAAAGCAGCTGACTTCTGTATTATTGTAGTTGTGCTTTTCTTCATTTCTTGTAATGCCAAGTGACCAAATCGGTTGTGGTTAGTCCAAACTATTGACACTGTTTACTTCTGATGACTCTGTACTAGAATTTGTTACGAAATGTTTGCATTTTTTCTCTTTCTCTCATTCTTTATTTCTGTAATTGAAAAGGTAACAATCTTAATTAAATTGATCATGGTATCTTCAGTGTGTATGTATAGAACTGGATTTTCAGTTAAAATGATATTAAAATTCTTAGTTTTCCTATTTTTCCCAAGACATTAAGAAATTGTGATGCTGATACTCAAGTACAGCATCTGTATCAACTGGGGGAACAGAATCTCACCATTATGTCAGAAAAGACTGTAGCTTTCATTAATAAATGGTATCTGTTTATTAGGTGTGCTAATTTTACATCCACCCATAAAGTAAGCATGAAAAGAAGTACCGTAATTTCCTTAATGATCATAAATAAATAAAAAAATGGTCTGTAATCTGGAAAATATAACATGATATTGAGGGTAAATTTTCTTAACAAAACATTAGTTACATAAACCCCTATTTTTCAAGTATATGGTTTAACTCATGGTATCAAGGCCTGAACCATACAGATATTGTAAAGTGAAGGTCTATGTTTAGACAGGTGCTAGCTCTTTAATCTTATTTGTATATTCCTAAGCATATTTTAACAATTAAAGTATCATTTGTAAAGTAATACCAAGTATTAGGACCTAATATATACTTACAAATATCTGAAGGGTGGGTGTCAGAAGGATGGGGCCAAGCTCTTTTCAGTAGTGCCCAGCGACAGGACAAGGGGCAACGGGCACAAACTGAAACATAGGAAGTTCCGTCTGAACATGAGGAAGAATTTGTTCCCTCTGAGGGTGACGGAGCACTGGAACAGGCTGCCCAGGGAGGTTGTGGAGTCTCCTTCTCCGGAGATATTCAAGACCCGCCTGGACAAGGTCCTCTACAGCCTACTGTAGGTGACCCTGCTTCGGCAGGAGGGTTGGACTAGATGACCCACAGAGGTCCCTTCCAACCCCTACCATTCTGTGATTCTGTGGTTCTGTGACCAAATTTGGTATTTGGAGATATTAACACAGTGATTAGAATATTGTACAACCTCATGTTTGCTTCAGAAAATCATAGAAACCTTACATTAGCGTAAACTTGCTTTTCACCATAGTGGGGTACTACATTATCCAGCACTCAAAAAGCCTTTCTTAGAGCATCATTCGGTATCTAAGTGTGCATGATCATTGGGGAGGTCCGGGACTACATCTCTGTCAGACAGTCAAAGAACTCAAAACACAAATAAGAAGGCTGAAGATTCAACCCATGTGATATTATGCTAAGTATATTCTGAGTGTTTCCCCAAATGGCAGTTATGCTTTTGAAAATATTAAATCATCATAATGATTGAAATATGTAAAAAATTACTTACAGCTAAAATCGAAGCCATATTAACATTTATTTTGTTTGCACTAATTGGGCAATAATTTTGAAGATTGGATTTTATTAAATATCTTGGGAAATGTTCTTTATCTTTCTCTGCAATGATAAGAAACGTCAAACAGTAAATAAATACATTTAAGAAATTTACAAATATTTCTGTAATATCTGATTGCTACAACTAAAATGACTTCTGGAGTGTGAAGCCAAAGAAGCGACTGTCCAAAGAACAAAATATGGCGGTCTAGGTACATGTTTCTTACTGCATTTAGCACTTACGGGTAAATACATTTGATTAAACAGATCAGAAATGCAGAGCTCAATACCAGTTTAATCTCTTGCAAAATTATTTCAGCCATTCACTACGTATTTCCTGCTTGTTCCTGTAAAAACATCATCTTTACTCTCCTGATACTAGAAACTTCTTCACATACTGATCGTCATGAGCAAGCTTACACAGTTATACTGAAGATTTTCCTGCAAAAAGGACCTTTATTAAACCAAATTGTTTCAAAATACCATTTTGCCAGAAACTTAAACTCAGTGTTGTGAGATGTAGATAGTTTACATCCTACTGATAAAGCCAATAGCTTCCTAAAGCTTTTAATAGCAGTTGCAATTGAGGCAGAGCCTGCAGAGCTCAGTGTTCAGGCTACGAAAGCAATAGGGCTCTTCAGTCTGGATTTTTAAAACTAGTCAGGCATTGATGGCCAAGATAATTTCAGTAACAATGCTCTCTTTTCAAAAATGACACATGCAGAAATGAAAGAGATATAAACAATGACACAAGCCTAACCTCACTGAATGTTACAAACCTTCACTGCTAAAATACTGTATAAAAAGTTAGCACGGTGAAAAAAAAAGCAGGATTAAATACTTTAAAAACACAACAGCTCACTTCAGAGCAGGGATTACAATATCCCAACAAAACAGTTCAGACTATATGGCTTAAGAAATTGTCTGTCCACAACAAGGAACAAACCAAACAGCTGCATAGAAGAAAACTCCTGCATGCACATACATTGAAGCAAATAATTGTGTTTAAGATGCCTGGATTTAGTGCCTATGCTTCCCTGTTCCCCTGATAATTTTTTTTATTTTTTTTTTTCCAAAGCTTCTTAATAAATGTAGCTGCTAACAGAAGTAGTAATCACTATTTGGTAATGCATTTTACTTACGTGTTGTGGGCAAGCCCACAAAGCTACAGAGACAGGTGATGTCTTTATAGCCTTTGGGTACCCAGAAGCTTAGTTCCTGTCAGCTTCCAAAATCTGTGCTACAGAGACTGATTTTTTTCTCAAGCATCCTACTACTCTAAATATTTAGACGACATATATCCTTTTGCTAACACCGACTTATCACAGGGTAGTCAAATAGGTTTAGTACCTCATCTGTCCAGTAACTAGGGCTAAAAATACTGATCTCACCAAATCCACAAGAGCTACTTATTATTTTTCATACAGCAATGACAAGAGGTCCAAATCAAAGGTCATTGTCCCTTTAGGTAATGCAGCCACCGCACTTAATGGGAACATGGTCCCAGTCCAAAAAGATACACAGTATTTTTCTAAACAAAGGAGCAGTGAATCATGCTAACGTGAATAAATTTTCCTGTAAACTAATTCAAAGAAGCCAGTGTACGCATAGGCAAATACAACTTCAAGGAAGAAAGAACTTCTTTCATTAGATCAACCGATGTAGGTGGAGAGAAAAGGCATGCTTTTAGATATACATGCTGTTCTTTCATCTACACACATACATTTACCACAGGGCAAGGCAACGGTAATTTATCAGGGATCTCCTCTGCAGACATAGGGCAGATAGAGCAGGGCACTGCAGGAAGTCAGGCAGCAGAGAAAGTGAGTGACCAGGAGATTTCCGAGCTCTCCTTCTGGACAGGGTTGCCGTTCAGTTGCTCATGGCAGACAACAATTCGGGCAAATGAAGTTGGTTTTTAATTACAGAAATTATATAAAATGTATTTTAAGCACTATCTTACATGTGCCCATTAAGCTGAAAGAGGCAACACGTTAAGAGGTTACAGGATTGCTTTGGCAATCTTTAAAAGGTCTTCTCCACTACAGGTAACATCCGTAGAGGAAACACAATGATACACGTATCAAAGGGACTAGTTTTTTCTGACCATATTGTAGTCCTCACAAACAATAGTTACTCCGGTGCCTCCCAGGCTCTCATTATGGTAATTTCTTTCCTCTGGGAAAGTGGTGACAGATCTTGGCAAACAGATGAAACATCAGGCTGTTCATTTGCTACTCTGACACAATCACATCTGATATCATTATGATTTCCTTTTCCCAACATATAACTGAAATTAAGTATCATAGGCAGGGGCCTTTTTCTTTCCCAAATTTTAAAGAAACTGGACTTTCTGTGGTTTCCCTTGACCCAGTTGGTGGAATTTGAGTAGACACAAATGCTTACCACAAGTCATATTTTTATGAGCCTACGAAGCTATAAAAGTATTTCTCAACCTGCTTAATGAAACAACTGTTAACCAGCAAAAGAAGATAGCTGTTATGATACAGTTGTGGTTGGAAAAATGACTAAGTAAAAACAACAGCATTTATGCTCAGCAGTTTTACTCCGTGAATAAGTTCAAAATCTGTTGAGTTTTGCAGCAAAACTACAATCTTTTTAGAACACTTTATTCATTGGTACAGCAGTATCAGCACAGGCGTGAGAGACAGGGAGCAGTAACTACTAACACCTCACATTTTAACAAGTAGGTGGCAACCATCCCCCAATATGTCTTTGAACTAGGAAACATGAAGGTGAGGAGAGTGCTTTTAAGTGTTATTATCTTCTTTGCTACATCCCACAGAAACACTTTAGGCAAATGAGAATCTCCCCAGGAAGGGTGTAGTAAATACAAGAATAACCTTTTTGTTTATCAACTGACTATGCTACTTCCTAAATAAGCAAAATTTGGCCATTATGAATTTTGAGAACACTGTTTTTTTAACATTTTCAACCACCTCTGCAAAACTGATGTACTCATAGAATGTCACAGCTTTTTTTGGTGGTGTTTTCACACAATTAATGTTTTGTGGAAAGAGAATGCTCAGCTTTTTTGATAGTACTTTTCAAAATATGGCACTTTATTAAATTGACCATAAGTAACTCTAAGCAGACCAAACAACGATGAAGTACTTCCAATCGTATTCATTCATTTTCTAAAGGTATCTTAAATTTCATTCATAGGATTTTTCTCCTCTTTAGACTCCCAGTCTAATTTGCTGACAAGCCAGTGATCTGCTTTTAAATGCTAACTAGAATGACAACACAAATACCCCACCCCCACCCTCCCTGCCTTTTCAAACTTTATTTTATTAGGCTATCCTGAGATGTTTTTCTCTCTCTTTTGGCTGTCATTGAGACAGACTAGCAGTGTAAATCTGGCAAATGTTCAGGCTGCAGGGTAAACTTTTAAAGCTGAAGTTCTATAAATAACATAGGAATGTTCAATTTAATGAGAAATGACAACATAAAAAATGGTAGATAAATGACACATTTATTTTTACACAAGAATTAACTTACAGATCTCAGTTTTTCAGAGATCAAGGAAGTGTAATGCTTCACAGGCTTAAAAATGTAGATGCATAGAGATGAAGGGAACACTGATTTGACTGTTGTTAGCCATCTTGTGCCTTTTTTCATGCATCTTTCAATGCAATGCATTGGCCTCCGAGTTTGGCTGCTTATATGCTTTCCAAACACGCAGTGCGATTAGATAGCCAGAATAAGTGCCCTCAAAGATTTAAAATACTACTGTGATAGTAAGGGGCTCACCAAGTTCACAAATCTGAATTATTTTCACTCATTTTTCACTATGTGATAATATCCGCAGGTTGACTTGGAAATCCACCATGGCAGATGCTATGCACACAGACAGGATGAATTGCTTCCTCTTCCAGGGCATTTATGGTTGCAATTTGAAATTAATGCATGGTCTTTCTGGTCCTTATGAAGAAAAGTATCAGCTCAAACGAAACAGGCATTAAAATTTCAACAGCTATGAAAATATTCCTCCACAATATTTACTGTCATTGCTATATTATTTAAATATTTTGTTTATTACTTGATTGGCTTTTAAGGGCTTTACTTTTCCTCCTCAGGGTTAAGAAATACACACATTTTCTCCCAATGGTTTGGGCAAAAAGCATTATGTTCTGCTAGTCCATATGAATATTATATATCCGCACGTGGTTTTCTTTCCTTCACTTATATTTCCCTCTGTCCCTTGCGGCAGATAAATAAATTTGGATCGAAAGCTGGGAATGCATAATACCACTTTTGCTGACTAGAGAAAGACTTCCTTAAAAACAAACCAAACCAAACCGCCCCCCCCCCCCCCCCCCCAATATTTGTTCCTATTGCTGTACAGTGCAGTTCAGACAAGGTCACCCTGGGATTTCTCTCTCTGCAAAGTGACAGCAACAGGAATAAGGAAAACACCAGCAAAGAAGCAGTCCAGCTTTTCAGTTTTTAGATGACGTTCCTAGGCTGGCAGGATGGATCGTTCTCTGCTTTTCTGCAGCAGCACCAATCAAAAGCAAGTATATGAGGCATAAGCCTATATATGAAAAAGAAAAGGGCAATTTACGTATGCAATCATTAAAAAAAAGGTCAGCCAAATACTTATGAAAGCATCAGCTGAACTCAGTGTACTTAAAGATGCTATAATGGCTGCAGTTTACAGCATGCTATAATCCAGTTCCTAATCTATGAAATATTTAGTCTACTAATAATATCTCAAGGCCACAGTTATCTATTAATTAATCCACTTTAATATCTTGATTTGTGAGATAAGGAAAAAAACCCTATTGCTTGCTTGTGTCACGTGATACCAGAAGCTTAATTAAAGCTCTTTAAAAATAAAATCCATTGGATACCATAAAAGTGCCAGGTGTACAAGTCATTATCTCAGGAGAGAAAAAGACACATTTTACTGGTCATAAAAGCTAAATTTTTCTAATACCAGCACCAATAAACCTTTCAGTTAATCTGAAAATGCACAATACTTCTTAAAGGTAAGCACAATGAAGTAATATCTAGGACAATTTTTCTTCTAATGAACAAAAATGTAAAATTAACTGCAAGGGAGCTCCATATTGACTGAACATAAACAACTGGAGACTGCGGCTACTGCAGAAGTACATAACATTGGGGGACAGTCGGTTTAAATAACCACCAGTTTATCAGTTCTTCTAGAGCACTCTTATATACTTAACAAGTATTAAGGAAAAAATAGTGGTATCCCAGCCCTTTTAGTAAAAGGCAACTTGGGATACTCAGTGAAGAGTGATGGTAAGAACTCAAAGTCTGTTAGTATAGGTAATAAGTCTAAAGCAATTGTTACCTGCTACGGAAACACTCTATTGATTTGGCCACTTAAGTTTGATAAATGGGTGTCATACAGCAGAAACCATAAGAAGGGAGAAGCTCATAATCCTGGCACTGAATCTTAATTTATTGCAAGAATGTCAAAGTCAATATTTTTAAAAAATACTGATATTTCTGTTAATGCAGGCTGCTTTCAAATGACACCCTCTTCCCCTCAGCATGGCAAAATGTCAGAAGCATTAATATTTCATTATAAACTGCTTCTTCCATCAGCAAAGTTGCAGTATACACCACAGAATTGTCTGCAGTCCAGAACACAGAAATAATACTTGTTCTACTTCTCAATAAAGATAATTTTAGAATTTTTAACATCATCTGCTGGCCACAACAACATCCACATGCCATTAGTATTTCACATCTTCAGTTAAATTCTCTCTCTGTGATTTACTATATACAATTTACATGCCCAAAGCACTGCACCATAGAACTGATAATGAAAACGCTCTGCATGTAGTAGAAACTTGTTCCAAATGTTAATGGCCTATTGAAACACTATGCCTTATTATTCGTTTAAGTAGTTAATACCTGTAAGAACCATTTTAAAATTTATATACTCAAATCACTCTTGGATACAATTGCATGGTTTATGAATTGTTACAAATTCCGTGGAGAACTTCAAGGACAGCAGTTTGCTAAAACAGAATAAATAATAAATTCATAAACCTTTATGACAAAAGGAGATTTACTCCCCCAAAACACACTAGACAGTTTCTCGATTATCAGTAGACATGCTTGGGATAGAAATAATGGTAAAGGGCACTGAAACAGAACACTTGAATAAATTAGCTAAAGGTAGAGTCCTACATCTGCGTGAACTTCTGGTTCAGCTCTTAATTTAGCTACATCCCAAAACATCCACTACAGGTTTTGCATTCACATAATGGCCATGAATGAGGAATAGCTCACAATTAAATACGTGTCTCTAGTACCCTTTACCAGGAATCAGTACTAGAATCAACACTATTCAATGATTTTCACCAGCGATCTGAACAACATTTTCTGATAAAACTTCAGAACGCCACAAAGAGCAGTGAAAAGTGAAGTGGTAAGAGGACATTGCAGTCACACAGGGCGCAGTGACAGTGAGAGAGGAACCCGAAGCTCACAAAAACCTAATGGGAATTCGCAAGCACTCCCAGCACCTTGCGGTGCGGTGAGGACCACACAGCTCAGATCTCGGAGTGGCACGGTACACTGATGCTGCTGGCTCAGCAATGCTACTTTTAGATTGAGGCGGCTCCTGGGACTCCGGCTTGGGGCTGTCTTATGCATGCAGGCACAGCTGAAGAGTACCTGGATCTCTGGTGTAGAAATGACTGCAGAGCAATCTGGATTGTATCATAAACTGAGCCCTATCAGACAAAGTGTGTTTTACCACACTCAAAGGATTTAGGGTCACATCAGGCAGGCCAGGTCTTCAAAATGGGGGACTGTAAAGTCATGGTTCTGAAAAATTACACTGGATAAGCAATGCAGCACCAATATTCAGTGTTGTGCAGTGGCCAAAAGGACATACAGTCAATAGAGAAACAACTTCACTTACTACAGATGGTGTTGGAATACTATATACTGTTCTGGTGCTCATATTTTCAAAAGATAATGGAAAATTTGAAGAACATAAAGAAAAGAAACAGACATAGAATTCAAAGTCTGGAAGAAAATGCCTGATTGTGAAAGATAGAAACTGCTGAACACTGGACTCTAAAGAAAGCTTATTTAGCAAAACAAAGTGCAGTATGTATGTGAAAGCTGTAGCCAGATTAATTCAAACTGGAAATAAAACATGACTTTTTAGTAGTGAAAGGGATAATTCACTAGAATAAACTGCCAAGGGAATTGGCGGATATTTTTAATGTCTTCCAAGCATGACAAGATCTCTTTCTGGAGGACCAGCCTGAGATCAGTCCTGTGGTAAAGGCAAATGGTAGGAAGAAGGCTCTGTGCTAAACAGGAGGTTCACCTGGCTCTTCATCACCTCTGTTGGCAACCCTGTGAGTCTAAAAAAGTGAAGAGCTGGTAACAACAGCATAAGATTCTCCTGTATCCTTTTATTTAATAGTTATAGTTTAAGGTATTGATCCCATTTTTCTCTGGAGAGGAATGGATCAATAGAACAGGCTCACAAAAAGAAAATGAAGTTTGGCTCTAAAACTGGTAACTACGTCTTCCAGAAGTAACAAGCTTCTGTGTTCTGACTAAGAATACAGTCTATAATCCTTAAGTTTGATAAAACGGGAAGAGCTATGAAACATGGCTGATATTTTTAGGTAACTTGAGGCAAATTCAGGGGATTTTGAGACCTGTCATCGATGCAGTGAAACTACTGTAGACAGAATTTATTTACTAGATTAGGAAAATGAACATGACTTCACTCTGGTCATTGAGTCAGGGAATTATTTCAGTGGTGCATAGCATTGTGAACGTTGCCTAAGAACTGGTAAACAAGTACTCAAAATGAGAGAAAGGAAGAACAGGCAGATACAGCAGTGAGATATTTTTTCCAGTGATAGCCAGAGGTCAGTAATTACATGGAAAATCCAAAAGCAAAGTCACACAGGAGGTGAGAGAGGAAATGAAATATGATTAAGAGTCCTATTTAGCCACGCTGTGTGAAAGGCCTGTCTGCTTGCCACCTCAAATAAAGTTGTTGAGGATATCACACTACAGAAAGCTCTTTTTAGAAAAATATTCTTCTGATTCATATCTAATGACTAGCGTTCCATATGACTGTACTGAGCATATAGTCATTAGAAATTCAGTCACATTAACGAGTCTTGTAAACTCATCATCTCATGCGTGTCTTTTTGACCATCAATTTTACCACTGTTCTTCCATACAGATTAGCAGAACAGACATCACTGCACAGCAGTCTTTAGATGCAGAGTGCCATTTGGACCAAGCCAGTGGGGGGTACTGGGGCTGCCACCACTCTGTGACACTGTGTGCTAGCCACAGGAGGAGGTGGAGCTCAAAGCTGTGCCCAAACAATGGTTCCATTTCTTCCTACAAGGACTTAAAGCTCTGCACTGAGCTGCTGGAACAGTCATTTTAAATATACATATATATATATATACACAGTGAGATGAACCTCACCCTAAAGGTATGCACTCTGATTTGCATATCAGAAATGTTGATGTTCTCCTAAAAGCACTCTGTCTGTAACTGGAGGCAGCAGATTAACATGTCAAAATTTAGATGTGACTGTTTCATTGAAAGGGGGATGGATTTCCATAAACATGTCAGGACTTAAAAAATAAATTAAACTTTTCAAAAAGAAAAAAAAACTCAAGATTCTTATGAAATTTCTGTGGATTGTTTTCTTACTAGCATAACACTGAATAAATTCTTACATTAAAGTGCTTTAGTAAAGGAAAAATATGGACTGACTTCCACAGATTTTGGGCCAAGACTTTTGCCAAAATAGTACATCCATTTTTTCAACTGGTTTTTCTAACAGGCTGATCTAAAGCTCACTGAAGTTCATCAGATTCTTTGCTGTTGAGTACAACGAAGTTTGAATCCAGCCTATGGAGGAATCACTCCACAAGCTCAGATGCACGTCTGAGAGGAGAGACTGTAGTTTCACTTTCAAACTACAGAAAGAGTCAACTTCTGTCCATTGAAAGTACTTGGGAAAGAGAAGCAGAACCATTAGACTAGAAGAGTGGTTGAAGCCCAAAAAGCCTGGCACTCCTCACTGCCTAAGTAACTCCTAAAACATTTCTATAAAAAATGCGGAAAGAATACTGGAATTGCTGATCCTTTGCTTCATGTTGAGTCCAGCATTCACCAGTGATAGCCAAAATACAGCACCTATCTTCATCAGGGTCAGCTACAGTCAGTCATGCACCCTTGGCCACAATAATTTTCTGAGTGACAAAGGACGAGCAGGAAGTTGCATTATTTTTAGGTAACTGGACTTTCAGGCTCTCACCTGGGTGAAACACTTCCACAGAAGAACTGAGAAGGAATTTGCGTAAGCAATCATTGACATCAGGACCCCATTGGGATAACCAGATTTAAGAATATACAACCCTGCCACGCACACTACTACCACCCTGGCGTAAAATACATGACATTAATATTCACAAAAGTTGATTCATGAGATTCCTCTAAACATTTTTCTTTTTCAGCCGTGGAAAATGGAAGGTCAATGAAGACAGATAATATCTTTTATTAGATCAACTGATGTATCTGAAGAGAAAAGACAAATTTCCAGTCACTTAGCACCTTTTAAAGTTCTGAATTAGAAGTAGCCATCTTCGAAATGAAATTCAAAGTAGGGACAACTGTTCTAACTAGATATATTGATCAGTCAGAACATCCAAATGAAAGGGATACAATATTTGGGGAGTAGATGGAGTATCAGGAGGAAGACCACTGATAAGGTGCTTATCTATATAAGAAGCAAAGAGACAGGTAAATTATCAGGCATATTTTTCATTCTTTACTGTTTGAAGGTTCTCTATTTGGATGAATGGCCAAGACCCTGAGTAAGAGATATTAAGACTGCTTTTTAGTAACATGCCTTCTTGATGTCTATACATCAACAAAGAATGACTTCAAAGATTAGTAGTTTGTAACAGCCTGGAGATCCACGCAGCATAATGAACACGAGCAACAAATCTGAACTTGAACCTGCTACAGCTGCAGTGCTCCATATATTGCTAAGCAATATACAGTTAATTTCATTTTAGCTTTTTTTTTTTTTTTCAGTCTTAGAAATCGAATGTAGTAAGAATCTTTGGACATTGCGAAACTGTGCCTCACTTTCCTGGATGACTTCTCTGGGGCACAATGTTACTGGAGAAATGTCTCTTCGTGTGTTTCAGGATGAGAAGTCAATGTTTGTACCTTAAAGGACGTTCACAATTTAGCTCCTGCACCCAGGCACTAAAAGAACACTCATTTCATCGTGAAATGTATCACTGCAACACAGAGCAATAGGAAAGCTGTGCCTTTTTTAGGTAAGAATCAATATTAAGCTAAGATAGGCCCTTCTTTAATGTTCTTACTACCAGCAGGAGTAACAGACAATGTAAGAACAGCAATTTAAATCCTGAAAGTTATGGAACTAAATCCTGAATTATCCTAATCCTACATTATCCTCAACAGTTTAGGATTTGATTATTCCTTTTAATTATCTTTCTCAATTTTTTCAACATTCTTAATCAGAACACAAAACATTGTTTAATTGTCATTTAGATGATTTTGACAGATAACACTCTACCTTTTCTGTCGAACATACTCTGGTACCTGGTGTAACTGATGAACTCCATGATATTTAAAGCATAGCTTTTAAAAATTTATTGGATGATTTTTTAATTCACATGTTTTGCCTAGTATTTTTCTCTTTCTGCAGTACAAAGTAGATCATGTCCTCAGAGGAATTCCTTTACTTCCATTCCATAATACGTCAGCAGTAGCTTTTAAAAATTATTTTTGTATGACTGCAGCTTGTCTTTTTTTAAACATATGATTTTCACTGTCAAATGGGAAAAGTGACTGAAATAGCATAGACTTACTCTCATAGTTGTTATGCTATTTCTTCATGCTTGGAGGTATTGTAATGTTCAAGGGAGCAATTAAAATTGTTCCGCTGTGTAGTAATAAAAAATATGATTCTCAAGTCAAGTGCCAGCCAAGAAGGTTTCATAAACTAAAAGAACACTGAATTTCTGTATGTTATAATATGCTATGTAGGTATTTACTCCGAAAATAATAAACTTCATTATAGTTCCAATTAAAAAAAAAAAGTGAGAAAAGAATTTAAACAGTGTCCATAGTATTACACGAGTGCAATGCACCACTTAGAAGGCAAAACATTTGAGCAGTAAGATTAAAAATCTATAAATGTAAATAATGTTGTTCTATAACTGACAAACATTTTCTTTCAGGAATGTTTTAATTTTATATCACATGCCATAAAATATATTTCAGTGGCTTCACCAAACTCTTCAACATTGCATTTTTCTACTTAGAGAGACAAATTTAATCCTATTTCTTCTTCTATTATATATTAATGTTTACAAAAATATTGTACCCCTGAGAGTTATATTTCTAGGATTCAATTTCAGTACTTGAAACAGCATTGATTCACAAGCTTTTATAGAAATAATACGTGAAAGCACTTTGATGAAACATAACCGCTTTAAGATTTCCCTTCAGTCCCTTCATGACACACTTAACAGTATTTCTCACACTTTGAAGGAGATCTGGTCTCTTAAGGAAAATACAGACAAAACCTGTAAAAATAAAGAATTTTGACAGGTATCAAACCTAAAGGAAAGTGAGGTAAGATTAGCACATGGCAAATCATACCTCTTTACTATGTACAAATTCTTTTGCAAGAAAAACAGTTAAGAAGTTAATACAACTTATAACACCACCCCTTCCCCCCCACCTTTTAATTATTCCCAAGCTCTCCATTTTATACAACTCCTGAGCTACCCGCTCTCCAGCTCGGCATTACACACACACACCTGAGACCAGGTATTCCAAATAACTACTCTGGGCAGAGCAGGCAGGACTGCAGAAGAGCTTTATTCCAAACCATGCAACATGCACACATTAAAACCAAAAGTTTCTCTGGCATGCAATTTCAACAGGATGAAAGATGTCCATGGACACAGATAACAGGGGAGCTAAGGATGCGTCAAAAGCTCCAGTGCCATTAGCTGGTGTAGTGTGTCTAGTGGTGGTGGTGGTGTGGTCTAGTTGCATCATATTTCTTCAGCAAGGCTCTTTCTGTCTCCTGTTTTATATATATGTTGCAACCATCTGCAAGTTATAGTTTCTTACCCATAAAACCAGGAATGGCTTTTTCTACATGTGTTCTTTTGGTTATCCCTTTTATATATATATATATATGTATAGATTTATTATAGACTTACTAAGGACATTGCTAGTGTAAGTCAGACTCGACATAAGATCTAGACAGGCTACTCTGGAACCGCAGAGCCAAATAACTCATGTTACATTTTGCAATGAAGACATGAACCAGCACTGTTCAGAGTTACCTCGTTCAAATAAGTGCTCCACCATTCTAGTTTTGTAAATTTTATAAAAGCAATTCTGCTCTTATATGTAACTGTGTCTCAGAACGAGCAGACTGGGCACAGAGCACACTCACGGGGATTGTGGATCATCTGACTTACAGCAGATATCCCTTCAGCAAGGTACTCGGAACATATGCTTGTAGATAAGCAAGTCCTCAACCATGGGTTGAACAACTACAGACTTACTATATACATCAGGCTCAAGACTCCCCCTGCTTGAGGGTGGCAGAGAGATCCAAATTTCAGACACCTCCACAGAACACCAATACTCATACTGCTCTCTCCCTCTTTGGCAATGGAGGAAAAAGGGGACTGGCTTGAGGAATTCAACCAGTTGCTCTGCTCTGTTATCTTTAAAATTGCGGAGCAAGAATCCCTTGCAGTGAGTGTGAGGATGGGCACCGAAATGTGCACAGGGATGGAGAAGTATTACACAGTAAAGAAAAAACTTGAGGAGATTTTCTTTCTAGTATTTTAGTATTATTATATTTGAAATAATGGCACATAAATGAGAGTTTTGGAGAAATATCTTTCCATACAAATAAAAGGTTATATCATGAAGAGATTAACTTCTTAAAAATTTGGAAAGTAAAGATGAGGGTATCAACAGAAGGGTCTACAGACAGCTACAGTATAGCCACACCAAGTGTGTATACACGCTACTACTACAGAGTCAGCACACTGTGTTGTGGTTTGGCAGAGAGCTCAGAATTCCTGAACCCTGGCCAGGGGATCAAAAGGTGAAGATCTGAACATCTGGCTGATGGTGGGAGAGAAGATAGTTTAAGTTTCCATTCTCTTCAAGCAGGCTAATATGTCAAGCTGCATTTTCAGCACAGTAATTGATCTCTTGATTAAAACGAAGTGTTCCAGATTTTGCGGGGGGGGAGGAGGAGGAGGGGGAAGCAAACCCCCATATATAAAAAAGTGAATATTTTTAAGAGGTTTGGAATTCTTAAAGCATACAAGTCTTTTGTGTCTAACCAAGTTCAATTTGAAAATTAAAATGAACCTTCCTATGGATGTGACTGTATAATTTTTTTATTAAAACATTTGAGGTAAATTTAACAGGTATCCTTTGCTTCAAAAACATTGAAGACATGAACAAGAATAGCAAGTGGTATTTTTGCATACTAAAGTAGTTTTGTTTAGTGTTCGTAAACGGCATAAAGAAACTCAAACTGAATGTACATTAGGGCAATTTCACACCATCTTTTTATCAATTTTACAGTGGGTCAATTTAACAGTGGGTGAGCAAGTAACACCTACAATGAAAAAATCCAATGTAATGAAATAACCATAGTCTTTCATCTTTCCCTTTATAATATGCTTGTGTGCATACACAGAAAGTGTTACTCTGTGATTTGAGTAATGACTGCAAGACAGAGGTGTCAAAATAGTCCCTGCCTAAAACCAAATAATATCTAATTTTCCTTCAAACAAAACAAACAAGAGTTGCATGAAATAAAGTATCCTATGCTGTGTATGACAGCTAAAACGCAATGGGAAAAACCAAGCATTTAAAAATCTTTAGAGATATCTTAAGAATTAAGAATAGAATCAAGTTGGCAGACAAATAAAATTCAAGTGCTAGCGTAATCACTAAAAGCACAGCTGGAACAGCAAGGACAACAAAGATCTGGGTCTGTGCCATTCTCCATAAAGTAATGCTTTCCTTGCTTTTTTAGCCAAGGACCCCATGCTTTTTAAGTGATGCCTTACCATTATGCAGAGGGCAACCAAAGCAATACAAGATCCTCTGACTTCTCTAGGGTCAGGCAACCAGCCCGTTCAAGAAACAAAAAAATCCATCCCATATCTCTTCTTGCCTACCCTGGTGCTCTCAGGCTGTGTGCTACTTCACCCCACCTTTCAACACACATTTCGGTTTGCTTAAACTCATCCATCAGGGCAGCTAGCATGAACCCTTCTGAGCTTCATGGCCACAAACACCCTTAAGCAATTAAAGACAGTGTAAGTAACACAGAAAAGTGAAAACAACAAAATAAATCCTAAATAATGGGCTAGATTAGGTTCTGCTGATGGAATTTTGAGCCTTGTTGGACTCTTTCCTCACTGGCTGTTTCAGAGTAGATGGAGCTCTACCAAAGTCTGCATTAATATCCCACACTTACCAAAGCCAAGGAAACACAGCGATGAGAAGAAAATTACATCTTTTTAAGACTGCAGTATTCAAATGGCATAGCAAATGCACAGGGGTTGGCTCAGCGCTTCTCAAGCTTACTCAGGCTGGCAGAAAGGAGAGGTTCAAACTGGGGATCAAAGGGTTGACTTTATCTGAGGTGTGACAAAATGCAGAGAAGGGTGCACCTGCTGAAAGAAATTGTTTTGTTTTGTGTGTGCTGTTTTGGTTTTGGTTTTGTTTTTTTTAAAGAAAGTGACGCTCTCATTCAAAGAGAGCTTTTCTTAACAAAAGCATTTTTTATTAGGGATAACTGTGATAAGCGGGCTTTCCACTTTCTAGATGTAACTAAGATCTCTGGGTTTGATTTATTCGGCTCCTTTACTCTAACCTTCAAAGGAGTCCTGCTGTCTTTTTTGCACAGTCTGAATACAAGAAATGGAAAGCTTCACAAATAAGAATAAACTGTCATCAGATGAAACTCGAAATCTGGAACTCAAATTCCTCGGACTGTAAATGGCACCAAAACTTGGCCTCTCCTATCCTTGGAGACTCGTTTGAGTAGCTACAAATCACAGGAAAAATCTTTCAAGATGAAATATGAAATATGATAACAGAAAATAATTGCTTAACACATGATTAAAAGTAGGACCTTGAGCAGTAATGCTGTGTTACATTTACTACCTGAATAAACGCTTGGCTTTGAGGAAAAGGGATTCTCTCACAAGACATATCTATAATTACAGCTCCTTTGAAATGAATGTTGTACAAGTCCTTAGAAAACATTACACAGAACTAAACAACTTCTGCAGCTAATATACAGCAGAGCTTGAAAGTCCCCTGGTAGATGTTGCATCAAAACACCAAGTTTGTCTCTTTATGAAATCCTTTTAAAATTCTGTACCTCTCTGGGAATGATCCTCTCTTTCTTTTGTTCTTTTTATTGGCATAAATACTATTAGAGAGAGGAAAAGGTGGGTGGATACCTTCGGAGTATGTGAACACTAACTATCCATAACTTTGGTAAAACTTTTGTAATAAACAACTGTAGCTATGTGAAAAAATTTGCATCGCTTTATGCTTCCTGTGCAAACACATCTTAGTAACTCCTCTTTTACTACAAACTGTTATGCTTTTGTTATTTTTAGTTAACTCTGAGCAGGATGCCCTCGGGAGCTACAAATTTCAGATACAATAGTAGCTCCAGTTTTGCATCTGTCTCCTTACATGTACAATGCCTTGCACTGACCACCAAACAAAAGCTATATACGGAGATTTCTCACACGCTTCAACAGAGCAGGGTGACCTCTGCATGGCAGTTAACATAATTCCATCTTTATCGTAGGCTCTGCTTGGGTGTTTCTTTGTTTAGTACCCTCTGGCTGACTGGAAGATGCACTCCCTCACATAATCCTCATCCACCTTTGAGAAGTCCACCACCTTCTCTGACCTTTCCCACCGAGTACGTACTTATTGCTTCAACAGACGGCTGCACAGTCATTGACTCTTGGCAAATGTGGCAAGAATTTGTTTCTAAGTTATATAATGATCTAAAAATGTATCTTAGTGGTTGCTTCAAGTACACTGGCATTTCACAAAATAAATTGTGTGGGATACGCTGTGGGGAGTCTGGAAGAAATGAGCAGTAGTGCCTGAGAAATGCAGAAAATGCTCAACTTCACTCCCGATTTCTCTACCTCCTCCCCCTGAGCGGTGCAGGGGGACGAGGAATGGTGTTGTGGTCAGCTCATCACACGTTGTCTCTGCCTCTCCTTCCTTCTCACCCTCTTCCCCTGCTCCAGCGTGGGGTCCCTCCCACGGGAGACAGTCCTCCACGAACTGTTCCAACTTAAGTCCTTCCCATGGGCTGCAGTTCTTCACAAACTGCTCCAGTGTGGGTCCCTTCCATGGGCTGCAGTCCTTCAGGAACAGGCTGCTCCAGTGTGGGTCCCCCGCAGGGTCACAAGTCCTGTCAGCAAACCTGCTTTGGTGTGGGCTCCTCTCTCCACGGGGCCACAGGTCCTGCCAGGTGCCTGCTCCAGCAACGGCTTCCCATGGGGTCAACAGACTCCTTCGGGCATCCCCCTGCTCCAGCATGGCATCCTCCATGGGCTGCAGGTGTAGATCTGCTCCACCATGTACTTTATTGGCTGCAGGTGCACAGCCTGCCTCGCCATGGTCTGCTCCACGGGCTGCAAGGGAATGTCTGCTCCGTTGCCTGAGCACCTCCTCCCCCTCCTTCTTCACTGACCCTGGTGTCTGCAGGATCATTTCTCTCACATACTCTCACTCCTCTCCTCTGCAAGTGCTGTTGTCCAGCAACTTTTTCCACTTCTTAAATACATTATCACAGAGGTGCTACCACCCTCGCTGATGGGCTTGGTCTTGACCAGCAGCGGGTCCGTCTTGGAGCCGTCTGGCACTGGCTCTATTGGGCACAGGGGAAGCTTCCAGCAGCTTCTCACAGCAGTCATCCCTGTGGCCCCCCCCGCTACCAAAACCTTGCCACGCAAACCCAATACACTAGTGTAAATGATTTTTAACAAGGTCAGAAACACGAGACTATCTGCTCCCAGAGCTGTCTTCCTGAAGTACAAAGAATGGAAATGTGAGTAAAAACCATTACTTTTGTGGGATTTGGAAAAAAAAATTTATAATAAACAAATCAACAAAGATCAATGATTCAAAAATCACTTTGTAGTGTGAGTGAATATATATAAGTAGCTGGGTCAAAAAAATCTTCCAGAAGTTAAGTTCTTTTTAGGTGACATATTTTTAGCCTTTAAAAAGAAGTTGACATAACAACATAGAAAGTAGCTGTTATTTAAAGTACTAGTACTAATACTGATACTGTTAGGTTACATCTTTTAATGTGTATTGCATTCATGCCTAATACCTCTGTAAGGAGATGCGACTGGTTGCCAACAGTAAAAGTTCAAAAATCACAAATGAGTTGAAAAGATTATTTTTTAAAAAAAGGAATCGCATTTCTTATCTTTGGACTGTACTTTTTCAGAACTTTTCTCGAAACATGTCTGTTTGATGCAGGGCTTCAACTAGACCCAGACAAGACGGCAAACCCACTGAATCAGACACTATAAACATACCTAAAGTCCTTGTCCTTGCCGTGAGTAATACATAGGTTGACAGCAATGTAACAATGATCTTGTGAAGTCAGAAACGAACAGGGATTAGGCTCACCTCGTATACAGGCTGTGAAAGGCTGGTCTGGGCAAGAGTCGGACTGATGCCCCAAAGCTCAAATGCTGAGTAGGTCATTAGCAGTGTTTTAACGTACCCAGCCTATTGCAAACACTACCTGAGAGGAGAGCTGGTGCTTTCTGAAAAGGTACTGTGGTCCAACGCACCCCAACGCTTCTGCCACTTCGGCAGGATCTGCCGCTTTTCCTGCGCTTAGACACAATCTCCCACATGCTGCTTTCAACCTGGCATGCACTCATAAAAAACCATTCCCATTAGTCAAATGCAGATAACAAAAATGCAGAAGTAAAGCACATACTAAATATTAAATACAAAGCCATTTCAAATAAAATATTCCCAAATCCTATGATTGTTCAAGCTCCTTACAGAAACTACACACTCTCTGCACTTTCTTTTCCACACTTCACCTGGACCATCAATAGTATTTCAGTCAGAAAGTTCCTATCCGAAACACATGCCTCCTCCTCTACAGATCTGGAGAAAAATCAAGCCTTGGATGCACCTTCAGAGAGAGCATTTCATCCCCTGCAGCCCCTGTTTCTGTAGTCTCCTGATCTATGCTGGCGCAACTGCTTGATACAGCTATATGATGAACTGATATAGTTATAAAACAATAAGCAATAATAATAGCAATGACAACATTAAAGGCGAATTTAGGAGACAGAGGCTGGAGCTGCTGTTGAAGAAAGACCTGGGTAAGTACGATCGTAGTGGGAGAACACCTGCAACGGTTACTTGTGCACCAGCCAACACAGACAAACCACACGCTCCAGGTATACACAGGTATTTGCAAGACGGCAGCAAATGAAGGTACCTAATGTATTGGCTTGTAAACGTGACGATTCTGAGTTTAACCCCATTACTAGCTCCCACTACATTGATTTATTACACACATTTGCCTAACAGAGGATCCTAGCACTTTCTTTCAGAGGGCACAGTTGGAGACCAATGAAAATGCCCACGAAGCAGGACCAAACATTACTATTTCATTCTAATTTCATTCCAAGCTGGAGAGTTATAATTTGATTGATTTTGGGTTAAAGTCAAAATCAGAAGGATCTCTGACCTCTGAAATACTACATGTGCAATTTTTGCTAAATCAGGACTGAAATTACCATGAATTGCATACACATATGTTGCGCGACAGATCTGATTTACAACTGATATGTTATTTAAAAAACATGCAGTATAAAATACGGTTAAGTATTTCAGTAAGGCTTAAATAACAACCACAAAGCACTAGAAAAATGCTGTAAAATACCCATAAGGGCTTGGTTCAAAGAACAGAAAACAAGAAATTAGGGTGTTGAGGCTTGGAATTATCAGAAAATCCCTTAAAAATACACGAATTTCAGGAAATTAAAAAATGGTTCCAGGCTATACTTTGAATTTGGGGGCATCTATCACTATGAAGCAGGTCATTAACAATATTTAAAATCAATCTTCACGTGAACGCATTGATGTTTTTAGTTGCACGCTATAGAAACAAAAACAACCAAGGGCGAATTTCATGTTTTAATTTATGAAATGGCAACTGCAAATCCTGCTTTGCTTATTCATCTGACCTTGCTACGCTCATGTTGTCTCTCTGCAAAACTGCTGAATACTAATTTTAAAGCACGTCGTCCTTCAAGCGCTGTTTTAAAGCACCCCCTACCACACAAACAGATGAAGCAACCTGCCAACAAGCTGCAGCCTGTGTAATACACACAATGTGGTTAACAAACAGCGTTCTGTAAAACCACAAAGGTCAACTAAGTCTCTGATTAAGTCAAGCGAAATCAGTATTGTTACACTAGGATTACGGTTATGTCTGAGCTATTAAGTTTTAGGCTTCTCTATCCATTTAAACAAGGATGTCTTCAAAAATTTCTTACCTTCTCCGTGAAAATATGAGACAAAACTAAGCCTGACCTTGGAGAATATTTGTAGAAGGGGAACAAAGCAGCAATTAACCCATAAGGATTGCACTTCCATTTTCTACCCTCCCACTGCTGACTTTGTCATTCCTTTAATAACCGAAAGATTTTCAAAATTTCTAGTCCATTAACCAACAGCTTGTGGACACCAAGGCACATTAAAATCAGGTTTTGTTGAGGAAGGAAAAAATAGAAAATGCTGCACATAACTGCACAGACAGGAAGATGGTATCAGTGCAACTCATAATCTGAATCTTTTAAAAGTATTTAAGGATGCTTCTATAGATTTGCAGCACTCAGGCTTTGGAGTCCTGCTACCAGGAGGCAGCAGTCCTACCTGGACTACTTTCTGGAGAATTTATACTTTTTTTACCATGAAGAGATAAAACATATTATTTAAAATATTTGAAAAAATATTAGAGAATCACTCTTAATATCTGATGCCTTAAAGCTAATAAATACAGATGTACTGACTTCTATAATTTAAATGTTACTTTAATACTTCACTGATTCTGATATGTGATGTATCTATAGATACTAAATTTTACTAACAAATCCACTAGAAGAAGTAATTTGTAAAAATGCTGTCCATGGCTTTGTTTTATATATTTCATTGAGCTTTCTACACTGTAAATTACATTCTTAAGGGACAATGCTTTACGATTCATCAGATTAATGCTCTGCCAATTTAATGTATTCACTAGGAGTAGTAGGTTTCATAACAATCAACTAGCTCTCTGAATCCTCTTCTGGATGTTAAAAAGACATTATTTCTATTCCTAAGATCTTTGCTATTACTCTCTCCAGACATAGCCTTGCTTATAATATTAGCTAGCAGTAGATTAACATAATGTGCTAAACGGCTAATAAATTCTTTTATATGTTTTGTATTTATTATTTGAGATTTTCTACTTTCTCGCTTTATCAACACAGCCCTGTGACAAAGATGTCGACAGTGATTCTATGAATTGGCATAAGTTTCTGACGAAACATTAACTGAGATCTGCATTCAGGTTCTAATCTGACTCCACAGAATATTCTTCTTGAGCTCCCTGTATGGAAATGAGAATGAGGAAATAGATATTCCTCTGAGGTTATAAAGTTTCTGGTGTCTGATTGAGGAGAGAGTAGGAGAACAAGAACTGTTCTTCTTTCCTCCAAGTCAATTCACACACAAAATAAAAATCAAAGAGATGCCCAAGCTCCATTTCATGCTCCAGTCAAGGTGTGATTATTTACACAAATCCAAGCAGCACCCCGGGGATATGGCAAGAGTACATCTCCCTGGAATATGCCGCAGCACAGGAGTTCCCCAGACATCACCACAGGAAAAGGAAAATGTACATGAAAGTCTACTCAGGAAACTGCGTGATGATGCATTTCTCCCTCTTAAGGGATGGAAATAACACTAATTCTCCTTCTTCCTCTTTTACAAATATACTCCTTCATTTTTTTGTTTTCCTTACAATTTCATGAGGGAAATTTTGCAAAGATTTGATTTTTTAAAAGAAAAAATGAAAGGAAATCAAAAGAAAACGGAAAGAATCTGAAAAATTTCATTTCAGGTTTCTCCCTGCCTGCCTTCCCAAACTCTCTTCTCCCACTCATATTTTGGTTCAGGTGTGAAATTACAGACTCCCAACAAGACTTCCCACTGTAGTAATTTTTGCGTAAAACATTTTTGAGTGGTTGCATTCCATGCATGTCAGAGTAGCCCACAAATACTATAAGCCTCATCCAAAGACTCCTGGCCTTAGAGTTCAAGTCTAGAACTTCATTTTTCATTTAAATGACCAGATAAGTTTTTGGCCTTCATTTACAAGGAAGCTGCATTTCATGCATTTACATTTATACAAATCTACAAAAAGCCCAAGACAACAGCTTTCTAGATGTTAATTCCAAAGCCCCATGCTTTAGGGAATCGCACTAGAGCACAAGCAGGGGGCTGTACACGTGCCAGGAGATTAAGTACAAAAACCCCTACTACCTACAACTGGAGATAAATTTCAACTATTAAGTTAGCATTTAGAAGGTTTCTTTGCATATGTATCTGCTTAAGGAAATCTGCTTTTTTCAAGGACAGCAGACTATTGCTCTATCAGACACAAAGACATCCCTTGCCACTGCCCCCACCTTCGATATCAAGTCTCACAGCAGCTCTTGCACGATTAACAGAGCCGTGAAGCAATGCCTGGTCTTAAGAACTGCCTTAATTAACCCTGATTCCCCTCAGTGCTTCTTTTGCCTTTGCGATCCAAAGATCTGAGGAAGTACTTCCAATCCCCTTTCACACCTTCAGAAGTCTCTTTAAAAGGTGGCAGCTGGTAGTGTCACTCTCCTCAAATTAATCTAAGTAGCTTCATGGGGATATCCATTGCTCGGTCTTGTGATGCCAGTGGTCTCATTACTGCAGGACTGAAATTCCCACAGCACAGTGCAACTTTAGGAGGAACCACTTTCAACCTCTGCAGCATCTCCCTCTGTCGCAAGGACACAAAGCTACACGAGACGGAGAGAATCGCCTTTCCCCTCCCCAAACTCTGCAATAGTTTCTCTCACAGGGAAAAGCTCACAGACCTCTTCCCCCTCTCTTTATCAAGGCAGAAGAGAGCAGGATACATTTGTTGCTCCTTGCACACAGCTGAATGGAGAAAAAGCATCAGCTGGATCCACACAGCTCAAACCCACCACTGACAGCAAGAACGCTGCTGTTTTTCTCAACGTGAGACAACCACAACCTGGCAGATTAATATTCAGGCAATACTTAACCAGTGAAGCTACAGACCAAGGGGCACTTATCTAACTACTTCTCCTCTGAATGAATAAATATCAGAGGACACACATCCCCACAACAGACAGATTTTTCCCATGAAAAGATTCATGTTACTCGTTTAGTCACGCATTTCTTCAACTTGTTAAATTCTATGAGGCACTTACAGAGATGCATACAAATATGCCATTTATATATCAACAAAGGACTAAAGCAATTACAGAGTGTTTTTAAATGTTATAGCACATGCTGTATTATGCAAGTAAGGAACAATATATCAATCTCCGTGTTCTCCTAGCTGAATATAAATATAGTATCTGTATAATCCAACCATTCACATCTCAGACAAATATTGTAATTACTTACTTTGTCAATTTTGCTCTGCAATATCTTACAGCAGAATGGTATCACATACAACGAATGGTACTGTATAGGCATTTATAAACACCAGCCTTGGAATATGTACATAGACCATGGTTTGGGGAACCATTCTTAACATAAATTGCAGGACATGTATGGGAAGATCACCTGCCAGATTATCCCAGGGGGAAAGGAGCTGGAGTACTGCAGATCATTAGACATGACATACCCATCACCATTATGGCTGTGAAGAAAATGAGGGAAGAGGACCTGTCACAGGAGATGCTACAAGAAGAACTGAGTAATACAGTATCATATCTAGGCAAAAGTAAGCAAAAAAGAACCACCCAGTGTTCAAAGAATCCTAATTAACTTGAAAAATCAAGTGTTTGAAAGTTCAGGAATGTCAGATTTACAGTTGTCTGTGTACTTGTATTTTCTGCTCATTGCGCAGTCGTCTTCAGTACTACATAAAGATAACCTATCTGTCTTGCCACTTATTTACACAAACACACAGAAGAATTATCTCAAGCACTTCTTTGTTAACATTTTCAGTGTATGGTTATCGGTTGGACTGAATTTATTCAGCGTTTACTACTAATTGACATGAATGTCTCATATTCACCAACTTAATCTAAGGACTTTCAGAGATAAGGATAGGAAAGAAACAAATGTAAAAAATACATGCACAATCTCAGAAGCATTTCTCACTTTCTGTTTTCTCTCTCAAATGGATTGGAACTGGAGTAAGGATTTACTTAAGACACTCACTGTTCTGCTCAGCTGAATCACTTCACCTCACTCTCAAACCTAATTAGCAATATGTTAGCGAGTGGAGAGAACAGATAACTGGCATCTAATCTGCCAAATGCTGCATCCACAGAGGCCCATTTATCTAACCTGCGTGGTGTTTGGTGAAAATCTGGACAGATTGCTACACCCTTAGAGAAGACCGCCTCTGTATCCAACGTGACCTTGCAATTTCTGAAACAACAGGTTTAAGTTTCAAGTACTGAATATTTGGGTATAAAATACTGAGCTCAGAGGCAACATGAAAAATTGATTCACTGTGATGCATAATATATTAAAAAAAAAATCTCATTGGTCATTTAGGAGTCATTACTATCATTACCTCATGAAGACGATTAATCTCTTCCAGAAATACTGGCTTTATAGTTTGGGACCTATTTTATTTCATATTTTAGTTAATGACTTTGGGATGAAAATAACACTAATGCAGTTTGTTGAGGATGCAAACTCAGGAGGTGGAGCCTTCCTAGAGGAGGAGGATTTGAATGTCCTGTGGGCAGAAATGCATGATCTTGAAGACCCCAGAAACGGAACTGGGTTGAATATAATAGTCCAAACGGCACAT
The DNA here is from genome assembly GCF_030867145.1 of Opisthocomus hoazin. NCBI lineage: Eukaryota > Metazoa > Chordata > Aves > Opisthocomiformes > Opisthocomidae > Opisthocomus > Opisthocomus hoazin. Next base: position 51,941,541 of record NC_134417.1, read on the forward strand.
GGGACTAATAAGAAGAATTTCTGATATATACTGGGAGCTCATTAGTTGGAAATAGCAGCCTATCTTAGTCAGTCACAAGATGACTATGAGCCACTTAATTGAATCTGACCATGAAAAGGGCAAGGCAAGGTACTTTTGTAAAGGTGGGGGAGTATTAATACCATTGTATAGCCTCTACCAAGACCTCATCTGAAATATTCTGTGTAACTCCATTTATACATGTTAAAAAAAAAAAAAGACGAATACAAATTTGAACAGGTGCTGAACAGGACTATCATAGAGATTAAACATAAACCTGTCTGATGGGAGGAGACTAAAGGGACTGGCGTTTTTTACGCTGAAATATGAAGCCAGGGAAGAAAGACGATTGCTTGCAGCAAATGCATTGGGAGCAAAAGATTTGTTAAATCAATGAGGGAATGTTGGTGTTAGAACAAATGGGTAGAAACTGGTCATGAATAAATTAAGGATGGAAACTTGAAGAAGGTTTGCAATTATCACTACAGGAGTGTGATCTTACAGCAACCTTCCAAAAGGAGAAATTGGGGAAGGAAAATCTAATAGGTAGAACCTAATCTGTCTAAGCAAAAGACTGCATAATGTTGCATGCCACAGCAGAGGACTGGATTTGGTGACCTCTAAAGTCCCTTAAAATCCAGTCTTTGTATTGGCTTAACTGAAAGCCCTCATGTCTCTAAAAGAGCTTTTTTTCGGATACAAGCAACACTGCCACCATAGCCCACACAGTGATTAAATTTATTTTAAACAGCCTTTTCCATTCTGAACTATATTTATACTTGAAAATAGCCATTTGTAAAACCTTAATCAGACACATTTGATCAGTCGTACTTTCAGCACCCACAGCAGAATTATGGTCAGGCAGTTCAAGATCAGATTTGGTGTCACAAGCCATCTACATCTAAAGTGTACAAGTTGGAAGTGCTCTGCATCTAGTGGGCACATTTGGCTTTTAAATCTGATAAATTGTTTGAAGCAGCCAGCCCACCTCAGGAAAAATGAAGACTATAAAAGAGAAGTCATCTTAACCTGCAAAAGGGAGGATGCTAATAGCTAGGACAATGACCTCTGGGTATTCATTCTCTATTGAATTGTTTACTAAATAAAGCCTCTAAACCAAAAGTGAGAGAAAAAAGACACTCTCCCAGCATGATATATAATAAACAATAATTCCATAGTAAATCATTATCATCAATCTCCTCTTGCTTAAGCAACTACAGCAGGTGCGCTTACAGGCTCTCATAATCCAAGCTAAACAACCTATATATATCTAAAATTTTCAGTACTATTCCTTTTTGTCTCACTAACACAGCTTTTGTAATTTTATATGTTTCTGCTATATAAAGTTTTTCCAGATAACGTATGATATCTCAAGACAAAAATAGTTTCACACAATTGTTAAATGGAGTCATTTGCTTGGTTATGAGTTATAATATGGGAGGGAGAAAGAAGCCTCATGACCTCCTGTAAATGTTAAGAGTTCTAAATGAGCATTTCCATAATGTTGACTGAACCTTCTAAGTATTTAAAGATGTGAACAGTTAATATCGCAACATTTAAAAGGCATCAGTTAGTCAATGTTCAGAGACCATTAGAGAAGTGCCTCTTCATGTAGAAGCAAATTCATGGCAGCCTAAGTAATTTCTCAAGACACATGGCTTTATTAAAGACTTGTTCGAACTGCTGTGCTGTCTGTACAACACTTACATAAACACAACGGGAAAAGATAAGCACTCAATAATTTAGTTCAACAACAATATAATTCCTTGTAAAATAGCTTGTTAGAAACGCTCTGATTTTAACTCTACAGAAAGAGCTTGCCATCCCATTATTAAGGCCTGCCAGAATAAAGTAAATAATGACACAAAAGCTAGAGTTCTTAATATTAATCCAAATGTAAATTTTCAGCAAAATTCTTCTCTACTCAAAGAGTAATTCCTCTTTGTTAGAAGAAGACACAGCATTTTTGTACAGCATAGAACACTTTGATTCCTGTTCCAAGTGTAAAGCTATTTAGTCAAAGTCAGTCAGTACTTCCAAAATGCAAAGTCATGTCACACAGCTTCAGAATACACTTTGAAGGCACATTTGGAGCTCTACCTAAAACAGAACTGCATATACACAGCCTGTGACTCTTTTATTGGGAAGGCTAATGTTTCCATTCATCAGAACATAGTAAAACATTTTAAAATACTGTATTACTAAACAAATATTAAATAGAGCTAAGCAATATAGAATTTCTTGATAGACCAAGCCTTCAAGTGCTATCTGAACCAAGGGCGTGTGTCTCTTAAAAAAGGAGACAAATTATATCAGCTAATTTTTTTTATACAATCCAATGCCCAATATGAATATTTTTATATATTAAAATCTCTGTATATATGGTGAAACTTCATAATACACATAGGGATGTGTAGATGGCTGCAGTTCTGAAGAACTAGGTTTAATTTTACATAATGAGATCAAACTGGTACATTGAAAAAAATATGATTAACTTCGCTAGATTTGCTGCATTAAGGAAACTGAAGGATCATGTCAAATATATGCCTGTCCATATAGAATTAAACTGTGAGCTAACAGTAGCAGAGGTTCACCCTAGACTCCAAATTACTTTGCAATTGCAAGGGTTGAGTGCTACCCCTATAATCATTACAGTTTTGCCAAACTGTCTTGGCAACTTATTAATAAAGTCATAAAATACATTCACTTGTCACAGTAATCGATGAAAATATTAATGGTATTCTGCTTACTTATATGAAAAAAATTGCTCTGGCTCTTCAGGCAAGTTGAATTTTATGAAACTGAGTTATCACAATGTTGTTTTACAGCTTACAATTTACATTAAAGGATTCCTTTATATTTAAAGACTGCCAAAAAACTAAGCTATTAAGTGAACAGTGGATGTAAAGAAAACTTGCCTCTTCCTGATATGTCTTACATCCTCCAAAACCGTTGCCACAATAACATAATGTCCTTCCAGTTGTCCCTCACAACTGCTCTCTGCTTCAGTGCAATACTGTCAGCATCTCCCCACTCCTCCTCAACCCACCTAGCTTACACCTTTTAGCTTTTTTTCTGTTTTCTCCCAAATAATTTTGGGAGGAGTATCTGTGCAGCACAGACTGGCAAAGTACTGAATGTGGGTCAAATTAACTTGAATTTCTCGTTTCTGCTGCAGAGCTTCTCCAAGCAGAAGAGTGGGGGGAGAAGTGGTGAGAAAAACTCATCAGCAGCTCTGCTGAACTGTTGCTTTTCACAAAACTTGTAAAACAGCCTAATCAACGTATGGACAGGCAGCAAAATAGTGTGTATCTCATTTAATGAGAAAAATAGACTATATAGTCTACAATTGTCCAGGTCAACTCAAAGAAGCAGAAGAATTTCTAAGAATGGTATGCTGTATTTATTTTGCCATTTGTGGTGAAAATTACTTAACCCTGATAACTTAATTTACATTTATTTCTTATATATGCTCATTTTTTTTCTTCCCATGCCTGAGTTTTTTTTCCCTGTTTTAATTTTAAGGCACAGCAGGGTTCCTGCTCTGTTCCTATTAGCTTTCACTGACAAGAGAACACATGCCCATAATACAACAGTGAAAAAATTACAAGCAGAAAGCAACCAAACCAAGCAAACAAGCACCCAAACATGCACACATATCAGCTGGGGAATTCTCATTGACTTCAGCGGCTGCTAGCTTTTTCTTTGGCAGCTTTCTGTTCCCCTGAAAAGCTCCAACCTCATTTAAAACCTGGCTGAGTACGTTCAGCAGTAATTCCACTTTCTGTTAGTTTTAAGTGGCTAACAACAGGATGTTTCCATACAGATGCCTGGCATCTCTGCAGCGGCTCAAGGCATGACTTTTGATTCACTTGAGGAATTGGTTCCAGAAGAGTCAAGCTCAAGTCCTTAAGACAGTGATGCCCCAAACAAATTAAAAGAGGCAAAGGGATACTCCCCCATTATACCACAGCCAAACAGGCCCCTAAATGAGCTTCTAGGTCCGCTGTGTGCCAGAAGAGAGGATTTTTCTATATTCTTCACTGACTCAAATTTTAGGATGCATCGTCTACATCAGCCATTTCTCAGTCAGCCATTCTAAAAGCACAAATTTAGATCAACTTGAAACACCTGCACTTGAAATTCCACATCAGCAGCAAGCTGATAACATAAGAGGAAACGAGTCCTTCGTGTTAGTAAACAATGTAATTGAACTGGTACAGTGTGTGGCTATTGTCCTTTCAAGTTGCTTTGAGAACATCTACATAAATTAAATGCTCCTTTTTTCATTATGAAATCTCTGAGGTTATGATGTGCTTTATTTTATTAGTTCAGCAGTCTCATTCAAACAGTAGCTATCTAACATGATCCTTGCAATTAGTACCTTATGTACATTCTTGAACCAAATTCTTCCCCTGCGATTTAAAGAAAACCCAGGGTCTCATTTGAGTCTCTCTTGTAATTCAGCTACACGCTACACTTTTACAGCAATGCAAATTAGCTTCAAGGAAAACTGTGATGAACAGCAAAGGAAGAGATCTGAAAATTAAAATCCTGCAGGAGACAAAATATTTAAAATGTCCTTTACATTTTTTCTTTTGTTTAGATAATCCCTAAAGGCATTAGGGCAGCATGTTCCATCTTGAAAGTCCCTGTAGAATAACGTACTACTGAGTATAGCTATAAATGTGATGCTTTGAGCAGCCAGATAATGGCTTTTAATTGGCTCATCATTGTAGCTTCAGCCCAAAAGCACAAAAATGAATTTAGAACCAATATTAACAGGTGATAATTAAATTATGGGGTCTGCATGCTTAATATGTTGGAATAAGGCAGACGAGGCAACTAAGACCATTAACTTTAATAATGGAAATCAGTATGGACCTTCAGTAGTATTTTATAGCATATTAGCAATGGTTGATTAGTGTTAAATCATAAAGTAAATTTTGTTTCCTTACTAGAGCTTTTTTTTCACTTCTTCTACACTGTACTCATGTATTTGGCGTGCACACTAAACTAAGGATGCCCATTTAAACCATTGGGCAAATGAGCAAAACCCACAATAAACCAACTAATTGACTCATTGTGATGACTTGAGTACTTTATTTGCTACTTGAGTAAGTTATTTACCACCCCTTAATATTAAAGCATATGTAGAGTGAACAATGCCTACAGTGGGCTTCGAATCAAATAGTTTTAACAAAATTATTCATCATTAAGTCAGCAAGGTCTGTAATGCAGATTTTCCATTCTCTCTCGGTGAAGCAGAACTACCTGGATGTACTGTTCCTATCACTGTAAGAAACGATGCCATGGACAGATTTAACCCTGCACTTTCTTAGAGCATCACTTGAACTCGACAAAAGAAAGTGCTGTTTTCTCTTTTTTCATGTGTTCTTTTGCATGCCTTTACACCTGAGGAAAGAGGCCGGCTTTGAATTTTCCTGTCTTCTTTAGACGGGCACTCCACTATATGTCTTTTTCTCCACCTTCACTCTCTACTCCATTCAATTTACCTTATCTAATGCAGCGCTATCTCCTCAGTCTTGGCAAACTCTGTATCATCACCTGTTCTGAGTTTCTCATGACTGCTGTCTGCAAATTAAAGCTTTTATTCTGCTTGCCTTTCTGCTGCTACCTACAGTCTTTTGTCTTTTCTGCAGTCTGTCCTGTCAACTCATTCTTTCTCCTTACACCGAAGTGCTAAAGTTCCTTTTTGTACTGCTATGTCTGCCTCTTCAGCCTGAGCTCAGTCATCAGGTTCCCTATTTCTACTCCTACTTACAGAGTGTGAGCTATCAAGTGCTTTAGGAAACTTAGTTTTTCTGTGAGACTGCTCTCCATTTGTGAAGTCTCTCATTTCTGCTTCTCTCTTCCTCCTCGAGCTTAGTTTTGATCAGCACTTGTACCTTCCAGGCTATTGAGGATTTTCCAAGTTCATCCTCCATCTGAAATAATCTTCTTCAAAATGTAGCCATTCATTCTCCATTACTTTCTTTTTCTGCCTTTTAACTTTTTCTAGTATCTTTCATCTGGATGAAATTCTCTTCCTGCCTATAAGAAACAACATAAAAATGGACCATGAATCTGTAGAGTGAAGCAGCCATAAAGTTACTACAAAGCTACTCTTCCCACTAGTGGATCCAGGAACAGACATAAATTAAGCCATGGAAGAGAAACAGGGACGTGCAACCACTTGTTTAGGCAGCTATGTATGAATTCAGAAGCCTGGGTACCTAACTCATTGAATGAAAGCACCTATTAAGCCTGAAGGATTGAAATAATCTGCGGACCATGAACCACAAGGTTATCACTGGCCCTCAGGGAATATATTCCATTACTCTTTTCAAAGGTGCATGGTTTATTAATACATACTCTTAATACCCTAAGTACTGAAGTCAGACTTTATGTAAAATGCAGAAGCCAGAGGTAAGGAGGTGGAAATGGCACTTCAGAATACAAAAACCAAAATTTTGAAGCCATTACCTAGCAGACAAATGTGATCCACGCAAGTTTCTTATGACATCATTGCCACCCTACTGTTGTTAACATCAAATTCCAAGGGAGTGCCATTAAGCAACTGAACAAAGATTGAGCAAAGATTAAATCACTGAACTAAAGAAACAACGATTCTTCAAAACCCAATAATTCATTTCAAACCGAAAGTCAAATTTTATATCTAAACAACATGAAATTGCTGCAACACCTGTGATTTTCACCGAAAACAAAGTAATACAAATGCTTAATATGCTTGATGCAGCTGTGGTGAAGGCTAAAGATAGAACAGATCTTGAATAAAAACTAAGACTGTCAGTTATACAACAAAAGTTAGATACACATATGTGACTGTAACACTTCCTCGTGGCTATAAAATATTATACTCAGCCCAGTGAATTGTACAGCTAAGGTTTTACTATCTATGAGCCCAGTGATAGTGCCTTACTTTAATGCAGATCATCCCAAGGCAGTGCTCATAATACCTCTGTTTTGCATCATCGTTTATCATATTTATAACACATATTTTGCAGACAATCTATTTTAGATCTGTTAGAGAGATTTACTTTTTATTGATAATATTTCTTATATATCTACATGTAAAGCCACTTGATTTTATTATCATGAGTTCAACTTTATAGGCCTTAAAGGGAGAATAAAATGATAATGAATATATTTCAATAAACTATAAAAATTATTAAAATATTCTCCCTATAAGTCATGGTACTACAGTTTTAACATCCAATAACTCCGAACCTACCAGTAATTGAAAAGAATGTCTTGCAATACCAGAAAACAGAATTTTCAGCTCTATTGATTAAGCTTTTAATGGCTCACAAAATATTGGCTCTTAGACCACTGAATAAGACAAAATAAGGCAAAAGCATTTTAGATTTTTTTTTCAAAATATATATGGGGCAAAGGAAAATAAATGTTTCTATTTTACAGGGTGATACTTCCTCATAACACCGAGTCCAAATCAGAAAGAACAGTGAGAAGAGGGAAGGTGAGGCAGTCAAACATGCATTGCAAACGAAATTTATCTCATGGTTCCCCAGTCTGTCAGAAAAATCTCACTGTCAAACATACGACGTATGCACAAAGCGTGTTCCATGTGCTGAGTATCCTTCAAAAACACTGCAATACTCACCACTGACACAGCATTTGCACCCAACTTGCAGAGAAACACAGCAGAGAAACTTCATTCTATAAAAGTATTTATGTATCTTTCAAAATGAACCAGCAAAAGCTTGGAAACAATGTTCATTAAAGAACATCCAGCTACTCCTAAAGAAATTCCCTTGAACTTCCAGCGGCAGAACTGAAAGGTCTTTCAGTGAAACTACTCCATAGTCATTGTACCATTCATACACAGAGTACCTGACATGCTACCATGGTCTTTTGTGACCCGGTAAGAAATAACAGCATTAGGGGGCCAGTAACACTTATGTGAAGTGACAGCAATGCAGAACTCTCTGAATTCTTCTGCATTTTTCATTGATTTTGACAGCGGTGTCATCTATGCTACCGTGAGAGAGACGTATCTAGTTGTTCTATGGTACTTAAAATACACTTTTATTCTCACTTTGTAGAAGTCTTAAACACACAAACGATGTTCAACCCAGCACTGCCAACTCCACGTACTCAAATAAAAATGATAAAATAATAGCATTTATTCAAAATTCCATTTATTTAACTTCATTATTCTACTTCTAGTCAGACATTCTTATGATTTTCTCCAAAACTGTAAGAATTGGACATCTTATTCTTCTTAAACAAAGGCTGAGTTTTCAATGTGCCTACACATCTCCTGAAGCATTGCACATGCACGCGCACACTCAAAAAGCATGAGAATCCCAATGAAACTGAAAGCTTTGTCAACATTGTGTATACATGCATACATCGTCTCCAAAGGGAAAACATATAATGAAGCTAAACAGTAGCAGAGCTTAAAAAGCAAGTTAAGAAGAAATAAAAAAAGGTCAGGAATTGTAGCAAACAAGATCAAATCAATAACAATATAAGTGACACACAATGTGGAGTGAAATTTGTCACTTCTGAAGCCTAGCAAATGTGCTTCCTCTCAAAGGCTCTGGCAGCAGAGTCTCAGGTTGTTCACAAATTCAGCTGATTGAAAACATTCTTTGGACTTGCCATTCAGAAAATATGTTTTTAATTCAGAATCACTTCTGGAGAAATATCACATTAAGAATTCCTGTTTCAGCTATGCATGGAGCTCACAAAAACAGAAGGAGCCCAGGCAGACCTCTGTTTCCATGGAAGTACCTGTAAGTGGAGGCAAGATTTGGCCACTTGTGAGAACAGAACGTAGGATACACTATTTGCCTTTTCAGGGGAACAAGGAGTGCAACAAATCAGCTCCAAAAGCCCTTTATTTTTGACCTCTTTATTGTAGATTCCTCTCCACAGGATCCTCCATGCAACACCAGAAGGAATCTGGAGAGATCCCAAACGTCCTGCACAGCCCCAGGGCAGCAGATGCTGGAGCAAATGAGACCCAGCATGGAAGAGTGAGTAGCTACAAGGAGATCAGAGTAGCAAAGAGAAGAAGAGCTAAAGGATGTATTTGGATAAATGGTTGACAGATACAGTATCATAGAAGGAATTCAAAGCTACGCATCTGACTAACTTTTGTTGGATCAACAGATCTCGCTGTACACAGCAAATTATTTCCTCTGTGCAGCTTTTTACTTCAGTTCTTAATAATCTGAGACTCATATTCCTCTTCTATTATTACCTAATATTACTATTATTGATTTATACTGCACTGCCAGACAGAGAATTTAACACAGAGCTGACTTCAATAAAAGCTTTTATTAAAATGACAGTACATAATTATAAAATAAAATTGAAGTTTTAATTTTAAAACATTAAACAAATGGAAAATGAAGAATTCATATTTACAGAAAAAAGGAGATTGCAGCTAATACGCAAACCCTTTACAAATCATTACACTCATAAGTTTAGAAATGGAGAATCCCTGGCAGCAAAATGTGTGAAGACAGAATGTTTATTTATTAGTGTTATTTTTAAAAGGATGTTCCAAGTCAAACTCGACAGCTTGTTTACAGTGGGGTCCTGCCCAAGGGTGGCTTAAAAGATATTAAACAGGCATACAACCAGAATATCATGTTACTGCACAAGATACAAGGTTGCCTGTGGCTTGCTTTTACCGTGACTGCTTTAGCAATTTCTTACTTATTTTTCAGGAAGCACTAATCTGTTCTAGCTTCCTCTTCCTCCAAACAGAAGAAATGCAAGACAAAACTCTTCACATGTATATATGTGTGTATATATATACATAAATATATAATCCTAGAATCAACAGAATATATACACACATTTCTATATGAATGAACTAATGGCATGATGCAGAGTCCATGTGAAGTGTTGCTACTGTTTGCAGGTGTTGGCTTTCTTCACAGAACACTAGCATTTTTGTATCTGTAATAAATTTAAGGAAAAACAAAACTTTGAACAACTTCCCCGATTTTCAAAATAGGTCTTAAAAGGATGGTGATTTCATTATAAAATAGCGTTAGGTAGCCCTTCCCACCACACAGGCTTGGAAGGAAGATCTTTGAGAAGGCATGAATTTCCAGCAGGCAATACTCTTTGTAACATCATCCAAGTGAGAGTTACTTTGGAAATTTTGCAGTTCTCTTGTTTTTGAGGCTAGTAACATCAAGGTGGAAACTGAGAGTGTGCTAATAGGAAGCCACCATGTCAAACCTGACAGAATTACTTTATTTTAGAAAAGCTTGTCTTTAAGGAATATTTAAGTCATCATAGAAAACTTTTTCCTATTAAAAAAAAAATGGGTTTCTTAAGAGCTTTAACACTGTTAAGATTCTCAACAGCAAAAAGAGAAATGAATTTGTAGAGGATACCTCCCTGACCCCAGGACCTCCAATGTAAACGGGCTTCAACTTTGAATTATTTTAGAGCTGCAGCTTCTGAGCAAATGTTTGTCTGAGCAGAGCTTAGTAGAGGCTGACTGTTGAAATCCCACAATATTTCCCTAGCACTGTGAATTCTTCATCCCAACATCATGCCACATGCTGCTAGCAGAACCTTCAAGACACAGGCAACATATTATGGCACAGTAGGTAAGTTTAGTATTAGTACTTCCTAATTTTTTGACGTGTGGTTATGCAAAATCAAGATTCACTTCATGTAGATGATGTCACACGAATTGTAACATGTGCCAGGTAATTATGGTACACACAACATTCACTACAACGTTCAAAATCGGACTGGTCTACAGAAGAGAAAAAGTGGAAAGGAAATCGTATATTAGAACTTCTAAACCACCACATCAGGATCTCCTCTTTTACTACTGCATATGTCTATGGAAATACTGGATGTGATGTGATGCGCAACACAAACCCCTATAGGCCTTGAAAATAAAATACATATATGAAGCCATAGATGGTGCAGATTATGGTGCAGATTATATTAAAAGATAGGTAATAATGAATGCTTTGTGTACAAGGACTAAACAAACTTCTCAGACAAAATTTTGCCCTAAATTACTTTTTAATCAGCATCATTAAAGTAAATAGGAATACACAGGTATAACTGAGGCATAATCTAGCCCCTTGTAGCTATGTTTGGGTTTTTAATTTGAAGCAGAATCTAATTTGCAATATTAAAATAGCATTATCAGTCATTTACAAAACCTAACAATAAATTTACCACCCTCCCCAACCCAATAATAATGTTTACCAAAGAATTAGACAGTCCAAGTTTAAAAAATGGGTTTTGCATTCTAAATCAGTTTGTCAAGATGGCAATTTCTACTTTGACAATAACAAAGAGCTTTCCTGAATTACCATTTAATGTTGGTATTTAGATGGAGCAATCTTTTACACCGCACTGGAAGTTTACATTGAAAACGTGGCCTGAGATGCCTCCATTTCAGTGGCATGCTGGCACCTGTTCTCATTTTTTCCCTGCTTTTTTGCTGCTGCATCCAGTTTGCCAGTACAGGGAACTGATCTAGTTCAAAAATAACCTTATTATTTTATTTATTTTTTCTGTAACTTGGCTCAGGTCCCTGATCTGGTTCACTGCATGGCTGCACAAATACTTCTACCAACACAACCAAGGAGCTACAAGGGCTGCATAAGCCTGAACTGCAGCCAAAACCAATTACATGTCAAACTATGGTCTACATTTGAGCAGGCAATTTTAATGTACTAGATGTAAAGGATGTTGAGAGGTCTGTAAATGTTATGATTCCGAAGCTAGTTGATAATACTGATTTATGTCGTCTACTGTCAGAAGAGTCTAATGGGATAATTCAAGTGGATTATTAAAGGGGGTGGGCACAACAGCTTCACGTGGGCTCATTTGAGAAGGCAGATGTCACTGAGTTTTGAAGTCCTAAAACTGTAAATGTTTCATATATATGAACTTCTCAAGTCTGGCTGAATTCTAATATAGACTACGCCAGAGGAACCCCAGCAGCAAGGACTCGTACTAAGACTTTGAGAATAAATAAAATGCCCAGCCTTCAGAGACAATACTAGGAGGCTGACAGTGAACAGTGTAGCACTGGAGAAGAGTAACACCTCTCCTAATACTTTTAGCCTTTTTTTCCCAATCACAGCTGCTGAATCACTGCTCTCCTGAATCTTCTGTGAGCAAGAAGCCAGGGTAGAAAAGTGACCCTTTACTAACCTAACTAAAAAAAACCAATATGAAAGCAAGCTCATGCCTTACTACCAAGTACAGAAAGAAGAGAACTGGTTAATGTTGCTAGCTACTGTCCTGTCACTCACTTCTCTGATGTCAAATCCTCATCCGGAAATACAGAACATGAAGGCAATTACACTTCTCCATGCTTGTTCCTCACCAATTCTTCTGGTGTGCACCTACTGTTGAGCCTAAATTGCATTATGGAGGAGTTTCACAAAGGTTAACTTTAGTGTATGGAGACTAGTTTCCCTTTTCAGTTAGTGGCTAAGGACCCCAGGAGAACAACTACACAGAATTGCAGAACGGTAGCGACCTCTGGAGATCTAGCCCACAGAATCACAGAATCACAGAATCACAGAACGGTATGGGTTGGAAGGGACCTCTCTGGATCACCTAGTCCAACCCCCCTGCCAAAGAAGGGTCACCTACAGCAGGCTGCACAGGACCTCGTCCAGGCAGGTCTTGAATATTTCCAGAGAAGGAGACTCCACAACCTCCCTGGGCAGCCTGTTCCAGTGCTCCATCACCCTCAGAGGGAAGAATTTCTTCCTCTTGTTCAGCTGGAACTTCCTATGCTTCAGTTTGTGCCTGTCGCCCCTTGTCCTGCCGCTGGGCACCACTGAAGAGAGTCTGGCCCCATCCTCTTGATACCCACCCTTAAGATATTTATAAGCATTTATAAGATCCCCTCTCAGCCTTCTCCTGGCTAAACAAGCCCAGCTCCCTCAGCCTTTCCTCATAGGAGAGATGCTCCAGTCCCGACATCATCCTTGTAGCCCTCCGCTGGACTCTCTCCAGTAGCTCCTCATCTTTCTTGAACTGCGGAGCCCAGAGCTGGACACAGTACTGCAGATGGGGCCTCACTAAGGCAGAGTAGAGGGGGAGGAGAACCTCCCTCAGCCTGCGGGCCACACTTTTCTCAATGCACCCCAGGATACCATTGGTCCTTTTGGCAACCAGGGCACACTGTTGGCTCATGGTCAACTTGTTGTCTACCAGGACTCCCAGGTTCTTCGCTGCAGAGCTGCTTTACAGCAGGTCAACCCCTATTTTTTTATTAATTTAGACACCGCCTCTCTCAAATTGTCTTTTGGATGTATCTCTCTTTTTGCTTGCTCTAGAGAAAGACCAGAGGATAATCTATGCAAGGAAGACTATCTACTAGGACTACCTGTCAAACCATGTCACCATGCACTCCGTTATGGAGTAAGCACAGCCAGAAGTCCCAACAGCTCAGCAGTCAAAGTTAGCACTTAAAAATAATCTTAGGGTCCAAAGTAACAGTAAAGGAATCACAGGTTCCTTCCACTTCAGAGAACAGCCTCTTCTCTGCAGAGAGAACAATGTACAGCTGCTCCGTGAAGTGCAGGATGCTGAGCAAGTCCATGCAGGTGGCTGCACAGTGAGCTAAGGGTGTGAAATTGCAGCACACGTACAGTGTGAAGTGTCAGGAAATTTGCAAATTCACAACCTCAACTGCTGTGCCTGGGCCCCCAAGCCCTGTGAACCCAACACGGCACGGAGCCAGCACAAGGCGTATCTCCTCTCCAACACCACCTACTCTGGCAGCGTAATACAGCACTCCAGCTCTATCTGCTCGGGTCACAGCTGATGGTTTTAGAGTCTAGATATTGTTAACTGCAATTGCTGTGTTGGCTGCCTATGGCAGAAATGGATCTGAACGTAGTTTTTTCCTTTCATAAATTCTATCTGTGGTGTGCTTTTGAAAGACGGTATTTCCCTAATCTAAAATGATCACAGGTAGTACATCTCTGTTAGTTTCAAACATGAGAGCCAAGATTCATGACACCATAGTTTAATGCTGCTCTTATCAGAAACCTGCAGAGATTAGAAACTGTAAGAAAAGCACTGATGGACGTTTTCAGGCTTTCTGGATTAGTTTGGAATTAACCACTGGTGGCTTGCTTTCGTTGACAACTCTTTTATAATTGGGCACAGATGGATGAAAACACACTACAAACACAGTGAGATTTTCTTTAATCATTAATTTTCACTTAATTTGCCAGATGGCTTTGGTTTCTAGTTGTTTTGATTTGGCCTGGATAAATGCCAGGTGCCCACCAAAGCCGCTCTATCACTCCCCCTCTTCAATTTGACAGGGGAGAGGAAATATGATGAAAGGCTCGAGGGTCGAGATAAGGACAGGGAGAGATCACTCACCAGTTACCGTCAGGGACAAAACAGACTGAACTTGGGGAGAAAAGGAAGTTTAATTTATCACCAATCAAATCAGAGTAGGGTAATGAGAAATAAAACCAGATCTTAAAACACCTTCCCCCCACCCCTCCCTTCTTCCTGCGCTCAACTTCACTCCCGCTTCTCTCCCTCCTCCCCCCGAGTGGCGCAGGGGGATGGGGAACGGGGGTTACAGTCATTTGATCAAACATTGTCTCTGCTGCTCCTTCCTCCTCAGGGGGAGGACCCCTCATGCTCTTCCCCTGCTCCAACATGAGGTCCCTCTCACGGGAGACTGTTTTCCACAAACTTCTCCAATGTGAGTCTTTCCCATGGGCTGCAGCTTTTCACAAGTTGCTCCAGCATGGGTCCTTCCCATGGCATGCAGCTCTTCACGAACTGCCGCAGCGTGGGTCCCTTCCACAGGGTGCAGTCCTTCAGGAACAGGCTGCTCCAGTGTGGATCCCCCACAGGGTCACAAGCCCTGCCAGCAAACCTGCTCTGGCATGGGTGGGCTCCTCTCTCCACAGGTTCGCAGCTCCTGGCAGGAGCCTGCTCCAGCGCGGGCTCCCCACAGGGTCACAGCCTCCTTCATGCACATCCACCTGCTCTGGCGTGGGGTCCCTTCCATGGGCGACAGGTGGAGATCTGCTCCACCGTGGACCTCCATGGGCTGCAGGGGGACAACCTGACTCACTATGGTCTTCATCACGAGCTGCAAGGGAAAACTCCCTGCTCCGGCATCTCGAGCACCTCCTCCCCCCTCCTTCTTCACTGACCTCGGTGTCTGCAGAGTTGTTTCTTGTTTTCTCACTTCTCTCTCTAACTGCCGTCTCACCGCCAAGTTTTTTTTTCTTCCCTTTCTTAAAGTTATTACAGAGGCGCTACCACCGTCGCCGATTAGCTTGGCCTTGGCCAGCAGCAGGTCCATCTTAGAGCCAGCTAGCACTGGCTTTATCAGAGATGGGGGAAGCTTCTCACAGAAGCCACCCCTATAGACCTCTGCTACCAAAACCTTGCCACGCAAACCCATAACACTAGTGTACACTTTATTTGCTGCTGTGTCCTTTGCAGGGTAAGTTTTATTTTTTTGATTAAAGTTCTATGTCTCCTGAAACCCTTGTTTTATTATTGTCTTCTGGTCTCTTTCTAAAACCTAAAGAAGATGAATTTGGGTATTTTTTTTTATTTTACTGTTAATTTCTTGTAAGTAATTCAGTTTTCCCTCTCTGAAACAGAAGACTTTTACACTACCAATCAAGTTTTAATATTGAAAGTTAAAATGTAATGTGTTACCTTCTTAAGCTCATGCATAAAATGTGACTCTAAAAGTAACCTGGTTTTTAAAGTGTACATGCCTTTCCTAATTGTACACGTGTATTGTTCATGAAAATGGGGCATTCTCATTCACATACTTGCATTGCTTTTCCTAGGTACTCTTCTGTGCCCTGCCCCACACTGGAATTATTGAGTTCACACCTCTTTGTAAAAGTATTTGAATGGAAAAATTAAATATTCGGTTCAGAAAAAAAGGTGTTTCTTAAGCCTGCACTTCTTCCACAGTTAGGAGTGACTTGAGAAATCATTTGTGTTTCATGTCAATTAATCTTCTGAGGCTTTGCTTATTCTTTACATAAGCCAAGATGCTCCTTTATAAGCTTTTCATTAAAAGCCCTTTTCTTTAACCAGGATGACAGCATCTGCTGTTCTTTTGGTTAAAAAGGGAGATGGCTGTTTAAGTAAGTGGAGAACCTTTTCTGATGTTGAGCTACACGTATTGGAGTTTCTTCGACTTTTTATAGCCCAGGATTTACTGAGCTATACGTTGCCATACTTTCACGCAGGACGATATCTCGTTCTGTGAGAAACGTGTTGGACACCAGAGAGGGCAGCACATGGAGTTAAGAGCTTCTCATCATAGGTGAAAGCAGCAGAACCTTTCAAGAAGTGTCAAGTCTGATAAGCAAAAGGACTAAAGGAAAAGCTAAATTTGAACCTGCACATTTTCCTGCAGTGGGGTTCTCCTCTGCATTTATACAACCCTGGTTTGTTCTTAGCGACTCTTCTTTCAGTGAGGCCCTGATGAGATTATGTCTGAAGGTCTTTGTTATGCTTTCTGCTAATATGTTGGATGTAACATTATTCTGAACTGATGAATGAAGGCAGAGAGAAGAATGGAGAAAGTGTCAAACGGATATGAAATGGAATATTCAGAAAACAGCCCCAGGCAATAAGAACAGGGCAGGGATGAGTGAACAAAAGAACAAGGTTATCTACTCTCATATGTTAAAAATTCTCAGGGGACTCTGTGTCAAGCTTTAAAAAAACAAATCAGAACAACACAGCAACAGAAACCAAAAAGGAAGAAAGGAAAAATTCCCCATTTCTTTCCTGTCTGCAAATGTTACTTTATCTTCCATTGCAGCAATGGATGCCTTTACAAGAACAAAAGCAAATGAACAGGAGGTTTAATTAGACTTTCCAACACTTAAACAGTTACAAAACTTCTTTTTTTTTCCCTTGAGAAAGATGATTCAAGTTTGTTAATACATGGTATTTAACTTAAATAACACAGGGAGCAATATAGGTACAGCACATGCTGAGAGCCAAGATTCTTTTTACATAAAACTGCCCGGTAAAGTCATTCAGTAGAGCAGCCTGCCGACTTAGGAGTATAGGCAGCTCTCAAAGTGAAGATGAAATCTTAACAATATCAAAATATAGAGTGTGCATTTCCATTGAGATTCCTAAGGCTTTTATTGGAAATTCCCCTTTGATACGCACTCCTATTTATAAAAAGAAAACAAACTCTCTTCTTTGATGAGTCAGAATTACCACTATGAATGCAAGTTTCTACTGATTTTCACATCATTCCTGTTTTTTTCCAATTTCTTTTTCACAAAAAATAAAATCATACCAAGAATATACCCCCCAATATAATCACTAGCACTAACAATTCAAATTAACACTTCTGTAAAGTTTAAATAATATATGAGAAGTTTCCAAATTCTATAAAGAAAAAAAAAATCACTTGTATGCAGAATCCAAATGGTACAGGTAACTATATCTGTTTTACTAGTAAAACTATGTCCTGAAGAAAACACACTGGATCCTGTTGACATCAATGGAAGCTCCACATGCAAAACTGAGAAGAGTTTTTGGTATCGGACTGCAGTTGGTGGCAAATATTTACATCATTGTAGTCACATCTGATGCATTCATGGCAGATATGGATTTCAAGGTACACATAAATCAAGAATAATGAGCTTGGGTGTGACATTTCAAAAAAGGGTATTAATAAGTATAAGAAATGCACAACTGAATTTAAGTAGTTTGGCATTTCTTTTTAATGAAGAGAGGAAATTTAAGGCTCAGCGAACTAACAGAATTTTTATTTGACTAATATTAGCTTTAAATAGAATGTGTTGTTAGCAATGGCATTTAAGAAAAGGGAAAAAACAGTTAGTGAGGCTCAAAAACAGCAAGGGAGTAGAATATGTTCCAGTAAGGAAGCATATGAATCACAGAGAACTGCTTTCTGTTATAGCAGCAAGATCAATTAGATCTGCAACAGCTGAAAACCATTAACTGCTGTTGGCTGTTGTTAGCGTAATGGGGTTTTTTCTGCTCAGTATTCTGGTGTCAGTTTATCACTTTACTACCCAAACAGTTCTGCCTGAAGCCCTGGTAATCTTAAATATAGAATTGTTAGGAACAAAAGAAAATCTCACAGCATACAAATTGAAGTATTAAATATTACTAACCTGTTTATAGATTAAACACAGCTTCAGCTGCCAAAATTGTTCAGTCCAGTGTCAGAGACGTCTTTGTTTTATGCTTTCATTTTTTACTTTATGAGAGGCAGAGATGGTTGCCTAATGTTAGCCACGTTAATTAATTTCTAGCCAGACATATAAGGAGGAAAAAACTGGGGTAAGTTAAGGTCCAGTACAGCAGCCAGCAACAGCACTTTCTTCTCCCACATTATGGAAAACAACCATAATAAGTTCACAAGACTGCTGTTCTGCTCATTGTCCCGGGGTTCCCACACTGTCCCCAAAGTTCTGTACAAACTGTGCTTGGTCCTTCTCTCTTTCAAATTAGCAACACATCACCTCCCCTAAAACTGCGGCACCTTTTTAAATAGTTTATCTACAGCATAATTTATTAGTTTCTGATTTTCAGAAGAGAAAAAGTATATTTTTTTAATGTTTTCATTTAAACATTCATAGCATAACATTCAAAGTGACAGGCCTTCTTCTCTAGAGGTTTATTTTCTTTTGCTCATTAATGGCTCAACCTCAGGCAGCATTATTTCTGTAACTTGTCAACTCAGCTTTCTCAGTCCAGTGCCACTCCCTTTCTTCATCATCTTGATGGCTGTTTTTACAGGCTTTCAGATTGTTGGGTGGGAAATATCAGGAACATCACTGCTTATTCTAGGCCAAATTAATGCCTCCCATATGAGGAGGATGTAAGCAAATGTTCTTTTTGGTAGCGGGGGTAGGGGAAATGAAATGCCAACATTGATTTATGTTCACAGGGTTCAATTGAGAGATAAGCCTGTCTGCTTCAAACAATGAAGTGTGGTGAAGAGATCCACAAGATAGTACTAAACCAACAAGAAATGTTTGCACAGGACATTCAGACACCACGTTGACATACCCAGGGTCCACGTAGTACAACAGACCCCAACTCTGATTAAGCGGCAGCACAGCTAATATTCGTGCAGTGCCGCACAGAGGCAATAGGCTGTGTCTTTCAGGACTCCTCAGTTTAAAAGTCTAGGTTAAGTCTAGGTTTTACTAAACTAGACTGCCTGCAGTTTTGGAATAAGTCACCAGCAGCTTGTACAGACCTCTCTCTGGTGCCCAACAGAAGTGTGCTGGGGTGACAGTCTCTGCAAAAGGGATATGCTTAACACACCTATCTCTGTCCTGGCACAATTACATTACGACTCCTTCTGACCAGAAAGGTGACAAAAAGCTCTTTATCACCTTCATAAAATTCTCTTCACCCCACTCTTGTGCCTCAGACAGAGCTCTCTCTGTGGTTAGGACAGGAATGACAAGTACAAACATCGGAGGTGTGCTTTCAAATCCGTAATGCCCATGCATTTAAAAGAATATCTTGCAGCCTCTCCTCCACTGCATCATTTGGCTGTTTGGCTTCATCAGAATATCTGAGTACTTGTAACTCATCAGAAATTGTATGAAATTATAGAAAATCATGTTGCCAAGAGCCACCTATAAACACAAAGGGGAAATTGTCAGCAAAAGACTCTGCCTTACTCTTTTGTGCATGAATAATGACAGTTAAATAACAAAAAAAGAAAAACTGCAATATTTCATGACAATTTATATAGCAGCTAACCCACATTTCTTTAGTTGTCCTAACTTACATTCAAACTTACAATGCTACAGCTTCACACTTCAATGCCATTTGGTATTTCCCTGTGTCTTAAAACGCCAGACAATTAGGGGAAGTCGTTGCGCAGCTGAGGCAACAGAGTGAGGAGGAGACAAGGTGGAGATGGAGAAAAATGCAACCACCTAAGGATCAGCTAAATACCAGATTTTGTTTTCACCTCACATGTGTAGTGTTGCTAATTAGTGAAGCACGCATTTACAACAGCCAGCCAGGAGTGAGAACTATGTTTCATTTTGGTTTTCTACACAGACACGGATTTTTTACAAAAAAGGAAGAGTACTTTCATATCTTTCAAGATTTCTCTCAAAACTTGCGCTTAGTAAGCAAGCCAGTCCCACAAGCAGAGACCTGTGCTTGCTCCAGTATCAGAAACACTAGGTATGATAATGTGGACTGAGGCTTGAGCTCTCCGGCACAAAACGCAGGTCCATTCTGCTACCTACAATGTGGTCCCCATTACCACAGTCCTCACGCCTGAAACTAGATAACTAAAATGTTTAATATCCCCCTGCAGTATCCTGACTTCAAAATGCAGCTTGGGAGCTTAACAAATGTGATTCCCAGGGGCATCTGGAATTGACCCAAATGGGTGATTGTCATCTTTTCTGTGGGGCACTGAACAAGGGCTTTTGCAGATTTTATGTCTCAGAGTTTTAAAGTAACAGCACTGGTACCTAAGAAAATCTCACAGATAATTTCACAGATTCTTAGGTGTTCCAATGTTATTTCAGAGAACTCCAACAACTGAATTATGCAAACGAAAGGGACAACACTGGAGAGACAAAATACTATGCCAATCTTTTTTCTGAAACCATTATTAACTGTATAAATTACCTGGAAGATAAGCAAGAGGCTATGTAAGCCTTTGGGGGGGGGGAGTATGTGTGCCTAAGTCACAATTCACCCCCCCCCCCCAATTTAGGGAGAACTCTTGAATTCAGCTGGTGTGAGCAGTGACTTGAACTACTGCCTAAGACACTTTTTGAAAAAGGACTCCTTAACTGGGGACAGAATAAAAGTTAACGCTGAAGATCTGTTCTTCAACAGTGATGTAATATACAACAATGAATTATTCCTGTAAAAATAACGTACCTGTCTTGTTTAATATTGAAGGCTAAAAGTAAGGAACAATTTCAAGAAGCAATTACTACCCTTCAAGCGCAGGTTTAAATAAACTGCAATCCATGATTAAAAACAAACCCACAAAACTTCCTAACACAGCTGTTACACAAATGGCTTAATGCCTGCTTTCCTTAATGTAACTGAATCTAGTCTACTCTAAATTAACCTTGATTTTTTTTGATGTAAATCTGAAATCTGGGAAGCATTCCTTAAAATGCTGATGGTGGGCAAGACTCTGAATGACATGAACACTGTGAAACAGCTGACAAATATATGCTTATAAATTACCATGAAAGAGCAGAGGAATCATTCTGTTAGCTAATGCATATTGAGATGTTTCTTTAGATTGCATCTGTTAATCAGATACTTGAACGGCAACGCATAAAAACAGAGAAGATATTGCCCATATAAATTGGCTCATGATGACCTGTTTTTAAATCAAAAATCAAATCTATATTGACAGAACAGTTGCAGATAAAAATACAAATCCTTGCCATTCTAATAAAAAATAATACATCTCAGTGAAAGAATGGGTTCCTTTTTATTCTAATTAATAAGGAAATACCAGTTTATTATAGGAAACGTATGATCATGGTGCAGAAGTACCCTGCTCTACACTCAGTAGTATAAATCCAACTCTATAGAACAAGAACTAAACAACTACTGAAATACTAATGACCGAAGTTTTAGTGAAGACTAATATATCACATTTAAAATTTTAAAGTGTTGGCTTATCTTAAATCTAAGCAGAACATTTTAAATGAAAATGAGATAAAAATGTTTTTTAATAGGACAAATATAATTTTCATGTGCAGAATCCTAGCTAGCTCTCAGTATCTTCTGGTTCAGCATTCTTAATGCCCTGCAGTTACATAATATGGCATTGCCTGAAAAGTTTCACAAATCCTTACTCTGTCCTGGCATTATTAATAGCTTGAATCCTTCTTTTTGTTTGCTATAACAAGACAATTCATCTATTAAAACAAACAAACTTCTACTAAAACAAATAATATAATCTATTAAAACCATCATAAGCAGAGGTAAAGGATATGCCTGTGTTTGTTGCTGAAAACATACACTGAATATTGAATACTATTAAGTCCTTGACCTCAGGAAAATTATTAGGCTAGACTTTGGCATTGGAAGGCGTCCAACCCTTAAGAAATATAGAAACAAGACGGAAAAAGTGGTTTGTTGTTTTAAATATCAGGAAAAATACAGCACTTTCCAAATTTCATCCACGGAAAAAAGTAGGAACCTAGAGCCAAGCTGCAAAATGCCAACAAAACTGCCTAGAGAGAGACAGTCGGACAGACATACACATACATAATTGGTGTTCTGCTAAACAATTAGACCTGCATTAATTCTGTTTTAATAGACACACGATAACTGAATTTTTCTTGTAACTCTTCTTTTTCCCAAATACATAAATATTGGGAAATCCTGTTTCATCACAAGTAACATTGAAGAACAAACATTTTCTCTTTTTCTTCCTCACCGCTACCAGGACAGAATAAAAGCAAGCATTTCATTTGGTAAAAGCTATTCTAAGATATTCACTATTTTTAGCAAAATACTTAAGTCAAATAAAACTTCTATTTTGAAAGCATCTTGTTTGTGAAGCAAAGTGCAAGTAAGAAATAAAGCAGGTGCAAACAGGAACATTTTCTCGGGAGAGAGTGTTCTAATGCAAGTCCTGGCCTTAATCCCCCTGGCAGCTCATGGACTAATGCTGCCCAAGTTAGAGGGTGGTGATGACTCTCGATTGCTCTCAGTACAAAGAAATAGAGGTTATAATGATTCCATGGACCTTTTACCCTCCTTCCTGTCTCGAAGAACATCCACTGACTGACCAATATAGTAAACTATTCAACTTGATCAGCTATTTTAGATGATCACTAGGTAAGATTAAAATGAGAACTGCTTTGCAAGGTTCAGAGTTGGCATCCTTCTGCATATAGCATTTCAAGGGCTGGAATAAATTGTGCTGCCAAAATAAACAACAGAGAAGACTGAATAATAATGAATTTAATTTCCAGTTCCTAATTAAGCTTCTATTAAAGTTACGGTTTGGGGAGAAATCTAAGCTTCAGGCCACCACAATGCTGCCTTAACTATATGCAAAATTTCATATCACTGTATACTTAGTTTACTTTATCAGTACAGGGTTTGATGATAACCTGTACCATACATAAGAGAATGAAATCACATTAAAGTCTTTGTTAACTGCCAATGTAACCAATAATTCCCATTAGAAATTTGTACGTGATGTCATTAAGGGAAAATTATCTTATGTTTGCCGTTTCGAAAGATCTTGTATCTTCCCCCAAAGCAGACAGTTTTGACTCTGAATCACACGTCAAATTCTACATTCCCATAGCAAAAACATATTAAGAGAGCAGTAGAATCAACTGTGCAAAATAATACAAATCATTTTTTAAAGGAAGGAAGGGAGAATTAGTTCATTTGATAAAAGGGAGCACACAGACTTAGGGAGCTGGTACTCTAATTTACCACTCTATGGTGATGGTCATTTTGCCATTCTGTCTAGACCAGCAGAGTGAAGGATCAACACAACAACTTTAGATCTCTCTCCTTGTAGCCAAAAGATTGTAATACAAAAGGAAAAAGAGACAGGCTTGTTCAGAAGAGAGAAATTATAACTTAACAAAGAGACAGCCCACAGCTGTCACTCAGGAAGCAGACTGGAAAATGTTCTGGTATATTACCATTTTCTACAAGGTTTATTTTTGTAAAACTGAAGGTAATCTCAATGTCTACAATACCGGATACAGATAGCAGGAATAAAGCATTGAACAACAGTTCAAGCATAATACCTAAATAAATACCATTTTCAGAAATACATTCACCTTGTTACATTCACCTACTTCTATTTTTGATATCTATGCTTAAAATTAGGTGTAAATGGATTAAGCACAATGCTGAACCCCTCCCAAGTGTACATAAAAAAGAAATACTAATCTTGGTTATCAGTCTGTTTATAGGATTTGAAAAATCATCTGCAATCATAAAAGATTTTCTAAGCCTTGTTCTGGGAGAGTTGTGTGAAATACCTTCATTCATAATAATGGATTTTTTTATTCAAAAACTTGATGGTATTACTTAGTTTTAGTATCTGACTTCACGAAATACCTCATGTTCAAAATCCTTAGTGTACTTCACAAAACATCACCTCACATTTCTCTCCTTTTGTAACAGAAATACTATGCCAAGAGCGTTCTTATGAATTCCCTCCTTTGCCTGTTCTACAGGCAGGGGGATTTCTTGTGGATAAGGGTCTGGGGTGAGGGTTCCCCCGTTAGGGATACTGCCTTTTCTGTGAGATGAAGCTTCTCTGAAGAGAATGGTTTTGCAGACATTCCCTAAGACTGTTTAGACCCTGGCTCCATGTAATTACTCAAGGATGCTTATTTTGCACTGAGGCTGTGCTGGTGGAGAGTCTTCATCCCCACTTCTCGTACACTTTGTCTTGGGTATTGTCCAAGTGAAAAAAAATCATTTCACTGTTGATTGCTCTGTTAAAGCCACCATCTGAAGTAAAGTGTATCTATGCTTGAGAGACTGCAGCTTTAAGGGGAGAAAACTGTATGGAGGGAAAGCAAAGCGTTTCCTTGCCCTGGAGCTTACACCAGTGTCTTGGATGGGATACAGCACTCCATCAGAGGGAGTTGCTTTCACACAGTCTTAACAGCACCTCAACCAAGAGGTTTTGCCGTTGGACCTATGCCTAGTGGTGGCACAGTATTTTCCACCTTATGACTGAAATGATCACAACGGCAGAACTTGAAAGCATAAACCAGCCTGAGTCCCGTGAATGAGATCAAAGCCACGTTTTCGCCCCCCCCCCCCCCCCCCCGTTTTCTTGCTTGAAGGCTTTGTTCTAATAGTAATAGTCAGCAGAAAAGTAGAATAGCCTGATGATTATCCTGTTTTTAACAGATGACTCATCCTTTGATGAATCTTGAGGGAAAAGAGCACTAGGTTTGCTTATGTCTTTCCTGAAGTAGCTTCAGGCCTTAGTGAGTCAAGCCTCATGCGCTTAGAAGCACAAGTCTACAGCGTTTACCACCGTGTTAGTAATGAGCATGTTTTGCATCAGCTAGCATACATTCCTTCTTGAGGCATATATTTAAAATCATATTACTTCAGCAAACATTAGATATTGGTGGTTCTTAATTCTAGTTTCCTTTCTTACCTTTTCCTTGAAGTTTTAAAATGCTATCAGAAATAAAAGCTGTTTCAGTGCTTCAGAGTTGTTCCATCTTACATCCTTCCACCAAATATATGTCAGGAACCCTGTGCAAATGTTTTGCAAATTCCTCACAAAAGTGTTAAATAACCAAGGCAAAAAGCCTTTAAGGAAAATGCTACAATGACTTTAATTTAGTTTCACAACAAACCAGGATATTTAGAGATTTTCTGCGCACTAAGAACACAAGATACAGTTGGGCCAAGTAACAAGTATGGTTTAACCTTACAGTTCAGTGTGTTTAGATCTGTAACATCTGTGGGCACACAGCATACAGTCTTGTCACTGCTCTCTTGACGAAGTCGACACCAGCTCAGATCTGGTCATTAAGTACATGTGGTTTAAATAGGGAACATAGCTTTTTACAGTGAGGAGTTGCTTGTACTAATTAGGCTCTCACATGTTCAAACCTCTTTTGTGATTTAGTTACACAATATGAATGTTCCTTTTCAGATGTGTTCTCCACATAAGATCACAGCAAAATAGATGCACAAAATGAAAACTGAGGAAACAAGGGGAAAAAAGCTTTCTTAGTCATTTTAAGTTCCTACCATTGCATTTGATTTTTCAGCTCCAATACCTTCAAGATTCCAAAATCCTTTTTCTATATTTTGCATGACACCAGTCTACTCAACGATTTTAACAGAAATTTCATTATGTTGAACATATATTTCAATTGTAGTGGAATTTTTCTGCACATTTGCACACATTAGTGACCACTAAAGCCTGCTGTTAAGTATTGTTGTAGAATATTTCAGTTGCTGCTTTGCTTGCTTACTAACTCTCTTCTTAAAGTTGGCAAATAAAAAAACACAAATCTGTGAGGGTCTAATTGCTATCCAGGCTTTAAAAAGCAGACAGGAAAGTACTTGAAAATGTTTTTTATATGAAATATTATTGGAAGATAATGTATTTATATTGCTTCCACTGTTCTAGCATCATTGCATACAAAAAATTTCAGGAAATTTATCTTTACAACCATGCTGCAAGTTAGCAAAACTAATTATTCCAATTTTACACACGGGCAACTGAAACACACCAAGACTAAGCAACATGGCATCTTATGAAAGAATGTGGAACTGAACTTTCATATTCCAAATCACACACTATCAAATCACACAAATCACATCATACTAGGCTAATTACTTCTTTTTCTAGACATAAATAGCAACCAGCCTAACTGAAGGAGAATATTAGAAGGTTGAAATGCAGAAATAATCTCTCACACAGAATGTGCTCCTGATGTATTTTTTGAGATTTAACAATTCTTCAACTATCTTCCCCCATCAACTTAACCCATAATCAACAATTACCCAAACCTACAAATAAGGCCAACCAAAACCATCTCAACTATGAACCAAAGTTACAAACTGACCATATAACAGCTCGGAATGTGGATGTTAACCTTGAATTAGCCTGAACCATTGAATTGGGAGTTCAAGTTCAGAAGATGCTCTTTGCTTGTTCCCTCGAAAATGATACCCTGTATGCAAATATTTCACTTGCTCACATCTCGTTTATTAGTTATCTATGTTCTGTAAGAATAATTAATGTTGTTCCTTATCAGTCTCCCAATTACTTGTGTGAATCAAACACAAGCGCAAGTAATTTTATTTTTACCAGCTTATTGATTAAAATGTTATGCAATACAGAGTGAAGAACTGATTCCAACAAGATCCCAATAGAGTATGTGCCTTGTTTACAGGTGTATTGACATCCTTTCGTTCACCAATTTCTAATGCAGTTATAACGCCAGATTGATCTCGTATCATTATTTTCAAATAAAAATGTTGGACAGTACTATGTCAAGCCTTAAAGAATTCTGTATGACTTATAGTAACAATATTAGCTTTCATCAGCCAAAGTTTTAATCTAATAAAGATGGATGTACAGTTAAAAAAATATTGACTGGCATATGTTACACCTCTCTCCTTCTGTATCAATGGAGACCTGCATCAGCCTTTCCATTACTTTACCTAGGAATGATCTCAAGGACAGGCTATAATCACATCAATAATTTTTGTTAACATTATATACTTGCTTATAGACAAGAGTAAGATACTGAATTTCAGCTAAATTAGAAAGAGGGGAAAAAACCCTAAATAACGGCTTGCTGGACTAAAGACTTCTGACTGTCAGCTTCTAATTCTCAGCTACTTTCACC
This sequence comes from Opisthocomus hoazin, assembly GCF_030867145.1. Taxonomy (NCBI): domain Eukaryota; kingdom Metazoa; phylum Chordata; class Aves; order Opisthocomiformes; family Opisthocomidae; genus Opisthocomus; species Opisthocomus hoazin. The sequence goes on from NC_134417.1 coordinate 51,968,960, forward strand.
ATTTCTCCAGGAGCTTGCAACATGCTTCACACAAGGAAGATAGGGCAAGATTTTGGTCATTGCTATCAAACTAATTTCTGATGCTGCATTTGCCAAAATGGTGCAGGGAATTGTCTGAAGAGGGAGGAAAGAAATAAGAAAGAGGAGGAGTAAAGGGAAAGAGGGAGAACAACAACATATTTTAAGTCCCTTCTTCCTGTGGAAGGAGAAACACCTCTAAGATCAGGCTTCAAGAGTTTCCGTTGCAGGCTGACTGGTCTCCCCGTCCATGAACTTGCAGAGCAATCCCATGGCATCAACATTAAAAGTTTGCTAAAGTGAAGCAACTTCAGATGACCAAAACTCATACATGCAGTTACTATTTTAAGCGAATACAATGCATTTTCTTTGTCAACCTTGTTAATGCTCAGTCCTGAATTTATTTCCCTGCCTTTACGAATACGGTTTCTAAATCAAGATTCACGTAGGAAGCAACCCAAGGCAAGTACTGTATCTACACCTTATTTTAATTCTCCACATTCTGACATGTACATTTCACAGTTATGCCTTGGTTGCACCTAGGACATGGAAGAGAGGACCCAGACGAGATGCAGGTTCTTGAACAACTCTGTAGAATAATAAGGTAACACCCTGAAGAAACATAAAACCGCCTTCAAATCAACCATGTATGCAAAACACTTTTTATCTAGAAACTCCTCTACACAGGAAAAATAATTAGACCTAGCTGTGTTAAACAGAAGATAAAGAAAATACTTACAGGGATATGATTATAAAGACTGTGAGCAGAATGTCCTCCTTCATTCAGAGTCTTATCATGGAAAAGAGGATGTACTAGATGTAAAGCTATATTTGGCTACACTTAGACTGTCTGAATGAATCTAAGCCACAATTTCAGTTTATTTAATTTAAAAAGCAGGTCAAAGTGCTGCTTTCAGCCACCTATTAATATTGTAAGGATCTTCTGGTTATTACAGTTATGCTCCAAAATGTCTTCAAAGCATCACAGCTATACTAAATTGTATGTCTTGCTGAACAAAAAGAATGATGACTAAACAATTTTTTTAAGACTGAAGAGTGCAAAAAGATCGTTACTAACACTAGACTAAAAAAGAACCAACTTATCGCTGCCTGATGTTTTCAACCAAACACATCTGAAAACACCACTTCAGACTAATGGGGAAGAAATGGTTCAGTTAAAAATAAATTCTCCCTGCTCTTCTGCCTTCCCTCCTACCCTGGCTGCCATTTACTTTGTGAGCATCTCTTTCCTCCATATAGCAAGTCCTAATAAAATTATTAAGCAAAGACTAAAAAATTCTGGAAACAGTATTTAAAATTGTGTTCTAAGATATATAATAACAGCATTAAATTTAACATTATATGTTTAAAAAAAGCTGATTGTTTTTTAATTTGAGAGATCAGAGATCAAAACAGGGAACAACAAATGTTGAATTTTAGCAAAATTATGTCTCCCACATTATACTATTTATCCTGTAATACCTTGAGTTTCTGCTACTCAATTTCACTATGTCCTTCTGCTGCTCATTCATACTTTATTTACAGCAATGGTAAAATGGGTATAAAAAGCCAGAATACTTCCACAGTAGAGGTCGATAAAATTTTTGTTTGCAAATGATGTAAGGACTGAGAGAAGATACTCTTTGCACTACAAGCTGGTATTATACCCTGGTTTTGAAAACTTGTATACACTCTGAAAAGTCATGAGGACTAAGCAGAGTGGGTAAAGTTAAGCAGGTGCATAAGTTTTTGTAGGATCACAGCCTTATTACTACATTAAATGTGGCTTGCTTATTTGTAAGGACTATAGGGTTACTACAAGCTCAGTTTTGTCTTTCTCCAGATCAGATTCACTATGTGATGTCCGTCACGTTCCTCTTAATCACAGCATAAACATGCAGTGGCTTTTCATTGAAAGAGAGAGAGAAAGAGAGAGACAGAGAAAGAACTGAGCATTATTTCAGCTAATTATTATTAGCTAATCAAAAGGGGAATTCCCAGGCTATTAGCCATTAACAGTATAAGCGGATTGCTTTGTGGAGAGAAAAACTGACAATCCTTCAATATTCTTGTAATAATACTGTAAGTTCCTGTTTGATAACAGCAATAGTCTCATTTGTTCAATTTATAACTAACCAACAGCAATCATTTAATATATTGAAGTAAAGAATTCTATTAAGAAAATGCCGTTGTGTGCAGGATGATAAAGGCTATCTGTTCACAAATTAATGCTTTGCTTCAGAATTAAACATCAAGAGTTGTCTTCCAAACAAGGACGGATTTGACAGGGAGGCTGAGGGGAGCACAGTACAGCCTGTGTGCTCTAGGCGATTTCCCCATCTGTAGCATAAATGCATCCAGCCCTGTCCAACCCGAAACTCTAAGTCTGGGGAAAAAAAAAAAAAGATTGAGCTAAGTTACTTTGAACTTTGCTTTACACAGTTGCAACAAAACCTCACCTATTTCTACCACAAAGAAAATGATGCATTTTTGCACAAACTGTTCTACCTATTTGTAAAAAAACATGTAATAAAAAATGAACCATACAAAAACTAGTACGAATCTGAAATCCGTATTTTACTGGCAAATAGGGAAACAAAGGCTAATCCAGATGTGCTTTCATGCACCTCTGGTTTCCCTGGGCACAACCTGAGTGACCAAGCAATCCTGGAGTTCCTAGATGAAACCCAAGTATGACTACACACAACCTAAAGCAAACCATCCCTTCCCCCCCCCAGTCCCTCAAAGGTCATTTGGAAGAAAATAAAATGTTACAGCTTTAAATTGATATTGTAAATATTTCAAAATCTTTCATCCTCTTTTCGTACTAAGTAGTCTGTTTCCACCAAGAATGACAAACTTAAGTACTAACTATTTACATGAAAGAAAGGTTTGTAGAAGCACTCTCTAAACTACATAACTAAATTCTTCTCAGACGATGGAATGAGTATCAAGCAGTGTGTTGGGCAGCACTGAAGTAAAATCTATCTAATTTAATAACTATAAATTTGTGAGAACTTAGAAAGGGCGTATGAATACATATTCATATTTCCATGAGACTGAAAGGTCTTGGTTTGACTGTTTATACATTGCTGCTTATAGTGATAATTTTCAATATAACATCACAGCATCTAACAAACACATCGAAAAATTATTTCCTTCATACATTTGAACGGACAAAACACTGAAACATTAAATACATTATCTGAAGCAAGTTATTACTTAAGCATTAAGCTAATGAGACAGTCAAAATACTGGAAAATTATAATCTCATCACAAATCAGATCACAATGTATCTTGGCTAATTAGCAGCAGAAAAGCATTAATAAATTACTTCTATTTCTTGTTGTCCACTAAATCAGCTTTCAACGTATTCTAAACAGTTCCAGATAGGGAACCACAGCTTCTCATTAATAAAGAGTTGTTAAAATTCCAAATTTCTATTGTTTTAAAGTGTTTAGTCTTGGAAAGCTACATAGGAAATAACAAAGCTTTTTTGGGGGCGGGGGACAGCAATGGATGTTTTCAGAATATATGGTAATAGCAGCATTTACCTAACATACCTAAAATACGTGCTGGTATCTAGTAACGAAACGCATAAAGACACTACAGATATCACTTCCCAAGCACTTTGAGCCCAAACTCAAGTGCAGATCCCCAGCACAGCATGAACATTCACTCAAAGTTCAGGTCTAGTATAAGGCTGGTAGCTCTGCCCTTCCCAGAGGAGGCACCATGTTTCTCAGATCTCCTCAAAATGGTTCAGTTCTGGTACAGTCTTCAAACCAAATTATGACTAAACTTTTGCTCAGTCCAACGTCTGGGGATAATCCAAGGGGTTCATTTTCACCAGTTATTCTGTGCAAGTATTTGTTTCATTGCATGGCTGCATATCGGTGTGATGACCTGATTACCTCCTTGCTATTCCATAATTCTCTTTTTCAGACTTCTGTGCTCATTTACTACTTTTCACGTGCTAGCACAGAAAATGAGGCAGTAGACTCTCAAGAGTTAAAAAAACAGAGCAGAAAGACTGTTGCCTTTTGTGACATTCACCCCTGAAGAGCTGCTACCGATGAAAGTACAAAGCAACTTTTTCTGTGACATTGGGGAAGGTGAATGAGTAACACTTGATGCTGATTTTGATGCTGGGGAAAAAAGTATATATGAATTTTATTTACACTCTACAGGGTAAATACATAGATGAGTGACACATACTTCTTACACAGACAAAATATCATTTAGTTGAGGACAAGAATGTTCAGAGGAGGAACATTAGTGTTAAAAAGCCTAGTGAAAGTGGTTGTGGTAGAGAAACAGCAAGAAAAAATGTTTTCACTCTGTATCACATTTCACTTCTTTCTCTGTTTAGCTTCACGTCCTTTTTCACAGGAGCACCTGCCACATGAGATGCAGTCATGAGGGGAAAGTCCCTAACCCGAGAAGATCCCCCGCGTCTGGGAATCTTCTGGTGAAAGAGGAATAAAGATGATGACTACTACTTTTCAGCTTTATGAGGTTGAGTCAGAGCACTGACACACTTTCCAATGCTTGCACGCTCCCTCCCCCACCGCTTCCTATGCAGACTCACCCTCACGACAGCAATAAGTCAAAATCAAACCCAGAAAACTGCTCAGTTATCAATTCAAAGTTGCAACTGCCTCCTGAAATTAATTAAAATAGCCAGACTTGCCACCCTTCTGCTTGTTAATTCTGGGTCTTCCTCCCCTGTACCACAATCCTTCCTCAATTTGCTTTCTTCTCAGTCGCTTCTAGTCTAAGTATCCCCAAGTCTCCAAAGTGGGTTTATTTTGCTTTTCTTCTTGCCATAGAGCTGATATACCCCAGAAGACTTTACTTGCATCTGTAAACAATAAAGACCCTTCAAAGGGTTAGCAGCGGATGGGGAATGGATGGTGTCTGGGGAACTCCGAAGAGGTGAGCGGTGCTGAAAGCAGAGAAGCAATTGGAGCAGACAATTCTACAGCAGAGGTGAAAATAGTTCTTTTGGGCTTTTAAGCTGTGCTGGAAAGGGTACAGTTGCCCCTGCAAAGGAGTTCCCTGGGGAACGGCTCATTGTACTAGCAGTGGGAAACATGAAGGCAGGGGAAGTATGAGCTCAGATGCAGAGACAATGAGCACAAGGCTCCTTCCAGAGTGACTCATCCAGCCTCTGGGACAGAGGAAACCCATCACTCCATAAATCAGCATCTTTTGCTAACTAGCCGAGCAGTGGCACTTGGCAGTGGGGAAAGCAGCTGTTCACTGCTTCTAACAACTCATGGGACGGTGCTGGGAAGTGGCAGTCAAATAGAGGTTCAGGGGAGATGACATTTGGTGGCAAGCTGAGCAGGAAATAGTACAACAAGATACTTAAAGGAATGAAATTGCCTTTGCATAAATAATAGGCAACTGGATCAAAGTAATATTCCAAAAACACTAATTTTCTGCTAGAGCAAATTTTTTTCAAACTCGTGGGCTACTGAACATTTTTCTCGTAAGCAAGAATTCATTTTTACATAATTTATGTGCCAGTAATGCAGTCTTCTCATAACAAAGCCCAGTCTAATATTTAATAGAAAGGAGAGATATTTTGGGAAAACATGGTTATTTTTCACACAGTTATTAGATTTTAGGTAATAAAATTACATGCAAACTAACTGGGAAAAAAGCCCAGTATTTATTCTTCAGCTTTACTACTTTTAGCATGGTAATGCTTAGGAGTCTGCAGGGAGGAGTCCCTTTTCTCATGAACACTGTTGTCGTCTTCTGCCTTGAAAAGCTACAGAGCTTCTACTCTTATGGAAGGCAAATAACACACCAGAACACTGAATTAAGTGACGCATCAAATATTACATTAGTTTCACTATCACTCAATAAGGGCCAATGGTTTGAGAATAAGATTTTTTACTAGAAGTGGTTGCTTTCACAGCTTGTCTCACAGCCTAGCATTTACAGATGTCTCTTCTGAGCAGTTTCTCTCATCCCCCTCTAGCCCCAGAAAGATTGGGAAAAATAAAAAAGATCATTTTTATTCTATTCTGATTTTTTTTTACTCATTATCTTCTCAAAAATATCAAGGATACCACCTAAGGTAGCATAAAGTTTTCCACTTATATTAACCATACAAATCTGATGTAGATAGCTGAGCCAGCAAAGCTCACCCTGGATGATAAGAATCAGACTGGGTCGCCTCTAGCTGCCCTATCACCTCCAGCTGAGTGTAGAGCACTCTAACCCAGCTACATGTGCAGCAGCTCTCAAGGAGGGCCAGGACTACGGATACTTGAAGTTCATTGCTTCTACAACCATCAGAAGGACCCAGGTGCCAGCTGGAACTGTTTGATCCCCCATGATCTTGTTTCACATGTGGGGAGCTGAAGCAAAGGACAAGTGAATTTCCTACTACATCAAAAGTCTTGAAAAACAGAAATCCTCTCCCTCCCCGATTCGTACCAGGAAGCCACAAAAATAATAATTTAGAAAAAAAAAAGTGAAAGGTTAGTTTGCAGCAATGGTTGTTCTGGAAGAACTACATTTAGCCATTTCAGAGGTGACAAAACATTCCAAAAGCCATGTAACTGGTTTTGTGTGGAAAAAGGCAAAGAATGGCAGGCAAAAAAGAAAGACAAACGCTCCCTCTCCTCTTTCCCAGGAAATGCTATTTCCTTTAAAGAACTGGGATATTCTACCAAAACCAGAGACTACTCCTTTAGAAACAAAAGCTGGTGTCTAATAAACCCAAGCCATTTTGGTTGAAATAGCCATATTTACAGATAAATAAACAACTGCCCACCAATGTCCCATCCCTGAAACCAAGAGAAACACTCCTAATCTGAATACTGAAATATCAAACTTCTTTCAGAAAAACTTCATCAGACAGCGTTGTTTGAGAACAAGAACTCATAACATCACTGAAAAACCTTTGCTGGGCTGGGAAGAATATTTCTTCAGCTTTGACAATTTGGAAAAACTCTATTCGTTATAGTAAGCACAAGATGAAAATGAAAAAATAACCCTGAAACAAACAACCTCACTTTTAGCCTTTCATACATTCTCGGTGCTTGAATTTCTCCTACCAAGAGTAGAACAGCCTTGAGAGGATGAGCAGCAGTGTCTGAAACCATGGAAACTGTAGTTGGCCTGTTTTTCTTAAGAGTTGGGCAACAGGCCCTGTCTGAAATCTAGTTTCCACAAGGTTTTGCAATTAGAGAAGTATGAATGCAGCAAGTTAAGGAACAAAAATAAACAACATTTCCTACTTCATTCTAAAAGTTTCTGAGTTATTATGAAAGCCTTTTCAGAACCACCCTCTGAGACTGAAATTACTCGGCTACCATCTGATTTTCTGACCAAGAGCGCTTGCTATTTAAACAAAAGCAGGATAAAGAGCTGTACTGGTGTGACACAGGTACTTTGCAAGACAGAATTTATACTTTTTTTTTTTTTTTTTTTTTTGTATTTGATGCCTTATTTGAAATAAAAATTTTATTGAGACATTATAGAACAAGAATCCAGTTCTGCAGTTTACCCGGAGAAAGACACACACAGACTGGCAGAAAAGAGAAGCTATGGACAAAACCTTTCCAGACAAAATCCTTCATGAATGTTGACTAGAATTTCCCCCTGCCACCCATGCAGAAACTGGTTAGATGTTCAGAATGGGGTACCACAGAAAAGACATCAATTATCAGACCACTACTGCGGCAACCTACATTGTTAGTTCTCAAAATTAGTAAATAAATCCTGCGTTACCTTTTGCCCCATCCTTCAACTTCCTACTTTGAACTTTTCAGAATAGAGGACAAAGGGGGTAGATGAGATCTTATATGACCTTTAGAGTACCACGGTTTGTGGCACAGCTTCCTCTGCCCCCCTTTGGACCCTCTAACATGCAGCTGGTAGAGGGTAAGCAAGATACAGGTACAGAAACCAGAGAAGGAATTCCGGTTTCTGCTGCATCCACAGACTTGAAGCTCCTTCTCCAGAGGCATAAAGACTTTTCTGTGATACCTACACAAGACTCACCAGTGTAAGTGTCCTGACATTGTCAGGCTGAACAATTTCACCTCTTTGCCTCTGTTTCTGCATACTTCGCAGCTTTTTAATATAAGGACTGTTCTTTTGTTTCTGATTGTACCTGAGACTTATTAGTCCATCACGGGCCCAGTAAGCACTCCAGTGTAATAAGAATGGATAGCAGGAGAAAAAGATCAGCTGGACACTTCCTAATATCCTATGATTCTGCCAATGCTTTGATGCTCATGTTTTTGTGGATAGTACTGCAGTTTCTTTCCCTCTCAAGAACCAGAGACACACAGATGTGTAATCTGCTGACCCACTAGATCCAATGCATGGGTCCATAAAAAGGAAAGTGGTAAACTGGATACCCAGAACTACAAGGCAGCAGAGTAGCATTATGGCCTTTCTCATACTAACATGAGTACTCTGCTCTTCCCCCATACATATAAGTCACATAAGAAGGTATATGTTCACGTTAATTAGCTCCAAGACCAAGTACCATGCCTTGCATTTCCAATACTATGGAAAGTCTTCTATGGATAACTTTTACTAATCTCTAAGTAAATTTATGGCAAAAGAAGGAAACTATGTTTGAGGTTTATGAATAAGAAGTTCTTACTTCACTAAGGACAAAAGCCAGAACAAAGCTGGCATTTTGCTGCAGTACAAATGCATAAAGATGACTTTTTAAGCAGCTCTGTGTGAGCAGGATTATAAGCACTACCAATTTGAAGGTTTATTTTGAATCATAGTAAAGTGCAACAGAAAGCAGATCTACTGAAGAGAAAAAAGTGCACATGCCAAACTGTAACATAATCTCCACACTTAGTCTTGAGACCATTTATTTTTCAGCACATGCATGGCAGTTGTGCTTATCTGTAAAACTGCTTACATATAACTTAAAAATTTCTGCAAAAGGGATTACTACATCTGCACTGGATAAAGGAATTCTTGGATTCCCTAACTTGTGCATTAGAGTGGCGTACCTGATCTCTGCTAGAACAGGCGCAAAATCCATTAAATCTTAGCACAGGTGCTCCTCTTTGTCAGGTACAAACATTGGAAAAACACTCAGCTGAAGACTAGGAAAACCAAATTTGAAGTGGTGTATGAGAAACTGAGTTCCAGACCAGGGCAAGTGAAAGCAACAAAGAAAACACCACCTCCCCTCTTCCAGCATTTTTATTGCTGTTCCTTCACTCAGAATTTTTAGAAGATGCAGCAATGATATAGGGCATTTCTTTTCATATATATACATCTTAGAATCAGCTTCATAGACTTTTTGGTCTGCTAGAGCGAAATAGGTTGCAGTTCCTTGAGGATGTTAATTAAGATTCACAGTTTACTTACATTCCTTAGCTGACCAGACCTTAAGTGCAAAACTTTGGAGTTTTTACTTTTACTGTCCAAAAACTTGACAGACAAGGTGAAGCACATGCTTGTTTTTTCTTATCTTTTAAATAAAGCAACGTCTTCAGGAGGAAAACTGTTCACAGGCTCAAAATATCAGCAGAGATCCAGGAACAACGAGAGAGACTTGCATTCAAATACTGACCTACTTCCTATTATAGCTTTCTTCATAGCTGAAGAACACACAGTGCTGCTTTAGTAAAACTGAAATGCTGTGCCATATGCTTCTGTAGACAAATAAAATGCTGACAGGCAACGCAGTAAACGGACCCATGCCACTTTTTCCTCCCATGAAAGCTCTTTAAACATCGGTACTACATTATTCACTGGGATAATGACTGAATACTTTATAAATGGGACAGAAATTCAATTATTCTACACATTCACCATCACAAGCAAGAGTGTAAGATCAATGTGCCTATAACCTATTTCATAAATACTTCAACAAAAAACAAACAAGAGAATTAAGTTTGTAATTTCTTAACACTTTCCAGAGCTGCCAATGTATGTACTGTAACTCTATTTATAGAGGCGAGCTTCTGCACAGCATTCTCAGAAAATCGTTTTTATTAACCCTCAGATACCATGTTTGTTGAAGCCCTGAGGATGTGTTACAATTAATAATTGGTGTGAAATTTGAATTTCAACAGTGTTTTTTATTACCCAGACATGAAATGGGGGTTGACACTTTGTGATTAAGATTAAGCATTCAGTATTATTTGATTTAAATCAACAAAAGAGCAATAAAAGCTACCAGTCCTAAATACGCCAGTGTTAAATGCAACACATCTCCCAGTCACTGGGATGTGCAGCAGGCATACTTGTTGAGAAACCTGCAGAGCATGGCTGTGACTTGCAAACATGCAGATTTAAATGATCAGGATTTATTTTGAAGCAAAGTAGTATAAGTTTAATACCTTTTTCTTCAGCAGTTTGGAAATGATCACAATAACTAGCATTCATTCAGTCAATTTTCATTTGCAAAAATAGAATATTTGGGGTTGTTTGTTTTTTTTTTTTGCAAAGCAGAGCATAGCACAGTTGTAAAAGTAACAAAAATTCTATGGAGATCCATTTGTCGGTTTATCCTAATTATTACAGTAAAACATGTTTACAGTTTTGATGCCTATATAAACACTTATAGTTGTTAAATTTAGGATTATCCCTAGATGGGTATATTAAGCCTCAGAAAGAAATGATTCTAGAATATGCTACCAAATGATTCTAGAATATGCTACCAAATCTCTTTAAATAACTGAAATGTATATTCATTAAGTATTATGCTGTTCCAACAGATAACTCCTCTATTTCAAAGACAGTAATTAATAAAATAAATGCATAATGTTTAGGGGTGCAACTATTAAATCTAATTAGATTTAAAGAGTCCTTACCAACAGTTTCTTTCCGCAAATTCATATCGGCCTTTTAAAGTTAGACAGAGCATAGTTAAATGTATTTAGTAAAGAAACATGCCAGAGGGAGGTTTTTTGTTAGCCTTCTAAAAATATTCTGTGCTAAATATTTTTGCCATATACTTAAATTTCACTGGGAATGCTTTTAAGCAATTTCCTCTTAATGCACTGTCTAAAAATACAGCAGAGTACAGTAAAAATACTGTCTAAATAATATGGAATATTTAGGATATTTCATTGAATATTTTAACAGTTCATAAAAATCTGCAGTAGCATTTTCTCCTGTACCTTGCTAAACCTGCACTTAGTCTTGCATATTAAAAACCAAAAGGTAGCACTGAATTCCAATAAATGTCCTCAATAATTAAAGAGAGATAGATGAACAAATGCTTTTGAAAATAGTTTAAGTAATAAAAAAGACTAAAGCAATGACTATGCAAAAAATGAATTAAAATATTATTCAAATTCTTGAGTATGAAAGATAGATATTCCAACAATTACTGAAAGATATTCCAACAGTTATGGGCACAGTATATTTTCTGCAGTATGAACACTCCTTTCTAATGGTAAGGCTATACACAAGTTTCGTTTGCAAAGGCTACCAGAAGCTACCAGAGTGGATTATTGATATATTAACTTTCTCATACGGAAGCACAAGTAGAACCCAAGTATGACAATCTGTCACAAGAGCATATGAAATCCCAGACTATATTAGTTATTCTATGCTCCAATACCAATAATTAAAAGTGAGAATCTGCAGAACCCACTGCTTGATCAGCACAGGTAATGAATTATAATTAGAGAAGTATACTTAAAAAGCATTAGTGACAATGACTAGGTAATTTGTAGTTATACTCCCAGAGCTTAATTAATAATTTGAACTTCAACCATGTCTGCTTCAATATTCGCTAGCTGCAACCATTATATGATAAGGTTTGGGAAAAAGGAGCGGGCAGTTTGCACCTGTAAAATCTAGCCCCCACTGAGACCGTGTTGACACATGCTGGAGCAAGTTCTATTTTGCACACTAGGGTTTAGCCCAGAACAATTAGCCCTGGCTTAGCTGGCTATAAATGTACAAACTGAATCCCAAAACAGGCAGGCCTTAGGATACCATTAATATATTCATTGCAATATAGTGGTATTTTGAAAACCCACACCTAAGCATAGCTACATAAAAAGGAAGATAGAATCTGTTTTTAGAAATTCAGTGTAGTTGTATAAATCAATCGTAATACAAGGAGATAATTCAGCCTTTTTTAGATTCAGAACCATTTAAGAAGGTGAAAATATAATCTGTTAAGGAAACATCTAGTTTAGTCTAGTTTTAAAAACACCCACAGGGAAACTGATGATAAAAAACAAGAACAAGTCATAACTGAGTAGATGCAGTTTTCAGCAGAGAAACAGATTCACTATGTGCACATATTGTAGATGGTTGTAGACTGGAATTTATGAAATGGGCCTTTTTAGGTTTTTGCATTCCAAGGGTTCTATGTGTTTTTTTCAACTACTCAATTTGCTGCAACAACGTAACATCTTATTGTTGCGTTATAAATAACAAATAACAACACTGTGTTTTGGGGACATACAGGCACATGGGAGTATGACTCACGTGAGGACCAGAGAATAACTCAGAATCACTGGCATCTGTAACACTCTGGTGGCCCTCGTGAGTTTGGAAGTTACTGAGGAAAATTTAAAGTCGGAGGAGTCCATCAGCATCATGCTGTAAGAGCAGTGATTTCTATAACAAAATCAGTCAGAGGCCTTTTCAAAGTGGAGTAATTCCAACCCCGAAATGATTAAGGAGTCAAGCTGCTGGTGATGCAACTTGTGATCGCCAGAAGAACTGAATTCATACACCTAACAGAAAAGATGTTCTCACAGTATGTGTTTTCCTTTTATTGTAAGCATGACAATATTATTTATTCAGTTTTCAGAAGTATGTAATTTGGACTTGAGCCCAGTTTGAAATTAGGAAAGAAAAAAAGAAATCTTTATCTATCAGTTCACTTTTAAATGGTAGATATCGCTGATTCTACAACTACCATAGTCAATGTTATAACAATTACAAATCTCAATGGAATAGTCTGACCATTATTACTGCTTCAAAGGAAATTTAATAGCAGCAGTAACCATGCAGAAAACCATGACTCCAGGAATAAAGTAAGATAAACAATTCTTATTTTTTACACTTGAATTTTATTTTTATATACATGGCTTGAAATATTGTAGCTACATTGTAACCTTTGACACCCTGTCTTGTGAAAGCATTTCTCTTTCTGAATCCTGACAACAGGAGATGAGACGGTGTCTAACAGAACCCAACACCATAACTGCTAAGAACTCCACTTTTACAGCTCCTTGCTTTTATGGAGAAGCAGTGAGAGCTTTGTAAACAAGCTTTAAATGTTAAACATCAGCATCCAAAAATAAAGGCTCATCTATTCAGAAACAACAACCAAAAAAAGCTTTAAAAAGAAAAATCATTTAAGGGTTTACTTTTAAACAGCTATTTTTAAAGTGATCAGCCTTGACATCAGAACATTTCTGTCATCATAAGAAAAGGGATTTTAATTCTGAGGGATCAAGCTGCTTGCTTTACTTTGAGTTTCATAATTCTTCCTTTCCAAACTTAACAAAAGCTACCAGAGTGTAACTGCTCAGCAGTAATTGACTTAAACATCTAGAGAAAACAGCAATTAAAAAGGTACAAAGGGTTCCCCGCTGTACAAATATATTAAAGTAGGTAAATATGAATTCTGAATAAATGAATTTTTAATACATTCACTCTTTAAAAAGAACTCTTTTATTCCATATACACAAGCATCACAAACTGTTTATGAAAACAACTGTTTTGAAAAGTAAATAAGACACTGGCAAAGAGTGTGTTGTGTCCTACTTCTGTGGCTGATCTAATAGCTGGTAATTCATTTCTCTACTTTGTGGTTTCGCCCCTTTAGCTCAAGTATTGCAGCGGGTGGACTGAAGGGCCACCTTCAGGGAGACACTGTACGCCGATAACTTCTTTCAATGTTCATAACATCCGAAGTGGAAATACTGATAGACAATAGCATGTGATGACATATGTCAGCCATGGGAGGGAAGTTTAATAAAGCAGGACGTGCCATAAGGAAATCTGGCTTCAATTATTGGCTCTGATACAGCTTTTCTTTATGTAACAAATCATTTCATCTGCTTAAATTGCTTTTCCCACAATGTAAATGGGATAGTATTTGTTTACTTTTCCAGATGCTGTGAGAATTAATTTATTCATACTTGGGAAAGCATTTCAAATTCATAATATGGGAGCCTGTACTGGACCTTGGCATAAAGTTGACCGTAGACTGGGAATACTTCTCATCAACAGCAAGGAGCCTGGCTCAGATATGTTTACCGCAGTTTGAAACCCCTTTCACGCAACTTCAGCCACAACTATTAAAACAAAATGTTTATTCCTGGCACACTGGTATTAGCAGTCTTAATTATACCAGTCTTATATGTGAAGAACACAAAAGAACAGTAACCAAATTATATTTATTGCACTGGATTAAATTTATGGCACGTTTGTGGTCACTAGCATGACTATCACAGGTCTTTTTAACATCTGGAGAATTTCTGATTCCACCACCTATCCTTACTTCATTTCTACAGTCCCAGAGCTCCTTTTTTACCTGCTTGCTAAAGACTTAGGGCTCTGGTGTAACTACCCCAACATGTGGCACTCTCCACCCCCTCAATGGTCTGAGTATAAGCTATGAGCAGCAAAACGTAAAAATACACATAACATTTTAAACACTCCAGATGAAGGCTAAAGAGATTAAGGAAAAAATATGTAAAGATATACTTGTGGCACATTGTGGAAATAGAACCTGAGAACTCTCCTGAATTATTGTCAGAAAAAACTGTCTCAGCAAATTCACTGGGGATTGAGTAGACCACAAAGGTTCCATACATGTATATCCTATCAACCAAAAGGAAGATGGATTTGCTCATTAAATCATAAATAAGTTATCAGTAACTGAGCTCTCAAGAAAACACAAATTAAGATGATGACCTTTGAAACTCCGAATATACCCAGTTTAACAGCTGCTAAAGAGTAGGAAAAATACAAAGAGGCTTACTGTCAAGCGGGCAAAATTGCAGAATCTAATAGTGTGAATGGCCAAACCAATTCTCCACAGTTAGGTGTTGCTAAAAGAGACAGTTTAATCCTAGATTAATTTATTTTTATTTTATTCCATATAATTGGAAGAAAGCTCTTGATAACAGTCTTGCATTCCTGGAAAGAATCCAGATGGTCCCAGGTAAAGCATTTATCATTCACACAGCACTTCCACTATCTATTTAGAAGAAAGCATGACTATTTTAATTGACTCAGAATGTATTTCTGTATCAGCAGTATTACACTCACTTAGCTTAGGAGCTGAAATTAATATAAATTGGTATGATTTAAGAAGGAACCATATGTTCTCCTTGTAAAAAAATAATCTAAATATTTATAATTACAGTCTTTAAAGTAAACAAATAATTTTGAAAATAAACAAAAAAACTTGTATCCCAACCAAAATTTCAAATTCTTTTTTCTCTCTCCAATCAGGTACTTTTAGAAAAAGTGAGATAATTCAGTTTACTCGTGCTTCATTATCTTGACAGACCTTGCTCTTGCCACTGGTTAACAGCACATATGTGGACCGAACAATCTGTGTTCCCTATTTGTTTATCTGTCTAAATCCACAGTTCCAGTGTGCATGAGTTTTAGCCAGTTTGCCAGAAATATGGGTTCAAAACGGTCGCTGCTATTCCCTATTCTCCCTAAAGTAGTAAATGACAAGAAGTGTCAAAAGAACAAAGTGCTCACTGAAAAAAGGCCAACTTTGATGCAAATCCAATGCTGTTAAATTATGGGGTGGCAGTAATGAAGTACAAATTGTCACCTGCTGCTGTTTCATTCTCAAAAACTGAAAACAACAATTAATTAATTCTAAATTAGAAAGGGATGTTCCAGTCACTGAAGGGTTGCAAACACACACCACAAAAAAAGGCAAAGCAAAAACATCTAGCACAAGATGGAATCCTACAAGTTGCTGCTGCTTTGGGAAAACCATGGTGTTTCTTCAAAAGGAAACAATGGCCATGAGCAGCAGAGGTGTCACCAGATGTTCACCAACAGATGCTAGTGTAACTGCTGATCAGAACGACAAAAAATAATCAACCCTTTCTACAAACTTCAGAAAAGAGGGATATACAGAATGCTCAGCAGGACAGTTTGCATGAAAAGGTCTAGACCATCGAGCCCCAACAGAGACACTGATGATGGATGATGTATTTATCTTTGTTGTCTACAATGAAAACCTACAAATTCAACGCAGAGCATTCCCTATGCTGCTCTTTGGCTTGTTTGGTTAAAAATCATTTTGAATTCTGTGTTATACTAATGGTGATTTTTCATAAGTATTTTGTGCCCGAGTAGGGGTACTGTACCTGTATGGTATGCTGGCCAAAACCCTGTTCCCTGTGCAGGAGCTGGTGGCATAAAGTCCTTTAGAATTCAGACAACCAAGGAAGCAGACCTCTGTGAGATGTCCCGCTCTGAAATATCAGTAAATAACTCTAATAGTCCCCAAATGAAAAGGTAATGTCACATTTAACTATCCTCAAAATATTATTTTATTTAATGTCTCTATATGATTATCTTATCCAGCTAAGAGCATTAAAATTCTTAAGAAACAAATAAATCTTTGCCTGTGTATTCATTACACATACAAAATGTGATGGGACAGCCTTTATCCAAAGGATGATGCTGGACATCCTTCACTGTGCTGTGAAGCAGCAGCAGCAGAGTAGCTCACCACATACTTCCAATTTAGCCTGCAGACACTCACTCCACAGGGAAATACACCTAAGGGATCCATATAACAATGGAAGTAGGCTAGGGCCTGATCATCAAAGCAGGGAGAAGATTCAGTTTAAGGAGCACACTCTCATTCACTCTCTGTCCTCCCTTTTCATTTTAAGTTTTCTACAGCTTTTCTCTATCATCAGTCCAAGTGATCGCCAGGAAATAATACAAAAAAAGGAGCTAAATATCCTACAGCCGATGTTCTCCTGCCTTGGATTCTGAACAGAGCAAGAAATTCTCATTTTAATTCAGTGAAGTTGAATTTCTATAAAACTTCAAACGCTTAGTTTAGAGTTATTTGACCACATCCAATGCTTAATCTGCACCTAACAAGAAAGATCGAAGCACAGTCTTGGTGTTACAAAGAAAATGGAGTAATTTAAAGTACTAGAAGCCTGTTACATTCTGGAGAGTTTTTCTAGGATGTGGCAATGTTGAGCAGCAGGGATTAACCTGCAGATTTTCCTCAGGTTAAATCCCCTGCTTTTGGAAATTGTCATTTACGGAGCTCTGTCACCTAGTAACACCACCAGCCCCACTCCCCCCCTTCCCCCCCCCCCCCCCCAAACTCAAAAGAAACCCTAGATGATTTACATAATTTCAACTCTTTCTAAAAATTTCCAGATTCTTAGCAACTCATTAATGTATTTCAATCATCCTTAGTCTTAGGGGCTGTGCATGCTGGTGATTTATGGTTTGTAACACCGAAGAAAAACAAGATGGATGCACCATCATTTTGTTACTTTCCTTCTTTAGAGCATATCCATCCGAAAAAGACCATATTGCTGGATTTTTCCTTGCTTCTTAATGCAAAATACTTCAACTATTTTCTCTGAAAAGAATACCAGTACATCAGCAGCCAAACTCTCATGCACAACCTATACGCAACAAATCCTTATATAGGCAATATATGGGAAGAAAAAAATCAAGAAAATATTTCAGTTTTAAGCTTTTGTTGATTACACCAGATGACAAAGTTTCAAGTCAGTACAAAAATAGTAACTACGTCTTGGTTTGTTAGAACAACAAAATCCTAAACAATGATATGTTTTCGGAGTGCCTGAGCTAGTGATACCATCAGCTGAGAATCTGATGACTCAGAACACTATCAATTTTGTTTGCTGACATTGGTAAGCTCAGTACCCTATGTCACAACTTCTGAGTAGTTTATCTACAGTAAGCCTAAAGAATGTGAACTTTATTATTCAAAATTAGTTGCTATACCTAAATATTTAGGAAGAAATGTCAAGTTTCAAACACACTAGAGTATTTCTCATGACTTAAAATCAACCCTACAGCTGGAGGCAATATAAATTCAGTACCTAAAGCAGAATTACTTGCATGAAAGACATCTTGTGTCATACACAGTGCAGTAGGTCTGGGCTGACCCATCTGCGCAACCGCTGCCTTGTCCCAACCACAGCTGCTCAGCAGGCTCTGTGGCCGCAGCGGAGCGATGAGCGGGAGCCCAGCTGCGACGCCACCTCACACAGCACCGCAGCTCTGGCTGGAAACCTCCGCTCGCTTACGGCACGTGCTTCCCTGCAATGACTTGGTTTGTTCTTACCCACACAGCCAGCCTGGCAGAAGGCCAGCGCAGAACCTGGGAACCAAAAAGCATTGCTGCCTCCTCCTTCCCAGGCATGCCATAGAAGAAATTATTCTACCTTAGGTCACCAGAGAGCTGTGGATAAAAACCAAGACAGTTCCCTCCCACAGCAGCCTGGGTGCCGCCCACTTCTGGGTTTCAGCAGTGTTGGCTCTGCACTGCTGGAGCTAGCTGTCCTTGCTGGAGTCTTCAGTGTAACTTCTGTTTCTTTTATATTTTGTGCGAAAAGTAAGACAAAGCATGGCAGAGAAAGTATGTAAAAATACACTGTGGTCTCTAAACCTTTCGATAAGAGGAGTATGTTCAGCCCTCAGGCTGCAAACCATGAGCATCACTGTAATATACGCTTCACTGATATATGTGATAACATTCTCCCTATGCATCACTTTTTATTGTAGCTGGGGAAGGGGAGGAAAAAGAATTGTATATTTCTTTTAGCTGCTGATTTTCCTGACAATTACAAATGAAATACTTCACGGTCCTGTTCTTTTTATGTAAAATACACTCTCAAATACAATCACTTTCTTCTTCAGCCTTCTCATTTATTTTATACACATGAAGAATTATACACTTAAATCTTCCTGGTACCTCACCACTTTCTCCATCAGACCAATTTATGGTGAAAAGCAAGGTTGTTGAGATAACAGGGATGGGGAAGATGGACAGATGAGGATGAACTGTATATCCACCTTTCACACCTTCCTTCCCCCCCCCCCCCAATCTCCCTCTCCATCTTCTAATCTTAGTTTCTCTTAACAAATGTCACACGTTTTTCATTAAGTGGTATAGAAAGAAACTTACCTTTCCACATTCACTTGTCCCTCAGAATACTCTCCTCCACCATGATAAACTGACAAATGATGAGTCTTACAAGTAAGGAATCTTCCTGCCCCTCTTACAATATAGATTTGCCTTCTGCTTTTCACCACCTCTAGCCCCCACCAGTGCCAAAAATGATTGAATGGCTGTTGAAATATTAATACTTTCACCTCCTTTTCCATTTTGGTCTTTTGAACTGATGTAAAATGAGATCACAGCACAACACTGTAGGTGACACAGCATAAGCTGCCATGTCTCCTGATTTCCTACTTCTCTAACCAATTGTTCCAACATGTCCTTAAGAAGAGCTTCTCCACCTGGGCTCAAGAACTGAAGCCCCCCTTCAGGCAGGGAGGACACATTCTACAACTCTTTTTCTAATTAATTCCCTTCACTCTCTGCACATTATCTCTGGATAAAGTCACCGCCAAACTCAACTACCTCTTTTCAAAGGCCAGTCAGGCATCTGCCAGTATTTCAGATAACCTGCATTTTCTTGACCAAATCAAAACACACCTCCATCTCTCTAAACATCTGTCAGTTCATATCTAACCACCAGCCCTGTCTCCTTCCTTCATCTCTCCAAGTACTAGTCTCACCCTGCTATTCTGCAAGCTGATAGTTAAGGTGATGTTTATTTGGGTCTCTTTCTAGCTCTCTCTATTTGATTCGTATCTGAATGCTTGCTTTGCCTCTGCCCCCTGATTTATATTTTCCCACCCTTCACCAAGCATATTCCCATTTAGGATCCGATCACGTCACATTTCTTTATGGCACCTTCTATTTCTCTGGCCTTTTTCTTTCCGATTTCTTTAGCAAATAGTTAATCACATTCACAACTGCTCAGAGTGCACCTGCAAGGATCAGTTTCCTAAGACCTTTGAATCACCATGTAACTCTCTTTATAAGTTCCTCCCACTAACACCTGCTCCTCCATCTTATTACACACAAACTATTTGTCTTCACTTCATGCCTTATTTCCACTTGACCATTTCTCATTTTTATCAGCTCTTACCTCCAACTGGCCAATATTACCTTCCCCCATCACTCACTTGTAAAATAGGATCCTAAGTGCTGTTGTCTAGGGTGCTGGTCCACACTCACACCTACCTACTACTGTGGTTAAAATAAATAATATTAATTCTATGTCATCCATTGAGGATTGCCATGCAGCCGTAATAGAACAGATCTCCACCTAATTAAAAAAAAAAAAAAGTCAAATTGGCTGTTCCTTGCCCATTTCCTAGCAAATATGACCTACTCTTCTTTTTTAAATCTGGTATTCCAACCACTGCTGGCAATCATCATTGATCATTTAAATCTTCCCATTTTCTTTTTCATTGTTGGCAGCTATGGCATCTTTGGTTAGGCGACAGCCTGTGCTTACCTGATGATGGGTTCATTAAATATTACTCATTCACCCACCTCAACACTAGTTGCTTTTATTGTGAAGCCTTTTCAACTGAAATAAAGACAAGCTATTTTCACTTAAGAATTTGAATGTCACATTGTAAACGACAGCAAATATTTTACAACACTTTCAAATCTTGTATGTAACACCCTATCACCTCCTGGGGGGGGGTATATTTACAATAAACTATTAGTGTATGCATACTAATGTATTTTTAAATATTTTTAAAGATTTTCATAACACATTCTAACATTCTACAGCACTGCCCGCAGCAATATCTCAATGTCCCTCCTTCTTTCACTCTTAACTTTCTCCATTATAATCCCCACTCAAACTTACATCTTTGCATAAGGAAATGGTTGCAGTGACCTTTTAATTTGTTACCTCCAGCCTGGAGTACTGCAATTCACACAAGCAAAGGCAGCAGGAGGCCTGCATGGATGAACAAGGAGCTCCTGCCAAAACTCAAGCAAAAAAAGGAAGCGTTCAAGCGGTGGAAGCAGGGTCAAAGTGACCCAGCAGAAACACAGGGACACTATGAGCTCGCAGGGATGGGGTTAGAAAAGATAAAGCAACCCAGGGTTGAGTCTGGGGCAGGGACATAAAGGGCAAAAAGGGCTTCTACATGAGCAGCAAAAGGAAGACAAGGGAAAATGTGGGCCTACTGCTGAATGGACACGGCCCTGGTCACAAAGGATATGGAAAAGCCAGAGGTACTCAACGTCTTCTTTGCCTTGGTAAAGAAGTTAAGACTGGCCTTCAGGAATTTGAAGCCCCTGCAACCAGGAGGGGAAGTCTGGAGCAATGAAGACTTTGTCTCAGTGGAGAATAATCGGGTTTAGCAACACTTAAACTGGACACACACCGGTCCACGGGAGCAGACAGGATGCAGCAAAGAGTGCAGAGAGAGCTGGCTGATGTCACTGCAAGGCCACTCTCAAAATTGTCTTTAAAAAGTCACGGCAATTGAGAGAGGTTCCTGACAACTGAATAAAGAAAACTGCACTCCTGTCTTCAAGAAGGACAAGAAGGAGGATCTAGGGAACTACAAGCAGGCCAGCCTCACCTTCATTCAATCTGAATAGAAGAAAATAGTTTTTTTTACTGTGAGGATGGTCGAACACTGCAACAGGTTGCACAGAGACGTTGTAGAGTCTCCATCCTTGGAGATACCCACCTAAATGGACACAATCCTGGGCAACCTGCTCTAACTGCTCCTGCTGTGAGCAGAGAAGTTGGATTAGATGTTCTTCAGAGGTGCCTTCCAAACCCAGGCGGGCTGTGATTCTGTGATATATTCACCCTATTTACGAGTGAATACTCAGTCCCAAATATGAGCACTTTTCCAGACCGTCTTTCTATATAATAACCCAGAACTATGTATGTTCTATTAGATGCTACTGGTTTTCATTTGCCAAATCTCAGGTCAAGTGTCCTTACTTTCAAAGTCCTCAGTGGACTTGCCACTAGCTCCACTCGTATCTACGTTTACCAGAACAAAGCATGTGGGTTTTTTCAGCAAGCACAGCTAAGAAAACTGGCACAAAACATTGGACAGCAAGTGAAGACATTTACAGTAGAGGGAGTCTGGAACAAACTTGCAAGTTGAACCAGATTAAAAGTGCCTCGGTAGTTTTAAAACATAACACAAAACTGTTCCTCAGGCTACAGCTATCTTAGCATTATGAAGAAATTATACAAAAGAGAACCCTATTTAACTTTTATTTACAAAAAATACATCAAAAAGACATTCAGAATTGGGAAAAGCACCATTCCATGAGAAAACCTGCTGGTATTCCAAAACTACTTAAACTGCAGTGTGAAAGCAACCCAGAAGGTACTTTAAGAGATTCGATGCTGCCCGCTGGCAAACAGCTATCATGGTGGAGCAGAAGCTGGTATGGGCTCCAGAGCTGGCAGGTCTGAAATTATCACTGCAAAATTTTATCATCTTCATCCGGGCAGATTTTGCCTGACTCAGAAATCTTCATTTGTTTTCAATTAAAGCATTAAAAAATGAGGGCAAAAATTTTAATCAAGAAACTTATTTATCCCATAGCAAAAGAATAGTATGTGGATTAATTGTTTCTGTTCGCATGCTTTTCTTGTTTTTGTCAGGGGCAGGAGAGTTAATAGCATATTTGGGCATAAACAGTGAGCACATGACAGTTGAGATGCTGTAAAAGACAACTCATGTATGACCTTATTTCAGACTAAGACTAGGGTCCATTTAGCTGATTTAACAGTGCTACAACAAGGATAATTTCCTGCTTTGTCTTAGGTAGGAGAAGCTGGCAGCTAACTACAGAATGAATCAGAGGTCTTTCAGCATTACAATTTGAGGCATAACAAGTGCAGCAAGTATGACTGAGCTTTCTTTCACCTTTTGTAAACCCTTAAAAAATTACTGTAAATATTTTTCAGTAAATAGATAACTAACACTATTGTTATTTAATAGGCCTATTTTTCAAACACAGTTATTTTTATTTTGTATACCTACATTTTTCTTTAGAGTTAAAGCAGAAGTACAAGAGAAATCATTATTGAATTCATGTAACGTAATAAGCCACTGAAAACAGATACTGTGAATTTACACTTCACCTGAGGACAAAATAACAGCGTCCATAAGAATGATTTAGTGGTTTAAAAGGATGTGATGGTTCTTAAAAAGAAAACAAAAGCCCCAATACCTTGATAAAAAAACTTATTAATATTTCATGCAATATTCTACAGGCTTCTTTTTTGTCAAACTGCTAAAGTTTAATAAAATGAAATTACTATTTTCAGTGAAATAAAAGTTATCTCCTATTACTCAAGCAGACACTTAAAAATAGTCTAAATGAAATTGGCAGCTGTGTAAAAAAACCCATTTTATTTTCACAAAAGCTTTTAAGTACTGTTGCAGTGAGAAATCAATATTACCTAGCTGACATAACAGTGAAATAGTGGGGTGCAAAGCAAAAAAAATAAGTGCAATCAAAGTAAATGAACTGTGATCACATCAGCAGGCCTAGCAAAATTCGCTTTAATCTTGGGAATATTTATGAAGTGTATGTGTAATTTTTCATGATAAAATTTCACCTACAGTTCAAGGCATACCAATAAAACACTTTTGGATAGGTACACAAAACAGTTTGATTGGAATTACTTATCTACCAAGTGAACTTATACTAGAAAACAGATGAACTTCACAACCAAACAGAATGTTTCTATCTCAAATGCTGGTTTCATCTGCTTATTAGGACTGTCTCCTGAGTGAATTAATTATCATTAAGGAACCATACACATCGTATCCAGTCCCATTAATTTAAAGTAACCCTTCAGGTATCTTGTCAGGCAGGGCAAAATTAGTATTTAATATTTCTCTATTGAACTAATTAGGATGAACATAAAATATGAAATACAGGATTTGTAAAAACATTTTCTTATGAAATTACACATAATTATAGTCTTTTTCAGCTATGTGTGCCTTTTAATATGGTACTTAATCTCTATTCTCTTCTATGAAAAATGTGAAATAATAGCAGGACCTATAAAGCTTTTCTTGTACCAATGAGCGGAAGAAAACTCCTCTGTATTTAATGCAATATTCCCTTTGTAATTGTCATTATGAACACATTTGTAGTATAGAATTCGCCTAGATTAGAGATAGCATAAATATTTTCTGTACATTATTCACTACAGTTTCCGTATGTCAGAAATTTCAAGCCTCAACAAAGAATTTTGGGTCTGCTAGGATCAATTTGACCTTTTTGATTCCCTCTTTTCCTGATTTACATCTGAAGTAATGTAATCCTATTAGCTAACTACACTTTCATTATATCAATTTTTAAAATGAAAACATTTCCTCACTGAAGACTAATGACAGGCATTCATTCTACAACAAAGTAGAACGGCCATCATTGCAATAAAAAAACATCATAGCCATGTGCATCTTCTTTCATTTTTCTGGTCTTCTTTTTGTCCACCTGACAAGCCATCTGCCAGCGCAGCTTTGTAGTGGAGTACACAAAACCCTCATGACTATTAGACAAGGAACCATTTTTCTTCTATATAAATGTTCCTGCTTCAGTAAGGACTATACAAGTCCTCAAGACAGCATATCTCGAGAGCAAGATGCACTTCAGAGAGAGATTTTGGCAAAAGAAGTAGAAAATATGCTACCACATATAATAAAGAACAACACAGGGAGTAAACTGATGAGATAAAAGAGACAAACTGACAAAAGATTTGGAATTTCCTTGGAAAAGAGGCTTCTGCTTTACTAACAAGGCGTTATACACCTTGGAATCAGCATCTGCTAGTTATAAATGCCAGTAAAGAGAAAATTGAGTAATTAAACTATTCACAAACAATATAGAAAAAATGTGGGAGAAGAAAACACCATTTTTTCTGGTCCAATACTACAATATTTAAATTTACAGTTGTTGAAGTACCTGTTCCAGTGCCTGGCTCTCGGTGCGTTAAGTGGCCATGCAAAGGATCCCATGCATCCCATGGGAGGCACGAGCCGAAGCAGCTTGGCTGGAAGAACCGAAGCCCTCGAAACAAAGGTCCAGGCCAAAGCAATTCATTTTGCAAGATGGAATGAGAGAGACTTGGTAATTATTGTTTGCTGACACTCAGTCCTGATGGTTTCTTTAAATGATATAAAACAGCCTATAATGCTGTCACCGAGGCAAGTCTACAACTATTCCCACGGTATTCTGAATTACCTTGTTTGCTCCTTTTGAAAACCAAAAAATGATACAGGATATCTCACTTATGACAGCAGCCCCTTCTCTTCGTGCAGACTTCTGGTACATTTGGTGGTCTTTTCTCTGCCAAAACCATACCATCCCCATACATGTAAATACTTTTCCTCTGAGTGTGAAAATATCATATTACCAGTAGATCACTTTAATTGGGAAGACACATTTTAAAAACTGTATTTGGTTGTAAATTCATGATGTTCTGTAAATACAAAACTCCATCTAAAGTAAATGTAAAGTGGCAAATGGAAAGATACCTTCTGTGAAAAAGAAACACTGCCTTACAGAGCAGAGGAGGAGACAAAAACCTACTCTATATGTAGAAGGTGATGTTCTGGTGCTAATGTAATCTAATGTAACCGAGAATCAGAAAGCAGAGGGAAAGATGAAAATTCCAAATTCTTAGAAAATTCTCTCTTTTGATTACTGTTGCCTGCTCTAATTTCAGTAAAGCTTTTATTTTCAGAAGGCAGGGGTAGCGAGGAAAAGGAAGGCAAAAAAAAGGCAACACAGCGAAAGAAGAATTTAACTTTCAAAAACTGCAAAATCATCTACTTTTCATTTTTGCAACAGATTCTGTAAACCTAGCCAAATTCTGTTCTTAGTTAAAAATAGAACAAGTAAAAATAGATGCTAGAAACCAGGCAAGATACCACAGCAGTGAAGCCAAACAACGAATTCGTATAAAATCAGGAGATATGCTTTGTGAACGATAACACTGTGAAATAACTTGGGATGATTTATCACCAAAATAAAGTTGGTCCTCCTACAATGCATCGAATAATAGTGGTTGCTGGTACTGATGCAGTGGAGTTGAACTTCCTCAAGGGTTGTTTTCTGTGGGTAAGGGAAAATGCTTGCGTACCCTTTCAGTAGCTCATGCAGGCTATCAAGTACTTCACTGTATTCTGATATTTCATGACATCAGATTTTAAACTAATTCCTATGAGTGTGCTTGATGTTAAATTTTATTACTACTATCAACCTGACATGAACATATTCATTAGGCTTTTTGAGATTTTGTGAACTATGCTTTCTGCCACTAATGCAAGATGTGACATTAAAATTTTCACATTCTGATGGCAATAGATAATAAAAGAAAAGAAATTCAAATGGTCAAAGTAAACTTAAGGTATGAGCTACTTTCTGTGCTTTACTTACCCTCTCTTTTGCCAGTTCTTCTACTCTAACTTCCTCGCAGATTATTCTTTCTTTTGGCAGCTAATCTGAGCTCGCTTCTCAAAAATAATGAAAAGTAAAACCATTGGTAACCACAGAAGCCCCATTTACAGAGGCAGTTGTGAAGAGCTCTGCACAGCACCGGGTCATTCCACTTGGACGATCCGTGGCTGTTTGCAGGCAGTTCAGAAAGGAGCTTGCAAGCCTCCAGAAACACGGCAGAGGAAACCTCCAACATGAAGTGCTGTACGAGACAGTCTGAATGCGCTCCTGTATTCACACACGCATAATGCCTCCTGGTCAATTTTAGCATTTGTTGGGCCACTGGGATTTAAATAGGATGCTTCAGGAGGACTGTCAGCATTTTGCTCTACTCCCACCCATGCCAACAAAAGGCAAGGCCTAGACCTCAATTAAGCAAATACTTTCTACAACTTCTATTTTAACTACATTTCCTAAGTTAACAATTTGTTCCACCTTCGATGACAGATTATGTGCTGCTGTGCAAGACAACACAATAAAGGTTTGCTGTATCAGAAACCTTATAGTATAAGCTCATGAAAGTTTCTGCCCCCAACATGTGAATCAAAAACCCACCAGAACTATGGGTTTGATTTTGGCCACTAAAGTCAGCATTTTCTAGCAAAAAGCATCTACCAAATGCATTAAAAAATGGAACATGGCTCTCAAACTGTAGAGACTGCTATGGTCAGTAGTGTCCTTTTTTCCCAATTAATCTACAGAACTTCCACTGGTGTTAACGTGAGCAGAGCAATATTAAATATACTCTCATCCCTACTTATGACCATAAAGGCAGCCAGCTTAGGTCAGAATCTTGTTTCTGACAGTGGCCAAAAGGGACGTGCACAGAAGAGATCACAGCAGGGTCACTACATGAAATACATTTTCCAGTGCTTCCTGTTCTTCAGCTGAGGGATCTCCTGCAGCTGCAGCAAATGTGGCTTGTACAGGCATCATGGATGTAGCAAGAATTTCTCCTCTGGGCACCTTTCCAGTCTCTCCTGGATTCCATGTGAAGTTTTAGCACCCACAGTAAGTGTCAGAAAGGACTTCTATAGCTTAAATAGGTATCCCGTGAAACCCTTCTTAAATGAGTCAACTGCTAATTTCATTCGATGCTCCTTAATTCTTGTATCTGAAAATGTGGAGAACTACCACCTCCTTATGAAAGCTGTGATTTTATACAATCCTATAATATCAGCTCTTTGATAGTCCTTATTTCACACTGAAGAACCTTACTGAGTTACTCCTTAAGGGAAAGAAACTGTTCCAACTTTTCCAGAAACATTAGGAGAAATTAGAAATCTGACCTTAATTCACAAACAACACAGCACATAATCACTTCAGCATCGGCGGAGCTAGAAACACAGAGTTTAATATAATAGTTAAAAGCTATTTTTATCAGTTGGTATGTTCAAAGTTTTGAATCTCTTAAAATCTTCCAAATAATTGAGTCAAATTTATACTAGTACCAAAGAAATTAAACTGAACTCCAAAATGGGTGAGGGTTATTCATAGCAATGCAAGTTATTGGATGCAGCATCACAGAAAATTAACACGATTAAAAAGAATCCTGTAGAACAAAAAAATGATAAAAGTAAGGGGGTGTGAAGTTTCTTGGTGAATGAAACAGAACTGAAGGTAAATGCTCCTTTCATTATTTTTTCTGTTTCATTATTATTACACCAACAATAAAATCAAATAAAATAGTTATTGTTGCTATTTCACAAGTTAGTATGACAGCCTGTGTCTTTAAATTAATTTCATTCTGGATGGCAGAAGATAGCAAACTTTTTCAGTTCTGACCACAGTTCTGATTACAAAAACCACTTCAAATGGCCTTACAAACACAAATGTTAATATTAACAAATCCTTTCACTTATCCTGGGTCATGATCTGTGATGTGGATCTGTTAAAAATTAGTAATACTTTCATGAAAGTTTTTTCTTGCAAGCTATTACCAAAGACAAATTGAAATCTTGAAAACTTCTCAAAATACACAGTAAACCAGATTAATTTCTCCATTTGATGAATATGAAGAACATGAAGCAAGTTTTAAATCGGGAGACTGACATTGAAAGAAGAATATATAAGGTTAATACTGGTGTAGACAGTAGGTGCACAGTCATCAAAAAAGCTGAGAATATACCTAATCTGTGAATAATTGCATAATGGCTTCACTATTTACCATATTCAATTATTTATTCACTTTGCACTGAAAGCATGGTTGTTGC
Organism: Opisthocomus hoazin; assembly: GCF_030867145.1. Lineage (NCBI taxonomy): Eukaryota > Metazoa > Chordata > Aves > Opisthocomiformes > Opisthocomidae > Opisthocomus > Opisthocomus hoazin. The sequence continues at coordinate 51,997,751 of NC_134417.1, forward strand.
CTAATTATTAAGAAAGTGAAGAGACAAGCAGTACACAACATCAGTTGATTATATTTTATATATCCACTTGCATTCTTTACGTAAGCATAAATTGCTTAATTGGCTAATTCAGTAGACCTTAATGTGCCATTGCTGCAAAGGTGATCAACAGCAACCTTCTTGGCAATTCTGTGACAGAAAAATAGAACAGGCTGCAAATGAAGCATTAATCACTTCAGTTTATCCTTTTGTCCTCTCTGTGTTGCGAGGAAAAAACTAGGAAGTTAAATACAATCTTCTGAACTTATTTTAATAATACTATGTATAATTTAACATGATAAGGAGTAGTCCCTATTCCAACTTAAAACTACCTGTCTTGAAACTAGGCTTTGAAATGTTTGTGTATTTTCTGTATTTTGCCTAGAGAAATGATGCACTTCCCATCAGTGCAAAATGAGAAAGCCAGTTGTCCATAAAGCACTAGTAGACTGTCTGAACCATACTAGCTTTGCCAGTGAAGTTGAGAAAATGTATGCCTGAACATACATCAACGCCATGATACGACAGCAAAATTTTCAGAGCAAATGAAAGGAGTGGAACTATGCAATCTATCCACCTCTTTTTTTCCTGTTTTGATTAGTAACCTTCTGCCATGTTTAAAGTGAACCAGAACATCATCTCTGAAGAATTTGGATATTCTCTTTAATTGAACATATTTTTTGTTCTTGAAAAAAGTCAGTATTCCAGAAAAGGCACATACATTTCTTAACTTACACTTATTTTTCTACAAATATAAAGGTTGCACTTTTACCTACGGTGGAATGACTAAGCATAGCAAAACGGCTAAATGCCAGAAAATCAGATAGGTCATTTTTTGTGAATAAGTGTTGTCAAGTAAGTGCCCACATTTAACAGAAGACCACAGGTAAATTCCTAGTGAAGGTCTAGCTGAACTTGTGCTAACAAATGAGCCTAGGTGTATTTAGTAGAAAGAGCTTGAGACTCATGCACAGCTCTCTGCCCGCCTATCAATGCCACAGGAAAACAAGGCATGTGTCTACACACTGACCCCTGCATTTTACAGCACAGCATCATGGTGAAAAAATCATTTTTATCAAAGGGCAGCCCTCTCCGAGGTAGTAAGTGCCAGCAGAGAGATCAGAAGCATCTGGGGATGGTAACACCTGAAGCTGTTGCGCTACAATCTGCCAGAACTCATTTGTCAGAGTCTGGAGGCAGGGGGAAGCTGCAGTCGTCTCTCCAGATGCAGGTCAGATGAGATGTGTACAATTCCACGGGCCTGAGGGATGCAGCGTCCTTTTCAAGGCTGTTTTTCCCCCTCAACCTCTTGGTTTTCAGTGTCAGTTGTAACTAAAAGCAAAAGTTGAAAGTCCCGGTAAAAGTGTTTCTCTAAGCCAGATTCCTACCTCCTTTCCTCATACAGAAAAGGAAAGCTAAGGCAGTCCATAATAGGTCACTCACCTCTTCCCTCGGAACTATTTTAATTAATTTTCATGAAGCAGAGCTGGTTCAAGGGGACCGGCTGGACACAGACCGTGGCCCAGCAGCAAGGCACTGCTGCCCCATTGCCACCCCATCACCATCCCCGTGCTGCGGAGCGGCAAGCGAAGCAGCCGGGGAGGCGGACAAGTCCTGCAGCCCAGCGGAGCCCAGGGGCTGGCAGCGGGGCCGGCCACCCCACAGCTGCCCGAGGAGCATAGAGTGAACGACACCAGCCAGAAAACACCTACCACCACCTCCTAACAGTCCGTTTCACCAAACTGTCTCAACCAGCATCATAAAGTCCCCAAACACATATTTATGAAAGCATAGTGTAAAGTGTGAATATTTCAGAGGACCTAAAGTCAAAATATCCAGAAATGATCTTTTCTTTTGATGGATTGCATGTATTTATTTTTTTCAAATGAATACCTGTTAAGAATTCTCAGAGAAAAGCAGATTATTAGGGAATTATAGCAGATTTATTGTCAGAAATCAGAGGATGTCCACTTCAGATTCAGAATGATTGTCTATCATGCTACCAGGCAAGTAGGATAGATTTGTGTTCTTATCATAAATAGAACAGCAAATTAATATCACAGCATTTAAATGAAAACTTTGTAAAACACACTTTAAGTTATAAGGAGCATTCACAAGCTCTATTCTGAAGTTATACCCACGTAAGCAAAGCTAATAAGATAAGAAAATAGATTACTTCTACCTTAGCTGTCTTTTTTTGAAAGCATTTATCCTGTAAATCCATACCCTTGAATCACATGAATTTACACATTAAAAATTTAGGAAGCACTAGACGTTTAAAAGTCTGTTTCACTAGCACTGCTAGATACACACACAAAAAGGTTCCCTAGTTTTGTTACCCTAACGCCTTCATGACAAATGTGAGGAAGAAACTGAAAGACTGGTCACAGGTCTGGCAAAAATACATCATTTTTAAATTACACCACTTCACATCGTTGTATTTTTATTTGCCAAAGGGTGCCTGCTGTACAAATAGCATCTTGAAAGACGATTGTGCAGAGCAGGTAACTGAACAAATACTTGACAACTGATAAGAAATTAGGTTGTTTGATTCAATAAAGCTACCAGCTATAATTTTGTAATTCAAAGCCAAACAAAATAAGCCTGAAACTTGCAACAGAGCAGATTAATATGGCAGTGAATTAGCAAAGCAGGTTTTGTAACAAACTATAGCTAACAGCTAGAGTTAACTCGTATACTAAGTATAGCTAATTCATTTATTACCTATGTGCAATAAATACATTAGCAAATGAGCTGATAAGATACACGCTTATATACGTGTGTACATATACATGCACACACAGTTATCAACAGAATGGACCACTGAAAGGGAGCTTACCTTTCTGGGTTCCCTACTCCCATAAATGTCTTTAACACCACCCAGGACTGATGGCATTCACCAGTGTACAGGCTCTCTAATGCACCTGTTCAGAGTAGCAGCACACAAACATTGCCTTCTTTATTCTACATCTCTCCAGCCCAAAAAACATGTCTGGAAAATATTCTGACATACAACAGTGGACAAGCCGCTGCCCTTTTCTTCCCGCTCTTCTTTTTGTATGTATTAGTTCACATTATACACTGTCATGTCATGAGGTAGTGGAATTTTGCTGGAGACTTTGGTATTGTTCATGCTAAAGCGAAACAAATGAGAGAACAGACTGGCTTTGGAAATAAGGACTTTGCTTCTTGGAAGCTTAGAGCTGTCCATGAAGGATAAAGGATACCCCTGGACAACCAAGATAATGCCGCCATCCTAGCCCCTTTAACACATCTCTGAAAACCTCCCACCACCATCTGGCGTCATAGAGAAGTAACTCTAGCAAGACTGACTGACTCCAGGGACATCTGAATCAGTAGACTAGCAGCAAGAATGCTGCAGAAATAGAGCTGCTTTGCAAAGTTTTGCTATGATTAGTAATACTAGTGTGAGGGCTAGCGATGAGTCAAATAGTGTCATACCTGAACATTTGAACGTGTAAAACTACATTTCTGGTGCCACAATTTGCCTGGGACACCTCAAATGCTCATGAATAAATATTTACCTTTGTAATTCTCTACTTTGTGACCTAGCCTCTCTCCTCAGTTGGCACCAGCCATTGCTCCACCTGCTCCACAAGCAGAGAAAACCCATCACGGGGAGCAGATACTTTCCATCTTCTGCACTCAAAGGCTGCTAATGGACTTCTTCCCAGGTATCAGGCAAGCCCACATTATCACAGTTATGAGTATAAAGAGAAAGTAATCTCCAGGAGAATGGGTGATATTATAGATCCAAGTGTTGTCCACGATTCATGAAAGTCATGCATGAAAGACACGATTCCTATTTCCTCTCACAGGACAAAGTACTTCAAGGAGAATATTCATGCAGACTGAAAATAATCAGTGTTTAAAAGTTTATTATTAATTTACACTACTTGTGTTCAGTTTTCAGGTTTTATTTACAAAAATAGAATAAAAGGCCAGGTAAATACTTGCTCAGAAAGTTGTTTTATTGGGCCAGTTAACCACAGCTAACCTAGTTCATTTACTCCAGCCATCTACTTTATTCACACAATACCAAAGCCTTTTTAAACTCTTGGAATCCGTTAAGTAATTTTGTTACAAAAAGTCCTTAGTTGAAAACCGGATGTTTCTTTTCCATGTTACTTTCCTGAAGATACTAAGTAGGAAAGAGTGACAATATTGACACAAAATATCATGTATGCTTTCCAATCACAGTACCAAAAAAAGCCCAAACCATAATTAAAAAAAAAGATGTATGTTTTTTAATCCAGCCTGAAGCAAAATGAACAGCTGAACTGCAAGTCAGTGTGAAAATGCAATGAAAGTGCATAATCCTATGTATTAATTACTATTTTTTAAAAAATGGTAATATTTGAATAATACGGTACATTCAAGCAATACGGATTTTGCTGGAAATCATTGAATCATAAAATAGTTTGAGTTGGAAGGGATCTCCAAAGCTAATCTGGTGCAACCCCCACTGCAACGAGCAGGGACATCTTCAACTGGATCAGGTTGTTCAGAGTCCCCATCCAACCTGGCCTTGATTGTTTCCAGGGATGGGGCAGCTGACATCTCTCTGGCAAACTTGTTCCAGTGTTTCACCACCCTCATTGTAAAAAACCTCCTCCAAATGTCCAGTTTAAATCTACCCTCTTTTAGTCTAAAGCCATTACCCCTTATTCTATCGCAACAGGCCCTGCTAAAAAGTTTGTCCCCATCTTTCTTACAAGCCCCCTTCAGGTATTGGGAAGTCGCGAGAAGGTCTCCCCAGAGCCTTCTCTTCTCCAGGCTAAACAACCCCAACTCTCTCAGCCTTGCCTCGCAGGAGAGATGTTCCATCCCTCTGATCATCTTTGTGGCCTCCTCTGGACCTGCTCTAACAGGTCCATGTCTTTCCTGTGCTGGGGGCTCCAGAGCTGCACGCAGGACTCCAGGTGGGGTCTCACCAGAGTGGAGCAGAGGGGCAGAATCAACCCCCTCAACCTGCTGGCCACACACTTCTTCTGATACAGCCCTTAATTACGCACATTTTTCCATTTTTGTTACACAGTAGTAATATGTAGTACTACTGGGTATTTCAAAATAACATTCCTACTGGTCCAAATCAGTGCTTACTGAATGAAATCTAAGTGCTATTACAAATAGACAATTATGCTTTTCATATTGTCTCAGCAAGTATGACTGAAGCCCACTACCTGAGAGCAGAGGCTTTAGTCCTTTGGTGAGATTACTTCTCTCAAAAGCACTAACTCTGTAACCCCTATTTGTTCAGGCAGTTGTTTCTCAAACCATTTGTTTAGAGAACATACATACGTATAAGTCGAGTTCAGGCATAACGCTTGCAACACAACACACGCAATTGCTGCATCACATTTTGAAACGAAGTGTGTAAATGCTAGCTTTGACACCATATAACTGTGTATTCAGAGTTTGAACAATCCTTTGCAAAACTGGCACCGTAATTTTAATATCTACAATTGTACCCTATACCTTGTTTCATTTTTGTGATACATTTAATTCAAGATGGAGTCATAAAATGAATGCTACTTTACAAGGGTACTTGAACCCCTACCTGAGTCTAAGCTTAACAAGAAGTGAGAAAAATCATGGTATAGTCAATAGAATAATTCCAATTATTGATAGCAAAAACATACCTTTTTAAAATAGCATGATTATTGCATTAACTAGGATGCCATTACTGTTTTGCTGTCTTGAAATCCAATTGAATCATCAGCAATATGACTTCTACAAAGATCAAATTTAACATTTAATTTTTTCAACAACTGATTTTAGTGTCCTTAGTGTATGTAAGAAAAGATGTTAATGCAGTAAGGAGGAACTTCTTCCATCTGAAGGCACTGCTGCATCACTAGACAAATAGATTACTTTGTTGCTTTCAACTATTATGTCTATGTTAATTACTGTACTCTCAAGATGTCCTGCTATGATGAAAATTGGGTAAAAGCTTGCATGAGCTGATGGGCAAGGCATACTCTCTTTATTTGGAATACATGTAAGAGATAATTAAGGTAATTGAAGTGATCAATTTGAGAACAGTATGAACTACTGGCTCAACCACAGCCTGTAAAAAACTGACTGGAGGTGAAGCTGATGGGCTTTGTCCGGAGGTTGAATGACACCTTCAGGATCCAGGCACAGTTTGACATTGCTCCGATATTGTGGTCACTGGCAGAGAAAAATGTTTGGGTGCTAAGGATACTCTGAGAAAAGCATAAATAGCGTGCTTCCCATAGTCCTGATAAAACTTCTTCGCTTGCAGCTGGGACTGCGCGCTCTGGCCTGCAGTATTGATTCCTCCTCTCTGGCATGCTTCCTGGAGACACAGGCTCTGTCTGAAAACCCGTCAAGAAAAGACGACCTTAGGTGCTGGCTCACAGATGCTTCAGCAGTCTAATCACACTTTCCCAGAGCTTCATCGTTACGGACGCTGCATTTATAGCTCACCTCTCGAGACATGCACACACAGAAGGTAAGCAAATGGACGTTTTGGGCACTACACGGAGCTCTCTAGCAATCCTTCTGCCTGTAGTTTAAGCAGTACAGGATATGCACAGCTCTAGGCAAACCAGTGAAACACCCACTTCACCACTTCCCTGCAGGTTTCATTATTTCCTAATTGAATAATTATCAGGTTCAGAAAACAGGATCCCCAGTCTATGGTCTATACACTGCTTTTTCTCTCCCCCTCTCTTCTCGGCTGCCAGTTTTTGTTGTGATTTGTTATGCAATTCAAGCACTCGTCTGCAACGAAAACACTCCTATCTGTTCCTTTCTTTTGTCCATGCTTTTTCTGCCTCCTGTTTCTCCCAGGATCTGTTTTCATAGCCGAGTCCCCTGACTAGCCTAACTGAGCAGTCAATACCTGCTTTTGTTAATTCTCCCTAAGAATGAAACTAGAAAAGTTGATTTGTACAAGATAATTGACAACCTTTTGTTGACTGATACTCAGTTTGAAACAGGATCAAAGTTTAAAAAGTAAACTAAAGCAACTCCACCCTCCCCTGAAGCTTAGTAACAGTATCCTTCACAAAAATTTAGCCTGACACTGCCTTGCAGTTTTTATCTGAACAGAGGGGCAAAATGCAGCAGGGGATGCAACCTGCCCTCTTAATCAATCTGTTAGTGAAATTTGCATGCTGTCCCAGAGACATCCAGGCAATCCTCAGTCCTGAGCAGAATAACAATTCTTAGGATTGCCACAGTAGCCCAGAAAGTCAAAGTAGGACAATTCTGTGGAAAAGAATTAAACAGAGAGAAACTTCTAATTATTGAAAATGTTCTCATTGTTGAGATGCTTATTTACAAGACTTGTAAATAAAGTGGTGTCAAAGAAACATGAACTTTTCCCAAAAAGCATCCTGGCAACCCTGAATACCACCAATGATTTGAGCCAAAAACATAAAGGGTAATGATGTGACTGATAAGAGACTCAACATTCGAAGCCTCAAACAATACAGTATTGTACTTAGAACATTTAATTGAAAAAAGTACTTCAATTTGGCTAAAACACATTTTTAGAACCTGTTCCTATTTGAAACACAGTTTAAGCTACTTAAATCTGCATCTGTAGATGTTACTTTTTGGTTTTATTAGTGTGTTATTCAGTCTATGAAAAAAAGAATTTATTAACATTTTCAAATGATTATTTAAATCTTTATTTTTTTCAGTATTTAAAATAACAGCATATAAAAGCCAAGCACTGTAGTTTTGAAAGCTAAATAAATAGCTGCAATATAAAATTACATAACAACTATGTTACATACAGTAAGCTACTTAAAATTGTTCATGATTGAATATGCTTATTTAAGATAAATGGTTGATTAAAATATGATCCTGTTCAAGAACTCTAGAACTTTGACCTGGAACTTCACAGAGCTGCAGGGAAGCCAGCTGAGATTTGAATTAAAAAGAGATACACAAAAAACCCCAAAAGTGATACATATATTATACATGCTGCTACAGTCTTCATTTCCCGCTATAGTTGTCATTCTCTTAAAGCACTTTTATTGGTGTGAATTTGGAGCAACCGATACTGATATGGTAATCAGTCACCCATGCCTATCTCTCCCTGAATCCTTGTCTAACTCCGTCATTTGGCATAAAAATGGTGATTGCTTCATGGGAGGGACAGAGTTTTAGTTCTATGAGAACTCGCAGGAAGTCCAAGATTGTTAATAAAAAGATGTAAAGAGGAGTCCTCAACATCTACCTATCGCCCTAAGCATTTGCAATCATCTTCTCACCCACACAGTTCTCTTATTAGCTGTTTATTTTGCCACAGCTGCAATCTTTCCAACACAATGCTGAGATCAGATCAGCTTACCCTCGATTAGAGCCAGCTATACGAGTAAGCTTCCCAGCCACTGAAGGGAGGAATCAATTATTTAGTTGAGGTAAAATGCCACCAAATTCTTAATACATTTTCCCGAGAGAGGAACAATTTAGCACTTTTTATGACAATACAACATAATTCCAATGTCCTTCTTGCAAAGTTAATGGATATAGCATGCCTTGACTGACATTGCACGCCATTTTCTCTCTCTTTTTTCTAACAAAGCTTGAAAACTACAGATTTTTTTAGATCCCATGACAGAACTCTTCTTATCTGTGGTGACATTCTTCCCAAGGATCAGTAAACATGTGAACAGATGCATAATTGATTTTGCTTTCCCGTACATTAATGGATTTTCAATAGTATTCTACAAAATAATTATCAGCTTCTTTATTCCAAAAAAACTTAGCATCCTAGCTTCAAGACTGCTACACTACTAAAATAAAAGTAATCCCCTCCCCCTCCGAACGGCAGAAACTTATTTCACTTTTGTTCAATGCCCAGACTTGAAGAACAATGACACAGTAACGACTGCTCCATTGTTTCACAACACTAATGTGGATTAAAGTATTTCTAAAAGAACACTAAAATTAATAATTCTACTGCAATGATCTGACCCAAACTATTAGAAAATATTTCTAGTTATTCTAGAGATTATTTCATTGCAAAAAAGCCCATTTTCTTTTGATGCAAGACCTACTCCCAGAAGAAGTAGATTGTCAATGTATCTTTTATTGTATTCACTTCAATATTGGAGTGAAAATGCCACTTTCTTTAGAGGAACGATGATCTATTCTACACATCTACCAGCATGCTGAGTTCACTATAACACATCTATTGATGAGAGCTGTTTGCTCTCGTTCTTTGTCATTTCATATTCAGTTATTTTTTCCTTGGATCTTATACAAGAGACTACTGTCGCTTTCTCTGACAATTACAAGCTTTGTCATCAGATAGAAAGTTCTGCTATTTTTAAGACACTAAATAAATTAAGCCCTCCATCCTACTAGAAAGTGTATGATCTTTTATTTGGGATTACATTTCCAGGATTTATTTGCCCTATCTTTGAGTCCCAACTCAACTGCCTAGAACAAAATTTGATGGTCCACGGCAATAGGGCTGTAAAAACCCACTCTTCTGAATAGTAGTGACAAGTGGAAAATGATTTATAACCACTTTGTCATCTAACTCAAGAATTGTTCCTATGAAAAATAATTACATTTTGCACCAAAAATAGCTTCCACTCTTTCTAGAGTAAAAATGTAATTTTCCAATTATGAACTTAATAACCAACTGTAAACCAGTAAGGCTGTATTCCCAGGCCTAAAGAAAATTCTATCTGGCTGCACACAGCAGCAGAATGAAAATTAATTTTTATTTTTTAAGTGATTCTTTTCTTCAGTCACATGCAAACCAAACTAGCAATAAGTATATGAATCAGACTCTACCAGTGGAAAAAAACAAAATAAAACAAAAACAAACAACAACAAACTTACGAGTAGTAGCAATGACTCATTGGAAAGAGAGGTAACTGAGGATAACCCAGATAACCCTGGGGAACTGTGTGAAAGACTTTAAAAAAACCCTTTTTAAGCAACAGCAGGCAGTCTGCAGAAGCAGCGAGCGATCTAATCCTAGCGTTTAGCCTCACAGGCTCCAAAATACTTTGGACAGCCTGTTCCTTCCAGCTGCTAGAGGCAAGTGGAGCTTCAAATTCATAAGATACTTTGTATTCAGAGATTGATACGAAAGGCAAAAATCCTTTACAAAAATCTAAGTGGCAAGGAAGTAAAGTCTCTAGCCAGCTATTTCCCTAAAATCTCTTATTAGCAGAGATAATACATTATCTTTCAGTAATTTTAAGTAGCTGGTTAGTTATTTGGCTGGTCTGATGCATACCTGGAGTTCTTTCTGCAATAACTGCATTAACTGTTTTATTACTGACTTGGTTGTTTAATTTTTCCTGGTAATGCAATTTATTTTGTTCTTCCCAGAGCAGGTGATGTACATGGGGACATGGTGCAAAACATCTACCAGCAAGTAGAGAATATGACTAATCAATCTTCACGTCCCGTACATTACATTACGAAGTAGCAAGCAAATCTTCCACCCTTTCAGAGAATCTGTTCTTTCTTCTGCCTTACTGACAACAACTGAATCCGTGTTATACCACTTTGGATTATCTGAACCCCTTCAATGTAGCTTCCTGTGCTAAATGGAATAAGTTTGACCTGATAAAAATACCATACAGGTACTAGTGAGGAGACCCTAATCAGTCAGGTCTATTCAAGTCTATCCTGAACAAGTCAAAATAGTAACTACAAAAACTGGAAATACTGATTTAGGTCTAGCAATCACATGACACTATATGAAATATGTGTCTGTAAAATGTTTGTTTGAATAGCCACTGTTATTTGTATTATTTTTTTGTAATCTGGGGACTCTGTCTGATCTACAGCCCAATTTAATTAGATCTTAAGTAAAACACAGAATTAAGACATGAAACAACAAATGAGAATTGTAAATAACACACTTTCTCTAGTTCACAGTAAATACATATAAGCAATCCCTATAGGGCTTCCAGAACATCAGATTGGTAATAATTTAATCTATCATAAGAGTGCCATGGAACTATATTTTTCTGTCACATGCAAGGAAAGTAATCTGTAAAACAATGTCATACAAAAGCAGTTTCAAAACGCCTTCATGAGAGGTACTAAACTGGCAAACAAGGATGGATGTAAAATGAAAAAAACCCACAACAACAAAAGCACGAGAATAAAAAAAAAAATTATGCATGTTTTTATAATCTGCTGCCTTCCTGGGCAATTGCTACTTAGATATACACTGTCATAAATTACACGACTGCCAGATGCCAACATCTACTGCAATGTTAGTAACATTCTGCTTAAACATTTGCTTGTTCAGACACATTTCCTCTTTGTACCTGACATATTCATCAACATACTATGTTTCCCACCTCCCTCCCCCTCAAGCATACAGAAATACTGGAGAACTTTTAGCACTTTTAATGGTTCTTACTGCATTTTATTGAAATCACAATATTTTTGAACTGCTCAAATGTGAGATTGATTTCTGCAAATGTGTGTTAAACCTGATTCTCTCTCACCTCTGCTATAGTGATCAATGCTCATCTATTTTATAGGTCTCTGACAGCGCTTTCCTGTGTAATCACAAACACATTCAAAACAATTTCTCTTTGCTTCCTTACACTATATAAACAGAATTTCTCTGTGATATATAATGAAGCACACACAGCTCTCATTGCCTGAGATGCTTCCACTATAAACTCAGCAAAACAGCAGTATCACTGCAGTAGCTGTAATATCACTTCCGCAATCATCACTACCATTTGGAGCGAGAAGTTTGGTATTATGAAAAAAACCCACCTAAATTAGATTTCTATAAAGTAATTTGCATTTTCATTACAATTTGATTATTTATGAGCACTTTTAATAATTTCCTCACCTAACTTAAAATCAATGATTTTGTTATGTTTCAGCAATGACAGTACAGGTAGACGTAAACCTCTCCAAATTTGATTTGCCAGATCATCGAAACATAAATACGGATTTGTCCAAGCAATAGTTAATTGCCTCATTCCCTCTTCTGTAAAGCTCACTCATGGAGCATCTATTACCTAGAATCTGAGACAGAAATAAAAGAACAGGCAGAACACTAAAGACTCCACAAATAAGAGACTAACTTATTCTTCCAATCATGTATTTAGCAATGTGAAGGCTATTTATAAATAATTTTCCAGAAAATTTGAAAAAAAGATTGCAATGAGGAAATAATTCTCTACATGCAGTTCAGTCTAGCATATCAGCTATGGGATGTCAACCATCTAAGACTCGCAATCTGGAAGATGTTACAAGGAGAGGAAGGAAGAGAGAGCAGGCTGTACTCTTCTAATCTTCTCACAATATAAGAAATGTAGAAAATAAGATGGCAGGGCATTTTGCTCAGTTGGAAAAGGAGGAATTGAAACAGTCTAGGAGCAACCTGCAAGACCAGGTCTTGGTGCTCTGCAGTTTCACATTTATATTCATGACTTGAAGTAAACTAAATAATCACTGATAACAATTATAGTTTCAACAGAGGAGGAGGAAATGGAAAACACTGAATTGCCTAGGTAAAGCAAACCGGAGTTCTTGATAAGTACAAGCAAATAGCAGGGTTAGGAATATGAAGAAACACAAAGTCTTACAAGGAAGATACAAAAACGCAGGCCATACTTTCAGAACAACAAGAAAACCTGATTTGGTGAGGAAGACTCATAAATGTGCCACAACAACCAGCTGAACAAAAGCACCTTGCACAATAGTAGTTAAAACCTAAAAAGTATACTTTAGAACATGAACTCTCCAGGAACATGAATTATTTTGCTTTCAAAGAGAAAGCTAACGGAGAAACACAAAGCATGGAAAGTTAGTGGAAAATCCAAAGTACCAACAGCAGAATTGACGTTTAACTATACCTTAAAAAAAACCTTTAATTATAAAATAACAGTAGCCTATTTCTACTGTATTTCAACTACAGTAGGAAGATAGAATGAAATGTAGTATCTGGAAGTTAAACAAATCCGGACTGCCATTTACCTGAAGGATAACTGATTGCTGAGACACATAGCCCAGGATTGTGGTTGTCCCTTTCATTAATTTGTTTCAACTGAAAGTCAATCTTTTCAAGAAAACATGCTTTAGTTCAAAGAGGAACGAACTCAAAAAAGCCTTAATGGCACGCAATAGGCAGAAGGTCACACTTGATGATCACAGTTGTTCCTCCTGACCTATTGATCTATGAATGAATGTTACATTAACATCTTTAAGGCCTGCATTTTATTTATTAATACTGTGAGTATTCTGCAACAAATGAAACTAAAGCACTGTGTCATTATATGGCATTTGACTTGAAAAGGACCAAGCAGAAAACCCAACTATCATTACTTTGTCACATACACACACGCTTAAGTCAGTAACTAAAAAATGGTTTTACTATTTTTCTGCTTAAGTTATTGAATGATTTATTGGGTCTTTGAACGTTAAAATAAATAGATATATTTAAAATACACTCCCATAACTACTGAAGAAGAACCTGAGAAAGATCAGTATTTGGAACTGATGACAACAGAAAATTTGGGAAAACATGATCCAAAAGAGATCTGAGATTATGTGAGTAACGTGCAGGTTTCACTTCTCATTGCATTAGCACTAGAAATAATGATAATTTTTATGGTACATTTTTGAGTTTCATGTTTAATACAGCTTATAAAAGCAGTTCAATATTACTCCCTGATGTATTACTATTCTGCCAGTGTACAGCTGCCAACAGTAGTTAAATCTGATTAAAGCCCCCTGCCGAGTTAATCAATCTGATAATGTCAGACATTATTAAGGAAGCATACATGATATGGTCACACTGTCTATTATCAGTGGCATGTACACCAGGGCCTTTGTCTTCACAGAGCACTGAAGCTACTTAAAATAGATAAGCATAACAAGGATAAAAGGCATTATAAACATTCAGTCTCAAACATTTGTATGCTAATTCCTGCTAAAATACAGCTACTTCATACAAGATACCTTCATTTACTTTAGCGATTTGGGGAACAACAAAAAATTTTAAAATTTTAGAGCAAGAAAGTACAGCTTAAGAATACGTTACACCATTCTGATAAATGCAACTTTGTTTCTAAAAAAGAAGGTATTTTTATTTTAAAATTATTTGTTTTACTGAAGCTATGTCTCAGTCTGAGCCATACTCATGCACAAAACACATAGGTCTTCAGAACACTTACATACTACTTGACCTACTCAGAAGTCAGCAGACATTGCTTCTGCGGTACCATTTCACTAATGCATCCTAATGCTGAAATCATTTGCGTTTTCACACATCTGCTTCTTTTCTGTTTACATTATATTAAAAGGCAAAGTCATATCTATTTACACTGAGCTGCATTTAGTCTTTGGATTTCAGCACTATCAGCAAAAATACCTATCATTGGCTCTAACGCTACTCAACCCCTCAACAGAGGAAGGCTTTGGAACACCTGACCCAGTACAGTTCCTTTGCAATTCCTGCAGTGGCTTATGATCCAAGAGAAGCTGGAGGCTGATTCCTATTCTACCTACAAACAATCTCCTGGGTACCCAGCTGAAGTGCTAGAGTCCCAGATAAATACCTGTGATGAAATCTATTCCACTGTTCCTAGCTTGGTTCAGCACTGTAAGCAACATCAATTGTCCTTTTGATATAGCCATCTATTTTATTGATATTCCCTGTCAATCTAATACTCAATCCAGAATGAAATAATCAGTAGCTTGCAGGATACTTCGACCTAAGAATCATATACGTAGGCCAGATCTAGATCTTCTAGTCAAGAAACAGACTGCCTCAACTGTTATTTGGTGGGGGAACAGACCACTACATCACAAACTTGAAGACCAAGTATATATACTTTGGTAAAAATTCTATACAGCATCTTCCTATGCTCCTCATGAACCAGAAATTATTTAGATAATGTTATGTAATGTACATAGAGTGGTATGTGTAGACAGACATAGGTATAGATAGGCAGATTCAAGATCCCTGTGCATTAATTCAATACCTTGACTAGGAAGAAGCTCTCAGTTTGGTGCAGGGCAAAACGGTGATTACAGACCGGTCTGAAATATATCCATATGTTTATACAGATATAACTGGCACTTTCCATAACTGCAAATCCCAAACATAGAATTTAGCAGCATATTTCTTTTTCCACCATTTTTTTAGAAGGTGTTTCTGTCCCATGTTTGTCTCCTAATATTCAGCTGCACCTTAATTGCAGTATTTTTATTTTGTTATCCTCATGTAAGAACAAAAGAGAAATAAACCACAATGTTGCTTAACTGCTGGATTAACTCTAGTTCAAGAACTGAGATGCAACAGGTATTTCCAGTTACAACTGTCAGAGAATGGTTAAAGTATAAGACTCTTTAAAGAAGAGATCACAACCTATGTTTAATCAGGGACATCCAATCCTTGTCGTACTGCCTTATAGAAGAAAAGGTAGATTTAGCCAGCACTAGATCTTTAAAAACCAGCAATAATATTTTCAAAATTTGCCACAATTTTAAAAGGAACAGCAATGAAACAGAGATTAGATTTTTACAGAGCATCCTCTTTTCCTTATTTTTCTCCCCTGCCCTCACAAACAACCCAAACTGGAGATCAACTGGTAAAAATTGGAAACAAGCAACATAGTGCCAGTAAGCAACAGTTTATTAAGGGTTTGTGCCTCAGGGCTGAGTTCCCATGTGAATTCTCTAATGCCTAATATGGGTTAATTTGCATATTACTGTTCCCACAGGGCAAAAGTCTCTTCTTTATCAGTCATCTTATTTTCAGGAACCTCCCATGAATTTAGTATATCTGAAACCTCTTTCCCTCTGTCAACTTTGGCTGAAATTTGGCCAGTGATTGGGGGAGGGTACAGTACTGAGAAGAATGGAGCAGCTGACAGGATTAACAAGGATATGTGGGCAAACTAAGCACATAAGTTGCATTTCACCAGAACACTTACCCAAAATCACTTCATCTGAGCAAGACATTAAAAGTAAAACTTGAGAATAGAATTGAGGACTTCCTTATTTTAACACCAGTAAAACTGTTCCCTTCACAATAGATGGACTACCTAAGAAGCATGTTCTGAAATTTCGATTTCCTTAATAATAATCAGCACCTTTCTGGCTCTTCTTCCTGCTCCAGAATGCACCAACCACTACAACACAATACAGTTTGGGGGGAGATTCTCTTTTCTACCATTAAATGTGGTTTATGCTACAGTGGTACAACTGTATGATGTGGAAGGCGATTATTCATTCCACACACCTGACAGCTAAATTAGTAACAAATATGATTTTGCACATATGCTCAAATACAGGCAGACTACACTATTCATTCCAGTCAAGCTTTTTTGGAAGTAGGAAAATTGTGATGGAGACTACTTTTACCTCATTTGCTACAGCATACCAAAAGGTACGTCACTTATCCGTCGATCTAGAAAGATACTGCAAAGTCTTTTTGTCAAAAATATAGTTAGAGAACCTACAGAATTATCAAAGTTCTGCAGGAATTAAAATCTTCCCATCCTTGTTGACCAAAGGAATCACGAATCTTACCTGAATTAGGCACTTCACTAATGGTCAACTGCCTGACCAGAAACCAGCCCAGAGACTACAGTCCCTCACAAAAGTACACCTTTTCTTAAAATTATTGCCTGCATAATAACACCACTATCATATCTCTGAAGGCTCAAGTTCAAAGCAGAACTTCACAACACCAAAAGAACGCCAGTCAGCTCACTGTCCTCCCACCATTCCTGGTATTTGGCAGCCTGAGGCACAGAGAAAGAGAGAGAAGGCACTGGGGAAACTGCCTGCTCTAGTTCTCTCCAAAACAGCAGATCCCTCTTAATAGTATGTGTGGTGAGCACAGATGGAGGTACTTCCAAAACCCAGTTCCCTATTAATATTAAACACGTCCCTAAACAGGACCTTCTGCCTATCCAAAGAAAGTCGAGAAGCGTGTTTCAATCCTTTGTGTAGCTTCTATTTCACTAGAGAAGCTGTTGGAAGAAATTAGTTCTCTTGGTTTCTGAACGATCTGTTGAGTATGTGATGAGAGGGAACATGTTGCCCACTGGCCACTGGCACATGAAAGCAATAACTGCAAGGATTATATGTGGGCTCTGGGCCATACGGTGTGTAGGCTTATTGTAGGAATTTAGCATTTTTTAGACTCCTACTCTCCCGTCAAATTGGTTGAAATTAGCTGCTGAGCCTCCTCTCTAAAAACTTCAGAAACAACATTGTCATTGTATAATCTTTTGTCATTGAAAACCAGATTAAAAGGTATACCAAAATAACATAAAAATTATATTTCTGTTCTTGAGAAAGGCGAGAAGGAGAAGCTATAGGACATGTTTTCATAAACAGGGATATTTACTGGAAGCTGGAGCTTTAATAAATGTAAGCCTAGCATTACAGAAATCAGCATATATTACAGCATACAAGCTTACTGCTATGAAGGTTTAAAATAGAGTTCAGAAGCTAAGCCAGTTTAAGCCACAGAGTAGTATTCCATTATCCTTCCAGAGAATAGTACAGAGTAATATGACTGACATACAAAAACATAATCTTATTTGCTATTTCACTATTTCTAGAAACCCAATATTATGCTAGGATGTCTGCAAATAATACAAATGCTGATTTGTGAATGAAACAATGCATCAAGTAAAATAATACAGTATTGAGGTGTATACCTGATGAAATGCCTCTAGCCTCCAGACAGTCATGTTAGAAATGAATTTATTTTAAATGTATTATGACTACATCTATTCAAGATATTTATGCTTTACTGATACTCCATCTGGAGAGGATATAAACTACAAAATCGGACTGTAGACTAAGTTGAATGAGCATAGACAGGTGGGGGGGAGGTCGTTTGTTTTAAATAGGACACAGTTCCTTATCCACTGTTGTAAACAGCACATGCTTGGCATTTCACTTTAGTTGAAAAAGTTTCCTTGTGTAGCAATCAACTTAACAAGATTGTTTATTCATCTGTGCCAGTGTTCTGAATTATTTTAATGGACTTTCAGTTGTCTAACAAAATGCCTTCCCATCCCGTCCCTCATCAAAAGGTGAAGTTCAACTCCTCAGATTTCTCATTAATAAAACCCAAAACCTAATGCTAAAGTGAAGCTTGTTTTGGCTTTAACAGAAGTTTTGCAATATGCCCTAGTACTCTGCACCCCTCACAGAGAAGGGAGGTAATCAAGCCATCAACCCATTCAGACTACATTCAGACTACAAAAATTTATGTACTACCTGTGCACTAACCTTCTGGCCTCTACTGGAACGCATATAGGCACAACAAGTCTAAAGCTATGAACAGGAATAGTTTCTGGAGCATGCTATGGCATTATACAATACTTTAAGACCACCCTGGCAACTGCAAGTTTGTCAGTTAATGTGTGATGTGTAACATGTATAGCATGTATGCACCCATTGCATGGCATCATAGAATGGTTTGGGTTGGAAGGGACCTTAAAGATTCTAGTTCTAACACCCCTGCCATGGGCAGGGACACCTTCCACTAGACCAGGTTGCTCAAAGCCCTGTCCAACCTGGCCTTGAACAATTCCAGGGATGCAGGCAGCTTAGAGCCACCCTGTTTGCAGGGAACTAGTATCCATGGCTCCTAAGAGTATCGACAATGGAGGAAGGGCTGTGAAAGATCTAGAAGCAAGATTTAGAAGTCAGGCTGAAGCCTGGGGCTCAAAGTGCAGAGCTGTATGCTCTGGAGCGTTCTTAGCACTATCCTCTGGGCTACAGACAGACAGCACAGTGGAATAACTGGCGTATGTAAGAGTTCAGATTCATTTTGAGAGAGAGAACTTTGTGATTTAATAGAGTTGATACAGGAAGAGGAGTCACGGGGGTGGGTGGGAAATCATTCCCTGTGCAATCTTTTGGAATGTGGAAGAAAACAATTTTTTGCACTCCACATCTTCAGGCAGTTTTTGCACTCCACGTCATCTCTTCTTTTATGGGAAAATACCTAAAAGTATGTTAACCTTCCACTATACTCCTTGATCAAATCAGTTCCCAAAAGTAGTCATAATATATTCTCTCTCAAAAGAGAAAAAGTTTGTTTGACTTGCGATTACGTGATATTATTATTGACTGACCTATTTTAGGTTAGGGGAAAGGCTGGTAGGGCAGAGATGATCTTCACCATGCCCAAACCAAATCCAGGGCTCAGTGAACCCTAAAAGGCAAGGAAAAAGTCTCCAAGGAAAACCAAACAAGAAATATGGTGGACAGAAATGGTCTCCTGCTCTCCCTGCACACATCCAAAGAAACATCCAACAATATTTTGATTGCTGGACATCACCATACACAAAGGTGTGTCTAGGAATCCAGCACAGTCAGTCAGAATTCCTACTAAGACTGAAGATGAATAGAGAGTGGAAAAGACTCCAAGCTGATGAACCATGAACTACAACTGAAGCAAAAAAGAGAGAAAGAAAAAAAAATGGTAGTTAAAGCAGAATCAGACAAATTTAGCCAAAGATAGTTATCCTTATGTCAAGCAAACAGAAGAATAAATGCTACTTTAACATCTTCATTTATTGACCTACAAAGCATTCATCATAATTATCAGTCAAATAAGCTCTTTTTCACCACATGAAATGACTAAACACAGTTTGACTTTGGAATGGTAAATACAAGTGCAAATTTCTTTTAAAGCTAAACTACAAGAAAATTTAATTCTGATTTTCATTGAGTTTTACAAGTCTGTTTCACACTCTCCATGTAGTAAATAAATAAATAAATAAAACTCATAAAGCCAACACTGGAGCTATGTAACTACCATTGGTTATTTCAGGCATACAAAGTTTAATAATCGCATCTGAGCATGTTTTTGGTCCACACACAGTGAGAGGACAAATATGCTGTGGGATAGTCAGTAACTCAAATTCAATTTTTTACTTATGGTAAAAAGTGACAAGATTGATAGCAATATGCCATCCATTCTCATCAGTCACGCTTCGTCCTCAGACCTCTATTATCCACAAATCCTGCTGTACAATCAAAGAGAAAGAACTACTGAATTATTTATTAAAACTGACACCATCAATTATGCTTCCATGTAAAAAGTCACTGAGCAGCCATTTAAAGAAATAGAATGCACATTTTGGTAACTTTTGACCAGATTAACAACTGCTCTGCTTTGGGAGAGGATGGAAGCTCATTTTACATCTGAGAAGTTAAACTTGCAAAAGCATCATTTTCTGCCACTGCAAAACAAAGTCTCGTATTTCTGCCCAACAAAAGCTGAAAGTGTGATACCAATTCTTTTTTTTTTTTTTTCCCCTCCCCCATATCCCCTTTTGACGTAATCTGAAAAGTCTACAGAGGCATACCTAAAGTGACAGCCTTGGAATAGTCTTTCCACGTTGCAAGGCCAGCAGCAGTGACCATCATCAAAGCCTACAGCCCCAAATAATGAAATGGGGTATGGGTGATGTTTCTTGGCAGCCAGCTGGACTCACATGCCAAACATCTGGTCTCATGGTACAAGCCAGGCATGCAGTTCCCTTTTCCCTTTTGGCACCTGGGGTCCTTCTTAGTTCACATACGATTTTCATGAAATTTGTATCACCTTTTAACATCAGTGTTACTAAGTTCATGTTTAAAGAGATGTGAATAACTGTATTATTGCTGCGTAGCAATACCAAAATACTAACACAACCTTGCATTCAGAAGAGTGAGTTACATTCCCAAAACATGCTGTCTAGACAATTATGCAAAACCACGGCCCACCGAGGCATTTCCCAGCGTCACCTGGTGGCTCTCGCTCTGAGTAAATACAGCCCAATCACAGCTATGAAAGTTACTCCTTCAACAGCACCCAGCAGTAAGGGGGAAACCTGGAAGTAATCTAACAGACAAATGATATATAGCCCCTCATATATATGGCCTCACAGCGTGGAAAGGTGCCCAGACTCACGCGGTTTCTGTTCGTGGTGGTATATAAGACAAAGACTGTGCCTATAACAGTAAATTAAACATGCCAGGACTGTCTGCTGGCACTAAGGCCAGCTGGCACAGAACAGCCTGTGTCCATACTCCCCTACCCTCCAAAGTATGCAGCTGCTGTATGGGAATGCGTTTGAGCCTTCCTTCTCCTTAGACACGCTCAGCATTTGTTCAGGAGAATACTGGTTGATACTGTCCAAAGCCTTGCCAGATTGTTCTAACAACTAAGTAATACTAACAACTGAGTTTTATAGTCCAAGAACACACTCTGGTATTGTTCATTCCACCCATACAGACCTAAGTGAATAGTCCAGAGGATTTGCCTCCCCTTTGTAACAAGAAGTAGCAGAACATAAATAAATAAACAAAGGGAGGTAACTGAAAGGGCTAGAATAAACCATGGAACCCCACAAGGGATGGACATCTTGTTACCAAAAATGTTAAATAGCTAGTTTTCCAAGTACTTTTAGGAAAGAATGGAAGCTATCAGAGTAAGAAAGATGCTCTCAGCTTCAGGTACCCAAGATATGTTTTATTTGTCTCAATGCCACTGGTATTTTAGGGAATTACCATTACAAGGAGTATTTTTCCCAAGTTCTGCTGCAGTCTAAATGCAACTACAATTCAGTTGTTGATCTAAATTCCTGCCATTTTTGTAGAACCCAGTGAAGTACCAACGAACACACTCAGTTTTCCCCCTAATTTCAACACTTATCCAGATTACTTGGTTAGTATAATTTCTTTTAGTTTCTATGCTATGAAAAGGCCGCTACTATGTCACATGCTCTATTACTGGCATTTTTAATGATGAACAGGTTCACTAACCACAAGGTCTAAATAGACTGCTTGCTTAAACACACGCTTATTTACAGTATGAATGTTTATACAAGAACAAATTGGCAGCAAAGGTATTTCTATTAAATTTATCCTCTGGATCAGTTACTTCAAATTGGACAGAAATTTAAAAACTATTTTTAAAAGCTTTTTCAGGCATCTTTAATTCTTACATGAGGAATCACATGGCTCTTTAGACAGGGTTAACTCCGGAAAATATTTCTTATCAGCAGTACTTGGACTGTCAGCAACAGGACATCCCTCTCCCAGTGTTACCCTTATTTAAAATAATGCTGAAGTTACTCTGTCTGCTCTACATTAACCTGTAATTAAATAACAAAATTTCAACTTTAACAATAAAATTATTGGGATCATGACAATGAAATGAAAGTCACAACCATTAACTGTTAAGCCTTGAAAATTAGAGAACCAAAGCTTTGCAGTACCAAGAACAGACCAAACTGTCCACAAATGAAATCCAGGTGGTTTAGAAAGTTAATGGACTGCAAGGAACAACTGATTTTTTTGTTTTACTTGGTTAAACAAAATTGAAGGAAGAAAGAAAATTTAAAAAGAAATCATTATGATGCAAAAACTGCATTTGAGATTGATCAATATACTTAGCCTTAATGTGTAGCCCTTCAAAGGGACTCTTTAAAAGATTTGGGGTTTGGTTTTGTTGTGAGTGGGGTTTTTTTTTGTTTTTTTTTAAAACTAAAAGCACTGAAACAGAAGGAATATTGTTAAAAAAAAATACATGGCCGTCATTTTTTAAACTTTATTCTTAAACTTTGTAAACTTTTAAATAAATTTCAACCCCAAACTACATGTATATTATATTAATCTGAAAAAGTCTTTCATATGAATGTATGCATATCATTTGTCAAACAAAAACCCATTACCTAACTGTACTTTTTTTAATGTAGTCTGCATGCTAAATTAGCACCTCCCAACATTTTAGAAGGTGAACCTCTCCCTATAAAATCAGTAGTGTTCCACACTTCCCCCAGATAATTTCTTCTTCCCCATCTTTGGTGAAAGATGCTTCTATTTTCCATCTTGGCAATGCCACTACCGCCTCCTCAGAATTATCTTCAGAAACTTAGTACAGTGGCACATAACATGACTCTGTACAGAGCCAGTACAGGTCCCGACTTTTTATTTGCTTATTCAATGCCAGTTCTTCATCTAACGTACAAGACGCTCGATGTCTCACCAGCAAGGCCTTTTTTGCTGATGAATACCATTGTAAGGCAATGAAAGTTTAAGCGTATCCTTTACTCCTTTGTTGCTGAGCTATTTAGTTACTGCTTTTAGAAGCAAACAAAAGGACTGCAATGCTTACTGTTCTGATATAAAAGTACATTTTGAGTAATAATGGGGGAGGGAGGGCTGTTTAAACCACTTACTACCATTCTGGTGTGCCAGGGAGAGAATGCTAGGGCAGGCAGCGATCCTCTGTCACGCAGACTAGGAGCCACACCACTGCTGGTAACAGGGGGTCGGCAACTCTGCAGGATCGCTCTGAGGTTAGCTGTTGATCGATCTCTTCCCGCGTCTGGGGTTACATGTGTCTGAGTATATGAAATGGGTTACACGTTTAAGAGGGATTTCAGCTGTATGGATTTAGAAAGCCTTAAGGAACTGGCTGGCTCTTGGGTTTTTATTCCAAAGGAAATACAATAAATGCAATGGAGTCCAGTAACTTTCAAGTGTGGGAAAAAGAAAATTGTTCAGGATAAAAAACAGAGTCCCTCATGACTATATCTATACTTCACTGAAAGAAGCAAGCGAAAGCATTTGACAGCATTCAACTTCGCTGTTAAAAGACAACAGTTGGCCAATTTCATTTATTAGAAGTCTAAATATAAAATAGTACAATCCGGGTGAGTAACACAGTTGCATGTTACTCAAACAAAATTGTTCTGCAAAATTTTCAATCAAAGATTTAATTAGTGACAAAAATTAGCAGTCAATTCAAAAAGGGGAAAAGTTTCGCACATGCATTCCATGGCTTCCCTAAGTTCATCCTTTAGTTCAATCAGTTATCTGCAAACACAAGCTATCTTCAGTTCTAACAAGAAATGCTGCACATGATTTCTTAAGGTACAACAGAAGCAGAATTTGCAAGGAACATGTTTATATATGAAACAAAGCTAAACCCAGAGCATATGAGCCAACCACCACACACAGTCTATTTTTAAACCGCATCTCACTCCCCTTGTTTCAGTCAAAAAAAAAGGCATATAAAACGACCGTTAGGTTTTTGAATGACCCGACAACTCAGAAATGCTGGAATATTCATGCTTTTCCAAGACAAGAACCAAACAAGTGATCTTATAATTATCAAAGGACCACAGAATGGCTGAGGTTGCTCTGCGGGTCATCTGGTCCAAACTCCCTGCTCAAGCAGGGTCACCTACAGCCGGTTATTCAGGACTGTGTCCAGACAGCTTTTGAATATCTCCAAGGATGAAGACTTCACAACCTCTCTGGGCAACCTATGCCAGTGCTTGGTCACCCTCACAGTGAAAAAGCGTTTTCTGATGTTCAGATGTGGAGCCTCCTGTGTTTCAGTTTGTGCCCATTGCCTCTTGCCCTGTCACTGCGCACCACTGAAAGGAGCCTGGCTCCATCTTCTTTACACCTTTAGGTATTTATACCTTGTGATGAGATTCCCCTGAGCCTTCTCTTCTCCACAGAATTTCATTTTAACAGAAACCATACAACAGATGCCATCAAAAATGTTGCCGTATGACATACGTTGACCTTGCCTCCAGAAAGTATCTTTTGCATTAAAATATGGCTCCTGTCAAATAAAAACCTTGAAATAGATAAAATTTGTAAAGGTGAAGAAGTTAACTACTGTTAGTTGACATTTCTCCAACACACTACTTAGTTCCTGGACTTTCTGTTTTTCCCTCAGGAAGAACTCAGGAAGAAAGAAGCAAAATGGACACCTAGCTGAAGGCTTGCCTATGCATAAACTTGCACTGTTCAAGAAAAACACGATTTAAGACTATTTTTACCTAAACCAGTCAAAAAGCTGCAGGAACATTTAGAAACGAGGTTTACATTGATTCAGTTTAAAATCAATAGACTTAATATAGCCCTAAATAAGACAGAAACTAAAGAATTCAAAAATCTATTTGGACACTTTTTAATTAAAATCAGTTTAAAACTAATTCAACCAATTCATCAGCTTTCATAGCCTGCATATTTAGATAAAGCTGATGATTCAAGTCACTGTATCAAGAGCAGGAAAGAACACATAGCAGAAGCTGGAAGAAAGCCGCATAAGGCTTGCAAGCCAATTGTTTTGCTAAAGGGTGAGTGAAATGGTGAGCAAAATTAATCTGTAAACTCAACTGAAATTTTAGGACTGAATGGCATTTATTCTTGAAAAACAGACACTAATATATTGTCTCTCCACAGATAAGCAGCAAATTAACCTTCTTCTGTTCACTATTTGATACTGAATTCTCAAGAGAATGACCACTCTCGAGGACTGAGCTGAAGCCAGCAAGCATTCACGTTGGAATGCTGTCTTCAAACTTGCCACAGAAGGACACAGAATGGTATTTGAAATAGTTAGGGACAATGAAATTTCTGAAAGTGAAATATAAGAAGTTTTATACTTATTCAAGTGACCGAGCAGCAGCATAGTTTTATGAATCAAGTATGTTCAGATTTGTGGGTAAACTCAGTAACAGTTTTGGGTTTTGTTTTTCTCTTCCTAGTTGTGTTTTGGGTTTTGCTTTTTTGTTTTAAAGCCCGCTTCCAACAAATCCAGCAAAATAGATTGAAAAGCAGTAACAGCAACTATTAAGCAATTGAGTCTTCTCTCCATTGCTTATCACACTGCATTGCTATTTCCAATTCCATCTCTTCATTTCAATCAATATAACCAGAAGGGATGCTCATTCTGTAGCCTTTGTAATTGTTACAATGTAAAACCTGAGGTGACTTATCTATGCCTTTGATAAGTACCTGATAAACATTTTATCATTTAAAAGTAACTGCCTTCCTGCCAGATATTTTTCACCTTCTCATATTTGCATAAAGTAAGCTCTCGTCAGTTTGGTAGTTTGTACAACATGTAGCATTCACTACACTTCTACAACGCATCCATTTATCCAAGCAAAAAACTCCTTTCATTTACTTATTCTTAGTAATTCAGTGTAAATGGCTACTAAAATTAGACATTATCAGTGCCCCTTATGATAAGAAATATGAAAGTATATACTTTAGTGTTGATATGAATAACCCAGCTAGACTGCTTCTGTAGCTGGACAGTCTCACATCACTGTGGTACTTACTAATCATCTCCGCGTGTTTTCTCCTTGAAACATTGTTCTATTGCTGAGCTACAACAAACAAACCATGTATGGCTGATTATGCTACTGCGCTAACAATTACAAGTTGGCTCTTTTCCATTTTGTTTGTTAAAATCTTCATTAGTCGTGCGGAAAGCTACTAAGCCATGCAGAATCTAAAAATGTTACAAAAACGTATGGAAGTGTTTAGGAGTGAAAACAATCCATTTAAGAATTTAGGTTTCTTAGCTGCAGGACTATAATGCATTTTAAATAACAGAATTAAATTAACAAGTGGTCTCTTACCAGTAAGTAATGAACTGTCCTCCTATGAAAGTAATAATATGCAAACACCTTAGCCAGGAATTTATGGACGGTCACGGCAAAAATCATTCCCTTTATATAAAAGCCAAGGTAAGTTTATTTAACTTTACTTCTTGAACTCTTAAAAGTAACCATTCTATCATTTTACAGTGCCTTGTGCAAATTTTTGACATATTTACAATGTAATCTGTCTAGTAGAGTTACATCAGTTACTAATTTTGTGCAAAAATGGCATCAAATTAACATTCTAAATAATAAAAAACCCCAAACAAACAGAACCCACTTCACTGAAATATTAGCAACAAACAAACAAACAAAGCATAAACCAGAAGTTTTTAAGTCAATAAGGAAAAAGTCAGTTTGGCAGCATGGAAAAGAACAGTAGTACAGGTACCAATACACAGCCACTGCTGCACCAAAACAAATTAAAAATTCTCAAGGCTGAGATCCCTGCAGCTAACAATTTTTAAAGAGCACTGGGGGGGGGGGGGGTAGGGGGAGAGTAGGTAAAACAAA
This sequence comes from Opisthocomus hoazin, assembly GCF_030867145.1. Classification (NCBI taxonomy): domain Eukaryota; kingdom Metazoa; phylum Chordata; class Aves; order Opisthocomiformes; family Opisthocomidae; genus Opisthocomus; species Opisthocomus hoazin. The sequence continues at coordinate 52,024,732 of NC_134417.1, forward strand.
GTGCATGCATTCTATTCAATTAAAGTATTTCAAAAAGAGGGAAAGCTACGTAGTAAAACTTAATTTTGAAGACCGTGAGGTGAAAGCGGTTTTGTAAATTGATCAAAGCCAGTTCCAGATTCTGGGACAGCCTCATGTCTTTCTAGGATATAGGACTACACCGTTGCGTACAGCTGACCGGCTCCCTTAAAAAATCGTGCAGCTACCAAGAACACAAAAACCCCAACCTGCTAGTTCATAATATTTGCATGTTTCTGCATTATTTCTTCAGTCACTGGGCTGCTTACAATCCCCCAAATCTAGAGGCAAAAAATGAAAGGTATCTTTATAACCAGTGTGAGATAGTTGGAGCATGGAGTAACCCTAACAACTTGCAAGGCATAGTACAAATTGTAAACCTCTCAGATGTGACAATAAGGTCAGGCCATAGTGCATAAGAAGTCATATATACGGTAACAGTACAATTGCTAAAAGCAGCCACAGACATAAAAGAATTAGGATGATGTGTTGACAAGAGGAACTCAAGCTTAAAGTATTTCCCCACAGCCCACATGAGGGGAAACCCACTCCTTGTAGTTCTGCAAATACTCCGCATGTTTTTACTATAGCGTCCATTGGTGATATTTATACACAGTGATGACCTCATTCTCTAGCACAGTGAATGAACATGAGAGAAAAAACAATATTTTGGTTGTGTATTTATCAGCATTTGGGCTCATTTAAATACTACTTGAATAACAATTATCTTTCTCAGCCGAGCAGAGCATCAGGTTGGCAGACTGCTTCACTTCTTCTCAAAGTGACAATTAACCTTGATAACAGTCTGCCAAGTGCTCTGTACTGGCAGCAGAATAGAATTATCATTATCATATAAATCATAAAGATTCTACTGAAACTGAGATAGCTGTCATTCCTCAGCTACTTGTATTCAGTAAGGAGCAAAGCAGGTTGTTGCAGAACATCTTAAAAATGCATCATCCTACAGCCACCATGTTGTGAGCTTTTGAGGCTGTATTTGTGGCTACCTGAAAATGTACGCCACACATGTATGCCAAAGCACTCACAGTTAATATACATTATTAAGTAAACATCTCTCAGGGAGATTTGCAATGCAGGAGGTCATTATACTTGAATCATGAATTTAAACCTGATTTACACTACAGTAATTCCAGACGCAGATGAGATTTCTGAGTTGACGTGACATCTATCAGCTAGACAGTTCCCCATCCCAATGATACTTGTGATCACTTGATCTTATTCTTCGAAGACTACAGTTTACAAATTAGAGAACGAAAAAAAAGAAAAAAACAAACCAAAATCCAAGAACTATAATTCAATTGATGCTGGATCTAAATTCAAAATAATCCTCTTGCATTGACGACTAATTGCTGTGTTGATAGACTGTTGAGGAACACATTCAGACAATCAGGACCATAGTAGTTGTGCCCACAACAGCCCATTGAAATGCCATATTAAGTAGACACTGCTTCCCTTCTAGGCAGCCCAGACACACAGGGAAGTAAGAAAATTGAGTCATCTTCTCTAAAAATTCCCCACCTTCAAACGTGCAATGACAAGTGACTGTGAAAATGTTTACAGCCATTTTTGATATGACACTTCATTTTTGTAATGTGCGCACTTGTGTGTCAAAGTGTTTTACTGTTCTTGCTGCTACTGACAGGACATTGCTGTGAATAAGACATGGCAGTGAAGCAAGCCCTCTTTTAGAGTTATTTTTATAGACTGACAGGTCTTATCTGCAAGAGAACACAGAGAAGACAAACAGCTAATTATGGGGGGGAGGGGGGCGTGCGCATTGGGTATTGTTGGGTTTTTTTACTATCACTACAGCTGGCTACTTTCTCTGAGCCAAATTATGGCAGATCTTACACAAGTACCTCAGGAAAGGGAGAGGCAAGACAAAGAACCTGCTCTTTGTACTCCAGGCACAAAGCAACTCTGAAGGATTGTTTTCAGCAGGCAACATGGCAGACTGTATGCAGGAGATACAAGAAGCCATGGCTGTGTTTCTGACCCTGCCAGCAAAATCAGTCCTCTGGCATGGGAGAGGTGCAGTGCCAAGCAGTGCACTCCCACAAAGTATTCTGAATGAGCAAGCCTGAGTGTCTCCTACGATTACTGCTGCAGAAAAATGAACTTACTCCAATATAATATGCATCAAGGCTAATGCTTATCCAGTAACCAAAAGCCAGACTACTCTTCCAGAAAGTCCAGTCGAGACTGCCCTTCTTTTCAAGCTATCCAACAAAAACGGAAATAACAGGAATGGTCCATTTTCGTGCTAGAGACCCAGTCAAAGTTCCTGTGCAACGTTCAAGCCCAGTTAACTCCAGCCAAAGTTTAACCCGTAACACTTAATGAATCCCACCCATGGTTACTTTATGTTACTGCAAAAGCTACCACTGCATTCACCATAGCGGTTCTGAAACTAGTTTTCCTGTGAACCCACGCTGGCTGCAAGCCCCAGATTTGAAACGTTTTGGTTTTAATCCCTAGTTTGCAACCCTAAATGCTACAGCTATGAGTTTAGCAATCATTATTTGTATCAACAAGTCTGAAATAGCACTCTAGGCAGACATCTAACTTTTTAATGATAAACTTCTCTGAAAATTAAATGTGTTACTCATATTCCATCCATCCTCTTTTGAAGAGTTGTAACATGGCTAATTTTATAGGTAATACATATATATATCCTATCTAGGCTATCTAAGATACCAAACAGTGACACTGTACAGCATGTTTAAATTCTCTGGATCACATGAATGGTACAATGAATTACCTTACAGTTGACACAACAGTTATTCTAAGCATATTGTAATTATCTAAAAAAAACACCTAAACTCTTTAGCTCAGAAGTATAAAGTCCTAAATACTGCCTTCTTATGTGTACATAGACTAATCACAAATTAGTGTAATAAAACACTTGTCATTTTAGAATTAGAACTCAAAATGTAAAGTAAACCCCATTTGTTACCACAGGTTTATATAGATTGTCCATATAATTATGATTGATGCAGAAGATACTGCACTGGTGTCATACAAAGAAGATAACTTCCTTTGGCAATTTTGAAGTTATAATAAGGATAATAATCTCTATTAGATTTGTGATGTATATTTTCAGTGGTGATTACTGTCAATACCTCCCAAACAAAAGTTAAATCGATTACCAGCTAAACTTGCAGAAATAAAAAGTCCTCTTCCCCAAAAAACAATCTATACTAAAAATGAGGGAACAATTTTGAAAGAATGAAATTAATTGCTCTTACACTGAATGGCAATATTATTTTCTGATACAGAAATTTCATTATGAAGCGTCCTTGCTGAATTCTATGCAAAAAAGACTCTCCATAGCCAGACACTAGAACAAATGCCTTTAAAAGCTCTAAATTTCATAAAGGTTACCCAAATTTCATAAAGATTATACTAAGTTTTAAATAAAAAAACAACACCCAAACCAGAAAAAAACTTGAGAAATTTAAGCTTTAAGCTGTCAGCCATGTCAAGCGTTACTCAAAGAGTAACTGCTGTAACTGTGCACTGCTTATTCTTCAAATATAACTCAACCTCCTAAATTAAGCACAAACCCTTGTGTTTCAGTCTTAGCTACAGAGTCACCATCTTTGCCTCCACAATATTTACAACATTAAAAGGCTAACAGTGTCAAGAAAGCATATTATCACTCACCTATAGCCTTCTCAAGGCACTGTATGCATCTCAAGTCAATAAAGGCCACATAAATATGGCTTTTGTGCAGAGCAGACAGTAAATTATGTATTTAATTACATATTTCTCCCTAAAAAACAGAAACAGTTGGCTCTCTGCTATTTTTGTTAACATTAATCAGAGGAAACTTCAGATTCTGGCATAAATTTGACTATCATATAAAAGGTAATATTTAAAATACATAATGCCTTGCCACACAAACACGAGCTGCCATATGTGAGGCACTGCTAAGCACGGTTTCTATTAAGCCGATACACAGTAACTGGCTTCTTTCCAAGTAACATGGAAGTGTTTAAAAAACCCTGTTTAATCCAATTCCACAGCTTTGAAACAAAAATAAAGTGCTACAAGAACTGTTAAAATGAAAAATTAAAGGCATGTAAATAAGTGAAAAAATAAATTGTCAGAGCAAATGAAAACAAAGATTATTTCAAGCAGATATCTTAATTGTAATTAGCAACATTTGGCATGCGTTATGATTCAAAGCTACAGCCAATTAGATACCCCAAAAAGCTTGTAACAAAGCTGCAAATGTGTAACTACAGCATAAATAAGTTTTATTGCACACCAAGAAAACAGCACCCAGATCAATTTCATAGTTTGTTTCTGAAATGCTGTAAAATATGCTCTGTTACTAGTTCATGACTTTTTAGTCTTAAACTGCAGCTTTCCTGCCAGGAGATTTTGGAAAACAATTTCATTAAATTCAGACTATTAATTGTAAATTTGTACTCATTCCATGTATGTCAAGGTTAAACGATAAATTATAGCATTGCCTTAGACTGTTATGCCTATGTAAAAACAAAGCAAACCAGCAAAAACAACAAAAAGCCAAGACAACAACAACAGCAAAAAAAGAATAAAGTGCCTATGTTAACAGCTGTTAAAAAGCTGTAGAATTGTGGTATTGGAACTGAGAAAGATTGATTTTTTTTAAATAGATCTCCAAGGAGAGAGGAAACACAATTTTTTTCTTTCTAAGGAATAGGAGGTACACAATGGTATTCAGGAAACAACATGAATTTGTCAGATGATTTTTTTTAGAGTTTTCCTTAAAAGGAAATAATCTTTAAGTATTACACAGAAGATCTGAGTTCAAATTCTGATCAAATATGGGTGTACTGAAGTGTACTGAAGACAACAGCATTAGGCACTTCTGAGCTTGTGTCATTTATTTAAGTAAGCAAATACTTCATTATCAGTAATGCTGTCAGTCCCAAACAACAGACAAAGTACCTTCCATTTCCCCCATTTATTCAATAATAAGTAATTTACTAAAGGGTAACAAGTTGCTAATAAAAGCATGTTTCTTTCATGATTATCCTGAAATGGCAGTGACTGGTTGTTCAGTGCAATAGTACCTACTACAGACAGACTTACAAATAACTCTGCTCTAGGAAATTTATGTGAAGAAATTGATGCTTATGTAGCTTTCATACAAGTCTACATTTAAAAAAAAAAAATAGGACACACACCCCCTCTGAAATAACTAACTAAATTTAAAAGCTACATATTTAGATATTTCTTTGCAAAATCTCCTAACAATGATGCAAAGTCTCAGCCAGCAGGGTTTTGCTTCCCTTGTTGGCAAGCAATGACTGTTTAACATACTTATTCTAGGGTTTGGTGGGGGGAGAAATTTTTTTTGGCGGTTTATGAGGGTTGTATTCAGGAGATTTATCAGCTTTATGCTCCGTGCTTGCAGGGGAAAAAAAAAACCAAAAAACCAAAAAACTTTGTTTAGCTATCTAGGAGAGGGCAAAAGAAATGTCTGTGGAAGGTAGTCTGAAAAATTCTGGAGCAGAAAGCATCGGGCACTGCCCCTGTACTTCCTAGGAGACTGACTTACAAAGACCAGCTGCAACTCGATACGAAAACACTGGAAGAAAATTTCTCTGTTCAGAATTCCCCACACTAAAAGCATCAAAGTGTTTTTTTGTATCCTTGTTACAGTCGCCCACTCTACCTGCCTCACACTTGCAATTTAAACTAGAGCTTTACTACTCCTGTACACTAAGCATATTGCAAATATCAAGGATCCCTTCCATGTTCATTACAGGCTCCTTTTTGGGCACTTTTCTGTCCTTTCCTGCTTCAAGGAATGTGTGATCGTCACGACCTCTCCTTATGCTCCAATCTCCACTCCTTTCCCTGCTTCAGATGTCCCGTGGAACGCGCTCTGGCATCCCCCTGACCTTCCAAACCTGCACTCACACAGTGCTCGCTGAAGTACTCTTATTCTTCTCTAATACTATTTTCTCTTTTCTTTTCCTCCTGGGAGAGGAGTTGTCATCATTTGAAATCTGGGAGAAGTGGCAGAAATCATGTGGAGTTATTATTATGCTGGGAGGTATTAATGGGTGTTGTCAGCCAGTTCCTTACTTCATCATCAGTGAGTAAAGTTGCCGGACCTGGCAAGCAGCCAGCGGCAGGCTCCCTTTATTGCCGTTTTTATTCTCCCCTCCTGCCATCACTAAAGTTGCTAAGGTTTCTAGCCACCGATGTCCACAATACATCCTGAAGCTTTTGAGTGCTGCATCTAATCAATCCGAAAATCACCCCATGACCACAAGCAGTAATGGAATCAAGTAGATATTGAGAACTCAGTTTATTCAATGAAAAAAAAAAAAAGCTCAGTGCTATCTAATAACTTTTCATATCGAACATACATTTTTAAAGATATCAGATCACTGAAGAAACATCAGCTACATTTTAGATGGCCTTCCAAGTACACTGCATCTTGACATATGGAAGATCCACAAAAAGAAACCTCTGTGCGCTATTTTTTAAAAACATATTGTTCACAAGGCATCTGACATTGAAAGGTCAAGTCACTTCTACAGTGAAAATAAACAGATATTTCAAAAAAATGTTTTAGTACAATTACATGCTTCAGACCTTAAAGCACAAGTGACACTACCCCACATTGTCTTAAAAGAAAATAGCTAAAGGAAGTGCAAGATTACAGATTAAAAAGTAACCTTTTCATCTGAGGTACTTCAAGGTACCAAGGCGATAAATCTAAAAAAACCTGCCAGTTATATATAAAAAACAGGCAAGCTAACACAAATGATAAAATGTGGTATGGTTACTATTATAAAATTTAATCCCAGTGCAATTGTTAACTTGCATGTTTGGGGGACATGCTTCTTGCTGCTTTTGAAGCAGAAAGGGAATAAAATCTAAAAAGTAAAGCAGTTGCAATGAGCACTCAAATACATTTTACACTTATTCTTATCCTCAAACGAATGTTAATACACCATAGATTTAAAAACAACAGGATTCTGAACATTAATATCAACTGCTTCTATATGCGTCTTTTTGATTAAGTATTGCTAATTGTTGTAAACTTTTAAGAGGCCTAGCCAGGCAAAGTTACATACAAATTTCTGTGTCACGTTTTCTCTACAATGTTATAGAAAACTAGCAGCAGATCAAAGTAAGCCTATACAGGCAGAAGGTGAACTCCATGGGTAACGTAATGTAACAGGAAGAGAGCCCAGATTCATACCAAGGAGGCTGGAAACATTTGTGAGGAAAAACGTTCAAAGAAAGCATTCCTTATTCTGGTTTTCATCCCACTCGCACATTAGCACCACATGCACCATAGTCATGTGCCTATGGCAACAGACTGATGCATCCCTAACTCAAACAATCAAAATCACTGATCATAGTTCATTTTAAAATAAAAGTATAAGCTGCTAGATCTTGGGGATTTTTTTCCATTTGAATTTTATGCCTAGGTCCTCCTTCCGTGAAATCCCTATCAGAAGAAATAGGATTAAGCCTTTCTAGCCAGAGGAGCCACTATACTCCCATACTCCTTTTAAGTGATACGACAACCATGAGTAGGATGCCGACCACCCTTTGCACTTCCAGAGTTTTATGAAGGAATCAGCAAATAAAGACACACTGTTCTGTGCTTGCACTGCCTTAGAGTTTCTCAGTTGGTAACAGAGCAAGAAAGCACCTCACTGAAGTAGCCTGTGCGTTCTTCACCAGAGTGAAAAGCACTCATCAGGCATCCAAAGGTAGTGAAATTGGCAGTGGACACTACCTAAGCAGGTGCAGTATTACTGAGCAAGAGCTTAATGCTACCAAAATCATTAAGTAAATTCTCTGAGCAAGCCAAAGGAGACTAAACAAAAGAGAAGCAAATTTCAGGTGAGCAAACTACATTAAAAACAGAATCCTTCCAACACCCAAGAGAAATCATTTTTGCATTTTGTATTTGGAGAAGGCATTACTCTGCTTTCTCCAAATATTTTCACATTTATTGAAATGTTCTGAGGAAACGTATATAACCCCCAAACGTATATAACTCCCCCAACTCCCCCAAGTCAAACTGATGTTGTGAGCACATGATCTAAAAACCTGGAAGGCACCCACAGGGAAGAGGGGAAGACTTCCTTAACAAGTTGCTCGAGCAAGAGGGAAGGAAGGAGACACGAGTAGGCCAGGGCAGCACGACAGATGCTTGCTACCTGTTGCTATAAGTCCCTACACCTCTATCTCGCTGCATTGTAAAGCAAGGCTGACAATTCTCCCTCCCAGTCTTGCCATGAAATAGTGCCGACATTTCTTTTCTGCTCCCGACGCTTGTGCCATCTCCTTACCTTTGAAGTAGCACTAGGCAAGAGTTTAAACAAACGGCCCCAAGACAATAACTGAAATTGATGGAATTCACATAACTCTTTAGAGTTGTGAAGATCATGGCCCCACCATTTCACCAAAAACTTTGCCAGAGCAATATTGAACAGGTACATCGGGCTCCATACAGTCATTAACAGCGCAAGAGACATCCATGAGGCACGCTGACCTCTCTCCCTAAGCCAAGATGAATAATTTGCCATTCTGCTTGGCTCTTCTCTACATCACCCCCCCCCCACAAAAAAAAAAAAAGTGTTTTAAATCTTTTCAGTGTGATTAGTTTTCACAAGCAAAATACTAGGATCAGATAAGTTGGTTGTTTCTCAATTTTGCAGAAAGTACAGGAAGCAAAAACTTAATGATTCCAAACTACCAAAAGAGATAAGATTACATGCAGGGTTTTCAATTGATTGTTTTGGAACGGGAACAAGTCAATTTGCCCACTAAGCTGTACAGCCCTTTAAAGTATACTTCTGAGCCTCAAGCATCACCCATATTGCTACAGGGAAAAAGAAAGAAAATGTATACACATAAAAGGAACTTCAGTAAATACATAGAAAAGAGAAGAATGGTGACAAATATGCTAGAGAACATCAAAAGAAAACACGAAGAGGAAGATAGCGAATGACAGTGACTTAATAGGAAAATTTTGAGCAGTTGCTCCCAGTGGGGTCCACAGAGAGCTGCTATTCGCTTTGTGCTGGCTCTCCTCGTTTCCAGCTGCTAAGTTCACATTGAAAGAAGCTAAAAATACATTAAATACTTTCCAAATATTATTTTCCCATGTAAGCAATTGGTATAAGTTGCCACAGAGATGTTGTTCTCTTGCCAGCGAAAAGGGAAATAGTATACAATGCTGACAACAGAAGTTGTATTCTACAAAATCTATTGTCTTGGACAACATGCAGTCCAAAATATGGGAAAGTCTGAAAAGGCATTATTTTAGCTACAGAATTCCTGACTATTCCCCTCTTCCAGCAAGGCAATATACACAAATGATACTTAAAGATGAGGTTTTTATTGTCCGTGAGAAAAGGTATACTCTGCACTACTCAGAGGTATATGTGCAACATTTCTAGCAATCAAGCTTTGGTATTTCAGTGATGAGGGGAAAAGAAAAGAGTGGCAAACATCTACAATTTAGGTATACTGTCTCCCGACAAAACTAAAATTTCACAATGCTGTAGATTTAAAATACAAATGTACCTGCTCAGCATTCAGGACTCTCCTTGACAGTAAATTCAGCTCTATACAGAAGGAAAGGGAGGGGGGAGGAGGGACGGGACACAACACATGCAGTTCTTTCTGTTAAATGTGAAGTATAACAGGCTTTTTTATGACATGCCTTCCTCCAAAAATAGCAATGATTACACTGCTTAACTCCCACATGCCTCTCCAGCTTGACTTTTTGACAATTAGAACACCGTACATTCTCAGTCCTAAGGAATGATCCAAAGTTCGGGGGGTCAAGAGGACTCTTTCCATTGCCCAGAACCCCAAGTACAGAATATGAAATACAACTACACCTAGGGAGGCAGGCAACTCCAATTTCTTGTACCATTGAATCTTCTTTTAAAGCCAAACGTGACAGATTTTTTAGGAAGTCTGAAATCCACAGCTTTCCACAGTTTTGGAAAGATGCTGCAAGTCACAGCAGTGGTAATCTGCCTGTTACAAAGCACATGTGCGAACAAGACTTTTTTCTTGTCTTCCAGACAAGAAGATTATACAGTTTATTCTCTACATGGGGATGAGGCAGGGGAAGCGTTAAGACTGCAGCTGCTGCACAAGTGGAAGCTGCAACTCCCTTGGAGCTTGTACTGACTGTGGAGTCTAGCATGCCATTATGGGATGCTACTGTACTACAGACACTGTTCCATTTTGATTTTTTTCCTGAAAGAGACAAACCCGAAGCTTTGGCCTGCTGCACTTAATGGAAAGTCTTGCACCACATCTTGCAATATTCCACCCAAGCTCCAATTCAGCTCAACAACCTGCCTATCAGAAGTTCCTAAACTACTTAGACAGTATTCTTGAATAACACAGCTTTCCTTCACAGCTTCTGCGACCTTCAGTTTTGAGATTTATCATACTCCTATTGTCCAATCATGATTTGTTTTTTGTATAAAAGAGGACACATAGTGAAGGTAAGCTGGAATCACAACCATTTCAAGTAGCCTGCATCTGTAAGGAACTTCTCTTTACGAAATATGTTTTTTTTTTAATGGAAAATCTAACACCTCTTATAACAATGATCTAAATTTCACTAAAACCAAGAAACTACGTATCAATACTTTGGGGTAAGATATACTGTACTATAGCTTGGCTTTCTTCATTATGCTGAAGAATCATGTCTGGCTGATGTGTTTATTTTGTACTGTTTAACTATAATAGAAAATAGATGAAGTTCAAATGAAAACACTGTTTAGACTATGTCAACACAGCATAAAACTAAATGAAGTGATTCTGTATTGACTATAAAAACATATTTGCTAATACTAAAATTACTAATGGTTATCTATCAAGATCACAACAAGAAATAATTCTGCATCTTAAGAACTGTGTTAAAGCAGCAGACACATGAAGCTAGATGTAATTTTTTGATTTTGCAAAACAGCATCATGCAGTGCACTTTATTGTTACTTTATCATTAGTGTTAATAATTAAAAAAAACAAACAGGAAATCTTTGGCTCACTTTTTTTTTTTTTAAATTGCAAGTCACCAAAGGGCTTTCCACTAGGAGAGCCAATGCTCACTTTACACTTGCTAGGAACAGAACATAAAATCACAGTATTCTGTATACTGAAACAACTGCTTTGTTACAAAAAAAAAAAAACACCTTAGAAACAAATGACATTGCTGTAAAAACTATAAGCCTTTTAGACTCAGTTCAAAGACTTATGCATTCTTCTACAACGGACTGAAGTTTTATATGCATCTCAGCAAATCAATCCACTAATAGGCACCAGTCATCAACACCTAAGTAAAGATCTGCCATTTGAAACAGCTTTGATGTGATTGAAGACCTGCACACAGTCGTAAGTATGACAGAACAGCTTAGCTATTAAAATGTTTTTTCTAGGAAAGAACTGTTCATCCTAATTGACTGAAATACTCTTTGAACATTATTATTGCAAGGCTACTTCACTACGCAGAGCTTTAGTACATAGCCACTTGACTTATATCTCAAGATCCAGCAGAACCACATCAAATCTTGTTAGAATATTTTCTCACACATACTTTTGTCAAAAGACCAAAACAATAAAGCTGACTGTCATTTTTACTACCAGTTGCTTAGTTAATTCGATACTGAAACATACTGGGATTCATTATAAAAGCTGCATGCAATCAGACATTTCTATCAATCTTTCTTTTTACTGCACTAATAGAATGAATCCTACTAACCACATCAGTTGAAATGGGTTGGCAGGACTGGATGGAAACTATTCCTCTGCACCAAGCCCGACCTCTCACCGTGAGAGGTGCAGTGGCAGGGCCTCCTTCAAGCAGTGCTGCACAGCCCTGGCCCAGCTCCAGCACTGACCATATGTCAAGCTGACAGATAAGACTGAGACAGCCATCTGAAAACAACTCTATACCGGCCCGACAACCAGGCAGCGAGGGTTTCTAGGCCTACATCATTACTCACTTCAAAGGCAATTTTTAAATACATGGCAAATAAATGGACCTGACAAAAAAAAAAAAACACACACAAAAAAACCCCAAACCCACAACACCACCACTAAAACACAAACACAAAGTCATTATTAGAAAGGCTATGTAATGATATACTCTATTTCAGGAATTTTCCACTGAATATCGTAATTGATCACCAGAAACACTCGGAAGATTAATAATAGTTTGTGCCCATAACATTTTTCCTTCTCTATTACATTCACAGTGTGTTAACAATTTGCAAGAAACAGGAATCAAACATACCAGCAACTGCCACCAAGATTACATTTTACAGAATCAAACAAAATGTTATCAGTTTAATACCTCAAATGAAGGGTGATTGGATTTTTACCCTGTATCTATTAACGCTTCGTAGAGTTCATCAGTTTTTACCATTACTTTTGTTGCTAGGAAGTATGTCATATCAACTCCTTCTACGCAGGCAAACATCATCTATCAGCTTTTATTCCAAAATTGCTAAGTAACTAGCACAAAGTAATAGCTAAAATTTACTCTGGTTGCCTATGCAATCTCAATAATTCCATATATTCCATTTCCACATTCGAAATTAATAAAATCCATGTGAACTTACCTACAGTTTGGAGGAGGGTCTAATGTAATTTCCGCAAGTTCTTTCTGAATTCTTAAGAGAAAAAAAAAAAAATTATGAGGGCTTATTTGCAATATATTTCTTTCAACTTTACAAACATTTCTACAGAAATCAATAATAATAAAATACAATTCTTGTAATTTCTGATGGAAAGCTGATGCTATAACGTTTTACGAAGCTGCTCAAGAAAGTGTTGAACTAAAAATCAAATCTCTTCTGAAAAATGAGCTTCCAGTCTGGGACAAGTTATGCCATGAGCAGCCATCTAGAAGATCCCACTTTTTCTGTGGGTCAGGGTGCTCAGATCCTTTGCTCACTCACGCAACAATTTAAGGTCTCGTATACCCTCCTCTATTTCCCCTCTGCCTATATGTCTCTTGCTCTCCAGAACATTTAGCTTCTTAATGTGTCTTGTACTGGCAGAGCAAAAAACCCAACTTCAGAGGACAGTTGTCTCTTACCCTCACGGTTTTCTCCATAACCTCCTCCTAGGTATTGGGCGGCTGCCGTCAGAACCCCCCAAAGCCTATCCTCAAAGGGAAGTGCTCCAGCTCCCTAGGCAGGCTGGGGACCTGCCACTGGATTTGCTCCAGTGTACGCCTTCCTTGTACTGGGGGGCTCAAAACTGGGTATACGTTACTCTAGATGCAGTCTAACAAGAGCTGAGTAAAGGGAGACAAACCACTTTCCACCACCTACTGACTATGCCCCTGTTAATACAGCCCAGGAGGCAGTCAGCCTCCATTGCTGCCCCACGTTGAGCTTGCTGTCTGCCAGGGCCGTCACGTCCTTCTCAGCAGAGCTGCTCCCCAGCCTGTATCATTACAAGCGGTTAGTCCTCCCCACACGCATGGTGTTACATTTGCCCTTGCTGAATTTCAGGAGCTCTCTGTCAACCCTCTCCCACAGCCTGCGGAGGCCCCTCGGAGTAGCAGCCCTGTCCCTGTGTGTACTGACTGCTCCCCCCAAACTTCTTGCCATCTGCAAACTTGAGAGTGGCCTCTGCCATATCCTCCAGGTCACTGGTCAAGACGTGAAGCTGGACAGGTCCTGTACAGACCCTGGCAGCGCTGCACTGATTTCGGGCATCCTGTTGGAGGTTCTGCTCCAGGCAGAGCAACTTTGTCGTGAAGGATTTCTGGATATTCCCAGTCTGACTTTCCAACGCCAAGTCCTTCAGTTCCTGATCTCTGCCACATCTGGCTCTTTCCGTTTATAACAGCATCTGCACAAGAGCCAGCATATCCCCCTCTGACGAAATTTAAACACGCAGAGTAGGAGTTTACAGAGTTCCCAAAGGAACTCGTAGGAGTTTACAGCTCCCAACGACTTGCCAGCGTATGATGCCATACACAGGACTGCGATGGCCACCTTCCCTATAAACTATGCCCAAGGCTTTTTCACAGACTACTTCAGTGCAAAAACATGAACATTTAGAAGGAAGAAGGAAAAGAAAAACAATTTAATGTACCCTTCAGTATTTTCTTCTTCCCTTCTCCTTCACAGGATTTCATGTACAGGAGCATGTTGCTGTTTCTGTTACTCCCTACACTAAGAAAGAAAATGTGCACACTAATACCACTCAAATTCCTGAGATACGTGCTCATGCCACAACCCAAAAGTTCAGGCCTGACCTGAAGTACACACATATGCTGTTAAAAATGACTGACACCCATTTTGTACATAAATACAGGCAAAGAAAATGGTTTGTCGAAATAAACATTCGGGTATATTGGCATATACAACATAAAAGCAAGCAGTTTAATTCTCTATATAATGTTAAGATACAAACACAGTCTTACATGCTAAGGAGTCTCACAGCCACTATCAAAATTCCCCTTATGCCACTATGTGTTGATTGCATGGCTATAATGAATAAATGAACCAAAGGCAGTAGAGCAACTGGCCTAAACCAGAAACACCAACCCTTTATCATTCACACTCAAAAAATTAGGACATACGTGGGCAAAATTTGTAGGTAGAGGTAATAAACATTTATTAGACTGGCTGTTATCACTGAAAAGATAAAAACATTCTTTCAGATTCTTAGCTTTTCTTCTAATTTCTATGCCCCCCAACCCTACATACACACACACACACGTTACTCCTGTAGAAGGGGAGAAATGAAATGTTTAATTGCTTTTTCTATTCACTGAAGTATTTACATCTCCAGTAGACAGAATTTTCCCAATAAATATCATTCCTTTCTCATAAAAATATACACACAGGTTGCTTAATCAATCTTTGCAGCAAGTCATTGCAGTAACACTAAAAATCCACCACAATTTTTAAACAGGAAAATATGATTAGTGAAGTCTAAGCACAACAAACATGTTGCTTTTAAGAATTTACTCCATTTAAACAATCCTAACTGTTCACACCTTTTTAGAAGGGAGATCTTACAAGTGTGGAAGATGCTTAAAATTTTTCCCCTTCATACGACAAATGACTAATGTGTTTTTGAAATTTACACAAATATCACAGATTCAAATCACAGAAAACCTAGGTAACATGGAATCTTCAGCTTCATGTTTGATGGGTTGTTTTGCTTTTTCCACCTTTTGCAAAGTTACACAATGATGGCACTGAACTTCTATAGAGTCAGGGATTATTCCTTTACTTTACACACAGTAGTAAGAGTGATTAATATTTCATCACATTACAACGAGTCTGAGACACATCAAGAATGGATTGACAAGAGCAGCTTAAGTCCTCCTAAATCCTAATCCATGTCCCTTCCATTCTGAACAAAAAAAGGGTATAGAGCTCTCTCCTTTTCTCCCCTCTGGTCTAGTTCAACCCAAAATTTCTAACTTCTAATGCCAAGAGCACTAAAATGGTCCTTCTTCAAGCTCTTCCTGCCATTGAGCAAACAAGACAAAAATATCCTTTTGCTTCCAGCAGGACGAGGGAGGTTCTCCTTCCCCTCTACACTGCCCTGGTGAGGCCCCATCTGGAGTACTGTGTCCAGTTCTGGGCTCCCCAGTTCAAGAAAGATGAGGAGCTACTGGAGAGAGTCCAGCGGAGGGCTACGAGGATGGTGAGGGGACTGGAGCATCTCCCCTACGAGGAGAGGTTGAGGGAACTGGGCTTGTTCAGCCTGAAGAAGAGAAGGCTGCGAGGGGACCTTATAAATGCCTACAAATATCTGAAGGGTGGGTGTCAGGAGGATGGGGCCAAGCTCTTTTCAGTGGTGCCCAGTGACAGGACAAGGGGCAATGGGCACAAACTGAGGCACAGGAAGTTCCGTCTGAACATGAGGAAGAACTTCTTCCCTCTGAGGGTGACGGAGCACTGGAACAGGCTGCCCAGGGAGGTTGTGGAGTCTCCTTCTCTGGAGATATTCAAGACCCGCCTGGACAAGGTCCTGTGCAGCCTGCTGTAGGTGATCCTGCTTCGGCAGGGGGGTTGGACTAGATGACCCACAGAGGTCCCTTCCAACCCCTACTATTCTGTGATTCTGTGTGATTCTGTGATTCATGCGATAAAAATTGATCAGATGGTACTTTCTATTCACATTCAAAAGTCCTAATTGCTTTTGCAAGCCTCTAAAGAGATGTTTCATTCATGATTATTTTTATACAAACAAGATACAATATATTAATATGACACTGTCCATCAATTGCTCCCCAGCAAGATGCCCGTTTTTATTCTCCTACTTTGTGGCACCCCGAACTAAAATTAATACATACACCTTACACCTCTTGCCACAACCTTAATTTACCTTGCATTCATGCTGAGAGCACATTCACAAACAGCTTCTGTAGAGCAGCTGACACGCAATAACTTGTTCATATGTCACAGCATTCAAAATTACAATTAAATAATCAGACAACATCCCAGAGAGCCTTGCACTGATAGAGATGTCCAACGTGTAAGCTGGCCTTTGTCTGCACGAGTTATTCCACTGCTCTGGCACTTGTTTCGTATCTCCATTGAGTTGCCCTCAGAATCTGGTATAGGAGAGGATGTGCCTCATTTCCTTCACTGACCACAGAGGGTTCACCGCGAGAATATGTGGCCTCTGGCAACAAAACATTTCTTGCAGGGTCCTTTCTGGCATCTCTTTTTTTGGATTTTCTGCCTCAGTACAGTTATGTTCAGCTATGTCACAAAGGAAAAAGGACTGTAAATTAAAATCATTATATATATCGAGTTTATACTTAAACTAATGACATACTAGGTCACTATGTATTGGGGAGTAGTGTGACAGCAGAGGGAGAAGCCTTTGCTAGTAATCAAAGCCCTGGGCTGTATACACAGGACGCTGAATTTGCAATGTCAGATCTGATACTCTTTGTTTGGTCTTAAAGAAGTCCTTTAACCCCCTCTCTCTCTCTCATGTATATACACACACACACAAAAAAAAATTTTCCCCTCCGTTTTACTAACAGAAAAGAACAAACATAATTGCCTTTCAGTAATAGTGCAAAGGTTAATCTACCCCTAAATTCAGAAGCATGAAAGTACATTGTGGATTTCAAATATTATTAATTCTCACAGACAGATATTTACTACTGTTCCAAGCCCAGGGCGACTGTGTGTCGTTTCCTTTATGAAACAGTTACGAGTTCTGTAAAGCTAAGAGAGAACTGCACGTGTCAGAGGATTTCCCAATATGATTAATACGAAAAGAAGCAAAATAAAGGACTATATGACAATGAGCTATTTTTACCATGTCTACTTTTCTAAAATACATGCCTCTTAACCCATAAAAGCCAGGCAAACCAATACTCCATACTGAAGAATATGCTGTTTAGAAAATATATGAAACGCAATCACTGGTATGTACTTCAACCTTACACAAACTGTGACTGAGCAGGAAATTGATCTAAAGATGGTTAGATTCATGCTGGAGGAAAAGAATACTCTTGCCTCCATACTGGATGCACAATAAATGACAAGGATATTTTAAATAAGAAAAAGCACTCCGTATTTTGCCATCACATTCAACATGCTAAATATCATTCCCAGACTCCTTGAAAATAGTGCTGTGATAAACTTCTCCGAGAAAAAAAGAGAGTGGAAAAAAAGCGCTCCTACTTATTTTGTTGAATTTCAAACAAATTTAATACATTACTTATCTGCTTCTCCTTAAGGCTGTAACTTCTTTCAATAAAGAACAAAATACAACTAAAGTTTTAATGTTTACAATTAATTGTAGGCACAGATATTTATAAAAAAAATTCCAGGACTGGACATAAAGGTTGACAGCTTTTCAAGTACCAACTTCAGGAGCCAAACAAAACAATGCATTTATTTGCTGAGCTACTATGTCAGCCAAGAATGGTTACATTTCTCTCAATCCAAAGGTCACGCTAAGATTTGCTACTTAAGTAGTAACAAGATGCCTGCTGTTTTCAAGGACAGCAATTCAATTCCTCGTCTGAACTGTAATTGTGATATGCAGCGAGTTTCTCAATCTTGACATGTTAGGTAAGAAAGGTTGCTATTTAAGGTGATGCCCTCTGGGTGAGGAAAATTGAAGGACCGGTACACTGTATGACATATGCTGTAAGCTATTACACCTGTAGAGCAGCTAGTCCTAAAAGTATTAACAGAGAAGGATGGCACACGATGGCATTCTACCTTCTTGATGCCATCTATAGCAATGCTAACAGAAGAAACTCTGTATCTTAAAAACAAAAATCTTACTCAAATATGAATTCAAGTGGTTTCATATAGCCTCCATAATCAGCTCACTTTGGAAAGCAGTAAGCTGAGGGAGTAGCATATTCATACGTAAAATGTGGTAGCAGTTTACTTTTACAGAAGTAAAAGTCAGCACACTGCTAAATTTTGATTTGCACAAAACCTAATGCTATTGAAAATTCCTTAAATCTAATTGACTCTGTGAACATACAAATAAAAAGCAGAAGTATTCCAAATGCAGATGCACAAATCTTCATTCTAATCCAAGATCTACAGTAGGTATCATAACGTAATCCAAAAATACCGTGACTACAATTTCCTATGTGTGGAAAGGCTTTTCAAGCAAAAAAACATAACTTCCAAACTCAGGTTAGAATCAAGTCCACAGTCTGTGACTTCAGCTTAACTTGCTGGTGCTCTCTGTTCTAAACAGGAATTAAGGAATCTTGACCAACGCTGCAACTGCAGTACACTCTGTTGTTTGAGGTTTTTTACTAATTTTAGCAGAGTTGACTCCTTTAACTACAATCAAGTCATTAGAGGGAATTGCATAGTGAAACGTTTAAGTGAATATTATTGTGAATTTAAAGTAATGCCATACAAACCCACAGAATTCAAAAGCTAGAAAAAGTTGCTAAGCATATATTCAGTCTTTTTTCACTAGGACAGCTAAATTACTTCAATTTATTTCAATTTTTAAAAGATCACTTTTTTAACCTGGTCAAGAACAACATTCCCATTGAAAGAGTATAGCCTTATTCCTGCACTATTTTTAATTTCTAATGAACAAAAATAATAATATTGCTATGAAGATACTTTATATAGCTATTTTCTGTAATATTTACCACATATTGAGGACTTTATGCCATTTTTCCTTCCTTCATGTTATTCCCCTCCTTTTTATGCTCTACTTTAATTTCT
The DNA here is from genome assembly GCF_030867145.1 of Opisthocomus hoazin. NCBI lineage: Eukaryota > Metazoa > Chordata > Aves > Opisthocomiformes > Opisthocomidae > Opisthocomus > Opisthocomus hoazin. The sequence continues at coordinate 52,043,985 of NC_134417.1, forward strand.
GTTTTTCCTTTCTTGAAACATTACTGATTTTAATTAAAAAGCAAGGAAACAAAACCTATAATATAAAAACCTGGCCAGATTGAGAATCTTTATAGAAATGTAATCCTAATTCTAACACAGTGAAAAACTATTAAACATTAAAAACACAAAAAAGAAAAAAAAACTACTATTAAAAAAACCTGTTATTGTAAAAACTATGTTGCTGTGATCCTTCCACGAAGTGCTGATAATCAGCACTCCTAAAATACATTTTTTCAAAAGTATTATTTATTGTGCACATATCTACAGAACTCTTATAAACCATCTCAGCTTTTAAAATGCATAATCAAAGGCTTTCCTTCAACATTAGTGTACACATGAAATCGGCTTTAGAGTCTAACTGGCAAACATACTGATGTCAGCAACTGGCATAATTAGTTTCAGCAGAACCATATGATTAAACTTTAAAAGGTTTAAGTAATTTTATCACTGTGAAATGCATGTTGATAAAAGCTCTAAGCTTTGAAGATACAAAGCTAAGATTAATAGACCAATTTCTGACATACCATTATTAATTTTTTAATAGGATAGTATCTACAGGCCTTTGTCAGAATTGTGGCATTGTTACATTAGGCATTGTACAAAGTTCAGAATACACAGACTAATTTCTAAAGATGTTAAAACCTGGGTTTTATGACCTTAAAAGTCATGACTAGACCAATATTCCTAACACTAAAAAAATAACAATAGCAAGAGGCACACGAAAGAGAAAAAGGCCAGAAACCGTAACGGCTGTGAGAATTAACTACATGAATAACATCATGGTTAGAAGTGAAAGCTGGGGTGGGTTTTTTTCCCTTTTAGTCATAAAAAGAAACATGGGCAAGATATGCTGGCCATCCTGCAAGTGATATGACTACGTAATCTCCTAACAGCAGGAAAGGGTCTTCAGAAAGTGTTTCATCGTAGGCCACACGTAGGCTAGCTGTAAGTAAGGTGTCTCTGGCACAAGAAAAGCATGACAATACCTCACTGGAAATAGAGAAGAGACTTCAGTTCAGAAAAGTAAACGGTAAGCGACAGGTTAAGCCAAGACAAAGACTTGAATCCTGAAGAGATGTACACACACATTTATGTACTGGTATTTACAGACTCCTACTACGCACATATGTCACAAATTACGCCAACAGGCCCTTGCTGCTTCTCCCGTACCACAGCACCATAGTGGCACAACTACAGTGGTTTTTCTTGCAGTTTACACAGCCTTGAATTAGCAAAGAAACAGGATCTGGTAATTCTGAGTAAGGACAGTCTGCAGAATTGGTCTCTTGTCAGATTACTTTGAAAGTGTTTTTTAACTTCAATCACTATAATCCCATTTGAATTCTGTTGCCTAGACTAACACCTCTGCGTGTACTAATGGAGCAACACTAAGCTGTAAATTCCTTCTGTCTGGTCCAAGCAAGAGAATGGTTATCTGGAGACTGACAGGATAGCATAGAATAATTTAAATAGCTATTCTACAAACCCACCTTTCCTCTCAAGCAGAAAAGAGGAGGAAAAGAAATTGGTATTACAACAGACCACAGTTTAAAGTAATGAAACCAACATGCTTTTGTTGTTCACTCAAACATTTTTGACCTGACCATCTGGGAAAAGGAAACGCAGCACTTTAAAGCAATAGGTATTACGGTAGCCCTAACATGCTGAGTTACTGAACTGTCTGAAACGTTTATGGTTAATTAACTGTAAGTTACACTGACAAGTTTCAACATCAGTCATACATACACATACAGAGATATATTTTATAAGGCTACAAAACTGTCTTGAGTTTTACTAGCAATAAAAAAATGTCAGCTTTTATCAGGCAAGCTACTATTAAAACCATGTGAAAGAGCCAATCTGTCAAAGAAAGGAAAAAAGTATACAGGTCTCATTACTGTGACCAGTCTCAAAAGGCTATTACACTGACATAGTAGTGTTATAATAAAACAATAAGAAAATTCATATACTGAGTCAATACATACATCTGACAGTCAACTGAAAAAAACAGAAAGGAAAATAAACAGCCAGAAGAACACCTTACCTTTTAGCACTAGTTGACAGTTTAGCAGCTGTTTTGCTTGATATTTTGCCCTCTTTTTTCTTGGGTTGAACTTGCTCCCTTTCTTGTTCCTGCTGAACACCTTCACGCTGATCTCCATCAGAGCTGCCTCCGCTAGTGCTTGGACTATCATCAACTCTCTGCCCCTCTGTAGACATGGCAGATGCTGCACTGCACAAAAACGAACAAACAACAAAAGTTAGCTTTTTCAGAAAAAAACTATCCAGCAGTATTTCTTACATGCCTTAAGGAAGTAACACATGAGATTCAGGTCTTTGTCTTAACACACAATGCTTGTGTTACAGTACTTCAGTAATCTTAGTACTGGAGAGTTTTGCGAGAAGCCTCTCAACAATAATTCAGGAGTTGGTCACATTAAACCCCATAACAAATAAATAATAAACCCTTACATATAGGAAAAGCATAAGTTATTGTAGTTAAGCAGGAAACATAATTCTGCAAGTATAATACCACTGACTGTGGATGGTATTTTTCAGCCGCTGGGCAATATCACCAGTTAGCTATCTCATCGCTATGCCACCGGTTCACATCTACGACTGTCTGTTAAAAACTGAGAGCTATTACTATCTTAAGACTCTCTGCTATCCCATATGAAATAAATCTGTGGGCTCATTCCAAGTCTACAATGTGGGTTTCCACATTACAAAATCCACATCTTGGCATGCTCGATGGAAACGTTCACAGAACCAACAGGCACCAAGACAGGACTGTATTTACTAAAATGGTACACTTCTAGAGCAGTAAGCACACTGGTAGAGGGTACAAGGAAGTTTTTTCCTGACAAATTCTGTTCAGGCAACATGAGGCAACAAAGCTGTTACACAACACGAGCGACAAGAAATCTCAGTATATTTCAGAAGTCAAGTCAATGCTTTATTTGCACACTTCTGACACTAGTTAGCTATTTTCATTTCTTCCTTTATTTTAAATAGTATAACAATATGTCGACAGATGAGGAATTACAAGACCGCTGTTACAGCTGTCACGACTTCTCAAACTGTTCTAATGAAGGGCAGATGTCCATGAAAAACTCTCACTGAATTAGCATATATGGTGACAATGACTCTCAGAAAATTTTACAAAAAAAAAAAACAAAACAAAACCAAACCCAGAAGGTCTTTCTCCAAACCTGCAGTTTATATACATATTTTATATACCCTCCTCTAGAGATTTTAATAAAAGAACCACCTTCAAAGCACACGGGGCCAAACATTACTTGCTTACACCCACATAGTCCCCATTTATCTGGGTGGTTTTCTGATCGAATCTGTCTGAATCAAGAATTTGCTCTTTCATACACAAAGAGTTTTAAACTGCTGTGAACTTCGACTTGCTTTTCCTCTCACCTATGTACAGACACCATCACAATTCAGAACAGAACTATGCACCTTGCCTATTCTATGCTTTAATACTCTCTCAAGGGAGAATAACGAGATTGCAGGCTCAGATTCAGCAATGCTCATTCAGTGGATTAAACAAAGTTCATCTCCCTGCACATATTTATGGAAAGAGACAGGAATGGAAAAGCAAAGTAACATCAATGCCAACGGGGTTATGCTGAAAAGGATGCTTTTTAAAAAGGCCATAAGTTGTTCTAGTTATAGCTGCATGAAAGAAAACAAATTTACTCCTATTGTGCAAAAGCCTTACCAAGATCTACTTCTATCAAACTGTACACACCATGGAGTGGAAGAACTAATCTTTTCAGGCACTATTGACACAATCCAACTAACTTCAGGAGGAACTGGATCATTTTTTTCTAGTTTACAGAGCTATACTGAAAAGGAAATCTGGAAGTATGGCATCCCGTCAAAATGTTTAGATGCTACAAGAAAAGCAAGTGACGGATATGGGACTAGGTTTTCCTTAATCAGCCTAAACTACATTTTGGATTTTATTATGGAGAAGAATATTCTATAAATATATTTTCATGTATACATTTATATAAAAACACAACACCTAGCCTGCTCATTGAAGTAACTGAAATCATGCATAGTTTGCATCCTAAAATTAAAATACAAAAATTCTTCATTCTTAGAGAATGATTTTTCCTACGGTACAGCTACAACAATATATTTAACATAATTCATATATTTACACAGGATATTGTTTAGATATTTACATCCTGGTTGTCAGATTTTAAGATAAAAGCAACAGAAGATTTAGAGGTAATGAAACACAAAAGTATCATATTCTGACAAGTCAAAATATGCATTTAATAACTATAATGCAATTTGGATAGTAGGTACTCATTTTCTTTGCTTCTAAATACAGCTAAAATACAATCTCATCTTTTTTTTTATAACAGTTTAGATGGCCTTTATTTACTCTAGATTTTAGTTATGATCTTTCCCTAATACATCTAATTTTAAAGAGAAAAATTCTCTTCACAATGTACATGTGCTTTAACACTGCAGGCCAAAAAGTTAAAAGCATATTTAATAAAGCCTATATGCACAGGACATCTGCTGCGAATAATGTTGGCTATAAATACTACTATTATCCAAAAACCAACTGTATTCACTTCATAAGTTCAGGTTACTATCCAGCAGACAAACACTGTAACAGTAGCCCAGAGCATATAATTACTGTAACCTGTAATGCCAGCATTTACAACAGGAAAATGCTTAAATCTGTCATTTGATGTCTGGCTAGTTTCTCGGGGTTTTTTTCCTCTCTCCTTCTCTCTCTGTCCACCCCACCCCCCCTTCTTTTCCTTCCATAACCCCTCCTCATGATATCTGCAAGTTTAGGAATGTTGCATAGCTCGAGGGATGCTCAATATCGCGGTAAAAGTGGGTTTTAAAGGGCCTGGAGTCAGACACTTCAAACATGGTCAAACTCAAAAGACAAGCACACACACATAAACAAATAAGAGAACGGAAAAAAAAACAGTCAACCGAGGGGATGACACCGTTAGGAAAACATTCTACTGCCACAAAGAGAGAGAGAAATACAAGATACTCCTTGAATCTGGACAGCCATCAGTGCGTGTGCAACTGTCACAGGGAGTGAGAGAAAAGACTCACACGTCCAGGTCCCGGCCGCCAGGCTATTCTGCATTCAGCCAAGGGTTGCCAACCTCCCCACTGCTGTGCCGAGAAAAATTAGCAGAGGGGACAGAGGGAGGAGTGAAAGGGGACTTGGAAGTCTCTCCCTTAACGTGAGATGATTCAGCAGAGACACAGATTACAAGTGTAACTACAACTATCAATACGAAGTGAAGAGTGTCCGAAAGATGCTGTTTCTGTCCTATACATCCACTGGCACCTTCCCCTCCCTCCTCAAAAGAAAAAAAAAATAAAAACAAATAAACACAACAGAAAAAAAACAACCACCACCTCTCCTCAAAAAAAAAAAAAAAAAAAATATCCAGCAGTCAGGGAAAGAGATCCTGGCAATGTGCAGACGGGTCCCAAGGGCGGCAGAGCTAGTGATGATGTCTTTCTAAAGCGGTCTTAATTTGCTATAAGCCAAGATAAATTGAATATTTCTGCAGGGTCCGCGGCGAGCAGCAACAGCAGCAGCCGCCTCACTTCATCTTCATTAGAAACCGTAAAGGGCACAAGGACCACGACAGGGCCGGGGGGGACGCGGAAGGAGCCCGGCTGGGGCTGGGCAGGGTCCCCCTCCGAGAGGGGCACCCGGAGGGCCCGGCCGGGAGGGATGGGGGGCGGGCACCCCCAAACGCCACACGCACCCCCTCGGGCGGGCAGGAGTAGGAGACAGCCGGGGAAAGGAGGAGAAGGAGACTGCGAGAGGAAGACGTCGGGGGCACACGAGGGAACGGCGGGGGGGTGGGGGCGGTAATGCCCCTCCCGAGGGCTCCGGCCCGGGGTGCCCACCGCTGCGGCGGGGTAGTGCGGGGAGGCTGCAGCCCGCAGGGGGGGGCAGCGGGCACCCCGGGGCCGGAGCGAGTGCGGCGGGGACCAGGCGATGGGCGCGGGGGAACGGAGCGGGGGCGGGCGCCGGTGCCGCCCGCGGCGGGGCAAGCAGGACGAATGGACACGGAAGAGTTGCTGAAGGGGTGCGGGGGTGCCGCGGAGCAACGGAGGCTGGAGCAGGGACCGGAGGGCGGATGGAGGGATGGAGCCGGGGGGCAGCGGCGGCTGAGATGCCGCGGCGGGGGCGGGGGGCGGCGGACGGGACTGGTGCTAAGAAAGGGCACGGCCGGGGATGGCGGAGGCGGGGGGTACCGGGAAGCGCCCAGGGGTGCGGGGGGAAGGGAGATGGAGGATAGAGACCGACCGAGCGTCGCAGTTAAACGGGGGGGTTTCGCCGTGAGGGAGGGATGGCGAGGGACGGGGGGGGGGGGGGGGGGGGCCGAAGCCAGGGCAGAGGTGTAAGCGCGGCGGGGACGGGGGGCACGGGGGGGGCCGCTACCTGCGGGCGAGCGCCAGTCTCCGTCTCCCTCTCTCTCTCGCCGGCGCCGGGCACGGGCTGCGGGACAATCCGACGCGGTCGCCCCGACTCCGGCCAGGCGCGGGGCTGGACAGGGGCCGCAGCCGCTCACCGAGTCATGAGCCCGCTCCCCGGCGCCCCTCGCCCCCCGCCTGCTTCCCCGCTTCGCCCCTCTCCCGGGCGGCGGCCGCTGCTGCTGCTCCTCCCGCCGCCGCTCCTGCCCCCGCTGCCCGAGGAGAAGTGAAGCCGCTGCCGCGCGCGCGCGCGCGCCCCCGTCGCCGACTCCTACGCGCGCGAGCGCGCCCCCGCCCGCCCGGCCGGCGCCGCGCGCGCTCTCGCCAGCCAGCCAATTAGCCCGGGCGCTCGCGGTCCGCCGAGGGAGGGGCGGGGTGGCGCGCGCGCTCGCGCGGTTTCGGCGAGGGGGCGGGGATGGGGCGCGGGCGCGCGCCCGCGGGGCCTGTTGGAGGCCGCGCGCCGCCGGGCCGGGGCGGGGGGCGGGGGAAGAGCCGCCGGCGGGAGCGCGCGTTAAAGGGAAGAGCGGGGGGGGGGCGGGGCCAGCGGGGCCGAGCAGGAAGGAGGCGTGAGGGGATGGGGGAGCGGGCGCCCCGCCGGGGGTCGGGGCTGGCGGCGGGGGCACCCGGCCCTCTCCCCCTCCCGCGGTAGCGCGGCCCCCCGCCGCCGTCCTGCTCCCGGCTGCGCCGCGGTCCCTCCGTCAAAGTGCCGGGGGCGGCCGGGCAGGCCGGGACGGGGCAGCGGCGGCGGGGGCGCGCGGGGCCGGCACCAACTTTCTTCGCCGTTCTCGGCTTTTTCTGCTTCTTTGTTCCCGCCGCCGGTCGCCCCCTCCTCCCCGGCCCGCCGCCCGCGCCTCCCCGCCGCCTTTGTCTCCGCTCCGCCTGACGGAGCAGCCGCGGCCGCGCCGAGTGCCCCGCGGGGAGCCGAGGGCCCGGGCCGCGGCCGGGCGGGGAGGAGGGGCCGCGTTACCTGAGGGGGCCTGGGCGCGGAGGGGGGGGGCCGCGGGCGGCACTTCACGGTCACACGTTTGTGGTTATGGAGGTGATTTCGCCCGGGAGGCTGCCGCGTCGGGCCAGGGCAGCCCGATGGCACGGAGAGCCCCCGAGCGCTGGCGGCGGCATCCCCGGCGGCGGTGGGGTCAGGCGGGCGGAGGAGTCTCCCCTCCCGCGCCATCCCGCAGCACCTCCGTAGCGGGCATCGCAAGGAGAAGTGGAAGGGGCCGAGACAGAGCCGCGCCGAGATGTTGCGTATTCAGCGTGAATAAGGTTAACCTGGAAGAAAACAAACCTCTGACAGCACTGGCTGTCAGGTAGCCCGCTGTGTTGGCCTAACTGAGAGACTTCTGACCCTGCTGTTTTAATCTTTGCATAACACGCAGATGACGCTCAGCTACATTACGTAAACTTCTATCACCTCAAACCTGGCTTTGTCTAACAGGGAAATGTGCCAGCCAGGGGTAAAGGGGTAATGGCACCTCAAAGTGTTTTCCCCCTTTTCACAACTAAAGGGAATTAAAAAACCAAACGTGTTCTCGCCGTTCCACATGTACAAGGAAAAGTTTCTCCCTCTCTGAGCTGTGAAGTACTGTACTTTTTCTGACTCATGGTTATGGTGTAGGTGGAGTCCGTGCTACCAAACATGCAGAAACTGACAACTGGAAGGACTGCTGAGATATTTAAGGATTAGAAACATTGGCACCTGCTCTCATGTTACATGCAGACAACAGAGGTAATTTTTCCAGTTTCCCTGTACATAAAATTATTTTCTTTGTCGAGTATTCATTTTGAAATAACATGTTTTATTGTCTCTTCCTATTTCTTTGTTAAATAGTCCCAATGACATTTTCACCTAAAGTTAAAAATACTGCAGTCAGCTAGTTCTTCGTATTTTGTGCACACTTACAGGATGCTTTACCACTTCTGATGAGCTCATGGAGAAAAGCTCCTAATGTCAGCTAGGTGGGTTTCTACCTGCTAGCGTGCATTGTATTCTTACAAGGACAAATAACTGAGTAATTAACAGAATATGATCCATGAAAGTCCTTTAAGAATGCAAATCTTCGGCAAGTAATGCTTCTCATCACGCTGAAAGGCTGCTGGCTGCATTGCACGCTCTTGACGTCATGGTCTGCTTTTGTAAAATCACTTAAATCATGCCTTCTCCTTTCGGTCATTCCAAAACAGACCTCCTGAAAACCATCCAGAAAGCGATTAAATTAATTTCTAAAGGACTCTTCTGCTGTGTTTCCTGAATGTTGCTCTGACTGCTTTAAGGTGCCTTAAAGGAGGCATAAATTTTCCTGTTCGAATACCCTGTCTATTGAAACTCGTCAGCCTGTGTCAGGACTTCACTTCAGTGACAGTTCGGTGTGCTTCATTATAGTTCTTCTTTTCTGCTAGGATCCGCAGGAAGCACAGAGAGAGAAGCTCAGTGAATAGCCTAATTCAGACAGGGGTAGGATGGGGCCATACAGTGTCCCAGAATCTGGGTCGTAAATTCCCGGTGCCAAAAATATCAAGGGAGCACTGAAGTGTTCCACCACCAAGTGAAGGGTTTGAGTCATCGAGAGTCAGGCCCTGATTTTTCTTCTGGTGTGTAACCTCTGGCCCAAAGCCCGAAATGGTAGGGCTTAAATTAAGGACAGCTAAACTAGGGAGAAGGTTTGCACTGCCTTATGAATAGTGCATGCATACTGAGGTGTGCCCTATGATTTTAAAAGTGGAGGTTTTGAATGAGCCCTACCTATGCAGTATAAAGAGAGTAGGGCAGGGTAGTCAGCTGCTCCCAGTTTTATCCTTTTGACCTTTCAAAATAATGTGTTTGGCCCTCGGATGTTAAAGGTTGCATAATATTATGTTATTCAAAATCCTCTGGAACACTTTCGTAAGTTTGGATCATATAGGGTGAAATCCCGGCCCTTTTGAAGTGAGTGGCAATACTCCAGTGTTAGCTTTCACCCATGTTGGAGGGCTAAGGCACATGCGTTCCACTTTTGGTTTATTCCTGCTTAGTTTTATGAGGTTTCTAAAAGCTGACACTTTACAGCACTGGACGCATCCAAAGCAACATGAGTTCTGTATTGTCACAGAAGCTTGCAGCTTCCTTGGAGAGACACAGCACAGTTCGGCTCACCTGGCACAGACAGTCACGCTTTAAGACTGTTATAGTTAAAGACACTTCTGTTAAGGCTTCTTGATTTAGAGTGTCTGTTATAAGGACAGATGTGTCAATCAAAGTCTATGAAGTTGGAGAAACCTGAGCCAAGTTTCCATTGAAGAGTGTTTAGTTTAAAGAAGTATTGGATCAATTTAGATTTTTAGACTTATTTAGCTGTACTGAGATCTCATTTATGGCAAGTTTTATCCATTTCTGTTCAGTTAAAAAACAGGGAAATTAAATTATGAGTTATTGTTACACATCAAAATAAGAAATAGGAAAATGCAACTTGGAGGTTTTTTTCTGCATTTCTGTTTATGAATTATTGTTCATTCCCATTTAAAAGGATGTCATTTTAATAGTGCTATTTAAGTTGTTAAATTAACCTTGTCAAGTTATAACTGCTAAAAAGAGATTGGTTTTCTGAGGTGGGGAAAAGATAAGGAATTATGTCAACTGTGATACAGCTGAAAACATAACAGTATCTCTCATGATAGCATATCTCACTTTCAAAACTTCAATATTTTATATTAAAAAATGAGAAGGAAATATTCAGCTGTCCATGGTGAGCCCTGTTATTCTATCAATCTATTTCAACCAAATCCTATTGAACCAGATTATTTCATCCATCTGAATTATTATCAGCAGAGGATTGGAGGAATAGGAACAAGGTTCCTTTATTCATTCTTTACCTGATTCCACTTTCCAGGTCCTCAGGAGCTATCCCAGCCTGTGTCATTCTTTCCATTTCTTCCCTGCTGAGACTTGGGCCCCATGGGGCTATTTGGAGAGCAGATAGCAGGAGCTCTCAGCAGCAGGCTCACTCTCTCCCTGTCTTGTCCTCCATCCTGAGCTGAGGCAGGGACACAGAATAGCGTGAGTCTCTGCAGTAGCTTCATGCTGTTAACGGGATTCCTCGCCGGTAGCTGGGCTTCCTTATACTACTGTGATGGCACAAAGCCATAAGGATAGTCCAGAGGATCTGTCCACCTTTTTCCCTCTCGTATTTCTCCTCCCATTTGTAGATAGTTCATTCTCACACTGCATCTAATTGATTTTTTTTGCTACAATCTTGCTTTGCTTTTGTTGCAACTTGGACGAATCCCACTCTGTATGTTGGCAAACATAAACTGAAATTCACAGGTACCCTGAGCTCTGAAGCACCAGCTGTGTCTGAAGACACAGCATTTGAGTGATGCATAAATCTGGATTCTTCATGTTCGTTTTGTTTTCCAGGTATCAGCATGCAGAATGAAATGGAGTAGCAAGGAAGGTATCTGCAGCAGACATTTAATGAGTTTTCGGCTAATTGTGTATGTCCTCATCCCTTAACAGATGACATCCTGTATCAAGGAAAACATGATTGAATCCTGAACACCAGGTAAGCCTATTACTCAAATAGTGCCCTGACAGAAATCTGTTTAAAGTATTTTCATGGCATTCTGAAGTAAAATGATTGTGTGGGCACAGAGACAAGTTATTACTAGCCTGACTACTTTATTTGCTCTACAATAGTGTAGACCCCCAAAACGTTAGAAATTATTCAGGCTAATCTTTTCAAGCCACTAAATATGAAAAGAGTTGTAAGTTGTGAGGCAGACAACTTTTAAGATCTCTTTCACTCTGCTCTAACCTGAAAATAACCCAAGAATTTGTAGCCCCTCCTCCTCCCCTTCGCTCAGAAGCACACCAGCTCCCACTATCATTCAGCTGGAACCAGAAGAAACAACTGGGACAATAACTATGTGGCATCAGATATCCTCATGGCTCTCAGACACTTTGCTGTCCAGGATTGTAAAGAATAAAGATAAAACATATTAGGGATGGGTGGGAGAGAGGTAATAACTTGCTTCCGTGTCCTTAGTGAAAGCCTGGCTTTTTCTTTAAGATAGGGAATAAATTACTGCTTAGTGTCCAGAATAGAGGTTTGTTTCTACATGCTGGTGTAGAGCCCAACTTAAGATAATTGCACAGGATAATTCTCTGATAGTTTCTAGACAGAAATCGTTAACAACTGAATCCTAGACTAAGCCACTGATTTAAAAATCTCATCTTGTATGTACTGAGGGGAAAAATCTTTATTTCCAAAGCTATTGTAATGCAGTGACCTGTAACTGGAAGAATTCTCTGCATTGCCTGTCTTAATTCATCACCACATGTGGGACAGAATGTTGAAAAGTGAAGATAGGTTAGAAAGGAAAAATGGGCCTTTTAAGTCTTATTTCCACATGCTCTTCAGTACCTTCGCATTTGTATTGTTTTCTGTTGGTTTCATAGCATCTTAATTCACAGGATTACAGCTTGGTTTTCTGATTAAAGATGGGTAAAATTCTGAGGATCTGTTGTGTTTCTGTAGGGAAAGTTATAGTATTAGACAGAAAGAGAAGCTGTGGGCACTCATGTTCCCTTTTAATAAAGTTGCGGCTCCAGAAGAATATGGGCTAATGTCCTGTATGGTTAATGCAGGATTAATTCATGCTTGAGGAGTAGGCTGGTGCATCCACCACAGCAAACCGAACCCCGCACAGCAGGCTTGTTCGGTCCTTTCAGTATGAATGACCAAATATATTTCAGGAACTCAAGGGACCACAGTCTGAAGCAGATTGTCTGCCTTGTACAGAGTGGAAATTACCCGCATGCTCTCTGCAGGGGATTCCCCCAGTGAAATGGAAGTCCCCTGCAGCAATAGGTCAGATGAGTAATGTTTTGCACTTCTTTCCTGAAGATCCCAGCCAAAGAGCCTCGTTTGGGCTGTACTTGGAAGGGATAAAGGGGAATGTCTGCAGTTTGATAAACCTAAATTATCCCTTCTGCTTTGTGGAACCTTATACCCAACTAGTGCCAACAAAGCAGCTGCCAGTGGCCAAGTCCAAGGACAAACAGAGGAAGAAAAAAACTCAGCATCTTTTGTCTCATCCTAGGTGGTAACTGTTGCAGGGAATAAATGACATCTTTTTCCTGTAGGTCTAGACAGAGCCTGACAAACTCTTGTCTGCTCTTCCCTAAGCTCCTTCTGCAGACCATCAGGGAGCAGGAAGCAGAACAGCCAGGGCTCATCTTCTTCACCTACCCAAAATGAAACAAGGCAAGGAGTGGAAGCAGCAACTTCAAGGAAGGAACAGGCACTCTTAATCACACTGGAACTGTTCCTGAGGCTGCAAAGTCATGGGGAGGCAGTGGGGAGGACACAGATGAGGCATAAATTTCATTTTAAAAAGCTGCAAGGCACAGTACAGGAACACATCTCTACTGCCTAAGTTAAGCAGACTCTTTTCCTGAGTATCCTTACTAGAGTTCAGAGCCCTGAGCAGCACAAGTTGACTCTTGGACATCTTAATCTTATCCTAATGAGAGTTTTAAAGAGTTTTAACCTTAACCTTATAACTAAGTTCAGAGCCTGCCTAACTATATTTATTACTGTGTTTTAATCCAAGTAGACTCTTATTGTGACCAGCTTTGCATCCTACATAGACATTTTTACCTCTGCAAGGTGCATGCTTCTAGCACTTTACAGTTAATTTGGAAAAGTGGAAAGTTATTAGAGAATGCAGCCCACAGTTTCTTTTTGAAATGTTTCTTTGTCTCGATTTCCTGTGTTCAGCAGAGTTCTTTGAGCTGAAACCCACGGCATAGCTGAAAACTAGGCCCACAATGGTAATATGGGATCTCTGTTGCAATTTCTAGCTATTGATGCTGTATTGGCTAGTGAAGTTCACAATTCTTGTGGAAGGCCATACATTGCAATTGAAATACATTAGCAGAGACAGTGGAGGTCTACAAATATTTGGCTGAGTAGTGAGGCATTTAACCTAGTCATTAAGAAGGGGCAAGGAGAGAGATGACAGCAGCACAGCATCTTCCACAACTATAAGTACCTGTCTCTTGTTGAGATTTCTAGCTACAGGGTTCCTAGATCCTTCTCCTGAATCTAGCAGCAGACCCTTGCCCATTCAAACTTCTGGTGATGGAAGTATCACTGAGAATGTGAGAAATGGAAATTTAATTCTGTCTGCTGACTGCAAGGACAAAACCACCCAGTTTCTGACTTCAAGAAGTGTGTCCTAATCACCACAGTATTTCAGTGCTTGGCTTATTTGTTCTGTCTCATTATCTCTCTCTTTCTCCCTAAAAAATACCTATGTCTGCACTGGATTGGAACTGCAAACGTGAGAGGCCTAACAAACAGGCTAAAAGTCATTCTCTATCTTTTGATCTTTCACCCTTTTAATATTTAATAATCCCATTCAGAATGGAACAGCATTAGCAAGAGAGATTAAGAAGTCCCCTGTCCCCTTCCCACGCCATTGTCTGTTTTCAAGGCAGCAGCCTGAGATAATGTTTCCCTTCAGGAAAGTACGTGGTTTGTGCCCATGTCTCTGACGTCCTCGGTGAAAGGTCTAACTGCTTCACGTTTCAGTGAAGTGCTTCTGCCTGTGCTTTGGTGAAGGCGGGAGTGCTTGCTCGGCCAGGCCAACATCCACAGGCAAGGCAATGCGATCCTTAGCTTGTGAATCATCTTTGTCAGGATCACAAATAGGTGTTAAATTGCTCAGTGACATCAAGACTTTGGGTTTCTACTCACGGGATCAAAGACATGACTTACTTAAAAAGAGAGGACATCAGAATCCACCATTAACCTGGAAAAATACGAAGTAACAAAACGCATGTTACCAATTCAGAGGCGCTGTGTGGCTGTGTCCCGATGCAGCAGTGAGGCTTTTGGGCGTCCAGCTCAGACCCAGTGGTACTGATGGACCTGACATGGTGGGTGAATGGCCAGTCTCAGTGAAGACATCTTTGTTTGAAAATTCTTGTGGTACTGTGTGCTGTCGTGCCCTGGGCATCGGGCACCTCCCTGGGGACGGGGGCAGGCCAAAGCTGTGGGCCTGTGGGTGGGCCCGCCTGGGCTGGTGAGTGCCCTCGGGGCCCTGACACTGTGTTGGTGGAAACCGCTTTCAACAGCCGTTTATTTTTGCTAAAGAGCATTTAGTTTCAACTATGAACACACAAGGAGTATAATTCTGAATATCACTATTTATGAATTTCTTAACTTCAGTTTTCATGTAGTTATGTATAAAGAAATCCTGTTTTTCAGGTAAGAAGAACCATTATCTTGGAAAAAAAAGTGCTGTTTGGGAAAAGCAGAAATCAGTCACTCCCAGGAATGCCCACTAATTCAGCTAGATGATTATTATATTCCACAATCAACCAGCCAGGGTTTATTATTCCTTTGAGACAATGGAAGATATAATTTAGTTTTGGAAGAATTTCAAGGGTAGCTTTTCACTCCTGTGTGCTGGCAGCTTGGCTTGTGCTGTGCTACCAGACCAGAGTTCCCGGCTGCGGGGGACGCCAGCTAAATGGTTTGCTATGCTACATCTCCCGTGAGGTGAAATGCCATGGAAGCTGTGAGCTGCACAGCTGCCTCAGCATCTGCTCGCAGAGCCCACAGATCTGAAACAATGGACCAGGAATTGGCTGGCAATTTAAATATAATGGTCTGGCCGTTACTGGTAATTAAAAATCCGTTGATGAGAGCCCAGAAGGTAAGGGAGGCATGTGAAAAATGCACAGGTTTCCTCTCACCTGAGTGGACTCGGATAGGCCTAGAAACTTGCATGCATATTTTTTCATGAGGACCTACTTAAAACTCCTTTGAAATCAGTGGAACCATTCCCATTGACATTAATGGACTTTGGATCAAGTCCTAATTGCCACTATAAAACCTTTTTATTGATGCCATACATTATTTGCCATGTATGTATTTTAATAAGGCGGTCCTGAATGTACCATAGGGAATGTGCTCCTTAAATTGGATATCTTTTTTGAAATGCTAACAAGGGTCAGCCCTCTGACAGGACAATTTAGTTTTGCTTTATTTTTCAAGGAAGGCTTAAAGCACTGTTTAATTTTGTAGGGTAAACAGAGAACTGTGGAAAAGTCTGTGGGTTTCTTTACGGAGAACCTCACATAAGCATTTTCTTTACTCTGATTCATAACAGTTCATTCCTGCAACTGCGGCTTTGGTCTGAAACTGAAAATGCAAACCAAAACTGACTAAGAAGCATCAAAGCTTGGGTGATCTGGTTTCATGTACTTTACATAGTTTGGTCACCAAATCAGATCTATAGACAAGTTTGCTCAAAACAGTATCTAGATTAAATCAAAAGTTCATGAATGTCATAGTAAGGCTTTTTCTAAAGATGGGCTAAGATTTAAACTTATACTGAAACTCTAAACAAGCCTAGTTTCATGGGATTTCAGATTTTGTTATGAGTGTCTTGGAGGAAGAATGGTCTTTTCTGGTAAAACGTAGGATATAAGGTGAGGAGAGCTAAGATAACTTGTGTAACTACACAAACTGAGTAACTTTTCCTCAGTTTCCCTTTCACAAAATATACATAATAGTTACATGTTTGTCAAAAAAATCAGAAGCCCTGATGTTTGTATAGATTTATGACCCCTTCAGGTTGAAATACAAAGTATTAATATAACTCTTGAAAGCATCAATGAATACTACAAGAGCTTTCATTTTCCGCAGCGTAGGTGTAAAGGTGAGTTGTGATGGCATTTTTCACTCCAGGAATAGAAGGAAACATACATCCGAGATTTCAGATTGCAGCTGTATTCTTAGTAGCAACAATAATGTATAGTTCTAAAAATGATATGGGAAGACAGGGATCCTAAGTAAGCTACAAACTATTATTATCACAGTTTCAGACTAAGTTGCAACTTTCTGTTTGGTTCGTTTTTTTGTGGTCTTCTCCACGGGGAACTCCCCATAAACATATTGGCACACAGCTAATGGCAGTTTAAAATTCAGCGGCTGAAGCAATTAATGCCCCCAGCCCTGCTGTCTTCCAGAGGCATCTGCCCTGTGGCAGGGGAGGCTCGTGAATCAGCTCCTGAACGTTACAGTTTAGCGTAAACCAAAATCAATGTTGGTTTGCCTTAATGGGCCAAGCTGTAAGCTGCAGTGGTTTAGAGCAGATTCATGAGTTGTTCAGCTCCCCGCTGTGAGGAGGTGGCAACCTCTGGGAGAAGTCTGCTAACCCCTGTAAGGATTCCTGGGAGAAGAGCAGCCAACACTTCAACCCCTTCAGTTTACTTTGTCACTATTTACTGCAAGCTGTAGATCTTTAGCTATCATATTCTTTTAGGTGGGATCAAGATTAGGACCCATGTTCCCCGCTGCTCATGGCAAAGATTTAGGGCTGCATGCCCCGATGTGTTATCCCAGGGGGTCTCAGTTTAGATCAGCATCTAGCCTTGAAGCTCAGGGACAAAGATAGAATTAATCAACAACCAACCAACTTTACTGATGAAAAAAATTATGATGGAAAAGATCTATTTCAAAACAATGATTAGTCAACAAACATGTTTCACTTGCCAGATATTGCCCTTCTGCATAAAGGCCTGGCAGGTCCCAAGTACAAGTCTGTCATCATTGTCCGTAGTGGATACCTCAGTGTTTCAGAGGAAGCCTATTTCTGTTTGCTTTTTATTGCCAGTCTTTCGTATCAGTCCAACAGTTTTTGAAATCTCTCTGTGCCCAAACCTCACTTCTGCGTCAGCTGATGTTCTAAAGCCACATAATATTGTAGAGCCCCACCATACCAAGAGCACCATAGGAGGGCACATGCCTCAGCAAAACTTTCCTCTTCTTTTGCTCACTTTCTTTCATATTCTCCAGGTACACAAAGCACCAGGCAGCCTGCTGTCTGCTTCAGAGGACTCTTCACATAGTTACCCCAGTGGCAAAGCCACAGCCCCATCTCACTCCCCCTTGCTTTTTTGCGATGCTTCTCACTGCGTTGTTTGAACGCAGAGATTGCTTTCGTTGCTGGCCTTCTGCAGCCAGAGGGACTGTTATGGCAACTCTGTGTAATGCCTGCTTTCCACATGATGTCTGTTTAAAAGGTTGTGAGCCAAGGCAAAATGTGTCTTTGCACGAATAAACTATTTTATCCCTTCTATCCCTTCAGTGAACAGATGACGATACATAATAAATTTGACTTGTCTGTCAGCTTATGGCCATATTCATTTATTTATTTAGTAGCAAACAGATTTTGGCATCTGGAACAAATTTCTCTTTCATTAACTACTTTGAGAAAACTGATGGAGCTGAGTATTTTAAGTTTTAAAAACCCACAAAGCTAAAGCAAAAAAAAATGTCTCTACAGCAAGTGGAGAAGAGTTGTACCAGGGAGAAAAAAGCTATGGTGAGTAATAAGAACATCTCACAGCCTAATTCTGTTTGAGTAAGCCTCCCATCGTCTTTTCACACATTTCTGTACCTTTGCTTTCGTTTCACCTTTTTTGTCACATACATTTACCCTCTCCTTTTTCCCTGTTTTTTTTTCAGTAAGGCTTTTGTACCTGAACTGCTTGTAATTTTTCTCCCTCTCTTCTTCCCTTTCCTTTTCCAGCCACTCTATTTTTCCCTGCTGTCTCTTTGTACATGTTCTTTTTCTTGACTTTGTCCCTGGATGATCTTCGCTCCCCAGTCCAATCTGTTGTGCATTTTTTCCTCCCAGATGTGTAAGTGCATGCCTTAGTCCCTCACTTCACAAACTGTAACTTACAGACCATTGGTTGATGATGAGCTGGGAGGCTGTTAAAGAGAGAGAACTCTTCTCTTCCAGATTTTGAGTATCAAAAGTACTTTCAAAGACAAAGCACGTCAGATACCTATCTAGTATAATTTCCTGTGCAACTGTAGACGTCGTTATAACATCATG
Organism: Opisthocomus hoazin; assembly: GCF_030867145.1. NCBI lineage: Eukaryota > Metazoa > Chordata > Aves > Opisthocomiformes > Opisthocomidae > Opisthocomus > Opisthocomus hoazin. The sequence continues at coordinate 52,062,399 of NC_134417.1, forward strand.
AGGGTACAGGTCTATGCAGTTGTGAGTAAAAGCACATTCTTATGTTCCCTGCATGAACTCTGCTGAGATGCCATCCACACTAAAAGTCAAAGTTGCTGAAAATCCGAGGCAGTATTTGAAATTGCACCCCTCTCTATACTGGAGCATAAAATAATCTAGTGATATAGTGGCCCCCAGCCTCTCAAAATATGGCATTTAATGAGTAGGTGGTCTTCCCTTTTAGTGTGGAGACCTCATATTGGCTTTGGTTCATACTTTGAACATACCTGGAAACCTATAGATGGGATTCTAATGTACAGTAGTAGCAGTGTCATGAACAACTGATTTCAGAAGTGGAAAACTTTTCAAGATTAGCAGCAACACCCAAAGATATCAGAAGTACTGTAAGGGGGGGGAGTTTGATAAAAATAGGAATAGTACTGTCAGAAGAGGTTCTTTTGTAACTATTTGTGGTATTATAGGGTTACATGGGTAATGGGCCTGACATAAACTATGCATTAGATCTGAGCTGTGTGGATCTGAAGGGCCTTACCTTTTCATTGCTTTCTTGGGCACTACCCAAGACAAGGAGAGCCTCAACTCTTAGGAGAGACTCTGCTCCTTTCAGTGTGCTGGTCAGCAAAATGAACAAGTCAGCAGTATTAGAGCAATGAAAATAACGAGGACACTTCTCCCTCTGGGTCTTTTCCTCTGCTGCTCTCTGAGCAATACCTGTGTGTTCTGCCATGACCCAGGCTGCAGTTTTACAGTTTAGCACAAATGCTTTGGTCCAAGACAACTGGAATGCTTTGATAAATCAGTCTTACTAAAGAGGGAGATATTCTGAAATACTGAGAAAGAGTTTCCTTTAACTTTGAGCCATAATAAAGTGACTTCTTAAAGTCAGTCTATATGCAGAAAAAGCCCAATCTGTTTGATTAACTACAAAACACCAACCATATTTCCAGAATTAACTAGACTCACAGGGAAAGCATAGGTCAAGAGGAGAATTGTTTGAAAAAGTTAGCCCTAAGTATCTTATTGCTAATTGATTTATCACTCTCCTTCAACACACTTTCAAGGGGGGATACTTTCTGTTCTGCAAAAGAAATATTTTTAGGTTTAGAAATGAGATATACAAACAAAGGGCACAGAACTCATTTCAAGCTGAAATAGACCAGTTTTGGAAATGTGATATTGTGGCAAGCCTTCACCATGCTTGATTCAGCTGGGTAGTGTGCCATTCCTGGGGGAATACTTCAAAGAATGACGCAGAGCAGTAGCAACCGGGAGGATACAGACAATTCACACAGACTGCATGCTTTCACACCCTTGTCTCTGATCAGCAATCCCAGATGGTGATCACCCAGAAGAGTTTCAGTCTTTTTATAGTCAATACTCTGCAGTCACAAAGTGATTTAACATATAAACTCAGTAAACTCAGATGGGATTGACGTTACCTTCAGTAGGCTGAGCACTCTTCTACATCCACTTACTGAAGGAAATTAGCATGATCACTCAGGGACAGTTCATACCTCTGTAATTAACGGTAGTACGAAGTGGGTACAAGGACACATTCTTAAACACTGTTGCTGGAGGGATCTGGGCCTAGGAAAGTAATACACATCTGAGCATCAGTAAGACTAGCAGAATACAACAGTCAATTACACCAGTGTAAATCCAGATTAATTTAGCTGACTCCATGAGATACACATCATCACAGTTAACACCAGGATGGTACTCTCGGTAGAGAAAATCGCAGAGTGATTTTGGCATCTCCTCCGCCAGATTGAAGCACTCAGCTTCATTTGCAGTGGGCATCAGTTACCAATATTTATTCATTCATGTAGGTTAAGCCTTAGCTTTTTTGCCCCTTTCTTATCTCAAGTCTCCTGACCATGCATTAAGACGTCAGAAATACCTGCAAACTAGTGCCTAGTCTGACTATTTTGTGAGGTCGGTTATGGAAGCAGTAAGATTAGAAAGGGTATAAAAAAGAAGAAGGTAGTATTTCTTATTTTTTATCCTTTTTATACAAACAAAAACTTCAACAACTTTTTACTTTTAGCTGCTACCCTGTTCAACCTGACCGTTGTGGATTCAGTCATCTATGTTACTGCGCAATGTGATTCCAAATTATTTTCTACTCTAGTAGAAAATGGGTTTGTCCGTATCTTATAGTGAGTAATGTTTGCCTGGCATGGATGATCCCATTGGTATAGAGACTCTGTCTCCAAGCTAAACCACTCCTTGGCAGAAGTAATTGTTTACAGCACTGTGATAATATGAATCTGTTCCTCCCAGCTGTGGAACCAGTGTGGCTTCCTCTACCTCAAGCATCTTTACACCACCCTCGTCTGTGTCTTTACTTCCACTGAGAGGTCTCTGAAGCACAATAATTCCTGCTAATGGCATGCACATGTTAAACAGACTATTAATTAATTCAAATCTCATTATCAAATAAGACTATTGCTAAAGCACCAGATTTTTCACATGAAAACAATGGAATTCCTCCACTGCTATCCGTTCCTTCTAGAATGCCTCTCTGTCCTATGTCCTGACATTTAAAAATAATTCTACAGTAAAAATACATTTTCTTTAATAACTTGTAACCTTTTTATAAACTGATTCCATTTGAAATTCTATTTTAATCACTTTTTCACAGCGAAGAGAAGATAGTAAACCATATAATTCATATTCATGACAGCAGCCATCATTGCAGCCAGACAATACTGGGAAAATTTTGTGACACAGAGATAGGCAAATCAATTATAATGAAATTTTTGTTTGCTGAATTCTTCTTGTTGGATTTTAAATGTCTGGACATATATCACACATGTATAAGCTATTTTGGAATTTTAAAAAATTATTTGTGAGACTCAGCTAGGGATATATTAGTCTGAAATTTTCACTTTTGGGATTAGATTAAGCTGTCTGCTCTGTCCCCTTTGTGAAGCACAAAAGGGGAGATTTTGACTAGAAATACGCAGTGTTTACAGAAAGCCAACGTGAAGCAGTTGTGAACAGATCCACTTTGAAGTTTTAAGAAATGTCATAAGTATTCTTTTATTCCGACTCTAAGATGCTTTGGAGCTGAAAAATTACAAGCATTAGAAAAAGCAGCAAGGAAAATAGAAGTCATTTCCAAGTTTCCACAAGGCAGTTATTATTGTGGCTGCTAGATACTACATTATTTAGACCTCCACTATCCTCTTGGGTGCTCACATTGGATTCATTTTATTCCACCCATGCAAATATTATTGGGATAATCAGAGCTCATATTAGTATACTATTGAGATTAATTGCACTATTTAAAACAAAGATCACTAATCAGACAGGCCAGGTATAGTTATAGCAGGGAATCCTGAACTGCTTATTTAAGCGGGTCCAATTTGTTCTAGTATAAAGACTGTATTCACTTGCGTGTTCTGGGAGGAAAGAGAGTTAAAGGTATAGATGTAAAAGATACTGGGCCGAATCAGATATCTTTGCTAACTCAATAGTTGGACAAACACACTTTGCCAGTAATAAAGATTTGAAGATCTGGCCCATAACGATCCTTACAATAGTAGACAGTATTTTGTTCTTGGCAGAGCACCAAATCTAATTTGCTCTGAATTTACAGAAGAAAAAAAAAAACAAGAAGTGCTTTGCCTCCCGTTTGTTACAGCAGCGTATTGAACAGTGAACTGCCGATCTGAACAGCAGCAAGAGAACCAGGAGAGGAGCGCTGGGCTCTGCCCGTGCTGGTGCCGGTGACGTCAGGAGATCAGTCTCCTGAGGACAAACAGCCAGCACAGCAACCAGCCTTTGTTGTACTTTTTTTTTTTTTTTTCCCTTCTCTGGCACATTGGCTTTAGCAGGCAGATTTAAATGTTAGCAAAACACTGGTGTTTACACATGTTTTCCACTTCAGGTTCAGAACTAAACAACAATAGCCAGGAGCCACTTGCTGCCTTGGCTTGTGTGCAGAGGGCTGCGGAGCCGAATCACAAGTGACTTCGTATAAAGACTGCCTGCAGATGCCATGTGGCGGGAGAGGGGGCTATGATGTGATACCATGTGACAACAGCGGTTCCTTGTAGCTAGGGCTCACAGGTGGGGAAGGAGAGCTCTGTGGTCGGTACAGAAGCTCAAGAAGCCAAAGTCAGTGTAACACCCCTGAAAAGCTGCCCAGCTTTCCATGGGGAGGTACGAGAAACTATTGCTCTTCCAGGCAGTAATCATTTGCGTGTAGCAGCCCATGCACCAGAGATCTCTCAGGACCAGGGGAGCCGTGGCTGAATGCTGGTGTTAAGCTCGTGGGACTTGTGTGAGAGTGCAGGCACCATGTATCTGCAGATGCCCCGTGCTTGAAGAGAGTGGTAAGCCTTGCCTTCATTCCTTTATTTTGCATTACACCGAAGTGCCATTTTTGAAGGTGGACGTCTGGCTTGTGAAAGGGTGCCTGCAGGAGCTCAGCCTGGAGGCAGTGTGCAGCTGATCAGCTGCTCCCAACAAGGCAATGGTTTCAGCTCCTGCTAAATTCCTGCAGGCAGAGCTGAGCAGCCTGGTTTGACAGTCACCGTGTAGGTCCAGAACTCTATTCCTATTGAAACGCCATCCTTTCACTTCACTTTCTCTAAAAATCAAGTAAATCCCCTATAGAATGCAGCCATGTTTCTCTAGTTTTACGTCAGCATCATCAATTCCCAAATCTGACACACCACTCTTTCGGTGTTGTGCATTTTATGATGGTTGGGTACATCATATTTTTAAGGTGAGGCTCTCTGTAGTTTCCTCACTGATTTCCAGTATTGGCTAGCATCAGTCTTCCTGTATATCCAGCTACTCACCTCAAAGGATAAATTACTGTGGAAGCATGAAATGTTGGAGGAAGGTACATCCCATATTGACTTGAGGAGACAGAGTTTAAAAAGAAAGTAATGGAGGAGGAGTTCCATCACAGACAAAACCAATGCAGTGCTGAAGGGTCTCATCATCTGGGGCTGTTCCTGCAGGAGCTTTCTTCAACTCCCCCGCAGACACATCAGTGTCTTTAAAAAAAGAAACACTTCTGTCCTGGCCCACCGTGTTCAAGTCAGGCTACCTCAGCTGTGGTTTGGAGGCTTGTGGATTTCTTTGCCGTGGATATGGGATATAGGAATTTTCAGCCCAGGATAAAGATGTCTAATACCGAAGAAATGAAGATTTATTTGAGCACCCACTAAACCATAGCAGATTTGCAATTCCCTGCTATACAGGTCTGTTTTCCTTTTTGGCCTTGTACTATATAATTCTGGCTGGGCAGATTTTTAAATCTGTATTTGCTATCAAAAAGACAGGAGCTCCCACTGAAGCAGCTCTTACTGTGTGTTCAGAATCTTTATGTTTGGTGGCAGACTGGAAGCTGCTGGTTGCCTTTGAAGCACCACTATGAGCTGTAGAAGTTCAAACAGCTTGGGGGTTCTTGGACCTAAGATTTCCCCCTGCCCCCCTTTTTTTTTTTTTTTTCTAAAGACTGTGGGAAATGCACTGTTTTTTGTTAGCTCTCAGAGGGGACAAAACTTCAGTCTTACAAACTACCGTGACAAAGAATTCTGAACACCTAAATTGTCAAATTACGTTCCTTAGTACTTCACATTATCGGATGTGCATTGAATAGTTCCCACAGTTACGTTTTTCATGACATGAGGTTCTCATTTGTCACCATTCATATATTTATATTAATGCAATCTTGCTATGTGACTTTGTGTATCCTTGTATTTTGAAGCCTTCAGATGAAACGAAAAAAAATGGTATTCACTCATTTTATTAGCACTGTAATCAGATTTTCATAGAGTTCCACAATAGCAGGAAAATCTTGAAAAGTAATTAAGAGATTCTCCAACACAGCAGGAGTTTTTGTTAAAGGAGAAAACTAATTCAGACTGTAGTTTGCAGATACAAGAGGAGCTAGGGCTTGAGTCCAAGGGACTCCTAATCTTCTAGAAAAGTAGCTGCTCTGAAAACCATGGGGAGGGAGAGGTCATTCATATACTTTCGTTTTCCTTTCAAAGAAAGCAAACTATTAGGAGCTTATCTAACAATTAAAACATCTGCTTCACAAAGGAAAGCACATGTCAGCTCGCATTACCTTGATTGAAAGGATGCATTTTATTATATAACTTAATTTTGAAATATAAAAAGTAGTACATTAATTTGAATTTGTGAAACACAGTTGATTTCCAAAGATTAGTAACAGACTATACATACACCTTTGAGAAAGCACCCAACTACATAAATGACGGTTTCCAATTGCACGTTTGTTTAGATTTAACCAGATCTCATATACTCTGCTGTATGTAATGCACTTGTAAGTCACACTGAAGATTTTGCTGTTCAGTTTTGATATTATCATAATGCACTGACATTTTCAAAACTGCAAATCTTCTAAACTACGTCTTTTCCTTGATGCAGATATAGATGGTAACGGATGGCAACAAGTAACTCATTTGTAAATATTTGCTGTCTCCTGCTATCTCCTGCCTCCCTTGGTACTGCTTTCCCTATCTCATCTGCCCTTTTCTGTGGCTAGCTGCCACCTCTCCTACTGCTTTGATTCTGCTACGCAGACACAAGTTTCATTAATGCTTTTCAGCAGCTGTGCTTGGCTTTAAGCTTTTATTTTCCAACAAAAAGGAATTGTGAAAAACTGCTTTAATAGAAAAAAATAAATTGGTGCCATCTCTTGTGCTAAATAAGGTACTGAGATCATTCAGAATGCAGTTTCATTTCTTTAAATGTAATAATTACCTTTTAAAATGTGCATGTGGCTTAATCTTTTTATGGTGTATGATAATGTTTTATATGATTCACTTACAAGTGATGATAAGGATGTACATTGTAGATTATTGCTCTATCACCATACATTTGAAGAGAGCTCCCTTATGGCTGTAAAATAATAATGGGACTGATTGCCTTGTCCTAAAACCCACTGGAAAGCCTGCTCTGGGTTATTTTAGGGCATAACACAGGGATTTGTTCTCCTGTGTGCTTCCTTATAGCTCTTAGGAGGTAAAGAGATTGACCTGCCTTGTGGAAGGCATTGTGCTCAGCAGTCGGTCTAGTTCTCTTAGTCCGTACCAGAATCTCCCTGCCCAAAAGCTGTGTGTTGGCTTGTAGTTTCTCACCACCCTCTGGGACTGGAGGGAAGGAGAAACATATGGAAAGAAGCACAAAATTAAAATATAATGCAGGATGTCAGTGGGAAACCAGTGTGCACCCACTTGCTGATTTTGCTGCCTCCCATCTCTCTCTGGTGTCAGAGAAAACTGCTCTTCAGGCATGTGGCATTTCCTACAGGAGTGAGCGTGGCTGAGCCAACAGGGCTGCAGTCACATGGACTGAAATATGTAGATTTAAAACAGCTTTTCGCACTCACCAAATGCCATGTCATTTTTAATCTGCAATACCCAAGAAATCTGTATTGAGGAAGTGCATTGTATAGTACTAATAAAAACTTAAGAAAGGGCAACGATTTTATCAGAAAGGTTTATTTTAAAAGCAGAACAAATCAGCCAGTTGAGGGTTGCCAACGTATTTCAGGAGATGTTTATCGCAAATGCTGGACCACAGTGGGAATCAGTCACGAGGACCAGGACAGAGAATATGGCCAAACACGATACAGCACATCAGTACTGTGTTTGCACCTGTGTCGCAGTTTCGGCTGGGATAGAGTTAATTTTCCTCCCAGTGTAACCCTCTTAAAATCTGCTTCAGTTACCACTCTAAAAATGCACCCAGCCCATCTTTATCTCGCTTACCTCAGCCTTCCTGTCACCTTTGTCCAGTGGTATCCATTTGGGTTGTGAGTCAGAAAAGAAACACTGCTGCCACCTAAACTTCACAGGGTGCTCAGTTTAGTCAGATCTGAAACACTGAAGCTTTTCAAGCCAGAACAAAATCTCGATGCAAAATGCATGAAGGGAGGACATGGAGTAGCGTAACTGTCCTTTGTCACACAGGCAATGATGTGTGCTTTGCCAGGAGGTGTGAAGGGAAGCTCTGTCTCCCTTCACTCGTCTTCCTCTGCTGCCTGCAGGAATTCCTGCCATGCTGCTCTGCTGCTGAACCAAGTTTCTGCAGCCTGATGAGAAGATTTCTGCTGGTAGCGTTGCAGAGCCAAGCTGGCAGTCTGTTAACGTTTCGAGTGATGTTCAGTGCTTTCCTGAAGTCATCAGCTCCAGATGTTCTGAGACCATGGGGAGAATCTCAGCTTTATATAAACTGTGAAGAAAAGTTTGAATAAGTGAATCCTATAGTTTCAAAATCCCTAGTAAAACACAGAGTTAGGCTTTTCAAGCCAAAGTAGTGATTTTTGCCTCACTGTTGGTGAATGCTCAGGGGTAGCAAGTTGTGTCACTACAGCTGCTGCCTTAGGCTTATTTAGGAGGATTTCGGTCTCAGGTTAAAGCAAAGTTTGTTGGCAAAAACCTGTTTCTTCTTTTGTAGTGTCTTTTATTTAGCTCTGTTTTGCATCTGTTCAGTTAACCCCTGATTGCAGAGGTGATTTAGGGTGAATCCTCACTAGAGGCTGTTTTACATGACACGGAGAAGTGCTGGAAAGAGGCCAGGATTTCATTGACGTAATCCTACCTCATGGTTTGTGAAAATTTACCTTTGCTGGAGTGGAGTCAGTATCCATGACTTCGATTTGAGGAGGCTGCTATTCTAATGCAATGATTCACAAACAAATTGCATGAAAATATGAATTTTCCAGGAGATCAGAGTATCTTTTGAGTTTCCAGGATTCACTGTAGATTTTCAACTGGCTGGTTCAGAGGTTTTCACCTTCGCTACCTTCAGGTGTGTGCTATTTCTTCCAGGAAGACCTAGAAGTTTTGCAATAGTGCTGCTTCCGTGCTCTTGAAAACTACATACCAAGCTGAGGGACTGTGATATGCTTTATTCCAATTATTTTAAAAATATACATATTTCTTACATGAAAAACGTAGAATCATGCAAAGGATTGCTTTTGATTGATTGGTTTTTATTTCCTGCATATAAATTTATGAGATAAAGACATATGAGACCTGACATAAGTCACTAGCTGGTAACATGTAGACTATGGAAACAGACCAGGCAGGAATAGTCCTGTGCAGCTATTACTGCTGGAATGAAACCACGTTGTGCAGAAATGACTACCATACGTGCGGGAGATGAGCCTTGGAGGAAAGCTGTCTTTATTTCTGCATCCTACAGTGATGGTTTGTGGAAATGGCAGTGGTCTTTAAAATATCCTGTTAATTTGTTGTGCTCTCTGGCCTTAGCAGAACACTTAGTGCATAGTGAAATTATATTGGAATTGATACTGGCAAATCTTCCTATCCTCTGCTGTTTCTTCTGTTTATCCTGTAACTGGTTTATGCAGTATTGCCGTCATCTGCTGTCCTATCCTTCAGTCTCTGGGGCCACATTTGTAATTGTTGTGTGAGGAGCAGAGGATGAGGAGTCGCACTGTATCTGTTCTAGCCTTCCTGCTGTTGATAAGGGCAAAAAGCACCTCACACAAAATTCTGTTGATGACGGCTGGATGGTAGCTCACTTAGGGAAAATGCATATATCTGAAGCTTGGTCCTTTATTTTTTTTATATAAAAGTATTTCAGTTTCGCTTGTGATAGCCGTTCAGTTTTGTGTTGACACAGTCATTTAAAGTCCACTTCATGTAGAGCCACAGTCAGTGAAGAGTATTTTAACCTTCTCTATCTGTTCAGCTTTGCGCTGGAACTTAGTAATACTTGGTCAGTGTGGTATTGCTCAGAATCATTAAGAAATCGGGCCAGTGAATGACAGTGTTCAGATTCATTAAGCAATCAGATTTTCTCCTCTTGCTTCAATATTTTAATGTTAAACCTTGTCGTATGCATAACAGCGTGGTACATATTAAACAAGTAAGTTCATACTGAGTCAAATAATTTATATAATTATTAGCAGGTCTCTTTGATAGTTGTACAATCTTCTTAAAAAAAACCTGAAGAGTACAATCTCTTTTTTAAATGCTGCAGAGGCCCTTTTGTATTTCTGAAAGACTTGGGAAATCTCACTGTCTCTTTATGAGATATATCTAGGGATAATCTAAAACCAGAGTTAATTAGTGGAATGTTTATCATTCTGATGGTAATATTATTTTTCCACTCAGAGCCCTTGGTCAGGTAAATCTATTAAAGTGTCAAGTGTTATTACATTCTGTGTCAGCTTAGGCCTAATCCACCATGTTCTTATGCATCCTTGGACCTTCTGAATGGGAGTAGCTTCCTTGGTTTAAACAGGAGTCGGTTTAATCAACTGTGTAAGTGTTTACAGCGTATAATGAAGATATAAAACATTAATACTGTTTTTGCTAAAATGCACCTCTGACTTTGTCCCTTTTCCACAGCTGTCAACCACATACTTGATTTTCTTATCGCTTTGCCTCAAGTTATTTAAGCATAGCTGTACTGAATATTTTACAGTTCATATATGTAAATAAAAATATGTTTTAAATAACCTTCTTAAATTGTTGAGAAAACACATAACTAAATGAAGAATAAAAAAAAAATAAAAGAAAACTAGTCAAACACACTTTTATGAAACTCAACCAGTGAACTGGATCTCCAGCATGGATAAAAGGTGCAGAGAGGAGTTAGGTAGGTGAATAGAGAAGGACTGAATGGCCTCTGTCCCTGTCTTTGTGCTTCTGAGGATGGTTTCACCATAGTGCACCCCTGAGTAGGTTTTAGTGGGCACTGAGGAAGGATGTGGACTCTCTAATTCCAGAAGCCAGTCAGTGAGCCATTGGTAACCGAAAGCTCTTTTGCCCCGCTCCCTCTGACCTTGGTTAAAAATAACTTTTACTTACGAGGTTCTATTAGCTCCTGGTCAGTGTATGATGTGATTTACCATACAGCCAGACAAACCTTTCTGTTGACCCAACTGAGACATTGCTACAGGAACAAGAAGAAGGAATTACCGAAGTTGGCATAGCTGCCAAAAGAAATGGGCTCCAGTTACAAAATAACACATTGGACGTCCATACCATGACCTGGCTCCCAACCGGAGTGCCAGCGGCAAAGGGGTCGCTCTTCACTTTTGTGGGGCGGGGGTACCAAGAGGCTCCTTTCATGCCTCCTTCAGGATTGGTAGGAGGGCTCTCTGCTATAGTAGCAGCCTTTTTTCTGGAGAAAAGCACCTGGAAGGAGAGGAGGTTGTAGATAAGCTTCGCAGGCTTTACCTTCTCTAGGGCAACTGGCTCGGACCAGCTACAGTGCTCGTCACATAGTTACTTCTCCCGAGGGGCTGTTGACAGGATCTGGAGAGCACTTTGTTAACACACTGTTGAGATTCACGGTGCACTGCACATTTCCCAAAGTTAATGATCCAGACTGTCTGCAGATGCAGGCAGACGTCACTGCTGAGACCTATGGTACTGATGAGCTATTTACAAAAAATCGTGTTTTATCTAAAGCGACTAAATGCATATAAGTTTTATGAAAATTGCCCTTTTTTGTTGGATACGTTTCAGGAAACAGTTTTTCACTTAATGACTTGTTTGAATCCAGGCCAAATTGGTAAGTCTGTAAGTCTGGACTGAGCAAATAATTTCGAACAAATTATTTATTCAGTGAAGATAGCTGCTTTTCCTCACTAGTGCATAGTTCATGGACAGACTGAGAAACTCTTCAACTCACTTGTAATTCAAAGTTATTCATACATTTCCTCACATAATAATTCTTGGTCTAAAACTATTTATGAAAAGATTATCAGTGCCTGCCATGAAGAGACATGAAGGAATGGAAATTATGTCTGGTTCAGAATCAGCTTGGAAATTCAGATGGATATGCTCTAACGTGAAGAAACTCTTCACTGTTCAGTGAATGTGGCTGGTTTTCCTCAAATCATTTATTTGACACACCAGTTTTTCTGGTGTTTGACCAGCTCCATGATTCATAGAGAATTTCACTCCCCCCTGCCCATCATTCTCCCAGCTCTGCTGAAAGCCTTGCAGCCAGACAGCTGTTCTGAATGAAGTGTATTTATGGTCTCATATCGGTTCCTAGTAAGTAGGTACACTGGTGATGAAACCACAAGCACTACCTTAGGGCCATCTTTGCAAAGACAAGGAAAGGACATGGACGCTTGCCTGCTGGCTTTGTACTAAATTGGCCCCTCTGGTATGAGCTGCTGTTAATAGACATTAGTAGAGCAGCATGAACTTTCTGGTGTGAAGGGTAGCACCTGTACCTGCTGTGCAGTCAGAACAAAGCTAGCATGCAGTACCTTTTAGCATCCCTTAACTGCTCACAGAGAGGAAGGTGGGGAGGGGGACTCACTGTTTTCACCCCTAATTCTCTCCTGCATTTGGGCATCACTCCTTTGGGCATCGCTTACTGAATCCTTTGACTCTTTTGCAGAGAAGCTGGCATTGCCTGGGGTTTCTGCCTGGCGTCTCAGTCCAGCACATTTATTTAAACCTTCAACACCCTTGCTTCTGATGCTAACATAATCCCTTTAGTTAACCCTTTAGTTAACCCCAAACCAAAAAGACCCATTCCTTTCAACTCTATTGTGTTTCCTGCCTCCCCTCTCCACTGTTCCCCTGCTGCAGCCCTCACCTTGTTCTTTTACCTGCTTCGCTTTCTTCTTGCTTGTTCTTCGTGATTTATTTCCTTTCTCTTTAGCCTTTCCTATTTTGGGGAGAAGGTTATGTCTCCTGGCCCCAGGCAGTGCTCTTTCAAGGTCTGGCTTATTCTACCCTCCTGTTCTTATTCTTTATTTTGTATTACAATGGAGCCTCCAGCTAGTATTGATAATCAGTGAAAAGAGAGTTCCTACCCAAAGAATTTAGAATGTAGGCACATTAATTCCACAGGTTAAACAGACCGACCCTCTTATGTGCATACATAGTTTAAAAAAGTAATTGAAAATATTAATAATCTAATTTGGTTGTATCAGGATTAGAAGTACTAATATAAATACTCATTTAGGCAATGGGCCGTTTTAAAGATTCTTACTTGTCTATAGGTTATTTTTATTCTGGCTTTGGAAGATTTTTGAATCTATCTTCAGTGTTACAGAGTAGTAATAAAGTCAGTTATCCTGGATCTTATCTTCATTTAAAATACTTTATTCTTTCTCACTCCACTCTGCTTTCTTGGTTCTGGTAGCCCTCTGCAAAACAGAATAAATATTTTCATTCAGTTCTGCAGGTGGTGAAAGACGTAAAACATTAGAATGGGTCCTTTGAAACAGCTGTAAACTAAAATGATGCTTGTAAACTGAAATACTGCAGTTTTGTTCACCCTGAATTTTAAAACAGCTTCGTGAGGTAATTGAGCCTTAAAGGATCTCGATTCTTTTAACTATGTTATGTTATTATGCAGTTGCCACAGGGGGAGCATATGCTAGCTGCCACAAATCTAAAACTGGGTTCTTGGATGTTAAACAGATAAGATTAAGTCATAGACTTCAGCTCAACTAGAGCAAGCACAACATCCATCTGAAGCATGTGACAGCTATGTCCTGGAAAACTGTTTCTAGATAGAAAATCTTGGTTGCTAACATAGACTAAAATAGGCAGTTCACCTTCATTCAGTCTACCGAGTTTTAAGCACCTCTGTAGAACTATGCAGTTGAACATTCTTAATTGTATTAACAGGTTTGATTCTGCATTGGATTACAGGCATCAATTTGTGCACATTCTGTATTACATTCTATTGTGCCCTAAAGCATGACAGGCACTACACTGAACAAGAAGAAAGATGTAATCAATTCCCTGAAGAATTTACCATCTAACTTTAAATCAGAAAGAGAGTAATAAACAGCAGGAGAAGATGGGGTGAGGAACTACCTTGCACATTCCAGCAGTAAGATGAAGTTGTTAAGCTGTTGGGGCTTGTAAACACCTTGATTGCTTAACTAAATGGTTTATTTAAAATAATTATGATCAGTGAGCCACTAATCATCAGCACCACCAAAATGAACTTAAAAGGAGGGATTTGAATGAAAAGTTCAAACTCAGTGAACCAGAATCAGCACTGCATCTCACAAACAGGGCAGAATGACACAGAAAAGCTTGCAGGAGAGGTAGATAAATGGGACATCAAGACCGATGTCAATGGTAAGTGACAGCAAAGCTGTATACATAGAAAGTGTGCAGTTATGCAGGGCACTGAAGGTGAGAGCAGAAGGTCTAAATCTAATGGGATGGATAAAGGAGAGCTAGTGGACTGATTTAAAATGGACTTAAATGACTGAAGTGTTTCAGCTGACTCAGCGAGGTCGGCGCCAGCGTGTTAGGAATAGTGTGGTCCTGTTGCCAGGTGGACCAGGCTGACAGGAGACATGTAGCTTTCAGTGATAAAGCAGCCAAGCCTGGGACGAGTGTTTAATTGTTGGAGCAGACTGAAAGGCTGGTAGAAGATTACTTCATAACCACTGCAGAAGGTTTCTTACCTCGTCCAAAGTCACTTATCCCTCATCACTACTGTAGCCCATGTTTCTTCCTGTCATGACTCCACATTAATAACCTCCCTGAGTTTTCTTCCTACAGCGTCTATCCTGAAATATCTACAGAAGTGGAGTCCAAGGGCTGTCTTCTAGGTTACATATGGTTTAGTGGCTCTAATTCAGTTCATCCCGGGTGAATGAGCATTACAGCAAGTGCCATGTTTGCTCCACAGTGAGGTCAAAGGCTGCCTGAAAAGATGGCTTAAAACGATCTGACTTCTGGAGTGACTGTTTCACCTAAAGATAAGGCCTAGTGGCAGAACTACACCTGGAAATCTTTGTCGTCGATGCCCACAGTCTGTTATAATACCAATATGAAAAATCAAGCAGCTCTAAAATCCAAACTTGCAGTTGCTCCATCTAAAACAGAGTGCAAAACCCACTATTGTTTAACTGCTGTTAAAAGAAAGAAACTTGGACACCCCAGATGACCCAGTTTTTGTGCTGTTGCAGATCCCCAGACCTCTATACCTTCCTCTTTGATGGTCTCAGATGGTTAACATCTAGGTTTTATGTTGCTGAATCTTGTATGTTTTCAGGCAGCACCACGTTGATTAAATCGCACTCAAGAGAGAGTTAACCACAAAGCAGTAAGTATTCTTGACAGGTCATTCTTGCTTGAGCCTGGTTTCTTGTGTACAAAGATTAAAAATCTTGTCACAGATGGTAAAGAATGAAGTACATGTGAAACAATGGAGCATCAATAACTCGTATAAAGCACTTAGCAGAAGTGGCAGAATATGAATGAGATGGTGTATACATTAAACAAAATAAGACTGGTAGTAATGTTGAAGGTAGAGTACTGTAAAATAATTTTATTAAGTATTGAATGCAAGTAGTAATTGACAGTGATTGCTCATTTCAGTGATGAATGAGTGTGAGAATTTTATTTTTATTCACCACTGTATCGAACCCAGGCAAATACCTCCTTGGCGTTTTGCATCATTTGCTTTCCTGAGTATTCCATACTAATGATATTTGCAATTAACTGGTTCTCATTCTCTGCTCTGCTGGGTCTGGTTTTGCTCTGCTCCTTTAGAAGAAAGCAACCCTAAAATAGGCAAATGAAGACATTGGCAGGTAGTAGATTCTTAAGTTGGTTACTAGTGTAGGAGTTTTGGCTTCAGAAAAAAGAGTGTGACCAAAATACCTTTGCATTAGGTTTTGTTTCTACCTGCTGGCCTGCTATTGGCAGCTGGGGTAAATTATAGCAGCATTCTCAAGCAATGAAGAGGCCAACTGGCAAAGTTAGGACTTGTTCAGAGGCCCAGCTTGGTAGCCAGCTAGCTCTGGGTAAAGAAAATAGAAACAGGCCAATGCTTTTTACCTACCTGCCATCTCTCCAGATTTCCGTCAGGTGAATGGAAACTTTGAATAGGATAGCCATATGAGATCTGCCTTTTTTCTCTTTCTAGTGGTTTTGATTCTGAACTCTCAAAAAAGCTCTGTAGGCAGCCCTGCTGACTGAAATGCAGCCTATGCGAGGGATCTACATTGGGAAATAAATGGCAGTGGTTTAATCAGACTTAACAATGCTATCCTATCCCATAACACACACGCAGGGGGCAAAGAACACAGCATTTTATTGACAGCTCTTGGAAGTTTCTGTTTTCAAAATGTAGTTTTCAACAGCTGGATTTGACTCAGATACACTGATGACCACAAGTGGCTTGTAATGGTGATTTTTTGGGGGTAACTTTCAGTCCATAAACACCTTTGTTTTTATGGAATACTAAGAGATCTATAAAAGCTGACTTAGCAAGCGTTGGGTCTGTAGACTTCCATTCATTGCACAGAGCTGTACACCTCCCCAGAAAAAAAGTAGACCTGGAGCCACAAAATTGAAAATCATTGGCCTGTAGCTTCTGGGATAATTTTTATCTGAGAGACGGGGATGTCTCAGAGGTATGTGGAAGAATTCTTATAAATACAAAGAGGAAAGTGTTATTTCCGTAACTAAATAGTCTGAACAAGTGCTGTGGCTTCCCTGTGGATTTCCTGTCCAAATTCCAACTTAACCTGTTCATGATTACCCTGTGAGAGCCAATGTGTTCACAATCTGCAGTGGGAAGACTGCACACCATGGTGGAAAGAAGCCTGGAAAAAATGAGACTGCTTTACTATATTATTATTATTTTATACATTATTAAATTGCTGCAATCTGAGTGAAGGTGCTCATAAGGCTATGTTTTCCCTGTTCCTTGTAAATTGTCAAAGGATTTGCATCACTTAAAAAAAAATGGGGTGGAACAAAGTGTGCTACAGAACAGTTACCACTACACTGAGACAGCCTTGCTGTACTTAAGACAGGCCGCCCCTCAGGCAGGTTTATGTAATCTACACAGCACGTAATTTCCATAGGTGTGAACGTCTTGTAGGGCAAGATTATGAAAAGATTTACACTGCTGGAGAGCAGTCAGGCTGCTACTGCTAGGGACGGGTCCTGGAGCCGTTTGGTGTGCTCGGTGTTTTTGGAGGACAGAGTAACAGTTTTAAACTGTGCTTAGCCTAAATTTAGAGTGACAGAGGATGCTAACTAGTCCCAGGTGGTCTCAGCTTTTTGTTGCTGTAGGCAGGATGGTGGTTTCAGGGAATACAGGACACACTAGCACAGCTAGTAATTAAAATGTATGTGTTGTTTCACACTGAGCCAGGTAAATCCAGTTTGGAAAAAAAGAGTCTGGTGGCATATTAGATTGCTCATAGGAATAAAGTATCTGCTTTGTACTCTCATTTTCAGACTGGTAATTAGCATAACATTCCTGTTTTGGAGAACGGTAGGATTCTGCTGACTTTTTTTGGAAACAAAATGAAAAATTTCTGTGCTCCTGAGTGCTGACTTCTTTATTTTGTTCTTTGCATAGGATAACTGTTGAAGGCTTTCTGCTTCATGCTGAATTTGACTCAGGTTTAAATGTACTTTGCATATTTCCTTATCCTGTAACTGTAATTGCTTTCAGTGAACCTTGATTACTGTCATCTACTGTCATGCCCTACTGCATCTGACCAGTTACAAATGCACAGTAAAACAGCAGTTTGTGTGATTTTTTATCTGTGTCTACAATTTTATGTTGAAGTTGTATAATACTCTGATTGCACCTCTGATATTTTTATGCTTACTCCCTGAAGTGGATCTTGAAAAGATCCACTGAAGTCCTGTTCCTTAGTAAATTACCTGCAACGGATAAGCAAGTAGAGCACACTTACAGACCCTCTATTGTTTTCCTGCTTATGCTAAATCCACTTCTTTTTTTCTTGGCCAGCTGTCTGAGACATAATTATCCAGAAATGTAACTATCAGACTTAGGTGAAGCTTTTATGTGGAGATCAAATGCCTTATATTTCATAGAAAAGCTTCCACTAAAGCACAGAAGAGCTCACTGAGAAGCCTGGAGTTCCCGTCTCTGCTCCCTTGCAGGTGGGGTGATGCTCTCCCCGCTGCCAAGGCCCTTTGTGGGGCTGTACCTTTACATTATTTTTCAAACAATTTTGTTGTTGTTATGGTTACCAGCCACCAACCACTCACTCTTACCACAGCCCCCATCTCAATCACAACTTTAAACTGCCTTATCTCTGCTCCTGTGCTTGTTTTCGGATCTGTTTTGCTTCCTCTTTGATGGTTCAGTACTCTCCTTTTTTCTCCACTTTCCAGTCTCTTCTGTCTCCATCAGGACAACTTTGGATCCTGCGCACACCATTATTTTCTCCTCTCCCTCCTGACCTCCAGAGACACCTGTTGCTGCTAGTGCCATCATCCCTAACTGGTACCCACCACCTCCTTCTCCCTCATTCTCCCTTGGCCTCTCACACCTGAAGTTTCTCAAATATTTGCAGCCTCCCACCCTCTCTTCACATCTCCCATACTCCAGCTCCGTGATCCCTTTTCATATGGCATATGTATATGTATGTATATACGTTCATATCAATGGTTTCAACGTGGTGGTTGGTCCCTTGAGGGATCCTCTGCTACCTGTGGCCTATTTAGCTTACTTCCCAAGGGGGATAAAATGAACCAAGCCACATAACGGGGCAGGTTGTGTAGCTAAATCAAGCCTGGAGCTGCAAACCCAAATATGGGAGGCTCTGGGCAGGAGGCCTCCGAATTAACACTTTTACGTGGAGTTTCAAAGGAGTGGGATGGCTCTACGAGCCGTTATATCCAAATGAGTTCTCTACTGCCAGGTAAAGTATCTAACCGTTTAAGGCTGGAGTGTGAAGGCCGATCCTATTAGCAGAAGCTCAGCCAGAGAAGCTTACGAAACATGCACTGAGTGTTGCTTGGCTTCAGCTGGAATATTTGTGTTTCTCTAAGCCATGTCTCCTCCTTGATGATGCTTCTCCTCTTTTTTTCTTCACTTTTGTTTTTTTTGTCCCTCAAATTTAAAAGAATACTTCCTTGTAAAGTGGCAACTACCTGCCCTTGCGAAAGTGTCTATTTCTAAATTAATTAAATTATTTAATTAGTAATTATTCTGTAAATAAATGAACTGAGTCATACATAAATTTCAAAGTCTAAGGTGCTATTCAACTTGATGTTAATTAGTATGACTAATAAAATAGACAAGAAAATATGAATAATGAAGTCAGTCTCTCTACCACATCATCCATGACACTTTCATGGCCTTGGTTATCTGGAGATGTACAGTGACAAAATCTTTTTCTCAGTCAAAGGAATCTCTGACTATGTTTTCCCTGGATCCATATTTTAAGCTATTCAGGACACACTGATCCACAGTTGTATTGTGCTACTGAGAGCAATTAGTTTCACTTAGCTTTGCTTTTGTTTGAGAGACACTAGAATATAACTATGTGGTTTGCTAATGATCTTTTAAGCACTATTTCACTCAAGCTTGTATAAGCAATGGCTTTATTTGTTTTAGGGTGGGGTTTTTTTGAAAGTGAGAAAGAACTGATAGTTTCTGAAAGTTTTTTATGTTTCACATCAACTTCTAAAATGCTGCTCATTTGAAAGGAACTGACAAATCCTTGAAAGCTTGCTCATCATTGCTTTCTAGTTATCCTGGCATAATACCAAGTAGAAGTCTCAAATGCTGATTAAATCTCAGAGAGAACGGAGATCCAGAATTAGTTGCTTGCAGGATGTCATACCTTATTAACACCAGGGGAGAAAGAAATTAACACATCTCAAGATGGATTATAGTAAAGGTATAGAATACATAAATAATTGTTTAATGATGTGACATCTACATTTCCTGTATTAACCTATTTTAGCTGAATCACTAATAGAATAATCAGATGAACCAATACAGAGAGTAACAAGCTGTTGCCCTGGTGAGGCAGGAACAATGTATAGAACAATAGGTCAGGCAACAAGAAAAAATTTAAAGATCGCTTTGCTTTCCAGTGGTAGACCTTGAAGGCACTGCATAAGAGACACTGACCCTGCTTCCAAGGACGGCCTCTGTAGAAGCACCCCAGACCTGGGAGAAAGCTTTGTCAAGAGCTGATCTTCACAGTTTTTACTACTCTGTCACAGACTGTCTCTACCCACGTCTGAAAACTCACATCTGAATATAGGCCTTGCTCTGTGCTTGAATGGGCAGCTCAGCATGTCTCTTCTCGGATCCTGGGGTGAGAACACACCACTGTGCCCATGGTCTCTCTGCTTGGTGAGGTAGGGACTAAGTGTTCCTTAGCTAGAGCTTATGGGTTCATCAGGGTTGGCAAGAATACAAAAGGCCATGGCACAACTTCAGAAATTTGAAATCTTCTGAGCTGCGGGCCATGCTAAGAACAGCATGACAGGAGACAAAACAAATTTGTCAATTGCCATTTATTTTATTCCTGAGAAGTCTAATGTTTTGATGACTAAAAGAGAACAAAAACCACCCCCCAAAACAAACCAACCATCCCCCCCTACCAAAACCCATCTCATTGCTATAGGGGGGAAGGCTTTCTCATGGTCTGATACTCTTCCAGAAGCCGCTCAAGGCTCCTGACTGAAGTTTGATCTTTTGGCTATATTTGGTGTAACCTAGCGCTTAAAGAAGAGCTAAACCTTCACTGCCTGGTCCTTGAACAGAAAGAGTCCATGAACACAAGCAAAGGCATTAGAAAACCCTCTGTTGAGTATCCCCAGTATTACTGTACCTCCATTCCAGCAGCATTGCATTTTCAACAGCTCTGAATCCTGCCAAAGGGGGCAAGAGGTCATTGTGTTTTTCTAGGTTGGCCTTCAGACTAGATAAATGGTTGTGTGCTGAGCCGCTTTACCTGGAAAGAACAACATCAGCTCACTCACCTCTTCAGATGAGACTGCAAAAGAAAAGCTAGACACCAAACACTCATCAAAGTACCTAAGTTGTTTATAGCTTCCACCCTTGCTTAGCAGGTTTCCAGTGTTTCAGGTCTGGTATGAGTCCATAGCTGGCTTTGGAAATGATCCCAGACAGGTCTGGGAAGAACTTTTCCAGACGTATTTCTGGAATGAATACAACAAATAGTTGTATCAGTCATCCCCAAAGCCTCTGAGCTCTCCTGGTTCCTGGCTGAAGAGGTACAGCCACCATGTTCTTCTCTGAATACTTCCTAGAGCTCCTACTTATCCTTGAGGACCTCCGTTCCTCAGATCAACAAAGCCTTGCTCTTTTCTTCACAGTCTGACAAATCTGAAAAGATTATGGAGTTTCAGGTTGGCATTATGGACAGTAGTTAAGGTCTGATTTACTCTTCAAGATGGAGGAGAGGGAGGAATTGCAAATTAAAACCAGCAGGCAGAGCATACTGGCTGCTTGCAGAGCCAGTAGTCAGGTAGAGAGCCCTCTGCTCGCTTTTCTCTGTAGTGCCAACTGGCTGCCCCAGCAGGGGAAGAGGGCAAGAGGAGTTATCGTGAAGCACTGGGTCTTACGGCAGGCTGTGCTGGCCTGGCATCACTACTGGCTCTGAGTCAACTGATAGCTGTGTAAAATTAGGTCACCTGCCAACATATTCTTGAGTCAACATGCTCTTGGCTTTTAACGTAAAATTTGAGGTTAGGTAAATAGATTAGTGAGAAAAAACCTGTCTCTGGGAACCAAGTGCTCGATAGAAGAAGGCGTGGGTACCCTAATTTAGTTTTATACCAGTCCCGATGGTCCCGAGGAAGTCCTGGCTATGATCACAGCTGCATGTTTGGTCCTTCTGCTGCGGGAGAGCCCCTCACCAAGCTGCTGCAGGCTGGAAACTGCTCCCTCAGGAGGTGAGGGGGCGGACTTTCTGCCTCCACAGGGGTGACTGGCAGGGCTGGGTTTTCTGGTGCGATGTCGGTCTGGCCGTGCCATGGGGTGCTCCAGAGGAGTGAGGATTTCCAGCTCCCAGGGCTCCCTGAGCCCTCCCCAGCAGCCAGAGGGGGAGGATGCTTGGGGAGGCAGGTGGCTGCCCCCCACCACCCCAAGCTGCAGGTATAGCTTTTTTGCCAAACGTGAGGAAAACGGAGATGAGGTTGCAAGTAAGAAGTGGGAATTTAATTCAGAACAAATGCGTCAGACCACAATATGTGTGGTATGTTCAGTACAGCTTTGAGGCTTAGCTGTCTTGTTTTTAATTATATCCTAATATGATAGCATGCCACATTATTCATGTTCCTAATAATGGCTTGTATTGTTTAAGGAGATGCAAGCAGAGAGACCCTGGGGATGTACAAAGCTCAGACATTTAAAAACTGGTCGGATTCAACTATTGCAAATGTTTGTTTCTTTTAAAGTGGTATGTCTTTATCTGCACCACACCCAGCACCTCACAGTCCAGGCAAAGAGGGATTTCAGTGGGACTGCAGGAAGGGTGAACAGGATTCTCAGCTCCAAATCAGGGATCCAGCACTGACGTGTTCAATGTAGGCTGCTACAAGATGTTTTACAAAGTGTTTCTGGATCATTGTTAAGCAGAAAACTTGCTTGAGTGTTACTCCCCATGAATAAAAACTATTTAACCCTGGCAGGTTTGATATGATTACTTTACAAATCAGAGAAAGAGCTGACAGTCACATTTATATAAGAAACATATCTAGGCTAGAACACAATACTTTTAATGGCATTTGCTGGGGAAAATTTCACTGCCCTTTTTTTTTTTTTAATACCCTTGTTTAATTTCACTGTTACAATGAATGAATTCCTGGAGGTCCTAGTGTCCTACCTCCAAGCTGCATGTCCTGGTGAACAGGGTCTGCTCTGTGATGCTGTAGGATGGGAATAGTCTCGAGTAACTTATCTAACAACAGCATGGAAATTAATCTGAAAAAAGATTATATTGTTCCAGGATTTAGAAGAGAGGAGCAGATGAGAAAAGATTGGAATAAAAGTCAGGAAACAATTAGCTGAGATAAGTGATCAGAAAAGGAACTGTTCAAAAGGAGGTGGAGATAGCTGGATGAAAAAAACCTGTAGTAGTGGGAGAGGGCGTCCAGTACACTGGAAAAAGAAAGAGAGAGGGTCAAGGGAGAATGTGTTATTGTGTACACACAGTGATAGCGAAAGGACACATTTTCACACCTCACTGCTCTATCTCACCTCTTTTTAGCAACTGCATACAAAAGCCTTAGCCTGTTAAGATATGCACAATCCAGGATCAATATTGCACTCATAGCTAGGGCCAAATCCTGATGGCCTTACTTTCCTGAGTAGTGCCATTGTTGAAGTAGAGTTTGACTGCAATACGTAATTTAATTTTGTGGATCACTGATTCCTCTTGAACAAGGAGACTGAACGCCAAGGAAAGAGGATTGGGAGAATCTCAGTGGGAATTAGAAAATAATCATCAGCTTGAGTTCCTGTGTGGTACAGCTCATTTTTCAGACCCAGCTTAAACCATAACTCCACACCTGCATGTAGCGATTACCAATGACATCTGTTTCTTCTTCCAGTTTGGAGGAAAGCTTCACGTGTCCGCTTAAGACTGACAGATGCAGACTGGGATAACAGTGAGTGTAGTCGAGATCTAACTTTAAAAAAAAAATAAATTGTTATGACGGGCATCTTGGCATAGCTCCATGATTTAGTTTCCAGAAAATTACAAGAATTGACCCTTGTCCAGGTGTAGAGTCGGGTGCAATGATTATTTCCTTTACAGGAAAAAGTTTTAAAATAATAAACTAACTTATATCTAGTAGCAGTTCAATATTTCTTCCCAAGTCTGGATGTTAGTTTGGCTATCAAGAAAGAGATTTCACAAAGTAGCCCAACAGATGATGCCAGTTATCTGTAATTATTTTTCCCTGCGAAGTTAAATGTTTAAACCTTAAAGTACCTCATAGTACCCATAAAAGACTTACACCGCGATGACCTAATTTTGTAGAGCAGACTTGCTTCTATCTTTTTTTGCGTACAGAATGCAAATGAAAATGGGCCTGTGTTTTTAAATTTTGCCTGAAACAATAGTGCACAAGTTATTTCATCTGCTCCTAGTGGAAAATATTGCAATGCCACGATAGTCATAAATGAAATATCAACCCCACGTATTTGTATGATATTTACACAGGACTCCAAAATTCTTTCTAGCTGCTTACAATACATCTTTGAAGAGTGGAAGGGCATATCTCTTTCAGCTGGTCTCGGAATGAAATCTGGGAACAGGAGAGGAATTGGGGATAAATCATAGTTTATGTTATAAATATGAGACCAATAATGACTCAATCAGCAAATTTCAGAGCTCAGTTTTATGCTGAATGAAGAATGAACATTGCTGAGTAGACCACTTGTGCATCTGCTTAGTCAGTTTAAAGAAAAGTTGTGGTGTGACCATGGTCTTGACTTGGGACAGGTGGGGTCTCCAGTATTGTGAAAATGGATCCATTTTGCAAGACAGGAGGTTCTAATCCTCTGGCATCGTCTTTTGGAGGCTGATCCTGCTTATTCTGCAGTTATTGGATATTTATTTCCTCCTTGGCTTTGAAGGAAATAGGACTGGTTCTTTGGCATGTGATGGGGACAAAACTCTGCACTTCTGGAGGTCCCTGTGATTAATGTGGGGTGAGGTGCTCAAAAGTAAAACTTCTTATTGTTCTAACTGAGTCTAAGAAAGCCTCTGTGATTCTGTTAGTGGAGTAGGAGCTGCAGAAATGAAAATGTATGCAGTCTAAAGGGGAACTGAAGGGAAAACCCACCTTTGATTCGAGTGCATTGTTGTTAAAATGTCAGACATTTATATTATGCAATACATCTATAGTATTTTAGTAAGCAACATTTCATGTGAAGACAGGGAATGCCCTCTGCCTGATAAGTCTGCAGCCCTAACTGAATGATTAATGAAATCAGAGTCTGGGTATTTAACTCTATAAAAATGATAATATACGGCTTGTGTCTTGGGATAATGGAGGCAGACTAGTCCTGACAAAATCCAAAAGGGATGTCATTGCTCAGATATTTAATCCAAGCTGTCTTTTTGCCCTGGTATGCACACTGTTATATTTCAATGCAAAATGATATAGCAAAGACATTGACTTCTTTGAAGGTACATCATATGTGATATGTTTTTCATTCATGAGAGCCACAGGACAGTGCCAAAATGCCATGTTGTAGAGTTTGGCTGTCATGGTCAATTTGTAGAATGAAATAAGTATCTACTTTATTTCTTGTAAATCAAAATCAGCAGTGAAACCTCTTTATTGCCATAGGGACCATATTTAAAATTCTGGAAGCTGCTCACTTGATTAATTTGATCTGGGAAGTTTACAGACCTCTTGAATAGTAAATATCATCTTAGTAACAAAAAATGTGACTTTGATAGGGAAATGTGATATAAAACCTCCCACAAATCAGGTTTCTGAGAGATGATCGAAATCGCATCAGATAGAAGCTGAATGAGCAGGAGATCTTACCCTGAAAATAAGACTACTATCTATAGCTCCTCACTGTGACTGTCTACCTAGCTAAGGACTCTAAATAGCACATAATTATAATGTATAAGTGTTTCTCTAGATTATTATTCTGTATAGCATTTGAAAGATAATGTATTCACCTATTTTTACAACACATTCCTGGATTCAGCGTAGGCCTCAGAGCCATGAGAAGACACTCATAGTCTCCGTACAAATTGGCTAGCATACTAAGAATAACTCATTTAATATGTTTGTAACTTAGTATAAAAAAACTGTTGTTTATTTTAAAATATGTTTTCTGATAAAGGAGCTCAATAATGTGTAATTTCATTCTAGTAAAGTTTTACAAGAATAGACATTTTCTGTTTTAAATTATGTTAGTCAGGATAGCTGGCTGAAGTCTCCAGTGGCTGTTGGGGAACAGGGCAGAACAAGCTGCTGAGCTCAGTAAAGCTGTGGTTAAAGCCAACAGCAGTATATTTGGGAACCATAGTCCCCTCCAAAAGAGAAGTGATTTTACCAAAGCATCAGAGCTCATGCTTCTCTAGCTCATGTTTTACTTGCTTCTCTTTTTTTTTTTTTCCCCCCCATTGGGAAAGGCACACATCCCAGCACACATCCCATCCGCTGACTTTTCTTTTTATGCCACAACAAGATGTGGAAGACAGGAAGGAGACCTTAACTTCCCCTCCTTAAACAAAATACACCTCCCTGCCTTCCAAATATCTACTGCAGCTGTGGTGGGTTGACCCTGGCTGGATGCCAGGTGCCCACCAAGCTGCTCTGTCACTCCCCTCCTCAACTGGACAGGTGGAGAAAAAATACAACAAAAGACACTGAAGTCGAGATAAGGACAGGGAGATCACTTGGCTAATACCGTCATGGGCAAAACAGACTCGACTTGGGGAAATGAATTTAAATTATTACCAATCAAATCAGAGTAGGATAATGAGAAAATAAAACGAAATCTTAACACCTTTACCCCACCCCTCCGTTCTTCCCAGGCATGACTTCACTTCCAATTTCTCTACTTCCTCCCACTCGAGTGACGCAGAGGGACAGAGAATGGTGGTTGCGCTCAGTTGATCGCACATTGTCTCTGCCGCTCCTTCCTCCTCACACTCTTCCCCTGCTCCAGTGTGGGGTCCCTCCCACAGCAGACAGTCCCCCAAGAACTGCTCCAACGTGAGGCCTTCCCATGGGCTGCAGTTCTTCACAAACTGCTCCAGCGTGGGTCCCTTCCATGGGCTGCAGTCCTTCAGGAACAGGCTGCTCCAGCGTGGGTCCCCCATGGGGTCACAAGTCCTGCCAGCAAACCTGCTTCAGTGTGGGCTGCTCTCTCTGTGGGTCCACAGGTCCTGGCAGGAGCCTGCTCCAGCACAGGTTCTCTGTGGTGTCACAGCCTCCTTCAGGAATCCACCTGCTCCAGTGTTGGGTCCTCCATGGTCTGCAGGTGGATCTCTGCTCCACCGTGGACCTCCAGGGGCTGCAGGGGCACAGCCTGTCTCACCATGGTCTTCTTCATGGCCCACAGGGGAATCTCTGCTCTGGTGCCTGGAGCACCTCCTCCCCCTCCTTCTTCACTAACCTTGGTGTCTGCAGGGTTATTTCTCTCATGTATTCTCACTCCTCTCTCCTCCTGCAATTTTTTTTTCCCTTTCTTAAATACATTATCACAGACATGCTACCACCATCCCTGATGGGCTTGGTCTTGGCCAGCAGCGGGTCCATCTTGGAGCCGGCTGGCACTGGCTCTGTCAGACACAGGGGAAGCTTCCAGCAGCTTCTCACAGAAGCCACCCCTGTAGCCTCCCCACTACCAAAACCTTGCAGTGCAAACCCAATACAGAAGCTTGCTCCTTCCCCCTGCCTGACCCCTGTAGTTTCCCAACCGAGGAGATAAGCTTGAGTTTACAACACCTCTCTTTCCTGTACAAGCTTCATATATGAGGGCAAATAAAAGCAGAGCTATCTCAGATTTCCCTTGAAAGGATAAACAATAAAAAACCCCAAGGGCTTTTGCAGCCAATTCTTGTTCCCCCTCTGATGAGTAACAGAGTTTGGTTTCACACTTCCCTCTTCTGACTGAAAGTGGGCTGCAGGCTGGAGGGCTGGGCTCTTCCCTGCACCACAAAGGCTGGACCTCTTGGCAATGTCACAGACTAATCCAGATAAAATCTAAGTAATTCATGTCTGAGAACAATAAGGCAAGGTAGGAAAATGATCACTAGTTTGTAGACGAGCCAGTGTTTTTTGCAGGTGTATTAAGAGGAGTACTCTCTTACACGTACTGTGCTTTTTTGAGAACTTGGCCTTCTGTGTAAACTGAAATGGTTTTACTATTTTTTCACTGATTTTAACTGAAGGTCAGAATAAATGATCATATTAGTCTTTCCTGGCTTTATTTGTGTGTGAGTCCTTATGGGCATGTGTACATGTTTGTTTTAAGCCAAGAGAAAACCTCAGGCTATCAGTGAGTGAGATTTACATCCAGCATCACTCCATTCCTTGCTCCAGCTGTATGTCACCAGCAACTGGGGAAGTATTTTCAGCTCTTTCATGAAATAGTGAGGGCCTGTAGCCACCCACAGACACTGCATGTTAGAACTCTGTGTGCTGGAGTGGCCCAGGTGCCCCTTACAGCCTGGCAAGGCATCAAGCACAGACACAGCAGGGGTTATTGGTCTTGCCATATCTAAAAGAAGTAGCAACACTCTCAAATCTTGTTTGGTATCATGGAATAAAGGTGTGAATAGTGTTTAAATGTTGGAATTTCGCCTTCTGCATATCAGACCTTTAAATTTCAGGGTGCTTAATGTCTGTCGGGATAGGTGCCATTTTGCAAATGAGGGTTTGATGCTGTGTGTCATGAAGGCATCCCAGAGTGGTTTACTTTTTACCCACTCTAGTCTTTTCCCCCTTAACCCAAAATAAATCATTCAGGATGCAAGTGTAAATCTGCTTTTTGCATATAGAAGCATGTGTGTGCACTATCGTGTTATTATTTAAGCACATGGCAGCCCACATCAGGAAATGTGATAACTGACAGGTGTGACACATTAACCTCTACTGGTGGGAAATGGCTCAGAACCAGTTCAGCTGCTTGCTGTAGAGAAATCCCAGTCCTGGTAGCTGTAGTTCCTCTGTTACTGTGTGAAGAAAAACCCTGTTGCTGCTTCCAAGGAAAGGGGAAAGAAAAGGTCTATGAGTTGGTTTGTTCCCTACTTCATTTTAAAAAAAGGAAAACAGGTTGTTTATTTGTGTGTATTGTTCAAGAAATTTAGGCCTTATTTCTGATATTGCTTGCTAGAATTGCTGGTTGGAGCTAAGGCCCATAATTAGCCCTCATTCATTTCTGCTTTTACGTGGAGTCTGTGCTTTATCATTTTTGTGGGTTCCCAAACGCTTGTCACATTTTGTAAAGTGAAGATATGTTTATTTTCATGTTGACAAGGAATAAATGATTAAAAAGACCTTTAGTGTACTAACTAGATATTACAATTAATAAGTACGAACAGAATATTCTCAAGGTATCTTGATCTGTTTTCAGAATTTTGTTTCTCTTCATGTATTTTTAGGACTTCAGGCACATACCATGGTGTTGGAAAGGGGTCTAGGTAAAAGGATAAATCTGGCATGATTTATGATGTGGCTATGTGTCGCACAATGTGCTACATCCCTGTCTGTTGGGTGAATTAATCTGTCATC
Organism: Opisthocomus hoazin; assembly: GCF_030867145.1. Lineage (NCBI taxonomy): Eukaryota > Metazoa > Chordata > Aves > Opisthocomiformes > Opisthocomidae > Opisthocomus > Opisthocomus hoazin. The sequence goes on from NC_134417.1 coordinate 52,091,402, forward strand.
TAAATGACTACATATCTGTGTGTATTGCAAGAAATTTAGCTAAGCAACTCTTATGCTAAAAAGCAGAACTATCCGGAAAGCTTTAAGTTAGAGGTGGGAAAGTAGAATTAATAGATGATGATAGAGAAATTAATGACTTGGGTGTTCTAGCACTCACACGTCTACTAAGTCAGCATGGAAATGAAGTGTCAGGAAGGTTCTGAAATGTCTGAAATCTGACAGAATTGAGATTGAGACAAAAAATACTTGATTTTGTAAGCTCTTGCTTCCCCCTGCCTCGTATTTTCTAGTTGCTGCTTCAAAGTATGGGGGTTTGGGTTTGGTTTTTTGTTTGTGTTTTGTTTTTTTTTTTTTAAATACGCGATGGTAGAACACCACATAGTTTTGGGGAAATGTTGTGCTGTTAGGGTCTCTGCCTTCACTTAGAGGAGACACCTCACAAACAGTGTAATTTCCTTTGATTAGGTTGCAATAGAGCAATTAATAATAGCTATCATACTGATTTTCCTGCAAGTTTTGAACACATAGGAACAGGTTTAAAGCGAAAAGGCTGCTGTGCATACTTAGGTTAATCAAGCAGCCACAGCCTGTAATAGATTTCAATAGCTGTAATGTGGGTTGAAGTAACAACTTAATGATGTCATCGCTTATCGTTACCAAACTCTGAGCTACTCAGCCTTTCCTTCTGTTAGCAAAATTTCTGAACACCTGAATTAAGATGTGTTTTTTTTTGTAAGGAGGCTTTTTCCTCACTATGTCTAATTTTATTCTTCTAAGAAAACTAAAGTATGGATCCGGTTTGCTTTTGTTCAGGGGTTCATTGCATTCCAGACTATGAAAAACTTTGGCAAGTGTGGCAAAAATGTTGCTTAAAAATTAATTGCAAGGTACTTTTAATTATTGTAGTGTTACAGTTCTTTTACCAGATATTTTGTGAAATTATTCTCAAACCCCAGATACTTGCAATAAACAATGGGCTGAAAATTATTAACTGGAAATATATTACAAATCTGTGATTGAGAGGCATTAATAAGAGTCAAGATTGACTAGTGACCTAGTTATCAAACAATAAGAAAATAATCTATGTACGTAGAGTGATATGTAACTGAACTCTCCTACAATAATGAGTCCAATCGGCTCCTCATTTTTCTCACTTCAGTTTCTGAGTCTGGGCTACTTGCATTTCTGAAGAGAAGTAAATAAGTTAGTTATTTTTTCTTTTCTTTGTTATGAGGTAAGAAAGGATCTGTTTTAGATAAATAAAATTACAGAAAATTGCAGACTTGGAACTTCATCTCTGTTGCAAAGTCTGTGAACCTTAATCATGTAATTTTAAAAAATGTTATTACACTCTGTAGTGCAGATTGCCCGTTACTAAATAGAGAAATTTCTTTTTTCCATATGTGAAATTGGCAATAGGCAAAACTGAATTAAGATTCCCTTCCTCCTTTTTTTTATTCTGCAAATCAAAGTACTATGCATGATGGACGGTTTTTAGAGGCTGAGCTCCAGTTTTAGGATTGTCCATCCCCTTAAATGCCTACAGTCCATTTACCAAGTGAAATAACAGAGTAAAAATAAACTCATGACCCTGAAAGCATCGGTGGCTGCAGAAAGACTTTTAGCCCTTTAAATTACAGGTTGCAGAAACATTACACTGAATCATTTGATCCTTAAATTGCTTTCGAAATTCTGGATGCCTTGCCTCAAACTCTAACTCCCAGCTACCAAAGAGATCTTGATGTAAAGCATGATGGCTAGCTAGTTGTAGCAGAGCTTGGTATGAAATAACAGAAAAGCTTGTCTTTGTGAGAGCAGGAAGGCAACCTGACTATGAGAGAATGTTTGTGAAGTATCTATTCTTCTGTAATCGGTAGTTTAGCTTTCTCTACTTTGTCACTTTGCTGAATCTCTGACTTTGTACAGGCAGTGCCAGATCTGGTACACGCATCTGTCTACTAGCACACTTCAGAAATATAGTCCTAGCTTCCTCCAGAGAGAATTTCCTGGAGCCACACTTACCCGATAATACATACTGCACTTTGTAGTACATGAAATCCAGGGGTCACAGTAGTCAGCTGTGCCCTGAGTAGACCAGATCAGTGTTTTGGGTGGGGAAACCTCCATTTGCGTATTCAGTCAGAAGCATTAGAATAGCTTAGGAGTCAGAGATATGTCATGTAAATGAACTCAAGCAGCTCTACTACCTATTATGCTCAAAATTTCCTTCTGTTCTGAGGGGCCTCATTGGGTCTAGGAATTAGCACAGCCCAAGGGCTTCTCTATTTGATTAACCAGAGCCTGGATTTGTTAAACTCCCAGACATGCTGCAAAATCCTTTTTCCTTCCTGGAAGCTTTTGAGTAAGGATTCAAAGGTGAAAGGGTTGGAGGTTAAAGTTCTGACCCTCCTCTCCTCCAAACCCCTTGCCTTCAAGAAGCGAACAAAACAAATCACTTAAGCATGTGCCTATCCAACTCAGTATTGCCATCTCTCATATGTTTTGTGTTGATCTTAAGGCTTTAGCTGTGGGAACTGAGATTCAAATGCTCAGCTTTAAATTAAAACCCCGTTTTGTAGTTCTTGTGGTTCTGGACTACGGTTTGAAAATGAGTCCGAGGAAAAATCTTAAAGAAAGTACTGCCCTATTACTTTGGAATGTAGCCCTTGACTCAAGATTTTTGAATACCTGTGTTTGGCAATGTTGCTGACTGAAAGCGTGGGATTATTTCCAGTAAAATAAATAGGACTTAACAGAGGTTTTATAAACCTTACTGAGTCGGGGCGTAAGAATGACTTCTGGACAGTTTTACAAAAATGTGACATACTACTTACTGGAAAGTTGGCTAACTGGAAAAACTAACTGCATTTTTGTATTATGAGTATAATCCTTTAAACTGTATTCTTCTGTTGGGGGGCTGTGATGATTTGGAGACTTTACTACACAGAAGATGAAATTTCTGATTGCTTTCGTGAAACTGCTGTGTGACAGTGTGCTGCGGTCAGTGATGGTCACAGGCAGTGTTGCATGTTTGTTGGCCAGGAACAATATTTTGCAAAAAACATTACATAGCTACCTATTTAGGCAAAGAAAACCTTGGAAAATGACTCAGACTTCAGCTGTGGATTTTAATATTCCTCCTAGGATTTTTCTTTCTCCTCTGCCTGTGAGGAGGAGGTAGGGAACTGAACAAGGTGGGGTAATGGATGAACAGAGCACTTTGTACTTGGCAGGGTTTACAGTCTGGGGCTGTATTTTTCCTTTCTGCAGCATACCGCCCAGGGATGATGCCTGTATGCAGAGTGTTCAATTATCTAAGCTGTCAGGAATATGTGTGTTGTCAAAATGTAGGCTTGCAGCAGATTCCTGGTGATCTTTACAGATGGCCCAGGTCTTTTTCTCATACCTTCAGCTGAAGCACTGGATGAATCATTTCAATCATTCACCCTAAATGAGGTGAGTTGTGACTGTGTGTGAGACAGAGAGGTAAATTACATAGGAAAGAGCCAAACTATCACGGAGGTAGCATTTTTGGGGATTTTTTTTTTTTTTTTTTTTTTTAATTCTGCCAGCTAATTAGGTACACTACAGCAACAAAATGTAGATCACTTCTCTCGTTCCAGAAGATGCCATTAAGGATGTAAATGTCATTGTGTTCAGAAAGAGAGAAATCAAGATATTCTCAATGAAAAGCAGAAGTGGCTTAGATATGTGGGGCTGAAGGAATTTTGTAGGCAATCTACTGACCAGGAAAGATGACCATGTGCTCAGCTTGAGCTGTCACTCTCAGTTTGAGACAAAGATGAACCAACATGTTCTGTAGCTTCAGTAAGAGGTCGCAGGCAGGCTCTGAGAAAATATGTGATTTGAATCAGATAGCTGTGAGTTTGCACGGCAGGGGTGTCTGGCTTGCAGAAACTAGGTTACTTAGTGGTCCACTTTATTTTAGCGTGAATAAAAATAAGCAGTGTAAGTAATGGGACTAGCTTTGGGCAGAAGAGTGGAGAATTGCTCTAGTCCCTACTTGTGTCCATCCAGAAGTTCCTATTATCAGCCTCTGCTATTCCTTGGAGGAAAATGCTGAAAGAGATGGGTAGCACAGAGAGCAATCTGTTCTAAGCTTTCAGGAAAATTGGCAGCACTCAAACCACATCAGCATTCAAAACTATGAAACCAGGGATGACCTCTGAGAACAGAGTTCATAGCTGAGAGAGAGTCTAAATCTGGATACTTTCAGGTAGCTAATACAGTGAACAGCGAACTTTGTGGGATGGTTGTGTATATGTGTGCTGGCTTTCACTGTCCCCCACCATGATGAGACAGCAATTCTTACTTTAGGCCCTGACTTGGCAAAACAGGTTACATTGCATTGTTTTCAATTACTCCCATGCTGCAAGCTAATCTCTTGCTTAAGTGCTTTGTAGACCTGAGCCTGTGGTTCTTTTTGAGACTTGGTTGTAAATTCCTTGTAATATTTTGCAAGTCATCCATCAACTACACAGATAAAAAACCTTAGCTGCACAACCCACACGCAAGGTAGAGAATTTAGTACAGCTTTTACACAGGTGAGCCTGATTCCCCTGAGAGGGTGAGCTTTCCTCCCTGACCCTGCATTATGGCTCTGCTTGTGACATACCTTTCTCCTTCTTTCCAGGAGCAGTCTAATGTGAAGCTCAGGACAGAGCGCCCTGCCAGGAACTCAGTCTTTTGACTTGTAAATGCCGCCTTTTTTCAGTAATGTAAAGGTATAGTAGCTACAGACATACTCATCTTTCCCCATCTTCCACAATGATTTTGGAGGTGGTTTAATATTTGGTTACATTTGGAAAACGTTTTGACATGCTTTGCAGAAATACGCTGTCGAGAAGCCAAGTATCCATATTACTGCTTTATGAAGGACCCCTTTAAGCTAGTGGTGAATTAATGAAAGGACTGGTGTGCTGAATCTTTCTCATGTAGGAAGGGCACAAAGTCGTTTCACATGAATTGCAGCCCATTATTATAAATAGTTTGGCATGGCTTTCCCTAGAGGTGGAACTTCAAGCCAAATATACAGCAGCAGCTGTGGTGACACGTTATGCAGAAACTGTTCCAGGCACTTTGCTGGAGGAGTTGATGTTGCAGGATAACAGCAGAACGGCACGTATTTAGAGCTGTCCTCCAGCAGCAATTCTGGTTTATACTGAAGGTCTAAAAAAATCTGTGTCTACTCGAGCTGAGCAATGTGAGTCTTCCACCCTTTCTTCAATTCCCCAAAGATTTTGTTCGCTTCTTAACCAACTACATTCACTATATATCAGATTTTAATGAGGAGTTATACTTTCTCTGAGTTATACTTTCTTATTTTCATAAGAAAAAGTTGTATAAAATGTTGCTGTGGTACTCCCAAAAGTATGAATTTTCGCTCCTACATCTGACTTGCAAGGTTTGTGCTAAACTGGAAGGAATATCGGCTATTGCCCAATAACTGGTATCCAAATTGATCCCCGAGGCATCAAGGCATATAATTATATTCAGGTCTCTAGGAGCTTTTGAGGAGACTTTTGCTCTTTCAGATGAATTTTAGGAAGGCTGCACAAATTCTTGAAAAACTGGGGAAAAGAGATGGTCATTTTTTTGTGTTTGCAGTGACAGTCCATGATTACATGGCTTAAAGCTGCCTACTCCACTTTTCCAGTGGGCCAACAAACTTCCAGCCTTTGTCAGGCATGCTGACAAATCCCTAGAAGTCAGTCTGCCATAGATTTGCCTGGCTTCTACAGAATAATTTCCCATCCTCTTTAAATTCCTACTGGCTTTATCTCTGAGATTGGCTCTGCTGAGCCTTGGTACTCCGCTTACCCTCAGCGGGAATCCACAATGAAAATTTATTTAAGTACTTTCCGATGCTGGTGACTGGGAGTGGTGCCAGCCGGACCTGGTACTGGGCCTCACCTGCTACTGGCAAACCTGCAGGTATGTGTTCCCCAAAGCAGTGTTTTGTTCCTTCTCCTGTTTCCACAGCTGAATCCCTCAATGCGCGCGTATGGATAGCCTGCGTGGCAGTGCAATGCAGCAGACGCAGGAGAGCAGCAGTTGAAGTGGAGACTGTGCATTTTGTAAAGGCAAACATGGATATTTTCTTCCATTATATTTTCTTCCTTGTAATAAGGGGTTTTGTATGTTCATGGAATAGCACATCCTTTCTCTTCTCTACTTTGCTTTGCAGGAAGGTATCTATGTTTCTCCCTTCCTCCATCAGCCTCCCAAGACATGTGTGCACGTGTGCGTGCATGTGTTATTTCACAAAAAGGGTTTAGACAGACAGTAGGGATAACATTAGTTTTTTTTCTGACTCTAGCTTCTAAGAATGTGTCTGTTAGTATATGACTGAGAGAAGGTAGGCTTTTTTTCCACCAAAGCCTGAAGTTTAGTGTTACCCTTTCTCACTTCATAACTGGTTCGATGGTTCTTGTCTAAGAATTACTTAGTGCATTTTTTTGCATTTTTTTAAATGTCTAACACAGGCCTTTATTAATAAACACAAGCAAATTAGTCATATTCAATAGCATTTCATGGTATCAGGTCTAACATCTGATTTCCAATTAATCTAACTTTGGGTTTATTTGCAGCCTTTAATTTGGTACTTTAGATGAACAAACAAAAGCACCCTGTTTGTGGGCTTTTTATGAGTCTTGTACTCTTGGGACTGAGTTTGACTTTCAGGTGCTTCCCTGCAACTTTCCCAAAATCCAGCAAAACTTTCGTGTTTGGAGATGAGTAGAGAATTTAGTTCTTGGTCACTATGGGTTATTTTTCTTAAATGTCTTTAGAAGATTCAGCTCTTTAAATCTGTTGCCTAACTAACATCTCAGGTCTGCTTTGGTGAAGTGGCATCACCCGGAAGTACTGGAGATTAACATTACCTTTAGTTTTGCTTAATAACTTCATGTTGCAATAGTTTTTAATGTAAATATTCCATTATATCTAACATTCAGAGCAACTGCTGGCTCTGCAAGAGGAGTTTATATGCTGCCTTCAGCTGGCCACAGCCAGGTCAGAATCACAGAATCACAGAATGGTAGGGGTTGGAAGGGACCTCTCTGGACCACCTAGTCCAACCCCCCTGCCGAAGCAGGGTCGCCTACAGCAGGCTGCACAGGACCTTGTCCAGGCGGGTCTTGAATATCTCCAGAGAAGGAGACTCCACAGCCTCCCTGGGCAGCCTGTTCCAGTGCTCCGTCACCCTCAGAGGGAAGAAGTTCTTCCTCATGTTCAGACGGAACTTCCTATGTTTCAGTTTGTGCCCGTTGCCCCTTGTCCTGTCGCTGGGCACCACTGAAAAGAGTTTGGCCCCATCCTCCTGACACCCACCCTTGAGATATTTATAAGCATTTATTAGGTCCCCTCTCAGCCTTCTCCAGGCTGAACAAGCCCAGCTCCCTCAGCCTTTCCTCGTAAGGCTGGGTGTCAGGGCTCTGAGTCCACCAGCAGCCCTAATGTCCAGCATCCCAGGGCTCTCGCCTACCCTGCCCGTGGCCCAGGGCCCCATGTCAGCCCCCAGGGCCGCCAGCCCCTGCCCCAGTGACACTGCAGCAGGGCCGGTATCGGCTCCCCATGGCCCAGCCCAGCCATGGGCCCTGCCGAGCTGGGCCTGCCTGCAGGCCCACAGCCTGTCCCAGTGTAGGCCTGTCCCCAGGGAGGTGCCCAGTGTCCCCCTAGCTGCCCGGCTCCTGGCTGGGGCGGTGGGCCAGGCCCTGCCTGCTGAGCCCCTGCGGGCAGCATTTGGTGTGACTGCTGCTTCTCCACCTGTCCCTCAAATTTCCCTCCTCGCTGTGAGCTTTGGGAGTCCCTGTTTGCCTCCAGCTGATGGTGTTGAAGTACTGGGTTTCTCCTCAAGTTCCTTGCCTCCTTCACCTCTGCGTTTTTTTCGTGTAGGGGTAATTTAATTGTTGATTAAGTATATTGCTTCAATGTTACCTGACGTAACTGCACTTTGATGTCAGTGAGCCTGGCAGGTAGCACCGGTTACATGCAAGGCTGCTTGTTTTTCCAATGAATGAAAACCACTATTTTTGGGTGGGGATGGCTCAGCGGTGTGTAGCTGAAGAAGGCCTAGTGACGAAGCCTGAAAAATGGTCCCTGTAATTACCTAGGGATTTTTTCCGTCCTTTTCCTTGCCACACAAGCTCTGGTTTCCATTTTCTCTTTGCCAGCTTTCTGTTTTTCCAGTGATGCAGAGTGGTTTTTAATGTAACAGCGTGATCTGTTCATCTGGAAATGTGATTGAAAACAGTTTGCTTGCAGTATCGTCAGTCATTTTTGAACATTGCTTGTGATTTTGAGGAAGGGAGGGGATAGCTTATAGCTTTTGACGACTAGGAATTGGCCAAATGTGTAGTTGATACAGATCTCGCCCTTATAACCACTGAATAAATTGCTATTTTATTTCTTCTCACTTGTATATAAAGATATTTTACGGATGGTATTTGGTTTAGAGGTAGGGAATGATTTTGCCTGGTGTTTCTATCTGTCTACTCTTTTTCTTCTCACTATTTGTAGGTCTTTGAAAGTAAGCGACAAAGTGCATATCACAAATTGAGGGAATCCCAAACTGCCTAAATGCCCAGGCTGAAACACTTCGTAGGAATTCCTCCTTTTTTTTTTTGTCTTTTCTTCTAAATGCAAAATCCTACTGTTCATCTGTGCAGTTATGAATGCATGTCCTAGAAAGATCCTGACGGTATTTGTATAAACTTCTGCAACTGCTTTTGATTTGAGAAGCGAAGCAAGGGTTACACACTGTGTACAGTTACGGAGGACAAGCTCCTCTAGCCTGTAACTAGTCTGTATGTGCAAGCAGGGCACAGGGAGGCTGGATTTTTTTTTTTTTCTCCTCCCCCGTGCCTCTCTGTGCGTTTCCTGGGCTATTTAATGTGGCTTTGCGTATGCTTATGGAGAAGCTGGCTGTGCTGACCATCGTTTCCATCGAGGTGTCTGAGAGGGCTTTCAGCTGTACAGCTGTGTCAGCAGAAAGTTCATTTTGGGCTTGAAAAGAAACGGTGTAATTATGTGAGAGGAGGCTCAAGGGGGGTGAGCGCCTGTGACTGATGGATGTGTTGGGCCCTGTGCCTGGGTGCCATGCGGGGTGGCCCTGGCTGTCATGTTGGGTGGCCCCCAGCAGCAGCAGCATGTCCCAGCCCCCAGGCTTCCCATGCCAGCACCTGTGGGACAGACTCAGGAGGGTGGAGAGGAGATTAACGTCAAAAATGAGCGCGTAGCCCTGAGGGGACTGCATTGAGTCCAGCGCTGCGGGGGCTGTGTTGGGGAGATATGCAGTTCGGAGCTGCCATGAGCTGTGGTGGGGACAGCACAAACCTCAGCCCTACATCCAGTTTCCTCCTTGTTGAGCTGTCCCTATTGCCTCACAGCTCCTTTTGGTGAGCTGCATACTCTTGCCTGTGCAGAAAAGCTTTTTACCTTTGGCCTTGCTGCTGTCCTACGCCTCAAAGCTTTTACCCAAAAGTTGTCATTGCAAATCATTTGGTGAGGAAGACTCATCTCTCGCTTACCTTCCTGGCGGTGCTTCCACACTGCATTGTAAATATGCTGTAATAGGGAGGAAAGAATGCCCTGAAATAATAACAAAATGCTTGCTTTGATATTTTTCTAGTGGGGGGGAAGGGAAAGGGGAATATGAGTGTTTTGGAAAGTCCTGCTTCTGCCAGCATTGTGCCCTATGAGAAGAGGCGTTCTGGGCCCTGGTCGCAAGGGGGGTGAGAAGGGTGGGCAGTGAGCTGCCTTGCTGGGCTGTGCTGGGTGGGAGGGAGTGGGGAGGCATCATCTGAGGCACCAGCTCAGCTGGAAGGCTGGGGAATGGGGCTGGGAACAAAGAAGCATCAGCCTGTGCAGACAGGGAGACAGCCAGCCCATCAGTGAAGGAATTGATTTTTCCCACCAAAAGGTCTTCTTTGTTTTTCTCTTTGCTAAAGGAAAAAAAAAAAAGAGAAAAACCACTTATTTAAACACATTCTGTTTATTATTTTTCCCTGCTGAGAATGTTTAATTTTTATTTTGAGGAAAAATATAGATAATTTCAGACAAAATATTTTCTTTATGTGCTTCCATTTTGCTAAGACCTTTTTCTATGAGAAGGGATGTTTGTGTGAGTGGTGCGTGCATGTTTATGCATGTGAGAGGGCTCCATCAGATTCATCTGTCTATGAGGGGCTGAGTGCTGTTCGGTTAGGCTCTCCCTCCCTCTGCAAAACATCAGACATAGAAATCATCAATAATAGGCAGTGCTGCTCTATGCAATATTTGTTGGCATTGCATGGTTCTGGCCCTGAGACAAATTTGCTCCTACCCATGGGTTTTTCAGGGTGTCACTTGTGCTCCTGTTTTTGGTGGAGTCTTTCATTCTTAATTATTCTTGAGCAGGAATTACCTCAAACAGCTTATACTTCTAATACCCTGTGATACACAGACTTGTCAGAAAACACTGATCACCTTTACTTCCTTAAAGTCAAGCACAAAGGTTTTCAGGATCTGCTGAAAATCATTGCCTCTCACAAAGCAAATTTCTTTTGCCTCAAATGTAGCTATGGCATTTTGCTTTGCTGATAACAATGAAGGGTAATAAAGATACAACTGCAGCCTTCAAGGAAGAGACCAGTAAGCATCATCGCTTTGAAGAAACTCTTACTTCATGAATTGTACTGAAAAACTGCAAAGCCTACTCAGTTTAGTTCCTGACACAAAAAAAACCCCAAACTCACCCTTTTTGATCTCAAGGTTTCATAATTACGAAAGAAAAAACTTCCATGATCTTTAATTTATATTCTTGAAATAGATGTCATTAAAACGACTAACCAAACAAAAAAATAATCACCTGAAATTATAGGTATGTCACCTCTTCCACTTGACAATGCTTCAGAAGCCCCCAAAGACTGGCTGATGTGCAAATACATTTTAGCAAAGACATGGATAAAAATAGAAGCCAGTCAAGAAATTAACTACTGTTGCTCAGAAACAATTGGACTAATTAATTGTAAATAAGATGAAGAGGCACTAACTTGGTACATACACTAAGGTACAGGCATGGACCACCCCTACGTGGGACATGTAGCAGGGCAGCTGGGGCAAGGCTCAGCCAGTCCCCACAACACCCGGGCTGTGAGGAGGGAGCTTGGTGCCCCTCAAATAAGGGGCAGGATGAGTAGCTGCCTAAAGCCATAGCAACCACTAGGCAAGAGACTTAGGTGGAATTAAAGCCATCTGGATCCGTCGTTTAGCCTTTCTGTGGATCAGTACCCCACCTGTAAAAAGGTGATAATCAGGCATTTTTCTGTCTGTCTTTTTGCGATTTGAGCTCTTCATAACTAGAGTTCCCCTCTCTGTTGTGCAAGTCAGGATGGCGCCTTGTACAAAAAGGTCCCGATCCTGTTTGGTGCCTCTAATTATTACCTTAATATATGAAAAAAAAATAGTGAAAGATTACAACCTCAAGGTCAGCTTCTGCTGTATTACACTCACCCTTTCCCACTGAAACCTGCCAGGGTGTTACTGAACACCGAATTTGGCCTTTAAGGTTTCAGTGTACAATATGCACATCTTGTGCTGAGATTAAATATGAATATGTTTAAAGGTCTGCTTTCAATCCAAATTTTGAGGGCTTGCCAAAGTAGCAGAGATTGAGATAGGATCTTTTATACTATTAATTGAAGGCTACACTTTTATTTCCTTTAAAATTTTTTTTAAAGCCTCCCTTCTGTGGTGGAAGATATCTTGCTTGGATTGATTCCAAATACTGTTTTCCCCTTTAGCTAGAGCTGCAAAATGTAATGGGTTTGATTCCTTGCTAAGTATCTTTTGTTAAATACTCACAATTCAGAGTTGCAGATACCTTAAGGTGAAAGGGAAACCAGATCAAGATGCTATTAGCTGCCACTAGAAAGAAAACATGCCATAATGTCATATGAGTTAATAACTTTAAGTAGTCTGTAAGATGCTGCTGTGGAATTAAATGCTTAACAATAATTCAAAAACGGCTTACAGAAATTTAAGAATGTGGATCATTTAGTATAGCTGAAATTACGCTCCTGGCATATATGTATGACACATGAGAGCACTTACCTGGAAATTTATTACCCGGCTCTGAGCAAACAAAGCATGACCTACATTTGACTAAAGTCAGCTGTCTCTGGCTAATCCTGTGGGCTTCTTTTTATTAATGTCACAATTGCTAATGTGGTATAACATTGTCATTACTGAATAGCACAGCGGGATAAGCTGCAGCTGTTATTTCTCTTTCTATACCTACTAACTCATTAAATTTGAGTTTTGGGGAATACAAATTGTAAAGATTATTCAAATTCTGATTGAGAAATGGGACTACTGGGAAATTGATGGTAGGTAAAGTAAAACTTTGAATCAAGGATTTTGGTGGGTTTTTTTATTGGGAAGGCTGGAATATTCACAATTGATCCCCCCCCCCAGTTCTTCGGCATTAGGCTTGAAATTAAACCCGAGTTAGAATATCAAGAAAAGTAATGGAAAGATAAAAATTATTGCATGGTGGGTACTAGATGGAAAGGTAAAATGCAAAGCTTTTGTACCAAGAGATCAGTAATACACTAAGCATCCCATTGTTATTTTAAATAGAATAATTTCCTCACTTATAATACCTAAAAAGCACTGAAGTTTAAAGGCTTTTTTTTTTTTTAAAACGAACATTTACAGAATTCTGTAGCATACATAAAGGAAGGTATCTGGACTTGTTATTTCCACAAAAACACACATGGCAGTAAGAAGTGACTTCTTTAAGAGAGAAAGGGAAAGTTTCAAATTTGTCTGCTTCAGGACTGAGACACTGGTCCTTTTTCATTGAATTGTGCTAGGCTTTTTCTGAGACCCTTACCTCGTGCTTACTTTCCTTCTAATCCTAATGCCTGGTTGAAAATTTAAAAAAACCAAAGCAGTCCAAATCTTAGTGTAGAATCAGAATGATGCTCCTCTTTCCCTAAATTTCCGTGCATTTAATTTTAGCTTTTATCCAAAATTGTGACTGCTTATACAACTGTGGGCAGGAATGACTGTTTCCAAAGTGAAGTGTTCCAAGCTGGCTGCAGCATGGCTCTGTGGCTGGCCAGGAGGAATCCCCCAGGCACCGGGGCCTCTCAGGCAGGCAGCCGGGGAAGCCCTCGCACTGGCTCCCTGGGAGCCTGGTCGGGCTGGGAGAAGACATGGCTGGGGCTTTCCCGCACCACGGCTATTTCCCGCTTGCCGCAAAGCTGATGGAAACTGTGTCAGCCAGACCAAAGTTAGGTCAATGCTCAGGGGTCAGGCCGCAGGGTGGATTTTAATGGAGCTAAGCTGATGGCTGCAGCTGAGGATCTGGACATTAATTTCCAGTCTATAGTTACAGTGAATAGGTTTATAAGCTAAATTCAGTGCATGATCTATTGCTGTGTTATGGTTTTCAAGGGGTGTAAATCCCTTGACTTTCATAGATGAACTTGGAGGAAGGCAATGGTGTTTAAAGGAAAAAAAAAAAAAAGAGAGGGTTGGGGTGGGTGGAAGGGGTGCAGGGGGACCTGAACACTGAGGTATGATCTTGTAATTGTGGTGAGAAATATGTCGCAGTCGGGCTAATGCAGAAGCTTGGTTGAATCTGAATTCCTCAAATCAAGATTAAAACCTCCTGCATTCTTTAGATAAATTGGAATAAAAATGATCTCTTAGGCGTTCATGAACTTAATTACATTCTTTCCTCCTCCTTCCCCTGCCAACAGAAAAATATAAATTCTACATACATGTTTCAAGGGTGATGTCAGCTTCTAGGCTGCTGCTGACTGCGCCTGGGGATAGGTGGTCACACTTGCAGTGGATGCTCTCCACTCAGTACATGCAGGACATAGGTGCTCTGTAATGCCAATGAACCTAAAAAATTGGGAAGCAGTATGGAGGGGGACTTGAACTCAGATGTCATAGCTACAGAGATGAAATAACACACTGAGCAATCTTTGCAGGTAATGGATGGAATTTGTTACTGGGAATTCTCTGGAATATTATGTCTGTCATCTCTACGATCATTGTATCCTCCTAAAATTTCCCTTTCAGCAACAGTGTTCCTTTTTGTCTTGCTCCTAGGTCTTGATCGAATCATCTTCAGATTTCCCAAAGGTGAAGCCTTTTCCCCCACCTTCTCTTCTTGCACAAACTTACTGTCTTGTGACCCCACCTTCTCATTGTCAGAAAGCTTAATTCCAGTTGCCTTCTTGATCTGCCTGTTAGCTACTTCCACAGGCTGTAACCACTACTCTAATACACTAGCCTTTAAAAATTGGCCTTGATGAGGGAGCCTGGGGACCATAGAGGATAGCATGGAGCAAAGGGGAGGAGATGCTGAGGCCGCTTGAAGAGCAAGGTTGGCCCAGAGCGTGAGGAACTCTGTGTGTGTGTGTGATGGGAGGAGAGGCTGCGCAGAATGATTCATATGGGAAATATGCCATGACCACACTGAAAACAGAACAACATCAGCTCAATTTCTGATGGGGTTTATGGTGAGAAGAAACACTTTTTCTGTTTTATTAGGTGGCTTGTGGTCTATATGAGTAAGCTTGAGGCCTCAGCTTAATGTGTGGTGAGCCGGTGCCCACCACAGCCATTGGTATTCCTACAGGAGAAGGATTTTGAGAGCTGAGAGTCCCTCCAGGTTATGACTTGGGAATGGGATGGCATGTGGAAGTTCTCATTGCTCTGCTTGTTCTGTGGAAAATGGGGATTTCAGGAACATAAACATAGGATTTCTAATGCATAATACAAATAAATATACTCAAATAAAGAGCTAAATATCTGGAAAAAAAAGGAGAGTTAATTATTAGAGGCTTTTTAAACAACAGTTAGCCACATGGCTGTATGTGGGAATTAAATGATGCTCTGTAAGACACAGTCTCCTCAGGGTACACAAATGCTTCCTCCTCCCCCCTTTTTTTCCCCCTTTCCTTTCCCTCTTTTTTTAAATTGTGAATCTTCTTGCTTCTCCCATTTTCTGCCTCACATTATTATCGAAAATGAAGCAAGAGCGTTCCCATGCATCAAACAAAAGCAGTTCACTGATGGTGCTTAAACATGGAAACACTCTGCCTCTCGGCTTTCACCGTACAGATCAGTCATGGAATGAACAGGTCTCATGCCATCTTTTTCCCACCCGTGGTGTAGGACTATTCCTCTCAGAGCAGTTTCTTCACCAAATGAGCCCTTTCCCTTCCTTCTGATTAGTAGTTTGCTCCCTCTGTCTGTTACAATTGACAAAGCAAGGACAACAGTAGAACCAGGTTTGAAAGTCTTATTTGGGATCTTTAGATGTGGTTATAGGGGAATGTGTGATTGCTTATGTGTTTCTGATGGTTTGGATAAAGTTACCAGTAACAGAAAACCCTGTGAGCAAGGCTTCGTCTTCCTAGGAGCCAAAACACTGAATGATCAACTTCTTTCTAGTCTGTACAATTTCAGACTTGGAAAATCATGTGAGTAACCGGGTTATTGAAAAACACATGAAGTTCAAAAAGCTAGAAAAATTTTAGGGAGAGTGCACTCCTTTTGAATAAAAAAAAAAAAAGAAAGTGAGCATTTATTTTTCCTTTTTTGACAAGAGTTTTGAAGTTCTTACTTTTTACAGGGAGGAGGTGGGTGTAGTTTATTTCCTCTTCCCTGCTGTCTGGTATCCACTGCGTTTGGCTTCTACAAAGTCCATGTGGGCTAAATGAGGAACTTTGAAAATGGACTATCCATGCAACCCTGGGGAAGATGCTGGAGGTGGATAGGTCTGCCTGCCTCCTGAAATACAGTGATTTTTATTGTAGGTTCCATATAGGTGTTTCAGGTAAGGTCACGTTTTTTCCTGCCATTTCTCCTTCCTTTCCTGTGGCCTAGTTACCACTGAAGCAGGTCAGATTTGTGTCCTCTGCTTGCTGATTTTCTCGTGCTAGTGTGGAAAAAAACCCCAATCCACCACCAAAGACATGTAGAAATTAAGGTTTCCATTACGAAAAGGCAACTTCTTTAAAACAAGGTGTGAGCTCTACCCGTAATGAACCTAAGTATTTTTTTGAGTATGCACATTAAAGAACTTAATTTATGACATGAGAAGTGACTGTGCATCAAAAAATTAAGTGAGCTTAAAGCTGAGCAGTGTCACCACTATTTCTTACAGTGTCAGTGGAAAAGGAAGTGTGTGAGCTTGTTAAGCGACTTGTGAGTAAACTGGCATTACCATGTAGGCACACTGAAACAGGAGAGGATATTGGCCTTCAGCACAGATTTAAATCTGACTGAACAATAGTCTACAGCACACAAAACAACTTGAAAAGTTAAATGGCTGGGAAAAATAAATGTTCTTAATAGCTTTCTTGTACTGATGTAGTTGGAATCCTAAGCCTTTCTCTTTTAAACAAATGCCATCTTTAATTTCCAGATACTCCTTAAAAAAGGCAGATAGGTTTTCCCTTGGCTGCAGTTTAATATAAAAACCTCTTGATCAATTTTTCAAGGAATAAACCTGCACTATGTCTTGTTATTTCTAGCTTGACAGAGCAGAAGTTGTAAATCTTCAATGTAATGGAATGCATTCTGTTAGATATTTCACCAAGGGAAGGGCACTGCTTTAATCAAGAGGCTATTCGAATTCAGGTAGGATTTTGTCCAAAGCTGCCTGTTTAAAACAGCTGATCTCTATCCGAACTTAGAACAGCTTTTTCGGTGAACATGCAACTTAACTGCATCATGTTATGAAAGTACCTATTCGTGACTAACAGCAGTTATCAGAGTAATGCTGCCTTGGTTCTCCTTGCATTATCCTCAGAACTAATCGCTCTTGCCCCATAGTGTAATATTGTATCTTTGGTAATATTTAATTTTCGGTAAGCAGAATAATGAGAGGAAAAACGCTGTGAGGAGTGTGGAAGTCCTTTGTTACACACGGGGAAGGTTAAGCCTACTGCTTGCCACGTGGAGGAGCTCAAGTATCAGGTTAGGAATTCCCGTTGCCGCCTGGAGAGCTCATTGCCCGGCCGAGCTGGACTGGAAAAGCAGCTCCCAGGAATGTCCCGGGCTCGGGTCGGCGCCTGGGGCTGGGGGTGAAGGTTGCTGTAACTCCGTAGCAGTTAAACCTAAGCGCATGATTTGGCCTGTGGCAGTGTTAGCACTCTCTCCAACTGGCATGCCATATAGATCACCAAGACCTCAAAACTACTTAAATGGTGCAAACCCTGGCTTCTCTGAACTGTCACTTTTCTGCAGTTTTCCATATCTGCTTCCACATCTCCTCCTCCTGCTACAATAAGTAGGCATAATTAAGGGGAAAGAAAATGACTGAAGTTGCTGATAAAAGTTATTCCTACCTTGCTGTACCATACTGCATCTTAGACTTCAGTTGTGTAGATTCAGCTCCCAGATCCAGCTGTGCCATCATAAAAGGTCATGGACCTGCAGCGATTTTCAGTCCCTCGCTGTCCTACCAAGACCTTTTTTTTACCCCAGGGCTCTGTTAGTGGAGCAGTTTATGCAAAGACTTCTCAGTTAATTCAGGAAAATATGTCTGCACTAGGTTAAATAACTCGCATCAGTCTGGGCTGGCAGTGACAAGCAGAGCAGTTCTTTGTCTTGGGAGATGGCCCTGGGAGCAGGGGCTGTGGGCTGTGAGTGTCCAGGTCTGATCAGCTGGACCGTCTTAATATGCGCTGGCTGCGTAGGGGGTCCCTCTTTTCTGTTCTTCACCCTCAGCCTCTTTTATGTGGGCTAGATAGTGCTTGTAAACTAGAAAGCATCAGCTCTGATGAACTAGAAAAAAGAAGAGAAATGGGATGTGGTATGGATGCTGCAGGAGGGAATGGGAGAGCAGCTAGAGGCCCCCTGTGCAGCTCGTTTCTTAAAGCCAAGATTTCACAACCTGCTGGCTTGGTGAGCTTGTCTACCCTTGGTTTAAAGCACCAGTTTTAGCTGATTCCTGTGGCTCTGGCTGATGTGTATGAGGCAGTGCCTGTGGGAGCAGCTCACCTGGCCGCTCTCAGGGAACACAGCTGGCCACAGCAAGATGCTGGGTCAGAGGCAGGGATGGGCAGTGGGCTGGGGAAAGAACAGCAGTCTGAGGCCTTTATTTTCTGTAACAGCTGTCTTGCATTGAGTATTTCTGGTTGAAAACAGGCTCTTCCCTTCTTTCACAGTAAGAGTCATGACTCATGCCCTGTCTTCCAATTAATTCCTGTCGACATCAGTCTTATCTTTACCAATGAATTATTGTCAGACTACTATTACTCCTCTCCTTCCCATAAAGTAGAACGTCTTCATTCTCAACCCTTCTACCTGTGCTGTTGATGGGGTTAGGTGTGTAGCTGGCACAGCTGTGGCATCTGCACCATGCTGTAGGCACGCACAAACTCTTGGAGACTCCTAGAAGGGAGAAACTACCTCAGAGGCTGTGGTGCATCTGAACTTCTGCATTTTTCCCTTTATTGCTCGCATTGGTGGTCTTAGCTGGGGCACTGCACTCTGGCATAGCAGGAGCCTGAAGAGCTTTGGGGTTCTCCAGCCACTTCTGCTTCTTACATGAGGGAAACAGCAGCCTGTATGTTTTGCAGGAGGCAAAGGTAGTTTAAAGTAGTCATTGTTGCTGCTTACCAGTTCATTTGAAGTTACTGTGCAAGATTTAGTGGCAAGATACGCTAAAACTACAAATCTCAGTCTTCTGAAGTTGATGATTTTGTATATTCTGAAATAGCTTTATCTTCCTCCCAAGTTGCATCAGTGAAAAAACCTCTAACTTTTAAATTTGTAAATAACTCTGGAAGGCTTTCTGTTCTTATAAATCTTTGGTTGGAAAGGCTAAGATAAATGACATTAATTGCAACCAGCTTTATTTATACAAATGATTTCATTTTTACATACTTTTGCCTTTGAAGAATATTAAATTTCTCAACTTGTTTTATAGGAATGTCTTGCCTTATTTCCCAAGATTTAAGGCACAAAAAAAGAACTCATGGACTTGCTGTCTGAAATAGTTCAGAAATATTAGATGCATGATGACTGCAAGGGTAGCTGCTGCTGCTGAAAGTTCAGGTGGAAGAGTGACAGTAGGAATCACCTCTAGAAATCCAAGTTTCTTGTGTGTACATCTTCCTGGCCATGGGTAAAAGTAAGCAATATTCACTGCTAATAAACTGAGTACGATTCAAGAATTCAGATTGGAACTTTGGCTTAGAATGTGAATCCTGCAAAATCTGTGTTTGTACTCTTGCCTTTTTGTCTATCTGCTGCAATACTAGAAAATACAGAGTAAGTTACTTTGGGTAAAGGTGTGGTAAATGCAGCAATCTAGCACAGCACCTGTTCTAAATTAGCAGTTATGGGTGGTAAATTATATATTTTTGAATTGCTAGGGACAGAACACAAAGTGTGCAGTACCAGCAATTGCAAACCGCTGAACACTTTAAAAAATAAATTGTATGCAAACTTCATTGATGGGTTCCAGGGAGATAATAATAAATTGTGGGAAAGGTACACATTCTTTTGGTTAAAATACACAGACTTTATATTAAGACACAGCAATAGACAAAATAACATATACTGTCCAAGAAATGCAAGGTAGTCCTAATTCCATACATCTGGAATGTTAGAAACTTAGTTTAGTCTGGAGGATCCCCTTACAGAAACCTGAAGTGATTGAAGTGTGCAGCTGAGCAAATAGAGGGCTCCACTTCACTTGGTAGGAATTTGCATTGGTGGAATTGCACTGGGAATAGGCCTGAGGAGATTTTGGCCAGCGAAGTGCCTTTTGCCTCTGCTTCTTGGCAGTTTAATCTAATTAAAAGAAAGAAAGGTTTCCCAATATAGCTACCCTGTTTAAATGTAAGAACTTCATAAAACCATTCTCTCTTTGCTTCAATCATTTAAGCAGCCCGTAATGACTCTCAGGTTAAAGAATTAATCTTCAGTCCATGCTGAAAGTCTTCGAATGTGATAATTCTTGAGGGATCTTTCAAAGAGCAGAGTTGTGCCGACCCTTTCGAGCAAGTCATTAATGAAACAGGTCTGTGATAAATCGTAGCATGCTAATGACCTGCGGATGGGCTTTAGAGAGAAAGGCACTGATCTCTTGGGGTCAGTAAAGATGGTATTGCAGTTTTAGGAAGAATAAGGGTGTTAATACTTCTGTTTCAGACACAATCCATCTCAAGCAGTTAAAATCTCTACTGAAATCCCTACTACAGGGTCATTTAATACCTTTCACTTCTTTACACTTGACTTATGCCTTGTTTCTGTGTGCTGTATAGAATTGCTGTTGTATGCAACAGCCACTGAACTCATGGCTGTGAAAAGATATCCTTCTGTTTCTGTAAGGATTTGCAAAGGCTTTCTTGTTTGTTTTTTTTTTTTAATTAACGTTTGTAAGGCTTTTTGTGAGCCTCAGAGAGGAGCATGAATGCAAGGCTTTCTGTTCTTATTGTGCCAAATCTGGAGCTTTCCTCCAGGTCTCCATTCTTTGGGAGTCAAGTGGTGCTGAAGAAGGGCTGTGGTCCAGCCGGGGAGCCTGGCACACCTGCTGCTGCGCTCTGCCTGCTACAAACCTTGGACTCCAGCATCTTCAGTGAATTTGAGAGGATTTCAGTGAGAATTTCTACTCACAGGTGCTGTGTTGCCATAATGCTACTTTCTAGGTGTGTGCTTGTGGTTGTTACCTTTTATAGCAGAGAGCTGTATTTGACCTTGGAAAAACAGTAGGAAAAATGAAGATAATACCTCTTTTTACCCTTGAACAGATAAGTAGATCTTGTCATTTTCTGAATTTTCTCTTTTACTGCTCTTGTTCACATTCTAAAAATTAGGTATTACTTTCTTTGCAGTCTTGAAAACCTGGATGATCATAAACTTATACGATCACTCTTCAAGGGTAAAATCTGGTTTTTTTCCACTCAATTTCCTATTCAGACTTTCTGTTATTCTTCAGACTGTTGGCTGTAGAAACTGAAGACTTCTATGTAAGCATCATCGGGATTTCCCCCTTTTCAATTTTCCCTAGCAACATCTCTGTGTCGCTTGTCCCTCCACCCCCAGTCTAGGACATCCCGCAGCAAAGCAAGAGATGGGTACGACTGCCATTTCAAAGGTAAAAGTAATTATAAACACCCTCACCCTGGCCAAAGGAAAGAAATACAGGAGACTGGAGACTCTGTGAAGGTGGTACATTCTGCTTCTATGGCAAGGCAGTGCTCTGGGCAGAAGTTGCTGCAAAGCTGGAATGGCTGTGAACTTGCTGGCCTCTTTTGATGAAACATTATTTTGGCTCTGTAGTTGAGTTCTGTTGCTCCCCTTCCTCCTCCAATAATCCCTGGCTAAATTTGAGGTGGGGGAAGATAATATTGGAGGAATTTGAAAAGAACTGTATTTATCCATGTAACCACATGAAACAGCAGGAGTGGTTCTTTGGAATGACCAAAACTTTTAAATATTTAAGGGTGTAATATAAATCCTTAATAACTGATCCGACTCTTTTCAGAGGTGGTCAGTGGTTCCCAGATCCTAGGGTAGGGAATGTTCAAGAGCTTTTAAACAAAGGTGGTTTTTCTGATGCCCTAATCCTCAAATTCATGTGCCTAAGAGTAGAGAGGAAAAATTCAGAAATTTATTCAGACATTTTAACTGTGCGTTCTCTAACACACCTGCGCAAAGTGTACAATTGCAGAATGTAAAGAATAAAGCTCTCCAAATCTGTAAAGCACCAGAAATGTGTTTGAGGAGCTACTCTGATGTCTCCTAGGCTAGATGAGATAATGCATGATTAGAATATTTATAATCACTGATGAGAAATAGGAATAAAAAAATTCAGTATCTGCAGTATTCTTTAACTTCCCTGTAGGTTGAAATGCCTGTTAAAGTAGTTGTAACATGTGGAGTGCTAATACAATGCATAAGGATCATTATGAGGAGAAAAGATTTTAAAATAACTTCTCAGTCTGCAATTTTTCTCTTTGTCTGGGAACAAGATCTCACATTGCTCCCAGATTTAAATCCTGCTTTGATGAAATGCCTTAGGAAAACTACCTTTCAAGGTACTGTCGTCTGTCTCCTTCTAGTGTTAACATGCACTTAGAAAACTTTATGGAAACTAATACAGAGGATTTTTTAGACACTAATAACACACTAATTTTCTTTACTAATTGCTGAATGGCTGTGCATTAAACCTGTACATTTTCATTTCAAATACCTGCAGCCTTTCTTTGAGTCAATAGAAGGTATTTGCACTGTTTTAGCACGTGGCTAAGTTTCAGCTGCCCCTTTGAAATGCTGTTTAAAGCTGTAATCCTCCAAACCGTCTAGCACAAAGCTCCGCTGGACCTGCACCAGGATGACTTGCAGGGTGGCAGCTACTGTCGTACTTCAGTTCGGTCTAGTGGGGAAACGAGAAAACCCTCACAGATCCAGCAGAGAGGTCAAGAAACGGGAAGCTTTTCAAAGTTTGCTTGCCTGCTTCCAGCCACCCTGAAGCACCTGCTTTGTGAGGCGTTGTCTTTGGCTAAGATTTTTTTAAGAACCTTGTCTGTGTGTCTCCTTTTCAGAATAAGGGTTTTCAAGAAAAACCTTATGTAGGCTGAGACATGCCAAAATTAGGAGTTAACAATGCTGTATTATGGATATTATGACTGTGCTCTTCAAATGCTTCCAGTAAGCCCTTGTTCAGTCAGCTTTAGCCTTCCTGTGATTCCAGTTTCCAGAAATCCAGCTTTGCATTCCTTCGATACTCTGTCAAAATCTTCCCCTCTCCTGTCTTTTCTATATGCTGCCTCTGAGGGTTTAGTCCTGCAAGATGTTGAATGTACTGGATATAATTAGAGGCATGAGAAACTCTTGCGTGCACACATTGTTGCTCACACCGACTGCTTATCATATGCCAAGTACTTCACAGGCACGTAAGGTAAAGCTGCTATTCCAGTTGTCTCTCCACACACTTTAACAGTATATATGCTAGTGGTACTCTCTTCATTCCTGAAATTACACATGTACTTTACTGTGCTGGTACTGAAACGCTCAGCATTTTGCAGAATCACGATCTCGAAGATTATCTGTGGTGTGAAGTTCGCTGTATCTACCCAGAAAACACTTTGTACGATGATTACAGAAAAGAGAAAGTAAGCCAAGCATGCTCCCTGTTGAGTAAGTGACCGCATGCAGACCCATGGCTGCAGCTGTGCAGCAGCTCCCAGTTCCTACCCTCAGCAAATTACCCCCAACACTGAAAAGCAGAGTTCTGGAGAGAAGAAAAGAGCCTGACTTTTATCAGGGCAGGAGGCTTCTGCTTGTATCATAAGTGGGTTCTTATTTTCTGAGGAAGAAACAGATGTGATGCGACCAACACCTGCCAAATATGACAGATGAACAGTTTTACAGAACAGCAGTATCTTGTGCAGTTTGATTGCTCCCTGTTGGGTAGACCAAATCCAGGGAGCTGAATGATTGCATGTGAACTTCACCTCACTGACTCAAAATGACCGTAATGCTCTCCTTTAATATATGGAATATCTTTGTTACACGTTGCTCCTTCAAATTTTCAATAGAAAATAACTTTTAGTATTTCTCTGTCTCCAACTTATATAACAAGTGGACTATAAATCCCCTCTCTAATATTGTGTTCTCTGTGGTACTGCTGAGTTATCACAGGGATAATTTTATAACTTGAGTCACATGAGGACTCAGGTTGTAAATTATATCTTTGTTCTAAATCTCCAGCAGTTTGTTCTGACCCAGCTCACTACAGCACTTCAATTCCTTCCTGAACATATTTTAGACTAAGCTGTACGAAGGAAATTTTTATACTAACCTTTACTCATAATACACTGAACAAACGAAGAGAGAAGAATATTATGCTATGCTTTTATAATTTTGCTTTTGATGGGAGTTTTATTCTTAACCAAGGTTTCTGCTGATCAACACGACTAATTTTGATGAAAACACTGGGGTTTGCCTATCAAGAATTTGTATGTATTTATCCTGCAAGCCCAAGTACTCTATTTTTTTTTTTCTTGTAAGTACGCTCTGTGAGCTGATTTAAGAAAAAATGGTTTCTGCAAGAAGAAAAGTTACCATTATGCAGTTTCAAGGATAGGAAACACTTAATTTTTCTAATAAATTGAGATAACAGAAGTTAGCTAAGGTATAGCATATGTGTTGGGGAATGCCCCTTTATGACTAGTCACACAGAATCACAAAATCACAGAGTGGTAGGGGTTGGAAGGGACCTCTGAGCATCATCTAGTCCAACCCCCCTGCCAAAGCAGGTTCACCTAGAGCAAGTTGCACAGGACCTTGTCCAGGCAGGTTTTGAACATCTCCAGAGAAAGAGACTCCACAACCCCTCTGGGCAACCTGTCGCAGTGCTGTCACCCTGAAAGTAAGGAAGTTCTTCCTCTTGTTTGGATGGAACTTCCTATGCTTTGGTTTCTGCCTGTTGCTCCTTTTCCTGCTGCTGGCCACATCCAGTGGATGTGGAGTCCTTTGGCTGTCTCCCTTCACACCATCCAAGCATAATATAGCTCCTTGTTTGCGTCACCTTACATCAGTACAGCATGCAAATCTTTAAGTCCAGATTCGTATCCTTTCTGATAACTAAAAGGGAAGATAACTTTCCTTCCAAAGCACTTTGTAACTCTGTACCAGTCAATGGTAAAGCGTCTCAAGAGGCATCTGTTTTGTAATCTTAATGCGCTACTCGCACATCCCAGGCTCTTAATACATAAACTTTTAAACAGCAGAAAGAGCTTTGCTCTGTGATACTAAGACTTCTACAAAGATGAGTCATGTTTATGACATTGGGCATAGTTAAGCTACTTATCCTACACATCTTTTTAAACTGATGTAGGTAAAATAGGCAGTTGCTGAAGACAGCCCATAAATCTGGCATTCTTTCAGGGCCTAGTGCAATCAGTTACTGCCAGTGCAGAGTCATGGAACAAATTTTGAAACAATCAGTTTATGCCAAGTCTTTCTTAACATACTTGCAGGTCTAGTGGTAATAGGAAAGAAAAAGATAGTGACCGCTCATCTGGGAATGATTCTCTTATGTAGAATAATCTGAAGCTATACAGAAAAACATACTGTGAGCAGGAGTGGTCTCTAGAGGGTTTTTTTTTTTAATCTTGAAAGGCACAGTTTTTTTGCCACTAACAAAGCTTTACATCAGACAGTTGATTCAAAAAAGCATGGCATTTATCTTAATTTTACTCTTTGCAACTTCAGTGAAACCATTTTGCTACTGAGTGGGAGTAAAGTTAGAATAGTGCTGAACATTTTTGACAGTTTTTTTCAAGGTGGTAGTTTTCTGAATTTACAAAGAACTCTACCTGCTTGGCACATAGAAATCATGAAATTTGGACTAACTCTTGAATATTTAATGGAGCCATAGACAATTTCATGAAATTTTGAGCAAAGTCTCTATATTTGTTTTTCTTCTCAAGTGAGTAGTGAATAAAAATATTTTGTGCATGTACGCATTTGTGTGTGATCTTTTAGATACTCATATACAGAGGTAGAGCTTAACTGAACTTACAGTGTGTTGAAAATTTTGTAGTATTGTCTTGGTTTTTTTTTCTCAGCTGAAGTTGTGTGTAGAAATTTTGTCTCGTTTGGGAACCAGTGATCTAGAAGTGTTGCTTCCTTTAAATACAAAAACCGAAACCCATTCATTTAAAGGAAGAATCGCTAGGCAGGCTTTTCTGAATATTTTTTTCAGTAAAGCTCCCTACATCCCTGCTTATGATTTAAATAGAGGCAAGGCTGTCTTGTGACACTGGAGTACTTAGTATGCTGTCACAGGTCACAGCATCTTGGTTTTAGTTATCTCTTTCTCTGATGTTCCCATTTCTCCCCTTCCTTTCTGCCCTTTAATTGAGACCCATGGGCTATTCAGCAGGAGCGGGTCTAGATTCGCATTTCTGTCAGTCTGGAAGTCCTGTGATCTGATACTCTTTCCTTCACTGGGTCCGACAGTCACTTCTGGTGTCTCCTGTTAGCCTTGCACAGGGCGCAGAGCTTCTTGCAAAGGCTACCTCTAAAGCTGTTTGGCAAATTATAAGAGAAACTAATGAAACTGGAGTGGTTTTCAGTTGTTTGACTTGGTCAGCATGAGTTGCTAAGCTCACGTATGCCCCCCTCCCGAGTGGTTTCAAGGCCCAAAGCCTTGCTGTGGTTGAGTGGTTAGGTGTGCAACAAGCCCTGCACCCCGAGCAATGCTCTTGTACAGCCGCGCTGACCAACCCTCGTGTTTCTGCATCTTTGCAAAAAGGGAAAAGGAAAAAAGATTCTCTGAGCGTAAATCCTGTCTCAACACCACCTAGTAAGCTGGAAACAGACCTGGAGAGAGTAGTGGGCGTTCTTCTTCTAGCCTCTGTGCAGAAAGATTTTTGAAATCGGATTTCAAGGATACAATGTTTGAAGCTTGGGGGGGCCTGGTGGTTGCCACCTCTCGGAAGAGACCTGTGAAAGCAAGTGAGTGAACTGGGGGAGACACTTTTCCAGTAGGAACCTACAGATTTGCATTAATAGTAAGATCTGGATCTTTGCCCAAGAACCAGGATTTCTACCTTGCCTTCTCCTCTGAAGACCAGATCCTAAGAAAGAATTTGTTTCTTTGCTCATGGATTTTGCGCTCTTGCACTTCATAAAAGTTTTTGTGTGACTTCAGACTTATTGGAATCCTAAATCCTTCTGGGGAGGGTGGGAAATCATCAGTGCCTAAATCACTTTTGAGATCTAGGTTCTTTAGGCAACACCTCCAAAAAGCATCAAACGCTTGATACAGTGTTTGTATCTGACTTCCTTTCTGTTTACTGGCAGATCTTAAAAAAAAAATAAAAATCCAGAGATTGGACTTGCTAAGGAAAAATAATAGATTGACGTGAAAGACAGGAGGGAATTCAAACTGTATTAAAGAACTGTTTAAAGAATCTGAAACCAGAAACAAATTTCTGTAAGAGTAGCAGGTGTTATAACATATAACCCCTCTCCTAGTTTTTAATGGAATGTGAAACTGTTGGACATTTTCTCTTTCGAAGGAGCTAGACATGAGAGTATAGATCTTTATTTCAGGGAATTGGAGAATGTGTCACACTGTGTATAAGGAGACTTTGAAGTATATTACTAAACTTCATACCTGAAGAAATTAAAGGATGTTATATAGCTTTGTGTGAAAGGGAGCTTCAAAGCACGCTGAGCAGTAGTGAAAGATCTGCAGTTACTAAAATTAAAGAAACCTAGTAAGCCTTTTTTTGAAGAACAGCAACATGAAATTTATGGAGAAGTCATGTAAGATGGTGACAGAACGAATCAGTCAATGGGATATACAGATTTCTTTGTTACTTGATGTTTTAAATCCAGCTAATAATGATAAAAAAGCCATGATTGTTCAAGGTGCTGAGTTAAGAGGGTTGCTGTGGTCTTCAACTTTAAATGGATTCTCCTCTTCAAAATAACTGTGTATTTAGTTGAGACTTCATTTTCTGCATTTTGACTAATGAAAACGGTGTTTTCATGTTAAGCTATGAGAAGTGTGTTTGTTAGATTGCTGGGCATTGACTGAACTTCTAAGTTGTAACCTACACTAGGGATGTTCTGTCTTTTAATATTTCAAGAAAATTTCTGGAGAGATGGGGGGTGAGAGAAAAATCCAAGAATTTGTGTATCGTAGGAGGAAGCTGAGAGGTGTAAGAGGACACAGGACCTCAGGGTGTAAGTATACTTCCATTAAAACCCTTAAATCTAAGTTTGACAGAGATCATCAGTCACATGCTTGCTGCCAAAAACATGTAACTCTTCTGGGTTCTTAAGCTCTTTCTCAGTTTTTTTCCTGCTTAGGACTAGCATGGAGATGCATGTAAGAGTATTGTCTGAAGGGGATTAAGGATTATCTGCAGCTGGGAGGACCAAAAATCCCTGGAGACAAGAGCCAGTGCGATAGTGACATTTGACTTTCTTTGGCTGAATATGGTTTTTGAAGGCCATGTCTGATAGGTAGACTGGCACAAAATAAACTAGGATGTGAACTTACAATGCACTACCTACTCCATGCTAATTGCTGTTTTGCACATCTTGTTATGCTTGAGGGTAGACATGCCATCCAGAGGGACCTTGACAGGCTCAAGAAGTGGCAAAGCTGGGTGCAAGGTCCTGCACCTGGGCTGGGGCAATGCCCAATATCAATACAGATTGGGAGGTGTGAATGGATTCAGAGCAGCCCTGTGGAGAAGCACTTGGGGATACTGGTGGACGAAAAAATAGAAAAGAGCCCACAATGTGTGTTTGTACCCCAGAAAGCCTGGCATATCCTGGGCTGCATCACAAGCAGCGTGGCCAGCAGGTCGAGGGAGGCAATTCTGCCCCTCTACTCCACTCAGGTGAGACCCTGCCTGGGGTACTGCATCCGGTACTGGAGCCCTCAGCACAGGGAAGACATGGACCTGTTGGAGCGGGTCCAGAGGAGGCCACAAAACTGATCAGAGGGCTGGAACATCTCTGCTACAAGGAAGGGCTGAGAAAGTTGGGGTTGTTTGGCCTAGAGAAGAGAAGGCTCCAAGGAGACCATATTGCAGCCTTTCAGTACTTAAAAGGGGTTTACAAGATGGAGAGAGACTTTTTACCAGGGCCTGTAGTGACAGGACAAGGGGTAACGGATTTAAATATCAACTTATTTAAATTAGATATAAGGAAGAAATTCTTTACAAGAAGGGCGGTGAGGCACTGGAACAGGTTTCCCAGAGAAGCTGTGGATGCCCCCTCCCAGGAAGTGTTCAATGTCAGGTTGGATGGGGTGTTGAACAAACTGATTTAGTGGAAGATGTCCCTGCCCATGGCAGGGGTATTGGTCAGGATGGTTTCTAAAGGTCTCTTCCAAAGGAAATCATTCTATGATTCCATGATTCTATATTCGGAGTACATATTAGGTGAGCCAAGTAGCTTCATTTGCTTTGGAAGCAGGATAATCCACCTTGCACAAGTGCATCCTTCATTTCCATGTAAGCAGTGACTAATGCATGTTTATTTAATTCCCTGTATCCATGGATTTTAAGCTTATCCTAAGAAAGATGTTGCTTGGAAGTATTTGGAAGAAGTGTTGCCAGGAAGAGATGACTGATGCAAGAATGGGATTAGGGAACGGGGCTGGTAGGACTAAGACAGCTGCAGCTGGAAGAAGACACTGACAGCGATGAGGATCAGTGATCAGCAGCAGAGGAAGACTGTGGCTAGTGGGAGCTGTCAGCTGACCCAGGGACAGAAGTTTGCTACACCGACTTACTGTGCGTTAACTTTACCATATAAAGAAGCCTTAAATGACTAAAGCAAATCTCTGTACCCAGAAAAGCTGTTTAGAGCATCAGTCTTCCAGATTATAGATTATGAGAGCTAGTTTTGTATCTAGCTCTTTGAAAAATAAATGACACCATCCCCATTTTTGCTGCTTCTCCAAGTGATAGCAGTGTGTTATCAACTAAATCGATGCAAAGGAGTGCTGACTTCAGTGTTTTCTCACTTAGCCATGAAAGTATTGAATGTTTCTTCAGTGGTGTTTTATTCAAATTTACCAGCTGGAAAGAAGGGGGAGAAGCTGTGGCTCCAGAGACTTGCTGTCAGCTGTGCAATGCATCTCCAGAGACTGCTAGATCCTGCTTTGGGGACTTTGTCCTGTACATGGCTCCTGAGCACTGCCTACACTCTCCTGTTGTTTTTGATCCTTTTGTGGGTTCATGAGACGAATGAGCGGCTAAGGTCAGTGTCAAACTCAGTGAGTCCTCAGGTGGCACTGCTGAAAATTGACAGAAGGTCATACTTCATTTTTTGAAGATGAGATAATTTGGTAGTGCCAAAGTCTGTTTATATGTAGGAAAAAAGATGAAGAGTCTGTAAGATCTTACATTGTTCCCCCTTCCCAATATCTTGCGATAAATGCCGTACAAAAACCATTGTCAGGTACAACTGTAATTCTAATGCACTGTTATAGAACAAGTACTTTCAAAAGTAACCATTGGAGGACACTAGAACACAACAAATCACAGGAAGTATGGTCATTCCACGCTTTTTTAGAAATGCACATTTCTCTTTCAAAGAAGAAAAATGAAAGTAGAACACTTTTTTTTTTTGTTTACGTAACACAGTCTGAAAATCCATTGTTACCTTACTGTTCTTCTCTGTCTGTCACACCTTCTATAGCTCAACTACTGCTTTGTTTTCATTTTTGGGACTGGTGGGAGGTACTCAGTGTCTGGCTGCTTGTATAATCACTTGTTCTAATTTTAGATAACACCCAGATGGGCTCAAGCTTTCCCATTCATTTTTTATTTTTTCGTTTTCAGCTTTTAATCACTTGCAAGTGTTACATTAGCTTTTGTATCTTGTTTATATTTAAAATGATTACTATCCTTGCATTTCCTTGCTTACTTCTCACAGAAAAAGTTTTGTGAGTGGCCAATCACTAGTAACATAATGGAGTTATAGCTCAGATAAATTAGTGCTGGGCTGAAGAATGCTTTTGACTCAACAGGCTTCTCTGTGAATGGAAAAAAAAGATTTCAGGAATTGATTCAATCTAACACAAATAAACTCTCATCTGCCCTCTCAGTAACAGCATCCGACTCCTTTCTGCTCACTTCCATTGCATTCAAAATTGCAGCTGCTGAAATAATTTTCCCTCCTCTGACATTCAGAGGGTGGAGTCTGAAAATAACTGTGTTGCACTTAAGATTTTTTTTTGTCCTTACTTCTAAGCTTCCTTATAGCTCTACGCTTTTCTATCAGTTCTATTATTCGCACCAGTGTTATTAACCTCAATTTTCCTCCCCAGCTTCCATACTGGTCCATCTTTTCCATTTGAGGCAATCTCTCCTCTCCACCTGAAATACACTGGTAGTAGAGTGTGAAGCCTTGCCTTGAAATTTTCTCTTGGAACTGAACCTTAATCATGAAACTCATATTTACATCTTACTTCATATCTGTTTTCCAGCTGAGGATATTTTGAAGACTAATGTATGAATAAAGGTCCAGTGGGGATAGTGGGAGGAAGAGAGAGAGGAGTTGTGGATAAGATGGCATGGGCTTCCTGGGCCTACTACTCTGGTAACTTTGTGATTCCTTTGCTGTCACATTTATATGTTTCCTTGTCCCATTATGTGTAAATTAGGTTGTGTTTTCACTTTTATATTCATTTTATGAAACAGTGCATAAAGTATTCATTCAGTGGCTGATTATGTAATAGCAATTTTCAAAGAGAAAAATATTATATTAAATACCTTTTATAAATAATTCAGTTGAATTTGGCTTTTCACTGTTTATTTTTGTATACGGTCAAGCTCTGAAGTGGTAAGTATCTTTACACTTCAGTGACCTTTATACAACTTCAGGTTTAGTTCCCAGTTTAGTTTAAAGGGCAAACTAATGCTTTGCAAAGTTTAGAAATCAATGTATATACACGCGTAGAGAAACCAAGAACACACCTGACATTTCCATTTTATTGCACACAAATTTAACTGTGGATCACAAGCTTGAGTTAATATTTTGTGTTTCTGTTTCACTGTAACATTGCATGTGGTGTCTGTCTTTCTGCTTATGCTTGTGTGCAAAATCCATACATTGTATTTAATTGTTTTAAATCGCAATATAATGGTGAGAAATAAGTGCTGATGGATAGACTTTCTGTTTAGAAGTTTCACAGTGATAAGTCTGATTAATTTATTCCTATCCCTTACTGTTGCCTTGCTCAAATGATTTCCTGATGCATACTCTAGGCATCAAAGCATTTAATAATAGATAGGGTCAGATAATAAGCCTTAATGACAGAGTCTGGTATTATTTAGTCAAAGCCACTATCGTTACTTAATTCTAGACAGAGTGGTATAATCTTACAAGGGCAGCCTGCTAGGAAAGCTATTTCTCACAAACAACTCTTTCACCGATTTTTCATTGTGCAAAGCAGACAGGTGAATGGATAACCTTTGTGTTATTGAAATTGTGTGTATGTAAGCAAAGCAGTCAAATCCTTAAGATTTAACCTGCTTATAATGGGCCAGACTGCTCCCCTGCTACTTGTGTCAAGTGTTGTCTTTCTGTTCTGATTGCTTTGCTGGTTTTCCTGGCTCTAAGTACTGCTTAAACTTATTCATATAGCCCAGCCTGGCCCAATGCTTGCAGTTAAGATTGTGTTTCACATTTAGGAAGAAATACAAATTGAATAATATCAAATCAAAGCTCAAAAATTCTAACCTGAAGGAGATCAGGTTGGTCAAGCAGGACCTGCCTTTCATAAACCCGTGCTGGCTGGGACTGATCCCCTGGTTGTCCTGAACATGCCTGGTGAGTGCACTAAAGATGAACCACTCCATAATCTTCCCTGGCACTTCGGTCAGGCTGACAGGCTTGTAGTTTCCCGAATTCTCATTCTGGCCCTTCTTGTAGATGGGCGTCACATTGTCAAGCCTCCAGACAACTGGGACCTCTCCTTTTAACCAGGACTGATGGTGAATGATGGAGAATGGCTTGGTGAGCTCCTCTGCCAGCTCCGTCAATGCTCTTGAGTAGATGCCATCCAGCCCCACAGACTTGTGAGTGTCCAGGTGGAGTAGCAGGTCATTAACTGCTTCCTCCTGGATTATGGGAGGTTTATTCTGCTCTTCATTCCTGTCTTCCAGCTCAGGGGGCTGAATACCCTGGGAATAACTGATATGACTGTTAAAGACTGAGGCAAAGGAGGCATAAAGTACCTCAGCCTTTTCCTCATCCTCAGTGGCAATGTACCCCCCAACATCCGATAAAGGATGGAGATTTTTCTTGGCTCTCTTTTTGTTGTTAATGTATTTGTAAAAACATTTTTTTGTTATCTCTTACAACAGTGGCCAGAATAAGTTCTAGCTGGGCTTTTGTCTATCTAATTTTCTCTCTGCGTAACCAAATGACATCCCTGTACTCTTCTTGAGTTGCCTGCCCTGTCTTCCAAAAGTGGTAAAGTCTCCTTTTTTTCCCCCCAAGTCCCTGCAAAAGGTCCCTGTTCAGCCAGGCCAGTTGTCTTCACTGCTGGTTTGTCTTACGGCACATGGGAACTTCTTTCTTGAAGAAAGAAGTTCCCATGTGCCGTCTTTCTTCTTTCTGCTTTCCTTGCCCTTCAACCCTCCTTCCCAAGAGACTCTCTCAACCAGTGTCCTGAACAGGCCAAAGTCTGTTCTCTGGAAGTCCATGGTAGCAGTTTTGCTGACCCCCTCCTCCTTCCTTTCTGCCAAGAATTGAGAACTCTATCCTTTCGTGGTCGCTAGGCCTCTGACCACCACATCTCCCACCAGTTCTTCTTTGTTTGCAAAGAGCAGGTCAAACAAGGCACCTTCTCTGGTAGGCTCACTTACCAGCTGTGTCAGGAAGTTATCTTCCACACACTGCAGGAACATCCTAGACTGTTTCCTCTCTTGTATTGTATTTCCAGCAGACACCTGGTAAGTTAAAGTCCCCCATGAGAACAAGGGCTAGCTATTGTGAGACTTCTGCCAGCCACTTGTAGAATGTTTCGTCTACCTCTTCATCCTGGTTGGGTGGTCTATAACAGACTCCCAACAGGATGTCTGCCTTGTTGGCTTTCCCCCTCATCCTTACCCATAAGCACTCAACCTTATCATCACTACCATTGAGCTCTATGGAATCTAAACACTGCCTAACATACAGACCCACCCCACCACCTCTCCTGCCTTGCCTATGCCTTCTGAAGAGCTTATAGCCATCCATTGCAGCACTCCAGTCATGAGAGTCATCCCACAGTGTTTCTGTGATGGTGACAAAGTCATAGCTGTCCTGCTGCACAATAGCTTCCAGCTCCTCGTTTGTTGCTCATGCTGTGTGCATTGGTGTAGATGCGCTTGGGCTGGGCTATGGATTTCACCCCTGAATTGCATAATCCCAGAAAATATATGCAGCTTCCAGAAGCCTTTAACCTCTATTATGGTAACTCCCGTTCCTGCTCATCTGCAATTCATCAGATATGCCAAGTATTATGTGCTTTAGAGCTCACAGATGGAATAGAATTCTGCCTTTATGTCAATGATAAATTGCTAATGAATCCAATATAAGCAGCCTGAAGAGAGATGGTGACTGTCTCAGGCTTACCACTTCTAGTCATGAACATTAATATTCAGTATGACCAAGGACTTTAGTTAAAATTGAAGGCTATTTGATTCTAACGCAAGTCAGGAACATTTCTCTGTATTTGTGTTCAAAGCTGTCATTGGTTTGAGTCCTTCCAAATCTAGACTATCTACCATGCACAAATTCTTCTTGCTTATGCATCGTGGGTTCCTGACATGAACGTTTTTTAAAACCAGATGTTATTAAATTAATATGAAGAGGCATACTGTCATTTGCAAAAGATCACGTGAGTACCCAGAGCTAAAAGGAATTTAACTCAAGGACAATAAATTGGAGGATAATTGACATTAGATAGGAGGTTTATTTCACTGGAACTTTTTACAAAATACAGCAGCCTCAACTTACAAAGTGTCCTTGGAAAGCTGGAGTCCTCTTTTCTCCACTGGTGTCTGTGAAGCGTCTGAGGTTGAAGCGTGCATACCACACATGAGCTCTTCAAAAAGATGAGAAATACGCTCTGCCTCTGCTTCCATTCTGCTGTGCAATTTGGTCCTTTTTTACATATGAGAAAGTGGCTCCACTAGGACTTCACGTGCACATGACATACTGTGGTTTAACTTGCTCTGCCATCTCTTCGCTGCAGCTTGGGTTTATTCATACATAGAGCAAAGCAGAGGTCTGCCCCAGTGGGATCCTGTCTATGTCAGCAGAGAGACACACTTCCAAAGGGAAGACCCTGGTGAACCATGACCACGAGTTGCTGCTGCCCCAGTGCAGGCCTACCAACTGTTCTGCAGTAAGTGACCACTAAAAAACTACTTGGAATCAATCAGCTCTTAAAGATGAGGTTGCTTAATGTGGATGATAGGGGGAGAAAGTTAAATAAGTATGATTTGGAAGAACAGGCAGAGCTGCTGAATGTCCCAAGTACTAGTGAAGGGAATTCTCTATCTGAGCTGTATCTGATGGCTCTCTTTCAGGTATCTTTATTTTTTAGTAATTCTCCAAGAATGGCAAGCTGAATAATTTCAACCTGCAACATGTGTTCACAAGAAATGACAAATAATATTTTTCTGCCTGAAAACACCAAGTGGAGTTCTGAGATTTCTGGGTTTGAAGAAGCAGCTTGGGGGGGATAGGGAGGGGGCAGGAAGGCAGTGAAGGAGACAAAGCTTGTATGATGTTACAGCAAATGTACAGGGAAAAGCTCCAGCTTCTGAAAAAAACACTAAGTGGGCCTTAAGTCCATTGCAATGGTCCCTTCAATCTCTTCTGACAAGTCTAGAAGTGACAAAGTAGGTTCACAAACACCCTTCAAACAAAATGCTACTGTACAAAGTGCCACTCTTAACCCAGTCATTACCCTGGCCAATGGTCTGCTCAGCACCCTGTTTAAATCTGACCTAATTCTGTCCAAGACCCTGGTCCTCTGCAGTCCTCCTGCCTGTCCTCGGCCACATCACATATAGCCCTTGCCTCTCATTGTCCACCTGTAAAAATAGTGGGGGGTCCTTCTCTATCTAATGATCTCATGTTTCAAAATGCATAATTATAGCCTGAGATGATCAACAAATGTGGAAAGGGGGCTTAGAATTGTACAGAGGATGAAAAACTTCTTGATTTACATCATAGAAATGGAAGATTAGAAAAGGTATTTTGAATATTTGGATGAAACTCCTGCTCCCCGAACAGTGCTGTCATGTAATCAGGAAAAGATGGAGTCCTGTATGCCCTCTACTCTCTCTAGGAGGTTAGGTGCTACACTGGCTAAAAAGTCACCTTCTAACTTTCACCCCAAATTTATTTGTGGCTAGTTTTATGCCCACTTCTTGTTCCACCTTGAACTTGAATTTAAGCACATAATTTGTCTTCTCAGGGTTTCTCTCCCATTATACTTACCCATACGAATTGCACTTCTTCAGTCTTTGTTTTGCAAGGCTTAATGTCTGAGAATAAGTGAGATTGCTACTGCTGCTTCCATCTGTGAGCCCCATCTCAGGAATGAGTGCACACAGCAAAGTCCCTATAGTGGATCCTGACATCGATCAAAATGACCTCTTTTCAGCTGTCACCTTTGGAGTTCAAATTTGTAGTGCTGGGACTTGGAAGAAGCATTTTGCTGGGGAGAAAATGACACTGTTCCAGAGCAAATACCAGCTCTGTTGAGGACTAGACTTGCAGAAATTTGTAAGCTGAAGAGTCCTGATGATTTCCTGCAGCAGACTTTGTACTAAGCTTTAGGTGTGATGGACCGTCATGTAAGTGCTTTGAAGGTGACTGAATAACGTGTGGAATTTGAAGCAGGCTCCAGAGACAGAAAATCTAATGGAGTGTACAGAGTTGCTTGTTAGATATGAGCAAATAGGAAACCAGCCTTCTGGAAAGGGGACAGAAAAAGTGCTGGGTGATTGGATTAGTTCATTAAATGCTTATTATGAGAGTTATGCATAGTTAGAATAAAGCTAGCCTAAATACAAAAAAAGTACATGGTAATTCCTTAAGGAGCAATTTTGCCACTTGTTCGAGCTGCAGTTTGACTATATAGCTTCGCCTGCACTATACAACTAATTGAGAGGAAGGGATGGATTGAATTCAGAGTTCAGACAGGACACCTATGTAGCTCCACGCATGGACTTCTCAGTTTTATTTCAGAGTGAATGTCTGTGGTCTGTGTGGTCTGGATGTAATTATTCTGGGTTCACCTATAACTCCTGTGTAAGCAAGTCCTTACTGCCGTCAAATACTTTTTGCATCTGGAATATTTGTATATGGCTAATTAATAGTTCAGACTATTTTATAATTTATGACAATAATTATTAATTAATTAGAACCAGATCTTTTTCTTTCTTGTAGTGGGGGTGACGCTGGATTAAAGGCAGTGAAGTTGTACTATTCCTGATCTTAAGTATCTTGACAATGGAAAAATTGGAGACAAAAAGGAAGCAAGTGAGTGTGAGTTTTTGTTCTTATAGCTAGGCAGCATATTCTGATACAAGAAGATAGTGAGGAAAACATATTGATTGTTACTTGATACTTATCATAAAATCTTAATGTTACCAGCTGCGCTTTGGTTTTTATGTCAGAGCTAGATTTGATCATTTCCCCTGCTTACTGCCCACCTGCAGTCCCCCCTGCTCTGCCTCCTTCTGCCTGGAGGGCTGCTCCTTTCCTCCTGCTCCTCTCTCTGCAGGAGCCAGGGGTATGCGGGAATTGATGCTTTTCTGCCCTGCTGCTGCTGCTATTGCAAGCGAGACTGAAATTCCCTTTTGTGATAGGCTGATAAAATCAAAGTAATATTAATTTTCCTAGACAAATGCAATCAGACCCTAATGTCTGGATAGTTTTTTGACGTAGCTGAGGTAGGAGGGAGGCCTTTCTTTGGGTGGATATAGAGAATTCTGCTTCAGAGGGAAATTATTGCTAGTGAGGAACTGCACCTTATGTCACTCCATTGCCACTGCCACTATCCTTGGAATGAGCTATTTGCTGTTCCCAAGACTTGTTGCCCAACATGTCTTCCCAGAGATCAGTGCCTAATGAAAACATGACAAAGAAGTTTCAAAAGGTGATGGTAAATCTCAACTCCTCTTTAATTTTAGTTTTTATTCGGATATTGTGTTTCTTTGCTAATGTTGTATTTGTGAATGTTTGACAGGAGCTGACACTATAAAATGGTCAAATTTTGTGGATTTCCATCTTGGCTCAAGAAATTTCAATTTAACCTTGAAGGTTGAATTATCCTTCATTAGGCTGGGGTCTGCTGTTAACTTACAGACTCTTTCCTCCATTCCATTACCTTGGTTTCAAATAACCTTGTTTCTATTATA
Source organism: Opisthocomus hoazin (assembly GCF_030867145.1). NCBI lineage: Eukaryota > Metazoa > Chordata > Aves > Opisthocomiformes > Opisthocomidae > Opisthocomus > Opisthocomus hoazin. The sequence continues at coordinate 52,129,363 of NC_134417.1, forward strand.
TAAACAAGAATAGATTTTGGTTTATGGGAAGTTGTGGTTGATGAGGACTCCTTTCCTGCCACTACCAATCCCAGCGAGTGTCAGTGGTTGGTAAATGAAGATGATAACAACTGTGCAGTACGCTGGTAGCTTGTAGAAGTGGTCAGGTACTGCTTAAAGTTGTTTTAAAATCATGCAAGATAGAGCATAAAACTTACAGAATTATTCTAAAGCATTTAATTAGTATTAAAAACAAGATCCACATTTGCATTCTTTCTTTTTGCATGTAAGTGTGCAGAGCATCTGATAAGCTAGAATTGTGGAAGGTCATCTAGAGGAAGAATGGAATAAAATTTTCCCTGTCTGTGAAAACATCTGCAGATCTAAAATAAAAAAAGTGGGAGGATGGGGGAAGAGAGTGGAATGAACCAGAAATTCTAACAGGGACATGGGTTGCTTACAAATAAGTATAAACTCTCTGTAAGGCAGTCTGATAATGCCGAAAGGAGGTACTGGATAGCTGGAGATGATGATCATCGATTCAGGATAGATTGATTTGGGGATGCCAATATTTGCTTTTTACTGAGAGTGAGAATACAGGACGCCAGAGTGCACTCCTTTCAGACTGCAGGACTGCGCTGAGCCCATTTTTTTAGTTGGATATGGTTGTGGTGGGGTGGGCAATATGTTTCAAACCTATCCATTTTGTGGCTGAGCACTGGACCGGCAACTTGGTTCTCGGAGTGACTGCCAGTTCAGGTTTGGTGATTTCAGCTGTGAATAGCCTGACCCTAGTGTCCATGTTGCATGTACCAGTGCAGCCTGGGAATGATGGTGCTGTAGAAAATGGGCCAGACTTTGAGGCATCTTATCTGTGCTTGGTTTAGCCTAGGTGGTGAAAAAATACTGTTACTGTAACACCTCTCCTCTTTATTTTTGCCACCCAGGATCCTCCAAAGTCTATTTGTTTAACCAAAGATTCATCATGAAGCCTTGCTTGGCCATAAACCCACGCAAAACTGCGTAGGAGAAGCCCCAGTATTATTTCCAAATCCAGCATAGCTGAGAGTCTGAGACAGGGAATTCACATGGGCATTCTTGCATAAACTGAGAAGATGAATCCAAAACCTGTTAATTTTTCTGAAGCCCAGAAAAATACCAGGAAAAAAATCCTGTTGACTGAAGACCCAGCAGTGAGCTATGCTGAGCGTCTGCTGTTCCCCTGGACTGTGAGTGTCAGCATCTCTCAGAAACACAGGCTGAACTGCCACCGTTGTTGGGATTTTGCTCAGGTTTATCTTTCATTCTCATAATTAACACCTTCTGATTCCTTTGAGAGCGCGTATTTGAAAGCATGTTAGCAGAGTATTGATGATGGACGTGTATTTTGGCCAACTTCCTAGATTTCTTTTTTGTTTATTTTATTTTCTCACACCAGGAGGAGATAATATACAGTTGTAGACTGTCACTGCATAGTGCCCTTATTTTCCTGCATTTCTGTTTTCTGTGAAAGCCAGAAATCAATATAAATCCAGCGTAAACCTCTAAATATATTTAATGCAAGTAAAACGAGAATATCAACTCTGGTGCTTATAACACCTTAATTACTGTACCCTTTGGCTGACTAACCTGAATAAAGTGAATATAAATACATCTATTAAAATCTCTCATATAGATTTATATGCAGTGATTATAATTCAGTTTTTGTTTTCATTTCAATATAACAGGATTTCATGGATTATTTTCCTTTAAATTTTACCCAGCTAAATGCTAAATTATGCAATGGGATTCTACTTTGCTTTCTGTAAACAACTTGTAAATCCTTCTGGAACAGTAGCATTATGGCAACGTTAAAAACAAAAATGTAGATCAACAAATTTCACATAGGCAGTTCTATTTATGTAATAAAAAAATACATCACCTATACCTTTGTTTTCATGGGGAAATTAATGATTTTTTTGAGTATTTATCTTCAAAACAGCATCTGCAACATATTTGTCATTCATGTAAGAAAAAAAGAAGCAAAGCTGAAATGCACTTGCTAAGACAATGTTTTTGTATTGATGTTCCAATTCTGTTATTGATGCTGAGTACCAGCAGCAGAAGCTCTGTCAGAGTGACAATTTTAAATGTATGTAAAGAGGCTAACATTCATCTTTCATTCTGGAAAATACAGTAGGTTATAAGAGACTATGGGGAACCTGCTTAAGGAGACACAAGCTGTGGTAGAAGTCTCCTTAAAAAAATTACCTGTGTTATCATAAAGCCAGTGTTATTTAAATGTAAAGGCAAGTTTCCTCATGAAAAGCACCTCTGGGATCACGGATTAGGCAGGTATCCTTCGTCATGGGCTCCCACCTGGCTCACTGCAGGCAAGATCCTTGGTGTGGCGTGGCAGTGTGGTCTGCCCCAAGTTCCCCCTCCTGCACCCTGGCCCTTGCCTCTGCTGCTTCCTCGTCCTTCAAGGACTGCTGCTGCCACGCTGCTGCCATCACACCTCCCCTGCAGGCTTTGCTTGATCTGCTGGATTAAGCCTGAAAGGGGCCAGGGCCAAGTGAGGCTACAGACGTGGGCAAGTGTCCCTTATGCCCTTAGACCTCCCTGCAGTTTCAGGACCAGGTGGGAGGACAACAGAGCAAACCCTAAGCAGATGCCTCACGGGTCCGTTGGAGCCGTGCCACGCTGGTGGGTCAGGGTGCCCTGTCACACACCCCAATCTCTCCCCAGAAAGTTGCCTTGGGTAGGCGTCCTTCAGGAGCTCAGCTCTACAGTTAAAGCCCTGCAGTTCTGATGAGGACAGCCTTCTTCAGTAAAAACACCTTAATTGTGATATACTGTTCAGGTTTTCTGCAGGGGGCAAGAGAGTTTATAGGAAACTGGACCTACAGGAAAGGTGGGCTGCTGCTGGCGGTATCCTAGCTAGCCTTCTCTGGCAGTCTGCTGATATTTATGATCGAATATATATAGGGTATTTATAACAATGGTCAAATTGATGTTTTGCTTGATTGTGTATAAACAAAGTACGTTTAGATTAAAAGGGCAATTTATGTACACTTGTGGGGTTACAGCACAGGATTTGTTCTGGAGATCTCAGAAAATTCACTATATTTGAACACAAATGACGTGTGATATTTAGTGAAGCCCTGATGCCTAGACATGCCGACAAGCAAGGCTGCTCTCTCAGGAGAGGTCTTGTATGGAGCAGACGTCTTTGTGGGCTGGATCCTCCTCTTGAGAGCAAGAGACTAGAGCATTAAGGGAGGTCTTTTTGTGAAACTTCTATATCTAATAGATTGATTTAAAGTTAAAAACATGCATTCTCTTTGGTTTCCAGATGTGTCCTAAAAGGGGACTTCTACGTCTATAGGGACTTTTTTAACGTAAAGTGATGTTCTTTCTTAGCCTTGGTGTGTCAGTACCTCCCACACAGCTTCCCCTTTTATTGTATACATAAAAGTGTCAACCTTATAGCGCTCATCTTGAGAATGTACAAAGATAGCTGTAATTTGTCAACAGGTTTAAAATCTCCAAGCAACTGTCTCCTTTTCCATCACACTCACTGGAGATGTTGTTCTGCAGAATTACTTGAGATTTTGCATACAGGGATGTGGGTGTGAAGTTCTTGCAGTTAGTTATCCTGGCTTGCTTTCTTCAAGGAGAAGGAATTGGTTGCTAGTTGTATAATGAGGTGTGAGTATTAGATTTTAAAAAATAAATATGGTTCATTCATTTATCATTCCAGGCTATCCCCAATCAGCTATCATTCAAGTGCCTTTAAGTGTGTGTTGGTGTGGTTGATGGCTTGGTGGCTATGACAGTATTAGTCTTCTGCTGATTCCTAAACAATCAGTCTAATAACCACAACCAGGATGGATTTCTTGTTTGTGTTACAAACCTGTCAAGTAAAGGGATATTTTTCTAAGCAATTGATCCCTAGGAGAAGCAGAAAGGCAGCAAAAAGACATTCAGTCTGACCTTGTGCTATTGAGCCAGGACAATGTACTGCAGAAGAAAAGCTGTCAGCAATCTATTGTGGCAAACCCTTGCTGCTCCTCAGGGCCATGCACAAACGAAAATCTGTGCCAAACAGATAACTTGCTTTCCAGTCTCTCTGTTTGGCTTATTTATATCTGTGGCCTAACATAAAATACACTATGCCTGAAAAGACTTAAAGCAGATGCTCTGCACGTCAAAAAAGATCTGTCTGTGAACCCTCCCTCCATAACAAGAGCCAGAACTACAGCTCAGGTGAAACTATCTGTGTGTCTGTTTTTGGTGGTAGGGCCATGTCTTTCTTCTCGGTACACTGCACTGGCTGAAGATCATCTCAAGTTATTCTGGAAGTACCCTGATGTGATGCTTCCAGAGGAATTTGGCCCTTGAGTGCCTGTTGCCTCTGCTCTTAACTTCTGCTGCTGCTGTGAGATAATGTACTGGTAAGGGCAGTCTGATTAACTATAGGCTCCTGAGTGTTAAACTCAGGCAACGATTGTTGTTACAAATACAAGCTTTTATTACTTCAGCAGATGCTTCTACTGTTTAGCCCAGAGGGGCTAAACATCATTTCCTCTGCCTCCCCAAGCTTTCATGAGCAAATGCCAGCAGAGCTTAACTCCAGCACCTTGTCCTTCAATAGCAATGAGCTTGCTGTCTGATTAGGTGATTGTGGATTTAAGATGTTTTCCTCCAGAATTAAGTCTTTGGGACATTAAACTGCTTGATACTGTGAGCTGCAGGTTTTTTGTGCATTTGAATGCTGTTTAGAAAATGGTTATGTTTATACGGATTTAGACCTCATGAGAACCCTGTTGTGTGTGTAACTCATTACGTAGGCAGTCATTTGGTAGGCAAAATATTAATTCTGGGAAGACAATGTACTATTTCAAGTCTGTTATAGTTCATAAAATATCCTGATTGTTGTTCTGCGTAAAAAATGAGGGTTGCATTTTTCTATATAATAAATTTTTTTTAAGTTATTAACCCAATGCTGTTCACAGCAGCTGGAAACTGTGCAAATGGTTTTTCTTTAGCATTCCTCCTTCACTGTCTATTTCTAAAGTATCCTAAAGAGAAGGTTAATTTTCACTTCCTGTCTATAAAGTTAAAAACATGTTTGTGCTCTGCTGAATCAAGGATTTTAAGGCTCACAAACAGATAGGAGTTACTTGTGCGTGAAGAAGGCAGCTTATGTAAGTGTATGTAAGCAGAGTTTTCCTCAAAACAATGTCCCTTCCAAACTCAAATCAACCCGCTGTAGTTTCTGCCCAGGGTTATGATAGAAATTGTTCATCTTTTGGTAACAAAAATGCACACATACATGTGATCATCTAGGAATTAATAAAGTGACCAGCCTCCACATGAAAGTTGCAAACAATGTTTGTGACTCGCGTGGCAATGTATAGTCTCAGTTCTCTTGGAGAACAGGGTACATGTATGATAACTAATTATTTCCAAATGCTAGAATGTTTTTTCCTGCTCTCTTTCCATCCTGCCCTCCCTCTTAAAAAAGGTACTTTTTATAAAGTAAGCATTCTGTGATTTATGTCCCAAGGGAAAGCCCATCTGTTTAATAAGCTCTATCAGAAACATTGTTCAGTTCTCCTTACTACTCAACCAAAGATGATTAGTTGACAAGTACATTAGATAAAAATTAAACTGTTTAGGGCATGAGCTATTTAAGAAACAGAGAGAGATGTAGGATGAGGGTTCAAGGTTTTTTTCTTAATTTTAACATTAATGAGAATTTAATGTGACTGTGTTATCTCTAAAGAGAACAGAAACATAATGAGATAGTAAATTGGTGTGTCAAGAATTTTCCGAAGCAGAGCAATCTTTGCAACCAATTTGACTTCAGGCAAAATAGCCAAATTGCTGCCATTTGACAGAGTATTATATATCAGCCAGTGATACAAAACATCTTAGGCCCTGGGAAATGTCTGTACAGGGTAGATGCAGATACAATCTTGAGCTAGGGGACAGGGAAAGAGGTGAGGGTCGTATGGTGATGTGCAGATCATGTGACTGGAGCAAATTTAACATTTCAGAGTCAACCTACAGCCCATTTCTGCCCCATCACTTACACCATGGAACTGAAAAGAAAAATCCTGATTGTACCTGCCCATGGGAGGTTGTACCAGCCTGCAGGAGCAGAGCAGATAATAGGCAAAAACCTGTGCATAATTTTGTCAAAAGTTTTCCTCATAGCAAGGTTTTTATGCTTTCCTCATCTCAGGGAGGAACATATGTTTCTATCTCTGAAGTCCATGACAGCCCCTCTTATGAAGGTCTAAGCAGAATTATTAAAGTATAAGGTCTCAAGAAGTCAGTTCATGTAGCTCACAGAAGAGAAAAACTTGATTTGATCAGTCTCTCAGCACTCACAGAGAGCAGTGACATTGATAGCAATACTTTACTTTAGCTGATTAAAGAGATTGAGTTTCAATGGCTAGAATACAAGCCTCCTCTTTTTTTTTTTTCTTTTCTTTTGTCCAATTTAATCAGGGGAGTACACACAGACAGGGCAGAACTGGTTGCCATAATAGAGACCATTAACAGCCCTGGATGGGGTGGAGATGGTCCAAACAGGAGGGAAACATACCTCTGACCATTCAAACCAGACTTGGTTGCTGGGTTTGAGTTTAAATGGAGTCGTGGGCAGGGGTGTGTGGGTGGGGGTCCCAGCTGAGGCCACTCAGGGTAATCACAGCCTACAGGTGCCCTCAGTCCCTGACGCAAGGAGGTGCTTTGGTTTAAATTAGATTTAGTGGCAGAGAGTTACCTGGTTTGTACTGTGGAAAGGTGCTGGTTAGATGGTTCTTTATTCCTGTGACCTTACCCTGGGAAAGCTGCAGGCGTGGGGATATTTGGGGACTGGTTATAATGGATTGGCTCCAGTCCTCTTTGAAGGTAGAACGTGGCAGAGCTAGCAACGTGAATTTCTCAGGTAAGAGTAGCGCTCTTGTTTCTCTTTTAAGGGTAGAACTACCTGGCAAAAATCTGTCCTCCTGTGTGTCCTTATGGGCAGTGGAGAATCAAGTCTGGGAGGGACCTCATGAAATGGCTCTGCTCTGGTGATTCCTTACCTGGCACAGAAAAGCAGCTGAAATGCACGTGAGAGAAGTTGTGCCTGACTGTACAAGTAGATGCTTCCAAAAGTCATCCAGAACTTTCTTCTTGCTGAGTAGCTCCAATAAGGGCACTGAAGCACAGCATATAAATTTCAGTGAACATGATGTAGTCAAGCTGAAAAAGTCATTCTTCTGTAAGTCAATAGTGTAATATCCAGGATTTAGCACGTGCAGATGCAGTATTAAAGTTCAACAGAAATAGTTCCAGTGACCTTGAAAATGGGCCCTTCTATGGTAAAGATATAAGCTGTGCTGTCTGAAATGACCTGCAGAGTCAGCAAATATGTGGCAGCTGGTGAATACAGCTTTTAGCTTTATAATGTACTTACAAGTCTAATCAATAAACCTGACTTTAAGAAATACAAGCTTTTTCTCCTCCCTTTGCAACAAATATGATTTATATTCCCTTTTAAATAAGCTGAAAAGTGCCTTTCCTATTTTCCAAAACATTTACTTAGTAGGTACAGGACCACTAGTTTCTTGTCATTGTTAGTCTAGTATTGAAAACTTTCAGACAAATACTTTCAGTATCGGTATATCCGTGCTAATAAAATACTTCCAAGGATTCCCCTGGGGCTCGATATTGGATTGTACTAAGGGAGGGAAAGAAAAATAAAAATATCCCAACACATGATGAGGTCTTGTTCAGAATCTGATATTTGCAAATGAAGACTGAGGATAAAATGCATGCCTGTGAATCCCTTCTTTGATGTTAATATAGGTGAAAACAGACATGGGAAACTTGGGGTTGCATGAGATAGTTCAAAGCTAGAGGGTCCCTTGTTAATTGTTTGCAGCCGGTGCATTGGAGGTTAACTTGTTTCGTATTTCTTCCTCGTGCTGCTTTAACAGACTAGCTCAGGTGCTATGCAGCTTTGTAGGGATTCCTAGCCAGGAGCTGCGCACAATCACAGCCTTATGAGGGACTTGGAAAGCTTTCAAGACTTTCCAAAGCTCTCTATTAATGATTGCAATTGCACTGTATCCCTGTAGGCAAATAGGTTGTTGCATTACCCCGTTGTGGGCTGATTACTACCATTCCTGCTGTGTTAATTGCTGAAAAGCCCCCTGAGGTTTTAATGGGAATTCTTGTGGAGTGAAGTGCTAGCTGGGTGAAGAAAGGAGGCAGCCCTCTAGTCAGACCTATTGTCTTCAGGCACAGGATAGAGAGATGCAAGGTTGACTTGTATTCTCCTCTTAGCTACTGCAACAGGGTGACTTGTGAGAGGATGAGAAGAAGCAATATACGCAGGACTTGAGGTGGCGGGAGTCCCTGGGCACTGCTGCAGTTAGAATGACTGCTCTCCCTCCGCTTCATGGATACTGCCTGAAGCTGGGCAGCATTAGGTGTTGGTGTATGTCAGTAATTAATATTTTACCTCAAGAAAACTTCTGATCAAGACAATATAACATTTCCTTCTGTTTTGAGGTTACTTAATCATTTTAGCCTTAAAAAAAAATTGATCTACTTGAGACAAAACCTTCGAAGTGTGAAGTTGAAATGTTTTATGTGGGGGATCACAATACAAGTCTCAGGTTTTTCAAAGGTCTCTTTCCTTCTCCTTTGAAAGTACTGTAAAATAGTGAAAGAATTCATTGGACTGGGCCTATATGTGTATGTTCTGATGACTTTTAGGGATTTTTTTTCCCCTGAATTTACCTTTTGGTGACCATTTATTTTATTAATATGTAATTCACGTACATACAGATCATGAGTCTCTGACTTCTTGAAGTGATAAAATTAGTGTTTGTATCTATTTTAAACTTAAACACAGACACTTCTTGGATACTTTCTCTCTCCTTTTAAACAAAGGAGATTTTTCCTTAATAGACCATAAGGGATTTTCTGTTTATTACTGCAAACATCTGGAAGAAACTTCAGAAATTCCTTATGTTAATTCCCTTAACAAGGTTCAGATTTTTAGCACAGGTCACATATTGTGAAACGATTTCTGAGTGAGTTTAGCCATATCAAGCAGTTTGCTATCTTTGGAGTGCTCACTGCTAGTCTCTTGGTGATAACTGGGAGACGATAATCTTGGAAGTGTCACAGTCTTGATACCAATTCCTAAATTTTCTGGAACAAAGGTTGCTCTCTGTTTCAAGCGTGTCTGGAGTCACCGGATTTGTGCTGGCGTAGCAGCCAGTTATAACTGTCTCTGAGGGCCAGCTGGAATGTGTTTGCAGTCTGCTATATTAGAGGTCAAGTCAGCAGTAAATTTCGTTATGGATCAAGTAGTAAGACATTTCTTAACTATTTTGCATATGATTTTGTTAGTGTGCAGCTTGAAAGTTCCCAGATAGGATGGATCTGGAGATTAAACTGCAAAGTCCCAGCTTTATCATCTGAGGCACTCTGGCTCGGCATCCTCACTTCAGATAAGTAATACAGAACATTGCGTATGTATATCTGAAGCTCAGGAGTGGCTGTCTGTGACTTATAAAAGTCCTGTTCACGGGCAATTTGAAGTCTTAAAGCTTGTTTGCTTTTATCTTTTTGTGGCTGCTGTCAGCTGTTTTTAATGGTATTTTTTCCTGGAGAGGATGACTGTATATTCTCATGTCTGTGCCAAGGCCCTGAGGGCAGTGACTCTTGCAGTGTAACCCTAATCTGCTCCATGCTTCTCAAGAGTAACACCCTTTTGATGAGTCAGAGTAGTGGTTGTTCCCTTTCAGGATCTAGGGAGGGTGAAGTGATGCAGCAACCTGTGTTCCCATTTGTCTTTTGGATTCGTTTCTGCATAAACCAAGGGGTGGGGTGTTAAAGGATATCAGTTCAGTGCACTTAATAAAAAGCCAGTTGTGCCCGTGGATGTGGGCCTATGGGAAGACTTGTTGGTGTGCTGCCACCTCTTACGTGCTGAAGGCAGGATGTTGTGAGAGCAGTTGTGCTGCTGGAGTCTGTGTGTTTCATCTGATGGATAGGAGAAACACAAAACACAACTCCATGTGTAAGTGCTGTTACTATTGCAAGAAAAGCTTAGCAGCTACAGCAACCTTTAAAAAGCTGTATTCTACATTGTTTTGTGGTTGGTTTTTTTTAAAAGACTTGGTACAATTCATGGATATGGATGGACGGACCTCAGGTCTGGTAATGGAAAGCAGAGCCTTTCAGAATGAGATCATTTCTTTGGAGGCTTGGTTATACAGCTAGTTATTACCAAGCGTAAGCTTTACTGCTGTGGAGGGACCTTCTTCAACACAGTTATTCAGAAATCAGCTCCTTCTTTGGTCCTATGTGGCTTTGTGCTCAAGCTCCAGTTATTCATGTTTGAAAATGATGATGTGTTCAGTGGCACATATGAAATAATGTCTCAGGAGATGTCACCCCCATCACCTAATACTAGAGGGATCATAGTTACTGGGATCTGGAAGGCAAAAGGGAAAATGAACTTTTAATGTAGGTGGTGTTATAATTTACAGGGGAACTCTGGCAAATTATATTTTAGAAAGAAAACCAAACCTGCATTTGGATTATGTTTCTTGTACATGCTGAAATGTTGCAGCCAAGTGGTGACCAAGTCTCATTTCATCGTGGTCTGACAAGCATGAAATCCAAGCAAAGGAGAAGAGGTAGCTATTTTAAAATCGCTATTTAAAGCAAATCTGATGCATGTGGGTAACACTTTACAAGGAACATGTACCTATTTCTTCATAAAAATACTGCATACTACTTTTCTGTCAAAAGCTCTCAGTAATTTATAAAGGAAGCAAATATCATAATTCTGTTTTATAAATGGAGATCCCAAGGTGTGGGGAGACAGAACTGTTTTCTGGTATCTAGCGTGGTAATAAGATCTAAATCTCTCAAGCCCCTGTGAAGTGCTCTGCTGGGCTTTTGTGCTGTAAGTGTAAACATGAGATCTTAAAAATAAGTGTGTTTGTCTATTTTGAGGAAAAAAAAAAAAGCAAAAACAAAAGGAGTTTTCTTAGAACTAAAAAGTATCTCCTAAAACCCCAAAACCTGCATTTGTTTCCAGTAGACACTGTCTTCACTGCTATTTTACAGTATTAAGTGAGGTAACTGTGATTACCTGTCTTACAGAACATAAGCATTCACTTAGCTCGCCTGAAGAAAAATACATTGATTAGTTCAAAACAGGTTTATCATGAGCCCTGGACTAATTATCTGTGGGTGAACTCTTCTTGTTTGAAAGTGCTGGGGGAAATCATTACATTATAGGTAGACAAGAAGTCTTACTTGGTTAGAATTTTTTTATTTGCTGTAAAGGGTATGCTTTCTCATCAGATCAACAGGATAATTTAAGAAATCTAGCTTAATTTTTTTGACTTTAATGAGTCTTTAATTGTTTAATAATATTTGGGATGATTTTCCTGATGCTCATGTATTCCAGGGTCTTACATTTCTAATGGAGAGCTGAAGGTTACAGGGCTATAAGTTTCAAGTAGGGAATTTAGCAACTAGTTTCTAAGTTCTGTGCACAGGATATCCTAACCAGCAAGTGCATAAACCAAGATAAGTTGAAGCTGTATAAATAAATAGCTTTTGATCCCATAAATTCTTACTGATAGATCTACTTTGCATGGGTAAATAACCTTGTTGACCACTATAGGGATGCTTGCAAGTTTCTGGAATTCTTCTGCAGAACTAAAGTGCAAATGACAATGGAAGAATCTAGAGATTAGTCTAGTTTTTGACCTGAGACTTCTCTCTATGACTTCTTTAAACTAAAAGTACAAAGGTGTTGGTTTTACCTGAGGCAGGAAACCACCTTTGCTCCAAAGCTAGAATAGGGATGAGCCTCATCTGGGGTCCAGGTATAGCTGTTAGCGTGGTAGTACCATCATATCTGGTAGGTGATATTTACAGTATGAAGAGCCTGATGTGAAGCCTGCTGTACATTGGGAGCTGTGGAAATGCCCATGCTCTTTGAATCATGCCAGTGGTGTACAGTGTTATAAGGAGGAGGATCTTAAATGTTGTTCAGATTTGATGTTTGACCACTATATCAGCTTTAGGAATCAAACCAACATTGTCTCCATTGGGTGCTGGGTGGGTCCTTTAAGAAGTAAACCTTATGCAGTATAGGGTGTGAGAACGAAAAGTGAAGGGGTGGAGATGTGTTTGCAAAGAAGTTGGCTTACATTTTCAAACAGCAGAATGTGAAACATCAACAGAGAAAGGGTGCATAAATAAGGATTTATCTTCTTGACCGTGTGGACTGTGATATGGTGATACATCTCCATTTGATCCCCCAGCTTTAAGACATGGAGGCACTTGGGAGTCCTCCTTTGCGTGACTAGCCGCTTGCAGTAAGTGCTGAAGTCCTCTGTGCTTTATTATAAATACGGATATTAGGTCATGAAAAATATTGTCCTGCCTGTAATTAATTTACTGCTGTTCATCAGAGACTTGATGCTCTTTGGCACAGAACAGTAGTTGGCCATAACACTACTGAAACTTATGTGAGCAGAAGATCTGGCACAGTGCCCCAAGCTGCCTGTGAATAAAAATATTAAATTAATATTGTCAAGCCCTTTCCTTCTGTGTGCTATTCAACAGAAATATTTTGGCCTCTATTACCAGTCAGCCAATCTGCCATATGCTTGATTTTTAACATAGTGTCATTAGAGTATACATGAGGTTTTAATGTTATCCTAATACTTCCAAAATAGTACATGTTATTATACACAGGAAAAGAGGGTTCAGTCTTTAGTACTCTGGTGTTCTGTCAGTGAAAGATCAGCAACTCCTGATGTGAGCAAGCAAGATCTCAAATAGAAGAGAAAGTAATCTGCGTTTTGTTGAGCACGTTATTTGTTCCACCAGGCCATGTAAGACATGTTCTTAATTTCCATGCATTCCTTTTTGTCTTGCGTACCTAACCTTACAGTTTTGCTGTCAGTAACTGAGAAATGCTCCAAGTCTTATCTGCAAAGTTCTGGCTTTGCTGCTTTTGAGATTGTCCTTTCCAGGTCAATGTCACTTCTTTGTGGCAGTGAGTGTACTTCGGTTAATGGGTCTGAACTCTGCTGTTTGTTCTCTGCATCAAGCCAACCTCACTGCTGAACTTCCTCTCTGTTGGTCTTGTGCCCCTGCCAGTCAGTAAAAACACCCCACCAGTAAAAAGTCTCACCATGCTAGCTACTCAGCAAATTCTCTCTGGCTGTTCAGTTACTCTGATAAATCCTTCAGGTGCATCCACCATATTTCTGCAGTAGCTGGGGAGCAGCAAGGGAAAGAACACTTACCTCCTGCCTCTGTCACCAGTGGCTATGGCACCAATCTCTCAAAGACTTGCTCACCTGCTGCTTTGCTGTCAGATTTCACTATGTAATATGAGACTTTTTAAAAGACACTTAAATAGCAAAGACAGAGTAGCAGGCAGCAAGACTAATGGGTAAACTTGTGGAGGGCTAATGCGTGCAGAAGAACAGAAAAACTGATTAGACAAGCTCAGAAAAAGGTGAGGGGGTTGTGAGTGACATGTTCAGGATGACAAAGTAGATAGTGAAACATAGAGAAGTATTTAGCCAAAGGATAGATACAGCCTCTTCTTGGGTATCTGGGTGAGCCTCATAAATATGAGGATCCCTCCTTGAATTACACCATCCTTGCTAAATCACTAATTATATGAAATTATTTAATCCTGAATGAGGAAGAGGTCCTACCTTTAGAAAAAAACAAACTCCAACTTTCTTCCTCCATACTACAACAGGCCCACAATCCCTTTCATCTTATACTGTGTGTGTTCATGCAAATTAGTCATGTTATATAGTGCATAAACACAGAGGCTGGAGTTAGGCCCACATGGGGAAAGCCTGGGTGTTTTCTGGTGTTTGAGTTCACTGACTACCTCTTTTAATTATTAAATGATATTTTAATTGATCTGATAGAACAGATCCAATTGGAAGAGACCTGCAATGATCTTCTAGTCCAACTGCCTGACCACCTCAGGGCTGGCCAAAAGTTAAAGCATGTTATTAAGGGTGTTGTCCAAATGCCTCAGAAACACTGATGGTCCTGGGGCGTAGATCACCTCTCCAGGAAGCCTGTTCCAGTGTTTGACCACCCTCTCGGTAAGGAGATGTTTCCTAATGTCCAGTCTGAACCTCCCCTAGCTCAGCTTCGAGCTGACCCATGCAAACTGCCACTGGGTACCAAGGAGAAGAGATCAGTACCTCCCTCTCCACTTCTCAGGAAGCTGCAGTGAGCAATGAGGTTGCCCCTCAGCTGCCTTCTCTCCAAACTAGACAAACTGAAAGTCCTCAGCTGCTCCTCACAGGACATGCCTTCCAGCCCTTTCAGCAGCTTTGTTGCCCTTCTCTGGATGCATTCGAGTACCTTCACATCCCTTTTAAATTGTGGGGCCCAGAACTGCAGGCAGTGTTCAAGGTGAGGCGGTACCAATGCTGAATACAGTGGGATGATTGCCTCTTCTGACGGGGTGGTTGTGCTCTGTTTGATGCACCCCAGGAAGGGGTTTGGCCTCTGGACTGCCAGGGCACCCTGCTGACTCTTGCTGAGCCTGATGCTGACCAGCACCCCCAGATCCCTTTCTGCAGGGCTGCTCTCTCAATCCGTACTTGTGTCTGGCATTACTCCATCCCAGGTGCACAATCTGGCATTTGGACTTGTTAAAGTTTTTGCTGTTGATGACTGCCCAGTGCTCCAATCTATCTAGATCACTCTGCAAAGGCCTCTTGTCCCTTGAGGGAGTCAGCAGCCGCTCCCAGGTTAGTATCATCAGCAAACCTACTAAAGGTACACTATGACATTAGTCAGACTTTTGAATGCGTACAGCTGAAGAAAGGGAAGTGTACTTATGGCATGTAACTATCAATGTAATACTTGCATTTTTTCATCGCTACTTTTTGATAATAGCTAATGCAAGCCTGGGGGCTTAGTCAGCCATCTCTTGAGTGTTTTAATTTTTTCGATAATTTTTCAGTAATCTAGGTTTAAGATCAATTACTTAGAATTGAAAATTCTTAAACTTATTAAAGCATTCATGCCACTGGGAGGTTGGTATCCTTACTGTTTGATGAAGTTGCACAATCTGAGAACATGCAGCCTGTAGTCTGACCGGTAACAGCTTGTTAATTTGCTTTGAAGACTACAGGTAAATATAAAGACTGATATTTCTACCTGTTGCATTCTGTAAAAGTGTTAAACATGACCAGGATAAATCCAGTAATCTTATGCAAAAATTTCTTTTCACAGGCATTATTCTAGATGTCACTTGGGGTAAGGGGAGGAAATAAATTTGGTGTCATCAGAACCTGGCTGAAAAATCTGATTATTTTTTATGAGAAGAAACTGAGAGTGCACTCTTAAAAAATGTCCAGGAATGAAATCAAGTGATGCTTGCATTCTTTTTCATTTGGAGAACATTAGAAGGTCTTCTTTTATACTGTGTTTTCTTAAAAATATATTTAAAAAATTTGTTTTGTATTATATAATAATCTTCAATTGAAGTAAGTATGGGAATCTGGCATGTTCTTTTGACTAAAAATTTTGAAATATATTTTGTTTATTCCTCTGAATAAAAAAATTTACATTTTAATTATTACTTTCCTACAGAGGGGTAATTGAAATAATAGTTAATTTTTTACCTGTTATACTCTTTGAAACAAAGTTTTCAATCTAATTTCAGGGGATTGACTGACAGTGAGAGTGAGAAAGAGGTGGTTTGCTCAATTTGACATTTTCAATTATGCATTTGTAAAAAGAAAAAAGATAATTGAAAAGCTGACCCTGAGCAACCTCAAACCTCTCCATGAGCCTGCTGCTTTTGTTTATCTGAGCTCAACAAATGCTTTCCTTACTAACCATTGGTTTGCTAATAAATAAAATTGACAGATGCAACCAGGATCATTGCGTGTACTGGAAAGTGATTTTGAGATGATTATGAGGTTTTTTGGACCTATTAGTTTTATTGTATAGGTTCTGTTTATTTGAAATCACAAAATTAACTGCTGCTAATTTACCTGTTCATTAAAGAAAGGTGGCAAAGCAAGCTGTAAGGTAACTTGTGGGAAGGTGGTCTGCTGAAGGGCTTGTAATGTTGAGCTTTGCTGTAGCTCTACTCAGCATCCTGAAAAGAAGACAGAGGCATGGTCCCCTAAACTGCCAGTGGTCTTCCTGGAACCATCTGCCAAAATGTTCCATTTTTTATTCTCCTGAACCCTTACAATTTTGAGGGGTAAGCTGAAGGCGTTGGCAGCTAAGCCAAAAGTGGTAGGATGTTAAAGGATAGCAGATCTCTCCCCCATGCCTGGTAGATTTGGGCAAAATGGTCTTTGTAGCATACAGTTGCTGAAGCTTAATGGCTGTCCCTGCAACAAGGTCCCATGCTCTGCTCTTGCTAGAGCTATGGCAGGTGCTCTATTTTTTCCCTGGAGAGAGGGTTTGACTGAAAATTAGGAATGGAAGGTGTCTCTTAGACTATCCCTCCTCCTACTGATACATATTCAAGAGAGACAGTCTGACATGACTCTATTCATGGCAAGAGATGCCTGGACAGCACCCCATAGCAACAACCCCTAACAGCAAGCATGATGTGAGCCGAGGCAGCAGTGCTGGAGATCAAAGCCTCCTGAGTGGACTCTCCTGGAAACAGGCTCCGTCTTTCCACTTTCTCCAGTTCGCTGACATGTTCCCTTCCTAACTGAGGTGTAGTTTCTTCTGTGCAACTTTTTCCAGGGGCCAGTTTTCTTTTGCAAATATGCAGCTGACAGACCTGCAAAGGTTCTGGCAAGAGACGGATTTCTGTTGTTTGCCTCAGGTAATCTCAGATAATATGTCTTTGTGGTCTAACTCAGGTTGCTTTTTATTGCTTTTATTCTTAACTTTGGATTGCTTCTCAAAATCCAAACAAGAGGAGCTGAAATAAGGAAAACGCAGCCTGTTTGAACCCTGTCTATGCAGTGCTATGCATACTATTCCAGGAGGAAGCCACATATATATTATCTTTAGATGTACATTTGCTCTATCCATCCTTGTCTATTTTAGCTGTTATAGGGTATAAAAATACATAACAGGCAGTCCTCGCTCGGAGTGCTTGTCGGTAAACTGTATTGGGTAATAGGCTCTGTCTCTTAGCCTGAAAATTCAGATTTGATGCTGGATACTGTGCTCAGGATTTAGTCATAGTCAATGTCAATATTTAGTCATAGACAATGTTATATCTTATGAGCCATTAAGCACGCTAATACAGATGGAATTACAATGAACTATTTTTAACTTGAATACAGACAAATATTTACATAAATCTTTGGTAGGATTTTTTCCTAGATTTGTCTTCTTACTGAGAGAGCAAAATTCTTTCTTAACTGGCTCTTCAGACAGAATCTGTGCTTTGCATAAAACCCAAACTTAGCCATTTCCTGGGAGCTGGTTTATTAGCAAACAAAGCAAAACATCTCAGATCTTCTCTTGGCTACTGCTGGGATTCCTCTGCTGTTACTCCTACACTTCTGATAGGAATATATGACTAACAGTTGAAACGTATGCAGTAACTTAAGCTGCCCAACAGAAGTCTTTAACATTTTCCAGTTACACTTTTTTCACAAAAGAACCTCTGAAGCTTTCTAGTCCAAATGTATGCCTATATTCAGGGAGGGGAAGAGAGCATTATTTTATTTTTAAAAGCACTAGGTCCTTTGAAGACTCTTTCGTTTCCTTGACTCTTTGGTAATGCGTCTCTGAAACAGTTGTCTTCTAAAATGAGTTGCCTACCTCACCTGAGGGTGTAGGCTGGTTTTGTGTAAATGACCAATACTTTCAAGGATGGTGAAGAATCTATAGTGATGATCCCTAGAGAAAAGTACAAGCTTAATGTTGTTCTTTGTTTAACTCCTAAAAATTGTTTTTTGTAATAGCCAGTTTTCACATATGTATTATTTTCTACCCAAGTAATTTAAATACAATGAAGTAAACTTCCTCCCAGGGAAGAAGATATTAAGCTCACAGATATGAAATACAAGAATCGGTGAGATTCAAAAGATTTTACTTTGAAACTATGTTGCAGAAATGGTTCATTAGTGTCGTGCTTTGACACTAACTTTCTTTCTATGTTACCTTGACAGATCATAATTATATTTATTTGATATGTTTGACTGTGTAAAGTATTTGAATAAAGAAACATAGGAATGGAAGATG
The DNA here is from genome assembly GCF_030867145.1 of Opisthocomus hoazin. Lineage (NCBI taxonomy): Eukaryota > Metazoa > Chordata > Aves > Opisthocomiformes > Opisthocomidae > Opisthocomus > Opisthocomus hoazin. Next base: position 52,147,594 of record NC_134417.1, read on the forward strand.
GGGTCAAAGGTGTATGCATCACATTTTAGTGGGCCAGACTTCAAGTGGATTGGAGAGCTGCCAGTTCTTGATGTTTAGGGAAAGAATATGAGAGCAGGCAGCCATACAGTGAGGTTTTCTGACTCTCTCAATTGCTTTCAGTAATCTGTGGCTTAGGGACTCTGAGTCAAAGGTTGTATCCACATCTTCACATTTAATAGTTCTACAAGAACTTTCTAATCTGAAGTTGTCTGAAGGGAAAGCTGCCCTAAAGCTAACCCAAAGGCAAAGAGCAGATAGCAACACTTAGCTTTATTTTTTTTAAAAAAGCGTGATATTTTGTTTTGTTACTGGATGCTTATTGCAGCAAAAGCAGGATTGACACTTTCTTCAAAAAGGAGTTACAAGACTGCAACATCCAGACCATGAAAAATGGCTGGTCTGAGTTTTGAGGGATGATATGGTTTTGGTCAGATAGGGTAGTATGGTTTGCAGGGTGGTTCTTAGTGCTTAGTGCAAGGAAATTGGTGCTCTCAGACTGGAGAATTGATGTGAAAGTATTGCTTATTGCCTTTCTAGGGCACATATCAACTCTACCTCTTTGACTCATGACCATGGCAAACTGTATTTAATCCTGTTTATTATTTTGTCCCTCTAGATCTTCTGTTTTGCACATTTTATTAAAGTAGTGTTTTTTGAGGTAAATACTGTGTTATAGGCTTACTATTTTCAGACAATCTTCATGACAAAAATAGCACTCAGGCAATCTCAAGTGCCCTGTAAGGCAAGTATGTTTATTTGCACATTTATCCTCAAATGTAGGATGATGGCTCTGTCAAAGACTTTTATGGGAAGCATGCTCAAATTCCTATTGTCTAATTCAAAGTCTTTCTTGCTAATGGCCATTATTTTAAAATGCATTAAAAATATTGAATTTCAAGAACAAAATGAATGAAGTGATTACCAAGGGGAATTAGGCACTTAGACCCACAAAAACTTAATGGGATTTGATTTGTTGAGAGATCTCAGCCCTGTTTCTTAAGCTCAGGCTTTTATCTAGGAATTGGCAAGAATGTCCAGTAATGGTCCTCCTAGATGGGATTTCTTTCAGTAACCTGCAGGCAAGAGATAGAAAATCTAGTTTGTGAAATCCTGAAACTGCATTGCTGCCTCTTTGTTCAAAACAGCGCATCAGTAAAACCCAGATGACGAAAGCTTGTGTAACTAGCCTACTTGAGAATCTGGGGATGATTAATCTGGTAGAAAAAATCAGGAAGCCAGCCCCCTGGGAAAGCAGCATCAAGTATCAGTACTGTGCTGCGGGATGTGTGTGCAGTGCATACAAGTGATGTATATGGGGTCTCAGCCTCTGGCTTCTCTCCTTCAAGGTTTCCCTGGCCAGTATGTCCTGACAAATGCTACTTCTCCATTTACTTGTTTTCCAGCTTGTGAGGTCTTAAAGACAAGATGCTCCAGATGGTGGATTATACACAACAATCTGTCTTGATAGCTGTTCAGTGTACCTCCTGCATTCTGCTTCAGAGGGACAACTCCATATTACCTCCTGCTTTCCTGCCCTGTTCCCTCCATGCTGTGTGCAAATACCAGAGTGCTGCTGCGATCTGCCACCTTTAGTTGTGTTCATTGTAGCATGGCATCTGGTGATGGTGACGGGCATTGCTGTTCCCCTGTCCTCTTGTAACCAAGAACCACAGCTAATAAGCAGAAGGTAGGACACTGTCACCTCGCTACTTTTAAAAGGGCTGCTGATTTGAGCAAGGAGGATTTGATGCTTGCTGCAAGAAGTAATCATGAGCAACAAGCACAGACCTGGTACTGCCTAATGTGCTATGGGTAAAACTTATTATTTTCCCCTTTGAAGCTGAATGATTTTATTGATCTTTCAGGATAATTTCATACTGTTGTCCTATTCTGTAAACATTGCAGTGAAATGTTTCGATGTACTCAATGTTTTTACAAGTTTGTAATGTTTTGTCTAAATTTGTAGTACGGGATTAAGAAGCCAGTCACACAGTGTTATTTCTTGTGAGGAGAGGTCAGCAAATTAAAACTACTAGACAGTATAGGCCACTTCTCCCTTTCTTTTATCAAAATTCCCACTGCCCCCGTGTGTGGGTAAATATATGTTTGAGTGATACCAAAAGGGGAAGCTTAACTTGGTAGTGGATTTCTTTCTTTGTTTCCACCCAGTAACACCCCTTACAAAGAGTCTCTCTAGAGTTCTGAGTTTCTACTGAACTATCAGCAGTTCAGTTGTGAGCAATTTTCTAAGCTTTCTGCACTGGAGATGGTGGCCAATGCAGTCTTTCAGGTCAAGTGATTAATCTATTTCGCCAGCATTCTTATCAGTCAGAGGTTTATCTTCTTTCAGTGCTGCCTTTGCAGCCAGATACCCATACAGACAATGAATAGGAGTTCTCAGCTTCTTACACAGAAAGTCTCACTTTTTCCCACTCTCTGATTAAAAACCTCCTTCTGATAGCCTGGATCTTAAACATCAGGCAGAGGTGATAAGTATACCAATAGATTTAGGAAAATGCAGTAAAAAATCTTACCTGGAAATATTTAGCTGGTTAAACTTGTAGTGCATGTAAGTGCTTTGACCCAAAACTTTCACCCACTTTTGATGCTTTTTAGCAAATTTTACCAGAAGTGTGGCCCAGGGATATGAAATTTAGCTGTCAACTTCCTTGAGAAGGAGACTCTAAAGGAAATATATTGGTTTTTAAAAAGCTAGTAGATTGGAGAAAGTAGTTTAGTAGTTTACTGAAATAGTCCTTCTAACTGCAGACAGAATATGCTAAAGGTAGACAGTCTGAGTAAACTTGATGTGAGAGTGAGAATCTAATTAGCTAAAATTTTTCTTTTATGATAAACTCTAAGTGCTTCTCTGAAAGAACAGCTACACATACTTACTGAAATTCAGCAGCTATATGAAGGTCTTGTGCCCACATTGGTAAGGGAAATGCATGGACAAATGAGAGAAATAAAAACCAAACAGCACCATCCAAAACAGAATAATTAATCATTCAAAAATAGGCCCTGCAAAATGGATAACGTGAGAAAGGGCAATTTCTGTTTGCTTAGATCATTCTGTTCTACAGCAGGATTTTGTTTGCATCTTACTGGGTGGCTTAAAAGAATATTTGTATCTCACGTGGGGGAGGACTTAGCTGCTTCAGGATAGCCTCTTGAAGAGAAGTAGCTACCCCTTAAAATGTGATATTCCTGCGTGATGCAAAATATGGTACTCCATCTACCTGATTGTACAGCTTGTTCCTCTGAAATATTGTGTTGCCTTTGTTGGCGTGGCGACCTGGTTCAGGAACGGCACGGCGACCAACCCCAGGCCGCTCGGGCCATCAGCTCGCAGACACCAATGTGGTGGACGGCAAATGGCGTTTATTGACGGGTAGCACAGTATTATATAGCTTAGGTTTACAGCGTCACTTCCGTCTGCTTACACCTATGGGCTAAACGCTACTGGTTATCAGGAGAGGAGGGGGGGGCCTACCTTTCCGTACAGCACGACATCTTCCGACCGCCAGGCCCTAACTATCCACATTTCCCCCCTCCTTATGCTTAACTAAATAGGTTAATATAAAATATAAAAGTGTTAATACTTAACCTTAAGACTTAAACTTAATATCTGGCCAGACTTAACCTTACTTAACCTGAACTACAATTTAAAAAATGTAAATATTAAAATCTTACGATTACAAAGATAAGGTACCTTAGACAAATGCATTTGTAAATTAGCTAAAATATAATCTTAAAAATTCTATTGTTATTCTTATTCTATATTGTACAGTAGTGTTAAAAAGTATATGCTATAAACTTGAATAGAAAACATAAGGCACAGTAAACAGGTAGAAGTTAACTTTTAGGGACGATTGAGGGTAACACTGGGTAGGTACATTTTTAAAGCAGTTGTTGGTGTTCTACGAACATGATGTTAACTTTCTCTAGCCGACTCTTGACGAATGACACGATCTTGTTCAGTATACAGGGTCCAAAAATTAGTGTCATTACGATCATCGCAATCGGCCCTATCAAGGTGGATATCAGGGTGGTTAACCATGGCGAATGGTTAAACCACGACTCAAACCATCCTTGTTGGGCTTCTTTGTCTCTTTTTCTTTTTTCTAGACCTTCTCTAAGTTTGGCCATGGTATCTCTGACTACTCCGGTGTGATCAGCATAAAAACAGCACTCTTCCCCTAATGCAGCGCAGAGGCCTCCCTGTCGCAAGAAAAGAATATCCATTCCCCTCCTATTTTGTAACACAACTTCTGATAGTGAGGAACTTCCAGGCTTGGACAGAACGTTTGCTGACTTGTCATCTTCTTTGGTCACCGGGGTATACGGGTTACGGGGGTGTCCGATGATCCGGTCCTGTGAACAAAAACTCACAGTTTTCATTAGTTTTATTCTGGCTAGTATGGTGCGAACAGCCACCTGGATCGGGGTTAGATGCTCTTCCTTCGCGACATGCTTAATCATGTCTGCGATACTCGACCCCGCTGATAGTGATCGCAGGATTTCTTTGGTTGTCGAATTACACTGCTGATGTAAACATTCTGCTACGACTGGGCCTTTTGCCTCCACAGGCAAGGCTGATGAATCGACCGCTGCTTGGAGACGATCCACAAATGTTGTAAAACTCTCACTCTCACTTTGCTTAATTGTGGACCATGGCGATGGTTTGGCAATGACTCTAGAGGCTATGCGAATAGCTTCTCTGGCCGCACGAGTAGTTGTAATGACTTCATGGGCCCGCAGGCCCTGGGCTTGTGCCTGGGGAGTAATCATTGTGGGATCTGTGCCCATTAACCGCTGCAGGCTGGAGCCATGCAGTGGATGGTCTGCCCCAGTTACTTGGGCCAATTGCCTCGCACAGATGTCCTCCCATTCTTGTTTAAAAACGATCATCCCTGCCCCGTCAAAGATCAATCTACAAGTTTGTTTTATATCGAACGGGAGCATATCGTCTCCCCCGAAGACACCATCTATGAGGGCGGAGACAATGGCAGAATTAAGGCCTTTATCTGCGACTGCCTTAACAATCGCTTGTATATCCTTAGGGTTTATCGGTGTGTGGACCCTCTGTCCCCCGTCCGTCACCCGGACCGGGAACGCTAGTGCGGCCGATGGGGTCCAGTCGGCGCACGTAATCTTTATTTTCCTCCAGTCCGTGAGAGGGATTTCTCCCCCTCGCGGTTTCTCTTTAATTTGGATGGGGATATTTTGGCTCTTGACTTTATTTATCTTTGTTTTCTTCTCTTCTAAACTTAAATTAGTTACGAGCCACTCATCCCCGCTAGTGTTTGACTCGGAGTCGGAACTCGACTGACTGGTTACTTCCGGTCTCCAGTACGTTTTTGCCGAGCTCTGGCCCCCTCCCCTATGGGCGGGCCGCTCCTCCCCCCGCCCGGGCCCGCCCCGCCCTCCGCTCGGCGGGGTGCCCACCTCACAGGCGCACCTTTTGAAATGCACGCGCCGGTTGGCTCTCTGCCCCCCGCTGGCCCCCCTTTCCCCTTCTAGGTCGCTCTTACCGCTCCTCTCCCCCCTGTTCTCCTCCGCCTCCCCTTTGTGTGCGCTTGATAACTTTAGCGCTTCCTCCCTGTTATCACCAAAGGAATTTTCATCCCGCCTTTCCCCTTTGTGCTCGGTGCCATCTTGGGGCGCATAGGGCGGTGGTGTGGCCCAGACTTTATCAGACTCTGTTTCTTTCGCGGCGCCCCTAGCCTCCTCGGCTAACCCGCCCCAGAAGGATTTAGCTTGTTTCTCTCCCTCCGTAAGCGGATCGGGGTCCGGGAGTTGAGGGGACGTGTCGCCCTCTTGCTGATTTTTAGGCTCAGCAGAACCGTTATCGTCTGGGGGGTGCGAAGTCTGTGTAGCTGCCCCGATTCCCAATTTTGGGGTAGCTAACAAACAGTTCTTTGCCGCCTTCCAGGTCTCCTGCTCTTGTATAGCTTTCTGCAGGGCCTGCACGACTTTCCCCCACGACTTAAGCTTTTTCCCACAACCCGAGGACATCGTTTCCTCGGCTAACGCTTTAGTGCACTTATCCCACACCTCAGGGTGGAGAATATCCACCGGCTGGTCAATGACCCCAATTTGCAAAAGCCTCGCAATTGCGAGCGTAAAATCTTTGGGCTTACAATCAATTCCCCACTGCTTATGTAATTGCAATACGACCTTCACAAGGGCTTCCATCCTCCTTGTTGGTCCGGGAGCGTCCTCCCCGCCGGGCTGGTCCTGCCGCTCCGGCCGCCGTTCACCCGATTCCAGGCGAGTCTTTCCCGGGTTTCGGCACCACTTGTTGCCTTTGTTGGCGTGGCGACCTGGTTCAGGAACGGCACGGCGACCAACCCCAGGCCGCTCGGGCCATCAGCTCGCAGACACCAATGTGGTGGACGGCAAATGGCGTTTATTGACGGGTAGCACAGTATTATATAGCTTAGGTTTACAGCGTCACTTCCGTCTGCTTACACCTATGGGCTAAACGCTACTGGTTATCAGGAGAGGAGGGGGGGGCCTACCTTTCCGTACAGCACGACATCTTCCGACCGCCAGGCCCTAACTATCCACAATATTGGAACATTAGTTGTCATATACATTACAGAACACTCTATTTGTTATTAAAGTCCTTTGCTCTCAACCTTTTCCCAGCTAGTGTAACAGCCCACGTCTTGCTTATATCTATTGGTTTTGCTACTGCTTATGATACTGTGCAATTCTTGGAGCCTCTCCTGAAGCCATTAGGTGCTAGATTAGAACATGCCTGAGGGAATACTCTGAACCTGGCTACAGCTATAGCCATGTAATTAATGTCATCCTTATAAAATAATTGCACTGGGATTAATTGACAAATTTTAAAACTCTCTTGCTCTTTAGATAAACTGCAGGACTGTTGCCATAAGCTCTTTCAGAATTTTCTAAAAAAATAAAAAAAAAATCTATGCAAATTGTTCAACCTGGTTTTTACTAACAAGAAATTTATTGTGTTTTGTATAGAACGAATATTTCTTTTAAGCTAGTTATGGGTGCAACACACACAAAAAATCAATATTTGAAAATAAGCTTTAAGACACACTAAGTGAAGCGCAATGTTTTCAACCAAGTAGACCACATTCAGGGAAAACCTTGGAAATTGTTTTGTATTCCTTAGCCTCTCTTTTCTAAGAAAAGTAAATGCTTTGCCATCCACAGAATACCAGGAAGCGTTGTCGGTTTTACAGCACCAATAATTCTATTTTTCACATCGCAAACTTGCTCTGTATCCATTTTTTAAGTATATTTGTGTCTCTGATTCTGTATGCTTCTAGACATTACATATATATGTATATACACACAAAAGCCATCCTGGCTTCTGGAGGAGCCCTCTGTATTGCTTCCAGAATGAGTCAGCTCAGTTTCAATTTAGTTTTTAAATTTAGGTCTGAATAGTCCTGTAGTGTGTAACTATGTTGTGACAAAGTTTCTTATTTCTACTTCTACAGTTACAGAACTTCTGGTTGAAAGATGGTGTTTTCGATGAAGTTTCCCCTGGGGAAATTCCCCACAGGAATGTGGGAACTGCTTGTTTTCTGGGACAACAAAGAACCAACTCTGAGAAACAGGAGTAGACAAGTTGTTCTACTCTTAATTCTTCTTTGGCTGGCTAGTTGGGCTTGTAGATAAAGAGGGAAAGGATGAAGTAATGGTTTTATCATGAGTTGTGTAGTCTTTTTAAAATTGAGAACACTTTTGGACTTCTCCCTGGTTTGTACTGTCACAAAAGTTTGCAAACTTATTTTTTAACATGTTTTCAATTTAATCCTCCAATTGGTATTAGCTGGGGTCATGGTATTACTGATGTGTGTGGTGATTTTTGTCCTTCTCTGATCTTAAACACATCCATCCGGATACAGAAGTTGCAAACATATTAAGAGGCAACAGGCCAATCTCAGAATCAGCCTTTGAGGAAATAATATTTTGGGTCCTTCATGGGATCAGAGAGCTGGGGAGGAAAACTCAATTTTAGCATGGGAAGAATATTTCATACTGTTGAAGCTGGACTCTAGTGAGCTAACTTTGTGTGGAAGAATGATTCCTGAAGACCTCTCAGACTGGGTATTTATATAGTCAACATCTTCATCCTGGGTAGAAGTAACCAAGGGAGTTGATATCAAAACCACCAAAGACTTTTTTGTTTTGAAACCTCATGCTAGCTTGCTCCAGGTGAAAGAAAGCAAAATACAAGCATCTGGTCTTGCGGGTGCAGTGTATTTTGGCGGCTGTTGATTTAGTTCGTGACTGCTCAAAGACACAATCTCTTCCACAGTGAAATTGCCTTTTAAAGTTTTTCTTGTTCTTCCTCTTGACTCTGAGTCAGAGGAGCATGGCTTATGACACTTTATGTATTTTTCATTAACTCCTCTGTTCATTGATCTTTATCTCCAGCTTTAATAGTCGTTTAAAGTTCCCTTTGTTTGCATTTCCACAAAAGCTTGACAAATTATTTCCCGCCCACCACCCCCTTCTTTCCTTCATAGCATTATCAACGTGGCCAAGTATCCATGACCAGTAACTCCTCTCAGAGCAAGGTGGTGGCAGTGAGCCCAAAGTCTACAGATATCAACTTTAGCTAGTTGGAGCATGCTGTAGCACATGTATTTTAGTTAGTGTAATAAACAGCAGCTTTTGCTTGTGAAGGTAGTCCTATGTATCACATCAATGATACTGAAAAACAACAACGAAAAATATCTGGAGACTTGCTTGGAACACTACCCCCCAGTGAAGTGCAGCTATCCTTTGTATTTCTGGAAAACTTGTATCCTTGAATTCTGGGTGCAATTGCATGGATAGTTTTCTTTGCCCATTAAGTGCACATTATTTCAGCTTTGCTGCTCCCATAACAATGCCACTTTACACAAATAGTACATGCACTGTACACATTATGACTTCCTAAACTTGCCACTTCCGCTTGATGTATGAAGTCTTGATCAAAACAAAATCTTTACCACATGTACATTGCAGTGGTCTCATTGCTATAATCTTCGGTCAGTATTGCATTACCTGAGCTCCAGTTCTACCAACTACTTAGAGAAACCCTTTTATTTAGCTTTTTTTTTTTTTTTTTTGTCAGGTCATTTTCTTCACTTAATCAGACACACTGAACTTAGTCTGGCTCTTCCTGATCTTCATTTTTTTTGGTTGAAACTTTAAAATAGTCTATTGCTGTTTAAAAAGTTGAAGTGCAGTTTTTTCAATAAACAATTGAGTGTCTTACTGGAGCACTCTTTGCCAGATTCCATTAAAACAGTTAAAGGATTTGGAGCTATTTTGTATGTCATTCTCATCAGCGTTTTCCACTTGCAAATTCTGCTTCGTTGGAAATGGAGCATCCATGCGTTCTGCAACCTTGACCTTGCGAATGTCACTTTTACTGACATATGCGGTGTATATTACAATATGTGCTCTTCTGTGGCCTTTAGGGCTATGCCTACATTAATAAAATATGCTTTATGGACAAAGCTACCCTTCTAAAAGGGAGTGTAGCTTAACTATGTGGATGCAAGCCACACTGAGCCGCTTGTTCTTGGGTGTGCAGGGCAGGGTGTCTCCCATTTTGCTTACTAGTGCAGACATAGCTTGTGGTTGTTCCCTGAAAATGGGCACTCAAGCCACTCTTCATGTCATTTTAATTTGGTGGTAGATATAGTATCGTACATTGTGTTGCAAGTATTTTCTTTTGCTGTGTAATGTGTGATGTTACACAGGATGGTGTCTTTCCTACCATAAGTGGTCCCAGAATTTAATATTCCTTTCTGGGCTTACTCCCTACAGACCTTCACCAGAACAGCAAGTGAAAATAGTGTTCCAGACAAAGTTTTGATTTGCAAAGGGAAAGTAAGACTTCAAGGATTTCCGTAGCAAGTTTGCTGTTTCACACTAGTTTTATTTGAAAGGCAGTTGGAATTTGCTGCATGGCTATAGGAAGTCTTGAGATAACAGACATATGGAAAGAACGTATATGACTGTAGCAGGTGGGTCAAAAATGTTCCCTTTATTAATTCTGAAAATGGAAGTAGTCCCTCTAGAGGTAGAAACATGATTTAGGATTAATAGCACAAATTTCAGCTGGTTTCTTTTTGCAGTTGGTCAGACCATGTAATAAGTAGCTCATTTCTTTACATGCTAGTGTTTTTGAGGGTTTTATGCCAAGATCTTATTTCTGTAGCAGTGTACCTCCTTGGCTCAGTGAAATCATTGTAGATTAAGTTTACCTGTTAAGAAATGACTAATAATCTAAGGGAGTGCTCTCCCTCGAGTAAGGGAGAAAAGATGCTCTATGATGCAAAAAGCTATTATTGCCTTTGCTGTTTTGATACAGGAGCAGTCAAGCTATTACCTACTCCATAATTATTAATGCCCTTAAAATGGATTGTATCCTCCTTGATATCTTCCATTCTGAATTCAATAGAGACTTTAATGAAATTTTCATAATAAAACAACTTGCCAGAATGTTGAGAAAGCCAAAAATAAAGCTGGGAATGGAAGTCATCTAAATGTCCTTTTCTTTTTCTTTTATGATGATAGCACTTCAGGCTGGAAAATGTGCTAGAAGCTGATTACTAAAGATGTTACTAAGGATGGTGGAGGGAGGATGAGGGAAGTAAAGAGAACACAGTGTAAAGTGGTAAGAAACTGCTGCCTCTTCTCCTAGAGTCTGAGAAGTTTCCATTCAATATCTTGACAGTTATAAATGCTGTGCCGCCTTAAATGCTTTCAGAATGACTTATACAGAATATTTTATTGACTATTGGTATGTTTTTCACAATCCCTGGTTTTCATTCATTGCTGCAAGAGCATCTTCTGAGGCTGAATTGCTAATTAGTTAAAGCTATTATCACACCAAGGCAGCAAAAAAAAAAAACTTTCAGGTTCCGCAAGTCAGACATATAAGTACTTTTATTGCTTAACACATATTTGTTCATTTGAATTATCAATAGAAATGGCATAGGTTTTTTTTTTCTTAAAAAAAAAAGACATTTTTGACATATGAAAACTCACTGGAATTACCATGTGACAATGTATATTCAAGGAAAAAAATGCTCTTTTTTCTATAGCAGAATTTTTAAGAGACTGAGAAACACATAGCAATGGGCACTATATGTAGCCACTCAGCTTAGTCACCAATTGCGCTGCTCTGCACTCAGAACTTCATTGTTTGCTGGGGGCAGCGTGGCACAGTTCATCTCTCGGCATTCTCTGGGCATTTGCAGAATACCTCAATCTGTTAAGGCCTGGTCCCTGTGCTCACTGGGAGCTGAGGTCATGCACTACTTAAGTATGTGGGCTCTGATTGCAGGAGTAAATATAATTTGTAAAGCATGCACTGACAAGATAAATAGGTTTTGTTTTCTTAAGCATAATTAAGATGGAGAAAATGTGTATGTGTTACACTAGTCATCAAGAAGAAGAAGAAGTGTCTGTTTTCCTAAGAAATTTTATTACAAGAGTGATGGACTGATTCTTAAGGGCAAAAGGACGATAGAAACTTTAGAAACTGAAAGAAGAAACAATATTATTTTGCTGAACTCTCTTGCATTAGCAGGAGTGTGGCAGGCCAGCAGGTATATAGATGTGCTTCAAGCTACGAATTGTTCTGTCTTTGTTTCCTGTGTAGGCTAGCCAGTGAAAATGAAGTGGTGTGGTGAGGAAGACTAATCCACTTTCTTTTTCTGGGTACCGAGGGAACCAGTACTGGGGCATGTGCTTGTGAATAGTCTGTCCCAGACTGGAAGTCTGACTTGTTTGGAAAGTCCATGTTTTCCTTGATGTTGGCCACCACTGTGATTCAGCAGCATGTAGAAATACTTTATCTTCACATCCAAGCTTCAAGGGGTAGAGAAAGTAAGTGGGCATACACCTTGCTTACGCAGATGGGTGACAACATCTTGGGGATGCCCGGTGTATGACCTGGAGAGCACTGCAAGAGGTCAGGAAGGAAGACAAAGCTGATTGAGAAGCTATGAGCTAGCAGTGAAACTGCTGTTTTGGAGGACTATGGAGCTTCAATCAATTCCTCTGCACTACAGCTATACTTTCAGAACCATTTGAGTATCTCAAACCTCACTGAGAAGTCTTATACAAGTACCTCTGTTTTAGGGCATCTGCAAGATCAAAATGCAGAGACCAAATGATGTGACCTGTTCCTTGTCTGTTATTGTACTATGATATCTGTCCTGGGGATTAGGAGTGAAGGTAAACTGGCCCATAGTAAACGTAGCATGTATATCTTCCATGCAGTGTTGAGTAGTATATATGTGTAAACAGCTTGACTACTAAACATAATATATTAGTCTTTAACATGTTTGTTAAAAAGGACTTAGGTACTTTGCTACATGGTATCTTAGCAGTATTGAACATTTCACGCTATGCTTTTTAGAAAAAAAAGCAAACAAACACTTGAATGTTACAGTTCAAGATATTCTACAGAGTGTTCTCCTAGACATAAGCTTCACTGGCATCAGTTTATAACTGAAGACAGTTAGCAAAGAGTTACAATCCTTGCACAAATAGCATGATTTGGAAAATGAGATTCCAGCTGCTATTTACTTAGTCATTGAGTTAGAAGGGGTAAGAGTACAGTAGACGTATCTTAGGATTGAGTGATGGGAAGAAGCTGCAGTTTACTAATGGTTCTGAACTCGATAGTATAGATGGTATCCAGTCAGCTAAGTTTGGGTGAGAATCAGAAGTAGATCTTCATCTAAATGAACTATGAAATGCAAATCCTAGGAGTCTTATATAGCACCTTGTTTCAGTCATATAAAAAAATACATAGAGTATGTGTGGGCATGATTACATATTAGTGGACAGAATCACAGCTGATCCAAAAGATGGAGCTACACATCACTTTAAAAATTACTTTTCTGCTGTGAAAGGGGAAAAACTCTTTAGTTTCATACAAGATTGGTACAGCTGCAGACTAGAATAACTTGCTGTAATATTCTTTTATTGCATGGAGAGAAATATTACGATAAGAATCTTGCTTTCAGAAAAATTTTCCTTTTCAGAGTAATGATCCTTCAGTGCAAATGAAGACAGGAAAGGAAGGAGGTGTCATATAACCTGGCTTTAAAAAAAAAAAAAACAAAACAAAAAAAAGGTGGAAGAGCTATGTTGCACCACGAACCTTTCAAAGTGAGGTTGCTTAGGAGAAGATAATCTAATACAGCAGTGGAGAAAGAAGATTTGTGAGGTCAAGTGCTCAGCCAAGATCTATTCCAGTGCTGTGAGTCAGCTGGTAAGACAGAGCTACAATGAAAAAACCTGACTTCTAACTCTTGCTTTCTTTTTTGACTTCTAAGACTACTTATGTGCATAAGTGATTGCAGAAGCAGGCCTACTTTTTTTACTGGACAAGGATTATTAATAAGGAATATTTTCAGGATGAAGCATTCTGATATGAACCTCATTTGGCAGTTCTATTTTTGAGCATGCCAGAAAAGCACTTGGCAGATGGAGGAGAATGGGATAGAACTTCACTATTACAAATCTTTTTCTTCCTAGTGCCTGAAGAGAGGTCACTTTTTTTAATTGCCAAAAGACTTGCAGAGGAATGTTCCTGGACTGAGTTTAGGCATAAGGACAATGGCCACTGTATGCTTGCTCATGCATGTTCTGCTGTCTGGCAATAGGGTTATCCGCTTTAATCCTCTTCCATCCCCAAATTATTTTTATTCTTGGCAGCAGTAATCTGTGCAGATGTGCAAGGGAAGGCTGGATCTCTGACAGTCAGAATAGTGAGTATAGAGCAGTACAGACCATTAGGATAAGTTCTGCATGAACCAGAGTAGTTGTGCTTCTGTTATACTCTGAATCCTTGTACTTCAGATTTTGCCGATGTGTTGAAAAAGTTGCTGCAGTTTGTAAAACTTATGAAATGATGGATCTCTAGTAGCAGAGTGGACTGGGGTGTGGGAGGGTGATATTATGTGATGTAATGTGGCTCAAGATATCTGAAGTAATAAATGCCAATTACATATTTTGGTCTTTTAACTGAAATAGCAAATATTTCATTCTGCATAAGCAAAATAGGTAAAAGTGCAGACAAATGAATGTCTTGATCTTGCTTCCAGAAAATTCATTAAGTCAAAGCCTGTTTTGTTTTAAGAGAAGTGTATAAAATAAAAAACCTTGCCAGAAAAGCCCTGAACCAAATGAAACTCTCTTGAGGCGGCAGACTGACTAAAACTCAAGCAGAAACGAGGCCTTCATGACTATCATTCACTAACAAGTGAGTATCACTACAGATCTAGTGATCAGCATCACTTCCAGTATATTAAGACATGTTCAACATCTCCTCCAGTTCATGTTACAGCAAGCTTAGTGTTTTCTTCCTCGGTGAAAGCCACGTTTACACCCTTCATTTCCATAGCTGTAAATTATTTTAGCAGCACTGAGCCTGACAGAGAAGTAGGTTGGTCCAAGCAGTACGTGTTGTGTTATGAGTAACGGCAACTACAATGGTTACCCTGCATTAATCCAACTGCAGAGGACATGGAATATTATCAGACTTTAAAATTGCACACCTCCTTATTTTTTTTTTAAACTTTCTTAAACAATAGTTGTCCAGTGGAAACACACTTCCTGTTAACAGTTACAGCCTATTAACATGTGATATGAGTATCCTGCTGTCAGCTGCAGAGTGTGGTAACTATTTTAAACCATTTCCAGTAACGTAATCCAAATTATATGGGTGTTGGAGTCTGGTCTTATGTTTCTTTGCAGCACATACAATTGAAAACAGCAAAGCTGACATTGAATACGCTCTCTTCTGTATTTGATCGTTCAGCGAAAGCTTAAATTATGTGTCTTTGAAATTACTCTTCAGATGCCATTCAGAGAACATTAAGAATAAATTAAACAACATGAGACTGAAGATCTGTGGCTTTGACTTTCAGCAGAGTCAGCCTTTAAAGTCAAAATCTGTTTTCTGAATCTTTCTGTACAGTGGGGTAGCTGGGAATTTCAGTAAGTCCAAGAGGGCTTGAGGAGCAGGGCCTTATCAGGCATCTACTTTCATCTGTTTGTCACTTTGTTCTGTGATACAGAAAGCTGATTGGTGTTTAAGCTCTCTGTAGACTGCAAAATATTGCTCTTTCTGCTATCTGCAAGGACTTCAATAAGAAGAAAACACCGGTCTTTAGAATGATTCCTTGGAAAATAGCATTTGCAGAGTGTGGAAGGATGACACATTAATTTGAGGAAACGCTTCACTTCCACTTATCTATATAATCGATTGACTCTGCTGTCATTAGCATTGCAGTGTGTGGCAAGGAGGGGGGAATTTTCAGTTTCTCCTTGCGGTCATAGTCTTTATAGTCTTGTATCTAAGAATTTTTCCATTCTGGACAACCATTCCAGCACGAGTGCTGTGGAAGTTGTTGTGCAGCACTGTGTGGGCTGTGTCCCAGGGTTGCGCTGATACTTGTGAGTGTTGTGAACCCACCCGGGAGAGTGTGCCAGTCCCCAGGCTTCCTGCAGAGAAGGGATTTTTTTCCTCACTTGTTATGACACAGTGAATTAGTTTGGGATGTCACAACAGGGAGCAGGTCAACTCAGTTTTTGCAGCCTGAATGATCTCAGCTGAAAAGTCATCTGGGCTTTCTGGTCAGTGTTTTGGAAGTCAAACCACGAATTTCTGTGTATTAGCGGAGGCTGCAGCACAATGTGCTGTTGGTGCTTGTGTTTTAACAAGTTCTTCAGAACTTCAGGCTGCTGGTTGCATACTTGAAAGTACCAAGAAAAAAATTCCTTTCCTAGGGACCTAGAACTGATGTATAAATTGCAACAGCAATTAGGTTGGTTTAGCTCATGGCTTTGGCAGTATTGGTCCAGGCTTCAGACAAAGTATGGGGATGCAAAAAGGTGGTTTAGAACAGCAGTGGGTTTACTGCTGCTCTGCTGTGCCAAGCATAGGCTGTATACCTGACCCTCGAATGCTTTATGAGAAACCAGGAAAAGCATTTGGAGGGCTGGTGGCTGTTCCCACTTACTGAGATTATGTCTTCTGGCCAGGGTTTTTGGAAGTGCTCTAGTTAGTCCAGAAAAAATAAGAGGAAGCAGTTTAACAAGTTAGGCATACAGTCCCTGCTACAGAAAAGTTAGTAGGATCTGCTGTGAAGTATGCCACGACAGATCAGCTCTTGCTGCGAACTGCTCTGATCCACATGCTCATACTTTGAAATTATGTGGAGAGTATGAGCAGCAGTATGCCAGAGGTTTTGGAGACAGTATTTTTCTCAAGAAAAGTGGGACACTTATTTAAATAACAGTTCTAACAATTATTCTGTTAAAGATGCTTGGGGATGGTTTAGTATTATGATGTATCTCACCTATGGTGTTAAAGCGACTGGAAATGCTTTCTTAAACCCTAACTTCTTCACTCTACAGTTTAGACATATTGAGGAAAGATAGGCATACGCTACGCGCTTCTAGGACTTCCAAGTTGAGAGCATGGAAAGGTTACCAGGAAAAAGGTGGCCTGATATGAGATTCTGTTTGACTTGTGGTATCCTATAATGCTATTCTGAATTTGTGCTGCACTTATTTTTTTCTGGCATTTTAAACTTGTATATCTCATTGAATCTGTAACAAACACATAAGAATTTTTCATTCAAGGTATACTGGGGAGTCCTTCTTTAAAGGAAACAATAAGCTTGAAATTATATCCGTACCCAAAATGCAGATGCATGCCTCTGGATCATTGAAATGGGAGAAAAAACCTGAAAATAACCTCAACAGCAGTATCTGAGATGCTTGGAAGATTAGAGAAAGGGATTTTCAGTCAGATTTGACTAAAGGATGTGTGAAAATGCTAGCAGGGCAGCTATTTCAGATGTTATTCTGAGCTCAGAAAGCAAGATTTTGTTTGTACCAATAAATAGGATTGCACCAAATATATTCAATTTCATTGCAGTTTTTATCTCTTATCTGAAATAACCTTCTATGCCTATATTTTTTTCTATTTCCTCAGATCAGAAAAGATAGCAAAATGCTTCTGAAAGCATATTGTGTAATTATAAAAGCAGCTGTGGAAGAGCTGTTCTATGTGTTACTGCTGGTTTTCTGTGTATGAATAACTTATACAAAAACTCAGAACAAACAAAAAGTTTATACGAAGAGAAAGATGATTGAAAACTGGAGTCTGATACTGCTTTTGCAAATGATAAGTTATACATATACATGTGTGAATTGAAATTCTCTGAATATACTAAGAGGTCTTTTTAAGACTGTGAGTGGATAAGGTAAATGTGGAAGAAAAATCTTGGAAGCAGAATTACCTTGCCACCTCCCCCCAGTTCTATCATTACAAACCCAAAATCTTTTAATACCATAATCTTTTTGTTTTGGAATTTTCCTTTGGCTGATTAGTTCATGGATGACACTTCTATATCAGTACACGTGATTTAGGATATTTGTCCTATAAATATAATAGTAGCTAGTGGTTGAAAAGAGCACCGAGTACAAAAATGTACTACTGATACAGTTTTACAAAAGAGAACAAATCTAAAGGAATACTCCAGAAGCAGGGAAATACATTAACAATAATTGGTAAAAAGGTATTGTTTGTTATACTTCAGAGAAATGACAGTAAGATGTAGGCTTTCTTAATGAAAGACAGGTTTTGTCTAGCTTGTTGGTTTAATACATAATTCAAGAGCCTAGTGCACAGTTGGATTAATGGTACCTTTGGGGGGACCCCTAGAAATTAATTCTTTTAAGCCTATGTTGATAAAAGCACCTTTAACCTGTAAGAGCAGTTCTATTACACCAAAGAAATTATGTAACTTAGAGTAATGGATCTTTGTACTGCTTACAGTAACTTGTTTCCACAGTGAGTCCACGCTTGCAGTATTTGAATCTAGTATATTTGCCAAGACCTACGGACAAAATGTGTTGTTAGTGTGTGAAACTAACTAATGTGAGATGTGACTGAGGTAAAGACTGTCAGGCTTCAAAAAAAAATTAGACATGAGGCAGGTAATGTCTGCAGCTAAACCAGCCAAAGGAACAGATTCTGATTTTTCAGCTGCATTAAACTTATGTGTATCACTTAAGGATGTTGTGAGTAAGTGCACCAACTCTTTGCTTCCTAACTCTTGCTTCTTCCCATCAGCAAAGCCTAGCACCAGCCAAGGTTCATGTCTGTACCAGTTTTCTTGATTCCATCTGCACTTGATATTGGAATACCTTAGGTATCATGGGACCTAATAGAAGTACTCCAGCTTCTACTGGTGCTCATTGTCTCCATGTCCTTGAGGGGATTGCTCTGAGCTATAGTAGGCTACAGAAATGCCCAAACTGATGCTATTTGTACAAGTGGTTAATTCAACTCCTTGTTACTCTGAGTTTAGCTGTGGTAAAGTTATACTTGATTCTTTTGTAGCATAAATTGAGTAATCTTCCAAAATACCAAAGGTTTCTACTTAAAAGTCTGATTTTGGTCCAGTACCGTTTGATTTCTTGAAAATTAGAAGAAAGTATTTCTTCAGTGTTCTTATCCACTCCCTAATGAACACATCGAGACACATGGATCACCTACTTTTCTTTTGGCAAGGATGATATGAAAAGGCATATTTCTGCTTAGTTGTAATGAAGTCCTGGTTGGCCTTTCAGTAGCCGTTGCAACCTGCCTTTCTTCCTAGCAAATAAGGAGAAGGAAAGGATTCCTTCTGCATACAGACCTTAACTCAGATGACAGCCTCTGTTGTGTCCAGTTTAGATTAATGTAACACACATGCTGTGCTCTGGACTAAACCTTTTAAATCAACCTTGATTTGATGAAAAATGACTGCGATACCTGTGGTGCCTGGGACTTTCCTGGATATAATTCAAGATGCTGCATTACACCTATGGATCCATAAATGGCCCTGGAACTTTTTCAGTTGGCAAAAAAAAAATTTGGCTTTTCTTATTAGCAATATAAAGAAGTAGAAGCCCGTAAGCTGGATCAACCTTTGTTTAATAGTGAGAGATGCTGTTAGCCCCTCTTTTGTGGGGGTAATCAGTTTTGGGGGAAGCGGGGGAGAAACAGTAGGGAGAAGACGATGATGATATGCTGTTTTGTGATGAATTAGTGCTGTTTATCTCCTGACTTTGCTGCATGCTCTTGGGTTTGTATGTTTAAATAAAAAATATTACCTTAAATGTACAGCTCTGCTTCAAAGAGCACATTAGTGCCAGTCTCTACCCCTTCCATATCTCTTCTGCTGCACCTCCATGTGGGGATTTGAAAGAAAATGGCATACCTGGAAACTGGCAGCCCCCAAATATGCTAACAGAGTTCCTTTCCCTCTTTTTCGGTCTTAAATTTAGATGCTTCTTTGCAGATTTTAGGCTTGTCTAAATTCTTTGGTGTGGTTATGAGTTACAGCAGAGAAATAATATTTATAGTCTTGTTCATGCTACAAGTCTAATGTGTCTGTAACTTTGTAGGATTATGGATAGGATGTGAACCCTTACAGAAACCTCACCAGCAGTGGATGATGTAGTTAGTGTGTTTAAACTAGTTGGGAAGAGTCAGGTGCAGTGTTTTTTATATGGAAGCTAATGATTGTACTGCTCTAAAGTTACCGGCTACAGGTTAATTACTGCAAGTGAAGATTTGTCTGACTTCCAGGCATTTTTTTTAAATTAACAAAGGTGGTGTCTTGTAGCGCATGAGTGCCACTGTTGCTCTACAGGTGGATATTGCACTCTCCTCCTGTTCCTCCTGTTTCACCAGCAGTCATTTTCCTTGTTTAGTCAACATACAGTCTTTCATGTGGAAGAAAAGCACATTGATTTTGGTAATTCTAGTAAAATCACTTGACAGAGGCTGGTGAATTATTAACATAGAGTTGTTATCTTAAGCATCATGTGGTTGATGAATGGATTTAATAGTAATATATTAGTTGGCAGAAATGGACCACTTGCTTTTGCAAAGGCCACAGAAGCTATTGTTGGTGAGCAGTGGGTATGGACTGAGGGGAAAGGAGAAGAAACTACTAGTGCTCCAAAATATCTTCCTCCCTCGCTTTTCCCCAAAAGAAACATCTGAGAGGAAACTGCATGTGGAAATTCAAGTACAGGTCTCAAGTAAAATTATCTGAAATGGCTAAATATAAAATATTTGGATTTTCTAAACATATTCCATGTTCCATATTAAAAACTCAGTGGCCCTACAGAAAGAAATTAACTGCATTTGTGTTGATGGTGATAGTTTTCCCCACATACTACTTCTTCATATGTGTTTTATGCAGAATACTCTTCTCATGTATGTGCACTATAAATGCTTGTTTGACAAGTTGCAATTAATGCACTGGAACTTAAGGGACCCTTCAGCTAAGGTGAGTGCACAAACTTTTTCTGCTGCAGGTTTTTCTCTAAGCCTCTGCTGCCAGTCTGTTGAGCACTTCCATCACCAGTTCTGACCAAGAAGACGTTATCTTTTTAAAGAGCAGATAGTAGAGCAGACACTTCGTTGCTCCTGTATTCAGGTTTACTTATCTTACCAATTTCAAGTGTGTGTTCAGGAAGCTTACTCATCCAATATTTCTCTTGCTGCCTTTGCAGGTAAGTGACTTTCCAGCCACTCACTCAGCGTTACACCCTGAAGAATCCATCACAGTTGCAGCAACCCTGGGTTATGCCCTGTCATACCTGCAGAAAATTTGTAGCAGGGTTTGTAGCAGTTGAATACAAAATAAATACTCTTTTATATATTTTTCTCTTGTCCTTCTCTAGAAAAAATTCACCTTATTCAACCATTGTCTGTACCTTATGGGCTTTTTTTCAGCTATTTGACTCTTAAAATCATACAGCTTCCTTGGATTCATTGTGATTTTTAAAATAATGGCAAGATTTGCATGTGCATCTGAATTTTTCTCCCTCAGAAATAATACTATGAGAACTGCGACCTTCATATAAACCTTGCTTGCTGCCTGTATGTGTTTTCCAGAAGCGCCTGCTGTTGCTCTGGCCTTGCAGTGGATGCTAAATAGTTAAAGGGATGTACCGTTCGAACTGTATGATTTTGCAGTACTTGTCTAATCCATATTTAACAGGAATTTAACGTGTCCTGCATAGGTTGACAGGACTCATCTCATATATTGTTATTACCTTGAGGCAGTAACCTTGAGGGAGGAGGAGAAGCTTGATAGGGCTTTATTTGCTTCTGATTCTTACTATGAAAATGTTAGCTCTTCCTTGTAGGTGTTAGATCCACCGCTTAACGGAGCGGGCCCTGATATAGTGTCTGTGGAGGTCTCAAAGTATTTCAGTCATATTGTCCCATGACAAGAGGCTCAGCACAGGGAATAATTTAAACCTAAAGAGAAATTTGAGGCAGATCAGCAAAACTAGCCTCCTTAAAGCAGAGAAGGGCAACAGAAAGCAGAGGAGGAAGGAAGGTTCTTCTGCATGGGCAGCTGCTTTTCTCTTCCTTCCCCTATCCCAAGTCTCTAACTCCTCCACAAATTATTTGTGATGAGCAAACATAAATTCTTTGTAATGAGGGTTTGTGTGAGAACACAAATGCACATTCATATTAGCTTTGCAAAATATACTCAAGCTGTCCCAGTGCTCCTATGTATTCTCTAATTTTAAGAGAGACTTTGGGCAGGACACCAAAATGAATGAACGTTCACTTATAGTGCAGTCTAGCAGCAGATGGTCTGAAACAGCCCATGGACTCACTATCTCTTCTGAAGTCCAGAATGATACTAACCCGTAGAAGTGAAGCTAATGAGATGAGCCATTTGGTTTACGACAAGCAGGCAAAGAAACTTATTTTCGATTAGCCTGGCAATGTAGGAGACTAAGGTTAAAGTATTTAGGGATTTAACACCATTTGGGTTTTAGTGGTGTTCAAAGTGTCATTGTTTTTTACCACAAAAACAATTAGAACTGTGTGGGTTTAGGCTGCATTTGGTAGGCAAGGATTATGGAACCTGTTGCAGTAAAAGCACTGAGGCCAGCTAAGCTGGTTTAAGTCCATATGCTGGTACATTACATGGTGGTTTATCCATTGTCTTCTATGACTGGCAAAATGAAGCTTTCAGATGTTTTTCACTTATATTGAATATTTACTTCTAGGAAAAGATGGAATTTATTCCAAGAATTACTCTATTTCCTGTTATAAAACCATATATGTGTAACTTAAACTGCATGAAAATATATGTATTTGAGTGAGTGTTTTCATATTTTGTTGCGTGGTTCTTCATGAAAACTGGACGAAATGAGTTGAACGAATGTTATGCGGGCTTCTATATGCGGTGTTCCTGAAACATAATTGTCAGAAAAAGGCTATTATTCATTGCTTTTGCCTTCACAGTGTATTGGAGAAGACATCAGTCTAAGAACTGATATGAAAACGTATATAGCATAACGTGCCAGCCTGTACATAGCTGTAAAATTATTTGGAAATCCTCTGCAGCTTTTCTTGATGGTCCATGCACCTGTGTTCTTCTGAAACTTCTCTTTTCTGGTTTCCTATTTTTTTGTGGACAGCGATGCTTGTCCTCTGGCACTGCACAAAGCTTGGCTGGCCTGATGTAATACTGCATGGTTGCTCTCTGAAGCAAAAGCCGCAGGAGGAGGTTCCTCTGCCCCACTCGCAGGACTGTCCTGCTCTTGCACACATGGCCAGGGGCCCATAACCCTCAGACAGGTTCTAACTTCTTTGTTCTCCTACCCTACCCCCAATCTTAATTACATGACCTGCCTTTGAACCTCTTCCTCAACCCACCTTCCCCTGACGTTTTAGGGACTGTTAATCAGCGTTGGAAAGTGTATGGAGGTGTCCAGGATTGTTTGATACTTGCATTTGCATGTTTATTGGTAACTTACTCTTATTAAAAAAGTCTTATACACTTTATACCTATGCTTTTAGAAATATAATTTCTATCTTCATACCTGTGTACATATGCGCATATGACACTGTATATGCATTTATTTAGCATAGGTAGGTTTATATATATTTACTTATATGTACAGATGAGGGTTTTTTTATGTATAAGCACTTCCTGGTCCCAAAGGAAAATGCATGGTATATTTTGAGTTCACATGGATATGTTGTTAAAAAATGTCAAGGAAACAATTGCAGAGCAGCATGAGAACACATGGTGTGGAGGTGTGGGACTTCCCCTAGAAGTTAGGCCTGGGACACCGGTCACTTCCTGGCTTGGGAGACGGTTGCCTCAGTGCTGCTGCTTGTGGTAGGGAAGCTGTGTGTGCTGCACTATTCACTCTTGAGTTAAATACCTACTCTGAGGACTTGCAGGGCACGTGTGGTGTAGAGCTTACACACACACCCCTCATCCCAAACAAAACTGTTGTGTTTTCCTCCTGAATATAAATATGTAATAATAAAATATCTGGGTAATTTGGAGGAAAAACTAAGAAGCTTTCTGTTTTGTGTACATCTGTATACTACAGGTCTTGACTTTTTGATGTGTTTCACATCCCTCAGCACGTGATGCTCTGTTGTGCAAAAATCCCACTGAACTGTTGACCAGTGCAGAAGTCCTACAGGCTGAGATCTTGCTACAATGATCAGTTGCATAATATCTTAATACATCAGATATAAGTCAAAAAAATTAACCTTACCCATATATTTAATACAAGTATGAAGGTTTCTTTTTGACTATGCTGTCATTGTGACTTAAAAACCTTGAAACATCCGTTTGTGGAGGGGTGTGGCAAGGCACCAGCTGACAAGGGACTAATTTAGCTGGGAGTTAAAATACCCCAAGTTCACTAAGAACCTACAGAGACATGTGCAGGTCAAGAGTGGGATTTTTCACCCACCACTGCCCCTTATTGATACTGTGCCAAGTGCTTTTTGTAAACCTCTGGAAGAAATGGAGAGCAATACAGGTTACCTTTCCAGTGCTTGTCTCTTGTTCCGAGGCCAGTATCGCTACAGGTCACAGACTTTTTTGTGTCCTGGAGACTGCTGTTTCCAGCATTGAACATCTCCACTTCCATTTCCATACAAAACACTTTTCCTGCGGTCCCTTTTCAGGACTAACTAGTCCCACAAACTCGTTAAAGCTATCCAAAGCATTTTCCTGAAGTTAGGCAAGTTTATGTGGGGAAAACAAAATAGCACTCCTCATGCTTGCTAAAGTTAGCTTTATCATTCTTTCATCAGAAGAGCTTAAACAAATCACTTTCAGCCCAGACTAATAAGCTATTTTCGACTGCAGGAGTCAAACTACCTTGCTACCTGTTACGGTGTGTAGACTTACTAATGACTAATTCTGCCTGGTGCAGCTTACTGGGATGCAAGGTGAAGACACAGTTTTGTGGCTTTTTTTACCTAAGAAGGGGTTAATTCTTGTGATCCCATGTGTGTTTTCAGTATCAGTGAATAATGAGACTGGAGGGAAAGTAATGAGAGGGAGAGTATTTTATCCTAGATATTTTTACATATCTGAAGCACAAGCTCTCCAAATTGGGAGATGCACAGAAGATGGAGGTCCCTCAGTGATAATTAGGACTCTTGCACCAGATTAAGAATGTTTCTGGGTTTAGTGATGTGTTTGCCAGCTAATGCCTAATTTTACAGCATTTTTGTCTGTAGTATTTTCAGTGTACATTATGGATAAACTATACTCTTCATGCCCTAGAAACACGACATTGTTTGGAGAACTATTTTTCATGCACTTAGAATTCTGAGATCTCATCTATGACAGCTGATTGGAAAAGAAAGAGAGATGATGTTAGTCTGAAGAAAGTCCCTAAAGACTCAAAAGTAAGCTGGAAAGTCAGTAAAACTCTTTAAATAGTAATAAAATATTTCTGTGTAAAGAATACCACATAGTGTTGCTGTGTGATAGGAGTTGAGTTACTAAATGGGTACTAATGTATCTCTTTCTTGAAACAGTAAGGCTTATGCATACAACTGACAGAAAGCCACTATAGAGTCTATCTTCTAAATCAGAGAAAATCAACATTTAGATGGTGGTTTGTCACTTGTGCATGTGAAGAAATGTTTGTTTGCACTAGTGTGCACTCACTTATAATGGCTCAATTGACTGCATTTGCAATGCTGGGGCCTGAGGCTGATCTTCTGTCAGATTGTCCCCAACTTTTTATGATAGTGCAAGCCTCTTTCAGCTTCAAAATGCTTCAATCTTCTTTTCCACATAAGCTTTGTGCTCCTAAGATAATGTATATGAAACTATAAACAAGTCCCTTGTGACTTGAGCTCTAACGTTGTGATGGGATTAGATGAACTTTGCACAATTCTGATTCTCATTATGAATCCTGTCGGAAAGCTGGATTCATGTAGTGCCATTTCCTATCCTCATTACCGGTTTTGTCACAAGAATGAAATTTTTCATCTGTCATACGGGCTGGAAAAGACAGCAGCCTGCAACTGTATTACGACAACCTTTCTAGTACTGTGCAGTTTGACAGGCTGTGCTTTTCTGCTTAGTTCTCTTTAATGGTTTCTCAACCTGTGTGAGAGAGAGAAGGGGTGGATATCCATCTCAAGCTATAATACATGATTAATAGTGTTGCCTGTATTCAGAGGACTGCAACTTTCCAAACTGAGTTGGCTGCAAAAAGAAGGGCAAATATTAGACGCATTGCTACTGCTAACTGGGCCCCTTTCTCATTTGCCTGTGGTCCAAGAATCAAGATGAGGCTGAAAATACCAAAGTATCTAATTCATACCTGTGTTTCCACAAATTCACAATTGCTTTGGCTTGCTAATATTACATGTCCCAAGTGACAGAGTTCCTCTGTAAAACAGATATGACTGTCAGTATTTTACAATATTTAGCCTAAAATTTCCTACTCTTAATTTCTTCTCATTATCATAGTTTGTCCTGCAAATTACCCTGTTTTATCAAATTCCTAGCCTTCTTTTCTGTTTATGTCAGTGAACCAAAGAATTATAGCTGTTCTTTAATTATTCCTCACACACTCTATAATGAAAATTTCAACGAAGGATTTTTAAATAGATATCCTTCATTTTGATTTCTCATATTTGTAATATCTCCTGACCCTATCTATTTAGCAGAGAAAAGAATTCATGGTTCTGTGTCTGTATCCTCCCTGTGGTGACATTCTGATCAAACTACCTGCATGATGGAGAAGTGTGGTAGTACTGCTTCTAAAGGCTCACTAGCAGAAAGATGCTAGGATGATGCATACTGAAATTGATAAACATTTGCCTGAGAGCGCGAACTGCTCAAGTGCAGATGCCTAAAGACCTCGGTTGTAACCATAAGTGTTAATACACAGCAGTGTTTTTGTAGGAAGAGGGCAGGGACCACAATGTATGCCTCTCTTGGAGACAGTATTTTTGGGAGAACTTTCTTGTGATGCACCCTTGTAAATAATAATATCTGTCTTTTTATTGCCACTTTTTCCCTTCAGAAATGTATGGACCGACTACTAAACTGCTCATCCCATCCACAATCCACTGTAAGAATGTTCGACATCATACCTGGCCTTACGCGAAGGTCATCAGGCTTCATAAGTTTTGTTGTTTGTCAAGCAAATATGTGTAAATAATTTTTAGTGAACACAGTGAGTTCTTGTAAATAAACTCAGTCTTCTTGTATTTAAAGGTAGCA
Source organism: Opisthocomus hoazin (assembly GCF_030867145.1). Classification (NCBI taxonomy): domain Eukaryota; kingdom Metazoa; phylum Chordata; class Aves; order Opisthocomiformes; family Opisthocomidae; genus Opisthocomus; species Opisthocomus hoazin. The sequence continues at coordinate 52,174,230 of NC_134417.1, forward strand.
GGTGCACCTGCTTGTTGAATAAATATGTCTAACAGCAACTCTACTGCAAATGTGAAAATATGGGAAAATCTCCATCGTGCTAAAACCTTTCCTGTGACGGCCTTTACAGAAACAAAGGGGTTATGAAACGTGTCTCTCACTGCTCCTGGCTGTTATGGAAGTGTACATTTAGATGAAGACATCTGGAACATAAAGTTCAACTAAATCAGTGGAGAATCTATCTCAAATGCAATCTATTTCAATGTGACCTCACATCAGTGAGCCCTTGAACTTTGCCTGCTGGCAAGCAAGATCCCACTCGAGCTGTTTCTTAGTCTTTCACAGAGCTGTGTATCGTACCCCAATAGTGAGATTTTTTTATTATTATTATTTTCATGTTAATGGAATGCAAGCTTCTTTTCTTAGCTACCCTCAAGGCTTGCAGCATCACTTAGTATGTCTTTGTCCTTCCTCTTCCTGCACAGGAAAATCTAGCCAATTCAAATTTTTTCAATACCTGTCTTAATTCAGTAAATCATATTAAAGTAAATGCAGGGATGTAATACCAACAAAAGGAACATCAGTTAATAATCACCCCAGCTTTAAAACTAATTGACTTATGCCACCTAGGTTTAAAAAAGAACAAGCAAGGCTCTACTACCCCTGTAATATGTATTATTTACTCTTTAGTGTGTCCTATTTAAACCATAAAGCTGAGACAGAGCAATGTGCTTAAAACAAGTAATCTTTCTGATTCATTTTGTTAGTGTATAACATCATCTAAAAGCCCTTTTGTTTGTTTACTTCAAAGACGCCATGTATCAAACGTAGTAAAAGCTGAGTCCGTGAAGTCAATGAGTCTATACCAGGAATGGCTTTTGGCCTGTTTTGGTTGTAGGTACTGTTGAGCTATTAACCTTGTATTTTGTGTGATTGTGCAGTAAATGAAAGGGTCTCTTGAAGAATACTAATCCCTGCTGTGGAGCAGCTAAAATGACAAAGCAGTTGTAAATTTATGCTTAAAATTAAAGAAGATGTAGTTGTGTAGCAGGCTGGGGGAAAGTAGAGAAGGGGAGTGGTTAGAAACAGCTTCTCCAAATGACTCAAGGTGCTTGTAGAAAGAACTGCTTTTTAGTGTCTCTTCTGTAACAAAATAAATGCTAATTGCAGTGTGTAGTCTTCATCTGCATCTGACATACTACATGTTGCATTTCAGACATGTCTTTTTCTGAGCATCTTTGTCAGTCTGTAAAGTTACTGTGGAGTATTAGGAGGCACTTACAACAGCCTCCTTACCCATCTCCCGTTAGGGAACACATCTGTACGGAGCAGTAAGAGAAACACCATACCAAAACAGAAAGGTAAAATCAAGCCAACACAGCAGAAACAAGTTAGGTGGCAAAAGAAGAGGGAGGTTTGTCTTCCAAGGAAGGCAAGTAGTACTATTAAATTTTATTTACAGTTTATAGGGAATTTTAATTTTATTTATAGTTTATAGGGAAGACGTGTATTACTAAGAACTCACTGATCCATCAGGGGAAAATGTTGAAGTACTTACTGTGTACGTTACTGGCCTACTATTTTTAGCCCTGCTTTCTCTAGCTTCCTAAAACGGTTTCTCTCCTTTATCCTATTGCAGATTTTATGATGGAGAGAGCCCCCAGGTAAGAAGAGCACTGATCTTCTTTGCAGCCTTGGATTTTCTGGGAGGAGGAGTTTGGAGTGGGGAGTGCATCATTTTCCTTTTATCTTTTTTCTTTTTCCTTCTTGTCCAACTCCAGTTTTGTTGTGAGACTGTGCTTTGAAACAGTAGTGCAGACTCAGATTTCCCTAGGTTGTAAAACAAAGTACAAAACCCCCAACAACACAGCAATCAAACCTAATTTTTAATCAGCTCTGACTAGTGTGTGACTGACGAAATATCAGCACTCTGTGCTGCTAGTCAGGCATGTTCTTGCAGTCAGCTCCAGAGAATCAGAATATACTGTGAAACTTTGTGCTTTTAAATCCATCCATGAAACTCTGTGGCTTGCTTTGAGAATGCTGAGGAGCACAGTTATGTATTCAAATGTATTCCTGGTAAGTGGGCATGGTACTTAATTGAAAATCAGTTATAGAGAAGAATAATGTGGGTAAATGTCTATGCAGATTGAAAGCTTTTTTTAAGCTGTTGTGATTGGCCCTCGGAATTAATGTTACTGCAATTTAAGGGTTCAGCGATTTTTTTTTTTTTTTTTTTGAAGTTCTGCAGGCTTAAAAAAGGAACTGATTTTGCTTACTTGTCTCCCCTGATGAGTCATTATTTAATTGTCATGATTCTTAAATTTTGTGTCTATATTAAACCATTGCTGAGTGCACACATTACTTGTTTTGGGTTTAATTTTTTTTTTTTTTTTGCTTGTCTGAAACTGTAACTACTGCATTAAGAATTGGCTTTGGCCTGTTGCACTCCTTAATTCTCAAACCCCAACACCTTTGTCTAATTCAGCTTCATGGAAAATGTTAGAGCAGAGTCAAGCTCTCTGAGCATACATCTTCACACTTTCTTAGATTATCCTGCACGCTGTTTCACAGGTATAATAAACTCACGGTTACTTAGAGTCACGGAATGCATAATTCTCTTTGATTTGCTAGGTATTATCAACTAGTAAAATACCTTCTAGTTTGTAAAATATTGTTATACCATGCAAGGCTCATGATGTTAATGATAAAAGCCTCTACTGGAACATGAATTGTCACAATTTGTGACAGTTGTTTTGGACACTACTGCCTAAAGCTCTTCAGTGATTGATACGGTGGTGGTTTCTATCTTAGTTCATTATTTGCCATCAGTCATTGCTAAGTCAGTTAAACAAGATGTATCCTTCTAAGCTTCTTCCTATTTCTGAAGAAGAAGTTTTCTACCAACCTTTTTAAGATTTTGTAGGTTTGATTTTCTTTTTTCTTTCCTAATGAAAAACAGAGTTTGAAAAAGTGTGTGGTTTAGGTTAACAAGGACTCATAAAAGAAATGTTTTTGTAATTCCCATCCATTTAACACTCAAAAAAATTGTGCTGGTTCCAACTTCAGATAATCATTGCTTTTGGGACCAGGCTGCAGTTTTACTTTGGTTTCACTCCATGTTCCCCAAGATGTGGGACATTTGTTCTCCCCTTTGAAATTCTTTCAGAGGAACAGAAGAGGAAAATGTTTAGTTCTTTGATTTTTGGCCTTTGAAAGTGAAAACATGATCCTGTGTTGCCAGTGTGTAGAGCACAAAAGCAGCAGCATGGAGGCAGTGAACTGCATTTAAGCACGTTTTCACATGATGCCAAATCTCGTCATAATTCCAAATCTGTCAGTGCAAAGATGATCTTTGGTTGGTAGGACATGATGGTAGTTTAGATACTGCTAGAGAGCAATTGATGAAATCCATGAAGTTAAAAAAATCCAGAGTGTAATACTTCTGATTGCTAGAGTATATGAGCCAAGAGATAATAACCATGGCGTCAGTGTCAGTGGTGCTAGTTTTTCACCCTCAGTATTTGAGACATTCATACCCGAATCCTGAAGGCGTTGCTTGTGTTAAGTTATGCTAATACACGTTGTCCCACTGATATAAGCACCGACTGGGGTTGTAGAAATGAACCCTTAAAGATTTCAGGGACTAGAAATGACCGTTAAGTGTTTATTTCAACTATTTTTTCCTCTTGTCTCACTGTTCTGTGACAGCTGTTATCCAGAAACAAATTTCTGATGGAACTGAGCATTCACATTGATTCTTTTACATTACTGGGACTTATAGTTATTAATTAGCCATCTAAAAATGGCATTTAATGGTTTCCCAAGAGATTTCATTGCCATCATTTCTTTTGAAGCAGCTACTGAGGGTGATGGTGGAGTAAGCCTTCAAAACATAGCTGGTATATGAACAATTAAGATAGCCTGTCTGTTAATTATATGTATTTAGCATACAGTTTAATCTTACTATTGCTACAATGAATACAAAAGGAATTAACAATTCACTTATCCATTGTAGGCTCAATAATTTTAAAGCTCTAATACTCCATTTAAACTGTGTTCTGCTGTGTATGTTTGTGATCAGTAACTGCAGGACAGGAGAAAGGCAAATTTAGTGTGGAAGTGTCAATTTTTAAAGCCCTTGACTGACTAATTCAGCAGACAATCTGAGTCAATAAAAACCAGGCCAATCTTTTCATAACCCCAAAAGTTTCAGAGAAAAGATGATCTTTGGTTGGTGTAATGTGGTGGTAGTTTATATACTGCTAGAGAAAAATTGATGAAACCCATCATGTGGAAAAAAGTTCCACAGTATAACACTTCTGATTGTCAGAGTATATGAACTAAGAGGTAATAATCCCAGCTAAGAAATAGCCCTCATCCTCAGAAATGGTGTTTTTTTTAAATAGTGAAAACCAAGTGATCACTTTGGACAGAGAAAGCAAGTAGTTGGAGGAATTCTCTGCTGCCTTCTAGTCAACAGAGTGTGCTGGTTTTGAATTAGGTAAGTAGTGATGGTTGATTGAGATAGGCTTTTCTAAAGTAGGACTCATCTTTCAAAGTATTTCTTATTTTTTAGAATCCATAATGTTTCTAAAACCATACTGTGTATTATAGAGAATATCATCCCAGGCCAGTTTTATTTAATTAAGCAATTGCCTGTAATTACAAGAAGCTGATGTGTGTTTTGTTCATTTTTGTGAGCAAATGCTCAAATTCTTTATTTGAAAGGTATTGGATGCCTTTATGAATACTGGCCAAAATGAAACATCTCATCTTTCAGTGTGTTAGAGTTGTTCTGAAGATGTTGAAAATGTCGGCTCAATAAACCTAAATCATCACCAATACTAGCTCTTCCTCAGAGAGAAAAAGTGGGGCCAGAAATACCTGAAATTAACTTCAGAAAATACGTTGTTGTTGTTGTTGTTGTTGTATGATGTAGGAGAAGGATTCCTTGTCAGGAATGGGTTGGTCACGTGGCCCTGGGTAAGTGCAGGATGCTTCCCACTGCTGTACATGCTTATTGTCAATATTCATCCACAATGCAATTTCCATTTCAATTCCAAACCTCAAAATTGCTGTGCTCTTGTATAATACACTCCTGGCACTAAATCATGCTACCTACTGATGTTTAGTGACCTGAATGAAATTGTTTCAATGTAATTGACTGGCATGCTTTGTGTATAGAAATAAGTCTTCTCAGCGAAGGCTAAATTATGTTTTTAAGTCATGAAAAAAGAGACTTGGCTATTTTAGATTTTGAAAAACAGTGCGGACCCACCGCACTGAGGTAAAATATATCAAAAAAGTACACAAGCTTAAAAGCCATTGCTCTAGAATTGTGCTCTACTGGTTCTTCCTGTTTTCATATTACAAACCATATATTTTCCTATTGTGATAGACTTCTCTGATCAACACTGTGCTGCTCTTAACTGGTAATACAGCCTCGGTTCTCTTTTCGAAGTAGGTTAGGTACAGTTGCCAGTCTGCAGCAAGAAGAACATGCAAAGTGGGAGAGTACGGATTGTCTGGTGAGTGTATTAAAATCCTGTACTGTGTAAAAGTCTTACTGTTTAGAGGTGCAGCAGTGTGGTATTTAAGACTTGTTTGGAAAACTTTGTTAGATTAGATATAAACGCGCTCTGTGCTATGTGTCTTCCTATTCTGAGCTTGTATTCTCAGTGCCAATGAATTCCACTACAGTAATCACAAGAAGTTTTGTCTTCATGTGGAAAAAAAATTAGTAGTCTGTGTTTTCTCAGATTTGGGAGGATGTATGTATGATCTGGTCAGAGGAGAAAAACATTTGAATAAAGAGAGATGGTGAAGTTATGTCATGATTTGTATTAATTCGCTTGGAAACTGGCTAATACATGGTAAAAGTTGATTCCTTTTTTAATGGTTTTGTCTAACAATAAAGAACTACTATTGCTCTCTTTCCCTCACATGTGTCATCAAAGCTGGTCCTCTGATTGTTGTCAACCCACTGCTGGCTTTGAAGGATAAGCGTGGAGGGAAGTGATTGCAAGAAAGTAGGAGTCCCAGCCCCAATTCCTACTTTCATTAGGTGTATTTCTGTGAGACAGCTTTTAATTCTGGTTATTAAAGAAATAGATTCCCTATGTCACTGAGTGCTTCTTGCTGTCTGGCTTTACTGGACAGGTCTCTTGTGTTACGCAGAGATACAGAATCACAGAATGGTAGGGGTTGGAAGGGACCTCTGTGGGTCATCTAGTCCAACCCTCCTGCTGAAGCAGAAGTTTCTGGGTGATAACCAGATGTGTCTGAAGGCATCAGTCACTGTTCTTCCCTACTCACTATGACATACTTGGCTTCTGGCCTTTACAGCCATGAAAGGTCTGGGAGTTTACTTGTAGAGTCTTTCAGGCTGGCTTATTTGCCCTCTGGAAAAGATCCCACATCTGCCTGAAACCTGCACTTTGATGATTACATGAGGTCCTTCAGAAGATCATGAAGTTTTTGCTGAGGAACACAGTAGTAATTTCATTTCACTCTTTTAGCAACCACTGACTGCAAGAAGTCAGTCCCTACTTTCTGTGCCACCTCAGATTTCTGTTGCCTCTGACGAGCAGCTGTAAACTGCTCTCGGACTGGGCTCGTTGCCCACGTGGCTAAACATTTGCTCTCCTGACCTGGCCCTTTGTTCTTTGTAGTATGCTACTTGGTGCCCCTCTCCTCTCTACCACCCTTGGTAATGTGTTCTGTTTTGATCAAGAAGTCCTCCTTCTCTGTAGCCAGAGTTCCCTTGGAGACACCTTATGCTAAAAGAAAGCCACCAGCGCCACTGGATCTCCTTGTGCTCTCCAGTGCTCTACACTAAAGTAAAAAGTACTGCCTGCTGCAAAGAAAATGGTCTGTTTTGGTTTATTGATGCATAGAGATATTGAACTAAAATGTTCACATGCAGTATTTTAAGGCAAGCTGATTATCTGAGAGACTTCTGAAAGATACTCTATGTTATTTACTAATAAAACCACAATTTAAGTCAATTTGTTCACCAAGTGTTCCTTTTAAGCCTCAGTGCCATCTTTCTTCTAAAGAGTACTTACAGATTTTACCAGTCTTTGACTGTTATTAGGTTCTTGGAAAGTAATCCTAGTTGTTTCTGCACGCAGTGTGTACCCACTTAAATTAGCACCTTAACTTTTGATGTGCTACTAGAATTACATGCATGTTTCTTAAAATATGAGTAAAAGATCTGTTTTGTGTCTGTTTGTGATTTTAACCTCACAAGTGTGCAAAAATACAAATACAACCCCCCATAATTCAGGCAGAAAAGATTCTTCATGCAAGATGATATATCAGGCTATGATTAGCTGGAAGTGGCTCACTTTAAGCAAATTCCTTTCCCCGCCCTGCCAAGAACAGAAGGTGTGCCTTGAACTTCCACTAACTATGCAAGCAATGAAGTCGCAAGGATGCTGGGTCAGTAAGCTTCTCTTTAAATATCTCATTGGAGTTTGCCTGCTCCTAATATAGTCAGTACAGTTCCATCTACCTCCTCTTAAATGTAACTAAAAGTCTGCATTTGTACTGTTTTCTCCAGTTTACATGTTTGGCCCCTAGACTCTCTCTTCTGTGACATTTTCAGGTGATGATTTTTTGACTGTTTTGCACATGTAGAGATGGTTTACATTCTCCAAGCTCTGCATGGAGTCACCTTACTATTTATACATTTTTTTCAGAGCATTTCTGCTGCTGTGTTAATAATTGCCACTTTTTTCTTTGTCCGCTTTAGAGACTGTGAAAGAAAAGGGATATATTTTCCTCATCCCAACCTTGCCTTGCCAGATCTTACATAAATTTAGAAGCAAGCATTAACAAAACTAGAAAAATCACAGCACAAAACAATTGAACCCTATAGTTTCTGCACCACTTTCTTGGTTTGATTGCTTTACTGCCACTTCACTATGATTAAAGGCAGAAGTGCCAGCCTAGTATTCTTGAATGGAGGAAGCTTGTTTTCACAATTCTTTATTCCTATCAAATGCAAGCAAGCACATTGCTAAGGAATTCACATGTCCCAAGGAAAGCAGGATTTGTTCCTTCTTTACCAAAGATGGGTTTCTAGAAAAATTTAGATTGACAATGTGTTAGTTATTACTTAGATGAAGCCTTCAGTCCTGTGGATGTTCACAGTTCCAATGGCCTCTGGTATAAAGGTATGAACAGTTACATTTGATGTGAGTGACACTAGAATAATTAAATTTCTTTCACCTCAATTTTTTTTCCTAGTTCCTTCTCTTTCTATCTGTTCCTGAAAGTAAAAGAATTATTCTGTTCTGGTAGATCATTTGCTCTCTTGCTTTGTATTGCATCAGTAGTGGATGAACATCCAAAAGCATGGTCAGCAAGCTCATGGAAAAGTCTAACTTGCCACAGTTAGATGCCTAACAGAATACGTAGTTAAAAGCCTTTTTCTTTTTTTTTTCCTAGCTCCCAGCTATGTTGTGGTCTCCTTGGTACACCGAATCAAGTCATAAACGTGACTTGTGTATGTCATTCACATGCATCCAGCTTGTAGCTAGACTTTATTGTCCAGTTGCCTACTGACAGAAGTCCACAGGAGCCAGGGAGATGTGCCAGCTGTACAGCTTTCCTGTGTCAGAAACTTGTTGTATCTTTCTCCTTTTGTAGCTTTTACTTGCCTGGCATAAAAGCTGAGCCATAGATACTCAGTTTCTAACCATATACCTGTAAAACCGCAAATGCTTACTTTCACCTGTAAGTTGTTCTGTTAACTTAGTTTATCAACTTCCACATATAAGTATATAGGTATTGGCAAGATCTGCACCACAGATATTTTTTTTTTTTTTGACCTATTTTAGTCCACCTCTAACTTGGATGCTATCGAGAAATATATAGAACAACTGTTGTCCTAAGAAAAATGTTTTGGAATGGAGCTTACACATACAGGGTGTAACAGAACAGTGGAGAACCGAAGAATACGTGCTTGGGACAGACATTAAAGAGAAGTGAATAATTGTTTGGAATGGTCTCGAGGAAAGAATTTTTATGACAAAGATCTAGACTTAAGTCTCTTTATCCTTCCTTGTAAGGAGTTTTGTATGGTGTCAAAGTCCTTTTTAATGTTTAAGATGGTCTCATTCTTTTCAAATGGAAATGACTGGGAGGACAGAGAAAAGACTGATTATAGGCAAAATGATTTCCAAAATGTCAGCCAATGAGGATCACTTCAAGGCAATAATGAATTAAAATACTTTTCCATCTCCTAACATTCTGTGGCTTAATCTGTACCTGCATTTAGTGGAAAAAAAACCCTCATAAAATGAAATACTGTGTGGTAAGAGTCACACAAAAATGTGATTTATAGGAGACAACAAACTTCTAAGTTACTACTTAACTTTTTTTTTTCTTACCCGAAAGCTTGGATTAAAAAGTAGGTCAACAAGCCCATTTAAATAGCTTATTCCACAGTGTGGCTTATATTCTTGCTAGTGACAAGTGTATGAAGTACTGTGCATTTTGTTTTTATAGCATACTGGTTAAATTTAGAATTGTTCAAAGTGGTAGTTATGCATAAGCCTCTAGGCAAATCCTCAGATCCTTCAGTCAGTGAACTTTGCTGTTTTTAAACGCGTAAAACGTGTTGGCATTGTATTTGTAAACCAGGTGTTTTATCCGAATGTGCAATTACAGTAACAAGCACGAATGCTAGTACTGTGGTGGAACCTCTGAAAGTAAGGAGCTACAATTCCGGTTCAGAGGGTAACGCATGTATGTGCTCACATGACTCCCATTCCTAGCTTTGTCCAGGAATCCCTCTAAAATAGGGATTTTAAACTAGAGACAAGCTGAAACCTTTAAGTATCACCGAACAGAATTGCCCTTGTAATGTTATTTAGTAATGGTAGGTCAGGCAGTTTTGATCAGAAAAATGGCCTGAGATGAAAGAGTGATTGTAGGCATGGAAATGGCTTTTGCAGAAGCTCTGTTCTTGCTTCAAAAGCCGTTCTTTGGCTTGCAGTCTCCCTCTCTGCCTCTTGAGAATTGCCAGAAACTATTCTGGCCTTTAAATTTGGAGATACCTAGCGCCAAGGTGAAGAGAGAGGTTCCCAGCCCAGCTAGAGATCTTTCTCTGTTTCTCCTGCTTTTGTTGCTGTGCAGCAGAGACTTCTCATCTGCACCCTGACTGTGAAGATACCAGCAGAGCCGAGTGAATAATGAGAAAATCTACTCACTTGTGTTTTGACAATTGCTAAATAGAGTTTTGCTTAGATCATCTTTGCACCTATTTTATGTGCTGTGGAGTTTTTTGTGAAAAGCTGTGGGAGTGAAGTGTTTGCTCTGAAGAATACTTGCAGGGAACTATTTCTGGACTGTATTCATGATTAATTTAATCAAAACCCAGTTTCTCTCACTGTAAAAGTAGCTGATTAATGATTACGTCATAAGTGAGGAAAAAGAAACAGAGAATAAATCAGTGTGTTTAATTTGAGCTTGTTCTTTTTCAGAGCTCTACATAATTCAGCTGCAACAGCATGTCTTCAGTAGCTTTTTTTGTATCCTGATCTCCAAGTAATGTTATCCTTGTCACCGTCTCCCTCCTGCCCTGCTCCTGTTGTATGTCATTCTATTTTATGTAGGTTCTCACTCTGCTTGCATTCTGACGTACAGGAGTAGCTTGCAAGTTTATGGTACGTGAGGTGACTAGCATCTGTCATATTTGGCTCATTCCTTCCCTATGTGAAGAATTAGATACTTAGGAGTGCTTTGTTTTGATAGGATTGTTTTCTGCTTATGGGAAGCCAGATAGAGAAGAGTAGTGATTTGCATTTGGAGTGAGAATTGATACCATTTGTGATAGTCTTTAATTCCTGTGGGAATTTGTTTCAGAGCCTTGGCTGGCTGCTGGCAAAGCCTTGACTTTTAAGCCTGTTAGCTTTATGTTACATTTTTGTACCTGCGTACTCCAACAAAACTTCTTTGTCAGGTCTCCATCCTCACTTTGCTCCTGTTTCTCCATAATTGTCTCCTAATTGGAAAGGACAACAGAAAAGCCTCAGAAACTGAGGCACAAAAAGAGCTGCCAGTGCAGTGAAGTGCTTGTCCCCCGTTGCTGGTCTCTTTTTTTGATGTTGCAGCTGTTGGAGAGGCTTCTCATTTGTTATCTGAAAGCTGAGACGCTGACAAAGATAAGTGAATAATGAGGAAAATTAATGCTTATTTTCAAAGTCATCTGTCAAGTGTGGTTAACTGTTTCATACTGAGCACTGTCCTGTCAGAGCGAAATACTCAAGCCATGACAAACTTTGCCTGGTAATGGCTATGTGGCTCTTCAGTCATTCCTAAGGTCTAGGTAACAGCCCACATGTATTTGGGAAAAACACTTAAAGCGCATATTTGAGTTCTTTTGCAGTGGACTGAAGCAAACAATTAAGCATACTTACAACCAGAATTGATTTCCTGTATTGGACCTGTGTTGCAATTAGATCTTAATAGAAATTATCACATATTTCTCTTTCCTTCTCCTTGTGTGAAGAAAGAAATGAGTTAGGTACAATATGGCAGGGTTACGCGATGCCATAACTAGCTATTAGTAAAAAGTAATTTGAATGGATTGATCTGGCAATGCTTCACAAATTTCTGTGAGAAGCTGAAAGGACTCTAAAGACTGTTCATAAGATATGATGCCATCTTGAAAGGCTATTTAAATTGAAAGAACCCATTAAGAAGTAATTAAATTTTGAGATACTTTTAAGAGCTTGAGAGATTTAAGAGCAGAAAGAATAAGCCTTGATTTGAAACAGTATCAATTCTTACTATATTTGATGACTCTGAAGGATATTTCAGGGATACCTACTGTTTAGCATTGAAAGAGGAATTCTAAGGAGGCTCTGAGAATTTAGCACTACATGAATATTGACAAATAACTCTGTCTCAGCACTAATGGAGTACTTATTCATGAGCTGAAGATGAATATCCTGTTTTCTTGTGCAAGCAAGCAGACAGGTAAGAAAGCCCAGAAAAAAAGATTCTGCAATACAGCATGAAAACAGAAATCCTTCCTAGTGTTGTGGTGACCTCATCATGATCACATGCTCATGACTGAAATTATGAAGCTTCACTAGAAAACTGGATTAAAACTTTAAGATAGTGTGTTAAATCAAAGTTGAAAAGTGACTGTGATGTGTAACAGTGGCAAAACCTGTATGACGTAAATTTACGTAAAACATGGCCCTATGGAGGGGTTGTAGATCAAACTGAGATTTTTGGACAAGTAATAAAGCTTGATTGGAGCTTAATAGGCATATTAATGAATGACTCATAAAAATTCAGGTACAATTTTGTTTCTGATGTCATAGGTCTTGGGTACAACCACAGATCTTTGCTATTTATAATTTATTAGGTTTTTGAATAGAGGCCTTCCACAAATTATTGAGATTTCCTTACCTATCTCTAAAGGTTTAGTTATTTAGGATGTACCCTAACATGTGATTCAGTTTGGAGAATTAAATATCTTGAGGTTAAGGTTAACATCATTGTCAGAGGTCCTGTCTGTGACTATAGGTTTTCTCAGGAAAAAAGGTATAAATGAGGTAGCTGTTGTTTGTGGTTTTCTTTATTGCAGTCCTGTTAAAGAAAAGAATCATAGTTAATCGCTGTTTAGCTGATCATTTTGCTTCTTTTTAATTGTGAAGTTTCTTGAGTTGTACAGCCAAATTCCATGACGGTGCTATCCGTGAGTTTTTCTTGAGAGACAATCATTAAGACTTGCCCTGCTGTGTCTTGTTGCTCTACGCCCTTTTTGGTAATCTACTGGATAAAATTCCTCGATACTAAACTGTATGAAGCACCTTCTTCTGCTCCTAGTATCTCACCTAGGAAACCAACTAAGTAATCCTCAGTGTAATTCCTTAGGAAAGCATTTCTCTGTGAATGGGTTGAGTGAGCAAGGCTTGAATAATTGAAGTTGGACTTTACAATCCATCTTATCTGCAGTGATCTTACCATGCGTGATCCACGTAACTTTGAAATATTTAAGTCTCTAAACTGCTGTTCATTCTGCCTCTATTGTGTCACAGCTTGCTTTTTGTCTCTTACAGTGCTCTCGCGGTAAAAGAAAATAAATATGCTCATGCTTTAATAAGTGATAAAGCTTTTTGTTATGCCATCACTAGTCTTTCCACAGAAGTGAGGCAAACTGGGCTAGCCAAAGAACTGTTTCTTGCTATGCTGAGATGGCTCTAGGTAAAACAAACACTTCTATTTTGCTTCAGGTGCTCTTGACATGTGCTGCCTATCTTAATCTGCAACTCTGGAAAGAGTTCAAATCACATGGAGCTTGGCTCCGGAGAAAGGGTTATTAAGAGGGTAATTTGCTAACTTTTCTGCTTTTTTCACTCCTGTTATTCTGTTTTGATTGTGGGTAGATACACCAAAATGACACTGTGTGGTACCTGGCCAGGAAAGTCAAACTGCCAAGACTTTTGCTCGTGAAGCAGTTTTCAGTTAGATATGGATGTAGTTACTTTAAGATACATCTATATAATGCTTACGTTCTCATGTTTTATGACTCTTGAAGCTTAGTACAAGTAAAACTAACAATTTTTATCTGAGGAAATTAATTCTGTCTAACACAAAACCAAGGGATAGAAAGAAGTAGCAAAGCATAAAAATAAATTTCCTGGTGATTCTCCTATCTAGGTATGATTCAATTATTCCAATTATTCTCTCACAAATTTGGGTGATGATTCCCAAACCCTTATTTCCAACTGTGTTTTTAAACCCTGGTGGTTTCACCCAACACTGTCTAAAACCACCTCTTGTGAGCAGACATATATGTTTTTGTGGTGGTTTGCTAGCTGTGTTTGGAGACGTCTTTTGCCTTTGCCTTTGCTCCTGTCTGTCAGAACCAAGCACAATGGAGCTGATGTATTTAAGACTCTGGCTACATAGTAAAATGACGAGTGATTTTTTTTGGTGTAGCCAAGGCTGTGTTCCCCCAGACATACAGGCCTGGGCTTAACCTGACTCATCTCAAATGGCTCTGCCATCCTAAATGGGGCTGTCCCTGCATATGAGTAACCTTATACCTAAGTACCTGCAAAAGACTGTCTTGAAGTTTGACCTCAATCACTAACAATATTCTGGAGGCAACAGATTCCTTAATCATTAATTCCCTGAGGCATTGTGTTTCCCTTTATTTTTACTTATGTAGTTTACATTAAAAATTTTCTTCCTCTTAGGAATACCTTCGCTGTGAAAAAAAAAGTGCTACAAGCCGGCTTGATCATAAACTCTGGGAGGCACAACTTGGGGTAAAACCTAAAAGTTCAAAGGATTACAACATTTCAAAATTCCTTTGTCAGACACTGTCTTTGTTTTAATTTCTTTTCTTCTTCCTACACTATTACTGTCCCTACTGGAGTGACGGATGACAGAGAATGATGTTCCCATTAACTTAAATTGTTACCCATAAACCCTCCAGAGATTTCTAATTAATATGGAAGTTTACTAGATTGGGCTCATTGTGAGAGTTTGCTTATGGTTCTCTGTATTCTTGCCAATGCAGTCAAGCAGTCCATAAATCTTGATAGCTCTGGGATTCCCAATATGTCCCATTAAGATGAAAAAGTGCCTTCTGATGCAGGGAGTGTAAATACTGTATAGATATTCAATAAAGTGTTTCATTCTTCACTGGTGAATTACAGCTTTATGGCACATAAATAAAGCAAAGCAAGGAGAACTAAAATATGAGGAATAGGTGTATATCACCCGTGTTATCTGGAATGAAAATGTTCCTACTGTGGTGACAGATTTCTCATCTTCAATTTACATTTACGTCTTGTGTCATGCCACTCTAAAGGCAGCTGGTTGATGTTGTTATACACAGACTCCAACAGTTAAATGGTAGGTTCTGCTCTCCTCCAACTTTTCATGGGAGAAAGAATTCAGACTAGGTTGGAGACCAAGGGATGCGTTGTTTATCAGCCTAGTAAAGTTTGAGAAGCAACAGTATTTTTTAAGAATTGGCTTTATATAGATTAAATGAATCTTCTGGGCACACAAACTCTTAGTTGATTGATCAGAATAAGAATCTGTTGACCTACCTATATGTTTTTGTTTGTGGTGTTACTAGTTAAATTAATTTTGAAGACTTTGTATTCTGGAGTATGCTGCTCTTCCTCCTTACTGATTCGCAATAAAAATACTGTCTTGAATGTAAAGATGTGGTGGGTGAAATTGATGTGGGACCTTACTTCATGAAGGAATCTGGCTGCCTGATAAGAAGCTGGAGATTATGGACGGTTCAGTGTTCAGTTCTCTATTAAAAACAAAAAACAACCAAACCACAAAAACCTGCCTGCCTGCATTAGATACAAGAAAGCTGAGGGACGTAGCACCCCTATCCAATTATGTGGGCTTAGTCTTTGGTGCGGTTTAATTCTGAAACTGCTTTCACAGGGAGAGCTAGGTTAGCTGATGAATCATGGAGATTCCTTTATGATACTTCTGAAGGTATCCTAAAACCTCAAGTATGCTTGGCTGTCTGGGAAGGTAGCCGGATGCCTGGGCTGTCTGTGATGTGAGAATGTGTCTGTAGGAAATAGTGTCTGTAAGGAGCAAGTGATCTCAGACTTTCTTCTTGGGGAAAATGACTTTCAGTGATGGTGGTGACAGCAACAAGGGTGTCTGAATCGCCAACACCAGTGCTGCTCTGCAGCTTAGTGAAGCCCAAGCAGATGAGTTGTTGATGTGGGGGAGGTAGGCATAGTAGACACATGCAGATGTCCCCAGGCAGCAATGATGAACGCTTTCTTCCTTGTTCCATGTTGGTTCTTAGGCTGTGTGTAGTACAGCAGCTGCAGAGGACTGGGTCTGGTCTATGCTTGTTTATGGCCTGGTTATATCCATTGGCTCTTCAGTCTGCAGCGCACTTCAACTGCTCTTTTCTCCCTTTAGTGTTTGTATCATCATTTATTTATATACAGTGGTCCGAAGATGGCTTTTCTCTGCTGTTTTTTTTTCCTGAATTTTGTGCCTTTCACATAATATAATCTGCATTCCTCTGATCATCTTAGCCCTTCTCTGACCTGTGGTACTATTAATTCAACATGAAAACAGATAACTGTTATTTGTAAGCTTAATTCTAGAGAAGATCATACAGAGTAATACACAGTGCTTTGACTCCTTACACCATGTGTGATGCGTAGCAGGGCTGCATTTGTCTTTATGTTTGTACTTACAGTTCATGGTCATTTTAATCTGTGTGACCACGCACTTCCAGTTAGAGAACTTCAAGTCTTTAGCAGAAATTCTGGCTATATGCCATGACTTTATCTCTATGATGAGACGTAAGGTTGCTTTTCCTCTCCCGGTTGAAAGGAAGGCAAGCCCTAATGGACATGTGAGAAGAGATGCAATGCACTCTGGCCGTGTTGCTGACCATCAAGCATCAGGATTGTAGGCTGCAGACTCTGGAATGCCCATGCTTATTTTGTGAATTATTTTTTCACTTTAATTGCATTTATCTCATATTGCTTCTGACATCCTATTGTCATCAATACAACTTACTACACTCACAATAGTAAGTGGCTTGAAACGATTTAGACAGATGCCCCAGTCTTTATGGGTGAGAAACATGTTGAAATCTTGGATGAGGCAGATCCCCAGGTAATTGCTGGCTAGATATGAAATAGTTTAAAATCTGCTTTGGCTGGTATGTTACACATTTCTTTTTTTCCTTTGTGTTTCTGGGCTTAGATGAAGGTAGAGTATATGTTCAGGTGGCCTTTTTGGCATTTTTTGGGGGCGTCTGTTTACCTCTGGAATGGAGTTTTAGAATTAAGATAACTTTATTTGAACAAACTGACTTCTTCCTAGGAGATCATACTTACTCTTAGTGTTTCAGACATAACTGTGAAAGAGCTGCTTCATATACCCAGTGTGTTAGTGATCTTGGTTAACAGGCAATACAATAACTTTAGCAACTGCCTCCACTAAATTTATAGGTTAAATCAAGAGACACTGCATTTGGCTTACATGCAAGACTGAGGTCAAGGCATGTGTGCTCTGTTCTCATCTCTGCCACAGATCTACTGCATAAGCGTGGGTCAGACTCTGCCCTCTAGTTTCTTTGTCTACAAAACTCAAACATACATCATCAATTTAACAGTCCATGACACCTTACAATTTGAGTTCAGCCATGGCCTCCGCCTCAGGGGTTTCTGAGCAAGTGGCAAGTGTATCTGGCAACATTGCAAAAATGCGGTAATGATTGTCAGTGAAAGGAAAAATAAAAGAAATTAAATATATTCTGTATGTTCCTTCGGGTTCAGCAGCTGAGAGTTATTGAATATGGGGTTTTAAAGTTTTTTTTTGCTGTCAGTCATACCTTGTGGCAGATACGCTGGCAGTGCCTGGACTGAAAGACCATAACCACTTGTCTGGGCTTTAGGAAGCAGAAAGGTTAGAAGCATGTCCATAGTTCACTTCTGTTGAGTGTCTCGTTCCTTTCTTTTTTAAAGACTTTTGTCGGCTTCCCTCTAGGACCAAGAGCTCTAATGTGTCTTCCTCTCCCCATCGCTCACTGCCAGGAGGCTAACGAGGCCTGACTTAGAAATGCTGCATGAGTGGCAAGCAGCTGAGCAGTCTGATTCAGTATATTGCTGTGTACAACACTGTAAATCTGGCAAACCTAATTATACTCAGAGGGATAACGACAACTCCATATGGAATGGAAAATTGTTTGCAAGTAGATTTTGCTTAACTGTTCTGGTCTTCCTGTAGTTAGTAGGCAGGCAGCAGCCTCCAAAGTTAACAACCATACTACTTCTTGTCCAGCTGGCATGGAAGATTTAACTTCACATGAGCCAGCTGGCTATCTCCTTGCCTTCTTTCACCCAAGAGACTGAAATATGTCATTCTTGAGATACGATCAGACTCCTGGAACTTATAACTCTTTCTGGGAAAGAAGTGGCATTATTAGTACTCTGTATATGCTTTTCTTTAGAGATACATAAATATAAATTAGGTAAATGTACATACATATGTATGTATATGCTTTATCTATCTGTCATTATGCACAGATGTTAAAACTAAAACGTATACCAAAGAAATGTCAAGCCTACAAATTGAAATTCAGAAAAAGAACGAGGAAATGAAAAGCAAACATACTCTGTTTTCATTTTTACAAGATTGTCTTAGTTCCCCTACCCTGTATGTGTGGTAACTTTAATTATCAGTTGGATTGTTTAAATATACAGCTAAATTAATTCCATATATGTACACGGCAGCATTGATATTGGGAGAATCATACTACTTTCATTTCCTGTATTTGGGGATTTAATTTATTATTCTTCAGTATTGCACTAGTGGTTTTTGTACTTATTTTACTGCTTTTAATAAATACAAATAACATGGAGAAAGATAAAAATGGCTTTCTTAATAACGTTGTTTTGTAAGTAATCCTGCTAGGCTCTGAAAGCCACATCTGGAACAATGAATCATATGGGACATTGTAACATGTACTGATGCTGCTGTTTGGCTGAATCTTGATTTTTGCAGAGGCAGCAATGTATCAGTCTGAGCCATGAATCTTTCCCAGGAAAATGTAGAATTTGGAGAAAAGTGAAAGTGATAAGGGTAAGGAGTATTCCACCTATTTGGGTGTGGTGCTAGAGCAATATTGGTGATAATCTCATTAAGTTACATGTGTTTCTTTTAATGTAAATTGTTCCAGCCAAGAACTCAACCTGCTGAGCTCTTCTTAAATAACATGGGAAGCAAATGAGGTAATTTTGCATCTCCCCTTTGGCTGCTCAAAATTCAGAAGATACTCAAACGAAGCAATTTTTAAATTATCCAAGCTTGCAAAAATATAATTAAAAGCATGACATAGAAACACTTTAAAAAGTGTTAACTGTGGATTCTTGTCTCGTATCTCATGAACAGCAGATGTGGCATAAACCTCTAGCAATAATTGAGATGCCTACAATGTAGAGATTTATTAGAGCAACAAAGAAAAACCCTTACCTCATGTAAGTAACAGACGTCGTTTGTCCACTGAA
Organism: Opisthocomus hoazin; assembly: GCF_030867145.1. Classification (NCBI taxonomy): domain Eukaryota; kingdom Metazoa; phylum Chordata; class Aves; order Opisthocomiformes; family Opisthocomidae; genus Opisthocomus; species Opisthocomus hoazin. The sequence continues at coordinate 52,193,264 of NC_134417.1, forward strand.
TGCCTACTCCTGGTAGCACTGAGTGCCTAAGTTTATATTGACTAAAACAAGAAGGCCTTTATTCAAATAAACCTTTAAATAAGGCTAAATATTTGCTTAAAAAAAAAAAGGCTAGAAAATGCAACTTTCTTCCAGGGTAAGGAATAAGGATTGTGGCAATGAAATTGTTAGAATCCACCCATTAATTGAACATTAACAGTAAATGAAGGTAGGATTAAGAGTAATTGAAACAGAGGCACTACAAATTTTATGTTATTACAGTCTAAACTAATGTACTGCTACCCTTCTTGCTTCATCAGTTTCCTTAGAGCAATGTGTACAGTGTTGCCTAATGACTATAACTAGATATAATGACTATAACTAGATAACTAGTCTTGGCCGTTGATCAAAGCAGGGGGATCACAAGAAGGATATCAGATATCTCAAAGGATATCAGATGCTGTTTGTGCCGAGGTTGCTGAGCATGCATTGCTCAGTGCTCTCATCTGTTCTGAACGTTTGTCCTCTGCTCTGTCATTTGAGATCTATGATCGCCATCATCTTAGGTGAAGAAAATAGTCCCTCAATGTTTATTGCAACTGGCTTTGTGGATAACACATTTTTAGGATATGGAAGACCAAGTAAAATACATCACGTGATATCTAGAAAAGATCTCAAAGGCCATCATAGAAGACTGTTTTATAAGCTAAATTTGGAAATTCTTGTCTACATTGTCAAATTTATAAGCTGAAATAAATAAACATGAAATAAAAATAGAGTGTTTGCTCCTAATGAGATGGCCAACTTCAGGTCTTTGCATCTTTTGCAAATTTTAACTGGTTCCTCTGGAGGCAGTTCTTAACATTGCGTAGCACCCAAATTATCTGCAGTAGTTTTTCAGCCACAGCATCCTTCAAAGGGACCTACAGAGATACATCCAGGAATGTGTCCAACTGTACTGAGCACAGAAGATCTCTAGTGCAAAGTAAGATGTCTCATGTTTGGATTCCATCCGTAAAATGTGTTGTAGTGCAATTCCTAAGACTTCCAAACCATGGATTACATTCTGAAGGTTCTTTTTAAACCTTTTAAGTGAATTCTGTTGCAGGAGATGACTTCCTGAGGAGATTACTGTCAAATACATTGTGTTTATGGGGGTACTCCACAATTTAGATGGCACAGACATAATGACTCTCTCATTCTATTTTCTCTTTGTACATGGTTTCTAACACCCCCTCCCCCAAATTACTTTTTGTGTGCAATTTTTCATGCCTGTTCTTCTCTCAGAAATGAATCTTTTTCAAAGTATTTCAAAGAAAATCGGTTTAGCTCTGAGTGAGCTGAGTGTGAAAAGAATTGTTTTGACATACTTTTATGCTCTGGTTGCTCCAGAAGCATTTAAATCTGAAAACTGCAATTATGATGGGTAAGTCTCAGCCTCTCAGATAAAGTCTTTTAAGCACACAGAAATAACATTAAAAGGACATTAATTAAGATTAAGATTGCAAAGTTAAGTGCTTGCAATAAAGTTAAGCAATGACAGAACGTACATGGATACAGCCCTGCTCTGTGTATATGTTATGCCAACTTTTAAGTGATAGGGTACTTTTTTTTTTTTTCTTTTTTCCATGTCCTGTCTTTTTCTCAGCTGGTATTATCTTTGCTTGCTGAGTCTCTCTTATCACATTTGTCTTTCCAGGTCCAGTTTTCTTGCCTAGTAATTCTTTGGTTTATCCACCCAGACCTCTCACTTCTACCCCATCCCTGACATTTCCTTGCCTCATGTACTTACTTTCACCTTCACTCCTGAATGTTCCTGCCTCTGTCTTTTTCTCACTCTGCTGCTTTATGTCATATGTTGGCCGGGAAGAAATGAAACTGTAAGGAACAGCGACGACGACAAAATCCACATTCTATTTCTTATGTACCTGTCTTAAGTTGTAGAGAACTGATTTACATATGAGAATACGCTTGGGAACAAACTTTTGGCGGAGGGATGGAGGGGATCCCTTCCACACTGTGGCCACAGTCCAATGTCTCCCATCCTTGTGTCTTTCAGGTCCTTTTTGCTACGCTGTGTGCTTTGGGATTTCCAGTAGGAGTTCAGCTTATTCATTTTGATTCCTGTTGTGTTGAGTTTTCTAAGTCTGTGTTAACAGATGAAGTAAAGATGTTAGAAAGATCCGATGGAGGAAGGTACGTAGAAAAAAATAATCTGAGACAAAAGACAATACTGATATTCTTCACATATTTGTAGTTCACCAAATATATTTGAGCAAGCTAATTTTGCATGCAACTCTTCTGTGAAACCAAGTGCTGCGTTCACTCTTACCTGCTTTCTGTTTCCCATCCTCTCCCTCCCTCTGTCTTTTTATTAAACAACTTTTTATATGTACTCTTAAGTTAGACTAGTTTAGGCCTATGGGGCAAGTTACTGTTTGTATGTCACATCAGCTGGAACAACCCCCGGCAAGTTTGTGGAGCATTGCTGGTCTGTGCTCTGTACTCCCACCGTGCATAGTGATCAGTGTGCTGGGAGGTGTGAACACCGCTGAACAAACCAATGAGCACCGCTCACTGGGTGAATTTTAATTTAATTCAGAAGTTTCCAGAGTTTTTTCACTGATATTGCAAAAAGTTAACTTAAGTTCTTACTCTTCTATACTGTAAGTAGGTCTGGATAATTTGTTCCCCAGCTGTTTAATCTGCAAAGGAGGCTGTCTTTCTGTGTTAAAGAAAACTGGAAAAGAAAGAGCTTGAGCAAGATCTCTGTGATGATGAAAGTTTGTTCCAGTTCAAAGCTGCTGTTGATATTGGGTGCGATCCAACATCTCCTGATGCCAGAGGAAGCGCTTCCGTTGATGTCGTTAGATTTCAGATCAAGGCCAGCGCACTCAGCCCACTGCTGTTCTGGCATACTCTGGTGCCTGAATCTTTGGGAGAGTGGACTGTGCCAATGGCTTTTTGAAAGGCCCCACTCTTAATTGTTAGCTGCCTGGTACCTTGTGCAATAGATGCCTCCTCCCACTTGCATAATTCACTCTTTGTTTTCATGAGGCCAGGTGTGCATGGTTTTGAGTAATCCACTGGTGTCATGGACCAAGTCTGTGTGGCTCCCTCTGCCTGGTGGACAGTTGTCCCCTAAATCTGAGTTGCTAGCTCAAGAACAGATTCCTGGGTGATCTCATTGGACTCACTGTTTAAGCCAGGTCATCCTTAGTGGTCCCGGCATTGACAGTCTCTGTGCTTCTACATTAAAAGAAAAGAGAGGGGAAAAAAAAAAAAAAGCGTTCTGAGAATCCAGGCAGTTATATGAAGGATAATGGATGAACTGGATTTCTAGTGATTTGCTCTGGTATTATCATACGTTATAGGCTCAGGACCCCCGAACCACGGTCTTGGCAAGCCTTACCAAAGTGTGGCCAGCCCTACGGCTGAGAGCAGCTCCCTGGTGGAGAGTTTGAGATTGGTGGTCTCCTTTTGACTCCACTTTCCAGGGAAATGTGCCTCTTGGGACAGTCTCATGGCTGAATTGATTTCTCAGTTGTCTTATGATCCATGTAGCCCTTTTCCCATCGTACTGTTTTCTCTTTTGTCTCATCTGCCTGTTTTCCAGGCTTATCTGTCTTTGTACTGCTGAAATTTCCCATTTAGTCATCCAGTTTTTTTTTTTGAGGGAGCAGGACAGAGACCCCTGACAGATAATCTCTCTGCTGGTTAAAAGATGTCATTGCCCTTAGCTAGGCAATCTCTTACATCAGTTCAGTGGATAAAGACATGAAAATACTTTTCTCACTGTCAAAGCTGAGCAAATATTTAACTCTTTCCAATATCCAAGTGTTTGTGAGTTTTTTACGACTGTTGCTAACAGATTAGCTGCTACGATAAATCTCTGCTTTATGGACTATGCATTCTTTTGGGCTTTGTGCTGGTAGGGTGAAGAAAGCTGGTGTAAGTCACTTTCTTATTCTGAATCTGCTTTCTCATGCATAAAAAGAGAATAAACATATTGTCTGCCTTTCAGATATGCTTTGAAATTCACTGCCGAAAAATGTTACTTAGAAGTTGGACATTATCGTCTATAATTATAATCAAACCCGTACAAGCATTATGCGTAAGAAGGCAGCCTGATAGCATATATGGCTCTAAGCATAAAGAAATAGGGAAATTCCAGCCCCTGCTGTAGACGAGTGACACTGCAGGCATTTTTTAGCACATGTATTAGCTCTTCATTCAGTAAGGCAGAGAACATGGTGAGCTGAGTTGCCACAAGTTAAAATTTCTCCCTGTATTTAATTTCTCTGCCATGATTTTGCAGTAGCATAGTCCTTTGACCTAAATATGAAAGTATCAGCAAAGGACCAAGAGCTAAAGTCAGATTTAGAGCTGAAAGTCCTGCTGTACTTTGTGAATGGCATAAGTTTTTTTTTTTTTTTTTTGGGGGGGGGGGGGGGGCAGAGGGAACCCGCATCCCCCGTAATCTAGAATTGTACTGCAGAACTCAACTTATTTATTGCAGTTCTCTTTAATGTCTACAACATATACTCCTATTGAACAGTTTTGTCTTGGACCATGAGAACCTCGAATGTGCTTTTGGGCACCAGGTTGCTTCAGGAACTTCTGTCTAAAACATCACCTTTTTACTGGCTTACAAAAGCAAAAAGGTTTTGTTATATCAGATAAATACACATCAGTTGCAGCTGAGTAAAAACTGTTTTTAACATTTGAACATACCTGAAGCACGAAGTGTCAAATGTGAAGCTTTGTTATTTTCTGATTTCAGATATGTGGTGAACTGCATAAATCAGCATGCATTTCTGTAGATGAACAAGGTTTCAGATCTACCTCCGAAACTCCAGCTGTTCCTTCTTCTAATCTCACTTCCTTTGCTAATCTTGTCTGGACACCTCAGGACAGTCTAAGGACATGTACATGCTGCTGTTCTGATAGACTTATGTGACAAAGTTTGGTTCATCAAAATCAATGCCTGCTCCCTTATTTGATTTTTATTGTATGATTTATTGGTTCCAGTCCCTGGCATCAGTGCAGTAAACTTAAAAACCCTTAAATCTCTTGACTTCAATTAATATGTGATACATAGAATATCCCCGATGTGATTTTTTTTTTTTTAAATTATTTTTTAAGAAAAGAAGGAATGTTTTTGTTGTCACTATCCTGGCTCATGCTCTTTGGGAAAGGAGCAATGAGGTTGCAAATTGCATGACTCATCAATCTGGAAATGCTTGTGCAACCCAGTTCTGTTCTATTTGTCTGCATCATGATACTAGTTTATTGCATTTCAAGGCCATTTTATAACAGCTATGAACAAATGCTTGTTTACAAGTGAAACAGATTAAAGCCTATGCTTGGTATAAATCAAGATAGTAAAGTGAATTTGAGACTTCTTTTCTGAACTGTAACCATTTCTTGCAGCTGTCAGTAATAATAGTACTGCAATGACTGTAGCTGTAGCCTCTTGAGGTCTTAAAATGATTATGACCATATTGTGTTACACATTTCAAACACACCTGATGAAGTGTTGCAAATTTCCCTGAAAGTGGATGGAGTCTGGGGAGAAACAGCGCAAGCAGATTTGTTGGAACACCTTTTATAAAGTTGTGTTTTTAATAGACTTGAGCTGTTAATAGCAGAAAGCTATTTGTGCTGTTCATTCACTTACTCTTTGGCACAGTTCACACAACTGGAGCAACAGTGAGAGGCCAAGCCTGCTGTACACTTCCTCAGAAGTGGATGGTCATCCTAATACAACCATGGTTTCTCGACAGGTGTTCAGAAACTCTGCTGAGGTCCTTTGTGTCAGCAGGTGTGTGCTATACCTGTTGTTTCTGTCTGCATGTAGCAGCCCATTTCCTCTCATGACGTGGTCTGTTATCCCACCTCTGGCTGATGAACACATTCACCAGCCTCTTGGTGTCCTCAGTTTATCAGTTGCTATCTTGTGGCACATATGTTTCCACTCTCTACCCACCATTTCCAGGTGACTGTTCCTCCATCCACATGTGCAGGTCCTTGGGGACCCTAATCAGTCAGGCTCATGCAGAGGAGCTTTCATGGCAGGAGCTGTGCTGCTGAGGTGCTGACTGACAGAGAGGCAGAATGTGTGTGGGAGAAAGGGAGAACTGACCCTGTTGTGTAGCTGGGGAACTGGGCCACAGCATTCTACTGACTTGTCTCACCCATGGCAGAAGCCTGTAGCAAGGCTATGAACTGAGTCCAGGATGTCTGTGTCCTCCTTGCTCAGCCCTTCACCCCCAAGAACAACTGTTTCTGCAGTTTTCAGCTCCTGTTTCTCACTCTGCTGCAAGATGTGCAGTCACAGCATACTTGCTTTCCTGGATTTACTGGCACTCTGAAAATAGGCTCCAAGATCTGAGGAAAAGCTCAAAATGGGTGAGAATTGGGTCTCTAGGGCTTGGGTGGTGCACTCTTACTGTGACTCATCTGGAGCTGTTTGTTCTTCTCCATGAGTGAGTGACATTTTTTCTAGTCTTGAATGCACAAAGTGTGGATAGAAAAGGAGGAGCCTAAAGAGACATGCCAGGTGTCCAAAGGGAACAATTGCTTAGAAGAGTCAATTTTCCTTATGACTCTTCTACTCAATACATCTAAAGTATTTAGAAGAGAAAAAACAGACTAAGTATTTGTAGGAAATTAAATCCAAAGGAATACTTAAAAGGGCTATGAGAAATTATTAATGAGACTGAGAATTTGACATAATGCATTTTGCAGGAGTCACTTTCTTTTACCTACATTTGTCTTTCCACTGTTCCCCAGCCTAAGTTGCAAAAGCAAAAGTTGACAAACCGTTGTTTTTATTTCACTCTAGATATTGTTAATATTTCTGTATTTAATGCTGACAAATGTACTTCAGGATAGTGATTTTGACTATATTGATTTGGTGATGATGGTGTCAGCATTAGATTCTGATGAGGATAAGTCATGACCAGGCTTAACATAGTAACTTCATGTTAACCTTTTCTCTAGTTCTCTTTATTAGTCTCTGAAAGCTCATTAAGTTTTACAGAAGAAAGACTATGTGGAGATTACATTTGTTTTTAGGTAAATTCCATTTGTGCATTATGGACTGTGTGTATAGGGTTCATAGCTTGACCATGAAACATTTGCTGGTTTTGAAAATATTGCCATGTTTTCTGAGTGAGAAAAGAGGTGGGCATGGCTTTTCTTCTGCACTGGGGTCTGACGCTGAGCCATTGGGGCGGGATCAGGCCCTTAGACAAAACTGTACAAACGGGAAATTGTAGAATTTGTACGAGATTCTCAAGAGACAAGTAAACTCCTGGTGCTTTCCTCATCCCAGTTAAAAAATGGGCTTGAAACGGAACTATATCAGTCTGTAAGACCTGTTACCTCCCTCTTCTGTGCCTGCTGCCACTCTGTGGTCTCCTGAGCCTCTCCAGGCCTCGGAGAAGACCCTGGTAGTTGCAGGTGACTTCTCTGAGCAAAGGTCAGGAGAGCTGGAGGCATTTGTGATGAAAGCTAAAAAGGAAAAGTTGTGAAGACAACTCCTCTTCACTCTGTGCATTTGCTTGTATTCCGTTAAGTATTGCTATTATTCACTGAATCAAAAGTATAGAAGTTCCTTTAAATACTGGTAACTTTAATCATTTGTCTGTATTCTTCACTGAATTTCCTTAGTTAGTTTCATGTTTAAACAAGACTTTTGTTGAGTGAAGTGTTAGTCCTCCCTACCATTAATGCATACCTCAGGTTGGAGCAGAACATTTAAAGTGGCTTGGCAGTGGTTTTTTCTCAACCCCCTTTATGCTGGTGGAATAAACTTCATCTGAAGTTCCTAGAGTTAGAAGTGTTACTGAGACTCTCACTTCCTTGTCATGATAATCTTTAGGAATGATTATAATAAAACGAATAAGCTTATTGTTTTAACCCATACCTACAAGAGGACATTATGCAGAACAAGAACGGGTTAAATAACCAAACTGTGTGTAATTAACTGAATAGTAATGCCTTCTTGAGATATGAGGGTGGGATGACCTCTGTGTTTGATGAACAAACAGCCTATTGCTGACACTAGTGGGAGCAAATAATAAAATACATTTAGTATAGGTATCTTTCCCTGATACTAAACTTCATATTTCGCCACTAGTTGAATGTAATCTTACTGGTTTTTACTATGCCACTTGCAGGAAATTGTTCCTCTGTTAGTACATAAAAAGCCACTGGCCTTTCTGGGAGTTGAAGGAAGGGAAAAAGACACCAGAGATTGGCCGATCATGAAGTGTGCAGTACAATTTTGGCTGTCAGATGGGACACATTTGGAAGATTATTTTTCAGACATGTTTTGAGTTAGGAAAATCAGTGATCTTTCCTAAAAAGAATAAAAAGATATAATTGAGCCTTTGTGTTTAGAGCCCAAGAATGGAACCAATTTCTAGGCTACACTGAAAGACTTAGAACAGTAAATTCACGTCAGGTCAGAAAAACAGAAAGCGATAATTACGAGAAAGAACAGTGATTACTTTTTCTTGTGTAATTCTGTTGGGATTCATCACTCAGGAAGGGCATAGGATCAATGAAGTCTTGTTCTGTTTAACTATTATAGAACAACTTGACTAACATCTGATCCAATTTCCCCACACTGCCTCAAAGTTGGAATAGACAGAAAAGGAGTCAAGTCTCTAGGCTGATTTAAACCATAGCTAAAGATGAGTAGCCAGAAATCGAAGGAGAAATATGGAACAGTTCTGTCAAAACCCTTGATTGAGCAAAACAGCGAAATATTAGACTGCTTTGAAATGTCAAGACTATTTTGAACGGTAGGACATGGTTTGGTTAAAGGTGCATTGAAATCGGTAAGAGACAAGTGCCTAACCTACTTATGCATTTTTGTGAGTTCCACTGGATTTCTGGCTAGCATGCAGGTGCTTTGCTGTCTTTGAATATGTGGAAGGCTGGATTTGTGTCAGGGCCCTGAGGGTACTCATAGGCCTTAATGACCAGCCTTACCTGGGACTTACACCATTAGAACCTTTAGCCCCTGCCCTGACGTACACTGGAGGAGTGCTGGTCTCTAGCACAGCCAAAGCAATGCCTAGACTGGCCGTGGATCCCCTTGATGCAGACCTCAACCTGTGGACTGGCTTGTTGGATTGACCTTGGAACTGTCTTACCACCAGGTGCTGCTTTCTGACTTGGACTCTTGGTTGGACCTGGCCACCATCTCAGGTTCTGCCCTGCTTCCCGACTTAGGGTGGTGGACCTGGCCCCTGGCTGGTGACACCCTGACCTGCCAGTGCCCATGGGGACCTCCTGCTGCTCCTGGCTCAATGCTTGCTTAGGGACCAGACCTGCTCTTGTTGCTCCCTGACAACTTCTTGTGGGTGGGTTGGTTTGTTTGTTTTGAGGGGGATTTTGGATGCTTTTCTTATAATAAAAGGAATCATAGTCTGCAGACTTATCTTTTAGACCACTGGCTTCACAGAGATGTCTGAATTAGATGTAATACCTAACTGTTAAACCATCAGTGCTAGAAGAGCAGAAGCACACTCATAGTGAACTCAGAATTTCCCCTTCATGTCTAGGATTTGTCATTATTTGAGTTTTTTTGACCTAATTCTCTTCCCTGAGCTTGGCGGTTTCAAAGATTCTCTTGCAGGTCTCCTCTATTATAGATCTCCATTACCCATTCCCTAAAGACCAGATATAATCCTTTCATCTATCTTGTGCGGTTATTACTGCCTGCTGCAACAAATCAGCACAGCTTTAGCAGCTTTAGATGGATATCTATCTAATCTCTTCGTGGGCTGGTCAGCAGAATCCCACTACTCACTGGTACAGTGATCTTTCATATTCATCATGTTGAGTATTCAAGGTTTCAGATTTCACTAATGGGAATACCCTGGAGACAAAATCATATGCTTCAAGGAAGGCATATGTTAATCTTTGTTTTCTAGGTATTTTTGGAAAACATTTAAAGTTGCATGTCTATCTGATTTTAAAATCTACCTGTTTGAACCATATTTGATTATTTACATTAGCTGGAAAGCACGGTCAATAGAGTGTAGGACTTGTGTGATGCAAGTTCCAGTGCAAGTTAGTTAAAGGTAATCAGGGAATAGATAAAGTATACAGTAATGAATCTTAATGTCACAAAGTTAATGAGAATTTAGTCATTGATTTCACAGTGGACTAGACTTCAAGAAAGACCTGTCTGACTTAGAGAGGAAAGTTTCCTAATGCATATGTCAGTTTTATGTTAATAACTATTTGCTGAAATAATTTTAGTAATTAACAATGTCTGAAATATTAGATTTTTTTGCAGATGATGCACAAATGCAAAACAAAAATTGACAGAAAGAATTATTTGCTTTATGCAATTCTACTTCTTTGCCTGTAACTGCTGGCAATACTAGTTAGTATCACTAGCTCTCTGTAGCTGAAAGTTAACCTGATTGAAGTGATACAAAATCTGCAGTCAAAAATTGATCATGAAGTTATACAGTGAGTCAGGGGACTGAAGGATAATAATACTAGGTTTGCAATTTGTGAGTGGAAGTATATCCAAAAAACGTGCCTTCTGCTTAGGAAGCAGCTGTAGAATTTGTAATGATGCTTTCTGTGATAAATGATGGTTCCAAATAAATACACTACAAATATCAAAAAGTCTATAAAATTTTAAGGTTTAATTGTTGCAAAATCAATATCGTTGTAAAAAGAAGCACAGTCCATTAATATTCTCTGTTTTTATTGCACAAGAGAAGTCTTTCATAGGTTTTGTATTTTTGTTTTTGGTGAATTTAAGACCTCCTGATTTGTCAGAGTGCAAATCTGAGACACCTTCATAAAGAGGACAGGTCTTATGTGACCCAGGCTGCAAATGGACTTCCCCCCTCTCCTTGAGTGGAGAAATCCTGGCCCCACTTGTGTCTTTACTGAAAGGAAGAAACTACTTCAGTTTTTGTGCCGAATTTTATTTCTGGACATTGCAATAAATTTAACAAAGACTCTAGGTTTCTAACTGCAATTCTTAACCGAGGTTGGGGTTCAGAGCACGGGGTTGTTGGTGGCTGTATTTAATATGGAGGTGCCCAAGGATAACCAAGGGCTGGGCTTTGTGAGACAAAATTCTACAGATCTGAGGAAGGAGTCACTGCAGGTAGATGCAGGGCTGAACAGGAAACATAACCCATGAGAAGTGGAAGAAAAGCAGCAGCTGTGAATGGTGAGGGGCTTCCGTGCTTCTTATCACACTGGGTGGAACTGTGAGAGAAATGGAGTCTGGAAAGGCCGAGCTAAATCACAAACCAGAGGAAAGAAAGAGAATGTGGTAGAGCTGAAAAGGATGCGAAGGAAAAGGAGAGACAGGCATGATGGGACAAACAGTCGATTGCTCAGGAAAATCAAATCACTGCAGGTATTTACATATACAAAGTTTAGTCTCGTGGGGCTTTGTTCTCATATTTCTAACATACAAGAATAACCACTACTCTGAGGAAGTTGCTCATATCCTGCGGTGGAAGAATCAGCTCCAGGCATCAACTCTAGCAGAATTTATGTTTGCTAGATAAATAAAACCCACGTTAGCTGCCAAATAAAAATCATTATCACATGAGTTTCTATTATGCTTGTTGGTAATATGCAGATATTACCAACTCATCTCACATAAAGTGCCCAGCAGGTGGCTGATGGTGGCTTTGGGCTGATACCAGGCAGGATCACGATGAAGGCAGAGTCACATCTCCAGTCAGCGTATCGAGCCACTCTTGAAACCACAGCTCAAAACCACAGCTGTCATTCAGCATTCTCCCTGCAAGATATTCTTGGTACTCTGAATTAATTTACAGCAGTCATTTCACCCTTTGGGTCTTCCTTAGGCAATTTAATTCATGAAATAGACAAAAAAAACATGCTGTAGATAATGCAGGTTTTCATAGTTTCTTTTCTGGTTTTTAGTTGTATTTCTTGTATGCTGTATGTCAGTGTCCATACAATGCAGAGCAGTACAAATGTGAGACTGGAGGGCAGTCAAAAGAAAATTTTTCCCTTGTGTGCATTGTCTTTCTTTTGCAGTCCAGATCCCCAAAAGAAAAAGTATGTTATTAGCGTTTGTCTCATCTTTAATGTTAAATGTAGTCTGCATTGCTGAAGTGAATGTTGCTGTTTGGGGTACCCCTTCCAATTTATGTCATAACTACATTCTAGAATGTGAAAAGATGCTCCTAGTATCCCTTTCATTCATTTAAGATGGCTTCCTTATTTATCTTTATTCCAATAAGCCAAGAAATAAAGTTCAGTGCAAAGAAAGGCTTATTCTGGGGGCTAGCAGTCTGTGTGTACCCCATTTCAGAGGCAGAGCAATGTTAGAGGACCTATTTTTCTGTCTGCTATAACTCTGTTGGTAATTATTTTAGCCACACCTCAAACAGAAAACCGACAAACTTTAGATGCTCTTAAAAATGATGATAATAAAGGAAGATGATAGAACATAACTGGATTGTACTCTTGCAGCTGAATTGCTATTGATTTTTAGAGAATGTAAAATCTTGTTTCAAGACAGCCATCTGTGGCTTTCGGCAATGCTGTGCTACCTTGCCTGCACGGGGCAGGGTAGTACCTTGTAAATGGCTTCTCTCTTCACAAGGAGATGTCTTATAGCATGCATTTCTGCTTTGTACAAGCCTAGCTGCTATAATTTATCTCTCTGATTAGTCCTCCTATAGCAGCTGTTGGTAGACATTATGTTGATTGCAGTTTTATAGCACTGTGTTGTATTAAAGCAAACTGGTGATGATTTTGTATTAAATGTTGCACTGTAGCACCTATTTTCATGCCTGTAGAGGATCTGTTATAGAAAAACAAGATACAGTCCCAGCCCAATGCAGTGTGAACTTATTTGAGCCCAGAGTGTATTTAACGATGATAGGAATATAATTCAAATATTTGTATCTTTAATATGATTTTTTTTTATTTCTTACCTTTGACCTGCAGAGTTTTTTCTTGAGGAAGTTATATTTTGCTTATTTTATTTCATAAGAAAAATATTTTTGCCATTCTTATATACAAAGAATTTTAACAAAAAGAAAGGGGAATTCCTTCATTATCAACAAGGCACAGCATACAGTCGTTAACTATTGTACAGATATTACAGATTATCTGTAGTGTTAAATCACAGCAAATAATAGTGGCAAAGCTGGATTTTGTATGGCTTTATTAGTATAAAGGATATAGGATAAAGGAAAATTATATTATTTCTGGTTTAACTTTTATATAACCATGTAAAACAAATGCATGCAGTTGTAAATCTTTTTATATGGCTCTCTCATACCAGTATATCCTTCTGATAAAAGATATTGTTTTGCTGGATAGACTATAAAAGTCTCACAAGCATACTCATGTTCTTTATTCTTCAGAAAATATTTGTTTCCAGGCTGTATTAACACTTTTTTTTTCTGTGTAGTATATATATCTCCATAATTATGGAAATACATCACAAATATTTCTACAGGATGTAGCTTTCATTTTCTTCTGTACTGATATCAAACAGCAGTATAATTATGGGGAGCATTATGTAGTGATACCTTTAACTTGCAAAGACAAGGTGTCACATCTAATATGGTACAAACCTGACAGGGTAATATAGCATGACAGCAGCGAGTTCAGACTCTGCATGTTCAGGTGTGTGTTGGGATACATGCTGGAACAAAGCAGGAGGCAGAGTTCAGGAAGCAGAAGGCCCATGACATTTATAAAGCTTGAAGTATAAGAAAGATATTCTCCTCTCCTCTTGCTTTGTATGTCAGCAAAGTTCTCATGGCCTAGAATCTGATTTTTTTTTTTTCCAGACATCTAGCTACTTTATTCTTAAAACCCATGATATTGAAATGTAACTGCCATGCAGTTGATATTTGACTTCAATGTTGACAATGTTTTTTAGGATTTCATCTCCTATTGTGTTGACAGTACAGGGAGTGCTTCACCTTACCTCCAGTTGTGTTCATTTTTGTGACAAAGTGCAATAAACACTAAATGCATTCCAGTTTTTCAGTTATGATTGCAAGTAGTGTCACAATAAAAATATAGGAAGTATGACTGATCTGAGTGTAAGGCACGTCTTGGATTGCTCTCGGTAAGGCAGTGTGTGTGATCAGCTTGAACTGCTGTCTCTTGGCAGGCTCCAGGAACTCATTCATAAGGTTTCTGCTCCTGGGATAACCTTAATGATGCATAGCTGAAAGAATAATTTGTATTGTTATTAACAGATACGAATGAGGGAACTTATGAACTGGGTATTTAGGATGATAAAACAATCCTAAGCAACTGTATGCTTGAAGAGTTTGCTTTGCATTGGTTAAGTGCAGTGGCAGTTGGCGTACCTGTGTTCAAAGGCCAATTTTATGCAATTCAATTTGACAGATAAATTTAGAATTAGCTATTTTTACACAATATATATAACTTGTTAAGGATGAAAAATTTTCTGATTTTTTTCAGACACTTATCTCTCGGGCAGATCTTGTCATTCAACACATTTTTCCCTTGCAGATAACTTTTGCACCATGTTTCTGGTCAAAGAATTCAGCACTAGCAAAGCGGGGAAGGTATCCCAAAAAAGGCTGCTGACAATATTTTGGGAAACCTAGCAAATGAAAGGCTTTGTACACGGAGGCATGTAGGTAACAAGCATTGGCACAAATGGAGCAAGGCAGTAACATTAGCTTGTTAAAAGGTATATGTGCCAGTGCTTGATAGTGGAGTCCAACCCCACTGTAACTTGTTCTTTCCTACCAGAGAAGTGATCCCCACTGAGAGGTTTATAGGTCTTACATATACCATTGAAGGCAGGAATTCCAAAGTTTTACTGGGCAGGAGCAAATCATGAAAGTTCATTTAGGGCAGAAGTAAAATTCCTCAATCCACTTTCTTCTCCACATATCAGGTGAGGACTGCTTTTGTTTTCTGCCCTTGCAGAAGTGGAAAATCCCTCTTTTCTGGCTGACATAAATACTCTTGAAACAGGGCGATGCAACAGCTTCTCCCTGCCAAGCAGAGTATCAGGTGTAGCTGGAGAAGTATAGAGGATCTGGTTGTGTGGCTGGGGCACAGTCCAGACTCTTGTGGGATGACTCTTCATGGGTCACTTCAGCTGCAGGCATTGCCTCTTGGAGAACCTAGATGTGAGGCTTGGTTCTAGCATAGTGGACATGGACCCTTTAGTCACTATGGCTCTGCCTGTCAGAAGCTGCTATATGAAAAGGTTCCAGCATGGACTACACAGCAACACCTTATGGTCTGCAAACAGACCCATGGGCTGCACTTCTGGAACCCCTGCTCTGAAAAGGTTATTTCTGCCAGAAGATGTTGCATTCCAGAAAACTCATGTGTAAGTAATCCCAGTATCCGAGGTCACTTATAAACAACAGACTGTTTCTGGAAGTCCTTTTTGGTATCTGCTTTCTCATTCTGTTATCTTGGCCTCTTTCCCTCCTCCTTGATTTGTCACTTGAGAATCCACATAAAATGAAGAATGCAATACATTCAAAGGAAAGTTCCTGGAGCTGACATGTTGCAGCTGTTCTGTCTCTGTGGTCACTTAAATTGGAGTTGCAGTTTGTATTACTTGTGCTGAGGAGAGTTAAAAGCCTCAGAAAAAGTCGCTGTTGGCATCTGTGGCAGAGGGTACCACCACTTACCAACACAAGAGGGGCTATGAGCTCTTGAGAGCTGAAAGTACTGTAGATTTTATCAGTGTGAGCAATGCAGTATGCACAGCCCCACAAAAAGGTGGCTTAAAGTCTTCAACCTAATGACTGCTCTTAGGGCAATTAAGCATGAATTTTACCTTAAAGAAGGCTTTTGGGCTCTGCAAGACATCAATATCCAGTCTGATTTCACTGTTGAAAGACATCCCAAGTGGTAAACTTATATCACTGGTGTGTGGTTCAGAATTCTTTCCTGAAACAACACTTCCCATACTAAGAAATATAAATAATTAAGTATTCCTCTTGGAAATGGATGCTTTATCTTAGCTTTTACATACTCTTCTTGTTATGAGAGTTCTGAGATTTTTTTTTCCCATGTCCACTGATTGGACAATGCAGCTGGATACAGTGTGGAGAAAGGGGAAGTGAAACAAATCTGTTTTAGTAGAGTTGATGGTTGTCTTTAGCTCTGATGAAGACGGTTGTGGTTCTGACTGTGTTTGAAAATGAAATGTTGATGCACCTTTTATTTGTTTGTATGTTTCTGTATGTAAGACAGAATACATCCCCAATCCCCCAGCCTCTTTTGCCCTGCCATCAAATCAGTTTACAGACAGGCAGCAGTCCCGGATGTACCATCAACATCTCAGAACATCTTCTTTTTTTGTGCCTCCTCTTTGCACAGACAGAAGATAAAAACTGGCGTATCCTGGGAGGTGGGCAGCCAAATATCTTTCGATGCTTTTGGAAGAACCTGTCTGTTTGTGGGACTGCGCTTTGAAGATAGTGCCCAGCTGGTGGCAGGTTGGGTTGGAAAGAGCTTGTCAGTTCACATCAGTTGAAAATCAAGGTCAGACCAGAAACAAAATCGAAGTGCAGCTTGTGGTTAAGGACACTTTCAATACCTTAGCATCTTTCAATTTTTTTTCTTGCACTTTTTTTTTAACCAATTACATTTATCTTATTTGAATAATTGATCACAACTAGGTTATTTAGAACTGGAAATTTGATGACTCCTACTGCATCAGACTTGACATCCACTTCAGAGATCTCTCTATCAGGGAACAGCTTCTAGAGTCAACCTCAGGATTACATTACAGCTCCTGTCTGTGCTAGAACTGCTGTATGTCAGGAGGTCAGCATAAACAGTGAAAATCTGTAGCCTGGAATAATCCAACCTGACACAGACAGCCTAAACCTACATTATAATTAGCACACTGGGACTAAATTCCTTGCTAAAGCACACTGCTTCTCTCACTTGGGAAAGTAAAAGTGCTTATAAATCTAATTAAAATTCTTATTTGAAAAAAATGTGATCTAGGCTTGGTTTCACTTGGGCATTTTAACCTCTCAAATATGGAAGGTAATGTTCTTATAGGTAGGAAGATATTGATAATAGCAGATAGTATGGTAACATAATCAGAAAATTAATTCATAAAATGATTTTACAAGACTATTTTTGTTTATCTTGGCCAGCCTTAATTTTCTGACTTGAGAAATCAGCATTCTTTCAGTGCTCTTTGCTGAAAGGCTGTTGCTGACCCTGCTGGTTTCTATTGAACTAGCTCTCCAGCACATGGTTACGTTCGCCTTTTACTCAGCAGAAATTTCAAAGTTTCAGTCTGTCTCTAATTCCCAAACACTTGCAAAAAAAGCCAACCAAGTGACAACACACAGGAGAAAAAAACATCCCAGAATGAAAAGTGGTCTTGGATGCAAATACTAACAGGGCAGAAAGTGATAGTCTTCTACAGCTCAGCTTACTTCTTCCCTTTGCATTTTTTTCCTTACCTTTTAAGGTGTTTCCTTTTTTTCCTCAGCTCACTGACATCTGACTTATAGGACACCTCAGAAAGGTCAGTTGATTATAGACTGAAGACAGCCTTAGTCAAAGAGGAGGATTTACAATTAGGAACAGATATAAAATAATGTGAAACTTTTTCTGAAGTAGTTGTAATTTATATTTGAAAGGGTCATAATGACATTGCTTCTCTGCACTTACGTTTGCTGCTTCATCTGAAGATCTCAAAGGGTATTATGGAGTGAATTTAGCAGTAGTGTAAACTCCTCCTTCATCTTTAACAGGTTGCAATGACAGAGTAGGAGAAAAGTTAGGGGTGGACATTAACAGAATCCAAAATGTCCTTTCTAATTTAGGCTGGCATGCAGTCTCCAATAAATGATGTGCTGTCACTTGGACCTCACCATACTAGCTATAGCACACAGAAGATCATAGGTGCTGTCAAAACCTGATCTGGTAGAAAACATTATGCAGGAGAAGGTGTAAAAGATTCTGCCACAACCAGAACCAGATATGCATGATGAAACTGAGGGGCCATTGTGCCTGAACTTGGATAGCTACAACATAAATGGCTCCCTGGGATATTAATATTGATTAGCTGTCTAGACACCCCTGTATGTTCAAGGAATGGAACAGGCACTTCTATCACACACTGTTTCTGACCTGTTTTAGATGTACCTCTTAGCACCATTAACTAAAAAGGTCAGGTAGATGTTTAAAGTCAGGTGACATTACCTTCCCAGTCCCTGCCAAAAGCAAGCACTTTGGTGTTAAGGCTGGGCTGAGAAGAGAACTTTTGATCTGGATCTTTTGATTCCTGGGTGAAGACTCTAGTAAAAAGAGATTACTGAAGTAATTATGATTTTAATGAAAGTTTCCCAAGATGCTGTGCTTACTGCTGGACCACAGGTGCTCTTTATACAGTGGGCATGCTGTGAGTTGTCTTAAACAATTAGATCCTGTGGAGACCAAAGTGGAGAAATAACGTCTTTGTCTAATGTATGGACCACAGCAGGTAAATATTCAGGTCACTGAAGAGTCATGATGCTGAGTGTGTAAACACATTTTATCAAAGTGTCTCCAGGACTGTGCAGTTAGGTGGTCACTGGAATGTGGCTTTTTTGGTTGCTTTGTGGACACAGTATCCATGCTGGTTTGTATTACACAGGTAGTTTGGGGTTTTAGGTAACTCTGTCCTATATGACACCAAAAGATTTTCATGGAAATAGGGATGAGAGCCTATTATACAGGTGATGGAAAGGGCTGTGTTGAGTATACTTCATAGGTGCTTCTTGCAGATGCGGTAAGCATGGAGGCAATCTGATTCTCTTAATACTTGGTATAGACCAAACATTAAGAGAAAATAAACGGAAAATAGCCCGGTCTGGCTTCCTTCAGTTAGTGAGACCTAGTGAAGGCCTAACGTTGTTCCTGCTGGGATCTTTCAGCAACGTTGAGGCAGCTGAAGAACTACGTTATATAGAGCAGGTATTCCCTAGGAATGCCTCCTGCTTTCCTTACAGACCAGAGCTTTATAATCTTTATAAATGGGAAGAAGTCTGCAGAACAAAAGTCTAACTCAAATTTACACTGTAGTATTTGAGTAGGTTAAGGGTGTCTTGCTTGCAACCTACTACATTAAAAGCTACTGTCAGTTCAATAACTTTTTCTACATTGTATTATATATTTTTTGTTAAGACTTCAGCCTGCGCAGCCACCTAAACAAGCTCCTAAAACTTGAAATATTGCATGCATTTGCAGAAGCAGCAGGTGCTGAGGAAGGGGCAGTTACATTGCTGCCACTAATGTCGGTGCCACAGCAGGAATGGTCTTTCAGAGTAAATCTAGACCTACAAGCACTCCATGCTCTTGGGAAATATTCCTTATTACAAAATAAAACTTCTTCCTGAGAAGACTGAAGGCAAAGAAATAACTCCTTGCTAAGATAATGTCTGCTGCTTTTGGTTACTGGCCTCACTAGACCTTTCAGGAAAAACCTGGTTTAGGCACAGGTGGAGTTGTGCTGTTTGAAGAGTATTTTATGGGGAATGACTAAGCTGTGCCATAGTCAGTTGTGATCTTGGTGACTCAAAATTTTTTGCTCAAGTGAGGGATTCAACAGCCCTCTAGCTTTCCCCTCACTTTTACCTACTTGTCCAAGGTCCTTTGACACATTTTGTCATCTTAATGCCTGCAGAGAGAATTAACTTATACCCATCATCTGCTGTGTAAACAAAAGTCTATTCCACAGCATGGCAGTACACTTCTTCCACCAATAAAGACCTATAGAGATTTGCCCAAAATTCAGACGCTGTTTAGAAGATTGAAATACTTCTATTTAGTTTGTGTTCTCCATTTTCAGTTTTCACATACTTCTCTGCAGCTTAGCCTTTCTTTTTTTGTGAAAGAGGTGTTTAAAATATCCAAGCAGAGGTTTTTTTTGTGAACTGTCTCTGATTAGAAGGTAGCCAGGAGAGGTTTCTTGTGGAATTCAGGCAGCATTTGTAGCCTGATTAATACACAAGTGGCTTACTGCTTCTCAGTCTTTCTGTGTTTGTATTACTGTAGCATCTGGAGATCATAGCTTTGTCAGCTGGTATTATATGCGTTATAAACGTGAACTCTTTCCTACTGAGAAGATACCTAGGTGCTCAAATTAGAGAGAGATAATTTTCTTCCCATTTGGAACTTTCTTATCCCTTGCTGCTTTATTATTTTGGAAGTGGGAGCAGACTGTCTTGGTCTGGATGTGCTGTCCCTGGTCTCATGATATTTTCCCTTTTTTCTGTGGAGTGGAAGTGGAAGATTTTTCTTATTAATAACTTAATCACACTAATGTTTTGTGGGGTTTTTGCTCATAGCTTGAACACCTTCATGTGTTAAAAAGAAAGCAATGAGGAGGGGTAAATATCAGCACTGAGTTGGTGGCCTATGAGGCTGGTGAAAGCTGGTGATTGGAGTGGAGGTTTGGGGAAGATCACATGGCTCTGACCTGGGGTATCCTCATAGCGATCAGTTCATTGAACAACAAAGTCATAAAAGGAAGCTAGTGAATATATATTAGTGTATTAACTGTATAATATATCTCTGGGTCATTCTGAATGATATACTTTGTGAAATCCTTCTTCGTTATTTTCAGAAATATTTACTACAATCCTCTGGTTTCTTCCAGTGACTTACTGTTAGTGATTTCATATTATGTTGTGTGACTGTTTAGTAATATGCTGGGAATTTTTTTCTTTAATTTTTTTTTCTTTTGCTCTTCAGTTCGGACTGAACAACTCAGAGCCTGGGCTTCCCTAGAGCTTCAGCTATATCATTCTCTTGTTTTTGCTGTTCCATCTCAGCTGTACATTGTATTTTCTGTCTTTCTCTAGCAGTGGGATGAGCTGTTCTCATCCCTCTTTTTCCCACCAGAAGTCTGGTTTCTTTTGGTTAATTTAATACCTTTTCTACTGAAGACAGTTTATCAGTTTCTTAAGCATTCTCTTATGTTTTATTGGCCTTATTGTCTGCCTCGCTATTTAGTAAGTCTGGCGCAGTGCCTTCCCAATGGATTTCCTATGCCTCCTTTGTGTACAAGGTTTTCAGAGATTAGAGTGTTTTCTTGTTGCTTTCAGTTTGTTTGGGCCAATGGGGTCTTCCCTGCTGTTTGATTGGCACATCGTGATGTCGGCTCCGTTGCTTTTCTTCAGCCTGATTATCTATCTGGTTGTCATAACCTTCCAGAGCTCCTACCATTTTCTAAATGTTCGTCTTGAAGTTTTTCCAGTCTCCCCATTAGCTTTGTCAGAGAGATGCAAAGTGATTTTTTCCAAGGACATTCTGAATTTTAAGCTCTCTAGCCACATACATATATTTATTGTAGAAGGCCTGTGGTGTGAAAGATAATCTGATTGGTTGTGACAGAGTGACTTCAGGAGTCTCTGCTGCTGCAGCTGACCAAGAAATGGGCACTGAGAGAGATGGAGAACTATCCTGTGTGTGCCCAAGACAGGCTTAAATGCTGGGTGTTTTTGAAGTGGCCCTGTAACACCGTTGTGACAGATGACCCTGAAAGATAGTAACGGTGTATGGAGAGATGGTGTTACAGACCCACCTGGAGATTGACTAGCTGTGTCCCCCACCCCTAGAAATTGGAACTGGGTTCTATGTAGCAAAACCAGAAATGATAAGCATGAAAATAAAAACTTCACTGGCACTGAAATGTAAAGTCATGTTCCTAAAGCAGTTGTATGCCAGCATTTCCCACCAGTATGCTGTAGAGAACAAGGCTGGGGAAGCTGAAGGACAGGCATAATACTTGTACATTGTCCTCCAAAATCCATAGCAGAATCATATCTCTTGAAATGCATAGTATATGGGATACGATTTGTATAGATCTGTGGTTCAGCTCTTCTGGGCTGAATCTTTCATCATGCTCATCCGGGTTCTGCCACACATCATAACACTCAAATACTTACTTTGTGAACAACTCCATGGAAGACACCAGAATAAGTCACAGGGAGAAGTGATGCTACATGTCTGAACTGGAGCCTGCATCAGCCTGGGCAGGTCACTAACCTTCTGATAAGCTGGTGCAAGTCACCTCTTGCGAGCTGCATGTGCTGTTTGTGCAGTGAGTTCCTCTATTACAATCTCAACTTTGTACATTAGAGTCAAAGTGGTGCATGTGGAGTATCAGTTTGCTGGACAGGGAACATCTGTAAAGATTTTCTTTCCTGGGCTTTTGTATTGAGAAGTGAAGGAATGTAGCTCCTTTGATCAAATTATTTCCTGGGCTGATATTTCTTCTTGTTACTATAAGTCTTTGCGTTCCTTATTCCTCATTTCTGTGTTTAAACATCTCACTTTAATTTGTCCATGTAAAACTCCTAGGAGGTAAGTTTGTAGCAGAAAATTGGAGATTTGAAACAACTTTAGCAAGCTTCTGTAAGCAGTTTGTGAGAGGACAGGGACAGAATTTAAGATTTTTAGAGGCTTGGCACCAACACCACTTCCACTAGTGCTCTAGCTGTTTGGGAGGGCTTTCCTTCTGGAGATTTGCCTTATATGTCTTCCAGGAACTCACTAATTAGCTTGATTTAGTATCATCCTACAGTCCTCATTATGAAGATGTCTTTCAAATCAATGTTTTTTATGACCTTGTGAGTCAAATTCACTTCTCTGATACAGAAACATCACGATTGCAGAATCACAGAATTTTTGAGGTTGGAAGGGACCTCTGGAGGTCATCTTGCCCAACTCCCCTGCTCAATCAGGGCCGCCTAGAACCAGTTTTGGTCCATGTCCAGATGGCTTTTGACTGTCTCTGAGGACAGAGGCTCCACAGCCTCCCTGGGCAACCTGTGCTAGGGCTTGGTCACTGTCACAGTGCAAAAGTGTTTCCTGATGTCCAAAGGGAGCATTCTGTGCTGCAGTTTGTGTCCAGTGCCTCTGGTTGTGTCACTGGGCACCACTGAAAAGAGCCTGGTTCTGTCCTCTTTGTAGTCTCCTCTTATCAATCTTACATTGATAAGATCCTCCTGAACCTTTTCTCCTCTAGGTTGAACAGTTGTAGCTGTCTCAGCCTTTCCTCATAGTAGAGATGCTCTAGTCCCTTAATCTTGTTCACAACATTTAATTGGACTTTCTCCAGCAGCTCTTGCTTGTACTGGGAAGCCCAGAGCTGGACTCAGCACTGCAGTTGTCTCAATGTTGAGTAGAAGTGAAGGATCACCTCCATCAACCTGTTGACAACACTTCTAATGCAACCCAGGATACCTTTAGCCTTTGTTATGGCAAGGGCAGTTACGTTGTTCTGTTTGTAAGAAAGTTTTTAGGGCTGTATCTTCCTTGTTGAAATGTGAATGTTTGTAGGTCTGTGATCTTAAGTAAAAGAAGAGAGCAGCTTTAGATAGAAGTATTTTTCTCAAAAATTTAGTCATTGCATTTAAAGGGGTATTAATAAAAATAATGAAATCTTTAGGGAAACCTGACAAAAAATACTTCTGTTCTTTTTCTTAATTTTTTCCTTCTCTGGATTCAATGATGTCCTAATTTCAGCAGTTCTGGAGGCTCCACGGTGTCTCAATTTTCAATAGAAAAAGGGTTTGGAAAAATGCTTTTCAGGCATCTATTAAAAAATAAAACAAAATAAACACTTTTTTTTCTTTTGCTGGGCAACCAGATATGTTACACAGGTGCAGACTGCCAATGCCACTTCCTCTAGAAGTGTAGGTTTTGACTTCTCCCTTGCCTTAGTCTATTTGGATTTCACTTTTTCCATTGCATGGTGTTATTTTTACAAGAATAGCATGTAGCTTATTAGTGGAATTGTCCTTATCTTTTGTGTGGCTGCAAAGGAGACAACAGAACAAGGAGTTTCACTGCCAGAAACTCCCTCAACAAAAGCTGGAGGCAATATCGCTCACTAGGTTGTATGGAGTGGCATACAGAGGTCTTCAAGAAGACATCTAGATTGTATTGCTGTGGCGTGTGGTAGATGCATTAAAACACGCAGGAAATGGGAGAGTGGGCATTCTTGTGATCTAACAGGATGTAACAGATAGACTTCTTATCTCCAAGCATGGACCCTGCCAGGCTGGGAAATGGCATGGCTGCTTTATTTCAGTGATCAATCTTTATATTTGCATTGACAGAGGGAAATACACCTATACATCTCTATCAATGCATTCAAATCTGGGTGACGTACTTCTGAGAACTGGATCATGTTGAAATTTCCCTATTAACCAAACTGCAAACTGAATGGCAGACCTGAATCTCCTGTGCCTGAACTGTAAATTGAGCACTTCAACAAAAATGACCAAACTGAAGGTGAAAGAAATCTTTGTAACATTCTGCACTTCTGTTTTTTGATAGTGATTGGAAACGAGGATCAGAGTCGAATGTGAGGGCAGAAAAAAAGAATATTTGGAGTCTAAATTTGGAGTGAAGGACAGCTCCTTAGAGACAACAGAAAATCTCTGTTGAAGGAAGGCACTGACGATCAGAAAAAGGAGGACAAAGAGGTGGGATGTGACAAGTTTCCAGGTGCCATGGGGGGGCGTGGCACAGGCACCACTCTGCAAAGTGTTCCTGGGCAAAATCCCAGTATGGTTTGGAAATACTCCTTAAAGTCCAGTGCTACTTCAGACATCCTTCATCTGAAAAGGGAGCAGGAAACCTTTCTCTCTATACAGGCACTCAAGCACTTGGCATCCCAGGCCACCCTGACTCCAGAAAGTCTGATAAAAGTCTGAAGTCAGCAGGGAATTGCTTAACTTCTACACACCTGAACAGGGTTTCACTTGTGTTTTGAGTGGAAATTTTGAGATGGCATTTAGGTAGAGGCTACTCATCTGTGCATCCCTGGAGCAGCATGGGCTGCCAAGGACTTAGCTCTACCAAGCACCACAACCCAAAGCATTAGAAGCAGAAGACTTGTATCCTGGTCTCACCTCTGCCTCTAATTTATTTCTTAATTTTGGGTAACTTGCAAAATTACATCTCCAGAGCCCATCTTCCTTACCTGTATAATATATGATAGCCCCTTTACAAAGCTTACTTCACGAAAGGTTGTACTTGCAAAGGGATATTATTCCGTAGCACGTGGTGGATAGAAATTAGGTAAAGTAATTGACTGATTTGTATCCAGAGGATTCATATGGGAGCTGTTTTATACTACTAATGGTGAGTAAGAGTTTCACATTATATGGAGATCTAGACTGATATTTTTCTATAATTCTTTCCTTCAATTTTCTTCTGTCATCAAAACCTTGATGGGATATCAGTACACTGTCCAGATTTCAAATGTCAACAAACTCTAAATCTCTTATGATGTATTATTCACTACATACATTCTAAACAAAAGCGCTATATATACAGCCTGTTCCTATTGCATTGGGATTTCCACCCTGGTTTTAAAATCTCATTTTGTGCCAACAATTGCACCTAGCTGTAATACACTTTTAATAATATTAAAAACTAATTATAAAGGTACGAGGCATAAAATAGCAGCGGGTTGTAGGAAGAGATTAACACAGTATGCTTTCATATGGTTCATAGGAATTGACACTTTTAATCATAACCATACACCTCCAAAGCCCTACTTGGTTTGAAATAATTTAGTTTTGCAAAATCAGTCATGAAAGCTCCTTGACCTGAAAGTTTTGCCAGTTTAGAGAATGGAAAAACAGGCCTAGCAAACATAAGTGTATTGAAATGTTTTAGAATACAATAAATAAATAAATTCTGTTGAATTCACCAGGGTAGATTCAAGAATACCTAAAGTCTGTTTGTACAGCTTTGAGTGGATGGTTTGCACAGGACACGTTTGAAACATAGCCTTCTGAGAGTGAATTTTGGTGATTTATTAAATTGATTCTCATTCTTTGAGAGTGTTGAAAATTTTATGGACTCAAATCTGGGCATTGCAAGATTTTTCATGCTTTAACATTTGCAGTAGTTACAGTGTATGCATGCAATATTAAAAAAAGAGCTTAACTTGTACAACAAAGGTACTACAATCTCATTTGCATAGAATTTAAAGATTCATTTTGGATTAAATGTTTACTGTGCTTTAATAAAAATCATTGCCAGTAGTCATGGATGGCTTCACTGCATGCCCTCTTTTTTAAAAAGTATCCCCACGTCATACATAACCTGGAAACAAACTTGAGCTGTCTAAAAGCTGACTCAGTTCAAGGCTCACAGCCTGATCGTTGTTGAGCATGAAAATTTATATTTCTTCACAGGTGGCAGATTCTCCAAATTTCCCATAAAGTTTCAAATGCAGAGCAGGATCAGGAGTGGGAGATGCAGTTGTCTGAGTGCTTTTTTTTTTTCAGAGAAAAAGGAAGAATTGTGCTTAGAAGCTGAAGTGTCTCATCAGTTTCTAGAATTTCCTGCTGAAGAACTTTCGTAAAAGGTAGATTCATACAATTAAGGTATCTGAGTCAATGTCAGGCTCAAGCAGGACAGAAGTTTGAAGTGTGATAGTTATTGACCAGTACTAGTTCCTATCTGATCACACGCTAAGGACTGACTTTGTTCTTCCCATAAATGCTCCTGGGTCTAATCTCCACTGACAGCCCAACCTGTGGAACAGTTTAGATGGGGATCTGGCTGTCCATTAGTATCACAGTAAAAATCCCCTTATTGCCAAATAGCCTCAGGAAAAATTCAAAATGAGGATGTTTTAAAACAGTGAATACTTCTGGTTTCTGTTTCTAATCAAGGCTTGGATTTAAGTGGTGTTTGCAAGTTGCTTGCATTCATGCTTGCATGTATGTTGCTAGAGATAGCCTGAATCATAATGGTTTCCAGCCCTCAATTTGTCTCTCATATTTTTGTCCCTTCACTGGTTTTGGGAAACTTGTTAATTTGCCCTCTTTTCAGTTCTTAACTATATAAGAAGCTTTGTGGTTTTATATTCCAACATGGGATCTCTGGAGCACTTAGATTTTAGAATTTGTGCCATCTCTATTTTTGACTAATCTTTTTGATACTTTTGTCTACATTTCATCATCTGCTCTCAAGGCTTTGAAGGAGACAGTGCTTGGCATTGTGTTTGAAATATACAGAATATAAATGATGTGCCATAGTTTGGATACTCTTGTGTAACATTGAGGGGTAGAAAATGTCTGTTGTATTGCATTTAGCAGTAACAAGGTTAGAAAATGTACACAGGAAAAGGACAGTTTAATACTTGCATGCTTTAGTTACCTTTCTCTAGCCTCCTCATTTATCATTCCACTTTAATTTTTAAATATTTCATTGCATCTTGATAATACACTTAAAATTTAGCTTGGCATGAAATGCATAAACTGTATTATTAACATCCCATTATTTTATGGTTATACAAGAGCAGATTTGAATTGTCATTTTAAATCAGACCATAAGTCAAAGCAAAGATCTTAATAGGCTGCTTAGATCTGTATCTTCACTGAATTAAATGGTAATTTGGCAGTATTTTCTGTTAAATGTAGTGAGATAGCTAGTTAGCGTGATATGCCCAGGCAAATATATTGTGTTGCAATGATGGAGATAATTCTCTGTGGCAATTGCACTGGCAGTTGAGTTGATTCTTGTTGATGCACTGACTCCGCATGTTCTTAATGTTGAGGAAGGAAAATGTGTTTTAGAGGCTCCTGATGTGAATTCTACGAATTGGGCTGAGTATCACTTGTGTCATCCAAGAAAGTCTTCTCATATTGTTACGCTATTTGTTCTTTGTGGTCCATTAAAATGTCTTTACTGTGGAATGTATCTAGCAATTATCTAAATTGTATACTATTGGTGGAAATGCTTAGTGTTCATGAAGGGCTCCATACACCTGGTAGGGAATAGACCCTGTACTTCATAAGGACACCTAAGCTCTGTTATTGCACCCATTTACCTTCAGTTTAAACATAGGATCTTGTCCATCTCATTAAAGGTTATGCCTCTGCTTCCACAGACTAGGCAGGATTATAGAAGATCTTATGTGCAACTGCTTCACTGCCCAAAAGCACTTCTAAATTTTTTTGTGTGTGTGTGAAAATTTTTGTTATCATTTCAGTTGGCAACGCCAATGGTTTTAAATTTTGGAATTTCCTAAGTTTTCACCTGGGCTATCCAGCCACCTACAGCATGCCACCAGTTTTGTAGTTCTGTGGCCCCAAGGGTTGGGGGGAAGGTGCAGCTGTAGGGGTCAGCAGGAGCATCAGCATGCAGGCCTCGAGTGCAGGGAGGCTCTTTCAGGCAGCTGGTAGAGACGCAAGTCAAGAAACCCAGAGCGTGTACTCTTCAGCTTGGTAGGATTATTTTGCACCGTGGATGATCTTCCCGGCTCCCTCTGAAATGCTGGTTCATCTGCTGCTAGGTGTTTAGCGTCATAATGCTATGATGCTGATTTTCTAAAGGAAAGGTATGGGACTGCACAACAGATGAGCCACAGCTATATGGAGCCACATGATACCTACGTTACTTTTCTGTAAGAGACTGTACTGAGGCTACATCTTTAATGTACAGATGGACCTGGGAAATGACACTTCTTTGTAAATATGTTTTTCATAAGGCAGGCATTTAATTAACAGTGTATCCATAACTGAAAATAAATGAAATCTGTTTTCTTATGGGTTTGACTTTTCTGCTTGATTTTGTTGTGAAGAAAGCATAAACTGTCCCTGCAGCTTTCCACTAGTGGGAGCAGGTATGAAGAGCTGTCTTCTTACGTGGGCATTTCCAGGGTTTTCATAAAGTTACTAGGACCCAACCTATCTTTCTGGCCTTGATCTTTCAAATTCAGTTCGAATAAGTCAGTGGGCTCAACATTTATTGAGGGTGACAAATATGCAGGTAGGCACAAACAAAAAGCGCAATCGTAGTGCAAAACCAGACAAAATATCTAACAAGAAAGCTTGTGCAAACAGAATATATTTTAATTTTCATAATGCTGAAGATTTGGACAAGGGGAGGAGGATGAAAGCTGCTAGCCCACTGATAAGTTGAAAATGACATGTAGTACGATATGACAGTCAGCATGTTTAGGTGGATTCAGTGTCTTGTAGATGTGTTCCTTTCTTGTGAAATGTCACTTTAGAAAGTCACTATTTTGCTTCTGGTGTTACCCTGGCTATTAAGCAAGTTCTTTTAATTTATTTCCACCTTATTTATAGTGTGTTAGAAGATAAGCAAATGACCTATTGACTGCTCTGCATTTTAGATGAGCGCATAAATCTTGCCTAATGTGGGGATATTTTAAATGTTTGAACTTTTTTAATAGGACCAGCATGTAAACTCCAAATTTGTGTTTTCTGAGTTGCTTTTTAAATGTTAGAGTACATATTTTAAGTGTTTAGATATTTTTCCTAATGCAATGGAAATCAAGTACCCATATGTGTTATTGGAATGTTGTTGTTGTTGTCTTGCAAACGTAATAGCAATTAGTAATAATCCAACAATTCTGGTGACCCTCAGCCTTTTTTGAACTGCAAGTACAAGAAATATGAACAAATGTATGTTAACAGCAAAGGAGGCTTTCTTAAGCCTATCTGTATATAATTTGTCAATGTAGTAGAAAATCAAATTTAATCTACGTATAATAAATTGAGCTGACATTCCCCAAACAAAGCTTGTTACTCAAGAGTAGGAAAGCGTTGGCTATAGTAGTGACTTCAGCGCTGACTCATTATAAGAGTGGCTTGGTGCCAGTTTTCATTTGCAAAGAGCCCTCAGATCACAGAATCACAGAATAGTAGGGGTTGGAAGGGACCTCTGTGGGTCATCTAGTCCAACCCCCCTGCCGAAGCAGGGTCACCTACAGTAGGCTGCACAGGATCTTGTCCAGGCGGGTCTTGAATATCTCCAGAGAAGGAGACTCCACAACCTCCCTGGGCAGCCTGTTCCAGTGCTCCGTCACCCTCAGAGGGAAGAAGTTCTTCCTCATGTTCAGACGGAACTTCCTGTGCCTCAGTTTGTGCCCATTGCCCCTTGTCCTGTCACTGGGCACCACTGAAAAGAGCTTGGCCCCATCCTCCTGACACCCACCCTTCAGATATTTGTAGGCATTTATAAGGTCCCCTCGCAGCCTTCTCTTCTTCAGGCTGAACAAGCCCAGCTCCCTCAACCTCTCCTCGTAGGGGAGATGCTCCAGTCCCCTCACCATCCTTGTAGCCCTCCGCTGGACTCTCTCCAGTAGCTCTTCATCCTTCTTGAACTGGGGAGCCCAGAACTGGACACAGTACTCCAGATGAGGCCTCACCAGGGCAGTGTAGAGGGGAAGGAGAACCTCCCTCGTCCTGCTGGCCACACTCTTCTTGATGCACCCCAGGATCCCATTGGCTTTCTTGGCAGCCAGGGCACACTGCTGGCTCATGGTTAACCTGTCGTCCACCAGGACACCCAGGTCCCTCTCCGCAGAGCTAATCCTGCTCCCTTACTTGGAATCGCTGCTGTTTTGGCCTGACTGTTACGTTTCAGTCTTGCTTCCTTCTCTCTTCCTGGCACAAATTTCTTCTGCCTTCATGCGCTAGGGCAACAGCTTGTATGCAAAGTTAGTTTAGTTATGTTTTTTTTTTTCTATTTCTTTCCTGTTCTACTGCAAAACCTCCTTTAAGATCCAGAGCTGAACGACTAGTGGCTCCAGGGCCATGCTACGTTGCAGGTTTGTTTTCAGATCTATAGTGCCAGAGACTCAGTGCTATTTCAGCTAGTGTATAGGACCAAAAGTGAAAGTACAGAGCTATTTCCCTTATATAGTGCATACAAACTGTAAAAAGCTGTTATACAAATCTGGTTTTGCGATATGTACATTAGTTAAAAGGTTGCCTTGGGGCTCAGCTGCAGGACTACAAATGGCTTTTCCTCACTCTTTTTTTATGACATGCTGTTTTTTCTGCAGAAAAGTTCTTACAGGCCACCGTTTTCAAAAACTAATGTGTTTGCTTCTTTTTCGGTTATCCATTGTAGGTTAGCAGTGCTCTCTAGCTCTGAAAAATCAGTCCAAATTAAATGCAAATTACAATACCAAAAATATTAGCCACAGCTGAAACATGATTTTTAACTTTCTGGGGCTCAGAGTTCAGACTCCTAACTGTTTAATGTGATAAGAATGCTTCTCTATGCCATGTGGATATGAGACTTCATTGATTTTGTAGTAGGTTTGGAAATGCCCATCGCATTGTCAGCTTGTGGGGATGCATTGAAGACTTTTAGGAAGTCTCAATTTTCACAGCCATTATGGTTTTCAGTCGTGTGATTCCCAGCTAATCTTTACTGACTTTTTAGTAAAAAGCGTGTCAGAGGATAGAAATTTGAAAACGGTTTCCAAACCAGGAAGCAAACACAGTTCTACAAAAGTAGCCCACTCCTGCTGTTTTTTTGAACTAGTTGGGATTTGGGAGAGACCTTTTGTGTGACATTTCTGGTGGGCATTACTAACCTGGCATGACATGGTGTTGCATAACGGAACTTTAAATAGCTGTAGTGAATACATAGTCAATTTTAACTTGTTTTCATAATTCTAGAATTTCTTAGGATGGTGTGTATTTTTGTTAAACATACTTGTTTTTCACAGGTACTATTAGCTTCTAGGTGCTATTATTTATTCTACAGACTGAACAATAAGCAAATTAAAAGTATTATTTGGTATTATAACCACACTCTTCAGCCATCAGCAGAGTATGTGTTATTTTCACTCTTTGAATGAGTGAGCATAGCTTTTTATTACTGTTTCTCTTCCACTTCTAGAGTCCTCACAGATGAAATCCACACTCATATTCTCCCTCTGTTGTGCTACTTTGCTGGCCTTGAGGGCTCTGGTAAGGAATTTTGGGAATAAGGTCATCCTGTGATGAGTTGTCCCCTACACTATCGAGAATAATACCAGCCAGGTGAGATTTATCAGTTATAAAGTTTTCATTAGCAAAGTAAACTTCTTTTCTGCAATGTACTTCAGTGCCTTGTGTGGGTGGCTCATTGTTCTCTCTTGTGTGGGATTTTGGAAACATTACCCACTTGCAATGTGAAGCACTGTCATATGCCAAGCCCACTGCACTGTTAATCTACTCTTACAGACTTCTATGATTAACTGCAATTTCTTGCAGAAATACTTACCTTTAGCAGTTGTACTAACATACATAGAAAGACAAATATGCTGTTAGATATCTCTCTTTCTACAGAATTAAAACACTTTACTGACAAATGCTCCTTGCCTTTGGTAACATTTCTCAAATCTATCAAATAAGTTTTTAAGTTTTGCAGTACTTGTATGTACATGGTAAATGAAATCAAAGCAACCTCTAAATGACATACAAAAAAACCCCACCCTTCTCACTCTCTTCTTTCTTTTTCTTTTTTTCCCTTCTCACTCTTCATAACATAGTGAGTTTGTCTTTAGATGGCTGCATCTTCAGGAGCATTCCTAAAATGATTTTTTTTTGAAATATCATTCTCTGTAAATACTGTGCTTGTCATCATGAGCCCTTTCCTCTGAGAAAGCTCATGCAAAAAGCAGACACTCATTGAAATCCTAAGGGAACAAAATTTAAAAGGGACTGGGTACAATCATTGTCTCCATTGTTCAATCACTGCTTCTATGAATTCGAGTTAAAATTCAAATGAACACTTGCAGAAATGTTCACCCATCTCACACATTTTATATAAATATGAGATACATGTTATTTATATACATGATGTAAATAGCATCAGTTTCTTGGCTCTTTTAAAATGGCTTGAAGAAGTGGAGTAATCGCTTCAGCTGATGAGGCTTTGCAACGTGTAATTTACTATGGGTCCCATCACTTCTGAAAGTGTTGAGATTACGTTTGATGTATTATTGAAAATGTAACTCCTTCATTTGAAATTCTTCTCAACTCTCGAACAATGAGAACAGTCACAACAAAGAAGAGCATGAGGAAAAAGAAAGGCAATGAATGTCTGACAAAATAGCCAGATAGCCCTCTAGTAAACACCCTGGTAAAGGAATATTTGGATAGGCTGAAGCTGAACTTTCTTTGTTGTACTTTTGCCTCTCTGTATTTTGACTATTTTGGTATTTTGACAATTATTACTGTTGAACTACTGGATGAGTTCATCTGTATGAATAGTTACAACAGCCTTTTTTTTCCCCCACCCAGCAGTGAAGTATCCACAGTGCAGATATCCTCTAGATACCCTCTACTACACCAAAAAATGCTGTGGAAAGGGGGAGGCTGGCACGGGGGAGGTAAGACTCTGCTGCTTTTTTTTTTTCCCAAGTGATTCAGGAGGGAAGACTAGCACAAGTCCTTTCTAGTAATCTCCACAGTGGGCTCGGTTTTGTTCCAGTGAAAGTGTGTGTTAACCTAGCCATGAAGAATACTTCTCTTTGCCACCTCTTATCACCTTGTTGAACTGGGTCAGCAATATTAAGTTACTCCTTTGATAACAACATTAGGACTGTTGTAAGAGCTGAACTGGGATTTCTATCACTAAGCAAGGTATGGTTTGTCTCATAAGCTCTGTCTTAGGGCTGACTGTGGAGTTTGCCTGGGGAATTCCTTGCAGGATGTAAAGATGGGCACTTCTTAGCTCACTGCAGTTGATGGCAAAGCTGGCAAAAGCATCTCTGATCTCTGGAGCAACATGATTTCACCTAGCAGAGTGCAAGTTACTTGCAGTTAATTTATACTTGTTTGTCTCTACTTGCCTGGCTTGTCACTATTACCCCTAACAGGTATAAAGCTCCATCTTTTACTCTATGCTATAATGTAATAAATAATTGTGAAAAGCTGGCAGATTTTATGCTACCGTGCTAATTTATTGAATGTTGCTGTCATGAGCAACAACCACAAAATCTTTAAGTATTAAAAAAAGAAATGAGCACAAATGAAGGTTCAGGAACAACTTCTTAAAAGAGACTTTAAGAAAGCCTGATTTCCCTACCAACATCTCCCCACTGACAGACTGTTAACGGCCTAACAATCTGTGGCAAGAGTACAGCTCTGTGAATGACTGTAGCTCTGCTTTTTTTCTTTTTATATTGAAGGAGCAAAAACAAGACTGTTAAGGGACAACCCCACAGGAAAACTGTTATTTATTTTTCTTTTCCACAAAACTAAACAAAGTCTCAAAGCATATGTTGATTTCAGAGTGAGTGGGATGTTTTGCTTTAATACACAATCAAATACTACATTTCATTTTCAGTTGTATTTACCTGTTTTTAAATAGGTAATACATCAAAACAAAGCATGTTAAGAAAACAGTGCAGCATTTAAAAGCTTATGAAATCTGGTTGTTGCCAGCCACAAGGAAGAGGACAAATTCCACACGAAGTCTCAAATGCTGCTTCTTGAAGTTGCATTTTCCAGCAAATGTGATCTAGTGTTAATGGACAGAGACAAAATTTTTGTCTTTTGTATTCTGCACTTGCTCAAACTCTGCAAAGTGTATTCCCATTAGTCACCTTTTTCTCTTTCCCTTCTTGGTCTCTGGTTTGTTTTATTCTTCTACGACATCTTGTTTGGAAAACTGCAGTGTATGTTTGTATCGCATACCATCTAGTTAAATTGAGCCATAGTAAAGTAAAAGGCAGTAATAATAAAGTCTAAGTCTCTATCATGCTGGGGTTTTTTCTTGTATAAAATGTTACTATTTTATGCTGTACAGTGTATTGGCATCCATCCCAAGTTATGATTAGCTTTAAACAATGAGTCTTTCACTTTGGGGGCAGAAAAAAAAAAGAAACTAAGCCTCAGTGTGCTGTCACACAACCAGATATTCCAGTTGCTGTTACCTATTTCTGACCTTTTCTTCTCTACTACAAATTTAGCATACATTTAACATACATTTAGTACTGTACTTCATACGTTCAAGAAAGACTTTTGAGGTCTTCATGTTCAGACTATCTTGTCTGAACTCTTGCATTTAGTCCACTTGCCTTATTTTTGGGTCTTTTGGGTCTGACTGAAGTGTAACTGTCTGTCATCCCAACAGCAAGTTTCATTTACATGTGTGATTACAGAAAGTATCACATCAGAAGTTTCATTTTGTCTCATCAGTCAATTAATCTGGAAATGCTGACAGCCAGAGGTAGACACAGGGAGGCCACAGCTATATTAAAGGGGTATATTGATAGTCTTCGGCCTTTGTGAGTAGTCTTCTACCATTAAACTCTAAACTTATTTTATCTGTAATTCAGTGCTTGTTTCATTTCTTTTCAACCTTCTTTCTCCCTCTGGGATATGGTAATAAATGAAAAGGGCATGTGGATCTGCAAAATCTTCAGATCTCCCTTTCTTAAGGGGCCACAAAGGATACTTATAAAATTCCAATTTTTCTTTGTTCCTGCGAGGAAACACTTTTGCTTTGTGTTGATGTCGATCACAATCAGTAACAAACTAAGCCTCTCTATGGAATACTTCATTTGATCTAAGTATGTCCTATGTTTATTAATATAACAGTATTTACACAGTTGTTACAGGGACAGAAGATGGAATACCGCTATAAGTCACTGGATATAATAAGCAAGCAAGACAAAAGGGAAAGCACAACCACACTCCTCTGTGCCATCACTCTGAATTCAATGCTTACTAGGCAGCTGGATGCCCATTTTTAGAAAAGCTTTTCTTCAGGCCCAAATAAACACATGCTTTCACATTGATGTTGGCAATCAATACAGAACCCATCAAAGTGTGAATTTACATCAGCATCTAGAAGCTCTTTCTTTAGGTTGAGTCTATCTTGAGAAATTCACAAGAACAGACTAGTTAGCCCAGAAGGTCTCTTCTAGTATTCCTACTCTTTAATTATTAAACTAAATATTCCTGTGGGATGAAGCGGTGAGCAGCAGGAATAGCTGGTTGGACTACGTACGGCAACCCTTCCATATCCTACATTACTCTGCTAATCCTGTAGATGTAGTAGAGTCGGTTTTTATAGGGAGAAAAGATGGTCAGTGGAATGGGCTTTCTAAAGAGGATTTGGTGCCACTTTGGTACTTAGATGAAGGTCAAATGTTCAGAAGAGGCCAGCATCAAGCATCTCCAACTATGACACTTGTGCACAGATTTTCTTCAAAGAATTCAGTATCTTGTATGCGGAGCTTGTTCTGATAATCTTATTTGTTTTGGTGGCAAAGCTGAAGCTAAGCTCTTCTGAAAATCTGACTGCTGTAGCCAATTATGTTGACAGAAGCCCAGTTGATGCATATTGAATTGTAATTTGGGATGGTCAGAGAAGGGGAGATTTTGTGCGTGTTTCATAGAGATTGAAATGTTTAGTTTAAGAAAAAACTGAGCAGAACTAAGAGCTCATTGCAAGTCTCTCTTGTGTAGCCTTCTGGAAATGAGCCCCATAATGTTTAGTCAATGCATTCCTTTCTGCAAATGATAGGGACAAAAACTAAATGGCATTTCACCATTAGTTATAATTGTATTGTTTTGTAGAATCACATATAATTTAATATATAAATAGTGAATATTTTAAGTGAAGAGTGAAATCCAACCTTACTAATGCGTTGCATATTTTACCATTAATCTCTGTAGAACCAGTTTGGACTCTAATTTTACAGCTACTGGCAAAATAACTGATTTTAAAAAATGGAATGAAAACTGGCTGCTTCACCCTAACAGACTGAAGGTCGTTCCTCTGCCTTTACAAATAAATGATGATTGCTCAAAAAAGTTAAGGATATTACTATCTTAAAAGATACTCTTGTTGTTTCTCCAACCACACTTTCATCTATATATCTTTGTGAAGAAGGCAGATATGTACTGTGACCATGTCTATTTTTTCAGTTACGTTGTTTAAACCAAAATGTTACAGTATGTTATGCTGCACATGTATGTACTTGGCTGAAGTAATTTAAAGAGCTTGAGATAAAATTAATTCTTTCTCTGAACTGAATGAAGACTATGTCAGAGACTTTCAATAATGACTCAATCCTGGGCATCTAACAAGTTTTCACACATGACTGCCAGCCATTACTGAGATTTTTTTTTTTTGTCTGCAGTTATAAGGTCGTTGATACATTTTCTAATGTTAGTGTTTACAAGACCAAAGTTTCATAAAAAAAATCAGCAACTTTAAAGAAATGTTGAAATAAAAATGTACGTTTGGAAACATAAACTCCTGTGCACACACGCACACATTCCAGAAATTTTCTTTAAAAGATCTGCTCATGTTACACTTTCTATTTTCTGTTCTTTGCAGCCAAGCAGAATATTCACTGGAACGTTCAAGACTGGAATAAAGACATTGGTGGGAAACTCAACAACTCCATGCAGGTAGTATTATTGTCCACAACAATAGCATTAAGGACAGAAATGAATATACCCATTATTTGTTTCATTCCCTACCCCTTATTTTTTCCTCCATGATCTTTCTGCACAAACCACAAGTTCCAGGGTACACTTCTTAATCTCATCTGGATATGTGTATACTCATTTGCTGAAGGCAGGTTGGAGGGGATATTAACAGCATAGAAAGGTCCAACCTTTGTCTGTTATCCAGAAATGCTGTCTAGGCTTTGTCTGAAGTTTGTTGGGGTTTGTGGTTGGTTTTTTTTTCCTTCTTTTTTCTTCCTATATTACTGTTTTATTTCATAGTGTAAGTTTCAAATTATAGACTCAATTAAAGCCCTGCATATACCATAAGTGGCGTGTTGGTTTCTAGATAGTATATGCTTCCACTGTGGCCTATTTTCGTGCAGCTAAGTCCCTGGTTTGGTATTCACTTCTAGGTGCAATGTAGAAACAGCAGCAATTTTAAACCCTGAGAAGTGTCTGTTCAGGTGAATGGATAAACAGTAGTGTGCTTCCATTTTAGCTGGTTTATCATCTGGAATGTTGCAGCAACTGGTGATGTGAAATGCATCGATATCACTTGAAGAATCCTGTTAAACACAGACCAAAGAGTAAGTGGTTCATTGTCCTAAAAACATACATTGAAAATTCTGCAGCCTATGGATCTTTTCTCTTTCTAACTGACAGCACAAACAGACGCAGGAGGGATTTGGTTCTTTGCATCTTTCTTGTGTCTTTCTCAGTAGTTTCTTTTTCTCCTTGCAAATTCTGGCTCATAACTAGCCTGCAAACATGAATTTCAACATGTAGCTGCTGAGTGTGGTTTGTATGTCCTTATGGATACTGTCTGCAGCTTACAGGAAAAGCCAGAAGGTGTGCTGGAAGGAGAAATTCTTACTAAACAAAACTCCTTTTTCCTTTCCACTGCATTCACAGATTATCCCTCCTAATTTTATCCTTCTACTGTACAAAATAACCACAAATGCTGATATCAGATGATTTGCCTGAACCTCAGCCAGTTATCTTAAGCTAATTATTATGGATTTTAGGCCTATTTGCATCTTCACAGGCAATTAAACAACATTACAGAGTAGTCATTACAAAAGGGATTACACTGAGTCCGAACTGAGGCTCTTCTATTTTTCTTCATGAATAGAGCTATAGTGAAAAAGATCCCGCCTATGCACACAGTATTTTGGGAACTGAGATATATTTTTTCACAAGGCTTTCTCAATAGCAACAAAAGGAGAGAAGTTATGAACAGATAAATACATTTGGATTTTATGTGTCAAATTGATCATGTTCAGTGGGTTAAAAATGAAGAAATGAATCCCCTCTCTAACCATTCCCTTCAAAAAACAATAAGCAGGGGGGAGTCTGAACGAACAACCATTACTGTGAGTTGCATTTTCAGAAAGGATCAGAATCAATATTAAGTAAGTCGGTTCATAATGTGATGATAATCCCTGCTTTCTGTTTATGGAAATACATGTTTCAATTGTTTATTTTATAAAGCAACCCTTCTGGAATTGATATATATATATGCAATTTTTTCCAATTGCCTCTTTTTTCCCTTACCCTGAAATCATACATTTCAGGCAGTCTTTATTTCTCATCTTTTTTAAAATAATCAAATCCTGAAACTTGAGGAATATTCTGTAAATTTTAGTTTTATTTTTTTCCAGTAATGTATAAACTCTGACTGAGTTCTCCCTGAAACATCTATACTATAGATGTTTTAGTATTTTTGTGTAAAAGATTTAAAAATGGAGCTCTCCTTCAAACTAATGAAAATTGTATAAAAGATTTAGAGCATTTCACAAAGCTTGAGAATGAAGAAGATTGAGAAGATTTTTAGATCCAGTAAGCACATTGTAAACATCCCTTGACCATCACATATGCTGGTAGAAAGAAGAATAAACCGAAAACACTCTTTAAAATGTGAAAAGCATATATATTTTTAAATCTTTTAGAAATACTAGCAGATGTATTATGAAGAACGATGTCTGGATCGAACTTCTTGCTTCTAAACATAACCCAGTCAAACACAGCTGGCTCTAACAAATACTGATAAATGTTTTAATCTCAGTAAGAAAATGAATGCAGTGATGTGCAAAATGAGCATATAAGTATCAATAAGACTTTTATGTGCTAATGTGTTGGGGTTTTTTTTTTTCTGGAGATGAGTACGGCAGATGCAACTGGAAAGATCCTGCCAGAGGTGTGCCCATGTGAGGCACAGATGGGCCAGTGACAAAATCTGATACTCACATAGTATGGAGAAATAAGATGGGATAAATGTTGATGTAAAAAACCCTGAAACATCTATACTTGCATTTGCTTTTGGAAATGGTAGCTTGATAAGAATTAGGTGCTGAGAGGCGATGTTATTAACAGGCCCGTGGAAGGATATGAGTGGGGAAAATTGCAGCTGGACTGAAACAGCTATGTGAAATACAGGCCTGGAGACCTTGCTGGTGTGGCCTGGGTGATTATGGAAGAAAATGAGAGATTTAGGTCTGGCATGGCTGGATGAGTCCAGAGATTATTCATAGATCCTGTTTAAAATAGGATTGAAATGCGTATGCTATTTTTTTCTGTAATGTAGCACAAAGTGTGAAGGCAATCTGCATTTTCAGAGCAACCAAACCGAAATCCTACTTGATTTCCCTTTTGGTTATGTGGATTACGTTGAATATTGAAGTGTTCTTGCTTTTAATGTTATTTCTCTTTGTTCACAGTGGTTAAACAAAGAGATTTTTGTTTAGAAATATTTATAACAGTATAATAATTGTACATTCTTTTAAAATCTTCTTAATGTTTTTGGTTTACTTACATATAAAGACCTAGATCTTTCTGTAGGTACTCCTTTAATATGGATTCAGCTTTTTATTTTTAAAAATTATTTATTCAACACATTTTGAGATTTGTATGAACGATCTTTGTAATGTCCTGTATGAATATACATATTCTTAAGTTACCTGCAGTCTCTCACCTGACAAATAAAATAGAAGGTATTAAGTTAGAGGGAAGTCATGTAGATGAAGCAAGCTCAAATCTGAAGGCAACAGAAAAACTCCAAACCCCTTCTAAAAGCTCCAGTTATAACTGGATAAACTTTTTGTTAAGCCTGAAGTATTTTTAGACAATTTTTCTATTAATTTTCACAATACTTAGTAAATACACATAAATATGACTTTCTAATAAATGAGCTAGTGTGTGAAGTATGTAAATAAGACACACTTTTTTTACCATGATCTTTACTTAGAACTTCCTCCCCAAAGATAACTACTAAAATAGGTCACAGTATAAAAATAGTATACTAAGCAATCTAAGAACTGCATTCTGTTTGTAAACTGAGTGGTATAAATGCACGCAACTTTCATCGATTTCAGTGGTTCAACTTAGATTGAACTGTGCTGTTATTAGTGAACATGTATCTATTGCAGATGAGATACTAATTCCTCCAAAGACCTAACACCAAAGAGCAAGACATAGCTGGCAAAAAATAAGAAAGTGGAAGGAAATGCCTACCTTCTTTTATTCCATCTGCAAATTTCTACTTGAATCCTGTACTGTAGGAGTGTCTGACCTTTCAAGCAGATGGATGCTAACTCTCATAAGGAGGTACACAGGAGGCATACATCCTCAGCCTTCCTCTGCTGGATAATAAAAAGTGTGCCCATCATGCAGCTGCAGCCACCTCCTTACTGTGGCTGGCATACAGCCTCCTGATTCTGTTTCACCGTACTCTTTTAGCTATATGGGTGGATGGTCACTTATCACCTGTTGGGGATGCCCAGATTTCTGCAGCTGTATGACATAGAAGTCTGATCGGGAGAGGGATTGATGAGCCCTTGGGAAAGTCAATAAGCGCTGGAGCAGTTTAAGTCACTTACGCCTTGCTTTTTGATTGTGTCTCGGGTGTCCCTGAGAACTGAGTCATGCAGTGTATGAAATGATTGTACAAAAGGGAGCAAATAAAAGAGCCGTTGTAGAAGATAACATCCTTGCACTGTGCTGGTCCAGAGGATGATGTGCCACAGCTACTCCTTGTTCATGTGAAGCAGCTGTGCCCTGGGGCAAAATCTGGAGCTCTTATATGTGAATTGAACCTCTACTTCTTCCCTAGTGCGCCAATAATGTAATTTTAAAAAATGGCTTTTATTGGTTTTTTTTCTTTTTATTTGCCGCTAATGCCTTCCTCCAGGTTCAGTGCAAGTTCATTTACTTCTTAAGCCATTAATTAAATATAAGGTGCAAAAATTAAGTCAAAGATTTCAGTTTTGGTAATATTTGACAGCTGGAGAAACGCCAAGGCTACCAACTGTCAGACAGAGGCACTTCTGAATAGAAGTTTAAAACAAAAAAATTGAATTTTGTCAAAAAAGTCTTTCATAAATCATTTGGTTTGGGGCAGCTGAAGCAAAATATGTTTTCTCACATAAACTTTGCCATAATATAGTCTGTTATTTAGAAATCCTTTCTCCTTAGAAAATTCAGAGTTTTAAGACTTTTTACATTTAGTTGGCCTTGAAATTTAGAAAACAGGTCCACTACCTAATCAACCTACTTTCTTCAAAAACCTGCCTGGCTACAGAGCCTTATGAGTGACCTCAGAGACTGTGTATGTTTCTCCCCCACCAAGGGTGCGTACTGCTTTAGGGTGCAGTTATGAAGCTTCATCCTCATTACACAGATATTCATAATGATCCAATTTTTAATCATAGTTTTATGCAATGTCACAGGATTTAATGCAGCTTTATTAATACGTGGCAGTTACAAATCAAGCCCATCGCACACCTCTTACATCCTTTTAAGCATTGCTGAAGATTCCCTCATATAGCTTGTCATCAGCAGTAGCATTAATGCAAGTGGGTAAGTTTGAGTGAACAATCAAACCTTCCTGATACTAATTTCCAAGTTCACTCAAGATATGTCTGAGCAGAAAAGCGGAATGCTCATTGCACAAGAAATGTACAAATATCTGAAAGACTTTTAGGATGGGAAGGAACACTGAAGAACGTGATACTCCAGATAAGCTTCTTTTTTTGTGTGTGATAAAAGGAATCTCCCTGGTGTCTGCCTTCATTTATCCTTGCATTCTCTGAGTGTGTGTTTTTTACAACCTCTTTGTTGCTATAAAGCTACTTGATTGAAATTCTCAATTTGTAGATCTGCTTGAACATGTTTATGCAGGGAATGGGACTTGCACAAAACAATACACTTGTATGAGGCAATTCCATTGCATCAGCCTTCATTATCATTTTTAGATTGTCTAACTGTGATACTTGTCAGTGATTGCTGTCGTTTCTGTTCTCCTATAAAAGGACCTCAATTGCCGTGTGCCGATCTTTGACACTACATTGGCCTTATCTTTACTATGATGAGTAAAGATTGATATTAGATAATATAAATATAAAGGTATTACATGAGTCTGATGTGCCACAACTGTAACTTTTCTCCACTAATACAATGGGACATTTTGAGCACAGGAGCTGAGATTTTTCTTCATAGGAGTATATGATACAGCTGTTTTGTTTTTCCCCCAATGTATTTTTTTTTAAATTAAAATACCATTGTTACTATCTATCTGAAGCTCATAAGTTTCTGCACATGACACAGCTTACTGCATAGGTCTTCTTCAAAGGAGGATGCAGAGTGTCTGAGTGAGTTTCATATTTTCCACAGCTGGATGATGTGTCTATCCATTCCCTGCTCTGCCACATCGTATGTCTTTAAACCTATCATGAGTCATTTTTCTTATGTGGAAACTAACTAACATCTTGGGACCAGATTGCCTGCATTGTCTTGACATTTTCTGAAGCAACCAGATGCTGTAATTACCGTGTATACAGGGTTTTTTTGCCTGTAGGTTGTCAGATAGCGTCCCCCATCACTTTAATTAACAGCATAAAGCTCATTTAAATAGTAAAACATAAGACAAATTTATTTAGGAGTCTTTGAATGTAATAGGAAGAAAGATTTGTCTTGAAGGTAAAAACAAAACAAAAAAACCCCTTATTTCAAACACTTAATTCCTTTCCTTTTTAGTGTTATCATTATTGATTTGAATTTCTCCTACATTTACTTTTCTTATTTTTGTTTAATTTTATTATGTACATAATAGTACTCTGTGTTGGTTTACTGCAAAATAGATCTAGAACTTCAATAATTACATTCCTGATGAAACTTGTATTTATTGGCCCTTGTTCTCTATACCACTGTCTACTTTGATTAGATCATTATTAGTGCCTCATTTCTTCTGTTTTTTCTCAAGCAGCTGAACAAACTGGATTGCTATTGAGAAAAAAGATAGCTCATTGTTAATTACTTTTTAGCTGACAAAAGGCAATAAGCATTCTCTGAGATCTGGCTTAAAAAGATCCATACACAGAAGCAAAGGGAAGGAGGGATGAGGTTTCAAAACATGAAGATATAAGGAATCAGTTACATCGGCTGGCTCTTCTTCTAACCATTATGGGTCACAGAATCATAGAATGGTAAGGGTTGGAAGGGACCTTAAAGATCATCTGGTTCCAACCCCCCTGCCATGAGCAGGGACATCTTCCACTAGACCAGGTTGCTCAGACCTCCATCCATCCTGGCCTTGAACACTACCAGGGAGGGGGCATCCACAGCTTCTCTGGGCAACCTGTTCCAGTGTTTTACCACCCTCATGGTGAAGAATTTCTTCCTAGTGTCTAATCTAAATCTGCCCTCTTTTAGTTTAGAGCCATTCCCCCTTGTCCTATCGCTACACATCCTTGTGAAAAGTCCCTCTCCACCCTTCCTGTAGGCCCCCTTCAGGTACTGGGAGGCTGGTCATTTTGTCATAGGCAGATTTACTTATTAGCAGTATCAGCTTCCCTGTATTTTAATTGTTACTGTATACAATGTCCGCTGCAGTGCAATGCAGCATCTTTTTGGATGAGAGGGACTTGTTGTATCAGACTTTCATCTGGGGCTTTCTAATCATGTTTTAATCATCAGTCTTGGCTATAGCATGTTCCAAACAGCTAAGACAGATTTTCTCATGAGAGGTATTAAAGAAAGATAAGGAAGAGAGAATTCAATGGTATGTATCATCAGTTAAAATGCCAGACACATGCACAATGAAAGTGCTTGATTTGAGGATGGTACTCGCATCAAATCCAAAAATAAGATTGCAGTCTTGCTTCATGTAAATGTAATGTTTAATTCATGATATTTGGTTACACCTTTTTTCCTTGTCATAGTCTATGACTATTCAAAATATTTTTTTCCTGTATCCATGTAAGTTTTGTTCAATTACATGATGATGAATAACATAATCTTCTGTCCTAACTTGCAGCTCAGTATGTTGTAAGTTATACAGCTGTGACTGAAATCATAAAGTGATAGAAGACTATTACCTCTGCAAAATATATGTTGTTTGTTTGGGTTTTTTTTTTCCTACCCTTTTACTAGTCATGGTGGACTACTAATAAATAATAGCAGTATCAGTGGCCTTTGAAGTCTATGTGAACTGCCTGTTATTGTCAGGGGAATG
This sequence comes from Opisthocomus hoazin, assembly GCF_030867145.1. Taxonomy (NCBI): domain Eukaryota; kingdom Metazoa; phylum Chordata; class Aves; order Opisthocomiformes; family Opisthocomidae; genus Opisthocomus; species Opisthocomus hoazin. Next base: position 52,238,015 of record NC_134417.1, read on the forward strand.
TAGTAAAATGGACATTTTCAATAGAAAATCTTGTTTTACACCCTTCTCTCTGAAATAATGAAGAAGTGTAACACTAATGTCACACAGGAAATAAAAAAGTAATTTACCAAGTGGAACCAACCTTGGGAGCCATTAGAAGTGCAGATGTGATTAACAAGACTACGTATGTGCCAGTCAAATAAGATATACCAGTGTCATGCTTTGTGTATTTGGTTTGTTATTTTCCTTTATTTCAGGAACCTTTTGAATGAAGAAACTAAATCTATACTTGTTCCCCTGATATATTGTCTCTTTATGGACAGACTTCTTTTTTTGATAAGTAATGTCAGCCCCTAAAATCTACTGGCACTGTCCACGGAACTATGAGCTGTGGGAAAGCATGCTGTTCCAAGAGCAGTCTCCACCTTGGGGATCAGTCAACAAAAGACGATTAAAGGAAGGTTTTCCTATTTTCGTCATTGCCGATGAACTTGGTTAAGTGTCAACACCAAAGGTTCCCAAACTGTGGTTGCCAGATCGTGTTAGTAGTCTGTAGATTAAACCACTAGACCACACAGTGCTTAGGCTGTCAGCTGCTAAATTGGATAAAATAGTAGTGCGAGGTCTGAGATACATTAATTGCTGACAGTGGACAAAAAAACCTTCTTATTGTTGCTTATGGGAAAAAAGCAGCGGTGCAGGGCAATCATACAGTAAAAAAACATAGCTAAGGACAGAGCAGCCCGAGGAAGGAGCTGAAACTATGAATCAACAGGGAAACATGAGTGAAGACTAGAAACCAGGGCTCAAGGCTGGGGAGATGGGAAACAAGTCCAGGATATGTGCAGGTTTTTAGGCAAAGAAAGAAATCCTGTTAAGACAGGAATGAAAAAAGGAGATAGAGGCAAAGATCGTAAACAGTCTGAGTGGGCTGTGTTACCAAGATGCTTGTTGTCAGGTCTCAGTGCTGTTGTACAAAAATGGGAATTACAGAGAAAAGGACCTTCACCCCAGCTTCAGTCTCATCTGTTGCTTACTCACGCTGAGTCATCGCTGAGCTCCTTGTACCTCCTGCACTAACATAGGCTTAACAGCAACTGAAAGGTTGGATGGCTTTAATTTTACAATATCTTGTGATATCAGTAAGCAGAAACACAGCGCTCTCCACAGGGCATTTTTATGAGGTTCTTTCATTAAAATTTTGATTTTTTTCCATGAAAGAGGTAGGAGCTTTAGCTCTGCAGGATATGCTGTCAGGAAAGCAGCCAGCTGGAGACCCTGAGTTTTGCCAAATTCAAAGTTCTCTGATGTGCTGCAGAGGAACTGAGCAGGGATGATGAGAGGCAAACAGGAGGTGTTTGAAATCTACCTCATCTCTAAACAAGATTCACAGGAATCCTTCTGCTTTCTAAAGCAATTTTGACAAATTAGCAAGAGTAAGCAGCCCCCCATTCCCTCAAACCACACATCAAATATAAAAGCAATTCTACATCCATGTAATTTCTACTAGGCTGAAGTTGGTATCAGTCAAAATGCTGCTGGACTTAAATTCGTTAGTGCCACTGCTGGCAGCCAGTACTGACTGAAGTGAAAACCCAAACTACTGTAATGCATTGCTGGAGTGTGTTCTAAAGATGATGAGATTATTTATCTTCTGCTAAACTCTAACAATTTAGCTGAGTGCAATTTGATCAAATTGGATGGTGCATCCCTCACAACCAAAAACCAATGTTTTTTATAACATACAGTGTTCTGGGTGATGACTGCCCTGTGTCATATTCACAATATTGTATGTACTCCAGAGGTTGAGATGACTGTTTTGGACAAACAGAATAAAGATGATGTTATCTAATATTTGTATTCTGAAGGGCAGATGAATGAATGTCACTCTGGGAGCACACTTTGTTCCTACGCTGGTAAAGCAGACTAATATGGAAAATCTTGTATTGCATTGCTTTTTCCCATATTTCTTTCTTGAGTTGTAGCCTTCTCTTTTACTGTCAGAATATTTTCCTCAATACTGACTTCAGTTCAGGGATTACATATATGTGTACATAAGTGTGAATTACAAAGAAAAGTTTTATAAAGTAATTAGTGTTTTTGATGGTTTAGAAATTGAAAAGTAAAAAGTGATTGGCAAAAGCAGACAGAATAGAGTTCTCAGTCCGCAAGCAGCAGCTAGAAACACTGTTTTGCTGGGTTTTATGCATTTTAAAGAGACTTAAAAAAAATGCCTGTAAGTTTTTTTTAATTTCATAAATGGATGAAGGAAACTGCTGTGAGCGGTGTTCAGTCACAAAAACTAATTGATCCAAATGGTAACGGGAGAAGCAAGGTTAGCAGTCGTGGGTTTTTTCTCAAAACTATTCTATGCCTTCCTATGAGTGTGCCACAGCCAATAGTCACATTCACACAGATTTTGAATATGTTTTCAGTAGTTTTTAGAAAACCAAATGTAGGAATTAGGAACATTCACGCTGAGCTTCCTGAACACTCATTCATTTTGTGTTATCTCTGTGACATCTGCCTATGAATTGCCCCACTGCATCTCAGCTGAATGCAGGATACATTCCTCCTTTTCCCAGTCTGAAGCTATCACTGTTGATGCAGTTGTAAACAACTGTTTTGGTCTAGCTGAGAGGCAGCTGCTTTGAATGGTGGGTAAAGGGTTTGCTATCCGAACTTTGACTGCCCAGTGTCTAGTGGGTTTGGGACAGAAGTCTAAAAAATGACAAGAAATGGTATGTGCTGTACTGAAATGGTGCAGACCTCCCTGTGATTAACTATGCCCTGCCACCAACCCACTGGGCTCTGATGCGCTGTAGGACTAGAGTGCAGGTTACCAGATGTCACGTATATTAAAATGGCGACCTTCTAGGCTATGAACTTCCATCACTTGCTTCTACGCTGTACTGTGCCTTTTCTGGGTTTTAAAATGGTCTGCAGATAGGTTAATGCACCTGTCATCTTGCTCCCCGTGAGATTCGTGCCGCGTCTTTCGGCAGTCTCTCTGGTAATGCTGCTCACATTTTATGGTTTTGATTCCCTCATATTATAGATTTAGTTTTATTTTTATGTAGATGCTCCCTGGAGCCAAAACAGAAGGAAGAGGAAATCTTTGCCTTAAAAGTCTTATATTTATGAGCCTTATAATGACAGGGAGGGAGAAGATACTTAAAAAATAACTCCAGTTGTTTATAAACCTTTGTTCACATTTTTAAATGATCTGTGGAACACAGTTCTGTGTCTATAAAACAAATAAAAAAAATCTTGTGATGTTGTTGTTAATAAAGCAGATGGCTCATCTTTCAAAATCCCATTTTAGCCAGGCAGTGATTTTCAATAAAACCTGACATGTTCATTTTTGCCAGACTTAGCAGCCCCCAAGGCCTGTTGAAAGTCATCTGAAAAAAGCCTTCTTAATAGATCAGTTTTCTTTCCCGGAGCTGTAGCATGTTCTGTATTTATAGAGATTTGGTTCTTTTACATCTGTATTAGTTGAGCAGCAAGCTAACTCTGGTGACAAAATACGCTAGTTATACAACATTGAAGAATGATATATCCTGGAAACCATTTAATGAGCACCTTTATATATTGGCAACTATGTTTTCATTTTTCCGTTTATTGTAGAGAGTTAATCCTTGGGAATCTATTGATATAATTGATGTCAGCTGGGGAATTGGAGCCAGCCTTGCAAATGTGTCAATTATCACTGCAAATGATAGAGAGCAGTGGGACAAATCCAGATCTAGTTTGAATCCATTGACTTCTCTGAGCTCATAGAGGATTTTGCATGTTAATCACATGAATTCTGTTTAAAAATGCCTCCCAGTCTCCTTATTCACATTTTATTAAAAAAGATCATCGCTAGCTGCTCATTAAGATACACTCCTTAAGAGAGTGGATAAGCAGTCATACTTTTTGAACAAGTGTGGTTATTTGCTTATAACTATGTGAGCAAAAAAATAATGAGTTAAGAAATTCTGATGAAAAGCATTGCTTTTGTGGTCTTGCTTCCAGCACAGAATTAGAAAATAATGCTTTTGGTTAAGCTCAACTATGATTTTTATCTCAAAAAAATAAGCATGGAACTTTCTCTAATCTTCCCTCTCCACAGTCTCATTTCAGTGAGTTTGACTTTTCAAGAACTGCACCAGCTTGTGGCATACCCATCTCCGTCTGGACTTCAAAACTTGCAGTGGCATCAAACTTTAGTCGTCAAACCAGTTTCAATCATTTGTCAGCAGTGCTGCCTGATCGTCTCAGTTAACTGGAGGTTAGCAAATGTAATGCCCATCTACAAGAAGGGCCAGAAGGAGGATCCAGGGAACTACGGGCCTGTCAGTCTAATCTCAGTGCAGGGGAAGGTTATGGAGCAGATCATCTTGAGGGCCATCACACAGCACATACAAGACAACCAGGTGATCAGGCCTAGTCAGCATGGGTTTATGAAAGGCGGGTGCTTCTTGACTAATTTGATCTCCTTCTATGACGAGATGACCCACTTATTGGATAAGGCAAAGGCTGTTCATGTTTTCTACCTGGACTTAGTAAAGCCTTTGACTCCATTTTCTACAGCATTCTCCTAGAGAAACTGGCTGCTCATGGCTTGGACAAGCATACTCTATGCTGGGTAAAAAACTGGCTGCGTGGCTAGGCCCAAAGAGTGGTAGTGAATGGAGTTAAATCCAGTTGGCAGCTGCTCACAAGTGATATTCCCCAGGGCTCAGTTTTGGAGCCAGTCTTGTTTAATATCTTTATCAATGCTCTGGATGAGGGGTTGAGCGCACCCTTAGTAAGTGTGCAGATGATATCAAGTTGGGTGGGAGTGTTGATCTGCTTGAGAGTAGGAAGGTTCTACAGAGGGACCTTGACAGGCTGGAACAATGGGCCAAGGCTATTTGTCTGAGATTTAACAAGGCTAAGTGCTAGGTCCTGCATTTGGGTTACAACACTACCATGCAATGCTACAGACTTGGAGAAAAGTGTCTGGAAAGCTGCCCAGCAGAAAAAGACCTGGGAGTGCCGGTCAACAGCTGACTGAATATGAGTCGGCAGTGTGCCCAAGTGGCCAAGCAGGCCAAAAGTATCCTGGCTTGTGTCAGAAATAGTGTGACCAGCAGGAGTAGGGAAGTGATCGCGCCCCTGTACTTGGCATTGGTGAGGCTGCACCTCGAGTACTGTGTTCAATTTTGGGTCCCTCAGTACAAAAAGGACACTGAGGTGCTGGAGCATGTCCAGAGAAGGGCAATGAGGCTGGTGAAAGAGTTAGAGAACAAGTCTTATGAGGGGCGGCTGAGGGAACTGGAGTTGTTTAGTCCGGAGAAAAGGAGGCTCAGGGAAGACCTTGTAGCTCTCTACAACTACCTGGAAGGAGGTTCTAGTGAGGTGGATGTGGGCCTCTTGTCTCAAGCAACAAGTGATAGGATGAGAGGAAACAGCATCAAGTTGCATCGGGGGGATTTAGATTGGATATTAGGAAAAATTTCTTTACTGAAAGAGTGGTCAGGCATTGGGACAGGCTGCCCAGGGAAGTGCTGGAGTCTCCATCCCTGGGGGTATTTAAAAGACGTGTAGATGTGGCACTTAGGGACATGATTTAGTGGTGGACTTAGCAGTGTTAGGTTTACAGTTGGACTCTCAAAGGTCTTTTCCGACCTAAATGATTCTATGGTTCTGAGTTTGAACTTGCATCTTTCCCCTACATGCCACTCAAGCAGAAGCTATGTGGGACGAATATGGTGCTGGTGTCAGCAGGAGGGCCTGAACCCTTCCCCTGCATAATTTCAGGTTTGTGGGACATGGGCATGGTTTAAAGGGCTAAGAAGAGAGGCATCACACGCCTCCTTCGCTCTGTACATCATGACAGCTCTAGCTCTCATGTTAGATGTGGCACTCTTCTCAAAGCCTTGGTAGTGCCAAAGTGAGCCTTATTATGCATCCTAGGCAGTGAGTGGGAGCCAGAAATTTGCTGAAGCTCTCCCAGTCAACCTGGTACTTGAAAAAGATGCTTACTAAGCTGTAGGACGAATATTGATTGAACTTGTGAAAAGTTTCCTTAGTAGGAATTGGTCTCAATAAAAGCTTGTCAGGTGTGTGAAATTTCATATATTTTCCACAGAGGGCAAATAATATTCCTTTTTCAGCTGTAAAATTAATGTCCCTGAGCTTTGCATAGGATGAGAGAACTGAGATAAACTCTTGAGGGTTCCTGTTTAGGACTTTCCACTTACATGACTCATAAGCTGCTTCATCAAGAATAGATCTAGAAAATTGCAAAGGCGCCCATTATCTGAAGTAAGCATCCTGAGTGGATCAAACAGCACTGAAGGAAACGGCATCTTCAGGTATATAAGATATGCAGAGAATGCAACAAGAGGAACTGTAAAGTAGAATAAGTCTGGAAAACTATAGGAAAACTATATTCTGAAGGAGAAATGAGACTTGGTGGCTCTTACTGCCTGCTTGAATTCACAAGTCATTTCTGTATCCAATATACAGAAAAAAATCTTCAAGGTGGCACTGTTTCTACATCTGGCTTCTGAAATTCCTCATTCTATGTCTAAACTTAGGTGTTCAGTGCAGTGTGCTTTGAGAATTTTCTTGCATATTTGTTAGAATAATCATCATAATGAGTTCAGTAACTCTCTCTTAATGTGGCTATCGTTGTTCTCTGGCTTCCACAGGAAATTATAAGTTAATTTGAGCTGATTTTTTTTTATATGTTATCATTGTATGAGAGGGTCCATCTAAAGCACACTAGTTCATGTTTTGGGGAGTTCTGTCATGATCTGATAATAAATGACGGAGTTAGCATGCTCATGTTAAGGAAAGAACAACTTCATTATGACAATATAGTGACAAAATAGTATACTTCTGCATAAATTAAGATGAACTGTTTTTTATAACTTCATTTAGCTTGTGCTCTGTCTGCTGGTTTCTCTGTAGATAAGCGTTGACATATCTCTCTAATGTAGACAGTTTTTTTGGTTTGATATCTCAGCTCTGTATAAGAAACTACTTATAGAAAATCTGCATTTGAACAAGTAGAGATCAACACTAGGCAACTTTCTTTTTTCATATTATTTTTCTTGTCTTTCTTGTTTGTTTTTTTTATTACATGCCAGCAATTTTATAAGATGACAGACTCTCCTCTTTCGTATTAGTTTATATATAGAAGTGAAGAACTTCCCATCTACTGAGCTGTAAATTCTAAAACAAACAAAGAAACCCCCTTTCTGCTAGGTGTATTTTTTAGGGTATCATTAAGTTTAGTACAGGTCCCCTCTTCTCAGCACTAGCAAAGCCACATCTGCAGTTCTGGGTCCAGTTTTGGGTTCTCCAGTACAAGAGAGAGGGATGGAGCTGCTGAAGAAAATCCAGCGACGCATCACTAAGATGATGAAGAGAATGGAGCATCTCTCCTGTGAGGGAAGGCCAAGACAGCTGTGACTGTTCAGCTTGGAGAAGAGAAAACTCGGGGGGATGTTCTTAATCCATATGAATATCTGAAGGTAGGCTGTGAAGTGGAGAGGGCCAAGCTCTTTTCAGTGGCACCCAGTTACGGGATCAGAGGCAATTGGCACAAACTGCAATGCACGAGGCTCGCTTTTAATGTTAGGAAACACTTTTTCGCTGTGAGGGTGACAGAGCACTGGCACAGGTTGTGGAAGGTTGTGGAGTCTCCATCCTTGGAGATACTTAAAAGCCATCTGGACGCCTGCTCTAGGTGGCCCTGCTTGAGCAGGAGATTTGAGCACGATGACCTCTAGAGGGCCCTTACAGTCTCGACCTTTCTGTGATTCTGTGAAATGCCGGATTTCGTGATTTTGGGTTGAAATCCATGTGGAATATCGGTGCTTTGCATTTCTATGCAAGGTCCTGAGCAGATTCTGGTTTGCGCTTGCTGAAGTGCAGTGGAAGCTAATGGATTCAACACAACAGCTTTTATCTGTATCTCTTGAAAAAAAGATTTAACATCAACAACCTGTATATCAAGCTGTCAGTGTGCTTGCACTTGGGTGCAGGAAAAAACCTGTTCTCGTCTGCTTCACTGGAGTCTGCGTCTTCTGTAGCTAGTGCCTATCTGTTTATTTTTAAACAGGCTGTGAATGGGTAGCCTCATGCTTGACTTTCCCAGTTCACAGGGCTTGATCAGCAATACCTGTCTTTGATAGAGGGGTTTGGTATGTTAGGCAACTGCTACGGAATAACTGCAGGTTATAGATGTCTTGATTCAGTCTCCTGGATACAGACATCTGGTGCCATTTGATGTGCTTTGCAGTGTCCCCTGTCCTCCAGCTGCTTGTCCCAGGAGCATGGACTCCCATTGGCCTTGACTCTTCTTTGCCATCACTATGAAGATATCTTTGATAGCAGACATCTCAAATGGTGCTAGATGGAAAAATCCCTTGTTCAGAAATACAGCCATGCTAGCCATCTAATAAATTTAACATCACTGGAAGTTTACAGTCTTTTGTTGTTTCTTTTACCCTCTGTTTATTCAAGGCATATATGTCTATATGGTAGTAAATTCTGGATTTTTTAATAGCCTTCTGTATATTCTTTATGATCCATCCAGGAGAATATTTTCTTCTTCTGCGATTCATCCAAATTAGTTTTGAGCATGATAAAGACAAAGGACTCTTGGAGGCAGGTGTGGATTTACTCAAAGGTGAAGCGGCTACAGCCTGGCTTCTCTGGGGTGCCACTTGATACAGCATATCTTAGCCTTTATGTGGGGGCTTCCCTGCAGCTCCCATATCCAAATTGCAGTTGAATACACAACTTATGTTTAGCTACCTGAGACCTTCTGATCCCCAAAGTGCTGCCAGATACCTACAGCTTGCTATTTATTTTGGTTTAGGGTAATTGCACAAGCAAATGCAGCTCTCATGTAAAGGCCTTTGCTGATTACAAGTCCTGTTTACTCACAGTAAGGTAATTTACCGCCTGCAGGGCAGGATTCGGGTGTACCCAGGCTTCCTGGGTAGCTAAATGGATCATTCCATTCCTGTGCTCATTCACTAGCTGGCCTCTCTAGGACTGCTTGCAAAAGCACTTATCCTGCAAATGCTTACTCATGTAAGTAATAATACTCTAATTAGAAAGTAAGTGGGGTTTGGAGACATTAGGATTTTTTTAAGTGAGTAAGCACTTGCAGGGCAAAACCCAAGGGCACCAGAAATGATGAGAATTTTCTGCATAGTACATTGTCTATTTTTATCTTGAAGTCTGGATCTTTACATAACTTTCTATTAAACTGCTTGAGATCTTCCCTTCCTAGACCAGTCAGGGAGCCCAATAGCCAGACATTCTTATGCTTCAAAGCATTTTCTAATGACTCCCTTTTAAAGTGAAATGAAACATTAGCCTGAATTATAGCTGTGATCTGCTTCTGAGTTCCCTTTTAAACACTAAATTATATCCTTTCAGTGACTGGGTCCTTTCTTCTGTCCCTCTGAATCTCACTTCAAGCTTATCAAATACCTGCTTTAACAGAAGATGGCCTTCAGGTTCATTACTTGTCCTTTTAAAATTAGATTGTTTACAAATGCCTTCCCAACACCTAACAACTTATATGAAAGAGTGCTTTTTCAACTGCAAGGATGAAGAAGACAATGAAGATGTGTCCATGCAGGGACAGCGTCACCACAAAGACTGAAAGATAGTCATCAAAGCAAAAAAATTCATTAATTCGGTGATGGCAGCCTGTGAGCTACCCAGGCAGACATTAGCTGGTATGTATATGGTTGACTTGCTGCTGCTTCTGTTATCCCTCTTTTAATAGTACTCTGACTGCCTTTAAAAATAAGTCCCTTGTAAGAGTTTTTTCGTATCTCAAACAGTTCTTGTAATTTTACTGTTCAGCTATTTTCTTACTTCAGCAGTTTATAAAGACTGTTTAACTCAGGTTCCAGAAACATTAAAGCAAAGGGTGGTGTTTTGCCAAGCCATATGTTCTTAAATGGTGTATTTTATGCAGTTGATAATAAATACTTTAAGGCACAGTAGCTAAAAAAAATTCCAACCTAATGTAAGCAGGCACACTTCCAGTGATATCAGCACTTACATTACGGATGAATTTAACTGTCGATTTTCACTCAGGACTGGGCATAGTGTTCAAAATGTGTAGGCTTAAATGATATTAGGTATTGGGCTGGGATCTAGAATAAAATTGCTTTTTTCTAGTCTACTCAAGTTAAGAACTACTTCACTCTATTTCCAGCTTTATTGCTGTGCAGAAGTATTAAAACACTGATGTAAAATGTTCACTAGGTATAAATATTTTGCCTGGTATTCGATCATTTTCCTGCCTCAACAGCTTTTTAAAGACAAATTCACCTGCAAACATTTTCATCTTCTTTTTCATGAATAAAAAATTAAACCTCTAATACATGCAGTATTCTACACAAAAATACCAACTCTCGGGAAAAAGAAAGTCTATGCAGTTAAATCATAAATTGCAATGCAAGATTTAATCTCTAGGTCAACAAAACTTTTAGTCCTACCTACTTGGCATGCCAAGGGAACGTAGATTACCTCAGATAGTTAAGGTACCAGTTTTTCCTTTATACTTGTAGAAATACACTGCACAGGAGTTGCTTATCTAAGGTTTGGTAAGAAGAGAACAGATAGCTTGGAGTGCCAGGCTGATGGCCGGGCTTGGTGTGCTGACACTTTTTCTCCATCTAATAAGGCTTTTCTGGGGGCTCCTGCTTTTGTCTCATATGTGAAACAAGAAGGTTTTTAATATTGGTGGATCATAAATTGTTCAAAAAATATTCTTTTGTTCTTATTCCTTCATTGCACATATCTAATTCCTCTTTCTCCTACCCAGATTGTCTTCTATCCTGTGCTCTGTTAATTTAAGTAAATATCTGAGGTGTGAGGTAATGACGTGGGGGTAAAGCACACCCTTACAGCTTAAATATTTTTTTCAAATTATTTGAAAATTGTTAAATTGGAATTACAATAACAATCTGCTTGTGCCAGGAAACTATAATCTCATCATAGCAGTCAGAATTGAGAAGGTATCATGGCATCTTTCTGACTTTCTTTTTGGTGTTCAGATAACCTGAAATTTCTATGTGAATTGTAACCTTTAAGAAAAGGGTTTAAAATCCTTGTAAAACTTAAGGTTTTTAATTTCTATTCTTCCTAAAGAATGTCAACATGATACAAGGAAGATGTTAGGAAATAGATGTTACTGGCATTTTGCTCTTTAAAAGAATGCTATATTAAGTGGAGTAATGTGTTAAAATGCCATAAACAGACAAACCTAACTCGTTGATCAAAAGATGCATATTCATGAGTGAAGAAGAATTTACAGCATACCTGCATTTTTAACAGCATGAAAGAAGTTTCAGGAACATTAAATCCTTAACTGATTTCTCTCTTTTTTTTTCTTTCTTTTTTTTTTATAAAAATAGAAGATTATTTTCCCCCCAGATTTTTAAAGAAGAGACAGATAATAAACATGCTAAACAACTACTAATGAATCATTAAATGTTAAGCTTTGATCATGCTCCCATGACTGTGTAATATTTTGGTTTCTTGTTTCATCATCAAATGTAGTTCCATGCGTTAGCCTATGCCAAGTTATTTCATGATACCATGGATTTTAATAATGGAATTATGATAGGGTTTTGGGAAGCAGAGATTGTCTTCAACATTACAACTGTACTTTTATTCTTCTCTAACACTTACTGAGAGATCCTTAGGAAACAGTTTTGGTCTAATTTTATTAGTAGAAATGAACAAGATATTAAGGAAATAGACTACTGATATCTATGCAAAGAAAGTACTTACACAGGAGCTAAGAATGATAAATATTGCTTATAACAGTAGCTAACTACTCCTTCCTTAACTAATCAAAAGCATTAGTGAATTCTCATATCATTTTGACATTTATATAATGTCCTAATTTGGTTTTGTCCTCTGAACAATGAAATACAGAGAGTTTTTCCCAGTCATACAGTTTTTCAAATCCCCTGAACTATAAACCTATCTGTGCTCCCTGTGTGACTCCAAATCACACTGCTTGGGGTGAGAGAAGTTGAGAAAAGAAGTTGTGTTATGAAAGAGACCAGAAAATATTTGGAGACGATAATAAATACAGAAAAATTAAGTAAAAATTAGTTGTAGTAACACTTGCAGATAGCAAAATTTTTAAGAGCAAGAGAAGGATTCTGAAAAATACCAGTTGCGATCAGTGCCAGCAATATCCATTAAGGAAGAGAGAGAGACGGTAATTACTGGGCAAGTGTAAAAATCCTGTTGACACTGATAGGGCTGACAGTTCACTCTGTGTCTTTCTGATGCAAGCCTGATATAAAAAACAACCAACTCACATTGCATCCAGCAGGAGTTCTGCCACTGACTTTACTGGCAACAGTGCTGGACCTTTTGCCTTTGGGCTGTGAGGCTGAAATCAATGAGATTTCTGCTTTAAATTAGGTCATGTATTCCTAACCTAGTCCTGCAGTGAATTTCTGTGTGTTTTTCTGTTATGACTACACCAGCATCAGATCCATAATCTGGCACAGAAGTGGAACAATCAGTTTTCAGTGTACACATTAAGGTGTGCATACATGTTCTGTTGTGTTACAGATTCGATCAATCTGAGCTCAATTCGGCTCTGACATAATTTCCATTGGTCTCTGTGAAATAAAAGTGGAAGTAAGTCTGGCCCTTTTTTCTACATCAGAGCAAAAATAGGTTTTTGTAAATTAAAAAATTAAAAATTAACATTTGCTTAATGTTGCTTTTCAAATTTACTTTGAAATAGTTTAACTAGTGCAGATTAGTAGTCTGTAGCCAAAATTGGTGTTAACAAAGTTGAACTTCTTGTTTGCTGTCTTAAATATTGAAATAAAATCCCTAGAAGCTAGTGACAATCTTGCAGTAATGTCTAATTTATATGAGCATATCAGTCTTGTTTAGAAGAGAAAACTTTGATGTATTAAAACTTCTTCTCAAAGGAAAATATACCCTAAAGGGTATGCATCATACTTCATTTCAAAAGTCTTTGGAGAACTTCTCACAGAGATTCTTACAAATTATACTCATTTTTTAGAATGCACCAATGGAAAAGTACTAAAAGGTTGGAACATAACAAAAATGTCAACATTTCTGATTGTTATGCTTCTGTGCGTGTGTATGTGTACACACAGTCTCTGTGACGTCCGACAGCCTATTTTTGCATAATGGATATTCTGTATATATTTGTTTATGTAGTTGCAAGTTGAGTATTCTTTATAGAAATAGGTAGCATTTTGGTATTTCTGCTTTACTTTCAGTGCAATAATTGTCATTGCCATGCTATTTGGAGATACATAGTATGCATTATCAAGTACTTAAGTGGTGTACTTTGGCATTGTGTGTTAAGAGGACAATATTTAGACCAATATGATAATCATGGGGAAAAAAATCCCTACAGAACAGTAAAAATCTAACTTCCAAATGAAGACCCACTGAGAAAAGATAGACTAGATTTGGATTATCATACAAAAGTTTTAAAAAATTGCTTATAACATTTATTTAGCTGTATTAGTTTATTTATTCTGATTAAACAGTCAGTGCTTGTAGATTGTTCTTCAATAGCAGGTGTGATTTTCATTTTTCTCTCTCTGCTCAAACCATTTTGCTCTGGTACTGCATGCATATGACTGCTTTCACTTTTCTTTTACAAGCAGTGGGAGAACAGATTAAATTATCTCTGTGTTCTGTAAGGATATGTCAAATCAGAGCACTGGAGCCTGGTGCAGATCTCCTTGAGTCGATGTGGATTTGAATAGATAAAGATGTACAGAGCAGCCTTTTACCAACACACTTACTGGCACAAAAGCATTCTCACAGCACTTCTGTACAACTCCCAGCCGCATTTGCTGCTAGGCTGGGTCTCACATTCCTTACTGCTGTTGGTTAGCATACGTGAAGCCAACTCAGCTCAGCTGTAGTTCATCTACCTACACAGAATACATGTAAAAAATAGGAAGCTACCAAAACCATCTAAAATCTCGTTTTCTGTTGAACGAAGCCATCTCCAATATACACCTTCCATATTCTACAGGAAAATTATCTTTGCAGAAGAACACCTATACTAACTCCACTGTGCAGTATAATATATTTAAAAACATATTCATGACATATAGGCCTTACAGAAACCTATAAACACTTCAAATCAGAGAGATTGCTCTAAATCTGTTCATAAAAAGATTCTTTGTCTCTACCAGTGTATCATAGAAGAGATTTCTCTTTGCTGAAGAACATGCTCTGGGTTAAAGAGAATGGCAGAGGGAAGTTAGCTGAGTCAAGGCTCACTGGGACTTCCTTGTCAACAGAAAGATTAATGTATAGCTTTATTTAAGCCAAGGTTGTTTACCCATTTTAGGAATATTCCAAAATATCCGAGTTGTTTTGATGGATGTGTCTGTACTTGCTGCTTGTTCTTGACAAGGTACCCACTGAGGAGTCTGGATGGAAATCTCACAAAATACAGGTGAGGGTTTCTTGAATGCCTGATAAGTAAAAGACCTTGCCTGGGAGCTTGGACAAAACACGCTCCTAGGTGACTCAGTATTAGGCCAATGCAAAACTGCCTGGTATCTATGAAGTAAGGGAAGTCACCCAGGCCATGCTTAGACTGTGGAATAGTGAACTGTACTCTGACGCAAAAGAGATTCCCCAGTACCAGGCAAGAAGTGTGCAAACCACTTCTGTGACCAGTTTGGTTCGCAAAACAGTGCATTAAGCTGCATAGCTATATACACTGTGGGAAACTGCGCAAACAAAGATAAAGGCTAGCATAAGGAAAGGACAGAGGTCTTGCAATTCATAACATCATCGTGCAGGAATTTTAAAGATTTGCTTGACACATTATGATCCAAAAGCATGGCAAAATTCCTAGCTCTGGGGCATAATCCTTGGGAAGAATGGCTAATACTGAAATTTATGTTTGGACTAAGAACCTGAAGGCAAAAGGTGCACAAGTCAGCTTTGCCACCATGCGAGAAGCGTTCTGTGAAAGCAGCTTCAGTTCCACTGCGCAAAGAGTGTTTGCGCTTCAGTGGAATAAAAGGGTACTTGATTTCTGAACATGAGGAACAGTAGAGGGGAATTTATAAATGATTAATTTTATCTAGATTCTTTCACCTCCTGTCTGAGAAAGTTACTGCAGGAATTCCAGGTGACACGGCATGTAAAGTGGATAAAGACTTTGGGAATGGAATGGGCTGGTAAAAGTCTGCAGTTTTGAGGTACCGTGACAATACAGAAAATGTGCACTCCTGTGTCTCTTTTGCATGTTCCGCATAAATGTAAAAAAAAAAAAAAATCCACTTAATGTAAAACAAACCCAAAAGCATTCATTTAGTTGAAGAAGACGGGAATTTTTTTCCTTCCATAGTGATCTCCAAGTAAAACAGTTTTTGAACCACTTTAGGACACTCTACAAATGGACGTGAGAGTATGAGCGAAAAATTTCTTTTTCTTAGAGGAAGCTGTAGGAATTGCTATTTCCCTGGCTGGAAAGTGTACTGTTAATGGCAGGTTGGGTCTAAGACAATAAGTGCAGTAAAAAAGCCTTCTGTGCCCAAGGGAAATTAATGGCGAAATGTGTTAATGTAGTAGTGAGATTCATCTGTAGTTGACATATCAAAGAGAAATGTCAACTTATCTATTTGTTAATGGATCTATTAAAAGCTTTGTTTATACTTTCTGTCTATATTTTTTTTGCAAGCACTTACACACAGATGGATTGTGCAAACAAATACTTCATTAAATATAGGACTCGGAGCCAAGTGAACACTTTTGAGTCCAGAATCATGTCAATTAACCCAATTTAATTGCTTTCTTTATCCACCCCCACTTTTTTAATGTTTCTTTTTAGGTTTTTGGATAAAACCAGAGGGCCACTGAGTAATTCTATATGACTGAATGACTCTATACATCCTATTTTATTAATAAAAATACAATCTGTTCTCTCAAAATGGCACAGTACCATGGAATATAAAAGCAACACAAACACCAAAATCTAAGAAGCTTAGTTGGAATGAGTCACTGAGGCAAAATTGGCAGGAACAGCCTAAGATTCACAGGCTCAAGTGAGGTGATGGGGGAGAAGAATCCTATTTAAATATGACAACCATTTTTTTTAAAATTATTTCTAAAATGCATTTTTCCTACTCCTAACCAGATAGTTTGTCAGAATCAGAACTAGATTTCTTTGAACTATTAAGTTGAACTCATGATTAATTTTATGTCTAGTGGCAACGTACACATCTAGGTTTGCCACTGGGACACAAAAAATGTTTTATTTGCAGAGAGTTCTAGAGTATATAATAAGAAATTGAGTTTCATCTACAGCTGGCTGTATGACACTGAAAGGATTATCTTGTAATTCAATACAACACGTGCAGTGCAAATGATTAGCCTGACTTTTTTGGAAAACAAAAATTTACTTCCTTAGATCAGGAACCAAATCTTCTGAAAACTGACAGCAACTGGATCATTTGTTGTTTCTTAGTGACTAACAGTATGGGTTTTCAATTTGCTCTTGTATGGTCTTATCAATAAATGAAAGACCAAATATTTTAAGAAGGATGCATTTAATCCCAGATTTTTGAGACCTGTATCACCAGCATGTGGTCAGGTGTAGGACTTCTGAATGAAGTCCTGTACAATAATTTCATGAGTTACAAGCTGGTAAAATATTCCACATCAAAACCTAAAATTGTAACAATTTCTCTTCGATTATCTCACTGGTATACATCTCATTACCTTTGGAACGTATATGTGATATTTCTAAGTAATTAGATGAAGGACTTTTGCTATGCATGTGTTTCTGGGGTGAGGTAGAGGACTGATCAAGTGATGCCACATGCCTTTGCAAATAGATAACTGTTTGGATTTATTTTTCTCCCTCGGGTAAAAAAAGAAGCCACACTTTAAATGATAGTTGCTGAATATCAGTTACTGAATCTATGAGAATTTTAGGACTACAAGCCTTTTTACCAATCTTCTCAGTTGTTCAAATGCTCCCATATAACAAAGAGGATTTTTAATAGTAGAAACTTAAATGTGAAGTTATTTATACATCAACACATAGTAATTTTTTTACATTTCAACTTTCTCAGACCCTCCACAGCTTCCTATAAATTCATCTCATTTGAGCAATTCCAGTATCTGTGAGAATCCAGAATTTGCCATTAAGCAAACAGAAATCTCCTCTGCTGAAAAAAACATGATTGAGCACAATGTCTTCAATGTATCTCTCCAAAGAAACATTTGATTGTTCAGACCTTCTGAATAATGTTAAAACACTAAATTAAAGAAACATAAGCTCTCATTCCGTTTTCTTCTTATGCTTAGTGAAGTTAATGGTACTATATGTGCGCTTAAGCATACACTCTAGAGCTT
Source organism: Opisthocomus hoazin (assembly GCF_030867145.1). NCBI lineage: Eukaryota > Metazoa > Chordata > Aves > Opisthocomiformes > Opisthocomidae > Opisthocomus > Opisthocomus hoazin. The sequence continues at coordinate 52,255,415 of NC_134417.1, forward strand.
CCTTTATAGGTTGTAGGTCAGAATGGCAAGGGGATAATATTTAATCAAGGAAGCAAGTTTCAGTTCAAACTTCCTCTGCACTGTTATGTCCAATAGAGAAGGAAATTATTTAAAAACTGCTGGCACTAAGTCTGTGTTCAGCATGATTTTAAAACCACAGAATGGTCTATTAAATTTTTCTGGCATGTGAAACTTGGAACATGAAAAGTTAAGGGACTGTTCCCGCAAATCCCTTGCTTGCAAGAATAAGTACTTACAGGGCTGAGCTGAAAATCCTGAAGTTATTTCTGAGTTTTCACTGGAAGCCAGGCAAAATCAGTGACTCGGAGTGCAGGCACCCAGCTTGGCACCTGGCTTGTACCTAAGCTCTGTCAGGGTCTAGGTTCAGTGAGTATCTCTGCTTAAAACCCCCTGAGACAAATAATTTAACAGGAAACATTAGGACCATGCCTAGTGAGCATCAAAGAGATGGCTGCCTCACAAATGTAGCCTGGGCCATTATTTTAATTTTACTTTCAAACTAAAATATGGCTGAAAAAAGAAATCTCTGTTTTAGTTGATAGCCTAGTCGTTGAAATACTTATTTAGAAAGTGACAAATTCTGGTTCAAATCCCTTTTCTGCCTTTTCAGAATTAAATCTATATTTTTTTTAGGACTGGACTTTAGTCATTGGCCCTAAAGACTCTTCCAAGGAAGGAGTATGTTTTCAGTGTTTCAGTTGACTGTGGGTTGTAATTATTATGAGGTACATAAATTCCTATATGATAAATAATTGACTTATTTATGTTGTAGAAGAAACAACAGTCAGCATCACTTTGTGAGAAGACCTGTGGGAATTTTTACTTCTGCTCCTTGGAGTATTTTGGTACTTTACTTTTAGAAGTCTCTAAATAGCTTTGTGAACAGCCAGATTTCAAATTCTCTATAGAGTTCCCTTAGAATCCACTTCCGATACAGGTCTTCCCATAGACAGATAGCACAACATTACTAGTTCTCTTTTGTAAGTGAAATATTTATAACTCAGACATTATATTCCCTAATTTTAGGGTATTGTGCTATGTGTTAGATATGTGCTATATATTAGATTTCATCCTTTGTCTTTGCTGAGGGAGGTTTCCTACTGACAGTCCCAGGAACAGAAATTAAATAAAGTAAGCTGAGATTTGATCGAAACTCAGTTTCTCCTCCTTTGATATCCGGATATAGAAAATATTAACCTGTTCCAAAGCATAGGAATACTACCTAATATTTCATTTGTCTCTGGTTTATTGTATTAGGATCTTTACATTTATTATACCTAAATGTTCAACAAACGTGATTTAGAAAACATAATTATAGTATACATGGTAGAAAAGATCTCTTATCTGAAACATCACTAAAAGTAATTCCAGTGTTTGTAGATAAATTTGGTGAATTTCCATCTTATCAGAATAAATAATAGTTTTAGTTGTGCATTATTCAACATCTGCATATACTTGATCCTGCAGTTCACTCAGGAAGATTTATTAAAATTGGTATCATCATTTAAGAAGAAAATTTTACAGAATCCAACCAGTATTTTTGAGACTTTCATCTAATATGGACCTAACATCAGTGTTATATTTTCCAAAATATTTTTGAAAATTCTGGGTAAAATCCCAAGCCCTTTGAAGTCCGTTAACTTTATCAGGTGCAGAAGTTTGCATATATTCCTTTTCCTATTGCAAATTAGGTAATTGTAGAGCAAAATATGATACTTTTTAGAAAATGTTTCTTTCTGTGTGAATGGGTACTTGCTATTGCTGGTTAAGTATGAGTGGAAGGACTGGCTGTAGTGCCAGATCCACCTAAGTCTAAGAGGGTGTTGCATTGTTCTGTCGAGCTGCTGTGGCTTTTAATATTCAGGCTTTTTGTCTCTGGTCTCTAACAGCAGTGCTGTACAGAGTGCTTGTAGAAGTGAAGGGGGACTCTAGGTATGTAGACTAGAATTATCAATATGAATTTCCTTTTTCATGTGCAGCTGTGCTCAAATTTGTCTTGAGTTCTGAAACCAAATGTATAGTCTTGTGTTCAGAAATAAAGCCTAGCGTATGTGCTTTGCATCTTTTGCGTATTTGATTTGCATCAAATCTTATTTGCATCTAGATTCAAACAATCTAGGTTTGAAAATCTTTGGCAAACCTAGATTTTCATTCCTGTGCTGTGTTTTGAAGACTGGGGTGACCTAGAATTATCTTTTCTGACATTAAACAAAACTTATATCACAGTTCTCCCATGGGATAAAAATGCCATGTCAAGAACAAGCGTCTTACAAGTTTTAACTCTCTGGTCACTGATAGGAAGCATTGCTTGTTTTATATTAGCATGGGCCAATGAACGGCTGAAATGGAGATCAACTACCATCTATTTAAGAAACAAGTTACACACGATATCTAGAACTCTGTATCTATATAGAAAATGCCTCTGAAAGGTATAGGGTTATGAAATCCTGAAAGATCCAATGTATTCATGTCGAAAAAAACGAGATGGAAATAGAACTAGCAGAGGCAGATTTGGAGCAGTTATGTGTGTAGTGTCTTTTAGTTTTATTCTAGCTAGACAGAAAAAAAATCGAAAGACATGCATCATTATTTGCGGTTTGTCTGTTTTTAAAAGTCAGGTGGTTCCACGGTGTGTATCTGATACTTGTCATGTATTTCCATATACCTTAGTGCTGCGGCTACTAAAGGTCAAAGTGAAAAAACGTATTGGGAACTCCAGAGCTGTCAAATATTAAATTGTATTTTTATCTCTAGTCTATATAGGAGAGAGAGGCTGGTTGTGACAAACCGAAGCAACCCTAGAGAGGAATGCTGCTTTCTAGTGGCCAGCGACACGGCACTGGCTTCTGGGAGCAGTGTGTCACACAGCTTAGCTGTGCATTGGGTAAAATAGAAGCTGCTTCTCGTCTCCTGTCTCCATTTTCCTACACAGGACACAAACACTGTTTTCTTCTTCTCTATTCATCCAGTACACTGACTAAGAGTGAAAGATCACATAGGTGAGGGCAAAATGCATCTGTCAGAACTGTGCCTGGTGTTAGAGTCCCCACTTTTGGCGACACAGCAGTGAAGTGCTGACAGCAACCCTCATCTTGTGTTTCACACAGTTCTGGTCTCTGCCAGATGTGGATGTGCCAATCAGCTAGACAGCACATGACCTGACACACATCGTAATTGTGAACATTACCAGCATCTGCTTCTCACTCCAGGGTGAGATTATTTTTCTGGTGTGTGCATGAAGAGAAAAGTTTTCACAGAGAAGAGACACGTTGGTTAGCCTCCTGCTGATGGTCTCAATGTCACCCTTCCACCTCTGAACCCTTTCCTCTGCAGGCCAAAAGAGCAAAATTGCAAACATTCTATTATCCAGAGCAAATAGGTTTCAAAGAGGTTAAGTAGTGTATGCCATTGTTTTGTGATTGTTCTCTTCATAGTGCATCAAAGGAGGGGGACGAGGCGGGACAGAGGTGTCATGTAGTAATGTTGGAATAACCCAGAAACCTGTCAGTGTGCTCTGCTAGATGGTCAGGTCTTCATTGTCAACACCCTGGAATTCAGTTACTGAATGTGACAGAGCTCTGGCTGTCCCCTTGAGTCTGAATGATCCCTGAACACTGCATGGGTGCAAAATTAAGAGGAATATAGAATAAACCCTGAACAGAAATCATTCCATTAGGGGCCATTGAAAGCACCAAAAAAAAACCGAGGAAAGATGAAGGCAAATGAAAATTTAAAGAAATGTTTTTACGTGGTGACTAGTGAGGAACCAGCCAAAGGAAAAAGAACTCATGCTAGTAATCAGGGATTTCCTTTACCCCTAACTGCAAAGGAATTTCCTTATTTTGATTCCATGTTTATCATTGATGTTACATAGAACCACACAAAGTTTTCTTAAAATTGTATTGGAGTGTTGTTAGATACCTATTTGTACTTACTTTAAGTATTAATGTAGCAGTTCTTTCAATAATTAGGTGGTTACTGAAGTAGGGGAAAACCAGACCAAACCATGTAATTTTGAGAGACATGTTTAAAAATTGCAAATCTCTCTTACTCCGTGTGGCTTCATGCTAGCGTGTTCTCTTTGCCAAAAACACCTAAAGCACCGGCTTGTGACTAAAAGCCAGGCAAGAGCCATATAATGTATTAGTAGTAGATTTAATGGGTGATTAGACCTCCACAACGGTATGACTTTCGTTACACTAACATGCTGCTCAGTAAGGATGCTGCATAGCCTGTGTTTAATGTGCTTTTAGCCACTGCAGTTAGAGCCCAATCTCAGATGCCATATTCAAGCACAATTCCAGTGGAATAGATGGCAAAACCCTGAATTATGGTCACAGAGACAACGGACAAACAAACCATTCGCAGTCACTAGTACCACAAAACCTGCGTGAGGTTTTCTGCAAGATCCTGCAACCTACCGTACACCCGAGGGATGCTACAGATGTTGTGGCTGTTGGCAGGGAGATGCACAGCCAGGAGAGCTAATGTTTCTTTCACTGTGTTCTTTTTGCAGCCCCTGGCAATAGGTTTTCTGCAGTTTCCTACAGAGCTGCAAATAGAAACAAAGGCTGTGTCTGACTCTCTGAACCTTTAAGAAGGTGACAGGTGAAACAGAGCGGGCCCTTTTTTTTTTTGCAGGGTGAGTTGCCACTGCAGGGGCAATGGCTTTATTCTAGTTAGTTTATGAAATGTACATTTCCGCTTACATCTGTAAGGACTAAACTCTTAGTCCAGATTCTATCATCAGTTATATTATGTTGAACTGACTTCAATTTATATTACTACTACTTTTTTAAAATAAAGCAGAGGAAATATGTTCCTGACACAGTGACAAAGAACCATATTTATAACAGGGACCAAGTAGAACACCAAGACTGATAACCAGCATAGGAAATAACGTGGGAGTTGCAGATCACACAAAATCTGTGTCAAAAGGAAGAAATGGGAATTTTCTTTCAAACTGCTAAACTTGTTTGCTAACGAATTCAGAAAATTCAGGGAAAAGCTATCTCATTTTGGAAAGAAGTAGTGAGGAAGATCTCTTTAAACATTCTTGCCATAGCTATTTCTTCTTAAATTCTGTGACTGGGGTAATTAAAAGCTGAATTTAGACTGTTATGACTGACATCCTAATTCTTCTCTCAAAGATCCCTGGGCATGCTTTTGCTCTGTATTTGTCTAAAATCCCATTTATCAGAGTATCCAGAGCAGAAGCGCTAGTAAATACCTGAGAGCAGTGTGGCCTCTTGGGATCCTGTCTCTGGCATGTCCTAAAGATTGTCTGTCTTCTGATCCAGTTCTTGAGCAGCATTTCCATTTCATTAGCTAACATAAGGGATCAAGAGGCACTCCTGCAATAACTGCATAGCTTTAAAAGCAGAAATTTATTTTACATAAGTTTTGTGTTTCAGTCACCAAGACTTGCCTGACCTGAAAGAACAGTAAATACTCAGGGTTTTTTTTATACTTGTTTGTACAGCTATTATTTCATTCCAAAACCTCCCAGTTTATTTGTGAGCTACTAAATGGTGGTGCCTGGAAGTACATGCTTATATGTCTCAAATTGTTTGGTCACTGGGTTAGTGATATACTTGTACATGCAGTTTCCTCAGCCTGTTCTAAGTAACGGTGAAATATTGAAATATCTTAAACTTTAATACTAGTATAAATGAACCCGAGATTACAAATCTTGTAGTTGTTCAGGACATTGCATGAAAAGACAAAAATGTGCAGACAACTCTGTCCCACAACAATATCTCAGAGACAGGATTGTGATTCAAGTAGCTCCCTCTGATCAGATTTGAGTAAAAGTTTGAGTAAAATAGACTTTTGGCAGGACATTCAACATGTGACAGGATGATTTCTAATTTGAGCTTCCAGAACAGTAAACGGAACGCTCTGAGTTCAAAGCTGTATCCTGCGGGCTTTCTGCATCTCGATATGTATCCCCTCTTTGCATGGAATGGGAATTCTGCCTAACTCTGTGTCCACCCACCACCCCTGACTCTTTGGGTGGACCCTCAATTGCTTTTTACAGTCAACTGGATCAAACTCTGTGTGGCATGAAAAGGATGGGTGCAGTTTATGAATTGCACCTTCTGTCCTACTCATTGGAAATGCATCCCTTCACTTCCACTTACTGCAAAACAAGTTTTCTGCTGTTGGGCATAATAACTGAAGGAACAGAGGTGCACTGAAAGAAACATAGGCAAGGGCATAGACAACAGAAACGTTGCTTTCCAGCGTGACATTGTTTCACAGTCACGGTCTCTTTTCTGTAGCTTCTAGGAGTAGAATTATGCCCGATTCTAGGAAGTCAAGTAGGTGATGAATTTTGGGAATATGAAAAAATAAAATTAAACTTTGTAGCTACAAAGATAAGTGATTATTTCTGCTTTATTCAAAATAAAATTATAGCAGCTGTCTCTTGAGTCAGACTTCCAGTACTAGGATCCGACTCCGTTGCACATTCCCTTTTATGCTGAATATCTAGTCCTCTAAACCTACCGCCAGCTCTGTGAAACAGTTATGAGCACAGGAAGCAAAGAATATGACTTGTTTAAGGTTGGCCTTGAAGTTTTCCTCAAATAGCCTTGGCCAGCAGTGCTCTCACGGTTTTGAGCTGGTGGGGATGCCTTGCCTTGTAGCTAGTATCAAAGCCATCCCACTGTTTTTCCGATTCCTCTCGCACCGGGAAGTGTAAATGGAGCATACGCAGCCTGGCCCAAAGCAATGTGTGAATATAGCTGAGGCTGCTTTGAAAGAGCAAGCCGGGGTACAGGTGCCAGCTTAGCTGCTTTATCACAGCTTTGCACCTGCACAAAGCAGAGGAGGGCAGCGGTGGGAAGGTTAAGAGCCCAGCAAAAAGATGCTTGTGGTTATTCTGCTTTTGTCTGCTTCGTACAAAATCGCTTGCATGCTGATGTAATGCATTAGAACCTGGAGGCTTCTTCCAGAGGGGCACAGATTCCCGTGTAGAACATGAAGTGTTGCTATGTAAGGAATCGGTGCCATTTTGTGAAGTGCTTTTCTACCCCATCTAACTTTCTTCTGCTTGGCCAGGTCAGGAGCAGGTCGATATCTTCAGTACTGAAAGACAGTAGGAGGAAATTCTTGTCAATGGTAAATTACAAGCATGTTACCGGCAAGTTTTGGACTGGAAGGTGAGAAGGGGCAGAACTGCCTTGGGACTTCTAGACTCGAGACAATAGATGCCTAAGCAAAAAAGCAGGTGTGACACTGCTCCTATTTGTGAAGGTCTGAAGAAGTCAGTTCAGTATAAGCAAAATTTAGAACATGTATTCAAATCATCAGTCTGTTTAATGCGTCTATGCAAAGAACATGTTAAACAGAGAGATATGACATCCAAATACTCCTTCGCCAGCGTAAAAACAGACCCAGGTAAATACATGAAAACTGTTGTACATCTTAAACATTAAATGAACAGGAAACATAAACAAGAGTAAACAAACATTAGCCTGCAACTTATGATGCTACACTAAGGGAATGACAGTACGATACATAGAGGTGTCATATAACCTTTCAGTATTATCATTTTACGATATCTGCACCTTGTCTTTTCAACAGAGGCTGCTCGTATTCTCCATTATACCTTTTGTTAGCATATGATGAATAAGTGTGATGGTCCTTTAAATCACAGGTGCTACACTATACAATAATATTTAAGACGACTCTCGTGTCTTTCACTCCCTTAAAGAAAAAAAGAAAAAGGAAAGTCACGGAAAAATTAGTCTTTCAAGAAGGTGTTGTGAAGATATTTTTTCAGCTGTGGAAGTTTTTGCAAAAATACCTCTTTGCACAAAGACAAATCTAAGTATGTAAGGTTGATATAAGTCTCTCTTGCTTTTTTCCTCTTTATTAAACCTGTTCTGGAATATTAGTTCTACATAAAACTATTGCAGACTTTTCTTTCTCCTCACTAATTCCTTGGTTTATATGCTATATACTTTTATATCTTTTAAAAAAATTGCTCTCCACAAAACTTTTTTACTCTGTTCTTAATTTGCATTCCAACTAATTGCTGTAGGAGTTTCATATTCTTTGCAAAAGGAGATATATCTCCAGATGCATTTTCTTTTGTTTTTCTTTCTGCTTCCTCCCCTGTGTAAATACGATTATAAAAGTACATTTAACAAAAGACTATTCACTATAAAAAACATCCTCATGTAGAACAGCAGTGACATGATACACCATACACCCACTTGTGTAGTCTTTATCAATAACAACAGAAACAGGATCAAGTGATAGAAATATACGTGATTTAAGTCCGTCCTTTTGCAAGTTTATTTATTCAAGATCCTTCAAGCGGAGATGAATAGCAGGTTTCTAAATGTGATATTACGAGGGCAAGCAAATGAGTCATTATTTGTATTACAGTGCAATAGAGTTGGGCAAGAACAACACTACAAGAGGGAATAAGCAGTCATATCTAACTATTTATTCTATTACATTCATCACCACGGGGTGTATCTGTACATGTCAGGTCAAGGTCAGTGATCCTTGTTCACATGAATCATTCTCAGTGCTAATGAAAACCACCCCGATGCAGCGCATTCAAACACCAACAGCTCCAGCAGACGACAGCATCCGACTGACTCTCTTCTGCCAGCCAGAACTCACAGGTGAGGCACCACGGCTGGGGGGAATTCAGGGCTTAGGATGGACAACGGATTAGCAGAGGCTGTTGGGAGGAGATCAGCGTTGGAAAAAAGGTGCACAATTTTTAACTGGAGGAGAAAACAGTGCTGTTGCTTCGTAGGCTGTGGCTCCTTGACACCTTGGCTGTTTGAGTTTCAAAGCCTGAGAGTGTCTTTCATAAACAAAACAAAAAAACGAAAAAAAGCAACTTGGTTCTGAGTCAGTTTCCAAAGAAGAAGTTTTAAAGTTATGATAACAATGAATCCTAATTATCTTTCTCCACAAGCTTCTTGAAGTCAGGGAAACAGAGATGGAGTACAGTGGCACGGGATGGAGGTTTTAGGTTTTTTTTTTCCCCCCAAAAGAAGGACGAGTGGAATTTCTGCATACATTTTCTCTGTATTTCAAAGTGTCCAGACAGAAAGAAGGACATGCCTGGTGGAGGTGCTGATGACATAGAGATTGATATATGTGTATACAATTTTTTAAAAATCAACTGTGGAATGCCTTTTCAGGACTGTTGCAGCTACTGCTGTAATTTGACATACAGGTGGGTTTATTATCAAGATTACAAACAAAAGTTATGCGCATTACTTGCACTTAGGAAACATACTGCTCCACCAAACCCTCGCGACTACGACGGCATTTCAAACTATTTTTTCTCGCCTGAAAATTGCGAATATTCCATCTCTCTGTGTCTGTGACTCTGATTTTCAGAGGACAACCATTCTTAGAGAATATCGCGATGACCCTTGCGGAGGCCCGGCGCGGAAGCAAGGGGAGGAACGGGCCGGGGAGGTGGGAGTCCCCGGGACTCCAGCGAGGAAGAGGGTGCTCGGCGGAGGGGAGGGGGGCAGGGAGGGAGGGAAGGAGGGAGGCTGCTGCCTCACCACACATGGGCTTGTGGGAAGTGGGAATCTCAGGTTGAGTTACTCATCGTTATGGAGTCAGGAGTGTGCAGAACCGACGATTCTGATGGCAGGAGGTAACGTACACATGTTTTCTCAGCGGAGGTGCCGTGGGAGGACTTGCCGGCGGGCAGGAGGAGGTTTGTGCTCAGGGTTGTCATTCCTCCCGGGAGCCCACCGCCGCCCCCCCTGACGTTCTTCCTCCCCAGGGTACGAACACCGGCTGCCGCCCGCTCTGCCCCGCCGCAGACCCGCCCGGGCGGGGGGGCCAAGCGCCTTCCCCCTCCCCGGGCTCCGCGCTGCCCCCCCCGCCCGCGGTGATTGACACCGGGCCGGGCGGAGGCGGGCCCGCCGGGACCGCGCCGCTCCCGCCCGCCGCTGGGCAGCGGGTCCCGCGCTCCGCCGGCGCCCCCGCGCTCTCCCCGCAGCGGCTCCCCGGCCGGCGGCATGGCCGGCGCGGTGGGCAGCGGGGCGGCGAGCTGGCGGCTGCTGGGTGCGGCGGGCGGCAGGAAGGAGAAGGCGCCGGGCGGCGAGCCCCAGCCCCGGCACGGTAAGGGGGCGGCCGCGGCGGGGCTCGGCGGGGCGCGCACCGGGGCGGGACGGGGAGCCCCCGAGGCCAACTTGCCCGCGACTTGCTCTGCCCGCTCGGCTCCTCCGGGGCTGGGGGAATCTGCATTTCCTTCCCCGCTCGGCGGGCGCGGAGGGGGGCGAGCTCCCCGCGCCCAAACTCCTCCGGGCTGCGCCCCGTGGCTGTTACCGACCGCGCACCGGGGCGAGGGCAGAGGAGTGGGGTTGGCGTGCGGGTTGCTTGGCATCTTGCTCCGATCGCGGCTGCTTTGATTGTTGCGGAAAGCGTTTGCAGCCTGGCAAGCGCCGGTGGATCTGGGAAGAGTCCTCAAAACCTTTCCTGGCTCGCATCTGTCAGGTCTTAACGCCCGGGAAGCGCGGGTAAAAATACTTGCCCTGGGTGCTCTTGTGTCGTGTCCGTGTCCCCCCCCCCCCCCCCCCCCCCCCCCGCCCTCGTTCGGGGAGACAGATGCTCTCTTCCAAGGCTGAGCAGCGGGCAAACAGTTCTTCGAAACCGGATCTTGACTCTGAAAACACAGAAGGGAATGGAGCCATGCGAACTGTTGAAAACAAGTGTTCGGGTTCGTGACCCTTCGTGCGCTGAGCGGTGGATGCGGTGACCCAGAGCCAGACCCGTTGTGTACGGTGTCCTCACCGTACCACTTAGCTGTCACCCTTGTCTGCTGTGATGAACAAACCCAGCTGCTTGCGGAGACAGCGTCGTGGTGTCTGGAAATCTCCCTAGAATTTGTTCTAGCTGTGCGTTCCCCGTGGGTTTTAAACCCGCTGTTTGCCTGAGTGTCTGTTCAGAAGGCTCTGACCTGACCCCTCAAGGATAAAGTAGCGGTTTAAGCTGTGTTTGAGTTCTGCTTTAATTGGTGCTTCTTGGTTGTCAGGTATGTCAGTCCCCAAAGTAACTTCGTGTCTTTTCCAGAGAAAATATAATTTGGCTGAAGGAGTAATTTGTACTCCTGACAAGTACACAGAGCGCTGTAGTGCACGCAGTGGTGGTGACGACAAAGGTGTTGGGACGATGGGGAGCCTGGCGTCTTAGGCGATGGCGTTCTGAAGAAGGTGCTTGCTATGAAATTAATACCCCCCGAGTGCAGGTTGGAAATGAAAGAAAACTAGAAGTTGCTTGTCCCACCGACTCTCACCTGGATTTTTTCTGAGCTAGAGTGATTTTGCAGCCACACCTCCTTTTCTCTTTTGCGTGTTTGTGCCCCTCTCATAAGGCAAGGAGGAAACCGACTAAAAGAATCTGAGCGAAGGTTTTGTCAGTGGGTGTCAAAAAACCTCCAAAATAAATGACTGTGCAGGAAATAAAGTGTTAGAGATTGAAAGTGTCTGTTTAAAGATAGTTGTAAATATTTATCCTGTTAATTCTGAGCACAGTGCTGGTAGTGGGGAATAACTTTCATGAAAAAAAGAGTTGGTGGGATCCCTTTAAGTTATATACCCGTTGTTCGTCGGTGTTATACAATAGCTAGGCACATAGACGAAAATCCTGGATGCAGTGAAGTGGGTGGGAATTTTGCCACAGACCTGAGAAGAGCCAGAACTGAACCCACAGACTGCATGGTGTAAGGTGTTGGGCCAAACTGAAAACCTTTGGCTGATACAACTACACGATTATGGCAAAGTTTATCATACTAAAACATTATCAAAGTAGCTCTACCATAAATTAGTTAATTTAGGGAGATAATTTATAACTTGGTTCTAATGTAGCTTAACAAAAAGGTGTGGTGTGCTTCAGTCTGTTGGAGTAGCTTCTTATAAATGTTTTGTAAAGTATCATATGACACTAAATTCTCATCTAAGCAATTACTGTAACAACATGGGACACTAAATTACACTGCAGCACATATATTTTGCATCCCAAATTATTTTCAACTGTGCTTTAAGGATAATCACTCTTTCTGCTGTACTGTGTTTGCAAGGTGCATTGGACTTACTGATCAGGTCATTTACTATCTGTTAACACTCAAAAAGTTTGGGATGACTGCAGAGACATCGTTGTAAATTTGGGGTTTTTGTGATGATGTGACTTAAGTTACAGTAATTCATTGTTCCCTTTTGGACTCAAAAACCTTTCCTCAGGCCATAGACATCCTGACTTCTTCTTCTCTGATAGAAATTTTTTACAGGAGCTTGTAGTGATAGGACAAGGGGCAATGGCTTTAAACTGAAAGAGATTAGATTTAGGCTGTATATAAGGAAGAAATTCTTCACTGTGAGGGTGGTGAGGCCCTGGCACAGGTATCCCAGAGAAGCTGTGGCTGCCCCCTCCCTGGCAGATGTTGAAGGCCAGGTTGGACGGGGCTTTGAGCAACCTGGTCTGGTGGAAGGTGTCCCTGGCCATGGCAGTGGGGTTGGAACAAGATGATCTTTAAGGTCCCTTTCAACCCAAACCATTCTATGATTCTATGAACAGCTCCAAATGTAAGGTAAAAAGAAAATTAGGCCTAATTTGTATGTCCCTAATACTGATTGTGTGCTACAGGTAGATTTTTGGGGAGAAAAAGAAGTGTAGTATTACTTTAATATGCTTCTTAAATTTTTGAAGTTATAGAAACACTGTTTTCCAAGTCTGTGTAAGATTTACTTGTAAGTAAATTTTGGCTTTTGTAGACAGTATTGACCACTTCATGCAGGAATGGAAAATTTACTTAAAATGTTCACGCTAAAGCATTAGAGAGGTTATAAGTAAGATATACCTAAAAGGGAAGTTGTGGTTGGTGATCTGTCCGGAATTTTTAACTGGCGAGCAGACTTATAGATTTGACTCATTCATACAGGCATGCATGCAATTATCAAACTGAAATGAGAACTATATGGAAGAGAGCTGGAGGTATCGGAAATATGAACTAATTTGAGTTTTGGAAAGTAATGCTGTTCCTTCCTGTTCTCTTTTCTTGAAACCATTTTAATGGCCCATCAGCCTGTGTTGGTAAAAAGTGGCTTAGCTTTATGGATCGCAGCGGCACTGTTATGATTGACACCAGCTGAAGACCAAGCACAATATTTCTCTGTGTGTTTGGATTAAGATATATTTATTCAGTCATCACTTAGGGGTCTAAACTGGCTGGGTGCATACTGACTTGTGAACACCTGAGCAAACCTGCCATTTAACTAAATCAAGTTACAACTATTTGCCAGCTTTAACATTCTTTTCATCTTCTATATGAGTAGTTATAGAGACTTTTCTATACTTTACAAATATTTTAAAATACAAATATGAAATTTTCCCTATGATCTCACATGCAGAATTTCTTCTTTTACAGTTTGTGTAGTTTTGTGCCATGTAATTCAATGTAAAGTAGGACTAGCATTTCCACCTATTGCAGTCTACATGGTAAATGAAGTCTTTGTCAAGACTCCAGCAAAAAATTCAAGGTCCTGTTAAGATTATGAATATTAACAGTGTTGTAAAAAGCCTGTTTTAAAATTATTTAATTTTGGATTAGCACTGGCACCTTACCTGTAAAATCTCTCAAGAGCTTGAAAAGCTAGATGGATGGCGACAGCCAGAAGGCTAGCACAGATACTCTCCAAACAGATGTTAAGGAGTAGCATAATGGAAACCACAGTGTAAACCAAGTAGTATTTCACAGTACTACTTAAGAAAACTTTGAAATACTTGTATGAGAAAATCTCTTCCCTTGAGGAGTAGATATGAAAAGTTTGTGACTAGAAGTTGTGAAAGAGAAAGATGTTTTAAGTTACTTGACACCACCGAAAATAACTTCTGAACAGAAAGCAATATTTTATATCCCTTTTAAAGCCTTGTGGAAGTTGTGTAGTGGAAAAGTAGTTCTGCATCCTTAGTATTAAAATGATTACCAGGGGAAAGGGCACAAATAAATAATGCTGAGTGTGTGTGTGTGTACACACAGGTGGTATTTCAGGCAGAAAATTATTATCTCTTAAGTTATTTGATTTTTAATATTTTTAACTGCTTGCAGAATATGCCAGGTTTAGGCTGGGGAGTGGAAGTCCTCTGTGCACAATGAAATCAGCTGGTGGCATGGCAGTGTGTTGGATAATGCCCAGGTGGACTTAATAAATAAGTGTGAGCTGTAGCAATGCAGACCTCTTTTTCACCTGGACCTGCTGACGAATTTTAGTCTTCAACTGCCTAGTGATGTCACAGAATAAGAGAAAAACTGTTGTCTCCATTTCTGTTTTGTGTTTATTCCTTCTTAGAGTAGCAGAAAGGTTGTGGCACGGCAAGGATAGAAGCCAGCAGGTTACAGGTTATCACTCCAGAGAAGTAGACTCCTCTAATTGTGTTGAGCTAATAGAAGAACGGGGAGGGAGGAAAAAACTTACAAACCTGTCTAGTTATCCTCTTGTGTAAGCTTAGATGTATGCACATATGCTTATGACTTCTGGTTGCGCCTGGCCTGGCCTAATTCTGCAGTTGATAGTAGGGAAATGAAGTTGTGCTTGAGCTTTACAGTTTCAGATGTTCTCATCTTCACACGTTTCTTCCTGAAATATTCAAGAATGTGCTTCAGTATTTTCTGTCGGCTTGTTCCTTTTTTTCTTCTCTCCTGGGAAATAATGTTCTTGGTCATGTTGAGGTAGTCATAACCAAATCTTCTGTTTTGCTGAAGGCGTAGTTCTCTCTGCCTCACTTTTTACGTGTGGATTATTGTGGTATTTGTAAAAATGTCTGAAATTCAGGTAGGTATTTTTATATGTATATATATAAATCTGCTTAATAGAAAAGAACAGAAGTTATCTTCTTGAAGCAAGTAAACCTCTTTGTGATCAGCTGGAATAATCTGCAGGTAGACTTTAAATCTTAAAACATTTTTGTAGCCTATATGTTCAGAAAGTGTGAACATTGATGTTATTTCTGCTTAGATCACTTAAATGTTATTTCTGTTTAGAACACTTTGATGCCTCAGCCACTCTTGGGGTCTCACTACTCAGTGAGTGTGTATTTGCCAAGTGAAATGCAGACCTTGCTGTGAAGGCGTGGCTTTCAAAACAAATGGGTGGGTAAAGGGTTTCACTCAGAGAGCTAGAAGGGTTGGTTTACCAAACATATTTTAACTTGCTTATCCTTTTCATTGATGTAAGTGCCAGCTGATACCTCTTTACCTATCTTAATTACACTGTATACATAATAGGTATAACTTTTTAAAGAACTTGTATGATTTAGGGATTAAGTTCCATTCTGTATATGTGGGGTTTTTTTGTTTCTTTGTTTTTTCAAATTGGTTTGCAATGGTGTTACTGTAAAAAAAGTAATACTCTTCATGGCCAGAAACGTGCACAATAAAACCAGTAGATAACCTGTTACATTGCTATATGTGCCTTTTTCCCCCTAGTTCATGGAGGAGGTTATTTATGATACTGATAAAACCCAGCATTACAACTTGCACAATTAGAAGTAATCAGAGCTACAAATCCATGGATTATGCTAAATTTGAATTTACAATAGAATGGCAAACCCACCATCTAGATGTTAAAAGCAGACTCCGAATATAGTTTTATGATATTAATTTAAATCTAATTTTGGCACAGAAATGTAGTTAAGAAACCAAAGACTTCCCCTCCATTCCATAACCAGATTTATTTTTCTGACCTTTTTTTAAAAGATTTGGAGAGTTTTAGTGAGACAGAGGTCACAAATCACTTTGCTGGGAAATGTAAGGTGTGCTTTAAAAGGGAAAAAAAAAATCACTTTCCTCTTGTCATTTGACTCTTGTTTTTTAAAATCGTGAAGCTAGGTGAAATGATTACTCTGACAGAACTATAGAAATTATCTCATTTTAGTACATTCTGAAGTATTTTATGTTTTGAGTAACCCTGGCTCAGGGGCATTTTATACTCACATCTGGAAGTTTCCAGTCTTAGTATTCAGTTTAGCGTCTCTGTCTTTGTCTTTCCATTTAGCCTTGCCATGTTATAACAATGAATCATCTTGTCCGTTAACTAAAGTTGGAATGCCTGTTTATGTGCTGAATTTGTTTCATCACGTCGCCATAATAACTGATTGGAACTGTGGCAACTCTGACTGCTTTGCCATGTGCATTTGGGCTGGACTTTACCCAGTGCTATTCTGAGTGGCAGAAGGATAAGCAATCACAAAACCTGAAATGTGTTTACCCTCTTAGGATTCAACCTCTCTTTCTCATGAAACTGTGGGGCAGCATTTTCATATTCTGTGTCCGTGTATGTTAAGTCAGGTAGAGGCTGTAGTGTTTCCAATCATATGAAATTGTTGCAGAGTTGCAATACACATATATGTATAGCAGTTAAACCAGGAATGTTGTTATTGTAGGTTTATTTTGGTATGTTCTATTTTGTTGATGGATTTTAAATTAGTGCTCATTAAAATACTGAAGCATTAAATAAAAAGAGCGTCAAAACTATAGTGGCATTCTTTGATTAATTTAATGATTTTAATAGAGCAGACAAGTGACATGGTGCTAGTGGGGGTCCACATGGCAGGGAGGCTGTGTCGGCAAATGCAAGTTCACACCTCTTGCCACGTGAGTGGGCTTGCAGTCAGCACTTTGGTTGCTATTTAAGCAGAGTGTTTTGCCAATAAACGTCCTTTTGATAAAAAGGTATTACACTGGCTGTACTTTTACTCATTTAATGGCATGTAGCCTTAATTTACTTTGTGGTGGTATGACGGAAATGATTTTGTTTCCATCAAAGAAACAACTTTGTTGCATTTGGAAGGTAAATACTGAAGGATGTGTTTAATAAATAAAACTAAAATGGTGTGTAAAACATATGTGTTCTTTTTGAGAAGGCTTTGTGATCTTGTCTTGTGCACTGTGGTGTCTAAGAATATTTTTGTGTGCTCTCTATGACCAAATTTCATTAAGAGTTGTTGATGCCTATTACTGTGGAAAGTATCGAAAAGTAGAAACGAGGAGTAGGAATTAGTGGGTAGAACCTTCTCCTCAGGGCAGATTAAAGTAGAACTGCTTGTTTGTGATAATGAAACTAAGAGCCTGTGGAAAGAAGTGAGAAAAGAGGCTTATTGTTGTCAATGACTGCATTGAGCTTTGCCATTCCAGTATTTTGTTCAGTACTTTTCACTCTGAAACTATAGAGCTGTCTAAATTGGTGGCCTTTGTAGCGAGTGGGAGGAATGGGAGCTTGAGAAGATACACTCTTTCTCCAGAGGCTGGATTGAGTAAATTTGTGTAGTATAACCAGGTGTCCTCACCAGTTTCTACTTTCTGGCTGATAGTCACTGTGGTTTCATGTGGGAGGTCATGGTTGCTGCTAGACAAGAAGTGGGCGCAAGTTAAATTTTTTAGGAGGTGAGAGGAGATTCTGTAATGAGAAGCTGTACGCAGAAGGATCAAGGCATCCTTGCGATGCATTCACATCAGCCAGGATCACAAAACAGATGAGTTTACTGTGTTCTGTGCTGAGCAGAATGTCTCTGGGCTTCTGCATAGTTTTTAAATATAAGACATCCTGATAATTGCGTCTCAACATCATTAATATATGACTGAGAATGTTCAAGCCTGGGTTACAGGGGATGGGAACGCGATCTTCATTTTTGTTATTTAAGCTAGAGGTGTGAATTTTTGGCTGTCTAGCTGTTTGGAATTCCAAAAGATGTTCAGGTCTGCAAATCCATTTAAAAACTGAAGTAAAGTGGTCTTTAGAACACAGGAAGTGCTTTAGGGAAATACGGTCTTTTCCTTTTCTGGTCTGGATGATGTTCTGTAGGTTCTCTATGGCAGGCTGCTCCCAGTCCAGGCATTGATTTCAGTTAACATTGAGGTAGCCTGAGGGATGGTCAGTTGTTTGTGTTAATGGTACAGCTGGGTGCAGCCTAAATGCTTCAAGCTGTTGGCCTACCAAGGCAAGCTCTAATGAGGCAAAAAAAAACTTATCACTGGTGGTATTCATTGTGCAACAGGAGGACGCCTTGTTATTTTTCACTGAGAAGTGGCAATGGTCTGATCAGAATAGGAGCATGTTTTGGGTTTTTTTGCGTGTGTAGTCTTTGTTTTCTTAATGTCCAGGCTGAGAAGCTAGTTCCAACCCAATTACTTTATTTTTTGGGAGAGGGCTATATTACAAGTGTAAAGGTGGGAAAAGGGTGACCTTGCAGAAACTGTAGTGACTGGAGAGAAATTCTGATCTTGGAGTGACTTGAGTTTGTGGGACATAGTCGTTTGCCATATGCACCATATCAGTTGGTGAGCTTATTTTCTAGGCTTTTTGAATTCTTCTGTTTTGCTGCTTGTTCCGGGGACTGAAGCAGACAAATGGTCTCACAGAAGTTATGATTCGGTGACACCTGAGAGTTTTTTGGAGTTTTTAATAGCTTTGAGCAGTTGTTCCACTGCAGGGACAGTAGATCTGAAGATGTATCCTGGATCATGGCTAGCTTTTTTTTCCCTATTTTATTCCTGTAGCACCATGATGACAGTTTGATGGTAGATGGACATTTTTAGCCAATGGCTTTTTGTATTCTGCAAACTGAAACTGTTGTTACCTTCTCAGTGTAAAAAGAGGAAAGTTGCGGAATTCTCTATTTGTATGGTATATGTCTTTTTTTTTTTTTTAATCGAATTAAAATATTTAGATCCATTAAGTTCTGATTATATTCAGCCTATCTAGTGGAAACCTGAGGAATGCATAGGATAATTAAGGTTGAAAGGGTCCTAAGGAAGGTCTTTAGTACAGTCTCCTGCTCTGTGTCAGCTGTGAGATCAGATCAGGTTGCTCAGGGCTTTCTTCACTCCAGTCTTGGAAAAAATCCAAGGAAGAAGAATGCACAAAATCTGGAAACTGGTTACTTTTTCACAAGTAAAAATTTGCAATCAAACTTGAAAACTTTGGAAAAGAGGGAGTTCTAGATAATGGCCATGTCTTCCTAGAATTCAGGCCAGGAGTAAGTAGTGCTAAAATGATTCCACTGATGATCTAAAGTATCACTTGCAAAACATAGTGCAAACTGCCCCATTCTAGGATATTCCTGAAAAGATACCATGAATAGCTAATAATTTGCTTATATGCATGGCTCTCTGAATAAAAAGTGGTAACTTACTCTTAGGCTTGCAATCCCTTATCAGAATGCACCTAGAAACAGTAACTTTTTGAGGAATACAGAAGACCATGTATCTCGCCCTGCGGCTATCCATTGCATAAGTTAGAAGTGCAGGTAAGATCTTGTGACAAGAAGGGTCTTGGCAACTTGAATGATTGAAATGTTCCAGTGTGATTATAGCACAGAGGTCTCTGGTCATTATGAAAAGAGTCTGAAAGAGAAAGCTTTGCAGTTTGTTTTGGTTTTTGTTTGGGTTTTTTTTTTTTGGGGGTGGGGTGGGGGCTTCAGTCTCCAGACCACTCTGTTTTGCTTTGTGTCTCCCTTAAATGTGCTGAACTTGTATCCCATGTGCATGAGGCTTGACTTAGAGGTCCAGACGCAGTAAGCATTTCTACCTTTTACTCTTTTCTAGAGTAGGACCACCAATCTCTGGTGCACCTCTCTTCAACAGTGTTGATGGAAGAGAGCTAGTGTTGGATCTGTTGAAGTGCTGTCTGCCTGGATTCCTGCACTGCGGTCTGTAGTGGAGAACATTTCTACTGACAGAACCTAGTGAAAGCTCGTGTGCCTCTTGGCCCTGGACTTGCTGGGCAGTTCCCCACAGATCTGTGGAAGTAAATATAAGCTCATTGCATTCCTATGAATCATCCACTTCTCTAGTCCAAATCAGATTACCAAAAATTAAAAAAAAAAAAGGTTAAAATTGTTCATGAGATAATCTTTGTGAATTTCACTGAACTCTTAACTGCACTTCTTGAACTCCGCAGCCAAGAGCAAGGAAGCCACGACCAAATTGCAGCCCTGTAACTACAGGCCTGGTGAACACATCTGTGAACATCAGGAGCCTTTCACAAGCTTTCTGGGGTCTGTCTCTGGGTTCTTTGGCAAGGACACTGGAAACCAGACGGTCCTGTTGGATCTGGGTTCCCAGCGCTTTCTGGGTCCCAGGTTTGGGGCAGCATCTGAGGCTCCATGTGCCACCCTGCCAGCAGAGTCTGTCCCCTGTTTCTGGCTTGAGGAATCTGCTCAAGAAGCTGCAGCTCTGTTTCATCTTTATGTCCTAGTATCTTCTTGTGTACGAGCCTACCAGTGAATTTCACAGTTTTCCAAGAATATTCCTGTGTAAGAAATTGTCATGCAACACAGCCGGCATACAGTAGTACAACCTTGCTGGTAATATATTTTCCGGGTATAGAAGAGTACTGTTTTTCTTTCCAAGGGAAGCACTTTGTAATTTTTGGTATTAACGGCCATTGTCTTGCATATTCTAATAAATTCAGCTGGTTTGTATAATTAATTTTTTAACGCTTATGCAGTCAGGTAATAGGATTCCTTGGACCATGGGCGCTCTCAAGGCACTCATGTTAAAAGATTCTTAAAAGAACCACTTACTTTGCTTAATAATATTTTAATAAGATCATTCGTTGAGTTCTGTGGCCAGTAAAGTCTCAGTTTTGAATTTTTTTTTCTTGCTTGTGTTGTCCCCAACTCTGTTTTTTCTTTTTTTTTTTTTTTTTTTTAAATCTGATATTTGATTTTATCTTTGTCCCACTGCTCCTTGCAGGTTTTGCTTTTAACAGGTAGATGGGTAAGCATTTCTATCAGTACAGGTCTGATTCAAAAATCTTTGTTGAATGGTTTTCCTTGGACTTTACGCTCCTAGTAATGCTTCAGGTGTCTAAGTTAGGGGCAACACATGGTTTAGAAACTATTTCAGTTAATTTAAGTCACTTACGATTTTCCTAATGTAGGGAAAAAATAAGGACTGCTTACCAAAGTAAGAAAATTTGTCAGTGGCTGACTTTGTGATGCAAATGGAAAGACAGATTTCTCCTGTTCATAGTCTTTAACATGTTACTTGAGAATGAACACCCGTACTTCAACAGTTATATTTTTAAACCTGCCTGTGTGCAAGAAGGTGTGCATGAAACCAATCCAAGTAGCAGAAGGAATTAAAATGAACTAATAGCATTTTGAGGAATTTGTGTCCTCTGGTCACAGTAGATTGAGTCTTGAATGTGGTGGAGATAAATGTGCTGTGTGAAGGGCCACATATAGTGCTTTCATTGTCAGAGCAGCATGGAATAGTGCATGTCTGCTACCACGATTTGTTGTTTGTATGTTTTTGCTACAGAAGAAGATAGCAATCACAGCCGGCACTACTAAAGAGCATGGCTAGGAACTCTGCTGCCATCTGTGTTAGCACTGTCGGTTCATGTTGTATGCTTGTTTCCATATGTAGAGTTTAGCACTTAGTCTCTACAACCAGTGGAGTAACATATCTGAAAACAGTGATGATAATGCAAGTCGATGGGAAACAGTCATTTAAGGAGTTAATTTACTTGTTTTCAATGTATGTGCTCTGTTTTTTGGTTTTTTTTGTTTGGTTTTTTTTCTTCTTTTTTACTTTTTTTTTTTAAGCTACTACTACTTTAGAGAGATTTCATGAGATAGTGCTGCTCATTCCAAATTTGAACTCATCGCTTTTGGCTTTGTACATCGTAATCACCTCCACAGCAACCACTGTGATTCCATAAACAGAGAGTTTGACTTCAGGTGAAGAATGTAGGCAGTAAAAGCAAAAAAAAACCCATAAAGGAAAAAGTGGGAGGATGGGAAGGACAGGGAAAGTGATTATTCTGGCTTTCTGTCTAGCAAATTTTTTTTTTCCCCCAAAAATATCTTTTTTATCTTTACTGATAATTGAAAGAAAATAAATTCTTTTAAAATGTCAGAGTGGAACTTACATTTTAGATGGTATAATTGAAAAAATGCATAAGCAGCGGAGTTTTATTCTGCATAGGATTTCTTTTTCTCTCTTTCCATTCATTTTTGAAAAATCACTTTAGTAAATCCACCGTGGGAGGATAGTTCTGCTGCTGTACTTTTCCCAGGATGCAGCAAGAGAAATTGCATTTGCAGTTCACAGAGAATGAAATTAAACTTGCTCTGTCCTGATGATCCACTACTCCTACACCCAGCACATTTCTGGGAGAGACTCTTCGTTGCATACTATAGGAGACAGTGCCCTGAATGTGCTTGCACCTGCTCTTGTACATGAAGGAACAGCACAGATTTGGGCCCACGTAGCTCCCAAATTAGCATTAGGTACTTTGTGGGGTGCCTCTGTGTGTGTCTGCCTCCTCTCTGAGATGTTGCTCTTGAAAGGGGAGACTTCAAACATGTCACTTTGCTTATAGAGGTTGAGACTACTTGCCGTTCTGTAATATATTTCTATGTGCTCAGAATGATTATGGTCTTACAGAGTATCAGGCGATTGAAGGATACCCATTTCCAACCTGTATCATCTCATCTTCGAAACGTAGTTGGGTGTTAAACTGTAAAATTAGAGCATCGCATCATGGCAAGCGGAAGAGCAGACTGTCATTTATTTAGTTAGGTGGCAGTGGAAAAGGCAACTTAAAACACCCCTGTACTTGTTTTTCTTCTTGAGCAATAAAATCTAGCTCTTTAACCCTTCAAGCATCCATCCGATAGAGATTATGTACACAAACCTCGATTTCTAGGCCTTTGTTACTGCTTTTACAGCTAGCCACTACTGCTTTTTGGGCTGCGGCTTCTCTAAAACAGCTTTAGGTAGATGATGACTCAAATGACCTTAGTGCTCATGTAGCAACATGCCTAACAGAACCCCCAGCAATAAATACTTCCTTCTCTTACAGAACAGCAATTGAATGCGTATAATGCCTATGAAGAAAAAATTCCCCAGTAAGAACTGAGAAAGCCCAAGGATCAGCAGAGATCTCCATTTAATATAATGCTGATCCTGTGCTCCACAGAGCTCCTTAATGTGAGGAGACTCTCACAATATATATAAAAAAAGTTAGCACTTGCTGTTCAACAATTCCAGCAGTTTTCATTTACATTTCAAAGCCAGACAGAGACTAAGAGCACTCAGTTCTGTAATTCCAATAGTCCCTCAGTCTGGGTGGCTGTTCCTGTAAAACTGACACAGTATGGGCAGTTTTCATCAATTTCATTTATTCCATCTTCTCAGATGAGCCTTTAATCTCCTGCTTGCTGATCCCTGGTTTATAATCAGATTTGACAGCGATAGGATGACAGTAAATATCTTGATGTGAAAGTCTATAGCAAGGTAGACCCGTCATTTCTCTCCTCATTCCTCTGGTGTGCTAAAATTTTATTTGCAAAGTGTGAATAACTTGAAAGCTTAAAGCTGCCCAGTTTCAGACTATTTTCAGGTG
Source organism: Opisthocomus hoazin (assembly GCF_030867145.1). Lineage (NCBI taxonomy): Eukaryota > Metazoa > Chordata > Aves > Opisthocomiformes > Opisthocomidae > Opisthocomus > Opisthocomus hoazin. Next base: position 52,278,844 of record NC_134417.1, read on the forward strand.
CATCTGTTTACCAGTAAGCTTCTTTTTTTTGTTTTCCCTCTGGAAAAGGGAAGAAAAACATGTATTTGTTGTCTCACTTCTGAATGTTTTGGAAAGCAATTTTATGTCAACTGGATTAATTATTCTGTTTTCCCAGAGGTTGATAACATGCTGATTTCAAGTAACACCTGAAATGATGGATATTTGATGTGTGTATAATCATTTTGATTCACAAATAAAACTACTCCTGAATGGTTTTAATGCTATCAATAAAAACCTTGCAGTTAAGGAAATGAAAATATATTTAATAGCAAAAAATATTTAATAGCTATATTCAGCAAAAGTCTGTTCATGCTTTTTTTTTCCACACTATTTTCTATATGTTTGTATAGCTGCATAACTTCTGTATCTCTTTTGCCTCCTGACAAAATCGAAAAATCCTTTGTCTTTGCTTTTTAAGACATCCTCTGGATAATCTTAGAGCTCAAGTTTTGCCACAAATTAATATAGTAAGAATATTCAAAGTATAGAAGGTTAGGCACATACACATAGTTAAGTGTATACCCAGGTTACATTAAGTGCAACCTGACAGTTTTATCCAAATTGTAAGATGTTGTCAGTCCTTTTTGATTTTAATTAAGTTTTTTTTTCTTGAATATTTTTATGTGGTTGTGTCTCCCCTTTGCTTTTTATATTCGTATTTATAATTCTGGCATGCCATTCATTATAGACTATCTGGCACAAATCTTTCTGTTACCAGTCTTGGGAGGAAAAATACTCTAAATATGCTACCATATTTTTCTCTCTTTCTCTCACTCTTCTTTTCATGATACTCATATTTCCATGTCTTTGCTGTTCCAGAAATTCTTCCCCCTTTATTTAGTCCCTATAAACTCGGTTAAATCCGAGCTTCACTTTCAAAGGGAAGAATTTAAATGTGGTTTCCCCTCCTGCTTAGCTTCTTGCCTTTGCTTTTTAGGATTTGGTGTTCCTTCCACCTTCCTATTTGAATTTCTATCTGGTGCACTTACAGACTCTTCTATTAGATAAATATAAATGGTCTGTTGCTAAGATATAGACCTTAATGTGGTTATCTTAAAGAAATCTGTGGGGTTCTTAATGTGTGTAAAATTTTTAAGGTTCTCCTTCGCAATTGTAACAAGAGTCCGAATTGTCCCAAGTTATATGGCTCCACACACTGACCTATATTGTAGCACCATAGTTGTGGTTGATGTTTTCTCTGCTTTCTGTTGGTTTTATGCCAATAGCTCCAGGAAGATCAACTCTTATTCCTCAATCATGGTAAACTTTCTAGATGTAACTTTACAGACAGAACAGAGGAATTCTTCAAAGTAAACCATCCTCCTGACTGCACACATCAAAACCAAACTCAAATCACGAGATGTGCAGACGAGTGCCAGTGATGATTGTCCTCTATGGAAGCTGCTGTTGTCACTGACGTGGCTGTGGGCAGATGGCTTTTTGTCATTTTTGAGTATATGTGACTTGCAGAACTCTGGAAATTACCGATAGAAAGAGAGCATCTGATTTGGGAGGTGCCCGCAGGCTGCGCAGGGGTAGTGAAGGACGGCATTAGCGCTTGTTACTGGCAAATAGTAAAAATCCCTTTTGTGTTAGCCCAGTGTTTCTGACTCTTTCATCCACCTGCCCTTTGGGTTCACACTGGGTATGCTATTACAGAACTTCAAGAAAGAAATTCAAAAGTTCCATGCAGTAAATGAGCATTACAATTTCCTTATTAATGCTACTTTTCCCTTTGGCAAGCTTTTCAACTTCAGAGAGTATATTTCTTCTCCTGCGCTTAGAATTAATTTTGTACGCCTTGACAGCCAAGTTATTTGAAGTAGGAGTTAAACGCTGCATATGGCACTCACTGGAGGGGAATACTTGGACTGAGCTGGTCCTACCAGCATATGAGAGTGTCCCAGCTGACCATGAGCCAGAAGAGAACCTTCTGGTAGGAGGGAATTGCGATGTGTATGGCCAAAGACAAAGCTGACATGGAGTTCAACAAATGGAAACGAGTTGCAAATAATTCAACATTCAGGCAAAAGTGATAACCATCATTGTTTGTGCCAGCATGTGAGTTGACCTTTAATTAGCTTAGAATTATAGATTTTGCAACTTTAGGTGAAAGGTGATAAAGATTGTATGAACTGAAAGTGAATTGCCTGAGATTTTTGCAGGGGTTATTACTGAAAACAGTACAATTCCTATCAAAACGTGAATTCTACATAATGTATAATTTATTTATATTTAATATATGTTATATCAATGCATAGATTAAATATGAATGTATAAGAATATGATGCCTGTTGTGGAAAAGAATCTGCAAAACTCTGTATGAGAAGGGACACAGCATTGCCTGACTTTCAACCAATTATAGGTGGTTTTCTGGCAATGAGCAAGGAGCTGGATTTAATGACTTAAACATACAGTGGCATATAGGAAATGTCTGCACAGTGGCTGTTTGCATTTGAGAAATGGGAACAGACATCCAAGGAATTCACTAAGGCAAGTTAGTAGGTTTTTGAGTGTGGAGAAAGAATGCTGGGGAAAGGTAGCATCTGGCCAAATCTGTGTGTATAGAGCTTTAATGTTGTTGGCACTTTGCAAAATTGCTCATCAATAGCTTCTTGAGTAAACAATTTAATTTTACAAGTGTGGAATACTTTTGGTTGATGAAATACGAAATACTGTAGCAGTGATAAAAGGAGGGCAATAGCAAGGAGTATGATTAAGGAGGAGATAAAACAGTAGGACAGCAAGGCCTCACGCAGAAGGTTTTCTTTCCAGATAAAGGGCATTCTACAGCTGAGCTTGCACAAAGGTGAGTATAGTAGATTTAAAAAGAGAAGTTGAAATATTTAACTGGTTAAAACAAGCAAAGAGGACTGTAATATACGGTGGTCAGAAATAATGATCATTCCAGTTCAACAGCTGAAAAAGGTATTTAGCAAATGTCCTAATCACAGACAGAACAAAACAGCAGAGAAAGGCTGTTTTAATTTTCTCTTAATTGAAGCCACGAAGCAAAGAAGAATCCTGAACTGAAAGTCTTCTGGTATCTGTGCTCTGCCTGTGGAAACTTACAGTTCTCCAAGGGGAAACAGGATGATTTGTGAGATATGTAACTCGTACAGTGAAACTGTTGCAGTTTGTGTGTCTGTGGAATTTATCTGATTTGTATTTACCTGGATGAAAATAATGAAGGCAGCTTTCCCACAAGATCAAATCACTAGATGAGCTATTAGAATGACTGAATGAGCTACTTCTTTTAGTAATGCCTGTAAGAGGACAGAAAATCTTAGAAGACCTGTATGTTTCAATAAACCAGTTAACACAGAGTGAGTCGTGAATGAATAGTGACTTCCAGTTCTCATCAAAAATCAAAGATATAGCAACTGATTGGTCCAGGCTGAAAGAGAAGGGGGTGTGTGTGTGTTTTTCTTCTTTTTTTTTTCTTTTTTTTTTTTTTTTTCCTCTTTTTCGCCTGTGTATCCAGAAATACAATTCCAGCACACAGATAGTTGGGCTGTACCGAGACCTTTTTGTTATTTGTCAGAAGATGTCACTAAATAAGAGTGTCTTTGGAGTTAGCCTGGCATTTGGGATGTTTCAGAGGAAATTGAACCAGGCACTAAGGGAACTCTGAGATGTTGAAATTATTGCCAGTAATGTTCTTGTTGCAAGGAAAGGAGAAGAAGGGGAAGAGGCAGTAGAATATTGTGATATTCAATGATAGGAACTCTTTGGGGAATGCCAGGCAGTGCTTGTGTCTAAAACAAAGGATGAAAGGGAAGGTAGTATTTGTGGGGAAACCGAAGGAAGATCGAAGGAAATCCTAAGGGTGTCAGTGGTTCTATAACTTTGTGGAAACAGAGCAATGTTAGCTACACTGTGATACTGTTGGAAATTCCCCGAAACATTCGCTGGTGTAAAGACTGAAGATGGTGGTGTTTGCCAGCAGTCTTTAGAGGCACAGGAAGCTACAGCACAGTAAAATTGGAAGCAGAGGTACCCAGGAGACCAATGGTCAAGGTTAAAATGACAGATCCCAGGCTGACAGTGTGTGACTACTGACATTACTTGAAAGCTAGATAGCAGTACAGCACAGGGACTGGCAGTGGGTTAGAAGAACTGGATCCTCTGTTGCTTGCAGTAGCCATTTGCAGTCCATGCCACTACCATACAACTGGCAACACGTGGAAGCAATTAATTCCAATGTTTTATGCCTATGTATCAGCCTCTTAGTTCTGCTTTTCCTGGTTCCCAGTCCAAATGTCCTTCTCCAGGCAGACCCAGGCTGTTTAACAGTCTCAGTTGCCCTTTGTGTTTTCTTAGCCCTCTCTCTGTCTTCTAAGCCATTCACATGTAGTAATCTTTTCCAGATTTATGGGCACACAATATGTTTCCCTAGCCTAATTTTTCCCAAAAAGTCTTTAGCCATGTTCCCCTGAAAATTTCATATGGGAGAGACATTGAACAATAAAAAATGTCATTGCATATAAAGTTTGGCAAAGTTCGAAGCAACTGAAAATGGGGTCTTCCTGATAGCAAATGGTGGCAGTGTTGATGTACAGTGCTATCAGTTCTCTCTGTAATTGCAACTTTTTACATAGGTATTGGCTAAAAAAAATTGTCAAAAGTTTGAAGGAACAAATTATGCCTGGCACACCTCAGAGTAATAAGAGGCATTTGAAGAAAGGGGCTAATGAAGACAGATGAAATTAAAAATACACTTCTGTCTGACACTGTTTCCTAATGTTGTTAGATGTAGCAGTCAAGGATACTATGACTAAAGGAACAAATGCATTTTTTTTTTGTCTTTAAAGTTTGTGTGTTTGATAGTGCTTTGTGGCATTTGTGTAGATCTTGTACAGTACTAATTTTTAAAAATTAAATTGCCACATTGTATAATTTGAAAAAATAATGCAGTTACATCAGCGGGCATTGAATTTCCTTTTTTGACTCTGAGTAAATTTAAATGCAGAGAAATTTATCAGTGAACTGAAGAAGCCATATTTTATGGTCTTATTTGGACCTCTGTCTTTAACTGAACGAACTAAATTTTCTTATGACCTTCTTTAAAAACCAGAGTTTTCTGTGAATAATGTTTTATTTTAGTGTGTAAGGTATTTCAATTCCATACACAATTGGACTTGAAATACATACATATATATATATATTCATTACATTTGCCTTTTTATTTCAAACTAATCTAGCCTGGGAGCAGAATAACTGTCTTCTAGAAATACTTCATATTTTCAGTGGGAAGTTTGTACGCAGAACAACTCTCCCACCTTAGGCAGTCTTGCTCTTCTCCCAGACTGAGATAGCCTTACACCAGAATTAGTTTGTCGGCGTGCCGTTCATTTCTCCTGATGTCATTCACCATTTCAATGCTGGTACACAGCCAGTTTTGCCCGCTTGCTATTATAATTCATGTGAAGTTAATGCAGCTGGAATCACACAATACTTAAGTCACCATGCTTTGTTACTCCTGTGTTCACATCTGCAGTATTCCAGGGATCCTAGACTCTCTTCAGAGTGAGGAAACGTATCCTGGCAATGTAAACACTGAAATGAAGAATTCTTGGCGTATCTGGAAGCATGAATGGAGAAACAAAGAAGAGGAACCAGGGCTGCTTCGAAGTAAACAAACAAGCAAGTGAGCAAGAAAAGAAAGCGTCTTGGGAGGACTGTAGGAATACAGGCTGCCTCAGTGCCCATGTAGTTTGATGAAGCGCTGGGCTAAAAGCAGGCTGATGTGATGAATGCGCCGTGCTCCCACATTGCCCTGAAACATCTGTGCCTCAGATGCAGCGAGTCCATTGTGTTCTAAAGGCAGATTTAGGTCAAGTCTCTTCCCATTGCCTGGTGCTAGATGTGCCGCTGAAGGAGCTCAAACATGCCCAGTATGTGCAATCTCTGGCACTGTTGTAAGGCAGTCCCATAAAGATGGTGGGATGAGTGGGCATCTCTAGTCCCGAGGCATGGAGGAGAGCAAGCTTCAAAGTTGCTCCCTGTTATTTTGTTCCCTGCACCTGCATTAAAAAGTCAAGAAGAGTTTCCAGGGATGACTGAAACAATACCCTGGGCTGGGATAATTTACAAAGTTTGGAGCAGATGGGAACAAAACTGAACATGGGTGCCAAGGTGAGGTTGACCAGCACTGTGACCACCCTGGCACTGGAGATCTCTCATGAAGGCTGAGTGGAGAATAGCTGAAATTGGAGATGAAGATGTGCTCTTAGAAAGTAAGGTGTTCTGTTTTTCTGCTAGTCTGACAGGATGAAATGGTTCATGCCGTGGTCAGACGTGTGCCACAGAGTTAATGGGAGTGCATAGCTGAGAAAAAAATGCAGGGCTGGGACCTGATGAGATACATCCCAGAGCCCTGGGACCTGATGAGATGCATCCCAGAGTCCTGAGGGAACTGGCTGATGTCGTTGCCAAGCCACTCTCCATGATATTTGAAAGGTCATGGAGTCAGGCAAAGTCCCTGATGACTGAGAGAAGGAAAACATTGTGCCCATTTTTAAGATGGGTACGATGGAGGACCCTGGGAACTACTGATCTGTCAGCCTCATCTCTGTGCCTGGGAAGATCATGGAACAGGTCCTCCTAGAAGCTATGCTAAGGCACATGGAGGACAGGGAGGTGATTCGAGACAGCCAGCATGGCTTCACCAAGGGCAAGTGCTGCCTGCCCAATCTTGTGGCTTTCTCTGATGCCATACTAGATCAGTGGAAAAGGGAAGAGCTGTGTATATGATCTATCTGGGCTTCTGTAAAGCCTTTGACACAGTCCCTCACAACATCCTTCTCTCTAAATTGGAGAAATATGGATTCGATGGGTGGACTGTTTGGTGGCTAAGGAATTGGTTGGAAGATCGCAGCCAAGGGGTAGTGGTCAACAGCTCTATGTCCAAATGGACGCTGGTGACAAGTGGTGTCCCTCAGGGGTCCATACTGGAACCACTGCTGTTTTCATCAATGACTTAGAGACTGAGATCAAGTGCGCCCTCAGCAAGTTTGCAGATGACACCAAGCTGAGTGGTACAGCTGACACACCATAAGGACAGGATGCCATCCAGAGGGACCTGGACAAGCTCAAGAAGTGGGCCCATGTGAACCTCATGAGGTTCAACAAGGCCAAGTGCAAGGTCCTTTATCTGGGTCGGGGCAACCCCTGCTGTCAGTACAGGCTGGGGGATGAAGGGATTGAGAGCAGCCCTGCTGAGAAGGACTTGGGGATACGGGTGGATGAAAAGCTAGACATGAGCCACCGATGTGCCCTCGCAGCCCAGAAGACCAACTATATCCTGAGCTGCATCAAGAGAAGTGTGGCCAGCAGGTTGAGGGAGGTGATCCTGCCCCTTTGCTACACTCTAATGAGACCCCACCTGGAGTCCTGCATCCAGCTCTGCAGCCCTCAGCACAAGAAGGATGTGGACCTGTTGGAGCGAGTCCAGAGGAGAGCCACAAAGATGATCCAAGGGCTGGAGCACATCTCCTATGAGGACAGGCTGAGAGAGCTGGGGCTGTTCAGCCTGGAAAGAGAAGGCTACAGGGAGACCTGATGGTGGCCTTTCAGTACCTGAAGGGGGCCTATAGGAAAGACGGGGAAAATCTTTTTATCAAGGCCTGTTGTGACAGGACAAGGAGAAATGGTTTTAAACTAAGGGAGGGTAGGTTTAGACTAGATATAGGAAAGAAATTCTTTACTATGAGGGTGATGAAACACAGGAACAGATTGCCCAGAGAGGTGGTGGAGGCCCCATCCCTGGAAACATTCTAGGCCAGGTTGGACGGGGCTCTGAGCAACCTGGTCTAGTTGAACATGTCCCTGCTCACTGCAGGGGGCTTGACTAGGTGACCTCTAAAGGTCCCTCCCAGCCCAAAGTGTTCTATGATTCTATGACTGGCATCCAGCTGACTCACTTGGGCTGCTTCAGGTATACAACATTAAGCGACCAATCACTCTTCTGTAGCTGCAAACAGGGCAACAGCACTAAGCAGTGTTTATGCAATGTTTTCCTTCCCCCGACACCACACCACCATTTTTTACTCCTTTGCAATTTAAGCCTCTTGAAGGCATGCCTCAGGGCAACATGCTGATAGCCTGTGGAGTTATACATTGTGTTACTGGCTCTGTTACCCACTCTTCTAATCCAGAACATGTCAGTTATTGTACAAGGGCTCTGTATGAAAAGGCTTTATGATCACCCAAGTGCTAGTAAGGTAAGGTAGGAACGTCGTCCGGTACCAAAAGGGAGGAAGAACACATGCACAATTTATTGATGTTGGTATGGAGACTTGTACTGAAACAGTAGTTTTGTGTAGAGTGTCTTTAAAAGAGTTCAGGATAGCATAGCTGTTACGGAGAAACGTCTTAAATAGCTGCTGAGGATCTGAGACATCTCTGTAAGGAGTGAAACTGGGCAGAGAGTGTGTGGTTTTGATCTCTAGAGTAAATGCCAGCAGAAGGCCAAGGCCGAGCAAGCAGACGGGCTGAGGGAAGCACCTGGAAAAGGCAGGGTAGTGCACGAAGGGCATCTGGGCAAACACAGAAATAGACAACTCTTCAGGAGACAGTACTGTTGATAGTGAACATCCCTAGAAAACCAAGCACTGTGTGCTATGATGAGGACAGGAGGCCAGTTAGAGGCCACTGAACTATCCCATCTGTCTTTCAGCATTTTACCACCTAGGAAAGGGAGGATTTACCTTCATGATTTGTAACCTATTGACGCTAACATATGAGCAGTCAGAACTTCAGGCAGATTCTGCTACAGCTCTGTTGTGATTTTATGTTTTGTTGTTTATGTTCAGTTAATAAACAATTTTTATTGTGAAAAACATGGTATAAAACGATCTCTGAAATGCAGCTTTCTCCTAATAACATCAATTCCTAATAACTTGTTTATGCAAAGACAAAGCATTCATTTTCTTTCCTACAGTAAGGAATCATTTTTCCTGCCTTCTGCCTTGTAGATAGATTCTAACTAGGAGCATATGATGCAGCTCTGACCCAGATTCACCTACCATCTGTACTACCTTTTAGAAACACCCTTTTTCATTGTTTGTAGCATCCATATAAGCTCTTTAGCTTTGCCCCCCAATCCATTAAAGGTGATCTTGGATATGTATGGCAGAAACAGCTGTTGCTCACTAGCATCCAGCCTTGTCACCTCCAGTTTGCTTTCAGTCTTACACCTTAATAGTTACTTCAGTCTTACAAGTAACTTGTTCTCTTTCATTGGTGTAAGCAGAGCTGAGTTTCCAGCGAGCCTGGCTTAAATGACCTCACTGCTCTCTCTGTCTGTGTTGATTCGTGGTATTTAGCCAGGCTGTGAAGTGCCCTGGGGAAGACCAAGACCTAATTTCTCTTGTTGGCCTCAGAAGTTTGTGGAGCAGACTGATGAATGCTATTAGTGTTCAAGCAAAACTTGAAATCTCAAGCAGGTGCTTGTTGCCTCTGTGAGATCGGCTATGAGAACTGATGTATTAGAACAAAACTAGTTAGCTGCGTATCAGTAAGAATGGAAGTGATGAATTTCCAGATGGCAATAACCAAGCTTAGCATGAAATTAAGAAATGGCTCTCATGTTGATGGAGTAGCACTGAAAATCATTTTAAATGAAGACATTTTCCCCAGGAGATTTTGGTTTAAGTTACATTACCATGGACGATCACAGCTTTAGAATGTTAATTTGACCAATGAACCCTTTGTATCTGATCAACCCTCAAAGTATTGATGGCTGATGAAGTTGGTCTATGATAACTTTTGGAAAGTACACTTTTTTGATTCTTACCTATTATAGAGTTCCTTCTTGTTCTCATAACCATTTCCTAGTTAATAAAATACAATGTAACTGCGTAACAGTGAAGAACAGAAATGAATTTGCTGCCTTAATGGTGGTCAACATTGGGAGGTACATTGGAATGGTATTGCCTTGCAAAAAATTGAGATTATTAGTTGAATACCATGCAAAAGTCTTCAGTTTCATCCCAAGTCTCAGAATCAAGTCTCGATCAGTAGGTCGAGGGAGGTTCTCCTTCCCCTCTACTCTGCCCTAGTGAGGCCCCATCTGGAGTACTGTGTCCAGGTCTGGGCTCCCCAGTTCAAGAAAGATGAAGAGCTACTGGAGAGAGTCCAGCGGGGGGCTGTGAGGATGAGGGGACTGGAGCATGTCTCCTACGAGGAAAGACTGAGGGAGCTGGGCTTGTTTAGCCTGGAGAAAGCTGAGAGGGGACCTTATAAATTCTTATAAATATCTTCAGGGTGGGTGTCAAGAGGATGGGGCCAAATTCTTTTCAGTGGTGCCCAGCGACAGGATAAGGGGCAATGGGCACAAACTGAGGCACAGGAAGTTCCGTCTGAACATGAGGAAGAACTTCTTCCCTCTGAGGGTGACGGAGCCCTGGAACAGGTTGCCCAGGGATGTTGTGGATTCTGCTTCTCTGGAGATGTTCAAGACCCGCCTGGACAAGGTCCTGTGCAGCCTGCTGTAGGTGACCCTGCTTCGGCAGGGGGATTGGACTAGATGACCCACAGAGGTCCCTTCCAATCCCTAACGTTCTGTGATTCTGGTATTTCATTTCAGCATCACACTGCTGGGTGGAAAAGGCTTTCAGTTGTTGTAGGCTGTCTTGAAAGTTGGTGTATAGTAATTTGCTGATTTTGAAGAAATCGATAGGGTATGAAACAGCAAAGTTTTTTTACAGACATCTGATATATAACCTGTGTCACTGAATGTCTTAATACAAATGACTTCTTTTACGCTCCTTTTGTATTTCTTGCCATGCACTTGAAATACATATGTATGCATGTAATTTTTTAAGTAAAATTATCCTTCTAAGTTTTAAATGAAGATCTGGTAACTGTCTGTTTGCTTTTTAGCATATAGGTTTACTGTCACAAATGGCCAGAAAATTAGCACCTTTGAGTAAAAATTAGGTAAAATTCAGAGGAAAATAATTTGAAATTGTAACCTTGCATATTTGTGCATTACAGCTGACTTTGCTATTTAAAATCATTTAGATAATGAACAGAGATGATCTATGTGTCTGATTAAGACCAGTGTGGCTGGAATTTTAAATTCAGGAACAAATATTTTCCTTACAGAGTCCATAATGCAAGAGTTGTTTGGGGTTTTTAGTTGGGTTTTTTTTGTTTGTTTGTTTTCAAAACTTCAAAGTAAAAAATTACTGAGTGTATTAATCTCTTTTTGGCAAAACTTAAAAATGTAATAAAGCTAAGTGCCCTAAACTCTTTCTGATTGTTTGACCGATTTAGGAAAGTAAGAACTACGATCTTTTGGACTTAATTCCATCAGTATTTGGTATCTAACAAGAAGTATGCTAATTATTACCAAAAAGTATGAAACATCTATGAACAAGAATGAGGTTATTGAACAGAAACCAAAGAACTACAGGTTCAGTTCACTATCAATTGAAATGTGGTTTGAACCTGAAAGTCAATCTGCCACCATTCGCAATTGCCAGGGCTTTTCAGGATCATGAGATAGAAATCACTGTTGTTTCTTTCTTGTTGTAAATGACATGATTTACACGTTCATGACACAGTCTAACTGAGAGGAAAACAAAGTTAATATCTGAGACCATCTGAAATGAAATAACGTGTGATTTGTACCAGATGGATGCCTCAAGTAATTACAATGTCAGTGCTTCCTAAGTAGTGTAACGATACGGACCAAATTCTGGTCAGTCTGGAGAAATCTATTTTGATGAACTTTCTTTCATCTCTATTTAGCTCAGACATATGTTAAAAGATAACCTAATGGGATGTTACAGCAATCTGTATTTCCCCAAGCTATTGAATACACTACTGCCATAATTATACCAATGACGATCTGTACAAGTACTGAGACAAAAAGGCTAAAGCCTATTGTTTTTCTAATTAGTATGAAGCCTAAATCTCTGTCACCTTGGTTTTGCGGTTTGTTACGAGCAAAACAGTCATGACTTAGGAATCTTTGTGGAATTTATTTTTTTACCAATTAACAGAAACATCTGATCATAGATTTGGGTATTGAGGGGGGAGAAAAAAGAAAATTAAACGAGTCAACTCCTTTCCTCCCCCAGGCTCAGCTCAACCTAAACACATATCCTAACCCCTTCTTAGTCTCGACTTCCCTTATTTTCACTGCAGGTTAGGTTCACCCAGCGCCTTTGGTGAGGTGAAGGGAAATGTGGGGAGTGGGGTCATGTGCCGTAATGGTATATTTCTGCTCTTTGTTCTTTCTTGCCATTCTCTTTCTTAGTGTCCGTGCTCTAGAGTGGCATCCACAGGCCAAAGTCCCCTTGGGGTTGACCCTGCGCCGGGACGGGTTGCCAGGGGCTGCGAGCTCTCAGGGGTGTCCCTGCTCCTGTGCAGGTCGCCCATGGCCATGGTCCCTCGTGGTACCTCCACAGGGCATGGAACACCACCCGCCTGGAGCGTGTTTCCAGCACCGTGTCTACCACCCTGCGTGACTGCCACTGGCTCTTTTAAACTTCTTTTAAACCTGCCTGAGGTTTTGAGGAGTGATGGGCTGTTCATGCTGGTTTCAGAGCCAGCTGTGGCTGGTTCAGGACTGCCTCCCGCAGAGGGCATCGCTGCAGCCCCCTGCTACCAAAACCCTGCCGTGTGTGCCCAATACGCAGCTATAGTGCAGATTTTTCCAATCTCCTTTCAAAGTTTTACTCTGAAAAAAACAGTGTACAGAGAGGCTTGGATCTGCAGTACTGAATTTTGCAAGGTTTTGGAGGAAACCGTTAACTTGAAGGAAGGGCTGTTTGATGAACAGAAGATAAAGAAATAACTCTTTGTAAAGAATCATTTTCTTAAATCTTAGTTGTGTGTCAGTTCTTATGTTTCATTGACAACAGAATCATCTTTCACCTTAAATAACAAGAGACAGCTGTATTTTCTCATGGACTCCTTCAAGATTACTTCTGAGAGGTAAGCAGCGTGCTCATTTACCTTAAACTGCTGCACGCTTTGTGCCTTTGTTCTTCCTTTGCTGCATTTTAATATATTATTTGCTATATTGCTGAGACAGTCATTTAGCTCACTAGAATGAAATCATTTTTCAGTGAGCGGAGGCAACAGAAAGCCAGAGGAGCAGGCGCTCTCTTGGGTGTGTGCTCCCACCACCGGCAGCTGACGGTCATCTCCTGGTCTCTGTGATCTGGGATTTCAGCAAGGGTACATACCCACTTTGCTGAGCCCGGATACACAGCTCTTCCTTTGTGTTTCACCTAGATCTCAGCAGATGTTGTATTACAGCCGTGTCATCTCCTGAAGAGCTTAGGACGGAACCAGCTGATGCTAGGCTTTTTAGCATGTCTGTGTGAGCTCAGTAGCGTTGGTTCAAGTTGCTGTCTGAAGGCTCAGAAGTGGAATGCCCTCTTGGTTAACACTTCACATGGGTTCAAAAAGTTTTTCGAGTTTTTTTTCTAAGTGGTCATTTTCTAAAGCTTACCTTCACTTTAAAGAGGAAAACTGGGATTTGCTGGGATTTGAATGTCTGTTTGGATACCACATACTGAGTTGAATGCTTCTAGACTGCACGTCTTCTGACCGACATATCCTATTCATCTGAACAGAGCAGTCTGTTATATAAATTGTCCACAGCGTATTTTATTCAAAATGAGCTATCATTCTGGCTTTACATAAGCTGAAGAAAATATCTTTTTGTAAAGCTGACTGAAAGTCAGTAGACCAGATTGTGTAAAAAGAGTTTGGTATTTCAATTTAAAATTATATTGAGAATGGAGGAAAAAAGGAGAGACCTTTTTGTGCTGAAAGTTATGATTAGGACAAAAATATTTCTAGCTCAGTCGTCTCCCTTTGGAAAATGGGGTTTCATTAAAATCAGCCTTCAGCTGAGTCTATCAGAGCTGTCAGTCACAAGAAGAGGCCATTAGGCATGAAACTCTACAGAAAGACTGTAGGTGCATCGCCTGTCTGTTTTTATATCTTCCATGCAATAAATACCACTACTCTTTTTGATTTGAGAAATACGAGTGTAGTTTATTTAATCGGAAATGCTGAAGCAATGAATTTCTGAGTTGAGATTCTTGCAGGGGGGAGTGTGCTACTTTATTCTGAATTTTGCAGCGATCTTAGATATTACATTTTTTCTGCCTTGTAACTCATCTTTAGTGTTGTTGAGTTTGGTTTCGGATGTGATGTATAGTTGTGATGCTGGACATTGCATAATATTTATGTGTTTTGGAGAATCTGTGACTTGGCAAGACATTTGCTCTGATGAGGCTGGCTGTGTGTTTTACCCTAACAATTTCTCAGCAGTGGAACAGTAGGGTTATCTTCATGAAAATAATGATAAATAACTGCCAAAACACTCGGATCTATTATGGAAGTAGTATATATCTCAAGATGCTATTTTAAAAAGAGAAATATCTTGCATGTTTGTAATATTTTCTGCATTAATTCTATTGAAGGACTTTATAGCACTAATTGAAAATGCCAGAAATCTAAATGATAGTGTTAAAGTAATGCATAATAATTATTTTTGCTGTTTTACTACTATTTCTAAATTTTTGGCTATTGTAATCATGTCTTTCTGATGTAATGTTACAGAAATTGCAATTCCTATATAGAGGGAAAAAAAAATACAAAATACAAGCTCATAATATTTTTGTTGTTTGTGATGAATGCTTGATATCCAGCATTTTTGATATACATGAATAGATGACAATTGCTGTTTTCCCATCCAATTTTACATGACGTGCTATCAAACTTGTTCTGGCTGCATGTAGCATGATTTCCACAGAATGCAATGATACCTTTTGGATTTAGCTTTGAGGTCTTTTGTACCATTTGCATTTTCTGCTTCATTTTAGTACACATATTCAAGCTTTTAGAAAGCTAAGGCTCTCAAATTTTTCTGTATGTGACCTGAGGAGACATAGCACTTACCTCAACAGTCTAAGGGTGGCCCTCAGCAAACACAGGCTCTTTCTTTAAATAAGTAATATGACCAGTATATGTACTCTGGCTACAAGAAAGAAGCAACCTAGTATGAGTAGCTGAGTTTTGTTGGTTTTATTTTCTTTCCACAGATATTGTTATATGCTGTATTGCACACACAATCATATCATAGGCTACTTTGTCTTCTACAAAGACAGACTGTTTCTTCAAAGAAGTTTTGCAACTTCATTTTGTCACTTTCCCTCACTTCTGTTTCCATCAGTCTTCAGTCAGCGTCCTGTCCCCTAACATCTGGAAACTCATCCTAAGATGAAAGCTTTGTCTGGACTAACAGCCATAAGATATCTCTGCATCTGCAGTCTTGCATGGACTCCTTGGTTTTTGACAATTACATATATGCAAATTTCAGCATATGGTATGTGTCACCCAGTGCACTGAGTGTTACTGGAGTGGGCAAAATCAAATAGAGTTGGTACTATATATACCAGTATAAACTTACACAGGGAATCAGTAGTGGACAAAATAATGGCAAAAAGGAACATTTTCTTTTTTAAAAAAAGGCACCTCCCTGATTTCATAGTCTTGATCTTCAGGAGAAACTGCAAAAAATCTTTAAAAATGAACATCAATGCTAAAAGTAAAATATCATTAGATACTAAGTGCAACGGAGACATTGATGTTATGGCACATTATAATTTTTCCTGAGTAACACCTCCTAACTCCCAGCTGTTCTCTAGGTGCTAAGTATTTATTTGTCATGCTTGAGAAACATGAGTTATTGCTTCTAGCCCTGCCCAAAGTTTTTTCTGCTCTATAGATGTCTAGCTCCCCTTTTCTAAAGATTGTCTAGTTGTTCTGGAAGAAAACTAATTATATAAACCAAGTGTTTTCAATTTTTTACTTAGCTTGATGTTTGCTCTAGTTTTTCAAGTCTGATAAAGGCTTCGAGTGTCAAAAAGCTTTTGTTTCCTTCAATATCTCTTTATCTGCTGATGTAAAGAAAAAGATACTATCTCTGCAAATGCTACTTCAGCTGTTCCTAAGACAGTCTTATTGCTTGTCCTTGTCTCACCTGGTCAGTAATTGGAGGTTGTAAAGGTTTTTGAAGGTTGTAAAGACAGATGAGTTAGGAAGAGATGAATTTTGTCCACCCTTGATGCAGCTGAAACTTCAGCATGTGGGTCACTAGGCATCCTTTGAAGTAGAGGGAAGTAGGCGCAAGCAAAATGTAATTATGTTCTTTTATTGCTTATCCTATTTGTAGGAAAACAGGAACAAAATGGGGGAAGAAGAACCGAGCTTTAACCCTGTCAAAACCCATCTAGTTCCCTTTACCACTTTTGCCTTCAAAAATGACTGATTCTGGAGCAGTGTTTATGCCCAGGTCTCCAGGATACAGTCAAGACCTGGTGGCTTACCAAAACCAAAATAGGGGGAAGGCCCACTGATTTCTAGGGTACTGTTCAGGTGAGTAAGTATAGGAACGAAGTGACTAGAGAACTAATTACTCACAGGGGTTTAGGATTATGATGCTGATATTTGATAATCTCTAGGCAGAACAAAATGCCATTAAAATAGCAATTTTACTGTCTGAATTAGTTACACTTTATATCTGACTCTTTAATACTGTATTACAGTGGACTTCACATACCAATATTGTTTGCTTTATGTGGCAGACATATGATTTTGAGTGAAAAATGGTGCACTTAACCTCCCACTATTAATCTTTTGATACTTTTGTATGCTTTCCAAACCTGAATTACATTTGAGTTTCTATAGTAGATTGTTTTAACTAACCTCTTCTTGGTCTGACATTTAAATGTGGCAGTTTGCTTTTTCTCTTTCTCTTTAAAAAAACAAACCAACAACAACAAAAAAGCTCAATATTAAAATTAAAGTGATGTTTTTACACAATTTTAAATATATTTTGTAATTATTTTGGTAGACTTTTTTTTCAAATGCTTCAGGGTATCTGCAGTTTCTAAACTTGATTAAATGAACTAAAGCTCTGCCTTAATAGATTTCAAAGAAAGACCATTCACTTCTCCCTGCATATGATGTTTCTACCTGGAGCCTCAAGAAGACACTTGTGGAGATTAAAATTTGGATAAATTAATTTTCAAAGGGAAAGAAAGAGTATACTAAAATATATGTATTAAGATTTACTAACATTTTCTCAACTTCCTATACTGTGTATTAATGTCTGTTTGCAAATGCTGTGCATTTAAGTTGTGCGTTGTTCTGGAAAAAAATGTGCCTGTTTTCCTGGTTATTATTGGAATGTACTTTCTTGTAATAACAAAGCAAAAAGTAAAGATGTGGCAGGTAAGTACCATCACAGAAGGAGAGGAAGACAGGCAAGCACTAAATCAAACTAAATATGATGTACTTTCGGAAATGCTGCAGAGATTCGAGATATTTTAGTTATAAATTATTCAGTTTCTAGACTTGCTTTCGTGATGATGCAAGTTCATCCATAGGTAGTAGTAAGAGCCAGCAGTAATTATAAGTATTTTTGTTAAATAAATGTGAGTTCTAAGAGTGCCATGAAACTATAATACCTTTTCTAAACATTAAGTCTGAGCTGCATATAATTATGAAGTTATTTTGATTACCTTTAAGTTCATACACTTTTCAAGTATAGAAATTAAATGTTTTGTCCTCCAAACACACATCCTATCTGTGTATGCACTGTGCAATTTCTACATAACATGGACCTGATTAATGGTATAAGCTGATCTGCAAATTTATTCCCAAACAGAAATCTGTATAGTTTAGAAAGACAGTTGCAAATTTTCTTGTATCCTTGGTAAGAGGTAGAAGAGATTTAAATGTGTATATACTTGTAGCTGATAACCTTTTGGAAACTTCAGAGATTTTAATCTGCCAGAGCTATTGTATTTGGAAGTTGACAGAATGCAAAATCAAAAATTCTATTTCCTGTGACTCTACAATTTAATATAGGGTTATTAATGCTGTCTTTGTTCAGCACAGTTTTTTCTCTGATTTACAGTGATGTATTATTTTGTACTTGCATATTTGCCTTGGAAAACTGTTGTTTGTTGGTTTATGTCTGATTTGGGAGATAAGAAAATCTTGTCACAAAAATGCTTGTTTATCCACTTTTCTTGTATGCCAGTGTAATAGGTGTTGCAGTTTGAGTTAGTGTTATTTTATGGGACTTCTTGTGAGGAGGGGATTTAAATCTTACGGTCTCATATTCACTCTTTCATTGAAATAAAAAGTAAACAGTTTGAGTGGCCTGTTACTAGTCATAACATTTAGATTAAATGAACTAGAAAATAATCATGCTTGAGATACAGTGTTCATAGACAGCATAGCATGTGATTCTTTAAAACTGTCCTTTCATTTATGTTAGCTATTTATTCACCTCCCCAAGGAAGGTCAAGCAAGATGAACTCTCTTTGACTCAGTAAATGCACTGGAAGGGAGTTAGTTCAGTGACAGTACCTCTTGGTTCAACATAGCTGGGTTTGCATTTATTAAAATTCCACACCCTGCATAGAAGCATTTCATGGTAAGTGGACAGTTGGTCCTGGGTTTATTTTGAAGTCCAGTTAGTTGTGCAGTGACTAAGGATGCACTCAAAGATCCACAGCTAAGATTTTGCATGTGTATTCCTTGGCAATTGGTTAGCAAAGTGAAGATAACCCAGTCCATTGGGACAACTTTAAGGCCCATGAAACTTACGGTTAAGGGCCAAGCCATTTTTTGGGCTGCACAAGTTGTTGCTTTCATGACCTCTTTGTGAGCAAGGGCTTTGTTCATTACATTTGTAAATTAGTATTGTCTCCCTCTGTCCTGTAAAAATAATAGTAATTGCAAGTAGCTCCATAATGATAGGAAGTTAACAAATGATTACAGAAATGATTTTCTGATTGATTGATTGGGGAAAATTAATCAAAGATGACTTGTTGGCACTCAAGTCAAAAAAGTCAGATTATCTCTGTAGTCTTTTGGCTGTGTGTGACTAAGCAGTGAAAAGTGACCAGATCTAAACATCACTGAAGTCAAAAGAATTCCCTTTGTATAATGAGCTTTGGATGAGCACTAAAGAGAGAAACCTCGAAGTAATACAGTACTCATTCACCTCTCCGATGTTTTCCAAGTCAATTAGTGAGGCAACTTGTGCTGCCTCCAGTTCCAGTGTTTTGTGATGTTCTGTTGTGCTCTGTTTTCTATCTGCATTTTGTTAGCATTTGTGGAAAGTCCAAAAATGGAAACATTTAGATAAGCACTCAAATCCATTGTCACAGTTTAGATTAATTACACTCACTTATATAATGTGGCCTTGAATTAATAGCCAGGCTTTATTTGGGTTATTAATTCAGAGGCTTTCTTATAAAACACTTGCAAGTTTAAATTTTTTTTTTCAAGTGACGTGCAAGCTGAATGACTAATGAAGGTTGCAAATGCCTGTGTGGCAATACTATGGACCAGAGAAGAGGAGAGAGATTTTCCTTTCATGTCCATGCGCAGAGAAAAACTGCTTATGTGCCAAATTTCTGCTGTAGGTAATTGTGGACCAAATGTTTACATACATGCGCGCGCACACACACAGAGTATTGCCTCTCTGTGGCACGTGGCCCACTGTGAGTGTGTGAGACGTGAACATCTCACGCTGCTTGTTTTCTCTTGGCATGGCACCGCTCTGATCTCACCACATCCCATGATATTTCAAAGGGATAAAGAGGTTTGCCTGGTGCTGGTTCATTTATCATAACTGATTATTTCATCTCTTCATTTTCTCTTGGGATAGTGAACATTCTTCCCAATTTTATTTTTATATACAAAGAGTTCAGAGTGCGTTCTCCTTTCTCTCCTGTGTTTTGTTCTCGTTCTGTCTCTCTCATCTCAGGCCGGCTTTACTAGCAGCCTGCTGCAGTATAGTGAGGCTGCACTGTGGGTTTCCAGCCGATGCTAGCTGAAATCGTTGGGAAGTTGCCGCTCTCCGATGCTGTCATGTAGCTAATTATGCTGCCGTGGCCTGTAGGCTTTTGCTTCTGGAGGAGATCCCTATGTGTGTTGCTGCTGGTGGGCACGCGGACATGCTCTGCTACTTGCTGTCTGTTAGTGTGCGAGAGCTTACTCTACCAGAAGGTTTTGGTAGTATCATCACTCGTCAGATTGCATGGATGTATCGATGCCATTTGGGCACAACTGTTGCTTGGGAAAGAAGAAAATAATAATATCTTTCCTTTTAAAATACTTTAAAAATTAATAACATCTTAATAAATTTTATTTTATTCATTAACTTGAAAACAACCAAACAAATTTCAGTAATGTGTAGTGAAGCAGATAAATAATAAAACCTAACCATTTTCTTGGGTAATACAAGGTGAGACCTTTGCTCTTCAATGCAAACTTCACTTGCAGCCATGCCCATGTGACCTGGGAGTCTTTAATATACCCAAGAGCTGCAGATTTCAGTGATCTTAAGAAAACATGATGAAAAATAGATTATAAGTAAACATTATGTATTGCAGAAGGAGTCAGAATTTTCATCATTCACAGCAGTTCCATTTCCCCTGAATGGACACGCTGATATCTACTGGTTTTTCATTATAGAATGTGGGTTTTTTTGGGGTTTTGTTTATTTTTATTTTTAGTTTGAGTTAATTGAATACAATAAAAAGGACTGGGGATTCTTTATGATTTATTTTTAGGCGGATACAGTTTATTTTATTTTGTGCTCAGTTTGATGTTTTCCTTTTCTCTTAGCATTGTTGAAGCACATTGATGAACAGTCAGATTCAAACCTGAAATAAAGCTGGTAGTTGAACAGGGGGTAGCCGGAGTTTATTGTCCCGCTGAAGTCACTTGAGCCTTTCCCCTTCCTTACTGTCTTTTCTTTCATCCCACTGGGCTCTGGGATGAATTGCTCTTCACTGAGTGACCGTCAGGGGCTAATCACGTGAACAGATTGCTTGAGCTTTCTCTGTCATGAACATTGTAGTTTCAAGCTGAGTGACACTTAAGACACAATTTGAAGTTCTTTCAGTGCCAGAAAATGGTACGTACATATATTTATAATTATGCTGGTGTAAACAGGGATATATGGACATAGAGAAGTATTACTATAACTTCTATTGGAAGGCTTAGGAGACATATCCGTAGACAGATTTTATAGTATGAGAAAATGCTAGTAAAATCTGAATTAGGTGTGTTACTCCTGTAAACACACAACTAAAGCCACATTTCTGTTCTGTAGTGTAGCTGTGTGCATAACATATGGCCTCCAAGCTTTTAAGATTTTATTCTGGAAACATTTATGCACCGTTAGTACTTGGTCCTTCTGGTAGGGGATAAGAAAGCATTTAGGAGCATTCTCTTACCCATTGCCTTTGCTCCTGTCTCAGTGCATAGGCATGTTGTTGGTTGAGGTGGGATGAAAAGTGAGCCAGAGCTATTTAGAACACCAGTTTCAAATACTGGGCATTCACCCTATTATGCATTTTTCCTAATATAATATGTCACTTACAATCAGAGGATTTTATGATATGCTGATACACAGTACATGTGTACGAGTCTGCAAATTACCTAGACTTTTCCCAATGCAGTGATCTTAATATATCAATAGAGTTCTTTAGTATTAAGTAGATTCTGCATTTTGGAATCCTGACACATGTGAACATGTGTGTTGCTGTACCCAGAGGAAAAGACACATCATAGGTGCATGTAAGCAAAGTGCTAGTATTTGAATATTGTAATTCGATATCTTGCACTTGCAAGTAGTATGCTTTAGGAGAAATATTTTTCCATGGAAACTCTTTGCTTGCACAGATAATTAAGAGAACAAAAGCATTACTGTTTTCTGTGTCCTTTTTTTTTGTGTATAAACAAGGGCTGCTTTAATCTTTGGTTGCATAGCCGCAGATACTGTGAATTTGCATTTGTTGTCAGATATTCTTTTGCATCTGAGAGCCTCCTTTGCCAGGCTGATCTTTGTCCTGGGGAAGGAGTGTGTGTGTGTGTGGGGTGGGTAGGTGGAGCCCCCAGGTGAGGCTGCTCAGGGCAATTACTGCCTGCACAGGTGATGTTGGGGTCCTGGCAGCCACACCCGTAGAGTAGATAACAGCTGAGGTCAGCCTGCAACCTTTCACCCAGTCGAGATTCTCTCTCTTCTCTCCAGGTATTATTTTTCTCATTCAATTATATGAAAAATAAAACAAGTATTTGTTTTGATAATTTGGTGCTTCGGTTCTCTTAATGTAGCTGAAATGTTATGAAGGTGAGCAATCTGGGTCTAAGGTATGTGGCGAAATTTGGTCGTGTGCCATGTTGTTGGGCAGAGTGGAAGTTCTGTTGCAGTAGCTTTTTGTTTGTTTTTAAGTTGTAGGCTTTTAATGAAATAGGAAAATGAGAGTAAAGCCAGGCATTAATGCTGTTACTTACTTTGATATGGAATCCTATTTTATGTTCCCAATTAATTTTCAGGCTTTGAGTTGAAGGCTTTTCTGTTGACAATCCCTAAATGCGTCCTAGATACTGACAGGAGTAAACTTGTAGCTTTGGGAAGAAAACAGTTGGGGTTTCTGGCACCTAGGAAGTTTTGCAAACAGTCTGGGAGTGTTAGGCTAAGCCTATTAGCTGGAAGTCTCTGCAGAAATGATCGGCAGTTAAAGCTAACAGTGCTGACATTTACGTTGTTATCTTTAGGTGTTAGACTTTATAAGACACTGAAAAGAAACTGAAGCCATTCATACCATGTTGCAGGCTGTCCCAGTGATCTGAAGACTGTGTTGCACTGGTTTGACTTCTAAGCCTGGAGGTTAGAACCTAGCTCTATCCTTCTAGGAAATGAATAAAAAGATAGCAGAGCAGTAAGGACTGTGTAGCAAAGCAAAATCCAGGTCTCAAGGAGCAACAAGAGAACGGCTATAGGAATGACACCTGCTTGTTTTTCTCTGAATGAGCTGGATTTTAGAGGGCAGATTGTGCAAAGAGTTAATGATGTTTTAATCAACTTTGGGGTTTTATTTTGTGTCATCTGCACCTCTTCATTAAATATTTAGGAAGGTGATTTGAGGTTGTGTGGCCCATCAGAAATGTACATTGGGTCTTGTAGGGATCAATCCTGTAAGCTCCATCAGGTATTCAGACTGGCTGTTTGAACTGCTGTAAGTTTAACAACTTGCCTTAATTAGAGAAGAAAAATGAAGCAGTAGGGAGCTGTATCTCATCCCCACAGGTGTGTTGCACTCCCCATTGACAAGGAGGGATTGGGGAGGAAAATTGTGCCTTATTTAAAAATTGTGATGTTCGCTATTACCAGGCAGAAGCTCTACGAAGTTCAGATTGCTATCAGGAGGCATGCTAATTCTCTTCTATTCTCCTACTGAAATGTTCTTGTGATAGCTTAAAATGACATAAACCAAGGCTTCTGAAAGGCTCTTAAAAGCGTAGTAGTAATTGTTTGAACTCCCAAAAAACAGGAGGGAGAGTACAGCAAAAGCCTGCATTTTATAGCACAGTTGGGTACCAAGGCTTTACTCTCATGTGCCTGCTCTGGTCTTGGTACTTGCACAGCTGTGAAATAGTTTTGAGGTGTATTTATTTAAAATCTTCTCTAAGGAATAGCCTTCTGAAGTGGGAAACTTGTTTTCTTGAGGGACCCAGTGGGATACCAGTCATCCAGTGTTCCTTGAGTATCCTTCATCTCAACACATTGCAGACTATATAATATGCTGAAGTCTGTTTAACAGCAAAAAAGACACAGTTTTGAATGGGAATCCCATTTGGCCTACTTTACACAGCAGGAGCAGCTGGCTGAAGGATGCTGAAGTTCACAGTTTTTAGCAGGACATCTGGGAGGCACTGCAACGAAGCCAGGCCAAGTACATTAAGTGTTTGGGGAAGTATCAGTAAGTGTGTAACATGCTGTGGACCCTCTTAGAGAGCGAAACATTCTCTGCTCTGCAGCAATAAGTGGAGATGTCCTTGTGTTTTATGAGGGCAGACACTGAAATTCTATTTGGCTGTTGTGTAATAGAACAAGATAGTGGAGAAATCTTGCATTTGCTGTTTCCCATGAACTTTTTTAATGCCTCAAGTCAATTTGATTTGCAAGATCTCACCAACTGTTCCAGTTTGCTTCGGAATTGTTACGTGCAGCACCCCCACAGCATTTTGCTTTAGGAGTGAAACTAATCCAGGCAAATTTTGTAAGGCAAAATGCAAAAGCTGCTACAGCCTGGTTATATACCATAGCAATATTTCCAATATGTATGTGAAAATAAATAAATTTGAAAAGTTCCAGATTTGTATCCCTATGTAAAAGTGTATTTTCTGTGATAAATACGTTACTTAAATGTATGCATTCTTGATCTTCGCTAGTGGATGATGAGCTATTTAGTCTGTCCTAATAGTAAAGACTTTTGTATTTTGGTCGTGAAAATTGTGGATTCTTTTTCTTGAGTTGCTGCTCTCAGGCTGTGTATAGCTAGCTATAGATTTTCATGTCACATATAAAACATGTTTAAAAACAGATAGACACTGTTTGGATGGTAGTGTGTCCTGTTTTTACTTTTTTTTCAACAGGCTTCAAAAATTCTGTTTCTCTTTCAAAAGCAAAATGTAATAATTTGGTGTCCAGAGAAACACCTAAAGACTACGTAGAAGTTTGCTGTTCTGATAATTTGACAGTGACTTTGACTGAAATTTTTCATCTTCCTCATGTATAAAATTGTGTATGACCCTGTATGTTACATTATTTGCAAGTCAACAGATTTGTGTTCAATTATTAATTTTATGTTCACATTTGAGTACAAATATATGGTGATTTTTTTATAGTATTAGGTGAGCACTTCCTAGTGAATCTTCCTTTTTTTTGTTTTGTTATTAAAGGTGGAAAGTTTTGTACCACCCAATTTGATAAAGTCTAGTCAAGACATATTTTATGAAAATTCTCACGGTGATGATTTGAGCCATTCAAAAACATAAGCATTTATGACAGTATGGGAAGATTGATGAGTGATCACTTTTTAATGGGTGTGGGTTTTCCTAGAATAAAGAGGAAAGAAAGAGTAGAGAGAAATTGGAAAAGAAAATGGTGTAATGGCACAGGTTTTAATATTGATGGTAATTGAAGGACAAGTTTGAGGACTAAAATTTATTTTCTTGGATAGCTGAGCTCATTAGATGGGACCTAAATGGATTCCTTTGGATCTCTTTGGCAGGAGAGATACAGCAGTCGGGCAATGGCTAATGTGTTTTATCCGATAGCTGATGCAGGGGATGGTAAAGCTTGATGAAATATATTTGCTGACTGTAGGGTAGAGAAGTGTTAAATGAGATTTTTAATTCTCACCTGTGTGAGAATTTATACCTTGGAATTTATAGCATGGTTAAAGTTAACTATAATTTTCTTTGAAAAATCATATGACAAGCAGGAATCTATTAGAGTATGCTTATCTGGAAATATTTAAGAAACAAAAACCCAGATTATTTTTTTATAGTTTTCACAACATTGATAGAATAAAAATACTGCAGAAATACAAAGATTTAAGGTAGATAGATACTGACTTCTCAAGTTTAAATTTGAAAAAAACTCAAAACAATTAGGCATACACAATCTGCCCCTGCACTGGGATCACTCTGGATAGATTCATCAGCAACAAACTTAAAATACATTCTAACTTGTAAACCAAGCTGGAAATAATTCCCAGTGACTGTGATGCCTCTTTAATTACGAGGGCACAGCTTATCAGCTGAAAGCTGTCCTCTTTCTGAGTTCTGCCAAGAAATTGTCTTGACACCAGCAGATGCTTTTTTCTTTTCCTTTTTATTAAAAAAAGAAAAAAATTAAGCCACTGAAACCCATATGAACCATCTTCTGTCATCTGTGGAACAAACTTGTTGTTGGTATGACAGCACAAGTGACTTGTTTATGCCAATGCCAGTAAAGCAGTCGGCAGCTGTCAGAATGGAATTTTGTAGTAGTAGGTCATCTTACAGAAGGGGGTATTAGCTAGCTGGAGGAGCATGGAGAGAAGAGTCTTTGAGCACAAATGTACCAGGCCTGCTTTATAAATACAGCATGTATTTTCAAAGATTTATTGTATAATTATCTTGATTAAGATGAGAAAAAAGTGCCTGCAACTAATCAATGAGCTACAGTTCATTGGTTTTAATAATCACTATTTTTCCCCTTGTGAAATGCAGGTGCTTGGTTTGAATGTGAAGATGGTGGTGCTTATCTTTTATGAGCTTTGATTAATATCTAATTCTTTGCATCATGGAAGGAGCTAATCAGATATTCAACTTGCTAATCAGCTTCTCAATTTGATTAGTAATATACTAATCACTTAAGAAAATCTAATGTGATGTACGTTTAAGGTTTTTGACTTAGTTACAACTATCTTTGAGAGTGGGGAGGTAGGAGGATCTGCTTACTACAAGTTTGATGCAGTGTTAAGTCTGAGGCAGCTGCAGCCTCTCCAGGAGTACCAGAGAGGAGAAAAGTCTCAGCAGCAGATGCTGCAGGACTCGCTGTTACAGGCTGTGCTTGAACTTTCTCCCTGGTGCCTGCTCCTTTTCCTAGTCAAGAGCTCCTTTACCTAGTCAAGAGTGAAAGTGAGAAAGTGATGTCCCCACTGCTCAGCTGATTACTTCTGTTCTCACTCTTGGGCTTTCAGTGGGATTTCCCTTTTGTAGTTTTTTTTTTTTCTGTTAACGTATCCTGACTGTGGAAAATCTTATTTTTTTGTGTTCATTTTTGCTTCATGACAGGTGTCGCTGAGAAAGTGGCAGTAAGTGAAATACTGTCACCGGTGGTTTAGGGCCTTTTCTTTGCGCTGTTGACAGGCAGTGCTCCTGGGAGCAATGGAACTATTTCTCTCGTCTTCATGGGAGAAGCTTTTGCTGCCTGTCTTGTGTTTCCTTCTGTTGATTGTAAAAAGCTCTGTCCTAATGAAGTTGTCAGAACCTGCTTCCTTTGTTGTTTTTCCTCTTCGCGTGTTTCTTTTTCCTTATGAGAAATGGACAGTGCTTTGCCACTGCTTTCATTGAGCATGTGTTGCTTCATTTACGTTTGCTCGTTTGTTGATGCTCAGAGTGCATTACTGAGCCTTGACTCTATTAAAATAGGATGGCAAGAGGAGATGCACTTGAGCCCTTGTAAACATATTAAAAATTGGTTAGCTGCTTATATGCAGCTTTATTCATTAGTAATGCTTTCCGTGTGCTATAAATCTGTGGGGATATGTCTGCTAGGCCACGACGGCTGTGTTTAAATCCAGACAAGGAAATAAATAAGGGAGTAAGCTATGCTGTTTATATGCTTTCCATTTACAATGCTGTATACACTAATGAAAGTCAGAAGAGCCATCTACTGAGGACATAAGAGACCAGACTGCATGCCTTTGTCAGAGAACTTGTTAAAATAATGAATTTAATGGACTTTTTTACATTAATTGATTTTTTTGGTTCAACTTTAAAAACACAAAATAGCATTTTAATTATTATTTAATCAATATTTAATTTTCATTTGAACAACTGTGCCTTCAGTTCTTGGATGGCTCCATCTCTTCACTTGTTGATTGCTTGGCAATATTTGCAGTGGTAACTGGCTGAATATTGGTCCAAATAAGGATAGAGTGCTTTAGTCGGAGTAGTTGGAGGGTGAAGGCATAATCGGGGTGAAAACGATATCTAGCCCTGTGAATGTGTTCTCTTTGTTTATCTTTATATGATGAGTAGGGGAATGAATGTATCACCATCTGCTTCAAGTAGATTTAATAACAGCAGTAGCAAAAAAATGTGCTTTTAATCTGTATTTGAATAAAAACTAACACATGCTGACCATGTATTTATCAAAACAGCAAAAAGCCTAGGAGCTGAATCATAAATATTGTGATTATTGTATTTTGTATGCTGCCTTCTAAAAGCCAGTATGAGATTGGCCTGTGGATGATGGAAAAACACAATTTTAAAATGTAGGAACATCAATTCTGAAATAGTGGTAGTCTTCAGCTGTCTCTGCCTGAAGTAGTTCAAGTTAAATGTACTGTTTGCAGGCCTTCTCTGGGGAATGGGCATGCAGAATACAAGGATACATGTTAATATTTGATGATCATTGAACAGCCTTCCAACATTTTGATATTATTTGTCTAGATAGAAGGGTGAGTCTAAATTTTACCTTAAACTGAGGTTCAAGAAGTCTGGGAGAATTTGTATTTCATTGTCTGTTTTAGAGTTGGATGACCCTCCTAAGTTGAATAGGGCAGAGGTAGAAAGGCATGACAAAACTGTTAATGAAATATCCAGAAGGAACCTAATCTTGTTCTGCTATAAACTGAGGAAGACTTTGCTAAGATGGTGTTCAGATTAATGAACTTCGATTGTTTTTTGGTTTTCTTTTTTTTTCCCTCGATGTCCATAAAGGATGACGTTCTTATGTTAGAGCAAAGTTTGGCAGCTTTGGTTTTGTGACAGCGTTAAGCCAAAGGGCTTTCGGGGCCAGTCTGTATCAAGACAGACCTAGGGAAAGAGGGAGAGAGACTGTGGCTAAACCAAGGCTGCATCAAGGGCTGGCTGAGCGGTGTTTTGCTTGCAGAAAAATCATGCTGCCAGACACTGAAAGCAACCTCTGCCTTTGCTATGTATCCACAAGAGGATGTTCCTCTGGGAGTATTTGTTTTAACTTAATGAATATTTAGTTTGCAGTGTGTTTTGAATGCATTGTTACAATATTTCCATCTTAAATATTGCCACTAACAAAGAGAAAAAGGAGGATGGCATCAGTTAGGACAGAGACAGGGGAGTGTGTGTCTTTATATATGCTCAATTAGCCTTAGAAACTACTAATTTATGGCCAGATTGTGTCACTAATACTCACAGATGGAGTAGGATATTGTGGAAAGATTCTGCCCAAATGGCTGAGGCTGCAGGCGCTTTCTCCTTGGAAGGAAATACGCAGAGAGGATATTCCCAGTATGATTCAGTGGTGCCTGCAGTGTGGCAAGTCCTGTACCTTTTAACTGCAGTGTCACTAACTATGAAAAACAAACAATCCTGTGGTTCAGTCCTCATATTTCTTCAGCCCATTTTGCCTGTCAGTAGGAGTCTAGGGTGCTGACGCTTCTGGTATCTTTCCAAAGAGCAGCTGGGATTCAGACTTGTGCAGTCTCTTGTTACTCTTTCATTGGTATTTTGCGGGGGGGGAGGGGGACCAAAAACAAAACCAAAGAAACAACCCTGAATTTAAAAAAAACCCACAACCCTTAACACCAGATCTGGGCACGTGTCACATGGCTTTTTGGCAAGCACTCAAGCGAATGTTCTGCTTTCTGGCGTTTCCCTCACAGTAAATATGCACAGTTGCCTGCTGGTGCTCGAATGGTATGCAATAATGAATTTTCCCATAGAAATGGGAATGTCATAGCAGCCTTCTTAATAAGGGGACAGCTTTTAATAATGCTGATACGCTCCTATTTATCTAGAATAAGAAAGATATTTCCTATGGTGTCACGCTTAAAGAAATGTGAGACTTTCACTAGGTTGTAAATAAATCTGCCTGCTCCTTCTTAAGAACCAGAGACTGTGATAATGGCATTCAAAATGATGCTGACATCAGCCCAGTGGTTCTTGCCACCACTGAAAGAGCAAATAGTTGCCATTTAATTCTAATGCAGCGAGATAGCCTGGAGCTAAATAATACATTTTTGTTAGTAATTATTTAGCAGAATCCCAAACTGCAAAATAAATTTACATATGACTTGTCCCTTGTTGAGTGTCTTATTTAGAGGGTATATGGGAACACAGGAAGGAAAATGACTCCAAGATGGTTTGTTTGCATTATTTCAACTGTTAACATTATCATAAGCCTTTAAATAAAAATGAAATATACATAAGTTACTGGTTTTAAACATTAAGGGCTCCTGCATGCAATATTTAACAATATTCCATCAAAGATATTACCTTTTTATGTGAAAAGGAATGTATGAATATGAAAACACTTTCCTCCATCTCTAGGTATGGAACTCCTGTTTGTGGTTGGCTTTATTAATGTTCAAATAATTGAACATGCACAGTGAAGGCTGTGTGAAATTCCTTCTCTTCTCATTCAGTTAATTGAAAAAAATTAATTACAAATCTTTGTGGATCGATTTTTACATAGATTTAAAATGCAGTGCTGGCAGTGTTTAACTGAAGATAAAATACGGCAGAGGTTCCTTTGTGGACGGTGACGTGAGCCCTGCTCTTTGTGCTTAGGTGGGATCTTTGAACCTGTGTGCTTCTGAATGAGCTGGACGTGACCGGGGGGCTCCTAGGGTCTATGAGAAACTTGGCATTGCTGGGTCACCCTGCCTTCTCACCTATGCCCTTGCTGGGCTACTGGGAGCACTCCAGCCACCTTACCGTCCAAGCGAAACATGCTGGAGATCTGTATGCAGTGTGGCTCCAGCAAATCCTGAAAAGGACTGTACTGATGAGTAAAGAATAAAGGTTATCTTTAACAAACTCCCTCAGTGCAAAATGCTGTTCCTAATCTACACTGTATTGCACTTTTTAATTTTATTTTTACGTATCTGTGGTTTGGTTCCTCCGAGCCAGCACTAGTCGCACCAGAATTACAGTGGTTCTCCTGTTTTCCCAGTGTCACAGTCCTATGTTGTCCATCTTTGATGCCACAGTATGTATTAAAGAGCATAGTATAAGGTCACTTTTTTGGGTACCCTTCTCCAACACAGGGTGTTTTACAGGCTGGCAAGCATATGTCCTATGAGGGAAGGCTGGGAGAGCTGGGACTGTTCAACCTGGAGAAGAGAAGGCTCAAGGGGGATCTTCTCAATGTGTATAAATACCTGAAGGGTGTAAAAAAGATGGAGCCAGGCTCTTTTCAGTGGTGCCCAGTGACAGGACAAGAGGCAATGGGAACAAACTGCAACACAGGAGGTTCCGTTTTCACATCAGGAAACAGTTTTTTGCTGTGAGGGGGGACCAAGCACTGGCATGGGTTGCCCAGGGAGGTTGTGGAGTCTCCATCTTTGGAGATACTCAAAAGCTGTCAGGACATGGTCCTGGGCAAGCAGCTGTAGGTGTCCCTGCTTGAGCAGGGGGGTTGGACCAGATGACCTCCAGAGGTCCCTTCCAACCTCAGCCATTCTGGGATTCTGTCAAATCCTCAATCTGGTGTGTTATGGCTTTTGCTGTGTAGTAATTTTTCATTTGTGTTTGACTTTCAGGAGAAGGGGGAGGGGGGAAGCAGCATTAAAACAAACCTAGCAGGCTTTGTTTAAACAGATGGGTTGAAAAAGAAAGGAAGCACAGTCCTTTTGGTTAGCTTGAGCTGTAGATCTTAGTCCTCTGAGGGCACGGAAGAAGTTAAATCCAGGGCTCCCAAAGCAGCTCATGGCCCAGTTTCTCTGATCTAGGCATACCCAGCAGTCACGAGGCGGTACTGGAGAGGTAGCACAGGGACCGCAGAGCAGGAATACGCGCTGACTGGTTGGGACTGAGAGCTGCTGAAGCTGCTGTGGTTGCTTGCAGCCCTTTCTGGGCATGTAGACTGACTGTAGATAAACAGGGGGACTAATTATGTTTTTGTAGAGAGACAGAACAGAACAAAAAAAAAAAGTTGAGAAGGTTTATTGGTGAAAAAAGATACATGTGGAAGAATCTGCCAAAAATGCCCCTCTCTGTCACTTCAGGTTTTAGCGACTACTGCTGTTCACAGGCTGGGATAGAAGAAGCAGGATGCTGCATGCTCAGATAGGTCCTCTCAGACTAATAGATAGGTAGTGGGGGCTCTTATTGATTTGTAAAGTGCATCTTGACAGAGCTGCTTGAAAGTCTGGGAGTTTATTACTCAGCCCAGTCTTAAGCTGCAGGAGTTTGTGCCTGAAGCAGCTGCCAGTGATAATTTCTCTCCAAATCAAGTTGCTTCTATTTAAACAGGAATCGGACTGATAGCGGCTTTTCTGAGATGACTTAACAGGATGTTTGTGGTAGCATTATGTAGGCTATGCCATGTCCACTCAGGGTGTAGGGTATAGATGTGCCATCTCCTTGCTCGCCTGCAGCCCAGCTGTCTGTTGTGGCGGAGTGGATAGCTCTTGAATTTGAAGCAAGGACTATGTGAATGTTTTGTACGCTGCTTATTTCTAGTGTGAATGAATTTTTTTTCTAGATACCTTTTTTGTTCTTGGGTGCCTTAATATGCAGCATTGGTTGCTTTGTTTTCCTTTGGGAGAGGTATTAGGATGCTTTTATCTTTCTGAGGCAATCTAATGTAAAACAGATGAAAAGAAGAATGACAGCAATTATCAACACTCCCTTTGATAACCATTATTTTTATTGGTGATGCTTAAAATTTACATGCAGAATAATGCTTCTGTGATTTTTGTTTTAAGACTTAAAGTTGAGTTTCATTCATGTGAAATTCTGTATTGGGGAGGAAAGCTTTTAATGTGCAGTTGCTAATTTTTAACAAACTGAACTGCAGGATTAAAATATTCTGTTTACAGCGACAAGTGAGTGCAAATCAGGTTGTAAAGGTTGCCAAGCTGAATGTTTTGTCTTTAAATATTAATTTGGAGTGGCTCATTCTGAGGCAAGTGCAAGAGGGAGATGCTAGATTCAACCACAATTTGAATCCAGCCCTGAACTGTGATTCAGAGTAATTAGATTATTAACATTTGCTATTAAAATACGTACAATTGTATTCAGCTGCATTTGTCATTAAGATGGCCCGTTAGCAAGCAGGCAGAGCTGAGAAAGCTCCTGAGGGTTTCTGAAAGGAGATGGCATTTTATTGTGATGCAGAGGAAAGGGGAAGCACAGCGTGGTTCAGGCACCCGTATTATGGCAATTGAAGCTTTCTTCTAATTGGCTAGCCTGGGATTGACTTGCTTTTCAAGAGTCACTTTTGGGGAATAAGGGACCTAGATCGTCCTGAAATTGTGACCCTCAGCGTAGAGTGAAGACCTGAAGCTGTTCTCCACTTCATGGGGACAAGGCAGCTGTGCAGGGAAAAAACAGGAGAGCCTGAGGTCTGTCTCAGTGTTACTTCAGCAGTCAGCCACAATACTTGCTAGGTGTGGTATTTTTTTCTCCACTAGAAACTCTAGACTACCTAATCTTCCCGCAGAATAAAGCCGAGAAACAATTCACTCTGGTTTGGTCCTCTGTAGTGAGGCTGCATGTTATCACTGACTCAGAAGTGTGGACTTGCTTTTGGGGCACAATGGCAGGATTGAAATATTTTGGCTTTATCACTCTGATCTTTATTAAAAGCCAGGGAGATCTGAAAACAGTTGTTCTCTATCATGGCTAAATTATACGCTGATAAAGGTTTCCTTGCACAGAATACCTGGATTTTGTTGCTTTAGATATTTTGACTTTTTGAGTTGTAACTATTTAACACCCTGAATGTTGTGTTTTTTTCTGAGATAGGCTTTAATTCACAGATTAATAAACTTTGCCTTTTTATAAATGGCGTGCTACTGGGTTACCATCTATGGCATACTTCTCAAGTATGTTGTTTAGGGAGAAGCATGTTGTTTCTAATTGATTATATGCCTTTCTGCATGCTAGTAATGACTTCATAATTAGAGCAAATAAAGCGCATTAGATATCAACATGTAGTAAATAGTGCTGTAGCACTAATGTTGACTTACACCAAAAGTGGTAAACCCCTCTAAGCGAGTGGAACAAGGAGCTAAATTACTGAGATCTTGAGTGACATGCAGTAACCTGAGAAACCAAATTCTGAAAATAGATCTGAGTGATGAATATAATTATAAATTTTATCTATGATACTCTGCTAAATGCCAAGGAGCCATCAAAAAAATTGACTTCTGTATGGTGGCCTTCTTTCAAGGTTTTTCTTTAAGTAGCTTTGGTGAGCTTTCTGCATCTAGGCTGAAGTGGAGATGCTTGCCTGGAACTGTATGGAAGCCCCCAGCAGCCTACCCTTGCCTCTAGAGGCACAGAAGAGAGACATCATTTATCACAGGCTGTACGACGGGTAATGGCTATGTTGTACAAAGTGTCCAGTTGCTTTCTCTGGCTGGAGAGTATAATCTCGTAAAAATCTCCGCATAGCATACTGCGCAGAGTTAAGATCATCCAACTGTTGTGCAGGTGGATTGATTTTTTTTCAGTTGCTTGAGTACTAGGAAAAAAATGAAGCACTGGAATTGAGATAAATGGTAAAAAGGAGATGTTATTACAAATATTATAAATAACCTTGCTTTTATATAGATACTGCCAAACAGTAGAAGCACGTATAAATAGAAATGGGTTTAATACCTCTTGTAAGCTTCTGATATTCTGCATTTTTGTGCTGTCGTCATTTGAAGGCTGGTGCTAAAAGATGAGGGAAATAAAATTATTTCATAGGCGAATTTCTTCTTGAACTTTTTTCCCCCTCCCAAATCTACATAAAATTTTATCTATTGATATTTTAAGATAGTGCAACTGGAACCAGGTCAAGACAGCATTCTTAATATCCATTTCAAATCTCTCAACCTATCACAAGAAGATGAATCCTTCAGACTTCTGGGTCTAGAGCTTGGTTTCAGGTGATGTCAGAGTAATTAGGGATATCTACGTGGAAATGTATGGCTGATAAATGTCGCCTTCGTTGGCGTGGCGACCTGGTTCAGGGACGGCTCGGCGACCCACCCCTCGGCCGCTCGGGTCATCAGCACGCAGACACCAATGTGGTGGACGGCAAATGGCGTTTATTGATAAATAACACAGCGTTATATAGCCTAGGTTTACAGCATCACTTCCGTCTGCTTACTTCACGGGTTAAATGCTATTGGCTATTAGGACGGGGGGGGACACTACCTTTCCGTACAGCGTGACATTTTCAGACCGCCAAGCCTTAACTACCCACAGATAAATGCAGTGAATATATTTGCAATGTATTTCCAAGTAATTGCATTGGAAAATTCTGGCACTTCCGGATGTTTGTCTGCTCTCTTTTCTTGCCTGTGCCTATATGAAAATATGATCATGGTTACGTGGCAGATTTCCTGTTATTTATTTAGTTCTAACTGGAAAAATAAATGCATAGGCCTGGTACAGGGCTTTCTCCCTGTGGAATGGTGTTTTCTGGCCATGCAGCTTGCTCGTGCCAAGGGATTCGGAGGTTTCCAGGGAGCGCACAAGATGATCTTGCCAATGCAGCATAACTCCTGTCTTAGCTGGGCTCCCTCAGCCTGTCAGACTGGGTGATTCCCTCTTCCAATTGAGATAAGAGCTTGGAGATACAGTGACAGACCTGCCCCCTTATGTCCATGTGGGGGGACTGAATGGCTCTTCTCTCTTGCTGGGGCACTGCACTGTCCCCTCTGCAGACCCATACTGAACTGGGGAGAGCGTGAGGGAACTAGATGCTGCTGGAGATTTGCTTTCATGGCCATTCAGCTAGCACGTACTGTCTCACACCTGCCATCAGCCTATTGCCTACTGTGCTCCACTGCGGTACATTGCTGCAGGACGTAAATTTAAGAAGTCTGATGAAAACTGGAGACTGAAGATGAGAAGTGACAGATGACATCTTCCAGAGTACCCTCTTTAGTTGTTGCTTGGGAGTGGGAGAGTGTTGCTTAAATAATGTGATTCCTCTGTTCAAAGGCACCCTAAAAACAGAAGGTTGTGAATGTTCTTGAACTATGGCTTGAAGCAGGATTATTGTGGTAAAGATTTATTCTCTTCAGTTATTTCAGCTGTTTCCTGCTTGAACACCATCTCTGGGCAGCTGAGATTTCGGTCATTTTTAAATACATTTCATCAAGATACCTTTGGGATGCTTCCTGAGATTCCCTGGTAATTTCATTAAGAAACTGCTGTTAGTTATCCCCAAATTTCATTTTTATTGACTTTATTAAATGGGCTTTGAGTTTCTTGATATTTGAGTAGAAAAAGCTTCTCCTGGCATTTGTAAATGTTCAGATTGGTTGTGATTTTTTTCAGTTTGTAATGAAGTTTTATGGCAAGACTTGCAGTTGTTTCTCTGCTATTTGAATAGGTGTGCTTAGAAATGCTGTCAGTGTTTTCCCTTTTAGCTCCGTTATGTTCTTTTCTGTACTTAAAATTCTCTGAAAGTTTTCTCAGGCATCTTGAATGCAGCTTTTTTAAGAGATTCTTTGGTTCATTTGGTAAAACTAAGTTATTTTTGAAGTGCATGTATGGATTTGCATAATCAGCTCTCTGGAAGGTGTCTACTCTTTAGTGTTGTTCATGAACAGCTCCTCATACAATTTTGCCTTTAATTCTGATTTGAGGCTTTTAGACAAATAACTTAAATGCCAGATTTACAATTATTAATTGTAAAAGTTAAGAAAATATAAATTTTGTGTCTCACAACAAACCTGAAGTATTTGAACTCCATGTTCTAAGCAAATCCCAAATTTAGTGAGCAGCTGTGGTGAAAATGACAAGCCATTACTAATTAAATTATGAAAAAGCTAGCATGCATCAGGCAAGCTGATTATGTGGGCTATTTTAATGGCTATTTGATAGTAGGTATGTATTTTATTTCCCTGACAAAATGTTACATGTGATAATGGAGCTTGAAGTGCCATTGAATTTTACCCCCTCCCCCCAAAATTAACTTATGTAGGAAAGCTGAAATTAAGGTAGGTAAACATAAATTAATGAAAATTCTACAGAGAAAAAAAAATACATAAATGCCAAGGTGATGATTCAAATATTGTAAATAGTGTCAGAGTATACTGTAGAAGGAAACTTAAGAAAGGTATATGAGAGTGTTAGAGAAAAACAGTGGCTTCTTTCTCCCTACAGTGCTAGATGGAATATACTTACACATCATAAAGGGATGGGAAGTGCATATGGGGGGGGGGGGAAAGCATCTGGCTACAGTAAGATCTGATTCTGGGAAAATTGAGAAGCTGAGGACCACATCGTAGTTGGAGTTAGTGTGAAGAAAAGAATTGTGGCTTACATCCATTTTAATACAGTGAGGGAAAACAAGTAATTTTTTTTTTGTTTTGTAATGTATTTGGGGAAATATCCATTAATTCATGTTGAATGCTATATAACAGAATTGATGGGAAAACATTGGAAGTTTGCTGAGACTTCAATTTATAGTGAGATACACCGCTAATAAACATTTATGTGCAGCAATAAGTGTGTCTCTTTTTTTAACAAGTAATCTTGGAGGACAAATACCATCCTCACATTAAATAGGGATAAATGGGGAAAATAATTCTAATTTTAAACTGCTTTCTGACCCTTGGCTTATTCTGGAGAGTACTGCTCTCACTTTATTACAGGAGGCTAAGAGTTAAGTTTGCAGGCCAGCAAAATGTGCTTAACCATGTGCTTGTGATCTTGTCTTGAAAATTGTCTGCCTATTTTTTATTGTTGTTATTCCTATTTTACTGGAAAATTCCAAACCTTCCTGTGTTTTGTAAAGCCAAAATCTTGCAAATGTCCATGCAGGACTGCTGAGGTTTCTTAAAGGGGAAATAGCTTTTATTTACTTGTGGCTTTACATTTTATTTCTTAGCTGTACTGATCCATATTCCTGTAGAATAGTAGTTCCCAAGAACAGACCCTCTTCAAAGCCTTAGCCTATGTACATAATAAGTGTTGGTACCTTCTGAGAACATTTCCAGAATTTTCTTATCTTTCTATACGTATATAAGTATGTATCCTAACAGCTTCGGAAATTATATATGCACTTCTTAAATATTTATTAAATATACAAATTCAAGAAGTCTATACCTAGACAAAAAGGTAGACTTTTGACAGCATATCAAATAGTAATGTTTTTTGAGATGAATCGGATGGTTACTATTCGGGCCTTTTCATCTTGAGTTGTGCGTTTTGTTTGGACAGCAGGCAAAATGTTCTATATATTTATGCTTTTTCCCGTCTTCTCTTAGGTGTTACAATATAACCTGCTTTCCCCAGGACTGCCCCTATTCAACAATTTTTTTGTTATCTTTCTCAGTGTTACATTTGGGGAAAAAATACTAGTTATTGCATCAGATAAAAGGTGAGACAGTATTTTTCTCTTTGATTTATTAAATACAAAAATTTTAATTCCATGAATAAAAGCTAGAATTGAGAATGATGCTGGCAATTTGGAGAAGGATAGCAATGATGAGAACAGCAGTCTATGGATTAGAAATAAAATTGTTTTAGGAAGTAGGTCCATAACATAGAGCAGAGCCTCTACTGATTATAGGAACTTGGCAGTTCTGGATACCGTACATGGCACGGTACCATTTTGGAGTCCCTTGGTTGTCTACTCATTGTTTTGTGTCGTTGTGTTAAAACCTTGCTTTGCTGTCATCCGTACCCCATTTTTATGTTCTACACCCTTCTGAAAAAATCCCTCTGTAGTACTAATTTAACTATTGCAAATACAGAGACAGTAAGCTACAATGGAATATTTTTAGTATTTCAGTAATATATTATTTATACATTGCTGACAAAAGTGCTGCATGGAAATTCCGTGTTGATGGCTACACAGCAGCATCCCTTCAGTCTTTTTACATTCATGCTGCTGGGATATTGAGTGTTTAGGTAGGTTTTTTGGGATGTGAATCGGAGAGATTTTATGTTGCAGTGCATTGTCCCTGTGTGTTTAAGGAGCATGTATCTTTTTCGTGTTTGCTTGTACATACTCCCCCACCCCTCCTCATTCTTACAGGAAAAAGTCTTCATTGTCTGTCAAATCATTAACCCTTACACTGTTCAAGAAAGTATCTTTGGGGTATTCTTGTATTATCTTTGTCTCCTATAACCTGTTCATTAGTGGTATTTACTGCATTGTTCTGTGAAAATCAGCCAATAAGAAGAAATTCTGTGCATCTTGATCACGAATATTATAAAAAAAAAAAATCAAGATTATTTATATGAATGAGAAAAGGAAGTATTTGACCTGTGTTACTCCACGAGAAAGTGACAAACCATCAGGTGTCAAATTTTACTGTCTTCCATGTAGGTACATTCTTGTGATGTTCTCTAGAGCTGCAAAGTATCTCGTCCTTTTGGAGCTGAATGCCCAGTATTGTTTTTGAAAAAAGCCAAAGCAGTGTTAGGAATCAATAGAAAAGATGTAGAAAATGGAACATCATTATGACACGGATTCCATGGCTTGCCTGCGTGTTCAATATTCAGGCCAATTCAGGTCTCCGTCTCTCAAAAGCCGTGTAGTAGAAATGGGGTAGCTTCTCTAAAGGGCAGCGAGTACAATCAAGGGTATGCAATGACATCTGCACAAGGAGGGACTCAGTTGGCTAGGACTCTTTATCCAGAAAAGAGGGAGCTTATTTTAGAACACTATAAAATTGTAAGTGGCATGAAGAAAATGAATAGGGAAGAAATGTTCACCATCTCATCTAACAAAAGAACAAGAGGTAATAAACGAAATTAGCCAGAACTGGCTTAAAGCAAACAAAAAGAACTACAGTTCAGTGCATAAATTTCTTGCTGCAGGAAGCTGTAGATATTACATGTTGACATGAGTTCAAGGTACAGTTGGAGAGTTTTAAAGAGAAGAAATCCGTGAAGCACTCTTTTAAAACAAAAAACAAAGCCCCCACAAAACCCCTAAACAATGACGCAAACAAAAAAAATCATCCAAAGAAACCTCCAGCACTTCAGTCTTGGAAATCTACAAACTGTTGGAAATAGAGAGGATATTCTAGGCGTACGTGCTAGATACTTGCTCTGTTTTGAAACTTCCATACCTCCAATCGACTTCTGTTTTTGTAGACTTGCTAGATGGACCTGTGTTAACTCTTAGACTCTTGTGGTCTACCAGCCGATTAGCAGATCGAAGAAAGTTGGTTTTTTTTTTTCTCCATTGTTTTATTTTAAAATAATACTTTGTTTGTGAAGTGTTTGTGTATGTATGTATCTAGAGAGACCTAAAAATATATCCATCACAGCCAAGTGTTATTGAATGCAGTTCAGTTTACAGTAGTATGCCTGGCTTCCTAAACTCTGCACTTGTAGCAGTGATAAAATTACTGCTACTCATATGAAAACATGCAGAAATCTGTTTTGGGCTTTATGGCATTTGTTTTAAGGTTTTATGGTTTAATTTTGTGTGTATATATATTTTGGAGTAAAAACTATAAATTTGATGGGACATAGCATGTAGATTTCAAAGAGTATATGCTTCTTGTGCACTAGAATGGTTCTACCTATTCCATTTGTATAACTCCTGCTTTTAAGTGGGAGAGTTTAATAGTGTCATTTTTATTCTTTTTCTGACATGCTCGGACCATGCACTTACACTGTTACTGGGAAAAAGGAAGTCTAGTTTTTCAGTTCCCCCAGCAAAGTCATACAGGCCTGTAGCAAGGAAACCCTAAAGATGTCATGGATGTTTTCTTTGGGGAAATGCTTAGAAAACCATTTTGGCAGTGCTGCAAATGTGCAGGTATAAGGAACACAATTTGCGGTGTTGTCGAAAGCGGCCTCCTTGCAGAGCTCCAGTGCAAGGACTATTTATCAGGAAGGCAGCCCAGCAGATTGTGCAAAAGGCACAATCTCCCAGTCACCTTCTAGTGATAATAAAAGGACATGAAGACATTGTGTACTTTGCCTGTGAAAAGCATTAGGATCCTGCGTGATTTATCGAAACAGTTTATCTGAATCGTCATTGCAAAAATTTTTAAAAAAAGGAATAGTATTTTTTTGTATTTTAAGATGAAAATTTGTCGGTGAGTCCTCATTTTGTGTTTTAGTTATTTATAGATTGTCAGAGTGTCTTGAGCTATGCACGTAGAAATCATCTTTGGTATAAAAAGCACCGACTGATTCCTTCCCAAGAGGCTTTTGCATGGTACAAAGCGAGGAAAAAAAAAAAAGTTTTTGTTTATAATGCACATCTGTGATATTGTGTAACTTAAATTTCTGCTGCTGCTTGACATTTACTTACCCAGAGTTTATCTCCGAATGGTTTGTCATTGTGGTGACACTTTTTTTAATAAACATGAGTGTATTAAATGCAAATAATTACATTAATGTGACATTATTGCTGAAATTTACACATGTAAAGTCGGGAAATTCAGAATAATGATTCCCATGACTATCATAACTTGTCCCCTTTCTTATGCGAGGTGTGCTATTTTCTGTTACCCTCCATAAGCACTTGTGTCTTGTCAAACTCTGAATGTTGTTTCTCTGGTTGGACCATTGCCTTTCTCATATACAACTTTGGACTTTGCTAAGGTTGTAATTGTGTTGTAATTTCCTCAGCAGTAGTTTAATGTCAGGAAAATAAATATGGTGAGAAACCAAAACCCTTCAGTCTGAAATTGCTGTCTTTCCTCAAAGATTATTTTAACCTGAATGGGGAAAGTACCAGGGACTGAAATTGTTCAGGAGACCTGGCTAAGGGGGGGGTCAGTCATCAGTGCAAACAGAGCAGAATGAAGCAATTTTGTTGGTGGTTTTTTTTTTTTTTTTATTATAAAATATCTCTGCTATAGGTATTCTGCAGCTCCACAGTGTTAGGCTGTTGTAGCATATTGCAGTAACGGGTTTTCAGTTGGTACAGTGACATTGTTTTCATTGGTGAGGTCAATTAATACAACACACAATTGCTCTAGAGTGAATTCAGTTGAATCCAAATGAATGAACAGTTATGCCACATTATCTATGTTGGCAGTATGAATCTTTTCCTGAGAAGATTTGAATTGGAAATCTTTTCAGCCAGTGTTACTACAAAATCTGGGAAATAACAGGTTGAGTCTGTACTCTGCTTGCTTGAGAGAGAAATGCATGTTTGGGAAGATAGGTATCAGCATATCCGAAACTTTTTCTTAGAACAGTGTGAACTCTTTGGAAATAGGATATAATCAGAACAAAGTGAATGACTGCAGGAACAGCAGCTTCTTTTGTTTAAGTGTAATATGTGTTTTTACTTACTTGGCTAAAATAAAATTTAAAAAATGCATTAAATGCAACAAACATAGTGTGTTTGCACTCTCAGAGGCTTTGTTTGCTTTATTTCATAAATAAATGTCCTTCTAATTGGCAAAGAACACAATGTGGCTCTGTAACGAGAATGTCAATTTAAGGGCAGGCCCTACAAGACAAAAAATCCTTTAGTGCTATTACTAGCAAGTCTCTTAGTCAGAAGCAGAGGGCAGGATTGTCAGGCAGTCAGCGAGTGTCCGCAGGTGGATTGTTACAGTGGATACCCGCAAACCTGGCATTAGTTGTGTAGTTTAGCCCTACATCCTGCAGTATTTAGGCTGGTCTTCCCCTTCAAGGTGGCATCGCCACAGGCTTCTCTGCAGGTCAGCTGGCAGTAAAATGCTTTGGTTTCCTATTTGGAACTAGGCATTCTTCATTGTTCTATTTTTTTTTACCTTTTTTGTTTGTTTGTTTTAACATCTATAGATTTTGTAGGTTTGTGTGTATGCACTTGAAGTCAAAGTTTGCTCAGTTAAGTGGATGTTTGCAAATTGATTGGCCTGGTATTCAGCCTGGCTGAGAGCTAGCTAAAACCAATATAAAGCTCCGTGTTTCACTGTGTGTACTTGGAGTCATCTGTGCACATAGATTTGCAAAATATAATCTAGTGCATGGTGAATAATGCTCTAAAATGCATTTCACGTATGCTGAAAACAAATAAAAGAGCTTTATCAAGCATCCTCCAAGTAAATTAATTCTCGAGCTAAGACATTTTACCCTAAGTGTGATTTTCTTTTAATAATTTATGGAAGTGACTCATTTGAAATTTCTTTCACCTTAACGACTTCTGTTGGTGGCACAGAGCTCCGGTGTCATCAGCATTCTGCGCCTAAACCTGCTGTCTGCTGAGGAGCTGCCAGGTGCATTACCTCTTGTCAACTTAACAGATTTGTTCTAAGAGAAGCTGCCTTCCTCATAAGAAGGTTCAGGTTGAGCCTTGACACTTAATCTAAATACTGAAGCTACAGGGATTTTCCTGGAGGTAATTTTGAGTGATTATTGGTTGATTAAAGTAGTTTCCTGTGTCAGTTTCACTCATGAGTTGGTCTTATATCTGTCAGAGTCCGAGTTTATCATGCAGATTGATATTGGTGTGCAACTGAGTATTTTTCACAGAAATTGAAAAGAACAGTTTGGTAATCCCCTTTTACAAGCTGTAACAAAATCACTCAGTGTAGCTCTGCAAACATGTCCATCTAATGCAGTAGCACTAAGCAGCTAAAAGTAAATACCCTTTTTACCTTCTGTTTTTATAAAATAGACTGTCATGTGTGTCAAATCTGTTGTGTGTGTTGCAAGGTCATTTAAATATAAATAGGCATTCTCAGATAATGAAATTTTAAGTGTGTCAAAAATGTAATATAACAGAATTGGATATTCAGCCTATTGACTATACACAGAAGAGCTGATTGTAGTAAATACTAAGTTATTTTGAATTTACTGTGCTGAAATCAGAAGCATGTTTCATTTTTAAACCTATAATGACAGCAATAATGAGCTCCTGTGCCGTGCTCCAAGTACATCGTGCTTGGATTTATAGCAAAAGACAGATCTGACTATCATTTTCTGCCAGCTTTGCCGCTTCTCGCTGTAAGCTCTTCCACTAGATCATTGGTATGGTTTGCCCTGAAAGGTCAGGCTTCAAACCTTTGCCAAATTTGAGTATCTGAAAAGATAGCTATTTCACTGGAATCAAAATAAGTAATTTACTACTTTAATGCAAGACTAGAAAGAGGGTTTACTAGTTTGATGTGAGTGCAGGAAGGCGCATTCAGTTTGGGAGTATATAAAAATTAATTTTTTGTCCTCACTGTGCTTTTGTAAAATTAGTAACATTATGATGAAGCATTTTTTTTAATAAAAGAAGGATCTAATTTGCAAATCATGTATGAAAATTGTTTTTAAATTTCAGGAGTTAGAATAGCATAGGAATTCTAGTTTCTAGGTGTTTCTCTTCAGGTTTCTCTTGTGAGCAGTTGCCATTAACTTAGAATCTGGAAAAGGGACCATGTAGTAATCGTATTTCC
Organism: Opisthocomus hoazin; assembly: GCF_030867145.1. NCBI lineage: Eukaryota > Metazoa > Chordata > Aves > Opisthocomiformes > Opisthocomidae > Opisthocomus > Opisthocomus hoazin. The sequence continues at coordinate 52,322,781 of NC_134417.1, forward strand.
ATCTGCATTGACTTTATCAACGTGCTTAACTGCCAGTTCTTGTTTAGTTAGATTTAGTGAGCATTTCATGTAGTTCAGTGTGGTTTAGCTAACACATAATTTGCATTATTCACGAGTTTGCCTCCTTTTAATCTTGGAAAGCTGGTAATTGAAAGGGCACATTGGAAAAGATTGCTTTAGTATATAACTGTGTGGATCTACAACTGGTGAAATGATTAAGTGAGGAGGCTGCTGGGGCTGTGCCATGTCACCAGGAGGAGATCTGGTGTTGGAGGGGGTCTTGCTGGTGGATTGTTGCATGAGGGAGGAGAGCCAGCAGGGCACGTTGACTTGGGCCTGAGTGCATATCCCATCCCATGGTGTAGAGAGGGAGATTTCTGGAAAACCATTGCTGGCTACTGCCTCATCCTGGAATTTCCAATTTTCTGACTCTTTTTGGGGTTGCGGTGTGTGTTTTGTGTTTTCACAGTTGTTGGAAAGTTGTGATGTGCAGTGTTAGCTATCCGTCCTGTGCAGACTGGCCCTGACTTCAGGGAAGCCTTGATTTTTTTTTTTTAATTATTATTTTTTTTATAGATTGGCATTATAACACAGCATTTCTATGCCCTCATTTTCCCAATTTCTTGTGTTTAACTTCCTTCCGATTCTTGTTTGGCATTCTTTCTCCAGGCTTCTGTAAATTCCAGCTAAGTGCATTGGTCACTCTAGAGATACATGATTAAGATTCTGCTTATGATTTAAGGATGGAAAATAAAACCATTTAGTTCTTCCACTGCACTTGTTGAGTAATGCAGAATTCTTTATTTTTACATCATGTTAAAGGTTGCATTAATTCTGTCTCTTTTTTTTTTTTCTGTCTCCTCTGTACGTTTTGTCACTTCTACTGTATGTTGCTCTTGCGATTTTTTTACCCTGAAGTTTCTTTGGGGGTGAGTAGCAGGAAGATGGTTCAGGTTTTTATGCTAGTGTCAGCTGAATATTGGATATTCAGTAAATTTTGCTTTCCCATTTTCATGTTTTCCTTTTTCTATGTTCACATGAATGATCTTTTGCCAATTTTGATAGAGAGAAAGGCTGAAACTTCTTTACTGAAAGTTTCAGAAGTAACACTCCTGGTTTTTGATTTAAAGCTCTTTGTTTTTCTGAGCTATTATCAAGAAGCAATAGATAGGAAGTCGATGGGGGGAGCGAGAGTCTTAAGAGGGTATAAAGCCTTTTCTCAGGCATTTATAGTTTTTGATAGATTTTTTGGTACATTGCTTAGTAAAACCTGACAAACCAAACTCATGGTGTTCACGAAGGTTCTCTATATTTCTGTGCTGAATTGTCCTCCAAATAGTATTGTGGACCTGAATCGTCTACTAACTAAAACTTTTAATAGTTGTATCTTGTTCAGTGAATACTGGGGAAAATTGAGATTTCTGGATGCAATGGTTTATATATATCCACACAGTGAATTTCCAAAGATTACTTTCCTTTAAAGGAGAGTTAAATTTTCCGTCCTTTCTGAAGTTAAGGTATTTCAAGACTAGCTACCTTAGAAAATCTTCTTCTTTTGTATGTAATGGACAATACATGGTTTAGACAAAGGAAGGAAATGTAGGGCACAGAGATACTTGTTAAAATGAATAGTGGTTAAAACTTCAATGTTCATGTATATACACTCATACTTTTGTTTTCCCCTCCTTCCCCTCCTATCCTCTACACAATCCCTGCACTTTGAATACAGTGCTGTGGAGCAATACTGCTGTGTGGTTTTGGCTTTTTTTTTTTTTTCTTAAATGGATGGTGTTTATACATGAAGAAAGAAACTATTCCTTTGCAAGTATTCACCTTCTTTATTGGCAACTGGTGAAGGAGACATATGTATGGGCATATTTTAGGAGAGATTGATCCAAGGAGATGCCTTTGAAGCAGCTGTACTTTACGTACGTGCCGGTTCTGTTTCGTGCCAGCTTTGGGGTTGGTGACCAATGAAGGATGCCATAGTCATTCTGAATCTTTGAAACCATTATTATTTGAAATAGGATTAGGAAGAGGAAGAGAAGGGTCAAACTGAAAACTGCATCAAATTCTGTAGCTCTGTTCTTAAGATAAATGACGCATGAGATCATGTTGTGTGCGGGAGTAATATTTATCTCTTTCTGCTTTTGAGTTCTGTTGGTGTTGCTTTACCCTCAGAGCATAATTTGTGGCCGTTGCATGACCGCACTTGGCAGTTTCATGTGGAGAAGAGAACTGGATACAGCCTTCTGCTCAGGCATAAAGGGGATTTCAAAATTGCCTTGAAAATTCAACTAAATTGAGTTAAGTGATTGTGTTGGTTAGACAGATAGTAGTGAAGCTGCTTTAATAGACTGGCTCTTTTTTATCTTTTCCCCCTTGCCTTCCTGATATCTTTTAGGATAGAGTAAGTGTTGTTCAGTTGGTCTGGAACTGTTACAGCTGTGAGATAATGCGGTTGGATTTTCAGTTTATTTGCTAACTAAGGCAGTATTGTACATGGAGATGTGCTTTACCTACCTGTATCACTCGAGTGGTGTGCGAGTGAAAAGGGGTGGAACTGATTTAGCAAGGATGCACTTTCAAATACAGGTATATATTTTTCATTAACAATAAATAAATGGAAAAGGAAATTGCTTTTTTTTGGTGTTGTATCATTCTCATTAGCATTATAAGCTTACTTTCAGTTATTCTTTATTTCTGAGTGCAGATTTTTGCAGGGAAACGATGGATTGGGAAGTTACTAAATTCAGATGTGCCTCTAGGAAACACGGGTGTTCTAGACTTTATTTTAAAATAAAAATATAATGATGTTTCACCAAGATGTTAAAAATTTTGATGTGATCCAATTTTATTTACTAAACTTACATTTAGATGTTCCCGTTGTTTGCATTCTGAAATGGTAGTAGTTTATCACAAAAATCTGTCTTGGTGTTCTCAACAGAGGATAATCTTCCCAATTGCTCTCCCGACCTTCCAATATGTATGCAGTTTGAAAATGTTTCCATACACAATATCTGCTGCTAGTGATATTTTGTAAGCCAGATAGTTTGGGTTGTTGGCCAGAGAGAGTAAATGCCTAACACATGCTATTCTTGCAAACTGTTGTTGTGACCACCTTGCTGTTGTACTCGCCCTCTACCCCAAGTCCTGAAGAAATGTGCAGAAAGAATTACAAAGATTATTCCTTCAAACATTTGGCCTAATTCTTGTATATATTAGTTGCATGTTGTTAGAAATTAATTGGTTTATTTTTGTGTGAACATGGTACTGGACAAATCTCATGCAGAGAATCAGTGACATTTTTCTACCAAACTGATGAGATTTGCTTACTAATTATTTTTTTTAAAAGAAAAAAACAGAAATCCCCAACCCAACCAAACTCTGGTTTTCTTATCTTTTCATGCATACTACTTAGACTTGTAGATCTCGGGGAATTCATAAATAATTTGACCTTTTTTCTTTACTCATTGTTTGAACTGAAGATGTGTAAAACAGGATGATACCATGGTTACTAATTTGTTTTTTATCATAAATCTGTGAAGACAGAGTAACTGTTTTTTTCCCCAGCTCTTCTGCTCTTCCAATTATATAAATGTTATCCAAAATTGACATTTGGCTTCTTTTGCTCATCCTAGAGGGTCGTTACCCATGTTCACTCTTTTAATGCTGTATTTGGTACTTTATATGAAGTGAAGATACTTGGAACAGATTTTGGTGCTTATCTCCTGCAACAGAGCCCATAAGTCAACTGTTAAGACTGAAGTCACTTGACTTGTTCAGCTTGGAGAAGGGAAGCCGATCTCATCACAATCTACAGCTTCCTCAGGGGATGCAGCAAAGGGGGAGGTGCTGGTCTCCTCTCTCTCGTGACCAGTGGTAGGACATGAGATATGGAATGAAGCTGCATCAGGGGAAGTTCAGACTGGACATTCTGAAAAAGTTCTTCATTGAGAGGGTGTTTGATCTCTGGAACAGGCTCCCCAGGATCATGCCGCCAAACCTGTCAGAGTTCAAGGAGTGTCTAGACAATGCTCTTAGTCATATGATTTAGATTTAGGTAGTCCTGTGAGGAACAAGGAGTTGACTTGATGATCATTGTGGGTCCTTTCCAACTTGAGATATTCTGTTGTTCTTGTTTGCATAGAAATGGAGAGTGACAGTAGTCATTAATATTCTCCTAATGAGAAAATGGCAATACTCAGCATATTCTAATATAACATTTGTAAGCTGAGAGTCTAAATCCATGTAAAGCATTGTATCCTTTTGAGGAGAAGGGACAAATGCATTGCAGGTTCATAACAAAGAAAAAATTATAGATTTAATGAAACAGTTTTGTTTAGCTGCAAATCAACGTTTTGGTCAATACAAACTGATCAATATTAGCTTCTCTTTAAGAAAACAAGTATAAAGTGAAAATGTAAAATAAGCTAAATCAAATATTTTTGGAAGGAACATTTCTTAATTTGTTCATTTAATCTGAAGAGAATATTTTAGGTATTTTAATTTAAACTGATCTAGCTGTTTAGAGAAACATTTTGATGGGAATTCTAGTTCATGGTTGTTTGTCATTCTAATTGTAGAACATGTGTCTGCCTTAAATCTACTGAACTTGGCTGTGAAAATATAATTGCAAATGGATTCTTGTTAATGGCTAGGATACCTGTAATTACTGTATCTAGCTTTAATATAAATGCTTCATGTATTCCATGTGTCTTTTGCAAAGTAATGTGATTTATTAAAATGTACCAGTGTCTAAAAGCAGCTTTGAAAGTACATTTTACTCCGTTTCCAAAGTATCTTCTTTCCTAGTTCTCTTTAATTAGAATCATTTCTCTGTAGCAAGTCCTTCATAAAATTAGGGTGGGAGCAGAATCAAATTGTTTTGAAACACTGTAGGAGTTTCGGTTATATTGATTTAAATCCTAATAATCAAACATACTACTATATACCTGCAAAGCGTTCTGCAGTGTACGAAATCACGGGATGCCTGAGGTTGGAAGGCTCCCCCACCCCAACTGGGTGTTTATACAAATTGATGAAATGCCCCCAAACCTTCTCTTCAAAGTTTACTTTGTGTTCCCCTATTTGTTCATGTGGTCACCTTTCTTACAGTTATATTTTGTTACCTTATAATGGTATATGGAGATCTCGAGGGATATTTTTGGAAACTTTCTCATGTGATATTTCTAAATCCTGAATTGACAGGTAACAACGTGTTCAGGTTCCTTTAAGCATAGACTGATGAATAGAGACAACATGGGTCAAAACACTGAAATTTTCTAACTGAAAAAAAATCTGAAGGAGCTGTCTAGCTGTCAGAGGTTGCTCTTTAATCCTGCAAGTCACTTCAAAAATGCTGTGTTTCTGTTGTATTTGTATGAATGATGCTGAATGAGCCCTATGATGGACTCCCTTTAAATTTCCAGATCAATGGTAGCCCTGTCCATTTCCCACTGAGGTCCATTAGATCACTCTCTAAGTGAGTTAAAAAAGGTTGACATGAAAAAATATGATCGATGCCTAAGACAAAGATTTCTTACCAGTTATTTTTGAGATGATCAAATGCAATTCAGGTTTGTACTACCTCTTCATCAGAAGCCAGTTCTCCCAAACATGGAACTTGCCCATACATAAAGCAAAAACAATAATAAAATAGGCATTGATTTCTTGCATCCAAGGATACTTAACTGCCTCCATTACCAAGAGCACCCAAAGTAGTTTCAAGGTCCCATCTTTTAAAGTACTGGCAAATATTGGAGAGTGAGAGGGGAAAAAAGAAAGAGTGTGGTACATAATGTTGTTAAAAAAGGAACAGCAAAATCAAATGAGTATGAACTCTGTACTGCCCTAGAGTCATTATTTTTTCTTCTGCTTGGGATTCATTGGAGGAGACTTTAACTTTCCAACCAGTGTCCTCAAGCACGATGACTCCTCAGTCTGTTTGTAGGCAGTGTAAGTAGTCCTGCAGAAACATATGAATATAGTTCTTGCCTTAGAGGATTTGTCAGCAACCAAAATTGTAATTATGACTACATGCTATAGCATTATGATTAACATATAGTACATTATGAATCTCTAGATAAAGCAAAATACATGATAGCTCCTGTTTTTAAGCAGTGCTTTACTACTGCTTCCTTACATAAATTGATAAGATATACATATCTGCCAACTACAATAATTTTTCTCAATACTCTGATGTTTTTTGACTTGGTCTGTGGTTTTTTTTATTATTATTTTTGAATAAAGTTTCACTCCATCAGTTGCCCATTTGTCTAGGGATGCTTGCACATCACACAGCTGATCAGAGTTGTTGCTGTCCAGAGAAACTCAAGATCAAATACCTGTAAGAGCTAGCTTTACATGTCATTTAAGTTGAGCCCCACTCATATTGGATTCACTGCCCTGATGAGGAGTAGCTGATTTATTCATGTGTGGCAGCATGTTCTGTTTCCTCTGCACTGACTCTCTGCTGTGCAACATGTGCAAGTTAAGTCCAATGCAACTTCAGTTCAAAGAATTTACAGCATAGGTGCTGCATGGCTGATGCGTTAAAACATCCATATAATCCTGCATGTATGTGTATTATACACGAGATTCCAATTAATTTCTGTGAAAATGAGCTTTGCTTATTTTTGCATAGCTTTCCTCCTCGGATTCAGGACGTGAAATAATATTTTGCAGTCTCAGTTTCTTTCATGGGTTGGAAACTCCATTGGAAGTCTGGTCTCAGGTAAACTCAAACCCAAACAACCTTTAGTTTCCCATTTTTTTGATCTTTCATGTTAACTATATTTACAACATTAAAACTTTTGGGCAAGTATAGAGATAGCCACCAAACAAGGAGATGGCCCAAAAAATCTACAAGTATGTACAAAAAAAAGTTAAATTTTAAAACAAGAAGCCAATAGCTCAGCTGTGAATTTTAATTTAATCGTAATCCCTGGTTTACCCTTTCATGTCCTTTTGTGTAGTTTGAACATGGTGGTTCTTGCACAGAGTACTGTAACACACAGTGGAGAAAAGGAAATTCTCCATGGCTGATGTACAGCAGCCCACAGTACTTGTCACTCTCCCACTTTGTACTGATTTTTTTCAGTCTTTCTTTTCTCTTCTGTTTTTCATCCCATCCTGCTGCTAGAGTTGTCATGCTGAGACTTTATGCTTTCCATTACCTGTATCACTGCTGAATGCCTGTGTATAATTTTTGTACCCAGCTGTGGTGAAAGCATGTGCTATTAAAATACAGAAGAAAGGTGAGGCTTCTTTGCTGGGGCAAACCGTTGAAAAAACAGAAACATGTGAAAAGAAATACCTTTTTTGCAGTCATTAAGAACATTTTGGGTGTGTGGGTGGTTTTTATGTTATTTTATTTGACCTTCACTATCAAATTTATTTTCCTTTAGGAATCTGTTGTAGTGTCTCAGTCCTAAGTTGAATATAAGTGTTGGGAGAGATTTTACTTCCATGTACTCTGTGAATGAATTCTTGTTTTCCAAATTCTGTCTGTTTTCAATGCAATGCTTAGCTCTTTTTTCATAAAAATATAATAGGGAAATATGAAGGATTTTTTGATAGATGATGTATATCTGTTGAGTGACTGAATGACAAGATAAAAAGGAGGTAAATTTGCTATGCAAATCTTGAGAATGAATGCACTGTTCTAGTAATAGGGCAGGAAGCATTTGTAGAACCATATGTTTTCAAGATACAGTCCCTAACACAGCCTAGTTCTAGTGATCTCTGACAGAAGTATGAAGAAAGGAGACTTAAATGACCCTAAGCTGGAACAGAAATGGAAGAAAAAGTTTTTACACTGTTATGTGAGAAATTGCTGCAAATATATTTTCTGTCCCCAGAGAAGGGCAAAATACTCGCTCTTAGCAGATGCCAAAAGAAATGTTTTTTACTTGACTGTGCTTTAGCCTTTCATCTTAGAATGATAGGCTTTCAGACAGTACCATTCTTTTAGTGTGCTAATTACATGTTCAGGTTGTGATCTGTTCTAATGTTCATACTCTTTACTCTAAAAATTCAGCCTAACTAGTTTTTCCCCAACTTGTGTTTATGGGGGTGGTGGTTTCCATTCCAGTCTTACGGGATCTTCTTAACAGGTCTTCTTTGCACCTTGTCAATTTAATTTTGAATTTAATCTTTGCCTCTGATGTGCTTTCCATCCCATAGTGCTTGATGTAATCTGCCAGTTTAATAAGTATATACTGCATTCTATCATCCAGTTGTTAATGGAACTTAATAAGTAGTACTGCACAGAGAACACATCCCAGCAGAGCCTGCTAATACATCTTTCTCATTTGGAGAAATCATTGACAGTTACAACTTGGTCACTGTTTTCTCATAACTTTATTATTAATCTCATAGATGTTTCATTTAGAGTACTTTTTACAAAATGTACCTGGGAAAAATAATGGAAAATGGTGTCAAACAAGTTTAAATCAAGAGTTAGTGTCTGCTTTTCAGAGCTCAGCCTCTGACAACTCTTTTCAGAGTCGTTCAGCGTGTGAAGGAGCATTTTGTTGTCCTTTTGCTAACAAGGAGTTCTCAAATCAAGGCACAGACACTAGATTGTTGTAGCGTTACATACATTACTACTTACATTTTCACTGTATAAATATTCTCTCTATACAGACAGAGGCTGATGAAAGCTTATTTGTGCCTCCTGTGCTATGGCAATGCAAAAATCACAATAGAGAGCTCCCCACAGGTCTGTCTATTTCCTTTGAAGTCTGCCTTGGTTGTTGGTGCAAGGATGCGCTGAATATCCTCCAGAGCAAAGTGATGGCTTGGCTCAGCTCTGCAGTCCTTTCTGGGCATTGAAGGCTTGGAGCAAGCGGTACAAGTGTTATAAACAGGCTAATATCCATATGTAAACTGATCTGAGCACCTCTACACTGCATACCTGTAAGTTTTTGTTGCACCTGGACTAGCTTTCTTAGCTGGAAATGATTCCTTGCTTCCAACTAGAACCAGTTTCACAAATCCCTGTCCCGTCGTAGTCTGCTGGCTCTATGTTCTGGGAACAAGCTCTGCTGTTTCCAAAGTCCTCATCAGAATGTCCCACTGTAGAAGGGACATGTGAAATACAGGTTGCAAAGCATGTTCGGTTATTCCTTTCTAGTTGTTATTTTTTAGGTTAATTATTAAAGAAAATGAACAGAGTGTTTAACTGGAGAGGTTTGTTCAGTGTCTAGTACCGTAACTTTGCTTCCTTTCTGGCTTTTTCAATACTGTTTTTATTAGTTTCTGTAAAAGGTGGTACATGTGTATGCTTAGTATTTAAATTTTTCCATGCCAAACAAGTTCACAAGAAGCAGTTTGGTTCTACTAAGGTAAAGGTGAGATAATAAAGTGAGCCAGAACTCCATGTTTGGTGTAATTTATTAGGTAAACTGCACAAATTGTGTAAATAAGGCCATGGAGAAATGTGGGCCACAGCAGCAAGCATGTGAGCATTCTCTACTCCAAATATTAGCTGAATTTATAAATACTCTGCTGAAATAGGTGCACTATACTGCTTGCTATGCATAGTGACAGGTTGAATGTTATCTGTGCTGTTGAAAGTCTCCTTTGAACACCTTGCTCCTGTCCAAAAAATACACGTATGAATGCAGTAGACCTGTAGATTACTGAAAACTCCTTTTTAATGGGCAAAAAGAAAAAAAAAAATAAAAAGAATACATTAAAATCTACCTTGTTAGAAGTTTTGTCCAAAATTACAGAGTTATATGTAGTTCCTCCAAATAAAAAGATAGACACTGAAATCACAATTATGTATCCTAAATATCCACTTTCTTCTGTTAGGTCTAATCTTGGGATCCATTTCTTAATAACACAATATACCACAGTAACAACATAGCCTTTATTATGAGCATGCCTTCATTTCCTTATTGACAAGTGGCATGCATGATACTGCGTGTATGAACAATAACTGTTTTGTCTACAGATGTGGGTGTAACTTTATTGATATCTTAAACCATTTATGCTGCAAAGGTTAAAGGATCAAGATACTACATGACATCTGATGTATAAGCTGATTTACTTATGTTATAAAGTGTAGAAAGCTACTCCCAGACACCTGTCTGTATTTTCATACAGGCAACCATATTTTGCATATGTAAATTTCTCATGCAGTTCTGTTTAGAGACTGTCCACTTTATTATTTGCATGTGTAAGTTATTGGCTTTCCTTTCTACATCTTAATGGATGTGAAAATTTCTCAGTGAGTGGCTCTTCTTGGAACTATGACAGGACTGCACGCTGCCCATTGAGAAATCCTTCTCCACAAATTGAAAAGGAGGAAGCTAGGAAATTGTGGTAAATTATAATCACTTTACAATTAAGAATAGGGCTGTAAAAGAAGCTTCTTTTTCTGATGTGGGAACACCTAACTACCCCTTAGAGACATGAAGTTATTAACATGCTAATGATTTTTTTTTTTTTATTCTGACCAAGTTGTAGCCAGCACAAAACTGCTGGCAGTTGACATTCAAAAGAGATTTTGAATTACTAAATGGAAAATTGAAGAGAAATTGCTGTTTTACAGTAGAGTGGATCTTTGATTAAATGTTACATCCGGTCAGTGGTTTTGCCAAAAAGGTATGGAGTGTAACACACTTTAGGAGGTATTGTTCTAGTACAAGCATTATATTCCTTGTGTGAATGTGTTTTTTGGGAACATGGCTAATATTGTACTCTTTGGGGTCACTATTCCAACCTTAATATCACTTCAGGCTCTCGAAGAGGAAGAGCCATAAATAGTTGCCAGAAGGAGGAACAATGCAGCCCAGATCTATGTCTCAAGTGTCTGTATTCTTTTCAGTAGATTAAGAAGGAACTTGAGGAATGGAACAACCAAATTCTTGGTTGTAGGAGAACTCAGTATCACATCTGTATCTGCAGGATTATACTGCAATGTACAGTTAAATATGCCTAAAGCTTAGTAATTTTTTTCTTATTTTTATAGCTTTGTTTTGTCACAGATTTGATATGAATTCATCTGAATTTATGATTTGGGGGAAGAACCCTTCTTGTTTTTTTGATTGGTTGGTAAATAATTCGTGGAAATATATTCTGAAAAGGCAGTAAAGAGCCCATTGCTCATTGGGATGCTTTAATCTGTAATGCTAAGACAGAGGGTGAAATCCCTGTCCTTGCAACTTTCTGCTAGAATACTTTGTGTTCAATAACATGCATAAAACAAGGGTTATGATTGCTGCTAAGTGCTGACATTGAAAAATTGAAGTTTACTAGGATATATTGGATGTCTCTAAAATTTGAATACTATGACTTAAATTTATTTTGATCCTTTTTGTCAGCCTCCAGTGTGGATTTCATATATTTTAAATCAAATTGCTGCATTCAGAGCAATCTCTTTAGACTTGTATAATGAATTGCTAGAGCAATTGAGTTGTGTTTCAATATGAAATAAGCCAAGCCCAAAGTTCATTGAGGTTTGTGAACCTGGACTGAATTTAATATACTCTCTCTATATTCTTTTTTATGTTTTTTGTTTGGAAAGAATTCCCAAATCAATTAAAAACTCTAAAGATGTGAAACCATGGAAATTAAAGCTAAGTGTATGCTGAATCCCAGCCTCCTGAGTTTCAGTTTCTGAAGAGGATTGGTTTTCACCAGTTCTAGGGTTTTCCTCGCTGATTTGGAGACTTTTGCATATTCTGATTACTGAATTAGAATCATGGAATGGTTTGGGTTGGAAGGGACCTTAAAGATCATCTAGTTCCAACGCCTCTGCCATGGGCAGGGACACCTTCCACTAGACCAGGTTGCTCAAAGCTTCATCCAGCCTGGCCTCGAACACTTCCAGGGGGGGCATCCACAACTTCTCTGGGCAGCCTCTTCCAGTGCCTCACCACCCTCATAGTAAAGAATTTCTTTCTTATATCTAATCTGAATTTACCCTCTTGTAGTTTAAAGCCATTATCCCTTGTCGTATGACTACATGCCTGTGTAAGTCCTTCTCCGGGTTTCGTGTAGGCCCCCTTCAGGTACTGGAAGGCTGCTATAAGGTCTTCCCGAAGCTTTCTCTTCTCCACGCTGAACAGCTCCAACTCTCTCAGCCTGTCCCCACAGGAGAGGTGTTCCATCGCTCTGATCATTTTTGTACCCTTCCTCTGCACCTGCCCCAGCAGGTCCATATCTTTCCTGGGCTGAGTGTTCTAGAGCTCATTGCAGGACTCCAGATGACATCTCACCAGAGTGGAGTAGAGGGGCAGAATCGCCTCTGTTGACCTGCTGGCCATGTTTCTTTTGATGCAGCCCAGGCTACAGTTGGCCTTCTGGGCTGCGAGCACATGTTGCGGGGTCATGTTGAGCTTCTTATCAGCCAACATCCCCAAGTCCTTTTCCGCAGGGCTGCTTTTGGTCCATTCTCCGCCCAGCCTGTATTTATGCATGGCATTGCCCCGACCCATGTGCAGCACCTTGCACTTGGCCTTGTTGAACCTCATGCAGTTCACACGGGCCCACTGTCCAGCTTGTCCAGGTCTCTCTGGATGGCATTCCTTCCGTCCAGCATGTTGACCACACCACATAGCTTGGTGTTGTTGGCAAACTTGCTGAGGGTGCATGTGATCCCACATGGGATGTCCATGTCACACTGACAAGGATGATAAACAGCACCGGTCCCAGTACTGACCCCTGAGGAATGCCACTCATCACTGGTGTCCACTTAACATTGAGCCATTGACTTCAACTCTTCTGAGTGCAACCATCCAGCTAACTCCTTATCCACCGAGTGATCCACGCATCAAATCCATGTGTCTTCAATTTAGAGTCAAGAATGTCATGCGGGACAGTGTCAAATGCTTTGCTCAAGTCCAGGTAGATTACATCACTTGCTCTTCCCTTATCCACCAATGCAGTAACCCCATCACAGAAGGCCACCAAATTTGTCAGGCATGATTTGCCCTTAGTGAAGCCATGTTGGCTGTCATCAAGCACTTCCTTATTTTCCATGTGCCTTAGCATATTTTCCAGGAGGATCTGCTCCATGATCTTGCTGGACACAGAGGTGAGACTGACTGGCCTGTAGTTCCCTGGGTCTTCCTTTTTTCCCTTTTTAAAGATGAGAGTTATGTTTTCCCTTTTCCAGTCAGTGGGAACTTCACCAGACTGCAGTGACTTCTCAAATACGATGGATAGTGGCTGAGCAACTTCTTCCGCTAGTTCCCTTGGAATCGTGGATGCATCTCATCAAGTCCCATGGACTTGTACACATTCAAGTTCATTAGATGGTCTTCTAGGCAGAGAACCAAATTAACATTAGGAGAGAGTGAGCTATTAGAAGAGTGCTTTTCCACCTAAGTCCTTGTCTCTGACCTGTATTTGTGTCATAAAAAAGCAGGAGTTAGGAAGCTGGTGTGTCAGATTATTTGCTGCTGCTGGCGCTCCATGTCTCTCTTCTCACTCTTCCCCAGATTTGGACTTTATGGCTGTGTTGGGAAACCTGCACGTCATCCTCTTCTGTCAAATAACTGTATTTGGAAGAGTCTCTCTAGGAGCAAGTGGAGTTGCTGTTTCTGTAGAAGATGAGGCTAAGTGCAATGGTGGTATTGATTCATGGAGAATTCAGACAACACACACTATTAACAGTGCATGCGAATGCGATTAAGATGAGCCTAATTCAAATTCTTTGCTAGAGGAGAAATGGTGAACAATCATTTATAAAAACAACTTTGTTTCTATTGAGGGCGTGAAGTAATTCAGATTGGGGGATCTCCCGATTGTGGTGTTATTACTAGGAGGGTTGTTTGCTCTGTGTATGTGTGGGGGTGTGTGTTGGTCTTTGGCAGATGATATTGACAACATTGTGAGAGGAGTTTGTTGTATGATGGAAATGTCTGAGAGGAGGTCAGGGAATGATTCATCTGCCAACCTGTCCATTCCTAGCTGCCCGCCCTGGAGGTGGTGGGGTGAATGGCGGGTAAGGAGTGAAATGCATGGGCACCGTAGATCACGCGTCCTTTTGTGCGGCTAGTCACTCTTTGTTCCAGCAGCAGTTTTGGTTAGTCCAAGTGTGTATTGATTTTAGTTTCCAAAAGTTGGGAATGCTCTTCTTTTTGTAGGGCTGCCTGAGCCTACAAAATCCTGATCTTAACTCTGGTCCATGCGAAGGCCACTTGGGTTTTCTAGGTTTTCTGTGCTTCCACAAGAAGGGTACCGTTGTCCCTCAGTTGGACTGAGGGGTGTTGTGAGAATTCAGAATAGGATCAAGTCCATTCAAAACAGATGATACTATATTTTCCTGAATTTAACCAGTGAAACAAAATCCATGGAAACAGTGTAGAAGAAACAAATAGATTAGTTTTCTAATAGTTTTCTAATTTTGGTCCATAATCCTTACGGAAAACTATTTCCTGTGAAATACCTATACTCTCTCTATTACTCACCTACAACTAACTTCTCAGTTGGTAGATTATCCTTAAATGTTTGAAAAGATGCATCTACCTGTGGTCTACAAAAGTCTGTCCCACACTGTTTTGGTAACAGCACTCAGCTGTTCTGGAGAAGATTACATGTTCAAAGTACTCAACAAATGTTAGCTAACTAGTTGATTAAATTAAAGAACAAAGTATTCTTCCAGCAATGCAGAAGAATGTGCTTAGCACAGATTACAGTACCAGTAAATGGATTCCAAATCTCTTCAGCTGATTTAGAAGACACTCTGTACTGTTGTCTGATTAATACATTTGGGTAAGTGTCTTAATCTGATAATTTCATGTTTATAGTGACTCAAAACTTTATGCGACAAAATGGCGAAATACAATGTAAATTTTTTTTAAAGTCCATGTGACTTCTGAGAAGTATTTGCGTGTTTCCCTTATGTAATGAAATTTTTATGATTTGATAATCTTTTAATTATTATATAATGGTTGCTTTTTAAGAAATTGGAGAAATAGCTATGTAAGTTAGAATGAAACAATCGACAGAGCATATTGCAGATTTTTTGGCTTGTTTTGTTTTTAGGCTCAGTTTAGGCATCATTTTGAAAATATTATCCCTTAAGAAGAGATGGTACAAAACATAAACTGTCCTGTTAAAGCTTTATTAATGGTCTAAAAAATTCCACTTCAGCAGATGTAGACGCTGTACTGAATAACACTGGCCATAGCAATTATTCAGCAGTTTCTTGGGGAAGGCCACTGAAATTAAGGAGTAAATCATCTTTTCAGACTGAAGAGTTTCCTCCTGTGGTGTACAGTCAGTTGCTGAAATATCATATCCAAAATTCAAGGATTAGCCTTTACCTAAACACATGCCTCTTTTGTGTTTGCGGCGTTCCTAGGATTTGTTGTTCTTGCTAGATAGAAAGCACTAGATTACAATGATCGTGAACTTACCTGCCATTTATCAGGGATATTTGTGGTTATTTTTTCCTACTGAATTCCCAAGTGGCAGAAAATTGAATAGTTTTCTAATGTATTTTCCCTTTAAATGGCAAAGAAAAGGGAACAGGAGGCTAGGAAATATATTGCTGAACTACCCTTCATGCTAGGCATAGTATCATGTTAACAAAAAATAGTCTGACATTCAAATTAGAAAAGTTATTTATCAGTTTTCCTTAAAAGCACAATAATCTCTGAGAAATAAAGTTGAATAGAAAAGGAAGAGAAACAGAGCAGAGGGGGGTTTGAAGGAAAGGGGAGAAATGTCTATTAGCATTAGAAACTGTGCTAAGTTAAGAGCCTAGAAGACATGAATTCTAGTTTCACCTCCTACTGCACTAGGCAATTGCATGATTGACTGAAGTGTTTTTGTCCAGGTGCAGACAGGAATTGTACAAGATCTACAGATACGGTAAAAGGCTTTCAACAAGGTCACTGCTGGTAGCATGGAGTGTTGTTCTGTAAGGGATTTTCCTCAATACAGGCAATGAAGAAAATACAATAATGCACATATCTAATCTTCCTAACTTCACTGCAATTTCTATAGTGCTAAACTATTATGGTACTTTGTAATGTTGTCTGGATCTTGGCCTTATATTCTAATAATGCATTTAATTTAAAGACTCTTCTGCTGTATTTGTGCATTCAGAAAGTTTTTGTCTGTGCTGTGTCTCTGTAGGCACTCTCCAATCCATTTTCTTTTTTTAGATGGTGCATGTTTCCTTCAGTATACTTTGAGAAAGTAATACCTTTTGCAAAGGCAATGACAGATCTTCAGGCTTCTCAGTAGCGCAGTTCTAGACTGCGTGTTCTTTTTCTGCTTCTAATCTGTGCCTTTCATGCTTATACAAGATTTAAAAAGTTATGAATATGTCTTAATAAAACTGTTCCTTTTTAAAGGAAGTACTTGTTCTGTGTGATGAAGAGCTTCTGTGATGATGAGTTCTGTGTAATGAATCTGCTTGGAGAAGGGGGATTGTATCTCGCAGCATGGAAGCCGTTGGGGCTGTTGGAGTAATTGGGAGCGTGGTAGGACTGGGCTGTTCTGCAGCCTAATGTAAACGGTCAGCTCCAGATGCAGCCATTTGATAGGAGGAACTGGGAGGAAGCACAAAATAGAAGTACTGCAGGAATAAAGCTATCTTTGCAGTGTTTTGGGGGGAAGCAGTATTTTGTGAGTGATTAGCAACATTGAATTGGGACAAAAAAATCAGCTCAGTGGAAATGATGTGGAAGTAGAGTGAGGAACAAATGTGAAAGTGAGTGTAGAAACAAATGTGAGAAACTAATGAGTTTTTGTGTGTTTCATATCCAATTACATTTGTTAAAAACGTGGACTGCGTGTTCTGGCCAAGTTAAGTGCAGAGTTGCTCATAAAGAAGAAATCAGAATCAAATTGAGTATGTGCAGGGAGACAGCCCATGGGTCAAGAAAACGTGAGTTTTGACTGCAGGAGTTTCCTAAAGGTCAGCCTCATGGTGCTCTCCTTTCTGTTTGTTCCTTGGCATAATCCTGAAGTACAGTTCAAAAATCTGAATGTCCTACAATTTATGGAGTTACTTTAATTAAAATGGGCACCAGACCTTACCAAGATGACATCTACAATGGCAAAGTGGCTTTCCTCTAGTTGCATTTCTTTGTATATATATATACACACACAAACTCTCCTTTTTTTTTTTTCCATTGCCTTCGCTGATGAACTATTAGTAGAGTGGTTTCTTGTTCCATATGGTGAAAACACAGTCCTTGCATGCATGCTCAGAAATGTGTCTGGTTGCGGAGGTAGATAACATTATCAAGTGGCTGTTTCTGGGGTCCTCTGCTTCTTCCTTACTCCTGCAAATTGGTGGAGCTGAGAAGTTCAGATCTGAAGAACCAACTGAAACTCAGAGCAGGAGGAAAGCTCAGGGATGGAGTAGCTTGGTGTCATTATATTGTTTTATGCCAGAATTTATCCTGTTTTGATCATACATTTTGTCAAGGTTGTTAGCTTTTATCTCTGTGCTGAGCTAAAGACTCCTGCAGGCAGAAATAAAAGGATCCTGGGTCATCATTTGTCAGTGCTAATCCCTTTGTTGACAAAATGCGCTATCAGGAGAAGGAAATCCTGTGCTGTGTTCACAGGTGTGATAAAATCCTGTGCAACTGTGAAACTTGCCCATGTCTAGGCTGTTGGCTGCTTGCTTTCATTTCATACTTTGCCATTGGGGCGCTCGTGCTTCTGGTAGGCTTGCTCTTAGAAAAAATCCACCCACCTTCTGGTAGCTCTTTTGATGGCTGAAATGGTGACAGCAGGAAGAATGGTAGCTGCTTTGTTTCCTGCCTTAGACCTGTAGCAGTGCTGAACACCTGTTAGTAGGTGATTTTGATACGGGCTGTGCTAATTAGCTGTAATATGAGCACATTCTTGTACAGAACAAAATCTGAACCATAGTGACTTCATGTTGCTTGGGCAAGAGAACCCAGATACTTTTGCTCTTCTTTCTCATTAAATTTTAAGTTTATGCAAGGAAAGTTGAAGAAACATTTGTCACCTTGTTTGTGTGAAAAATGTTGATTTTAGCCAAGGTCTTTGAGAGAAGATTTCCCGTGGTTTTGACCTCAGACGATCCTATAGAGACCTGTTTCAAAAGCCTTGGATATGTATATCTGTATATCCATATATAAGTTATGTATACATAAGTACATGCGATAACTGAAACTTTCCTGTCCTTCTTGAAGTGATTTATCCCACACAAGGGTTGGAGTTAGTGGGTAGGACAGAAAGAAGTGTGCTTTGTGCAGATGAAGTTTCAAAAAAAAGTTGTAGTCTTTTAGGTGGTTGGTGGCCATTCAGAACAATTATCTTCCTAAAGCCATGTGGTTAGTTATTTGTGTGTTATGGATCTCTGAATTTTTCAACACTGAAAAAAAGAGGCCTGTTGTAAAATAGTAAAGGTATAAATCATAGTAGGTATGGTGGTGTTGGGTGGATGGTTGGACTTGATGATCTTAGAGGTCTTTTCCATCCTATGATTCTATAGTTCTATGATAGTGTGCTGCAAGGGGAAAAACAACCCCTCTTGCTGCTTACTTCTGGGTAAAGACTTTGCAACTGTAACAGACAAATGAAGTTTAGCTTGAATAAATGCAAATCACTACAAAAAGTCTTGATATAGTAAGAAGCATACAGTGTAAGGGATCCCTGCCTTTGTTTGTGTGTGAATTGTCCTTGCAATAGAAGTTTCAGAATTTGCTGAAGCAGCAGGAGAGCAGTAATGTGGAATGAGGTTGAGTCAATGAAGAGCAATAAGTGTAGCGATCAATAATCAAGTGATTTGTGAAAAGCAGTTGATGACAGTGAGTGTGTATTGGTTCCAGATGTGTATGTGCTGTAGGAGCAAGGCATGCTGAAGTGGCTAACGCTGCTATACTGCAAGGTAGGCCATTCCCAATTGCTTCCTGACAGCGAGTGTTGATTGCAAATGACATTTTGGGGCCGGATTTAAATAATGTGAAGTAAAAGAATGATGATTTTGTCTAAACTAAGGAAATGAGAGTTAGGATGGAGTAGTCTCTTGTGTGCAGTGGCTTAGGGGAAGGTCACTTGTTCAGTTGTTTGGTTTTAGGCTGTCTTTTTGATGGCGCTGCTTACGTGCGGTGTTACTCTTCATATGCCTCTGTGACAAACAAAATGAAAATATGACAAGAATTTCAAATGGATTACCATCAAAACAAAACAAAAATAAATGAATATGTATCGAGAGGTGTATTTTTAATGTCTGCCCATAGTTCAACATTTTTTCTTCTATTAAAGAAGAAATTTTTCAGGAATGAAACAAACCTCACAATATCAAGGTTTACAATAGAAGTAGTAATTTTACATTGTTTGAATTTTTATTACCTTACAGATATTCTCAGGAAACTAAAACCAGCTGATTGGTCAGATATTCATTAGATTAGTAGTGAATATATTGCAGCCTTGTGAGTCATACAGGCAACAATGAAGTTTTGGCTGTTGTAATCGTTGTACTTTTTAATCATTAAAAGTTTCTCTTTTCTGATTAGAAAAGCTTTGCAGTCCTGCAAAGCTTTTTTCATATGGGAAGTTCTTACTCATGCATGTAATCCCATTAAAATTCTCTGAGATTGCTAGTGTGAATTGTCTAGTAGTCTGGGTCTAAATTAATAAAGGAGTTTCATTTCTATTCTTTTACAGTAGAGGTATATCAAACACTGAAAGTGCTTTAAGTGTTCTTTAACCCAAGCTGTAAAAGATACCATAAATTTAAAAAGTGACAGTTTCTATAATGTATAGCAAGAACAGCAGAAATTATGGTGACTGCTGAGATGCAAAATTGCCAGCAATGGCTGAGATGCTGAAATCACTGTATGCATTTTTTGGTAGAAGGAAAATGGGAATCTGATTCTGCTTTTCTTGCACCATATTTATGTCAGTGTAATGCCTCTGACTTCAGTGGCTGTCATCCTGACTTGCACCTGTGTAGGAGTATGTTTATCTTACCATTTTAGGAAAATGGATTCAGATAGATGTCTATTTTTCAGTGGAAGGAACACCATATTGTAAAGGTCTGTCAGTAGTCGAGGGTCACTATTACCCTCGTATTTAACACTTTTCTAACTTCTCCGAAAAAGTTAATTTAGATTGAGGTCTTATACATGTCCAGTGAGGTGCAATGTTTTAGCTGATGAAGGTAATTCTAAGATAAAAAGCCTTGAAATATTGGGCCATTTTATGTTTTGTGAAGTCTTCTAACCTTTTGTCATAAAATAATCTTTCAAAATGATTTAATTCTGAAAATTTTGTATATATTTTATTGAATAGTCTTAAATGACCTTCAGCACTAATGAATATTTTAATGCAAAGTTGAGCTGTTATTTTGAAAATTCAAGTAGTCGTGCAAGTCCCAGGGATTTTATAAACTTGTCCTATGTCTAGTAGAGTTTATAAGCTGCTGCTTCAGAATCAGCATGGCTGAAGGAAGAAACTTTCTAGATCTTACAGAGCTTTAAATTCTACCATGATTGACTTCTCGGAGGTTTTCAACAGCTTCAGCCTACCCCGACGGGTTGGGAGAGATTGCAGATGGCCAGCAGAGCCAGTGGAGCTGAAAATATTTTACAGACTCAGCAGCAATATTTTTGCAGTTCAGAGTGGCTGAGCTAAGTGCTCAGGCTTCCCCAAAAGCAGCAACTCTGGGTCTGTGCTATGATCATCTGCCATAAAATGCAATAGGGAAAATACTGAAGGTCTCCCAGAGAAGGCTGGAAAGCACGAACTATCCCACTTTCTGTCAGTGTATGGTGTTATTCCCACACTTTCCATGCTTATTTTTCAGGGATACATTTTTTAGGACAAAAAATTACTTCCAATCATGTGAGAGTGTTTCAGAAGTAAGAACTGATGCCTTTTGTTTATTTGCAACTCGTGCTGTATGAAGCCTAACAGAAAAAAAACATGGTGGTGGAATTGTGAAGGCAGTGGTCCAGGGCAACTTTGTGCAGAAAAGATATATAAATATATGTGTATATATGTTTTGCAAAACTGAAAAACTTTTCTTATTTTAGAAGCCTATTTTGTGTTTTAGCAATAGTAAGTCACTGTCATTGATTAACGTGTCCAGTAAGCTCCTGGGCGCTACTGGTAACCTTCTAGATTTTGGAAGATATTGCTGGAATATCTTGTAAAATCAGTAATTTCAAACGGGCTGATTTTTACAAGCAAAGTGAAGTAGCAGTCCCCGTGCCAGATGGGATGTATTGGCTTGACATCTCTAGTTAGTCCATGTTTTCCTGTAGTTCCATATTTTTCTTAAGCTGTATATGTTGAAACTGTAAATAGGTATATTTCAGAGATCTTGGGTCAATAAAAACTTACAGAAACAATTTCAAACCCTCTCCTTATACTTACTTACCCTGAAAGCTATTTTCATATGTGTAACTCATTAAAAAATAAAAATAAATTCTCCCCAAAGTCCTCTCATTTTCCACACATGATTCAACATGTAATGCAAGGAAAAAGTTACTGCAGTGTCTCTTTGCTTGGTAAGTTGTTTTTAGGTCCTGATACATTTTCCTGGATGTACACTAGGATGTACACCCAGCCTATGGGATTATAGCAGTCGTACCTTGAAAATATATTTGCATTCACTAAGAGCGAATCACCTGAATTTATCCCAAATAAAAAATAACTCAATCCGGTTTCTCTTTTCAGTAGATTCCTTTCGCACGATTTTATTTTTGATGCATAAGCATTTCTATAAATGCATTACATCTGGGTACTGTGATGAAAAGGTTATTAGTAATGTGGCACAGACAGATAGGCTTTCTGTTAAAATAATTCCCCAGCTGCATAAATGAAGCCCTATGTTAGCCTTGTGTGACTGTAACAAAAGACTTTAGGTGCTGCTGTAGGACACTGTGTCATGCTGGGGAAACATGAAAAGGTCCAGATCTCCCAATTTGTCTTGCAGATTTTTAATGACAGATGTCAAGGATGGTCTGGTTTGCTAGACATTAATCTCTGAATCCCTAATATTGATGAAGAGATTGAAGTAAACATGAAGTTGACGTGAAAGAACATTATATCAGCCTTGGATGCAATAACAAAGACATTGGCTGTCAAGACATGACAGAGAATATGCTTTTTAAGTTGTGTACAATATGTTTATACTTCACAGCTAACACTGCTCAGTCTACCCCAAATAAACACATGCTGTAAACTAGCAGAAGTTATGTTCCTATTGCCATGAATGCTATACTAAATACATCCTCTTTGTTAAAGCAAATGCAATCCAAAGGTGCAAGAATAAGATAAATGACAATAACTTCCACATGCACTTGCAAAAGCATGTGCTAACCTTTCCAAACACAACAGACTTTCACTTTGATGTGCTTGCATTGCTTAGAAAATGATCTGCTCTCCATTAAATTCAACATTAAATGGCCCAGTGGGTGTAATGAAGCAATAAAATAATAATAAAAAAAAAATCGCTACACTTGTCCATGCTGCCAGAGCTACCTGAATATTTTATAATGAGCAGATAATCTGGAAAAAGAAGTTATTAGTTTTGTAAAAGTATAAAGGATAATATTCAAATAGAAGCCCTACTTCCTGAAGCTTTTTTTAACACTGATATTTGTAAAAGTGCACTTACAGTAAGACAAAAGGTGCAATATTTTGGTTGGTCTGGAAATCTCTTCCAAAGGGTAACTGATTGAAGCATTAAGATTGCTCTTTTGCTCTTCTATGGTTCTTTTATTTTAAAGGCCTTTTACTTAAAAAGTATCCCCATGGTAACTTCCTAAAACAGAAGTATAACAAAAGGAGGGGGGAGACTGACTTATAGCTTTCGGCTGTTTTTATATGTGGTAAACATCACTATTTTCTAGGACCTGAGAGGGTTTGACAATTCAAGTTGCAGGACTCTGGCAATCTTGAGAAATTATCTTGCAAACTATAAGAAAATAATAATTTCTGAAATTGCTTATATGGAAACAAAAATACAAAATGCAGACTGTTGGCATTCCTCCTGAATTGAAAAGAAAAAAAAAGTTTCTGAATTTTAGTAATCCCTTGCTTGTGACCTTTAATTTGCTGTTCCCCACCATGACTATATTTATTGGCAGTTTATTTTATATCCGATAACTGCATTTTATGTGCATAACAAAGGTTATAGGGGATGAGCTATCTATTTCAAGATTATAATTCTTTATTCTGCAGTGCTTTTTTTGGGGGGTTGGGTTTTTTTTTTTAAGCAGAATTTCCACAGAGCTCATATATGTAACTTGCCCTTTAATTAATTTTCTATTTCATTTTGTAGATGTCTTTTCGTCAGCATATTGCCAAAATACTTAACCACAAAAAGAAAAAAAAAAAGTGACTTGTGTTTCTGAAGAGACAACCTATCAGCAAAATAAACAAACGCTATCTGAAATTTAAGGATGTTTTGAAAACTACCTACTTGGATACAGTGGTAGCTAGTGGTTGTAATGGAGTGTTAAGAACTTACTTATCTGCAAAAATGAATTGCTTATTTTGCCCAAACAACTTTTTGTGCTCTTGCTTTCTGCTGAGATACAAAGATGCGACAGGATTTTTAGGTACTAGGAAAGCTAGAGGTCTTTAAGGTGGAATGTGGCACTTAGAGGATATCCGAGTGACGGGTTGTAGGCGAATTTCATGTCAGGGAGTTGATCCAGAGAGGCTTAAAGAGGTGATTTTTATTTGTGAAATCAAAAGTAATTCCAATACCTACAAAATTTCAGTAGTTCTGTAGAAAAAGGTTGGTTGTCATCTTCACTTGACACACCGTTGTTTCTTCATATTTGTCTCTGGACCCTGCTAAATGGTCTAACTCATATGTTGCTCAGAGTTAATAATTTGAAAAATCAGCAGTTTTTTTCCTGACCTTTAAAATCTGTACTGGCTGCTTACCTTCTCAGAAATAATGCTAAAACCAAGGTTTTGTCTAGTAGAGGCAGTCCGAATTGCAATTGGATGCTTCTGTCCCTGCTTTTTGAGCCCAGTCAACTCGGAGTGCTGTTGACAGGAGTTTCGAGGTTGTGAGTGAAATTCCTGAATGTGGAAATCAAGAGTATGGAAAAAATAATACACTAATACACATAGCTGTGCTAGCTCTGCCTTTTGCCATTTTAACTACTGCCTTCTGTGCAAGGTCTGTACGCAAGGTACTGCTGACGGAGAGGGAGGCGAGGCAACGCAGACAGCTTGCTTTACCTACATGGGAAGAGCGTCCCTCGGGGTCTGAGTGCCAGCACATAGCTGAACCCGTATCTTTATTTGGCCCTATTTCAGGCAAGTATCTTTGTCTTCCTAAGGACTGTCTCTGAAAACAGATTGAATGAAAAGCAAATGAGGGAGTTTTCATGGCTTGGCTCTGGCTGTAAGTCACCACAGTAGTGCTTCTCAGATTTTAGAAGCTGATGTTTGCAAATTAATTACTTGGCCTTTAAATAGTTCCAAACCACCCAAAGTGCTCCATTATGTTAGCACAGGCTTGAGAAATAGATATGTATTACTAGCTAATTGAATAACATATGGTGTTGATTAGTGCTTAGCTCTTTTTATAGAACTCAATTAAAAAAATGACTGCAGTATATTTTGAGACTATGAGATGTCTGTTGGTTGCTTCTGGTAGGAGGGAACTGCTGAAACAAGAAATGATGAACTTTTTCTGTTTAGTTCATCTACAAGTTCCTTTAGGAACTTGTGGTTTGTGTGGCTGCGACAGGAGATAGGCTGGAGTCTCTTCATTTGCTGCAGTATTGAAATGCAGCCTTTCCTGAAAGATTGAAGTGCTCTCCCGGCAAAACAAAACAAAAGTCCAGGCTTTTATTTTCTGTGCTATTGCTCAAGGTATATGAATATACAAAGAGCCTATTTCAGATGGATAAAAATCTATTCTTACAGGGGTTGGTTTGCAGAGACGCATTTCTTGGGTGAAGTCCCAGGACATAGACATTAAGTTATAAAGCCCTCCAAACCCAAATAACCTTGGTCTCTTTCCACCTCATCCTTCCCAACTCCCCTAAGTAATAAATGTGGGGAGAACCTGCCTTTTATTTCTTTAACTTGATGCAGGTTTTGCTCAAGAGATTATTTTCCTCTTAAACTTTGCAAAAATCACCCAAGATGATGATGATTATCATTTTCTTATTTACATGGATGATTGAAGTGGTATAACTGCTAGCAGCAGTGATCAGATTGGGAGGAGCTGGAAGAATATGGAGAAACAATAAACAGGAAAATAAAGTGTTTCTCTCTCTGACTTAACTTTTTCTTTTTTTCTCCTGTGCTACCTCTTCTACTGTATTTTGTATGGATTTTTTGAAAAGAAAATTTGTTAAATAGTGGCTTCAAATGTGATGTGATGTGCGCTGTATGAGACAGACAGCAACAAGAAATACTGACTTTTATCCTCAATTTTATCACTGACTAGTAATTTAGCTCTTGGGTGTATGACTTCACAAACTCTTCCTTGCATTTTAGAAGCAAGTGATGGTTATTCTTGCAGTCCTAGAACTCTTAGTAGAAAAGCCTACCAACAGTGCAAAATTACTTAATGCATGTATTTTCCAGATTTTCATACCAGCTTTCATTGTATTATATACTATTTTGTATTTAATTTTCATCTGAAAGACAGCAAAATATGATAGACTCAGAACAAAGGAGGTCCTGAAAAATCAATTATTTTTAAAAAAGCCTTTCCACTCTCAGTAGGTTCTCATTCCCCAGTAGCTCTTCCACTGAAATGACGTTCATTCATCCATCCAGAGAAAACAGATGAGTCCTGCAGTGTATCCTGAAGGTTACTCGGGTCATTTGGGAGGGAGCTGCGTTTCAGAGATGCAGTGCTTTCACCGTGAGTGCCCTTTCACTGTTTTCCCATTGTTCATACATCTCATTGTATGCTTGTAACTGCCGTGGCAATGTGTAAAATAGACCATTAATGACCTAAATCACGCTGGGCTCAAAAACAGGAGCAGGTGCAACCCTGATCAAAACCAGAAGGCTACAGTGTCAGGAACACATCGTCCAGTGATAACAGGGATGGAAGAAGCAAAAGCTGTTTTATTTCTGTATTCCCGATCCTTCCCCCAGGCTGTCCTGCCCCCTCCATCCATGTATAAAATAGATGGCAATATGTTCATTCTAAGCTTCTCCCTGGGAAAAATTTCTAGAGCCAACATCTTATTCAGTGAGGTCAGTCTAGAAGTTGCAAAGGCAAGCTAGCTGTTGCTGGCTTCTTGGTAAAAGGGGTCATGGGTAGCCGATGCAGGAGTGATTTATGAGTAACATAACAGGTAAATAGGAATACTGTAGCCTACAGGTGTCCAGTTTTGGGAGGCTCCTGTAACGTATATTGATCCACAGTGTGGAAGAATTTCTTAAAAGGCTGATACAAAGGTCACTCTGCTACCATGACTGTCGTCAACCAGTAACATCCTATCACCTGAAAGATATAGCATCAAATTTATGATGTTCAAAAAGTTTGGAAGATTCCAGTTATTTCCAGAGTGGTTTTTGTGTAGTATGCCGATAACATTCCTCCAAAACATGAAAACTGACAAGGTGATAATTAGAGAATAAATTGATAAGCAATCAATTTATTTTTATTTTTTAAATGTTGTTCTAGCACCAGTTTCTTTGAAAGGAGCTGATACCTGTTGATATCTGAAAACCAGGTTTTCTTTTTAACTGCCACAGTTCAGTCCGTTTGATGTTTGAAGAGGCTATGATGACAGGCAGAATGAGATTAATCCGATCAAACTTGAGATCTACATTGTAGACATCTGCAAAGGAAGGGGGATGCATGTTTCCATGAACAAAACACCTGAATTTATAATTTTAGCGTAC
Source organism: Opisthocomus hoazin (assembly GCF_030867145.1). Classification (NCBI taxonomy): domain Eukaryota; kingdom Metazoa; phylum Chordata; class Aves; order Opisthocomiformes; family Opisthocomidae; genus Opisthocomus; species Opisthocomus hoazin. The sequence goes on from NC_134417.1 coordinate 52,349,586, forward strand.
TTCATAGTGAGGTGACTCTTTCCATAGGCCCTGTTTGTGAGATTTACAGGGACTGCAGAGTCTAGGGCTAACTAACTGAGACACAAGCATCTGCGTCTTTCATGATTGCCACCTAAGTACATTTGCCATTTCAGTTTTGGAATGAAATACTAGAAATCCCTGAATATGGTAATTAGTGGACTTTCATCCTTAATGCCTTGTCTGTATTTTCTATCCTTTGGCTATTACAGGCAATGCATTTCTCGTAGCGACCTGTTGGGAAGTAGCTCCTTCCAAAGAGATGTTCTTTAGGATATACTGTGTCATTCATCAATTGCAAATGGTCTGTGTTGAGTACAACTGACTTACCTGCACAGTGATCTCTTACTCTGGGTTTTGTATACTCCATTGATCTCTTAAATGAATCAAAGTTATTTGACTATTGTGTACGCAGGATCTGAGACCCAGTGACTGGGATAGTTCCACACTGAAAAGACAGTCTGGAAACAAAACAATTAGCTGTAATACAAATGAGCAAAGCTTTCCTTCCATATTTATGAAGAGAAAACATGGTTTTGTCTTGCGTTTAAGAAGGTAAGGATTGTTTCATGAGAAGGATATAATTTCTAATCCTTTACATTCAAACGCATTTCAGAAGAGACATCCCCAGAGAGTAGCTGTGTTAGCTAAGCCAGCAGCACCACAAATTGTAGTTGTGCTGGTTTTCCACATGGGACAGTTTTCTACTTCACAAAGCTATAATGTCATGCAAAGTTCATTTTACTGGTAAGCATCATTGAGCCAAAATTGAGTTCAGAGCTCCAGGGTGGGGTGGGGGGGGGGGGGAAGTAAGCATTTATTTACAGTGCTATTTAAATTAGCTTGAAATTTTGAGTTCTTGATTATCTTGCTCATTCTTTTCTAGTTCACTACAGTCTTCCTTAGGACTCCTAAAGGTTGAGAAGTTATCTTTCTTTGGGGAAGGGGAGGGGGGAGGGAATATTTACCTGCAAAACTGATGACACTCTATATCGTACGCATCCAGTGCAGTGGAGATGAACTCTGTAATACAATGTCAGGAAAGAGGGTTTTCATTTAATGCCTATCAGTCTCCACATAGGATGAGCAGTTCAAACCAATAAGACATTGATAGCAATGAAAATTGCTTTTAAAATTAAGATTATGTTTTTTCTACCCATATTCCATGCAGCTTCCCAACAGAATAAACTAAGCCTTCTTTCCCTCACCCCCACCACTCAAAATTGCTGCCTAAACATTTCATTCCAAAAACAGAGGTGTACAATGATGTAGGCATATGCAGACACAAACTGAAAGTCTGTGTGCTGCATTGCAAGAACAAGTCTGCATCTGCATTAGTTGAAACATTTGTAGATCTTCCACAAGATTTCAAAAACTTGTGTTTTTTTCTTTTCTTTTAAAATACTATTTGGAGTGGTAAATTATATTTTAGAAGTATCTCAGTAAGTTATACTCTGGTGGATATCTCCCCCTTCTTTATATTTTGCTGTCTTTATTTTTTTATCCTTTAATGAGTATTGAGTAAGAATGACTCAGAATGTTTTAATCCTAAACTGCTTTTGTTTTTCCAAAACTTTTTGTCTTCATGTTTGGTTTTTTTTTTCCCCTCAAACAATTTGTGACCAATCAACATACTCGGTACTGCTACGTAATGTTGTAATGCACAGATGTTCACCTTAGTTCTTTAGTAGAGCCATTACATATTCAGAAATCACTGTGTATCTGTAAAGAAGATAGTGGCAGACTGTAGTCTAATATGTATTCCTGAAACTTCTGTTTCCTAATTGTCACTTAGTGTGCAATTATAAATGATCCCCTTCTTCCTCCAGATTTGAGGGAGACATGGCAGTGGGAAAAATGTATTTCAGTTCTAATGCCATCATAGCTTTCTAATAAAAGCATAAATCAAATGATAGATGCTTGATTCATTCATTTCCAGGGTGTAATATCCCTTGTTGTTTTACTGTGCCTTTATCTGGTGTGCATTTTTGTAATTTTTTTTTTTGTGGAATGAGATTAGAGTACAAGACAAAAGTATTCTATATGCCAAAAATAAGACTTTTGTAGATTAGGCTGTGTTGACTCGAATATTAAAGGGATGTTATGACATGCTAATACAGTTTATTAGGCTGCCAGCTTATCTGTGTAAATGTTTCAGAAGAAATTAGACGTGTACACAGTGTACAATGTTTAATCTACTACATTGTGTTTGCCTACAAAGTATTTCATCTTGGCTAGAAGATCTGTTTTATTATAGTAGTCTCGTGCCTGTATGACTAGTACTATAGGTCTAGAGATATATTGTACTTGTAATTTTAAAATCATACTGCTCTCTAGTGGGGAATGCTTTCAATGCAGAAGATTAATTAACGTACAGCATGTATATAAACTGTGATTTCTGAAAAGTTACTGTCATCTAGAGCAATTCAGTAAAACTAGTGCTATCATGTTAGCATTTTAATCTGTGTAATGCTTTGATTAAATACTGCATTTCTTAATTTAAAAATATTTTAGGTAGATGAGTATAGCTCTCTGGCATGAACAGTATCTCCAGCAAACTCCAAGGCTGAGAGGTTGATGGATGGCTGCTGCTTCCTCAGGAGAAACCTCCTCCTTCTATTAGGACAAATATGCTATATAACTGCTGTAGAAAAACCTCAGATTTTCTCCTGAGCTTCCACAGTCTCATAATGTCTTATGGGACCGTTGCGATTTGTCTATCAAAGTTCCCGTCATCGCTGTTGGTATAGTAAGTTTGATTTTAATAGAGAACTACTCTAATGCTGCTGCTTCTTGTCTTTGATTTTGTGTTGGAGTGTAATGTTTGGACTGGTTTCTCATCTCTTGCTTTAGATAGCTAAAATCCTAGGTAACAGAGTTGACTGTACACAAAAGCTGAACTAATAATACTGATTGAACTTGTTGAGTGAGATTTTAATCTACCGCGAGTGCAGAGCCCCTCTCAGAACTGGGGCTGTACTGTCTTAAATGAAATATGGTTCAGTTAACATAAAAGTACACAATACTAATTACATAGCAAGCAAATCTGAAAATTGAGATTGAAACTGTTTTGAATATTGATAGGTTTTAGATTTGCATCTTTAGATAAATTTGTCTTTATGATTTGATTGGAAAGCAGTAAATGTGTTTAAGTCCTTGGGAGGGCTGGCAAAACATTTAGCTGATGAAATTTACTATATTTGAAGCTCTCTCAAGAATGACTTGCAGTATTTTGGTGTAATCAGACCCAAATCTGAAGGCTTGTTTAGACTTATTTTTAGATGCTGAACCTAGGCTGGATCTGGGATTAAAGGCATCTGTAGCCCATTTTCTTGTGTTGCTGCAATTGTCTTTTTTTCATAGAATCATAGAAAGTTTTGGGTTGGAAGGGACCCCTAGAGGTCATCTAGTCCAACCCCCCCGGCAGCGAGCAGGGACACCACTAACTAGATCAGGTTGCTCAGAGCCCTGTCCACCCTGGTCTTGAATGTTTCCAGGGATGGGGCCTCCACCACCTCTCTGGGCAACCCGTTCCAGTGTTTCACAACCCTCATTGTAAAGAATTTCTTCCTTATATGCAGCCTGAAACTACCCTGTTTTAGTTTAAAACCATTACCCCTCGTCCTGTCACTGCTGTCTCTTTCTGTGATTTGTTAGCTAGAGGCGAAATAGTATCATCGTATTTAAGGCTGCAGTAATTTTGTCACTCAAAGTACAGATTAGATTCTTTAGCTAGACCTTCATTGATTCACGAAGTCTGGGAGAACAAGCAGTTTAAAGATTTATATGCTATGTAAAGGTCTCATCGAGATGCTAAGTTGGTATAATGTTTTACGCTCCTTGAATAGTAAATAAGGCTTGCAGTGCACAGAGCACTTCTTCACCTGTGCTATTTCTGCTTACTTTTAAGCACAGAAGCTCATGTTTACACTGGATTCACTTGAAGTTCTGCAGATGGGATTATCTTCTCGTTTTTGTAGTGGTTACAGTTTGGTATTAACTGAATCTAAATTAACTATTCTTAGAATTATAATCCTGGGAGGTTAAGATAAGAAACTAATAGAATGTGTTTATTTTTAATTTGAACTATTTTGAACCAGACAAATTACGAAATGATTACACTTGGCCTTGCAAGCATTCACAGGAAGTATAGAGGGGATGACTAGGGGTTGCTAAATACCTAATTAATAAATTCAAGAGTAAGGTCTATGCATTTAAGCTTAGCTGACTAAAATACAGGGGGGTTATTTTTTCTTTTGTCAATTGCAACATATCAAAATATGAAAGCATGGGAAACTGAGACTAACTCTCACCACACCCCACACCCCCTTTTTTTTTCCAACTTGAAAAATGCATCTTGTCTTTCTAAGTGGTAAAACATCTAAGAATTTGTAGCAATTAGTCAAGTGCAGTATTTGAACTAGGAGTAGGAGTGTATGTAATGGGACATAACAATAGTTTGTCATTCATGTAGAGTTTAACTGAACTATTTACTGTGTTTTTTATATAAAAAACCCCAAATGTGGTACCTGTGGACTTAATCCTAGAAAGGATTATAAAATATTTCTTCTGTAATAACTACTTGTATTTCTGCAGTGGATTGATGTTGGCTGGCTGCCACACCCCCACCCAGCTGCTTTCTCACTCCTTTTCCACACCAGGACGGGGAGGGGGGAATAAGATGGAAAAATCTTTGGGTTGACGTAAAGACGGGGAGAGCACTAACCGCTTACTGTCACGGGCGAAATAGATTCAACTAGAAGAAAATTAATTTAATTTATTGCCAACTAAAATAGAGTAGGATGGTGAGAAACAAAGACAAAGCACAAAAACACTTTGCCCCTCTGCCCCCTACTTTCTCCTGGGTTTAGCTTCACTCCTGACTCTTCTACACTACCCTCCCATCCCTGAGCAGTGCAGGGGAATGGAGATTGGGGGTTGTGGTCAGTCCGTATCACTTCATCTCTGCTGCACCTTCCTCCTCACGCTGTTCCCCTGCTCCAGCGTGGGGTCCCTCCCGTGGGATACAGTCCTTCACAAACTGCTGCAGTACGGGGTCATTCTCATGAGCTGTAATTCTTGAAAAAAGTGCTGCAGCATGGGTCCTTTCCATGGTGTACAGTCCTTCAGGAAAGGAATGCTCCAATGTGGGTCCCTCACAGGGTTGCAAGTCTTGCCCGAAAACCTGCTTCTGCATGGGCTCTCCAGGGGCTGTAGCTTCCTTCAGGGCATGTCCCCATGCTCTGGTATGGGGTCCTCCATGGGCTGCAGGTGGATATCTGCTCCACCGTGTTCCTACATGGGCTGCAGGGATACAGCCTGTCACAATGTTCTTCACCATGAGCTGCAGAGAAATCTCCGCTCCAGCATCCAGAGCATCTCCTCCCCCTTCTTTTCCACTCTGTACAGGGCTGTTTCTCTCACATTGTTTCAGCTGCTGCTCAGTGTTTTTCCCCTTTCTGAAGTATGTTGTCGCAGAGGTGCCACACCCGTGCCTGATGGACTCAGCTTTGGGCACTGGTGGGTCAGTTCTGGAGCCACCTGGAACTGGCAGTCCCCAGCATGGGACAGCCCTTGGGCTTGGCTTAAAGAGGCTGCCCCACAGCCCCCGCTGCCAGCACCTGGGCATCTGCATTCAATAGAGTTTCCCACTGAAGGTGACAGTTAAGATGTCATGACCTTCATCTAGACTTTACTGAGATTTCTGACAGCATTTGTAAGGTTTTTTCCACAGGATAATTCTTAAATAAACTAATCAAGTGATAAGATAGAAATAATAATAATACCCCTGCCTGTGACAAGTTGGTTCCAGTGATAGGTATAATAGTACCCCTGAACATTTAAAGATGTTCCCCTGAGTGGCTATGAAGTTACTGAAGTTAAACAGCAGAATGAATTAACGTGAACAGAAAGCAAAACACACAAGCAGAAATGCAGTGTTAAAATCAGAAAAGGCAAAGAGCTTGCCATTTGCTGGTTTGCAGATGTTGAAATCTTAATGTTTATTATTTTTGTATTACTCACCAATTTTCCTTCTTTTTTTTTTTTTCCCTCCCCCCCCCAGAAAACATGAAGAAGCCCTGGAGCGCTGATTTACCAGTTAATAACCATTTGTACAATTCAGATTTCACATCCGTCCCTGACAGGAAAGATGAGAAAGAATTAGTACCCGATGGCACTGAAGAAAAGAAGGAAAGAGAAAAGAAACACGCGAATTTCACTTTATGTAATGTTTGTAACATTCAGCTGAACTCTGCTGCTCAGGCACAAATTCACTACAATGGCAAATCCCATCAGAAGAGGTTAAAACAGCTCAGCAGTGGAAATCTCAAAAGTGATAACGGTGAGTATTAAAATATATGTATCTTTCGCCATGTTTTGATCTGAGAATTGCAGCAATGTGCAGTGATCTGAATATATACGAGTCTAAGCATTTTTTTTAATTCAGCTAACAAATCCTTTGAAGTTAAGGCGAATGCTCTGGGTGATTTCAAAGGGCTTGGGGTCGTTCCTAGCATGAGCATCTGGCAAATAGCTAAAGGTATACCATCTGTGTTGTTACAAGTGTTTTCATTTCATATTTTGCTTACATGATGATGTTGATTCAGATTCTTTCTCATTCCATTTGCGTTTTTATGGTTTTCAGCATAACCAGTGATATTCTGTATTTCAGAGTCTAGAAAGATTATACTTGTTAGGGACATGTTTGCTTTTAATCAATGTAAGGTGGTTGCAAAATAAATTGAAACAAATACATTCCACAGAACAAATATGTTCCCAAACTCATTTCACTTTAATTTGCTTATTCAGGGTTCAACCCGTAGCTAGCATAAGTCTGTTTAAAGAAGTCAAACAGAGGCGGAACAAAGGTTATTTTGATTTTAATTGATTTCATTGACAGCTTTGGGAAAAGCATTTTGTAGTAGGTGGCTTGTTTTCCTATCATCGGAGTTGTACGCCTCAAAGAAAAACATGTTTGTGGCTTTATGTACAGAAGTAAATCAGATAATAGAAGCAAATAATGGTCTCTGACAAGAAAAAACAGATTACTGTGTAATATTCAACTTTGCTGTACTATGGTTAGAGTTGTACTGTATTGTTCTATCTGCTTCTGTGCACCATGTCACAGAAATGATGGTCTTAAGGTGAATGTGCTGAGGACTTTCGGGCTTTCTTTCTTCAGACCACACACATTGCTTAACATTTTGTGCCATGAGTTGCTTCCTGCCCCATCTGCAGAAGGATATGCAGAATGTTAATCCTTAGACAGGACTGAAGAGGTATTTTAATAATCTGTGCTTTGTCCTGGCTTGAAGAGTTGGGGATAATGTGCGTATGTTGTTGAAGTGCGTTGGATGTGAGTGCTTTGCTATGTACGAGGTGTTGCTCATTTCCTTAAAACACAACAATAAAACAAACAAAATCCATAACAGAGAACAACACAAATAATTTTGTCTTTAAGTAGCAGGACTGTAATATTTGGCACTGTTCATAGTTCAGGCTCAGGAAGAATACCACTACTATTAGTAGGAGCTGTGAAAATCTGTAAGGAAAGATTGATTTCCTGATTGATTAAAGGTGCAATATGGTTATCCACAAATGCATTCTTTCTATGACCGAATAAACACAGCCTAATGTTATTGCTATCTTCAGTTGGGGTAAAATTGTGTTACCATTTTTGTTAGCACAATTTTGCCAGTGGTAGAAAGTTTTTTTTCTGCAGTTTGTTTTTTTCCTTTAATCCATGATAATGAAAGAATTAGTAATTAAGCAATGCTGAAATTGGTGTCAAAGGCTTCAATCGTGCTTCAACATTTATATTCTGGAGAGGATAACAGTAGCATAGCAGCATATTTCTTATTTCCTGCTTGAAAGTATCCCTGTGTTGTGTGTAGCTGCATCCATCTGTAGTCAGAAAACAGCTGATTGTCTGTCTAGCTCTTTGATGCAAAGTGCGTTTTTTGGGAGGAGGTTGTCTGAAACTTCAGGCTTTTAAAATCTGGCAGATCTTTGAGTATCCTCAAAAGTAGTGCTCCACTGAGAGAATGATGTAGGGGAAGAGCATAACGAAGTGTTTTTCGCATGTCACCAACTTTGAAATTTTGTTTTTTTTCAGACTGAAAGTATGAGTGAAATAGAGACCAATATTAAGTATTTGTTACTCAAAGTTAGAACTGAATGTTTCAGTAACCACTGTCCTCGCGCTTTGACAGACACTCTGTTTGAGATCCCTTTTCTAAGCCAAGTAGAAATTGGAACCTGACAGACCTTCCACAATGACAGTTTTTGTCAAAACTGGTATATCTGAAATATGGGCAATGTTTTTCGGACAAATGATTGTTTTGCTGATGAGACCCTAGCAAGCTCAAGTGACATGTGAGCATGACTGAAGAAAACTATGACATGACCCTTTCAGTTTATCATGTGCATATAAACGATGCTTTTTGAAGGTCAATGATGTAACTGAAGTAACAGTTAAACATGCATAGTACTGTTTATTCAAAGTATGTCAGTAGATATACAAATATCTGAGGGGTGGGTGTCAGCAGGATGGGGCCAAGCTTTTTTCAGTAGAGCCCAGCAACAGGACAAGGGGCAATGGGCACAAACTGAAGCACAGGAAGTTCCGTCTGAACACGAGGAAGAACTTCTTCCCTCTGAGGGTGACGGAGCACTGGAACAGGCTGCCCAGGGAGGTTGTGGAGTCTCCTGCTCTGGAGATATTCAAGACCCGCCTGGACAAGGTCCTGTGCAGCCTGCTGTAGGTGACCCTGCTTCGGAAGGAGGGTTGGACTAGGTGATCCAGAGAGGTCCCTTCCAACCCCTACCATTCTGTGATTCTGTGGTTGCTTTATTCATGAGAACAGTGTTACTTGTGTAGAAGTCTGATAGTTGCAGAAGACAGCTGTTATGCTCAATGTCCAGGTTAATGGTCTAATCATTCTTGAGACTAAATTCTGCTGTAAATTAAAACTAAGTAAAGGCTCGGCTTCATGAGATTGTCTGCGAAGGCTTCATCATCAGTGGTTATTCATTATATCTCATGCTGAATGAGTGAAGTGCTTGCACTACACACCATAACACCCCATTTCTGAATACAGCAATTCATGGACAGTACTATGGATTGCATATGCTTTTGCAAAGTTGTGTGCTCACATGGAACTAATGTACATGGGAAGGTTGGGAAAATTATTGTGACTTCTCCTTGTTTTGTTTCATCTCTTAATTACTCCCACAAAGCAGGATGGGTTTGTGTATTTTATATCAAAAGGGGTAATAGAAATGGAAGATTGATTTATATGAAGCAACAGCCCATGTCTTGTTCTCAGATAATTTGCAGTGGACTGCTGAACAGAGGTAAGGGTCAGCTGTATTAGCATTTGACTGTGTAATTTAAGCTATCCCGCCATAGTCATCATCTTCAAACTGTGTGAAGTAGCTTTTATCTGCTGGACGTAAATGATAGATCATGTTACTATACTTGAATATGCCTGCATAATTTCATGAGGTAAGTTGCTTTTGCTTAAGCATAAAGCCTGTTAGCCTCTGCAGATACGCAATTAGTAAATAATGTGCATTGTGGCATTAAAAGCAGCATTTCTTTGCTGCTGTATTGTTATCTCTGCAGAATTTGAACAATTTACCAGATTTACTTAAGGGGTTTTTCTAGTTGCTAATCTGTCAGTTTGGCACCTTTACTGTACAATACCCACTTGGCTTCTTGGGGCAGAGCAGCCTCAGAACAGCACACTGTGCAGTCACAAAAATGATGTGAAACCATTGTTTCTTGTGTCGTTACTTGGTAGAGTGATTTGTGATGACTTTAAGAGGACATGGTGAGACATCAGCTCTTCTATTACTAAACTCTATGTGCTTGTGGGTAATAGAATTTTCTGTGTTCCTTCCTCCTAATAATTGCGTTTTATATCACTTAAAAGACTTCTCACACTTTCCTCATTACACCCTATAGTGTATTCTTCTTGCTGGTGACATTTTTGCCTTTCTGCTCTCATACATGCAGTAGCAAGGTGACAAGGAAGTCCGTGAAGATTTTGAGTAAGTTTTGGGATTAAAAGAAGGCAAAATGCATATCTTATCTGGTCTGCTGATGCTGTGCCGCTTCTCACAAAATCAGCCTGGATGTTGTGGGAAGAAGTGACCTCTTGTGGAAAGTGGTTTATTCTGACCAGCAGGAGTAAGAGCCACATTTCTACTGATGGAATGGAAAAATAACTGTGGATGCAGATGTATGGCAGTACCAGTGAGAGAGCTGATATTTCTGATTTTATGTAAACCAGAAATTCCTCCGTGCTTCCTTTTGTGTAAATTGCTGAATCAGAAGTGAATGAGGCATGGTTAGGACAAAAACTAAAACTGCTTTCCTCTGCAATACTTTCCTCAATACATTAGATAACCAGAGGAAGAATAATGAAGGAGATGAGAAATGCCACAAAATTCACAGAAATCCTTTCTCTTTAAAAAATGATTTCTGAAACATTATTCTTTTGAAACATAGGAGCCAGTGAGGCATTTGGCGGTAGTTTCTTTATCTAGCTCTCTGAATTCATAACCCAGACAAAAGACAATCCAGTTCAGCAAGTTTTATTTATTTTCTTTTAAAATAAACCTGCCTACAACTTTTTTCCAGTGAAATTTCATCTTTGTAAAATTTTGTTGTAATGTGAACAAGGCCAGTGAGTGCATAAAAGCAAGCAAGGGAAAAGATCAGAATTAAATATCAATTTTTTTTATCCCTTGATAATTGTAAAAAGCAAATCTCTTAATTCAGTGCTTGATATTACTTAACAATGAGTAACAATTTCATTGTTAGTTATACTGAAATATGTACTAAAATATGAGCAAAATTTATTTCACGCTTTTTTTTTCAACCGCATTTGGTGGTCGAATGTAGTTTCCTGCAACAACTCTTGAGATCACAATTTGATAATATCTATGCAGTAAATTTTTGCACACTGGTCAGAGAAAATATTTAATCTTTTCAACTCTTTTTTTTGTATCCAAATCCTGGATTTTTACAGTCCTGCAGGTAGGAAATCCAGACAATTCACCTGAACCACTTGAAGAGTCTCCTTCCTTTCACTTTTCTGTTGCCGGTTCTTTTCTAGTTCTGTGCTGCAGCTATGCTTTACCACCTCTGCTGTCATGTTTTTTTGATCATGAAAACTGGCAACTTTGGGGTAGACGGAGTCTTACTTTAAGCTGGTAAACTACCAGGCTACAGCTTTCAGGGAAGTGGTGTTGTCTGCTCTTTTCATTGAGGAATGGAGGAAATGTTCATACAAAGCATATTCTCTTTCAGAGGAGGGATTTTCTGTTAAATTCCTGGAAAACAAATACTATCAGAGAAGCTTGAGATGTCTCTGGAAGTCATTTCTCTTGCAAACTTTTTTTTTTTTAAATGTCACGTTCTGATGCAGAGCTTCATGGCCAGTTAATAGGAAATCCAATGTGAGTTACCCTCTGGTTTAAAGCCTCTAGTTTGTGGGTCATAGATGCCAGTATTTTGTAAAGAAGGACAGCAGGTTCCTTCTGGGTATTCTGTAATACCTCCCAAGTGTCAAAGCTGGAGATCTCTGGACAAATAGGACTGGCTGAGGGCAGTGTGTTGTCACTTCTGCTGCTCCCAGATGTAAATCTTTCTTCTTATTCCAAAGCAGTTGTCTGTTTTAATCATATTCCTATTCCAGTTAGTGAACTATTAACATAGTTTCTGCTTTTAAGGGCACTTTTGCAAGCAAGATATGCTTTTAAAGCAGTACTTGTGTTTGCAGAATTTACTTCTTTTTTGTTATATTAAGAAATGTAATACGCACCATATATGATGCCATAGTTCAGCACAAAGTTTTATCGCAAGGTAACTTGTGTATCATTGCATGAATTAAGCTATAAGAAGGAAGCAGCTCAAACCAGCCACGTGCATGATGTTCATATTTCCCCTGATAAGCACAGTAGGATCCTCTTGGCTTTGTGAGTATACAAAAAATGACAGATAGATGGTAATTGTGGACAAACACTTTAAATGTGTGCAGATATCCATTGTAGACTTGCTATAGTTATCTGACTGCTACGTATTACAAATAAATACAAAGGGATGTTACTAAATTTTGACACAACTTAATTGTAGGTAAACCCTAGTGTTGTAAAAAGTTGTGGGGGAGGCTGGGGAGAAAGTTTAATGAGTGCACCTGGAATAACTTCAATAATGCCATGCAGTTACGAAGGTTACACATATTTTAGCTGTCTCCAAAACATCCTTTATACTTAGCAAGTTGTCTCCATCCATAGGACATGGGTGTTTGTTCCTGAGAAATTCTACCACCATGTCGGGCAGCTGAAACAAGTTCAGAAGTGGGTCCTTACTTTGCCAGCTTCCAGCAAACCTGGATAGGGTTTCTGATCGCTACGCTAAGGCAGTGGGGCCTGAGGTGCTTAAAGGTGTCTTCAACAGCGCACAAAGGCTGCTGTTATATGAAGGTTAGAGGGTGAAAATCTTCACCCACTGTGTGCCTGCCTGCTACGTTTAATCCTCTTCCATACTTCCAGAGTTCTTACTCTGTAAGTTCCAAACGTTGTTCTCTCACAGTTCATTTTTTCTTTTTAGCCATTTATGGCCTCATGTCTTCAGGACTTCATGTTGCTCCTACGTGTACAACACTTTTTCTTTTATGTTGAAAAATAATTGCCCTTTTAGTCCTCAAATCTGTGCTTAACGTATGCTTGCAAAAAGAAAGAAAGCTGTCATCTTGCTCTCTTTGCACCTCTGCTTAACATTCATAGCCTCTTTCTAATCACTTTTTCTTTCTTTTTTTTTTTTTCCTCCTCTATGGTTTCAGGTTAGAACCTGCCATACACCTTGTTTATCCAGACTGGTTTGTTTCTCAGTTTTAAAGTTAATGCTGTTTTACAAAAGTGTTTTCTTAATGTTTGATGCTGTAGCAGAAATATCGATAATCAATACTGTATTGGCTGTATAAGGTTCAGTTAGTCGGGAGCAATCTGTGTCCATCTGTGTTGTTTCTGAACTGTGCCGAGATGTTGGTCTGCCATTCTTTGCTTCTCCCTGAGTGTGGCACCAGTCTCATTTCTGAGAACACTGGCATTTGATCTCTGTGTGCATGTACAGCGAACAAACTGTTGAAACCTGTTTTGTGGGATCTCTATTTAGTTCTGCTTATATCACTGGGTCCAATATAGATTATGATGACCATGGCTTCCTTCCAGACCTTCTCAGTAACTCGTCGTCTTTTAATATGATGGGGTGTTTTTCTGCACTGGCATCTGGTAGGCAACAAATCTTCTATGAGTCATGACAACACACTAAGTTTATCAACATTTGCCAGTATTAATTTCCCAAGAGCTAGCTTTTCCCACATTCAGTTATTTTTCTTATTTCAAATGTGTGTCTATATTCCCCAGTGAGGCTGTAAAAGGAGAATTTTGTACCTCTCATGTGGCGCTAATTTTTTAATTTTTAGGATATCACAGAGTATAAACGGAATTTTTGAGCTATATCTGAGTAGAAGAAAAATAAAGCAGATATCATTGAATGTGACACGCATTTCAGTAATGCTGGCTTTTTCTTATTTATGGCTTTTTATTCTTCTGATTCAAAATGTACTGTCTTCCAGATAGTGATGTCACTGAAATCTTTAATTTTTTTTATCCTCTGACGTGTTTCACAGTAGGGGGAAATATATCTCAAGATCAGAGTTTTAAGACCAGGTCTAATGAAATTAATTACAAACTCCTGCTGATTTCAAGAGAAGGAGGCAGGTTCCTCACTCTACTGAGGAACTTAATTAATGTTAGCACACATTTATGCCAGTTCAGTTTACATCATCGAGGAAGCGTCAGTTCTAATCTACAGTTCACACTGCTACTGTGGAATGAGTTAATCTGTATGATGCCTTTCCTTTGTGACTTTAATGCTTATAAGTTAGACTGGCTGGTGTCCCCATGCAGACAGCATTGTAGATATATAGACATACTCAATATTTTCCACCCCAGTTTTTCCATGTATATGACATTAGAGAGCTGGAAGGGTATACTAACTCTAAGCAAAGCAGCTTGCTTACTACACTAATTCTTTGTTCTGTAGTCAAAATTAAAATTCTTAAATTGTTCTCTAGACGCTTTATGTCAGGGTAATATGCCTTTAAATGCTAGCCTCCCTGATGGGGATGTTATGTAGTTTATTGTATGAGATACAGCATGAGCGTGTGACTTTTTGACTGTAAAAGTAATATTGAATGTTTCTTTCTACATGCTTTAGCAGCATAATGACTAATAGACTAGAATCAAAACCAAGACGTAGTCTCCCTCTGTGTTGGATTCCACAATGGTGTAGAAGAAAAAAGAAAGTTAATGATGAATAATTTTATGATCAAATGTTTTGCGAGCTTTAAGCAATTTCATTCATAGCTAAGTACAGTGAAAGTAAAACTGGTAATGTCAAAATGACTTACTTTGGTATTTCTGAGTGCAGCTGGTTAGCAATTTTGTCAAAAATTATTCAGAAATGAAGTATTATTAATTTTCTTTTGTTGAAACTCTTTCGTTTGTCATTGTTCTTGGGAACATGTAACGATTCATCTGTCCCTTTTTTGCCAAGAGAACTCCATCCCTACCTTTAAGTAACTCTCATTCCATCTCAGCAGAAATAGCAATATTATTAAAAAGTGGATAGAAAATTTTTCCTTCCACTTCCATTTCTGTCCTCAGACTCAACAGAGGTTTGACCTTTGGCAACTTGCATTGTGAATAGATGTTTTTTGACTGGGGAAAAGACAGCAGAATTTTGTCTTTTTCATGGTCCTCAGTTTTAACTATTCTGATAATACATCCTAGGTTTTCCTAGGGTGTGTTGTTTGGGTTTGGGTTTTTTTTTTATTTGTATGGTTTTTTTATTTGATCATAAAACTAATCAGAAAATCAGAAAATCAAAGATTATATGCCCATAGTTCTGACTTCACTTAGCTCTATTTTTCTCGCTTTTGATTCAGTCATGTTACTAGTCATAAATCAGTACAGTAAAACACAGATGGATGCATATGCAGAGCTGGTCATTCTCACTAAACTTCCAGTTTCAGTGTTGTCTTTTTTTCTCCTTTTGCTGTTGAAAAAATAGTATCTTTAATGTTTCTTTTTTTCCTAGAAAAGGTAGCAGAGCTCTAGTGATAAAATGACAACATTCTTCTCAGCAAAGGTAGTTTAGACAAGGACCGTAGACAAATGTAGTCAAGTTCAAATAGAAATACTACTAGGGATGTCCCTCAGCTCAGTAGTGGTATCTGATACTCTGAAGTGTCTTTGCTATGTGATGTGTTACAAATTAGAAGTCTTTAAAAGAAGCGGTTTGCCTTTTTGGAGTAGACTCTGACCTCACACCCATAGGGCATTAGGGCCAAGCCTGTAGGAGTTTTTCCTGTGTTCTTGTATACTGAGAAAGTTTTTGGTGGCAAACAAGATAGTAGATTTTAAAGATATATGAAATAATGATGCCTGGAAAGAGGTAAATGTTACTCGCATCTTCAGAAAAGGCAAGAACTAGAAGCCAGTCAGTCAATTATCAGTAGCCAGGAAGTTTATGGAGCAAGTTGTTGCGAAAGCCATTTGCAGGCACATGAAGTAGAGGAAGGTGATTGGGAACAGCCAGCACAGATTTACTTGCCAACTTTGTAAGACCGACCTGATTACCTGCTATGGTGAAATGACTGGCTCTCTGAATATGGGAATGTAATTTTCTGACTTAAAGGCTTTCATCATGGTCTCCTGTAGAATTGTTATAGCCATATTGGTGAGATAGGCTGGATGAGTGGAGTACAGAGTGGATTAGAAGTTAGCCAAAACTGTCAGGTGCAAAGTAATCCTGGTGGTAGGATGGAGTGCACACTTACCAAATCTGTAGATAACACTAAACATGGGGAAATCATTAATATGATGGAGTACAAAGCTACTGCTTGCAGGAACCTCAGCAAGCTCAACAGTGCCCCAGCAGTAACTTCATGAAATTCAACAGATGCAAAAATGTGAAGTCCTGCACCTGGAACGTACACAAGTACAGGCTGGGGACTGACTGACTGGAGAGCAGCTTTGCAAAAGGGACCTAGGTGTCCTTGTAGGCAGCAAGTTGAGCATCATTCATGAGCTTTTGTACAGATGAATGCTTAACTGCATACTGGGCTGTGTTTTCCAAAGGGTAATTAGTAGTTTGAGGGAAATAACTACTATCCACTCTGTGCTTTTGAGATCGTATGTGGAGTTCTGTGCCCAGTTTTGCCCTCCAGTAAAAGAGAGACATCAACAAAAGGGAGTGAGTCTGGAGGAGCATCGCCAAGACCATCGGATTGCTGGAGCACATGACTCTAAAAGAGAAGTTGACAAAGCTGGTGTTGTTTACTGTGAAGGAAAGAAAGGCTAATGGGGGATCTTGTTGCAATCTTCAACTTTGTAGAGGGAGTTTAAAGGGAAGATGGATATATACAATGAAAGGGCAAGAGGGGATAGTCACAAGGTGCGGCAAGGGAATTTCTGATTAGGTATGTGGAAAAAGCATTCAGAACTTCACTATAAAAATGTATAAGCACTGGAATAAAGTATCTAGAGAGGCTGTGGAAATTATTGTCTGGAGATTTTAAGAAGTCAGCTTGATGTAACCTTGAAGTTCTTTGAGGGTTGAGTAAAGTGAATTCCAGACATACCTTTCTACCTGAATTATTCTAAGGTCCTGCAGAAATAACGCTGGGTAGACTTCAGTTTTAAATATTCAGGGGCCTGCTTTCTTATTTTACATCAGTAGCAAGATATATATACAGCCAAAGGCTTGGGTTTTTCTTCATAGCTGTGTGTTTAAAAAGAAAAAACTGTCAAGAAAACTCCACTCTGAATGTCAAGTTGCTGATGTTATTTGATAGGAGCAAAACAAATACACTAAAATCTGTGTTCTTAGAAGGGCTTTAGATGTAAAACAAACTGTTAAAGTCTTTTTTCTTATTTTTATTTTTTCATCAAATTGCCTGTGGCTTATAGTCAGAACTACTGTTGATGCATGTTACAATCTGTCTAAAGATTATAAAAATAAAATTCATGTCCTCTAAATGAGGAAATCTAGGAACCAAGCTGCTAGTATACATGGATCTAGATTTAGACCTTTCTTCTGTCGTTAGTGATGACAGAGAGAAGAACAGATGCTACAGGATGTAGTAAGTTACAACAGATACCGTGTTGTTCAATGATGTATTAAGACAGACTTCGTCTTTATGGCAGGCCAATACTAATAGCCATTGAAACTTATTTTTCTTAAAAAACACTCACTTTTAGTGTAAAACTTCGAAGATGTCAACAGTAGACCCTGCAATGTAAACACTGGAGTGAACATACAGCCCATTTAAAAAAATTATCCAATAATTGATATTGAAGTTGTTTGTGATTTTTTTTGGTTTTGTGTGTGGTGTTTTATTCTCACAGATCACATCTCATCATGTAACTGAATTCTAATTAATTAAAAAGTAATTTTTTTACATTGAGGGAAACATACAGAACTCTGTTTAGAGTTGTCATTGTAATCTAGTATTAAAAGTACCACACATCCATAACACAGTATTCCCAATGTTTTAAAGTCTTGAAATGTTCAACAAAAAAAAAAACATTGCCATAATAATTCACTGTATTTTATTTGATTTTACCACTGACTCTTTTGATGTCAGTGGCCCTTGTCACAAAGAGATTAAATATGCTTGATAAAGCCAAAGAAAAGATCCTGGAACTGCCAAGACCTGAAAAATATATATTATTCAGAATTGCAGCATTGGCATTTAAAGACTTACTGCTGTGAAATAAAATGTCTCAAGAGCAATGACAAGCCTTTCTGGTCTTATGAACATGCCAAATTAAAAGATTGTGGAAACAAACAATGCTATAGCTGAAGAAAACAATTAAATAGGTTTATAGCTGGCATAGAAGTCTCAGTACTATTCAACAAGGAAACATTTTAATTTTACCAACACTATTTTTTACAAGCCAGAGGAGTTTATTTCAGTAGATTGGCTGTCTTAATTTTATCTCTGTGAGACTGGATGTGTGTCTAAACAGCTGTAAATTACTTTGTGTTTTGGTACGGCCTGAAGATTTGGACTGTAGGTTGGTTTAATCTGTTGTATACCTGTAAATATGTTGTGGCAGAAATAATTTGTTTCTTTTGTGATTCCTTTGACACCATACACAGTCCATCCTACAAAATCCTTTGACCACGTTAGTAGAGTACTAGAAGGTTAGGTTAAATTTGAGTATGTGTGCTTCTCAGTTTATCAGTTATGTATTCATACACATATATGCGTACACACAAAAATCACAGCACGGTTTGTTCTTAGTCTGCATAGAAATATGTTAGCTCTTGGGCTACTTTGGAAGAAAAATCCCAGTGCTGTGCTTTGTAAGGAGCGTGCTTCTGCACCACATCCCTATTTCCTCAGTCAGTCCTGTATGGTAATCAGCGGCTAGTTAGTTTTTAATCTTTGAAAGTTGTAGTGGATGTTGTGGTTTTTTTGTGGTTTTTTTTTTTTTTTTTTTTTTTTTTTGCTGAAGAGCTGTAGTAATTTATTTTTGAAGGGAGTTTTCCAAACAGTGTATCTTTATTTTGTTGTTTTGGTTTCGGCTGCCGCCGGCAACAAAAGCGCCACGCGGCCGCCCCTCCCCCCGCCGCCGTGCGGAGGAGAATGGAAAGAAAGAGGCAGAAACTGGTGGGTCGGGATAAGGGCAGTTTAACAGAACAGCAAACAGAGGGAAAACAGGAACAACAACGATACAAATAAGGAGAAAACGCAACCACGAACCGTACAACAGCCACACTCCCGAAAACCGGACCGGCGCTGCGCCCGCCCCAAGCCGCGAGTGCCTTCCCGCCGCGCCGCCCCCCCCCCCACCGGAACCCAGCGTGACGTCACATGGTATGGAATACCGGGCTCTGTTTGGCCAGGTGGGGTCAGCCCCCACCCCCCGGCTGTGCCCCTTCCTGGAGTCCGGTGAAAATTAACCCTGTTCTGGCCAAACCCAGGACATTTGTCAAATCAGAAGTCTTATTGATGATGTTTTCAAGTGAACATCAGTAGGAATAAGCTTACCAATCCTTAATGGCTCTGGAAAGCTGAGTTGCATATCTTCTAATTTAGTTTTGTTCACTGATGCTCGAAATCTTATAGTCCAGAGAACCTGCTCTTACACAGTATGATGTGTTTTTCACTTTCTTAAATCTTTGTATTTTTCTGTTCAATATACTCAAGAAAGCCTCTCACACTTACCATTCATATTACGTTATGACTGATGTAAACCAATACTTAACAAGAATAGGTGGTACTACTTTTGACAGATCTCTAGGAGTGTGCTAGTTGTTGATAGGATTACTGAAACATAAATAAGATTTTGTTTTTTCCCCACTGAGAACGTGAAGTGGTATAGTTACAGTTCAGTGCTGTAAAGATATCCCTGGTATACTTTGGTAAAAACATACATCCCTTCCGATATCCACTCTTTTCTAATTTCTTTGGAGAATGATCTTCATAATATTACTTTCTTCTTTTGCCATCTAACTGTGGATATTTTATGAAGTGTCATCATAGAAAGCTTGAGCAATCAAGCTTAGCTGATCCCCAAAGTTACCGAGAAAGAGAGTTGTCACCATGACTTACTGTTTGTGGGATACCCAAAGGATTTCTGGTTAATGTGTTCTGACAGAGCTTTCTGTGCTTTGCAGTTCACCTGCTATAGATGTGATGCTGTTAAAATGGGGTGGCTGAGGCAGCATGTGCAAACACGAAATGGCAGGAATGGTGAGTTTATAGTGCAGTTTCTGAAGAAAAAGCAGGGGGAAAATCAAATGATATCTGCTTCATCCTTTACATTCCTTTGATAATAAAGCATTTCACAACGTTCTTGAGACCAAAGCAGACAGGAATATGTACGCAAAGCACAGCATGGATTTTGAAATGTACTCAATTTGTTTATATTGTGTACAGAATGAGGTGCCTAAGGCTCGTTTTCTCTTGACATTGTGTAAGGTCGAAAACCACCCACTGTGACCCAAAGAAGCCCTACAGGAAAGGCAGGATATAACCCATACTGAGGGCAGTAATCAGGCCAACAGCAGCTTCCTACTAGACCATTTTACTGTAACAATATGTGAGGTTAGACTCATACTGTTTAATCTCATGGAAAACTTTAGAAGGCCTTTTTTCCCATGGAGAAGCACTCTCACTGGTAGTAAAACGCCCTTCACAACCTCCTGTGAACAGTGGCATGAACCCCTGAGCAAACTTACTTTTATGCAGGATAAAAGGGGATCGATGCTGCAGCATGAGCAGACTGACTAATGAGGGGATTGTAGGATTCAGAAAGGACTAAGTCAGTGCTTTTTCATGATTTGGTGGGAAAAGCAGGCATGAAAATTCATTTTTATAGGGTGGGAATAACTTGCACAGGTAAATACAAATGTAGGAAATTATTAGAATGAGTAAAAGAACAATTGTGGGGAAGACTATGGTATAGGGGAGGGAACTGTTTGTCTTCTATGTCAAAGTAACTGAAAACTTGAAAGAACATAAAATAGTTTTTGCTTCCTGACCATCTTGAAGTCATTAAGAAAATTACCATAAATTTTCATAGAATTAATATTTCACATTCACTTAAATGCCTGGTGCGTGTGTTTCCTACTCAGATGGTGGGCTCTTTTTGCTGGGCGCTGGCAGGCTGATGTAAATTACCCAGCAGAAGTTAGAATGTTCTTTCATTGCAAGCTGACAAAGTGAGAGACATGCAAAAACCCAACACTCTTTCCAGCCTTACTACCCTCTCATTTCTTCCTCCCCCTTCTTCAAGGAACCCTAGAAAAAGGATTCGTAGTCCTTATCTGAGGAGAACTTGAATGAAATGCTTATCTGAGAACTGCTTGATTTTGGGCAGGGGAAAGACTTTAAACTGTGGCATTTCTCAGCTTTTTGAATCTACATGATGCTTTGATTTTCTACTTTGTGTCTAATCTAGAGTTTAAAAATAATGTTTCCATGCTACACAACTTAAAAGCAAAAAAATAATATTCTTAATGACTGGAACTATGTTCCAAGCAAATCCACTTCTGCGTTGTGTTTTTTACCCCGTACCAGTACTAGCAAGAAGATACAATGGAAAAACCCTTTTCTGCTTGGCTCAACACAAGAAGAATTTATCCCAATTTAGGTAACATATTATTTTAACATTAAAGTACTGAGCAATGAATCACACATTTCCTCTGAGGAATCTGGGTTTCCTTGCATATACAGTTGGGTGAGCCTTGGAACTTTTCTTACAGAAATATAAAACATACCTATCTCTTTGTACTCTTCTGGAATAAAACTCCTTTGGAGTATGAAAAGACCTATAGCATATTTTTCATGTTGCAGTTTCATCAGTTGTTCTTCTATCACTAGTTTAATTAGATCATGATACCTGTGGAATTGTTTAATGCCATATCGTAATATTGTGTCTGCTGTGTTGGCGGTCTTCAGGATGAGGATTCTGTTACCCTTATCACTGTGTAAGGCAGAAGGCATGTGAAGACTCTGGAGTAATACTATGAATAGCACAAAATATTGGTAGCATTAAAAATTAAAATGAAGGTTTGTTGAGGTTTTTTTGGCTTAAATTCACTTTGGGAATGCAGAAGGTGTTATCTGGAGAGAAGTGCAGAGGGGGACGGAGTGAGGAAAAGAATTATTAATGTCTATTAATTTCCTTTTGTTGAAGTTAATTTAATACTTCATAGGAATAGCCTTGGTTTTCTCTTCCTCCTTTTCTTAACAATGTTATGTGGAGTTCCTTATGTTCTTGCTGTCTTTACCATGGAAATGTCTGTGTTTTAGTAACAGTACTGACTACACAGTATGGTAATATTAAGGCTTTATTTACAAGAATCTTTCTGTGGCATTAGTGAAAAACAGGCAGGTTCTTGGTGGTTTTTTATATCTTCCAAAACCACTAATTGAACTGTGAAGAGCTCTTAATACTTTTTGGGGATTTTTAACCCACGTCTCTGAAGCATGTTACTGTTTTAAACCCAAGTATTAAATAGCTGCCCTGTAATGAAGAAGTGTATCAAACTTTCCTTTTTACCTGTACGCAGCACATGCTGCAAATCAAAGTGCATGACCTCCTTATATTCTAATGCTGTTCTTCTATAAACAAATAGCAATATTGTTAATTTCAGTGTGTACAAAAACAATACTATGAAGGAAGAAAAAATGCTCATTACTTGTAGTATGCAGCCGTTTTTCCTCTTTGCTTTTCTTTATTGGTGATACTTGCCATTCAGACATTATTTTCTAAAAAATTTAATTGCAAAGAAATAATTCCCTCCCTTTCAGCTGTTATCATATGAGACCTAATATTCCCACAGGTATATTAGATCCTAGCACTCTTGGCTCTTTATGATTAGGGAAAAAACCCTGGTGGATATTTCATTTATCTGGCTATTCTTTGATGTCTGAAGCCACTCCTGCAAACTCTGGAAGGGTTTGTCCTGAGTAAATGCTCACGGGCTTGATCTGTGATCTTTTACATGCCTTTGGGAGGTGAGATCAGATGTATAAGAACATGATTGTGTTTATTTTTTACGTGAATTCCACTGGTAGAATCCCTAGGGATTTGCTGTATCAAAGATATTTATAAGAATGTTGTCCTTGGCTACAGTTTGAAAGGGAGCAGTGTAGGTCAGGGACAGATGAAGGGTAGGCAAGCTGGTGACTCTGGCCATAAAGAATGGTGAGAGTCTCCTAAATCTGGATACCCTTTCTGATACACCGTGCTCAAGCAAATTAGGTAAATGTGCAAAAATCTGCAGTCACATTTCTGTTTCAAGGATTTGCTTGCGTGTTACAGTTCCTGAATGTTCATAATTTCAGAAACAGCAAAGCAAGAGCAGGGTTAGCCACGCTACAGATGGACTCGGTATATGCCGTTGTCTGTATGTGGCGTGGGCTGAAGATCTTGAGGCATGTGACACTCATATTTGGCCTTTGGTGTGAAACAGATGTTTGCTGTTTATGCACATGAATACTTCTGTGTTCTTGCAATCTTCCTGCTTTAAAAGGAAGAATTGGGCAAGAAGACGGTAAGTAAAATCTGACAGGTTTGTTATAGCAGTTGCTCAGCATGTCTAAGTTTACATTTCCCATGCAACGTAGGTAGTAAAAATGATGAAACAAGCACAAAAAGAGGAGAGTTAAAAAATCAAGTTATATATGAAGTTTCTTTCACTGAGGATGTATTGCTTTAGTAAGAAGTAGTAGTTATTTGCTCTCAGTTTAGCAAGAATTCTCAAACAATACACAGAACTTTTGAACTTGGTGATCTTAAAGGTCTTTTCTAACCTAAATGATTCTATGATTCTATGAACTAGCCAAAGTGCTATTTAAAAAAATTAAGACATCTAACATTTCTGTTAATTTTGCTGGTCAGAATAGTTGCATAATCTGTTGGTAATATAAATCTGCTGATTTATAAAAATTAGTATATATGTCTGCACATATGCATACACATACAGAGGGCTTTTAATTAGTTGCTGAGATAATGTATAAAACTCTGCTCCTTTAAATATGCTGATTGAAAAATGAAGTATTCCTGCCCTTTAAATGTTCAGCTTTCACAGAGGTTACAGTAAATCTCTTAATCTCCCAAGCACTTATTCTCCTCTGGGTTTTTCACAGGCATTTATCCACAGGACATTCATTTCCAATCTGTATTTAAATCCGGGAATAACTATGTGGGCTTTGAGCTATCTGCTTTCATACACTCCTAATGGGCTCTACCACAGGAACTCTGGATGAGCTGGAAAAAAAATAGATTCAAGCCGAGTCATATATGGCTTCCATTTCAGCCTAAGCTGAGTTTCTATTTATTCTTGCTGAAGAGAGCATTAGAGAAAGCAATTATTTGGGAGTGAGAGAAGGGCAGTAAGGATCCACAATAAAGGATTTATTCTGGCTTTATAGAGAATACTCGCGTATCAGATTTTCAGGCTTATAATGGGATGTAGTTGAACGTATCTGCAGAATGGGTTATGAGGATTTGAAACATATTCCTGGATTTTTGTCAAATACCTTCAGCACTTTTTTTCTTGTTCCTTACAGAAACTGTAGACCTGATGCTTAGATGTAAACGGTCATAACTTCACATTGTCCTGTAAATACGCAGTACCTCACAATAGCATGTATTCTCATGACTTAGTAGATGCTTTGCAGTTAATATGCCAAATGGCCCATTTTTGTAAGAGAAACTTCATATTAAATTAATATGATGTAAAAGAAAACACAGAAACACAGTGTTCTTTTAATTAGTTACAATGAAGCTGCATCTTGACCTTCTGGCATTTTCTGTCCTGTGCATTAGAGAGTTCGTTTCAGTTTCATTAAGAGTGCACTTGGGGAAGTTAAGGACGGAAGGAGCTGAAGAGAAACTGTGCTGAGGCAACGTGTGGTTCTGTATTTCTAGCCTATGTAAAATACCCTGAATTTGAAAGCTATCTTAAATTGCATCTAGAAAACTGTGTGGTATTACCAATGAACATAAATCCTTTAAACAGTAATTTTTTCATCTTCTGTTGTTTTCTTCCCATCCTATTTTCATCTCTGGCATCATTCTCTTTATTATTCCTCTTCTCTGTCTCCATTCTCTGAGCCTTTCCCCAGAGTACAAATCCTTCCTCTTTCTGTGCACTGTATTTTCTGACTGTTCTTCGCTAGTGCAGCTTTGCTTTGCTGTTTTGGTCTTATAAACATACTGCTTCATCAGAGACAGCTGAATAGTGTTCTGTCAGTAATAGCAAGATGCATTTCTTCTTTCCTGCTTTTAATATTATATATATATTAAATATCAGTAGTTTAAAGATTTGGAACAGTGTTCATTATTTTCTTGTAAATGTGCTTAACTTCAGATTTTACCTTTGAAAATGTTCTTACTAGGAAGCATACAGAGTGATGATGAATTCTTCAGTAGAAGACAGATTTTTGTGTTTCTTCCTAAATTGCATGTCTTGGTCTCATGCGGAGCTATAAGTAAAAGTAAATGGGCTAATTAAACTGTGATGCTTATTTAAACTCTTGGTAAATTTGGTTAGACCCTCTTTCCTGGTGCTTGTAAAGTCTAACTCAGATCATTATTCTCAGTAAACTTCTCGATAGATGGAGATTAGGAAGAAAAATCAGGTCAAATCCTGTGAGATGCTGCTTACCTCTTTCAGTTTAAAGAGCTCAGGCCAAGGACTACTTTGAGGGCAAGCACTGGACTCACATCAGGAACTTGGCCTCTCAGTGTAGCACAAAAAGGGAATTGGAAAGGAGTTGTTGACTTGTACCAGTTTGAGGTTTGACTTTGTGTTTTACTAATATGCGTAACCTAAAGAACAGGTCATAATATGATCTAATTTAGCGTTATCCAGCTACTTAGCAAATGCCTGAGCAAATTTACTTAAAACCCTCTGGTGCTAAGAAGAGAATAGTCATGAGCCTGAAACTTGCTTTTTATTTATGTATTTATTTTTCCTTCTTAAGGGATCAAAGCTCTGGCCAACAGTTCTAAACCTGTCTCTGACTCAGTAAATTTATCCTTTGTGGGCTATCTAACTCTGTTTTCTTACTAAGTTAAGCAAACACTTTTAAGAGGATGCACAATGTTTCTGTAACCAGGAAAGTATTACTTAAGATCACTACACTTCTTAGATTATTTAAACAAGAAGCCATTATACTGGCATGTGTGCAACAACCTATCCTTGCACTGCAGATTCCTAGCTGAAGTTAAAAAAAAAAAAAAAAAGTTCAAGGTGAAATAAAGGGGAAACCTGAAAAAAATAATTTAAATATTGGGTAATTTGAAGTGGGAGTTTCCCAAGTCTGGAAATCTGTTCTTTAATAAATTAGTGTTCAATGACTACTTTTCAAAAATCAATGAGTTGTTTGGTCACACCACAGTCTTGTTTGCTCTAGATTGCTGTATGCTGCTGATGAATATGCATGCTTCTTAGCAGTAACATTTCTTAGCAGAATTGACCATAGCAATAAAGAGAAACTGTGTGTGACAGAAACTTGTCTGAAGTAGCATTTAACTTGCAAGTCATAGAGGCTTATGCTGACTGATGGCACATTTAATGATCATGATTATGCGGACCAGAGCCCAGAGGATTCTCCTCCTCAACTTACTGAATTGGTTCTTAATTTCTTAGGACCCTGGATGTTACAGCCTTTCCTTTATTTTTTGTTTTTACAAAGTAAATTTAAGGAAGCGAGGTATACCCACGCTCTTCAGGATTTGAAACCTTCTCAGAAACTGAGTTCTGTCTCTTATTGAAAAGCTTATATGAAACGCAAGTTTCCATTTGTCACTTAGAGATTTAAGTTTTAATATTTGCCATTTGAGCTTAATTTTTGCAACATTTAATAACTGCATTTAAACGAGGCCTGTCGTGATGGTTAATTACTGGGAATTTATGACTGTCTTGACATTTCTAACACACCAATGATTACAGTGAAATCACTTAAAAACTTTATGTACGTTTTAAGTTGTTTGCTTATGAACTGTTTGTTCATCCCCTTGTATGGGAAAGCAGTGCAGCAGTAGGGACTGCAGGTACTCTGTATGCTGCTGTATAAATTGATTTACATCAGCTTCTCATCTGGCAAATTATCTGATTGTCCAGTAAGCGTTTTCACCTGCTTGTAACAAAGATGAGGAAATCCGGTAGCTAAATAACACTTTTCAGCCTGCCCAAATGCAGATGTGGAATGTGAGACACAGATGTTTCCTGACTTGCCCAAAAGCTTGCAACAAGTTTCTGGCAACCAGAACTAGAATGAAGGATATCTAATTCATGTTCCAGTTCTCATGGCTTGCCGTTTACAGTCCAAATCTGACGAGTACTTCATCAGTTTTCGTATTTCCATCAATAACTGTGGTACATCTCTTTCGTTATCCACAGCTCCCTGACCAAAATAAAATATATATTTAATCTTTTTAAAAGCAATATTGCAAAACTTATTTTGGTTCAAGGATTTTTATCCTTCAATAAGTTCCCTCTGATAATAGTTTCTGATTCTGTGGTTTGTAATATATTGTAAACTTTGCCGCCTTAGCAGACCTGCTGTCGAATTCTGAAGAGAGCTGTGCTTATATTGATATATTTCGAGGACTGAAAATGGAATATTCAGCTATGTTTCTTTTTCCAAACTTTGACACAGGAATGGTTTGGGAGGATACATGCATCTGCTGAAGTTGTTTTTTCTGTGAATTTCAATTTGAGGATTTTCTTATTCATTAGTTAAAAAAAAAAAAAAAAGCCACAAACCCAAACAACAAAACCCACAAAAAGCCCCACATCCAAAAAACCCCCTCAAAACAAACAAACCCCAAACCAAACTTCAGTACATTTTTTTTAGCTGGGAAAACATGAATAATTTTAATGCTCCTAGGGAATCAGAATAACTTACAGCATAAATATTATGTTATGCCACGTACATTGTGTTAAGCATAATAACATAAAATAACAAGTAACTCCACAGAGAACAAGGATGGAAATTTGCAGCTACACCATTTCTCGTAATGCTTAATTTATAAGATGTAAAGATAGGGTTATAAACTGGAAGTTACACAAGTTTTCTGTACCAGCCAAATTCATAAATTATTTTACTCCTCTGAAATATAGTTGAACTCATGAGACGCTGAAGAGTACGTGCCAAGAAATTATGGTCAAATACTTGAGCTTATGTTGGTGAGCTGTGGTTCCATTTGCTTCCATCAGCCACAAGGAACTTTGCTCTCTGAGGATCTGCTGATGTTGCACATAGGCTTCTGTGCCTGTCAGTGTCTTTTTTGTTGTTTGTTCATATCGTCACTTTTGCATAGCCCTTTTAACTGTAATGGATAGATGGATTTAAAAACCATCTGTAGCTATTATTAATATCATTCTTCAATGTGTGTATTTCCACGAGCATTTGGTAACAGCTGTTTGAGCAAAACACTTTTTGATTTACTTCCTTTGTATCTAATTTTACAGTACCATTTCCCTTTTTGTTTTGTTTTGGGTAATTGTCTATCAGAAAATGTCAATCATAAAATTTTAAGGAAGTCCTTTCCAAATGTCCAGTAAGATATTTGAACCTAGAAAGAAAATACTTAGTATACATTCTATGTTAGTAATTTAAAATCAACACAGTTTATTTAAGTGGTATTTCTGGCAATAGCTTATCAGAAGTTTCAGTGTTACTGTAAAGCTCTCGTGTTTTACTTTAATTATACGTAAGCATGTTCTGGCAAAGCAAAGAAATTAGTTACTGTAAAAGCTGGACTCAGCCTGTATTTATCAAAATATTTAAAAATACTGTTGGGTTTTAATGAATTCCTTCAATGGTCATATAGCATGCTTACTCCCTGTTTGATGTGTAATAATTCATATCTAGGTAGTAGAAAGGCTTTGTAACTACATAAAAGATTATACAAACTTAAAACATATAGCTTTTAATGATTAGAGATTATTGCTGCAGGTTATCTGTGGTGAAGGAAAGGAAATATTTTACCTGATGTGAATTCTTCTGTTCTGCAGGAAATACCTTCAGTTAATGTTGTTAAAGCTTGGGATATGCTGGATAAATCAGTGACCTCTTCAAAAATGGTTGACTGAAAATGATGCTACTTGATGCTACTTATGTTTGGGGAAAGAGAATATATTTGCACTTTTTACATTCTGGAATGACTTTTGGTAATTTTCTTTGAAATGATAGATTTTCCAGACATTTGTGTTACAGTGGTGTCAATGAGCTTTTAACCAGAGGTAGAAGTCCACAAGAGGAAAAAAATAGGTTTCATTGTAGTCTTCAGAAGCACAGTACCCAAGGAAAGGAGAAGACTCTGGAAGGTAAAATCTTTTCAGCAGCTACTTTGATTCCACAAGTGTCATTCCTGTTGTTTGACTGAAACAGGATACCCATGGTCCGGCAGGTGTAGAAGTGCTTCGTTACCTTCATGAGCAAGTGACAAAGATACTTTATATTCTCTTTTACCAGGTTATATTTTCAGGTAGTTTAATCAATGTATTTTCTATTTATACTGTAATAAGGAATAATACAAAAGTTTTGGTTAAAAATCTTCATCATTAAGTGATGATTGTGCAAGCTACATTAGTTCTTGGTGTTACGAGCCAAATTGATGGTAAGCAAATAATTGAGTAATGGAAAATAAAGTGAATTCTGTCTTTTCTTGACATGTAAGGAGGTTTGGAAGGTCTACTGATAGGGTTATTGATCTTTCTTCCTTTGTGTCTTGCTTCTTGATCAGGCTATTATTTACAGATTATCTGATGTTCGTAGAATTTTTTTTTTGGCATTCAGGAATTCATAAATAGTTTGCTGCTTTGAAAAGTCTTCCTCTGAAAAGGCAAGAAATGTGACGAGATCACTTTCTGAATAGGCTTTACATGTATGTCTTTAGAGCAGGACTGTGCATCTTCTAGCCTGTGATCTGAAGTGAACCATATGTTAGGAGATAACTTCTCTTTTAAGTATGTGATACCTTTAATGGAGATTCTGTTTAAGAGCAGGATGTAACATCAAGTGTGTGTTCTTTGAAAACGTATGCGGTGATGACATTTCTGGGACCATTTCCCATTATAGGCTTCTATATTATCTTGACAGCTGGATTTTTCTTCTGCTATCTTCAGTGTGCTCACTAGGTGAGATTAATTCTAAGTCAATCTTAGTGATGTGGGTGTACAAATCGAAAAAAACCTCCAAACAAATAGGACATTTTTGTGATAGGTCAGTGATTCTCAAAATTAATACTGTGGGCTGTACATTCTGGTAAGTAACTGGTTTAAATGGCAGCACTACAAACAGAGTTTGGGGAGGAAGAGAGCAGTGTGTTTTACAGCCAATTTATATAGGATACAGCCATGACTGACAGGCATTGTACTGCTTCAGCTAAGGGAGCTGTCCCTGCTGCTTCTCCCTTGCCATTGGTAATAAAGCTTCTGCATTTAGTACTTTTTTTTTTTTTAATACTAGTCAAAACCCGAAAGAATTCAAGTCCTTCCTGAAAACCTTATTGTCTGTTTTCATCGTAGGAGAGCTTGTATCTATCCAGAAAACCAAAGAGCTATTGTGGCAGGGTACTTTGTTGAATGTGCTGTCTAATGTTTCAGCTTTTCTTACCATAATAATTATAGCTGGAGCTAGTGAAAAATAAAACTGAAGCAAGAGTTGATTGTTTTTCTAAATGTGACTTTATAGCTTTGCTTGTATTAGATGCTAACTTGTAGTCCTTCTTCTAGCCTGACCTGAATTTCTTGGGGATTTACAGATGTGTTATATTAAGGTACCAGCCAGACTATATTAAAATGAAATACAAGTCTAGCTTTTTTTCTGACAGGTGAAGTGCTTAACAGTTCTATTTTCTAGTCCTATCATTTGAAAGGATCAAAAGAAGCTTGATAGTCTGAAATTTAGCAATATGTCACTATGAGGATAAAGTAATCTGTTTTCATGTCACCTAAACCAATTAATCTGTGACAAAACAAGAGAGAGTAAGTCCAGTTTTTTTTGTGCAGAACATACAGAAGGGAAGAAAGATTTTTGAAGTAGTGTTATTTGAATTTAAGTGTGCTTAAGTAGTTGATAGCTGTTTACTAATGTAAATAAAACAAACAAAAATGAATTAAGTTGCTCCGATACTTGCAGCAGCAGTCTAGTTGTGGAAGAGGAGATGCATTTCTGGAGTAAAAGATAACAGCCTGAAAATGCTGTCTGGCTAGCTTTGGCTTTATGTGGCTGAAATGCTAAGCCCCTCCAAAGACAATCTTTGATGATCCATATGCTAATACTTTCTGGCCAGCATTACTCCTGATTACAAAGGAATCTAATAACCTTCCCTGGCAGAGATTGCCATCTTCTCATGTCACCAGTGATCTCTACCAGCAGTTCTAAGTGAGTGGGTTCATACAGGTCATTCAGCATCGGGAGCCTTCCCCGTGTCTGCCTCCTGCCTCCCCGACACCATGCAATCAGCAGCCTCCTATGGGTACACTCGCTGATGGTGCATCGCAGTACTAAACCAATCCTCCTCGTCCCCTCACATCCTCTCAAAACTAAAACCTGAGTGTTTTCTTGACATGGTTCATGGAAGTCCTAAGGATTTTTGCACCATTTCACAAAGATCTGCCCTGCATGGTTTAATTCTGAGTGTGTTGTTGTGAATATGACATTATTACTTGGCTCACCAAATGTCAAGGATGGCTTAAGACTAAATATCCCAGTTGGTGAAATGTTTTATTGTGGTCACTAGCAGTGACTTTTGTATGACAGCTGCTCTGAAGGTTGTGGAAACGGATGCATAGACACATATGAGAATTTATTTCTCTGTAGTCATACTCTAATCTTCTGGCAGGATTCACTCACAGTTTATAGTTTGTTTTTCATGCCTATAACCTCTGTTAATAGTCTTGTATCATTGTTTTAAGAGAAGGCTATTCTGAAATGTAGTCTACATTTATGTTTTTACTATGCTGTGATATCCCCATTAATACATTTGGGATCTACCTTCTCAGAAGTACACATTCAAGAACTACTTTTTTGTGCATAGCTAACAATTGTGAATGTCAAAATTTCCAAGGCAGCACTTAGTTTAAAAAACAAAGGCAAAGAAACCCACCCTCCAAAACCAACAAAAGCTCCTTATTTGGGGAATTTAAACTAGTTATCTGCAAACATTTTCAAAATGTTTCTTCATCTACCACAGCAATCTGTATAAGATACATTACAGAAAAAGGAGCAGGCTAAAGAGTTGAACTCGGAGTCTGATTTTGAAAGGTAAGAGGAACTCCTTGCTGAACTGGCTTGCCTGGTTTGTTTTTCAGAACATTTTCAATATGACGAACATGTGAAGGCTAGGTCATGGTTTATGAGAAGTCACTTGATACTTTCTTTCCACGGAACACTTCAAAGGTTTTGCCAGAGTATCGCTTGCTCTGTGCACTTGACAGTGTTTTCAAAGTTATTCTTTATACCACAGCATAACGTTTACCTCAAGTGCTTCCAGTAGGTGACGAAGGTTTTAATTTTGAGGGACTATGTTTTTCTGTGAAATTCAGTTTTGAAGTAACATCAAGGCGACAATAAGGGAATCTGTATTAAATCTGGAGAGTTGTACAAATTGTTTGCAGTCTCCTGATGATTATATTGGATACAATTTTTTGACACTGAGAATCAAAGTCCATTTCTGTTTCCTGACGAAGTTTCGTGCTTAATAAGTGCAGATTGACCAGCATTCAACATAAATGTTAAAATTCTCTTCAGCTTCATCTCGAAATTTAATTAAATGCAGGTGCAAGACAGAGTAATAACTTTAGCACTCTGTTCCCACAAAACAAACCCGCATGCCGCTTATAAGATGTTTGAGGTCTGATGTGATTTCCTGTCTGTTTGTGGGAAATGTTTTCCTTGGAAATGAGTGTCTTATGGAGAACCAGCTGAGCTCCAAGATCTGCCGCAGGTTGCAATCTGTTGTCCAGCACTAG
This sequence comes from Opisthocomus hoazin, assembly GCF_030867145.1. Classification (NCBI taxonomy): domain Eukaryota; kingdom Metazoa; phylum Chordata; class Aves; order Opisthocomiformes; family Opisthocomidae; genus Opisthocomus; species Opisthocomus hoazin. Next base: position 52,382,200 of record NC_134417.1, read on the forward strand.
AAATCTGATCTCTAAGTGTGGCTTCTGAGTAAATGCTTTAAATGACAGATTCTTAAACAGCAGAATTAATACCTACTTGGGCTAATATGTTCTTTACTCCTCCCCTTTCGGAATTTTCTAGCTGTTCCCCCATAACCTGCAATCTTTCAAATGTGATAGGATTCCCCTTGCAATTTATTGGGACTTCATGAAGTTATTTTTGAAGAGGAAACTGGAGATCCTCAGATCAAATGAATGAAAGCTCAAATAGGTACTGAGTTTTTATGTATGTGGAAATTAATTTAACCTCCAGTCCTTTACATAGTTTCATATGAACATTTGATATTTTTGAGGTATGAATGGGGAATCTTTGCCTAGTGTGTTTTGTCTTGGAAGCACGTGTATGGCAGACAACTGTCTTAATTTGGAGCCTGTTTCCAAGAATGGTTCATTTTCATGCAAGGTAGAAAGACTTCTCGTAATTGCAGCTAAGGAGTCTGGTTTTGGCTCCTAAAGATAGAATTAAATGAAAGTTTTCATTTTAGCTTCTCTGCTGCCTTTTACTTATTTTTAACTGCCTGCTGTAGGCTTTTTGCATTTGAGTCAGTGCACAGAAATATTTAAAAAAAATAGTCGTGCCTGAGCATTAGTTTTTTCCCCACCCTAAGTCTGAGACAAGAAATTATTAGCATTAAACTTCTTTTCCTTAGTATAATAATCCTTCAAATTGTTACACAGCACACTTTTTAATATGAACTCCTTACTAGATAGTCATAGTTCAGTTTTCCTATCTCTGATGAACTTGCAGAATATATCTTAAAAGCAAAAAATATATCTTGAAAGCATCAAGAGCTTTTTGTCTGTAAGAAAATGGGTTTAGAGCTGATATTTATCCCCCCTGTTTTTAACTGATTCTAGGAATTAAGGAAATTGACCTTTGGGTCCAAACTGTGAATAGTATATTCCTGGTTTTGACAAATTTTGTTAAATGTTGCAATATTTCACACTGCGTATGCGTATACACACACAGGTATAAATGGAGTACATCTGTATATATGTGTTGCTCTAATTGTATGATATGCTCAAACAGAACATGGAAATCAGCACGCTGAATTTGCATGTGTTATACACCAACAGTAGTTTAACTTGTAATCAGAAAATCCTGTACCTTTGCAACTGTTTGTCATTTCACAGCCTGCTCAAGGGGCTTAAATTTAGTCAGTCCCATCCCAGATGTTCTCTCTTTGACGAGTGGTATAATTAGATCTATTTCTGTCCTCATGTCAGAAACTTGTAATTTAAAAAAAAAAAGTTTTTAAAATCTTTCCAATTCTGTATATAATGAGAGTTGCTTTAAATAGTCTACACTGAAAATATGATCCAAATAATTGACTTTTAATTGAACAGCAGATCACTTTTTTCTGCCTGTGATGCCACCCATTTGTTTATGTTTTTATAAAAATACAGATCACAGAAATAATTAAGAACTACAGAAAGGTGCTTTATTATTTGTACTTCTATTGAGAGTTTATTACTTTGCTCAAGATCTGTAATAGTTGATTCATAAAGCATTTTGTTTGATTTTCAGTGTACAGTTAGTGCTTTCGCTTTGTTTTGTTAAATGCTTCAGTAGTTTTAAAGGTTTTGTAACTAGATTAAGGCTTTTTTAGAAACTGAGTACTTCTAAATTCTTGTGCTCCTATTCCAAACTCTTTAACAGAACTGTTACTGAGTTATAGCCAGAACTGCAATTAAACACTTCTATTTGATGCTTATAAAAGGTGATCCTATTCTGTCGATATCTCGATGGTTTGTGGCAGGTACAGTGTATGCAGTCTAGGGAAGAGGCCAAACCAGTCTTCTACTTCAAGTTTACAAACTTTTAGGCAAGTATAGGTTTGTTGTGTTCTAAACTTGTTAAACTTTAGGTTTTATTTAAAGGCATTATCCCTTTACAAGAATGTTTTGGCTTTGTTTGGTCATTTGTAGATTATTAATTATTTTCTCATACACAGATCTAAAAAAATTGTACTTAATAGATCATCTTCACTGGATAAAATAGTTTTTATGCAATTGGATATGTTGCTTGTTTATCATAACTGCGCGATTTTGATAAATATGATCTCTTTTCCTTTTGGGCTTGTTAGTGCTTTTAATAGCTGAATTTTAAAAAGGCAAATGTATTTTTCCAATGTAATTGTAACTATATAACTTCTTGCTGGAAGATTTTACTGAAGTGTCTCCCAGCAAAGAACACCGCCTAGATGTGCTCTGTTGTATTCCACTACCCATGAGTATGAAATGAAGGAGACTATGGAATTGCTGGGACTTGAAGACACTCCAGGAAGAGGATAGAATAGCTTGAGAAAGTTATGGTGGTTAATTTTATACTGAAATATCTGAGGGGAAGATCTGGCCATAGATCACTACCCCAGAAGTGTTTTCAAACACTGCCTTTACCTAAAATTCTGTGGGTTCAGTAATGACTGTGGAGTCGAAGTTGGACACTTACAGTAATGAATGATATCAGTCAGCTGCTTTTGTGATGTCTTCCCCTGTCGTGGCTTTTTAACTAACCTGTTAGGTCTTGGATGACGTGATGTGATCACACAGGTTTGGTAGTGGCACTCTTTCTGCTGTTAGGTGTTTAGTGTCCATGGGAGGGCACTGTAGCATGTATTACAGATGTGGAGAAGAGACGCTTGGAGAGGCGAAGCAAAGCATTACGTCTTTAAAGACATAGCTGAAGATAAATCTGCTATGTATCTTATGCTGTTAAATTCCAAAACCATGGCAAGTTACTGTTATTTCTTTAGAAATATGAACAAGTGTAAGTGTGCAGAGACTTCACAGTAAATTAATACTAGCACAGACTATGCAACAGTTAATAGAAGAAGGTGATACAGGTTTGAAACATTGCATGTTTTGTGTTGCTGGACACGGACGATATTTAGGCACATATGTTTAGCTAGTTAATTTTAACATGTCAAGATTAGGAGTGCTTTACATTTATTGAAATGAAAGTGAAAAGGCAGAATAAAATAGTGATTTTCAGTTTTCCTTATTGTTTCTGAATCCAGGCAAACAGTGTTAAAATGCAAAAGCTAAAAGTCTGACACTGTAAGTTTAAATTATAGTAGCAGCTGCAGGACTAGGTTTTTACACGGGCAAATTAAACCTAACAACATGCCTCCAAGCCCCAAGGGGCTGCCATAGCAGCGCCAAGCACAAGCAATTTCCATACTGTGGAGCTTGAAAGAGTTCTGCTGAGGTGCAATTGAAGCCAGTACCAGGTTTTTTTCCTGGTGATTTCCTGTATCAGCTCTCCAGAGAGTATGTTAAAGTGCTGAATCGTAAAGGCTTCCATGTTTTCGAGAGCTGGGAGGCTATCTAACATCAGTGTTAGTTGTGCGCCAACCCAACTGTTTCAATTACCAATTTATCGCTGGGGAGCAGTAATGGATTTTTAAAGTTTGAAGATAGATCTGAGCTCTTACTGTCTAAAAGAAAATTCACGATTCTATTAGGAAGATAGTATAGATGCGGGATGGGTACAGGATTTAACCCTACTGTTTTGGGTCGCATTTATTAATATGCTGTTATAAATCCTATTAGAGCTGCGGTTTTACCCAATCTGTTCTGTGGTATGAAATTGAAATCTGTGTAGAAGTACTGGAAACTGTGTTATTACTCCTATTAGTTCAATGTAATAAAATTACCTTATCCCTACCCTTAGACTCACAGTCCTTTGGCAGACTTAGTAAATTGTCGTGAAAGCCCAAGAATCACGTTATCGTCTCTCGCGAGGTGAGACACACTGTCTGCATTTATAGTGCTTAGTGCCGCTCTAGCTCCGTTCCACAGACAGCCAGTTTATTTTGTGTATGTGATTAGATTGATTTGGCCAGGGCAGGAAGTATTTAAGATAATTGTCTGAAAAAATCTGAAATATTATGTTATTTTGTATCAGTGTAATGGGATATTATTTTGGTATTTATTTTTGTAAAATAGCTAATCTGTATTAACAGCAATTAGGAGGTGTATTCTTCTAGAACTGTTTTTCTGACCCAGAGTACTAAAAATTCACAGCCTGGTTTGAAGGCATCTAAAACATGCCAATCAGAGAAGTTTCATTCATTTTTTTTTAAACTGGTAATCCCGTATGACATGGTCAGGGCAAGACAGCTTCATTTACACCCGGCACAGTGTGTGTCTCACATCTGGGACCACCCCCTTGCCCCCCATCAGGCTTGAGGGGTACCCAGGAGTGAATGTGGCTGCTTCCAGGTTTCCCCTACGTGGGTGATTGGGGACCGTGGTGGGAGCTGTTGGAGGAGCCCAGCGTAGTAACGCCAGCCTTGCAGTGTAGGCGTGCTCGGGGGTTTGCTGAGTCACCTTCTTGTACGTTTGAACTTCTTATTTCTTCTTTATTAATTCTAGGTATAATTTAGTGAGGGTTGGAGAGGTGGATTTTAATTTATTTAATTTATTTTGTGAGATTTTTTCCTTTTATTTCCTCCAAAGAGAGTCCTCATATCAGTTTTCCTTTTGATTTCCGTGGACTGTTATTACACAGGGAATGTGGAAGAACAGCTGACTGTGACTGGCTTGCTGCACGAGCTGGATTTCTGTATAGCCTCTCATTTAGCTCTGCTGAGGAGGGATGCCCAAGAGGTGTTTTGTTAGTGGTACTGCAGGGCTTTTTAAATTATAAGACAGTGTTCTCAGGAATGCTGATGATTTTCAGTAACAACCTCAGTAAATCAGACATTTTCAGCTATTCTTTTAAACAGATGCCTTATTCTTTGTGGGCTTTGGGCATGCAAAGAACTCTTTTAAAGGGAAAGAGGGAGAGATGTGACTGCAGTTCCACAATTCACAACAGTAAAAAAAAAAAAGAACGACTTTGTATCTCTGCTTAATACTTTTTAAGAAAGTAGGTTAGAATGGTTTACAAAGCTATCAATTCCAGCATGTCAGTGATTAAGGGAAGTGGGATGAATTCTCCAATATTTTTCTGACACTCATCATGGATCACTTTGTCTAGCGTGTTATCCAGAACTTCAGTTTCAGAGCAGCCTGTTGACAACAGTTCATGTGTAGAGCCATGTGGCTTAGCAGTACTTGCCAGAGGAGGGGAAAAAAAAAAGGTGAAGGGTATTTTGTGTTTGTCTATTTTTGTTTTAAGCAGGAAGGGATTTAATGTCATAACTCCTTTATTCTAGTTAAAAGAAAATGGAGTGAGTGCCCCTAATGGGACATTGGGAATTTATGGTATGGTGTTGAAACCAAGATCGTGACAAGCAACACTTCACACTATGTCTGTGGAAGCAGTTATGTTTTCAAAAAGGATGTTATGTGGAAGGTCACATCTTTGCCTCCCATCAAGATTCTTGTACAATGCAGAATGACATTTGTATTTTTAAAATTAGCGTAAACTGTTGACGGTCCTTAGAGTGTGATGGCTGCTTTAAAAATTATTACTTCAGTTCCTATTTTAGATACAGTTTTGTCCATAGTTGCAGACTCCCTGAATCATACTACCCAGATATCAAATAGTTTATGTGCATACTTCCAGCTGGTTGAGCTGGAAATATTTCATAATACTATACAACAAGTTTATTTCACATAGATAATCTTGTCTACCTGTCATGGTCTGCTGTGTACGTCCTCATTGCGACTGATGATTAGGAGATATTAGTAAAATAATTTCCTGGATTCAGTATCATATCCAGTTGGTTGTGCTACGGAATAAAATCACTAGTTTCCCCCAGTTAAATGGCTTCATAAAAATTTTGATGAAAATGAAAACAAAAGAAACCTAGGGATGAATTTGTGTCTCCATTAAACAAAATTTTACTGTATTTATTCAAGTTTGGGTTCCTACACCCATGTCTAGACTAGAGAAGTATGTTATTATTACAGATGACAGCTGAACCCCTTTGTTTGCATTGGTTTGGGGGGAGATACGTAAATTCTTTGCATATTTGAAAAATAGTCCAATTTGATTTCTAGACTTTGAATGTTAACGCCAAATTCTGACCAATTTAGATCATCTGATGGAGAGGCTTTGATTTAGCAGATAAGTTTCTTGCTGTTGGAAGGCTGTGTAGAGCTTTCAGTTCCTGAGTCCAAATTCAGAGGATACTTTCCAGCTGCGACATAATTTAGACCTACTCACTTATACCACTGATATCGGATATATAATGGACTTTATGTTACTGGAAAATTAAATGTAGCATAGGATAGTTCTGTCCACCTTATTCACCCTTTCCTGTCCTATATGATCTGATTAATTTCTACTTTAATGTACTGCAATATATTTATGTGTGGCAACAGTTCCATTTTTGTTAGATATGTAGATTCTGTATTTAGGGAAGTCTTTCAGGGTGCCTGCCACACATCTACAGTTTACATGTAGCAAACCAGCTTTTCTGAGGTAACCATTTAATTAAGCTTAGGAATTTCTTAATACAACTGACAAATATGTGGACCTTTCCCTTCCTTTGTATTGTAGCAAAATGGTTGAGAAAATATTTTCTCACAAAAATGCTATAGAATAATTTGGTATGGGTTTTCCCATCTTTCCCTTGTCAAAATGCTGGATTTCTTAAATGTGAGGAGTAACTACATGCTTATGCCAAGTATCAAAAGCCCTTTTTATTCAAGTGAAGTATGTTTACTTTTTGCTTCTGCTAGAAAGTGGAAGGAAGTTAAGTTGACAGTGGTCAGCATGCATTCTGACTTTACCTGTAGGTCTCAATCATGTTTTATGAGATTAATATGTTGATTCAGGATGATTATAGTGTGCTATAGGTCTTTCTTGAATTCGGCTGTTCCTCTGTATGCCAAGACAGTTCCATTTTTCGTTTGATCCAGTTATAGGCTATTGGATATCGTAAGATTTCTAGTTTGGTATTCTGCTAATTGTAACTATGGTCTGCTTTTTGCTGTGACACCTGTTTTTATTCTACATCCATTGCAATGGTGCTGTTGTGCTCCTGTTCTGCTGTGACGTATGATGTGCTGGGGTGCTTATCTGAGATCACTGCTATCCATTAGCTTTAGCACAACGCTGTTCTTTATTAGAAAAAAAAAAAAATGAAAGAAGGAAAGAAAACAACTTCAACAACTGAAAACGAGGTGAAATGGATTTTCAACAGAAATATTCTACCTCTGTCAACATGTTTGAGGGCATTTTTCCTAGGTGTTCCTGGGCTCTGCGTTACTGCTAAGGGTCCTGCAGAGCCCTGGGACTTAGCAGCATTGGGAAGCTGAAACTGCTGTACGGGCTGACAGAAGTGAAGCCATGAGACTGCCAGTGAAATGTGATGTGCTGTAAGTTCGGAGGTCCTGCCATCACTCAGTGGTGAGTCCAGCAGCTGAAGTGATATGGAGAACAGAAGCATTACATGTCCTTGACGTGAGAGGAAAGCTGAACTGACTTAGGATTGTTCCCAGCAGTTCACTCTTTAAAGAAAACTCCAGAGAGTAAGCGTAACCACCCCAAAACCTCAAGCAAACCTGGATGCAGGAGAAGACTACTTTGTTTACGGCATTTTTAATTTTTTTTTTTTTTTAAGGAATAAAACCAAAATATTCCTTAACTGATTTTCAAAGACATAATTGCTGGTGTATTTTTTTTTTTTAATACTTGGTTATTTCTGGTTTATAAGAATCCATTTCACGGTCTTTGTATTAATGTTTGCCAAGTAGAATACAGCTAGGAAGGACTGTTATAACCAAATATCTAATAAATAAGAATAGAGTGGAACAAAACCCTGAATTCTTATCTGTAGGCAGAAAATATTCATCCCCTTTAATGTGGTGATAAGGGAATCTACTCTTGAAGGGGGGAAGGCTAATACCCTAAAAGAGGGTATCTCAGTATTTGTTTCTCTTATTGGCTTGAATGGAGGATTATGAATGATCTGTATTTTTTTTCTGGTTTGATTGCTGTATGTAAGATTCTTAGTTTGAAGCCTGCTTTTACTGTTTATAATGACGTGTCAGAGTAACTAGCTCTCCACTTAACTGTAATACCAGAAATAATGATCAGCTTAAGTCGGACATAAATTCTCCTGAGTCTAATTTTACTTTGGGTTCTAGAGTTTCTTTTTAACTCAATGTATGCCTGTCCATAAACACTAATTTCAGTTTACTAATGATGTAAAAACTTATGGAGTCAATCAATAAACACAGGGAGTTAATAAATATAAAACAATGTCAGCTCATCTGTTCTAAAAATGTCTCCAAAGTTATATCTTATTTATACCTGAATTTGTGTGATGATTTTTTTTTTTTTTTTTTTCTGGGCTAGGAGTAAAGCAGAGAAAGGGTGACTTACAACACGTGCTGCAACAGCAGCAGTTCACTTGCATAAGGAGTCTCAGTGTAAGAAAGGTTCATAGGTTTGGTCAAAAGAACCAAATGTGAGTGTATGCAGGATGGGTAGGAGGCAAGCTAATACGGGCGTTCTCCAGCGTGGCTCATGCTGTTGTACGAGGAAGTACTTGGCGCTGTTTAAAGCCCTGACTGTTTCTGGGGCTTTGACGTGCTGTAAAATAATAGGTTTGTAACATGTACAAGCTCCTAGGTCAGCCTTAAAAGTTCGTAAGAGCCAGCTGCTGACAACTTGTACCTTCTGCTTGTGTCTCATTGACATGCATTGTATGACACTACCTCTTAATTTCATGAGCCTGTGTTTTGTTTTGTTTTTCCACAGGGCTTTTGCCTCGTTCAGTGCATTAGGATGAACAGTGCTCAGATTTGAAAAGGAACTAAAACCTCCTACTATTTTTTGACCTTTTACTGACAGTATTTTAAAATTAGCATACTTGCCAATATAGGTCAGACATTTTTAAAGTCCAAACCTAATGAAAAAAATAAAGAACAAAACACATCTAGTTTTCACCTTTAACTGATTTCAACATGTATCATAATATATTTTGTTGCATCAGGAGCTTAAAGTAGAAATGAAGAAATTATGAATTATGGCCTCAGTTCATTGCATTCACTTCTGAAAGACAGATTGAATTTCAGTGTGTTTAGTATGCAGTGTAAAAATATTAAGTGGATCTTCGATAAAGTGATTTTTCAACTATTATGACAACAAAACTATTTTAGGGTTAACTGAGACCCAGATCCAGCTTAGAAATTAAAGTTGTCACAAGGAAGCCATAACAGGCTTGCCTGGACTCCAGATACCTTTCTGTTGGTTTCTGTAATCTTTGGTGCACTTTGTGCTTGTAGTTGATAAGGCGAGAAGTAGTTTGTGGCTGATTTTTCTTGAGAGTAGATGGAAGGCACCAGCAGTAATTGGAAGGGACTGAGCAGGAAATATTTACATGCTTATAGCACCTTGTACGGCATTGCTGTGTGGCTGTACTGGTGGTCGCAAGACCTGGAGGCTTCAACCACTTCTTCCTTCCCAGATGTTTGCAGTGAAGATGTTGAGAGGTGCTGCTGTGCCGTGGAGAGCTGGGGACAGCTGAGGAGTCTTCAGGCACATTGGTGTTCATTGCTGGTCTCTGCTGACATCCCAGTTTGGACGCTGTTTCTGGCCTACCCTGCTGCATTGACTGGCTTCAATCTCCCATGCTATTAATAGGACACAGTCCTCTGTTAGTAAACTGCAATAATAATCTTAAAGTAGACATGGTATCTAGGGGGCCAAAAAAGTACATCATATTTTGGAGTTGCTAATGTCTCCTTCGTTCCTGTTCCCCTCCATCCTCCTCTGACTTACATCCCTGCATTTTCTTTAAAGCATGACGCTTCTGCTTTTTGATGCAGGAGTAAAAGAAACAAGCAGAAAGGGGCTCAAAAACATTAAGATGCAATAAAAAATAGTTGAGGGCTTTTCAAAAATAAATCTGAAGAATTTTGCAAGGAAATTAATGTTTGTATTATTCCCATGGGTTACATTTTCCACTTGGTAAGGAACATGAAAAATAAATCTAATTTGTACAATTAGACTGGCAGTAGTACAGTATAATAGACTGCACTTCAGGGCTGATTGTTCATGTGTCTGTAAGATTGTCCTTATTTGGAGCTGAAGGGTTAAAACTGTAGTTTCATAACCAGCTATCTGATAGCAGCTTAGCATGCGAACAACAGGAGCCAAAAATCTGGATGATTGACTTAGTACCTGATCGCATTACATTTGTTACAACTTTCCTAAAAAAAAAAATAAAAAAAATTGAACGTGGCGAGAGGTGATGGCTTGAGAGCTCTGGAATCTTATGTATCTACCAAAAGAGAGTATTTCTGACAACAAGAGTTTGAAATCTCTCTTACTGCCCCAAAACTCAGCCTAGTGGGATTTGGTGCAGAATAGAAGGATGCAATTTTGTCCTCGAACCATTTAAGACTTGGTTTCTCTGTAGAGCTTAGCAAGCTCTCACACTGCATTGGGGAAGGCACAGCTCGATGAAAGGTGTTGAAGTCATGTGATGGGAGAGCCCCGGATTATTGTTGTGCGCGTGGTTGCTGACTATGGAGCAGAGTAGGAGATCAAGAAGGAGCTGTGCCTGCATCCCGATGCAGGCTGCCTTCCCCAGTCCACGTGGGAATGGACCATTCCACTTCTTGTTTGCAGAGGGACTCCCCATGCAGTATCACCAGGCTTTGGGGAGGGCTGGGGAGAGTGGGTGGGGAACAGAATAAAGGGCAGGAGTTGCCTGTCGTTTTCTTGCACGCAGTGACATCTTCCGCTTTTAATAGCGTAGAGAGGAGGGCAAAATCCTCCTGTGGATGGCTTACTACCACCTTTGCTGGACTCGCCTTGGTTTTAAGAATAAGCATTTGTATTCTTATGTGTAGGTGTGAGAGAGCGTGTGTAACCTCCGTCTCAAGCTACTGTATTTTTAATGTCATAGTTACTTTAGTGGTAGAAAAGCGCTAGAAATTTTGACCTTGAGTCTTTGGCTGGTTTTTACGTCTCTGAGTGGTTTACTTCAGGATTAAGGGTTTTACTCAGACTCTTGAACTTCAGATTTGTGTACGCCTTGTTCACTGTCATCCTGAATAGCACGACAGCTGCTGAATGTGGTGCACTGTACATGTGAATTGTGGCGGGGCAGTCTTTGATGTAGGGGACTCCTGATCCATCGGCATTATTGCGGATAAAGTTAGTTTGCAAACAGTGCTGAGAGATTGTCTTGACTTGATGGGTGTCTGTGGAGCACCTGGGAGTTGTGCTCGAGCAGCCTGTGCCTCTGCATAGCCTGCTGCTGTACTTTTGGAGTTGAGCCATGGCTCTTAGTTTTCTGTCCCATCCAAGCAGGATAATACCGAAAAGTGAAGTGATGAAATAACATTTCCATCGGTGATTTTATCTGAGCAGCTGAAGTTTGAAATAAATTCAGAAGAGCCTTTAAGATCATACTTTTAACTGTGAATGACAGAGATGTGCAGATAATGTGGACTTCAGATAAAGCTCAGATGGACTGAAATGCATTTAGTTCTGTGGTAGTACTAGAGGAAATTAGTGGAAAGTACTCTTTAGAACAGGATTAGATAAAGCTTTGGAAAATATATTAGAGCACTAATATTAAATTGGCAGAATGGAATAGATGAATACTGTTGATAAGTTATTTATCAGATCTACATATCTATGTGAAGAAAATTTTATAAAATATAATTTTGCATTTTCTCAGTTGGATTTTAGATGAATGCTGTTTTCTGCTGCAATAGGGTCTCATTGAGCGCATCCCAGCATCTTTGGGATTTCAACTTGAACTTTACTAGCACTACAGTAGTGCCCAAGATTATCTTGATTAAAAACTTATTTTTTGGGGGAATGGAGAAGAACCAGCAGATTAAAATCAGAAAGAAGTTTTGTAATTTGGCTCCAATCAAGAAAAAAATAAAATCCTACCCCCCCACCAAATGCTGGCTTTTCTATAAAGACCGTCTGTTTCTCCCAGAGCTATAGCAACTTCAAAGGGCCTGTTAGCATTAGCACAGCTTGGGTAGAAACAGCCAACAGGATGTGGAATATTTGTACAGCGTTTCTAATTCCACGAGGGACTAAACACATTTGCTGTTTTATATGCAAATGCAAGAGATGATGATACAAAATGAAAAGAAAGAATAACAGAAAGTGCATTCTTCATCTGTTTGCACTGAATATGTCAAAGCATTGCTAGTCATAATTGAATATAAGTGCAAGACTGAATATGAGATTATTAGTTAAATCAGAAGTTGAATGGAAGCCAGTCAGGCTGTCTGTTTCTTTTCAACTGTTTTTTGTTGTTGTTGTTTTTAGTTTTACATTATAATGCAGCATGCTGTATTGTTATAATGTAATACAGAAATTGTTAAAGATGAGTATTGCTGGTAACATATTAGAATTCTAGATATATAAATTTCAGGTTGAAATTTGGCTTGTTTGCTATCTTCCTGAGGAAGAATTCATGAGCAATTCTGGGAAAAAATCAGTAAAGAAAAATAACTGTTGAGACTTTAATGGCTCCATGGTAGGATCATCTGAGGGTAGAAAAGTAAATTTTCCAGAGAAAGTGTCCTTGCTGAGGAGAAGCAATCTGAAGTCATTCAATGAATAGTTTTTTCGTCATATTCCGATGTTAAATTGGAACATTTCTCCCTCACTGTTAAAATGGCACAACTCTCAGCACAGCACTAGCTCTTGCAGCTTGACTTTGCGATGTGCAGCTTCGCTTTTTGATGAATTCTGCAAATACTTGGGAAATTCTATGGGGGAAAATGTCAGTGCAAGCGTAATGGCAGTGGAGAGTACCTCAAACTACCAGCATAATCTTTAGAAAGCAAAGAAGCAGCAGTCACTTTGGGGTGGTATTGGAATGCCTGCTTGCTCTTCTACCCTTATGCCGAGGGTTTTTCTGCTAGTTTCAATGTAATTGAAGAGGAGCTTGCTGCTCCATGTAAAAGGAATCAAAACAATAAGCATATCTAGATACTCAGGCTGTTTACATTGGAGAGGGCTGTTGCATTGGAGAAGACCAAACATTATCATTTTGCTTAGAGCAAGAAACCTGAACTTCATGTGAAACTGGAACAGTAATAAGCAAAATGGAGTTCAGAAAAATGTGTATTTTTTTTTTCCGCTTTTAGAAATAGCAGAGGAAAATTTAGTTTGTATAGCGTGAGGTCAAGAGTGAGATCATTCAGTGTGTGAAAAAAAAAAAGCAATGTAGTCTTAACAGTTACTTAAATGTGTTTTTGAAAGGGAGAATACCATAGAGTGAGTTTGTATATATATTTTTTTACTGAATTCTGCTAAAGTTCATTAATAACTGGCATTCTTCTCAAGTTTATGAAGGGGGAAAAAATGAATCAATGTTCCAAAGCAAAAAGTGGAAAGTGATTGCCTTTTTTTCAATAATTTTCACGAGGCTACTTAGACTGTGCAAGTATCTGTCATTTGTACTAAGTAAACATCTGAGCACCAAGTTGTTTCGTTTCTGGCCAGTGTTGTTGAATACTGTTCAGTTGTACTGAGGAGTATTTTGTGTGTTTTCTCTATAAATAATAATTTATTTGATTATGTTTTTATTCTTTGTGTGAAAGGGCGGAGATTTGATTCAGCACATATACTGCTTTGTTGAGATTATCTAATGTAGTGCAGCTGAGCTCCTTGCAGTCCATAAATACTTACACTTACAGCATGTGAGTGATGTAGGAAAGTGGTATCTCCTCCTTTTTACAGGCAGTGGAGTGAGGCACAAAGAGATTGAGAACTAGCTCCTCAAAGGAACCCTGCTACCCAGATCCTATTGATTTCACAGGGAGACAGGCACTTACAGCCAGTTTCAGAAAGATATTTAAGTAGTTTACGGGGGAACTCGCAAGAGTTCCGTGATAGACTACTGCTATGAACCTCAGTCTTCCAAATCTTCACCTGTTTCCCTGACTCCTGCCTTGCCTTTCTTCTAGGGAAGTTTTAATGTTTTGCTTTCGTCTTTTCTTTCTCAAAGACAAAAGGAAGGCTTTAGTGGTATCTCTAGCACAAGTGGTTTTCCCTCAGGGGTCAGTACTGGGCCCAGTCTTGTTTAACTTCTTCATCAACGACCTGGATGAAGAGTTAGAATGTACCCTTATCAAGTTTGCTGATGACACCAAACTGGGAGGTGTGGTAGACACAACGGAAGGCTGTGCTGCCATTCAGCGTGACCTGGATAGGCTGGAAAGCTGGGCAGAGAGGAACCTGATGAGGTTCAACAAAGGCAAATGCAGGGCCCTGCACCTGGGGAGGAACAACCTCATGCACCAGTACAGGCTTGGGGTGGACCTGCTGGAGAGCAGCTCTGCGGAGAGGGACCTAGGTGTCCTGGTGGACGACAGGTTAACCATGAGCCAGCAGTGTGCCCTGGCTGCCAAGAAGGCCAATGGGATCCTGGGGTGCATCAAGAAGAGTGTGGCCAGCAGGTTGAGGGAGGTTCTCGTTCCCCTCTACACTGCCCTGGTGAGGCCTCATCTGGAGTACTGTGTCCAGTTCTGGGCTCCCCGGTTCAAGAAAGATGAAGAGCTACTGGAGAGAGTCCAGCGGAGGACTACAAGGATGGTGAGGGGACTGGAACATCTCTCCTACGAGGAGAGGCTGAGGGAGCTGGGCTTGTTCAGCCTGAAGAAGAGAAGGCTGCGAGGGGACCTTATAAATGCTTACAAATATCTGAAGGGTGGGTGTCAGGAGGATGGGGCCAAGCTCTTTTCAGTGGTGCCCAGTGACAGGACAAGGGGCAATGGGCACAAACTGAGGCACAGGAAGTTCCGTCTGAACATGAGGAGGAACTTCTTCCCTCTGAGGGTGACGGAGCACTGGAACAGGCTGCCCAGGGAGGTTGTGGAGTCTCCTTCTCTGGAGATATTCAAGACCCGCCTGGACGCAGTCCTGTGCAGCCTGCTGTAGGTGACCCTGCTTCGGCAGGAGGGTTGGACTAGATGACCCACAGAGGTCCCTTCCAACCCCTACCATTCTGTGATTCTGTGGTTTTGGGGAGAAATGTGGAGGGAGCAGGGAGAAAGAAGCTCTGTTATATTCTCCTTTCAAATTTGTTTTAATTTTGACGCAGTAATCAAAATGGTAGTTTTCTGCTAAAGTGTATGCCTGAATGCCTCAGACCCATAATTGACAGAGTTCATTTGACTTGAGTATCAGGGCAATGCTTTGCCAGTGGTTAATACACTTAGTATTTCTGTGACCATGAAGCAAGCTTCTATAAATACGTTAGAGCAGTTGTACATGGCTGTCTGAAGAAGTCTGTCTATAAAGATTTATTTGCGAATGTACTTTTACCCTTTTTTTTTAACAAGCAGCTTTCAAAGGCTGTTTATATTTTTGGCAGAGCTCTGAGCTTTCTCTCAGGGCTACTCACATTTCAGAGAACAGGTGACTTGCATACTTTTTGTTTATAACTTACAAGTAAACTACATTGTCAGTCCAATATATATTTAGAGCAATCATAGCTGACTGTATTGCTAACAATTTCCAATTCCTTTTAACATGCTTTGAATTTCTGGTTGGCGGTGGGTTTTTTTGTTTGGCTGTTTTTTTCATTGTTTGTTTTGTTTTCTTGGAGACCTCAGGAGTAATCATTGTGTATTTAAAATGTTGTTTTCAAACAAAGCTTCTCCCTTTTCGCACTCTTTTGTTGTATTTCATATGTCTCCTCTGAAGAGGATGATACGCCTGTATTTCTTAAAATAATGATTGTTAATTATTCACTGTTAGTAAAGGAGAAGGCTCAAAGATTTCTAATAACGGATGCGTACAGGAGCACACAGGAAATCACAAAGCACATTTTCAATCCCAGAAAATAAACTCCTCATCCCTCGGCTGATTGAACACTGTAGAAAGGATTATTTTAGGATTTTTTGTTTTGTTTTAAATTCTGTATTAGTTGGATAGAAACTTTTGGGAAGCAGTGTAACGATCTGCACTATTTTGTGGCTCAGTGATGGAAGGAACTTGCCTTGTGGTGCCCACGGCTGAATTCCCTGTTGGAGTCATCTGCTTGACTTTGTTGACATTATGTCAGTGGATAATTTGGCCCCTGGTTTTCCAGGAAACAGAAAAATGGATGCTGAAACCTGCTAGTATCACTGGACTGTAACCAAAGATCCCTTGCTATGGGAGTGGAGGACAATAACATTTTTTTTTCAAGGAGTGATACCTCTAGCTCCACAGTCAGGCAAACTCTGTCTTTTTATATCCATGTACCAGTCAAAACTTATTTCATTAAAGAGTTAAGGTTATTTGAGCACTGTGTCATTTCTGTTACAGAAATGAAATAAAGCTGAACAGCACAATTAAATAGAAATAAAAGAGAAGGTGTTAAGACTAGAGTAAACTCAAAAAATGGCACTTCACACAACCACCTGAGAATTCAGATTCTTGCAGCAGGCTTTTCCAGCTCCAGAACTCTTGCTTTCCCCTTTTGTTGTCCAGCCGTACATGGGTTTTCTTCCTTGCTTAGCCGCTGACCTCTCCTAGATGGTGTTGGCTCCTTTCCATACTGTGATTAACTGCGCTGCTTTTGATCTGATTACGCACAAGTCACATTCTGCCTGGGAAATGTGGCAAGGTCTATGGGGAAAACGTCACATCTGTGCATGCCATGGGTGTCCAGGAGAAAGCCCTCTACACTCTCTTCCTCTTTCCAGTTATTGGGAGCCCCGGGCCTGGCATGGTGGGATTCCTCATCTCCCTTACCCTGTATTGTGATGGTAGCAACAGAAGATAAAATAGGCAGGGGCAGTCCGGTAGCCCTGGCAGTTTCTTTTCTGGATGGCAGTGATCCTTCTTGGCAGATGCCTCTGCCCGACTCCAGTCAACTCTTAAGCCTGTTTTATTGCTCTTCTCCCTTTCTACGGTTTCAGGGGATGAGAGGCACTGAGATCACAAATTGCATCGGAGAGTGTCACAAGGGCACAGGGTGCTCAGGCCATGGTAGCAGCACTGAGGAATATAATCTTAAAAGAGAAACACATGCTGGTTCAGCGTGCACTAATAGTAACTGTGGCATGGTCATTAGAGATCAGTGTCGCAGAGATCCCCAGACCCTCAAGCTGTTCAGAATTGCTTTTGTTTCCTGTTCAGACCTAGACTGCTTTATACCATAAAGATAACAGTTGTTACCCTGCTATTTATATCATAGCTGAGATACCAGTGCCTCATGGAAAACAGCTAAAATGCTGCCAGGACTAGATTTTTAAGATAGCCGTAATGTAAGTTATTGATGCCTTCAGAAACTTGGTAAGGACAAAACAGAATTATTTCTGTCAAGAACATTTTTCATTTACAGACTGTCAAAATATCCAAAATACCATCAGCATTTTCAGCATTCAAGTTTAAACTATGTGTAGCAAACATATTGAGGAGTATGTCAATAATATATAAAAAGTCCTTGAGTAGCTGCTGCTGATGTAGATCATAATGGTTTGGACATTTTATAATTGCATTTCTCAATAGCACACAAATGCACGTGGTAGAAAGGAGTGGTTCTCAAGGCCTCAGTGATGGGAAAAAAAGTAATTTTCAAATGTCTCCAGAAACAGTCTGTTCACAGTAAATAAATAAATGCATCAAACTCATTAATAGGTAACAAATTCCAGTGCTGGCAGACAAATCCAGGTGGCACCAAATTCTGTTTAGAACTTTGTTTTTACATATACAGGACAGCAAATTACTCAGATACCTGCGTGAGCAGCTTTGGAGCAAATCAGTCAGGCTGATGTTTTTTCCTGTCCCTCAAAAGTGCATACGTGTCTGGTTCCTTCTGTGCATTAACCTTGGAATATACTGTTGAAGTCTATTTGCAAGTGCTTAGCCTTTGTCTCATTGAGATTGCATCCAACACTTGATTGGTGAGCAGGTGCAAAAGAAGGTGTGACATCCCATGCTGACATCCTAAGCAAAAATTGCATTTCTTGCATCTGTATTCCCTCATAGGATTATGGGGCTGCTCACGTTATCTTGAGTCTGTAACCTGTCTCTAATTTTTTCCCCACTGTCTGTCACATCTTTGCCTATCTGTTATGTCAGTAATTTAGACTGTCAGTGCCTTGAAGCATGCACCACCATATTTTGTTTTGTCTGTATATACTTTAAGTGCAAAGGCACCTTGACCCAGCTGTGATCTGTGGTCTAGGTAGCTATTATGCAAATTTTACTGTTTAATATCCTTGAAGAATTTTATTTCGGTAATATTGATTGACATCAGTTATCTGTGATATAGTAGGCTTGCGTCCTGAGAAAAGGAGGAGAGTAACACTTGCGATGAATCCTTGAAAGAGACCTTCTGATCTGTGGAACAGATGCAAACAGCAAATCCAGCATATTGCTGAAATGCAGCAATAAATATATATGCAACTTCTTTGGATGACTTACCATCCCTGCCCTGCTGTTTGCTTGGCCAGGGCTGGAGCTCTGAAGTGCCTTGAAATTTGTGCGGGTATTGTCATAGGCCTTATTTTAGCCTGCTGTGTGTTTGTGTCTTAAATGGAAGTAAAATTTTGTTTAAGTTTTGGTGAAAAGATCTGAAAATCTAGAGGGAAGGAACTAAATTTCACTGGAGCCTAAATATCTCTTGATTTACTCTGTGCACTTCTAAGTCCTATAAAAGTATGTTTTCCCCTTGTACCTGCTAGGGTCATCTTGCCCTGGCCTGTGCTGAGCTCTCTTACACCACTGTGCAGCTTTATAGTTCAATTTTTTTTTTCCACGCTTGTGTGTGGTACAGCTGAGCTGTTGAAAAGAACAAAAGTGTTCTGAAACAGCTCAGGAGGTGCATCCAGACAGTGCCGTTTTCCAGTGACTGCTTAGTTCAGCACAGTGTTTAACTTTGCCTCCAAGGGTCCCCCTGAGCCTCAAACAGGCATCAAACTGAAAAGCAGCATGGTCAGGATAGCACACTGTGTCCCACAGCTTCAGAACACTTATTTTCTTTTCAACTTATCCTCCAAGCAATTGAATCTCTAAATTGGCATCGCGCTAGCTGACATGCTTAGAAGGGTACATCACTAATAGCATTAAAGTGCTGATTTCTCTGAAGAGAAATACAAAATAAAAAGGAACCAGACAAAAAATACAAAGTTTTCTGACGTTAATGGAGCCTATAGATGAGAAGTGTGAAAATAACTGCTTGTACAATCATTATTGGCTTTGGCTTTCTTTCAGCTACTACATTTCTTTGGAAGCAGTTAGATCTTGTAGCTTCGTGAGAAATTGTTTACGTTTTGTGGAAACAGAAGGATAGAAATGGTCCAATATAAAGCCATTTAATGCAGAACTCCTGAACAGTGCTGTGAGATTCAGTGTCAGCCCCTCTCATGGCTGTAGTTTCTCCTAGAGACGTTAGTCCAGCAGCAGAAGACTTCAGAATTGTGGCGTGCAGAGACTGTCTTGGTACAGACCCCAGAGACCATATTTCATTTTTCTTTATAGAAGAGTCCAGCATTTTAAGATTAGGATGTGACACTTTCTTTTGGCTTAACTTCAAACTCGTATGTTTAACTCTATTTCACCCACAAGGTCCTATTTCCCAGTTCTCTTTGCTGTTCTTGTCTTCCTGTAGAAAACAGGTTGAGGATTGGTCTCGGCTCCACTTCAGGTTCATGACAAGGGTAATCTGACATTGAAAATTGGAATGAGGAACTTTATTCTTTTGAGAGGGTTTTGCAGTCAAAGTGTTGGAAGAGGAATTGCAACCCACTGGAGATGGGTTAAAATTGCTTGAGATGGTGTTCTTTGAAAAGACAATTTGTCTCAAAGATGGAATATAAGAAAATTTGTTTAAATAACTTAGAAACAATGGTAACTTAATAGTGATTAAAAAAAAATATTTCTGAAACAGTTGTTTTTCCCTATTAGTTTTAGTGGGCTTTGGAAAAGCATCTGTATGAATTAAGACCTCAGAAATTCTGGGTTTTCCTGCACATTTGTTCCTTGTGCATCTGAGTTACAACTCTTAAGAATACTTCTACTAAAACAGATATAAAATATATGTATATGTAGTCATTGTGTACTTCTGTATTATTTTTGTCACTCTTTGCATACTTGCATATGTCTTATTCAGAATTACAGAACTACACGCTTATCTGTTCAGCCTCCCATTGTTTCCTCTTAGATGTACATATTTTTCAGTACAGTAAAATCTCTGTGACTTTTATTGTGCTATTGTGCGGGTGTGAAAATCTCTACTAGTCACAACACTCATGTAACAGCTTTAGTTAAAGTCCCTAGAGTTTCAAAATACAAGTAGCATTCCTGGGTAAGTAGCAAAATACAAGTAGCAGTTTCATGGGGAAGCCCCCACAAAAACTGTAAAATAATGCTACCTGACTTTTGCAACCTGAAAATCTATTACTTTTATGCTAATGTGTGTGAGTCTGAATCATCATTAAAATCAAACTGAAGATGTCAAAATGAGTCATCCAAATTATGTTTTAGTATCTTTTCCTTGATTTCAGTTGTTCGGTTTTTTTTAGTTATATTTTCATGGCTTTCCAAAACAGCTGTAAAAAGGGGTTTGTGTTGCTATAAATTGATAGGATTCTGCAGTATGTTCTTAATATTCCTTTTTTTTTTTTCCCAATATTCTCTTTTTTGTCAGTTACTTTGCTTATTTGTGTGCTGTCACAGTACAGGTACTCTACTCCTTGTATTTTGAGGCACGACAGAAGATGCCCTGTGTGCAGACAGCTGCTCGTACTTTTGTAAACTCAATTGCAAGCATTTCACACTGCTTTTTCCTGCTGTGTCCATTGCTGGCAATGATTTCAGTGCTGAGATAATCCAACTTCAATTGCCAAAGTGCTGAATTTTATCTGTTATCCTGATTTTTGGTGTGTTTATCACAGCCGTGCCAAGAAATACATGTAACAGCACTTAGATTTGTCCGAATAATAAAAAAAGTCCATAAATATTTTTATTTGGCATATAGAAACAGAACTTTAATAGAGAAGACAAATTCTGCTGAGCAAAAAAAGATTCTTGATGTATGTTAGTTATTTTGTTAATGACTTTGTACAGGAATATATGAATGCTTTGATATGTGGGACTGAAGTGTTCTTTGAGTGAAAACAAATGTGTAGGAGTATGTAGCAAGCGTATATACTCTTCTGTCTTCTAACACTTTGCAGCTCAGGGACTCTCAGAGCCAGAGGTGGTTTCTCTGTGTTTAGCACCTTTCAGAGGATGATTTTTTTTTTCCTGTTAGTCTGTTCAGTGTCTTCTTGAACCTATGTGATCCTTAAACATCCACAATATTCCTTGGCCAGGAATTTCAACAACTGAACTGCACACTGCACAAGGAAACTTTTTCTTTCATTCAATCTTGCTGCTTGTGTCCTTTAAAACCACCTAATACTTGCATTGGAAGAAGCAGTGGACAGTCAGATTTCTAACACACACTTTCAGGGTGGAAAGTTTTTCCTTGTACTATATCATAAATTGCACCTAGGATAGTTGGGGTGGCAAGAGAGCTACATGTCCTAATCCTTTATAATTATAGATGTCCTCACAGTATGTCTATGAATTAGGGTGGTATTAAGCAGAAATACAGAGAGGCCACCTCTCAGATTTTAAGATGCTTAGAGGTACGGATAATCATGCAGTGGGATTTTCAGAAGCACCCTATTGTCTAATTCTGTCTTCTTCCCATTTTAGTTTTCTAAATACTGTCTGGCTTAATTGACCATGAAGTATCTTGTTGAAAGTTGGACAGGTATTCTGTTGGGGAAGAGCAACTGGGCCACAGTGCTCTTGAAATAATGATCCTTTTCAAACTTCAAATGCCCACAAATGTACAGTAGTGAGTGGCTGTGTATATGTAATCTTTTTCCTGTCTTGATTGGTGAGGAAGATGATGTTTCTGTAGCTTGATACATCCAATTATTCTAAGATCCTGTAATAAAAAGGCTATTTTCCTGTTATAAGCCTGTGTCATAAAATAACACTGGAATGGGTGAGTTCTAAGCTGTTGTAATCGAACAAAAGACTTTGGTACTTAAGTTTAAATAAGATTCAATCTGGTATATATTTGCAGTCCCTGTGAGTTTGCTTTATTATGAAAATTCTGTCAGTCCTTTGAAGAGTTTCCTGAAGAATCTGTCCAGTTCTTAAAATGTTGGTACCATTTTATTGGCTTAAATGAAAACCAGAAAATCTAACTCTGCTTATTACAGTGAGGCTAAAGAATACACTCTTTCTAATAGATAAAATGCTAATGCATGATTTACATTCTTTTAATCTGAACTATATTCTATGTATAGCTCCTCTCTTCCATAGTTCTATAGGGACATCTGATTTTTTAAAATATTTTTAAAATGTCCAGGTATGTGTCCTATTTCTTGGGTGATCTGATCATTAAACAGAATTATATGCTTGTAGACCTACTTTTCCTAAGGTCACAAGGACTTAGACTCCTAAGTTACTTACGTGGCGTAGAAGATATAATAATTATACATTCAGATCTCTTTATTCAAAATCATGTTTAAGTAGAAGCAACAGTAACTGAAGTAGTTAAAATTGTATGATAGTTTTAGTTGTTTTACAGCTGCTTGTAACTATCTATTCCCCTTCCAGTCTGAATAGTTCAGAGTTTTGTTTCTGAAGAAAATATTTAAAATGTAAGTAGTTCATCTGCTTTCTATTTTGGGCAGGAAAGCAATGAATAGGCTGTTTAAAAAAAATCTCACACTTTTATAGGAATCCCAGCAGAAGCCATTGTATTTTTGAACATATAAAGTTATTGTGAGGTCAAAATGTCAAAATAGTACTTGTCAAAGACATTGTCTTTGAGTGGTCTTGCCTGAATATTGACTGTTGTATAAATGTTTTGAAAATGGTGTTATACTAAAGAAGTTTCACATGTAATAGGCACAAAAACTTGTTTGTGATTTCATGAGGTCAATGGCTACTTGAGGTAGAATGAATCCAGGCTTGACTTGCCCATGCACGTGACATAGAAAGGAGGAGGTACACTAAGAATTCACAAGGAAGGAATAACTGGGACATGATCTACCAGGGATAGTGGGCCATATATGGAGCCTATATTTCCTAGATTCTTGGTTTTGGTACCTTAGCAAGATGCTAAATTATGTCTTCAAGTTGTGTGTTTTCGTTAGGTGCTAGCTACAAATGGATTGATTCAGAAGATCCTATCCAATAGAGCAGAAACTAAGAGAAAGATTTCATGGGCTAGTATGGAGAAAAGTGCTTACAAAGCACACAGAGTTCCTAATTATTACAGACTGGGGAAGGATACTGAAATTGTACCAAATATGCAGAAAGGACCTTCCTTCTTCTGTTCTATTCTTCTGCCTGTAGAAGCTGTCAAATGGAAAAATGAGGGTAACGCTGGGTTAAGAGAGCAATTCCAAAAGGGAAGGTTGGAAGACAGTACAATGAGAAATTCAAAGAACAAATAGTATTTGGGGCTGTTACAACTCTTAGACAGAGTAGGCCCATCTAGAAATTTCAGTAAGATGAACATTCCGTTTTCTTTTTAAAACTATCTACCGTTATATTATCAGTATCATTTTTAAATGGTACTGAATTTTCAGAAGTCTGTTCTATGTTACTGTGTTACTACTGGTCACTGACTACTTAAAATAAAAAATGCAAATACATTTCCATTTTGGTCTGTTGTGAAAGGACAGGCAGTGTAACACACAGTGCAGTATACTGGAAGCCAAGGTCTGAAAGTAAAGGAAATTTCAGTATTTATCTCCCCAAAGCTGACACTACAGTTTTGAGGATTGGTGAAGAGTACGAGTTTTCTAAGATTAGAAAAGACATCTCTAACTGAGAGATTAGAGGAAGAATATAGTAACAAGCCCTGCAGCTACCATCCACAGCAATTTAAATTTGTAGAACAAGCACTTCCTCATGCATGCAAGGATACTCTTGACATAGCAATGAAAAGGTTCATGAAGAATTCCAGAGAGGGGAATAACTAGGAAATAGCGTGAGTTAATTCTTATTACAGATTTTTGTGAAGAGACCAGTCACAGTTTCTAATAAATGCGAAAGTATTGCAAGAGACACTATGTAACTGGATTTGAACTATTTTAATTCTATGTGTGTGGGGGGTAGCATTAGATATTTGATCACGTCCTTGGTCTTGGGCAGTCTAAAGCCATAAAAATCAGGAGATATTTTTCTCTGACAACTATACCATGAACACTTTCCATCTCTTCCTCCAAGGCATTTCAGCCTTGGTGACTGGTCTTTCAAACTCAGTTTCCGTAATTTGTCAGAGTATGCTGCTGAAAGAAAATGTCAACCACATTCTCTGTTGAGGTTCATGGCTGTCATACAATATTAATTTTTTAACAGTATATAAGGATGCTAAGGTTGAATTTTAGGGATGATCATTTCGATATAACATCCTTCTGCCATAACCAATCAACCTTAACACGTTAAAGGTCTTTTTTTCTTTCAGAAGAACAAGAAATGACTAGGGCTTTCTCTAGTGAACCACCACATTAAATGCAGTAGAGGTGTGGGGCAGTATATTGTGTTCTAAAAGCAACTCTTTCTTTTCATAAACCATGTCCCTAAGTGCCACATTGTGTCAGGTTTGCGTGGCAAGGTTTTGGTAGCAGGGCAGCTACAGCGGCGGCTTCTGTGAGAAGCTGCTGGAAGCTTCCCCTGTGTACAACAGAGCCAGTGCTGGATGGCTCCAAGACGGACCTGCTGCTGTCAGCGACAGTGGTAGCACCTCTGTGATATCATGTTTAAGATGGGCGGAAAAAATTGCTGAGCAATGCCAGTTGGAGGGAGGAGTGAGATGATGTGAGAGCAACAACTCTGCAAACACCAAGGTCAGTGAAGAAGGAGGGGGAGGAGGTGCTGCTGGCACTGGAGCACAGGTTCCACTGCAGCCCGTGAAGAAGACCTGGTAAGGCAGGCTGTCCCCCTGAAGCCTATAGAGGTCCACGGTGGAGAAGAGATCCACCTGCAGCCTGTGGAGGACCCCGCGCTGGAGCGAGTGGATGCGATGTCATAGTTTAACCCGGCATCTGGCAACTAAGCACCAGACAGCTGCTTGCTCACCCTTCCTCTTCCCCCCCATCAGGATGGGGAGGAGAAATGGACAAAAGAGGAAACTTGTGCGTTGAGATAGACAGTTTAATAAGGCAACAAAGTAAATACTAATGCTAATAATGATAATAACAATGATCATAGAATCATAGAATGGTAAGGGTTGGAAGGGACCTTAAAGATCATCAGGTTCCCACCCCCCTGCCATGAGCAGGCACATCTTCCACTAGACCAGGTTGCTCAGAGCTCCATCCAACCTGGCCTTGAACATTTCCAGGGAGGGAGCATCCACAGCTTCTCTGGGCACTCTGTTCCAGTGTTTCACCACCCTCATAGTAAAGAATTTCTTCCTAATATCTAATCTAAATCTGCCCTTTTTTAGTTTAGAGCCATTCCCCCTTGTCCTATCACTACGCACCCTTGTGAAAAGTCCCTCTCCATCCTTCCTGTAGGCCCCGTTCAGGTACTGGAAGGCTGCTATAAGGTCACACTGGAGTCTTCTCTTCTCCAGGCTGAACAGCCCCAACTCTCTTAGCCTGTCCCCACAGGAGAGATGCTCCAGCCCTCTGATCATCTTCATGGCCCTCCTCTGGACCTACTCCAGCACATCCAAGTCCGTCTTATGTTGGGGGCCCCAGAGCTGGATGCAGTACTCCAGGTGGGGTCTCACGAGAGTGGAGTAAAGGGGCAGAATCGGCTCCCTTGACCTGCTGGCCACGCTTCTTTTGGCAAACTACGTACAATACAATTTTTCTCACCACCTGGTGACTGATTTGCCGCCAGTCCTCAAGCAGCAATCATAGAACCTGGAAATCATGAATTTTTCTAAATTCTTAGACAAGTTCATACTCCCAGACAAGAGAGGATTCAAACTCATGGAAACAAGAAGAGCAGAGAGCTTCCTGCTCTCCAGCCAAGCCCCATTTGTAAAGTGAGCACGATGTCCATAGTATAGGATATTTCCGTTAGCCAGCGTGGTTATTTGTCTGGCTATGCTCCCTTCCCAGCTCCTGCTCACCTGCTCATTAGCTGAATATGTGTTATCAACATTTTTCTTGTACTATATCCAAAACACAGCAGGTACTGAGAGGAAAATGAGCTCTATTCCAGTGGAAAGCAGGACAGCGCCCAGAGGAGACTGTGACACCGTGGAGAGCCTGCACAGGAGCAGGCTCCTGGGTAGGACCTGTGGAGAGAGAGGAGCCCACGCTGGAGCAGGTTTGCTGGCAGGACTTGTGATCCCATGGGGGACCCATGCTGGAGCAACCTGTTCCTGAAGGACTGCAGCAGCCCATGGAAGGGACCCGCGCTGGAGCAGTTTGTGAAGAACTGCACCCTGTGGGAAGGACTCACATTGGAGCAGTTCTTGGAGAACTGTCTCCCATGGGAGGGACCCCATGCTGGAGCCAGGGAAGAGTGTGAGGAGGAAGGACTAGCAGAGACAATGTGTGATGAACTGACCGCCACCCCTATTCCCCACTCCCAGGGGTGAGGAGGTAGTGAATTTGAGCCCTGGAAGAAGGGAGGAATAGGGGGAAGGTGGTTTTAAGATTGTTTTATTTTCTCATTATTCTGCTCTGATTTGATTGTCAATAATTTAAATTAATTTCCCCAAGTCGAGTCTATTTTGCCTGTGATGCTAACTGCCAAGCGATCTCCCTATCCTTGTCTTGACCCATGAGCCTCCCCCTGTCCAGCTGAGGAGGGGGAGTGATAGAGTGGCTTGGTGGGTACCTGGCATCCAGCCAAGGTCAACCCACCACACACATCTACATTATTTCAAGATTCATATTTACAATGCGTTCCACACTAGTTTTTAAAACAGATTTATAAAGTCAAGCTTCAAAATTCACTCAGCTGTGTAAAAAGTTTCCCAACAAGAATAATCATTAAGCCACATTTGAATATTTTATCTAATTTCAATTTATTTGCTTATGAGAGAGATTATATTGGTTCAAAGCAGCATCTTAAAAGTCTTTTGAAACTTTGTGGTTTTTTTAATCTGACTTTAATACTTTACTTGCCTGGAGAACAATTCTGAGAGTGGTTTTGTAACCTGTCGGTGGGGTCACTTGCTCACATCTTCCAGTCACTGTATGTTTAAAACATTTTAACAAGGTTGTTTTAATGGCCTGGACTGAGAGGAGTGCCTCTCTCACAACAGCCTCTATGTAGTTCAGTGGTTATGGAACTTCTGGCAGTCTTGATTGACAACCCAGCATGAGGATTTCTTTGAACTAATGTTTCTGACATCCCACACGCTGCCCTAAGTTTTCAGAGATGTGTCTAAGCACCACGTATCAGGTATGAGCATTATTTCTCTTCACCTGTTTTATGGTAATTGGCAGCTAAGTCTATGAAGCTAGTGCCAGGACACTGGAATGTCATGTTTTGGATAAAGTGAAATGAATCCTTTTACCTTTGTATCCATCTGAAGTATTTAACAAATGTTCCTCTGATGTGAATAGTTTGTTAAAGGAAAACTGTCCAGCTGTGAAGGTATGTGCCACAACTTTTCTACAAATCAGTTTCTTTCTAGCTGATGTGCTGGGTGCCTGGAAACGGAAGTACCCCATATCACTAACAGTTCTTGAAAATTGTTTCTTTCATGCTTGATACGTCTCGGAATTCTTCTCAGTGTTGAAGTGTGGATTAATAGGTCTGCAACTGCGCAGAAGTACGTGACACGTTACTTTGAGGTTAGATGGTTCAGCCCAAATCTTTGTTCATTCCTTGAGCAAAACATGAACGAGAGCTTTCAGCAGGTTTGCTGAAGTTCTATTCATTTGAATGAATTTCCAGCGTGACCTGGATAGGCTGGAAAGCTGGGCAGAGAGGAACCTGATGAGGTTCAACAAAGCCAAATGCAGGGTCCTGCACCTGGGGAGGAACAAACTCATGCATCAGTACAGGCTTGGGGTGGACCTGCTGGAGAGCAGCTCTGTGGAGAGGGACCTGGGTGTCCTGGTGGACGACAGGTTAACCATGAGCCAGCAGTGTGCCCTGGTTGCCAAGAAGGGCAATGGCATCCTGGGGTGCATCAAGAAGAGTGTGGCCAGTAGGTTGAGGGAGGTTCTCCTTCCCCTCTACACTGCCCTGGTGAGGCCTCATCTGGAGTACTGTGTCCAGTTCTGGGCTCCCCGGTTCAAGAAAGATGAAGAGCTACTGGAGAGAGTCCAGCGGAGGGCTACGAGGATGGTGAGGGGACTGGAGCATCTCCCCTACGAGGAGAGGTTGAGGGAGCTGGGCTTGTTCAGCCTGAAGAAGAGAAGGCTGCGAGGGGACCTTATAAATGCTTACAAATATCTGAAGGGTGGGTGTCAGGAGGATGGGGCCAAGCTCTTTTCAGTGGTGCCCAGTGACAGGACAAGGGGCAATGGGCACAAACTGAGGCACAGGAAGTTCCGTCTGAACATGAGGAAGAACTTCTTCCCTCTGAGGGTGACGGAGCACTGGAACAGGCTGCCCAGGGAGGTTGTGGAGTCTCCTTCTCTGGAGATATTCAAGACCCGCCTGGACGCAGTCCTGTGCAGCCTGCTGTAGGTGACCCTGCTTCGGCAGGGGGGTTGGACTAGATGACCCACAGAGGTCCCTTCCAACCCCTACTATTCTGTGATTCTGTGTGATTCTGTGAAGGTTTTCTTTTTAAGGATTTGGCAGGTATCCAGACAGCACTATGGAATGTAACAGGATGTTGGCTCTTCAGGGCAAATCTTTCAGTTGAAGCTTGTAACACAGTGCTTCCACCTACAAATCTGCTCGTAAATACCAGATTGGACCAAAATAATTGTTATGCTTCTCTACGGAAGGAACCAGAAAGATTCAGGCAACTTGTGATGTCCACTGAGCAGCTCTTCAGCCAGTCAAAACTGGTTTTGAAGGATTTCTTACCTTGCCCATGTAGTACACCCCATTATGTGCTTGCGTACTTTATCAAATCAGCATGATTCTTAGCTGTACAGAGATGCTTTTGCTGACAAGCATGTTAACTACCCATCATGTCATTGTCTTTGCTAGTATGCCTTCTGGGTGTGGGATATATGCAATTCAGACAAGGTTAATTGGAGATACTTGAGCCCTGTGCTTTTTCTCATTTTCCTATGCGTAGCAGTGGCATAGAATCATCGAATTGTTCGGGTTGGAAGGGACCTTTAAGGGTAATCAAGTCCAACCCCCTGGCAATGAACAGGGACATCTTCAACTACATCAGGTTGCTCAGAGCCCCGTCCAACCTGACATGGAATGTAACACTGGCAGCCTTTAGAGTCCTTTGAAAAGACGAAATACGTATTTATGGTGAAGCTTGATTTTTAATTTAAAACAAACTTAACCTGTAAGGCTTGTTTGAGCTTCTTATATGCATATGAGGAGAAGGAAAAGACGGTTTGGTCTTGTAAAGTCTTAGAACACGATATGAAAACCAACTTTGATAGTGTTACAAATTCTAAAACTATGATGAAGACAGTAAAGAATGGTATTAGCTGTCCCATACCATTGCTCAGATGAGCTAAAATAAGTTGTTGTATTATGTGACCTACAAGTGGTATTAGGCATTTTGTTACCTTCTTGCTATCCACTTGAGCTCTAGACCTTTATTAAAGATTGTTTACAAAAGTTATTGCATGCCACTGCCTTTATTTTTAAAGCTCTGTCAGGATGCATTAATGTCCCTAAACGTAAAAAGAAGGAATGAGATAAATTTTGAAGTTATGATGTAGGTGCAAAAGGAAGTAAGATACATATAAAACAAACTTGTACATGCTTCCTTGCCAAGAGTCTCTTTATGTGCCAACACATCTGCTATTACTTTAACAGCTTCTATCAGAGTAAATCTGAAAGGAAAAACATAAAGAGTAATTCACTACACAAAAATGCTTCTTCAGAGTCACATTAAGCACAGCCTCTGAATACAATCTTTGCTTTCATAATGTGTTTACTGCTTTGATGGATATTAAGGTTATAAGGATGCTAAATGGGGATGGAACATTTTTGATTATGGGCATCATCGATCTTGATGAAACACTGTAGATATGGCTTGGGTTTAGTGATATGCAGCCCATGTTTTTGGTTTCCTTGCATTGATAGCTGCTTTGTCTTCAGGGTGTCTGCTTTGTCCCCCACGCTGCTTTTAATGTGAATATGATGGCTTCCCATGAGCTACTTAACTCTCTTAAAAACTTTTTAATTATAGATTTTGAAAGGTGTGTGTAAACAAAAAACAGCCTTAGTAATCAGGAAAGGTGAGAAGCCCAGAAATCTGTTTAATGTTTTTAATTGTCATTGCATATTCATACAGCTTGAAAGAAATACTTGCATACATGACCTTTGTGTAATTTTGGAACCAACAATTTCTATTTTAATCAGACAAATTGAAATTAAGGTGTATATCCTGGCTACTGGCTGTTTGTGGTCTGAATGAATGTGAGATTTAACAATATCTAGCATTAGGCTTGTCAGTTTGTAATACAGTTCTTCATTGGTGAGTAATAGTAAATGCTGATTTAGGGAGCTGGGTTTGTAAGTTGTTCTTACCCATTTCAAAACGGTCCAGCTAATAACTACATGGCATTAACAGTTGGTCCATACTCTGTCTCCCCTCAAGGAAATTATTGACTATAACTAGAGTGATACAAGAATAGTGTTTTAAATATAAATTCTCCGAAGATTATCATTAGCAACAGATTTTTAGTGTGTTGCTAAATTAATAGGGTTTTTGTTTCATAACAGCTTCTGGTAATGTGTTTCCTTGAATTTTAGTTTACTACTACGTCATTGATTTCCTCCAAACCATGACAAATTGGGATTTTTTTGTGTGACTTAGTGAAGACTCTTTTCGTCCGCCTGTTGTACAGCTGCTATGAAAACACTTGCTTAATCAAAAGATTTCTGTGCCCTTGGGTACAATATGTCATGAGTTGTGTTTCATTACTAATTTATGCAGTTTCTGCTGCTGGAACATCTGCTGCTTATTTGGAAAGGTGTAGAAAAATTCACTGTACAATAGTTGGATAATAAAGCTATTGAGCTTGAGATATTTGCTTGTGCTAAACTCTAAATTTCCTTTGCTGCAGGCCAAATCCTCATTCAGATCCTTGACCTGTCTTTCTGATTAATTAAATCAGTTTGATTTTTTGCCAGTACTGTATTGAATGTTAGTAACTGTTGCTATTTGTTGATACTTTGCAGATAGCTGGTGGTTTGTGTTGACCCTATTTGTTGTTGTTAGTTAAATTTACATTTTAGTAGCAAATATGCTTACATTTGTTACAAACAGCTAGTAGTCTTACAGACTCTTAGTGGGTAAAGTAGTTCTGTTTGGTCTTCAGCAGTTGTTCTTCATGAATTTTACACAGATAGATGCTGATTCTCTAAAATTATATTTACAGTTCATGAAAAATTCAGTAAATTTTTGGGACAAAGTGTAAGATTAGGTTTTATTAGCAAGCTGTTTGCTTTCCTTCTACATATGGGTCAAAAACTATTTTATTGGTGTTGCGGCAACTGAAACACTTTTGGAATAACAAAAAAACAATTTAGAATCAGTGATAAAATTAGTAGCTATTAATGCTTTGGACTTCCTAGGTATTTTCAGGAATACCAAGCAAAATTATGACTGATTGTGACTGAAGAATATCATAAAGACCTGTAGAGCAAATTCAGTTCAACAGATTGATTTTGGAGGAGGGCTTATTAATTTTTCACTAAATGGTCTGTGCTGACAATGAATATTGTAGTAACAGAAAGTTTGCAAGACATAATTTGTTTTCAATAGATATCAGTGTTGATTCCTGAAGGGCTTCTGAGAAGAACGCTGAGGAAAGGAGAAAGCAAGAACAGAGTAATCCTGTGGGGAAGAATAAATGTTCATTATAAAAAAGTATGCTTTTTTAGAAAAGGACTCCTTGTAGCCCGCAGCAATATTACTCATGACTTTGATCACTGGAATATTGAATTGTTATGAGTATTTTCGTCTCTGTTTCTTCCCTGGGGTATCTAACTGACTTTTCTGCTTTCATCAGGGTTGTCCATCCCTGTATGCTGCAACACTTTCTTTTGCTGGTGACTTACTGACCCTGCCACAGATTTCCCTGCTTTATCTGTGGAGGCTGACAATTATTTTAGTAACGAGTGCTAGCTCAGTAATATTTAGTCCCTCAGGCCTCCTCCCTCATTATTTTTCTTCCCTGGGGGCAACTGATCTGAAACTATCTCTGTTCTCACCTTGAGTTTAAAGATATGAAAATTCATTCAGATCACAGTTACCTTCCTTGATTAACAGTATGGTGAGGTGAACTGAATTTGCAAGAACAGTTGGTATAAATGGCTTGCCCACTCGCAGTCTACTTTGAATCCAACTTGTTATCTCGGTTGCATGACACAAGTGGGTAAACTGATCAGGAGTTTTAATTACATGTGCACATCGATATCACGTTCTAAATATAGTTATGAGCTTCATTGCTTACCTTATTCTAAGGAATGTGCTGCCAGAACTGCTCACTTATGTCTTTTCGCAGCTCTCGGCAGGAGGCTTTCAAGCAGAGTTGAGGAGCCCTGGCACATAGAGAATATTCTGTCAGTGATTGTTACTGTCATAGCCACTAGGGACCATAGCTATGGACTACATTAGTCTTTGCCCCAAGAAACTTATGGAGAAGTGGTGAAGTTATCTTAGAGAAGCTCATTATTAATTAAAAGCTCAAAAGATAGGGAAAAGACAAGACTTCTCAAGATCTGCACTGTTGCTCCTGAAGTGAAACTAAATGGGATGTTGTTCAACCATCATTCAGGTTCAAGCAGTCTGATCAGTTAAACATTGCAGAGGCCCACAGTACATAACACAGCTGATTTCTGTGGCTTATGAGAGGGATATTTTCCAATACAGTTTTATTAATTACTATTGTTAAGGTTTGAATGGAAAAACAGAATTTGAAAAATCAGCACTTCAGCCCCCCATTCTCTGGCATGTAACGGATCTTTCCTGAAGTATTCGTGTCAGCAGCTGCAGTATTGATACTGGATTTAGATAACTGTTGTAATGGAGTGTAGTAGATCCCACAAAGAATGTATTGGACAGGAGGGAAGAAGCTATTCTGTCTGTCTCTGAAATGACAAATCCCCAGGGACAGTTCTGGTAGTACTAGCTCGTTGCAGGGGCATTGGACTAGATGACCAGGTCGCTTCCAACCCAAACCATTCTATGATTCTAAGAAGAAAGTATCAGAAGATGAATGGGAGTGCTATCCTTGTCAATCTGAACTTTAACAAAGTATGCAGGTCTGGGACTGCCTGTTTTTTCTATAGTCATTTTAATACTTTGATAGCATTTCCTAGGAGTCCCTTGGGGTGAGAACAATGGGCGCTTGTGAAAAAAATATCTAAAAGTCTACTTCAGTGCAAACTGTTTGTATCCATTCCTATGAAGGAGTGGCTTGCTGCTGGAAACTGTTGTATCAAATACATATGATGAGATTGTGGCTAGACAGACAGTGAAGAAATCTGTCCTTGAGCTCCATTCTCTTTTTGAAGGTGGAGCCTTGATCAGTACAGTCAGCAGAGTCAGAAGTATAATTCACCTCTTTCAAAAGACAATGTCTAAAATAAACCAGAGGAATAAGCTATGTATATCATCCATTGGCTATGGAAGGAACGCAGGGTGACAGTCGTGTATATGTATTTTTTACATATCTAAAGTTAGTGAAACCTGTGAAAGAAAACTGTGTTCTATATTGTTGTTTAGTAAGACAACCTTGTATTAAGGAGGAAGTAGGAAGTTAAGTAGGGAGCTACAGAGATGGAATTGCTTATTATGCTTCAGACATCCTTTGTTTTTGTGGTATCATCGACATAAACTCTTTTACTTGACTTAGCATTTGGGGAAAAAACCCCACGTTTCTGTTGTCAGAGGAAATAAGTGGCAGAAATGTTGCTTCTCAGACCCTAGTTGGCTGTGGCAGTTGAGTCATACTTGGTTTTAGCTTGTCTGGGCTTCCTATAAATAAAGACATGAAACTTCATTGAGTGGGTTTGAAAAGAACAAAACTGCTTCCTTTGTATAAACATATTGACATGGAGTTTTTTTTGGGAACTGTTCTGTATGAAATACTGCTCCCTAGGTTCGGCAAAGATTTTGAGAGGTGCAGAAAGTTTCCCTGGAAATATTTATTTATTTACTTATTTATTGGTGCTTATTGTTATAGTCTTGACAATGATGAACTTGAGGCTGCTTGGGTAACTCTTCAAAATACTGTATTGAAAAAGCTTTCTTTGTGAGCTAAATTAAGCTTGTGTCTCAATGCTTTTGCTGCTGAAGAGAATATTGCTATTCCTCATTTTCTTTGGCTGCTGTTCTCAGTCTCACTGTAATCTACCTCTACCCTGTTGCTATAATGTCTTTCTTGGGTTGAACTCTTTCACACAGAATTTACCTTTTTATGTGTAGCTTTATCAGCATCTCTGATTCTTTTGGGACGTCCCTAAATGTATGGCTGTGCTGTTCTAATGTCTTTCCAGGCATAATATCTTTAGACGTTAAATGTCTTTAGTCCTTAAACTCGTACAACCTCAGAAAAATCTCTTAGATAATTTTTGACCCAAAGTGACCATGAGAAGAATCTTTTTTTTTGCTGTTAGAGTGGAATATATAATAGTTTATTTTGGTCTTGATTTATTTTTCTAGCAGTGCAAGCCAGAAACCATGGATTGCAATTTTTTTTAAAAAATTATGCATTAGCCTTCTCCCCAAAGGTGTCTCTCTTGTTAGATGGTGAAAAATGTTGCACTACTATTATTTGGTCAGTCTTTCTACACCTCTACAGAAGTGAAAGGTTCTGTGTTTTCCCACTGTCGGTGTACCTCATGTATGTTGCTGTTATTTTGTGAAATCTAGGGAAATGAACATAACCACCTATTCTTCTTCTCTAGGTTCATAAATGGTAGGACTGGAGGCTGTCAGCTCTATTCTGAATTAGGGACTTAATTTTGGACAATTGAGGCAGCACCAGCTGCAGCTTTAAAACTGCGGAAGGGGACAGGACACTCATACTTCAGTTAAGACAGAAAACCCAGCTATTATAAGACTATCTCTGGATTCTTTCTCAGAGGTTTATCTGTTTCTCTCTGATATGCAGAACCAATAATTCAATATACTTTTACCTAAAAAGGGAGATTTGCTCTCTGTGACAGATTAGGTCTTTATATTTGGTTATTTGTCCATATACTTGGTTCACCTGTGCCTTTATTGGGGAAAAATTTTAATTTGCTCTCTACTACCTGTAGTTTTCCTTCTTTAATATTACTGTTTGCAGTATTACATTGATTTGAGTATCTATGTCCAAAATAAAAATGAATGTTCATTTGCTTCTATGTTGGTAGGACTATATATATTTTATATATATATGTCATCACAGTACTTTAGTATTCCTATAAGGATTTTTTTTTTTTGATCGTATGGTGGTGATGTCATTCTTTGTCCATAGTTTCTCAGTAGTAGATATAAATCATATGAGTTTTTCTCTCTTTTGCAAAACATTAGGAATTGTTTTGGCTGATGTAATTTTCCACAGCATGAGGAACTTCACTGAGTACCTGTCCTGTGGATCACAACTTTAAATTTGAGGTGACCTTTTTGCCCAGCTTCTCTCTCTAGAAGTATTTTGGCCTTTATCTGTCCTTCTCCCTTCCATGTCTCAGCACTGTCTACTTTCTGGTACTGGATTTTTAGTGTGGGCTGTTTGACCTTTGTTTGATAAGCTCTGATAACCAATTCTGGGTCTTTCAGTGAATTTCTGCTGATGTTCTGTCCCTAGTATCAGTCACCATTTAGTCTATAATTGGGAACTTGGGTATGAAGATTTCCATCACAGGTCAGGCAAAGACTGTTCTGTTTCACCTTCTTTTTTTGATTTCCACTTCAAAACATAAAATTTTATAAGTTTTGTCATTTTTATATGATTTTAGTGCTTATGCATTCACAGTGCATTCTTGTGTTTTAGTTCACAGTTAGGTTCCTATGTCTGAGTTAACAAAAAACTAAAACGTTTCAAAACTAGCTGTTCAAACGCAAGACTACTTCTGGCTGGTTCCCCCTGTTTGCCAACGTAGGCCAAATTTTGTTTCAAGCTGCTTTATTTGTCCTTCACTTACTTCAAGCTGAGGCTCTGAACTGTGTGTATGTATATATTAATGAAGACAATATTCAAAATTAATTTTAGATCTTATATAGTACATCAGAGCATTCTGATCAAAACCATTTGACAAAAATCAGCTGTTTTCTGCCTTCAAGTTCTGACTGCCTCCACGGCCAGAGTAAGAAAGGGTCTCAGTGCGATGCAGCTGGGCTTCGGGGACTCCTACAGGAGCCTCTTAACAGCATGCTACTCTACAGGGTGAGGAACAAAGGGGACATCACTAGAAAATAATGCAGAATCCTTGTAAGATAAGTTTATGGATGTTTGTGGCTCAGCAAGGAAGCATCCTGACTATGATCAAGTAATTTCTTATTTTAGCTATTAAAGCAGAGTTCAAGTAGGAATTTGAAAGGTGAGCATATTAAGGTCTGACAAAGGTGTATGTTTCTAGTTTAAAGCAGTAGATGAAGGAAACGGGCATCACTTGATGATCAGGAACAGATATTTGTCCTCCAGTGTTAAATGGGAAATGATAACATATGAAGAGCCCTAAAGGTAAAAAAAAAGAAAAAGTAGTAAGCATTTATTGTGATAGAAGGGACAAAAGACAAGTAGAAAATGGGTCTTTGATGATCAAGAACCAGACTAAGAACTGATCTTTGATCTTAAGAAGTAACAAGGCTGCTGGAGGAAACATTGCTGCACTAATCAAGACTAGGGCTGACTGCTTAATTTTTTAAACAAATAGTCTAGTTTCCCAAACATCCAGGTTGGCTAAGCGTGTTTATGAATTTGTATGGAATTTGGCATATACTTCTCACTGAAAAAGAGTGAACAGTCTGTTTTGTGATTTTAAATAGTGTTATTGAAGCTGTAAGGGGGGATATTTTATCAGGAAAAGAAAGCTTTGCTCCACCCCCTAAATTTAGTTACCTGAACAGAAGAAAAGAAAAAAAAAAGTTAAAATGTTTTGGGTTTGAATTGGATGAGGTGTTTAATACAGCCTGAAACAATTTTAAGTCAACTTTTAATTTCACCAAAAAAAATTGCATATTGTATGCTGTCTCAGAGCAAACTTTTTTCTTCCTGATTTTTTCAGTTCAGCTTTTCACTGACTTAACAGTGATAGATAGGTGACTTTGAAGAGCAGATTTTGCTGCAAGAATGAAAAGAATGTCTTACAGAGAAAATCTTCAGTATCTAGACATTGCTTGTTTGGGAGGGGTGTGGCGGAACTTAATGTTCAAATTGGTGGCTAATTTTCAGCCCTAAATTATACGACCAAATCAAAGGACCAAGCAGGAAACTTCTTAAGGATTCAAGACTGAAAGTTACTGTTTTGCAAAGCTCATCTGGAATTCATGGGTAGCCCATCTGCAGAAAGGCTCAGTCTTTACTTTTGGGCAGATGGGGAATGCAGAACCAGACCTAAGCTCTGTCCGTACAGGGCTTGTAGAGTGAATTGTGACTTTGAAATTATTTAGAGGTAAGGTTCTGTAGGATTGGTGACATATATCTGTATTTAGGAAACTGCGGGAAAGGCTGCGGACAATCTCTTAAAAGATGCTGAAGTGAATGATTTGGAGAAGTAGAGGAAAGACCAGATATCACAGAAATAAAGATCAGTACAATTTCAGGAAGACCATGATGTTTAAGTATGTTGAATGCAACTGACTGGCTGAAGAAGGTTAAGCTAGGCTATTGACAGTATGAAGTGTATTGCAATGGATAGACTGATTACCTGGGTTATAATGAATCCCAACATTGGCCAGAAACTCACAAGAGAAAAAAAAAAATTCCAATCTCTCTGAAAATATGTTTATTACCTTGCCAGGTCTGGACCTTGAATTCTTATTCTTTCCCTGCAACAATGCTGCAATGCATTTGAGTTTGATCTATCCCATGTCCCAGTGAAGCAATGGTAGACCTGTGTTTGTTTTCTGCATAAATGCATACATATGCATTTTCTTCTGTCTACCGCATAATGAGCATGTTACTGTGTAAGTCTTTTATAATGAGTTATCAAATACTATTTTTGTTGCTAACAGATGGCTGCTAAGTTGAGACAGGATCTACACTAAATTAAAAATACTGGTCTTATTTAACTTCTGTTTGAGATCTTAAGCATAAATTTCAGAGATGTTTATGTATATTAAAAATTAAGATCCAACAGTAGAAAAATGAATTACTGGATATCAGCCAGTTAAAATGCACAAGATCATAAATCTGATATCTCTGTTTAACTCCAGAGGCTGCACAGATCTCTGTCTTTCTGGAGTGAAGGCATAGGTTAATGGTGTGAAGTGCTGAGCTCTTGTGCATACCATCTTGGGTATGGGCAGACAAGCCAGATTTTCTGTGGCCTGAGGAGTTTTCAGTTGAGTTCTAACAAAGAACATGCTTATTTTACTCAGACTATAGGCTGAACTTGGAAGACATTATAAAGAATGAAAAGAAATGCTTATAAATTCTGTGTAGGGGTAGAAGAGCCTTTACATTTGAAAATGACTGGCCAGGATGTAAGCATTAGAATCTAACTTTAACTGATATCCGCATTTTTTTCATATATTAAAAAATAAATATGTGAATTAATTTTCACATGTTTAGTATACAGATTCATATCTATGTACATTTGAGTATATATGTATGCTGTTTTTCATGTCTTTGTATTTCATTTTTAAATGTAATGAGAAGTCCAGAAGCATGGTGTTATATAGCAGGTATCTTTAGAGGTAAAACCTTCAGGACTGAAATGAGTGGTTGTCAGGATTTTGGTTTCTTGGCTGAATGATGTGCTAGATGTCAAGTCATGAGTCGTTTTATTGACTTTCCCAGCAGGGAAATAAATCAGCAAAGTTTTTATAGCATTTGCAATGATTGAACTTGAGTGGCTTCCAGCAGAAGAAAATAGCAAGCAGACTGTAGAAGGATTAAGATAACCTGAAGTGCTTTGATTGAACTGTTTGTAATACAGTGCCACTGGGATCTCAACAACCTACTTTACAATGCAGAAAACATGTTGGATTTAGTTTGGACATAGTTGGATCAGAGACAAGCAACTAAGTAAATGTTTCCTCAGTATGCAAATATCTTCTAACCGTACTATGTACATGGTGTAATTACATAAACAAAAATATTTGTGTCACTGTGGATTTTACTTAAGACTATATAAAAGATGCATACGACACAACGAAAACATGCTCTTCTGAGTCTAGAGCCCTGAGGAAGCTGACTGCTTTGAAGTACTCTGCTTCATGATGGTAATCAAAGCTTTCTGTGATTATGACAACGCACTGGTTTATTATATAAAACACTTGAAGCTT
This sequence comes from Opisthocomus hoazin, assembly GCF_030867145.1. Classification (NCBI taxonomy): domain Eukaryota; kingdom Metazoa; phylum Chordata; class Aves; order Opisthocomiformes; family Opisthocomidae; genus Opisthocomus; species Opisthocomus hoazin. The sequence goes on from NC_134417.1 coordinate 52,421,661, forward strand.
CATATATTTGAAAAGATGAATCATACCAGCAATATGGATAATGAAATTTTCCTTTTTGTCAGCTCTTTTGCTATAGTGCATTGATTTTATTTCATTCCTTCTTGAGTATTGAGTGTAATGTCTTTGGAAGTGTAATCTATTTATTGCTTTTGCGTTATGGCTTGTGCCATCTTTAGCAGGCAATTTATCAGTGACTTTATAGAAAAATGATTGAGTCATAGATGTGCACATACAGAATTATTTGCAATTCTGTTTCTTAACAAGTTTTTGTTAATCTTTTTACTTAAAAAGAAACTGGAATAAAAGTTGCGTATTGTCATTCTCTTCCAAGCTAGCATCCAACAAAAAATACTGGTAAAAGGCTATGCAAAGCAGTTTTCGAAGTATCTGACACAAATCCTCTGACGCACTTAAAAATAGGTAGGTTTTTATTGTGGCATGAGAGAAAGCTACCTAAAGTAAGCATGTGATGCTCTCATAGCTGCATGTTGAGGAATGGTAAAATGGGATATACAATGGTGCTCTGTTTTTCTTCTGTTGCTCCAGAGACCACACTTCCTATGGAGGCAGAATAGCCTTAACTGGAGAAATTGAGAGCAACCTGCCTAATATCTTTTCGTAGAGTGAGAGGAGATAGTCTGTCTTTTTTATACCATTCATGTGAATTCATTCCCTTATTTCATTGCCCTTAATATGAGTATCTAGTATGAAATGTTACATTCCAGATCAAATAAATGATCTGAAACACTTTTTTCTTGCTAGAGTGAAAGTAGGAAGGATTTGTGTTTTAGGTTGTTGTGAAGTGAAGCTGCTTTTATTTTTGCCAGATAACTAAAAAACGCATGTATTCTGGTCAACACTTTATGTACCAACAAACACAATTAAGGGTGGGTTTTTCTCCTTCTTTAGGTTAATTATTGGACTGTAGTAGCATAGTATTATGTCGCTGAATAAATGTATAACAGTGCACTTGATTCTAGCTGAGCAGTGCTTCCTCTGTTGTTCTGGTGTGTTCTCCTTCCTGGATCACCATATCCATTTGGAGGGTTAATGAATGAATCTTCTTCCTGGTCCTCCACTTTCTGTTTATTTTATCTTGTTAGTGTTGTGCTTGATTTACTCCGTGTGTAATGCCACAGTTTCTGTCATAAGAGAGAAAGAAAACCAAAAAGACTTTGGTAGGGGAAATCACTCTAGGCTATCCAGCCCATGATATTCCTCAGTCTGCATTCAGATGCATTATTGTAAGATTTTAAAGAATGTTTCTGAAATGTTTACCTCAAATCAGTTCTTCCAAATAAAAGGAATACAATGAATCTCCCCTTTTTTTTTTTTTTTGACCCCCCAAACAAAGACTTATTTGCTTCTAAAGTAGAAATATTGATGTATTCTAGGTAACTTTCTGTGTAGGACTTCTGAAGATAGTCCTTGTAAAATTCCTACTAGTAAGTCACTCTAAATTCTTGGGAAAGAACAGGATAAAGCTGACACTGCTGGAAATCTTCTGAGTCCATTTCTTGTTGAAAAGGTGCTCTATGATAGTGCTTCAGAGGTACTGTTTTATTTTCAGTGTAATAAAGTATAGCTGAACTGAAATTCTGATTAAAATCCTAAAAACAAAGTTAAAAAAAATCACTGGGGAAAAATTCTTGCTTATAATAAAAATGATTATGATAATTTAAATACATGTTGATGTATTTGAATGACACAAGTAGATCTTGTATGAATCTATGTCTTTCCCCTGACAACTGTCAATGATCAACTGGTACAGTACTGAAATAAAATAAATTCCAACAATATAAATTGCAACTTGTCATCTAAATGCACCTTTGAAAAAACACATTTTTAGATTTTTTGAAGTTTTATTTATAATCAACATACTTGTTGACAAGGTACTTTCTAACAGCAAAAAATAAAGGCATCAGGAAAGAATGCCGTATCCATACAGCCTAACTACTTGCTTGCAGTAGAGTCTGCAATACCAGGCTTCAACATCACTAACTGTTTGCACAGTACTTGTTACAGTCTGTCAGGTGCTGTGGCAATGTATGTGTCAAGATGAATGGTAGAGTATTCAAAACCTTTTCCCCTCTGTTATTTTAGATACAAAACATTTTGAACTATTATTTCTTTTTCAGTAAAAGAGATAGTTTGTGTGTATACAAATGACTTATCTATATTTAATGTGTGCATATATACATACTTGTATATTTATATACATATGTGTAAGTGAAGCCATCCCTTATTTACAAGAGGTAGGACAATATTACTCATTTTTATGTGTTTTTCCAAATATGAACTCCATGCAATGAATTTGCTGCTCTCATGTTTTTCTCTTCTGGAGATGGAGATAGTTTTTACAACCTTTTCTGCAGACTGTCAGAAAAGCTTGTTTCCTTTCCTAAATTCCTGTTTTCCACACCAATCATCCAAGTAAATGTTATTGTCAGAAAACTTTTTTAACTACTTCCAGTGAAGTTGAGAAAAGAGGCAAAAGCATTGCTATCTCCTTGTCAGAGTTGGAGCTGACATCTATACCTGTATACCAGGTGGAGGTTCTGATCTAGCCTTTATCCTCTGGAAAATCAAAGACCATTTCTTTGCTTTAAAATTTAGAAGAATTGAACCTGTAGGACTGCTTTCCTTGTGGGATTTCATCTGTGGGCCATCACTGATCCAATGATACAACAAAAAAACAGTGCTTAGGACATTGAAGACAGAGTAGGTTATCTCCCTCTGGCCTAGTGAAATCTGAAAAATTTTACAAGAGAAATGAAGGCAGAAAGAGGTTAAATCAATTCCAAAATGTTTCAGACATTAAATCATGGACTTGTATCCCAGATGATTTCACTTTTCTGACTCGTTTTTTTCTCTTGTCTGTCTGAGATCATCGTTCCATAATGATGCAGGACACAAAGAAATGCCAAAGCTTGAACATAACTTTTCTTGATTTCTGGCTTTCTGGATGGCTGAGAATTGTAACTGATACTCAGGAAAGAAAGTGTGGAAAAATGTCTTTCATCCATTAAAATTCCTTTTCCTACACTGGGGGAAGGTTTCTGTGCAGGGGACTGTCGCCTGCTCCCCCTGCCCTTTTGGCACTGGAGAAGTAGCCAGCTGCTTTGAGTAGCCTTGTGTGGGACATTGTCCTAACTGCAGGTTTAGATGAGGAGCTTTTCCCTTCATTGTGAGATCAGCTTGTGCACTTGGATTTGTGCCTCACCTTTTCTCTGCAGCCCAGAGACCTGGTGGAGAGATGACATTCACTTGCCAATGTTCTTCCATCTTTTGGTGCTCCTTTCAAGGCCTCGTTCAGTTCGTTGTTCAGTACCCCAGTAAGTCATAGCTGAAAGTGAACTGGCAGATGGCATTTCCTGGAGGATGTCAGGAAGAGTCGTATAATAAGTAGGTAATGGTTCTATCCTTTGGCCATTAGGCAGGGAAGGCACTGTGCTCACAGGTGTGGAACAAGCATTTGCCTAACTCTGTGTTGATGATTAGCATTGTGTTAGCAGGTGGAATAGAGAGAGATGGATGTTGGTGGCAGCCTGTGCAATAGTGTTCGTGGTGCTGTCAAGTAGTATGGGTTACAAAAGAAGGGTGAGCGGCATGGGATGAATTGCTGTCAGACAGCTTCTATTTCAGTCACCTACGAAGATGTGCTTTCACCTGTGTAAGTCACATGAAGATATGACACATGGTGTTTAGGCAGAGACTTAAAGCACTGATGCATTGGCAGAATGAAGACAGTTAATCCATATGGAGCATGATAATGGTTATATGTCTTTCACTAATGTTTTGCTTTCTGTTTTTCCTATCTCCCTATGCATTTACCAGATTTAAAGAAATTATTTTAAATGGAGACATTATTTAAGATTATTCTAGTTTTCCTTTGGTAACTACTGCATTAAGGACCTCTTGTCCCACCCCATGTTGATTGACAAACTCTGTGTGTGTGCCTTCTGCTCTGAATTGGTATTTCCTCCTTTATTTGTAGCTGGTGGTTTGAGTGTATTTCACAATAAATTCTGATGTATTGCAAGATCATTTTTAAACCAGACCATGAAATTTCTCTTTTCTAAGTCTTCCTCAAGTTATAAGTACATCTATTATAATATTTAGGAAAATAACATTAGGAAAATACAATTGCATGTAATTTATTGAATGGTTCATAGTGAAATTTTTATTTCAGACTATTACAGAGCATGATATTGATACTTTATAGAATACTGACCTGTAGAAGACCTGACAAACTGATGAAAATATGCAATTTTAATAGACATTATTCAGGAATGTGGCTGCAAAGTATAATTTTTCCATCTGTTTGGATATTTACAGTATTTTTGTGGTAATTCAGGGGGTTAAGCTGACAAAAATGCAGACTTAAGAAACAGATTGTGTCTTCTCTTACTTTAGGAACTAAAATCCATGCAAAATTATTTTGTTGAGAGGCATTGACTCAAATTGTTTCCTTACTAGACCGCTCTGTGTCAAAGTTCAGTGTCACTACTGTCAAGTATTTCTTCTCTGAGATTTCTCGTTATTACAAAGATTCAGCATCAATGCGTTCTCATTAAGAGCCAAATTAAAATCCACGCAAAAAAAGTTTTCGTTAGGTCAGCTGAAGGAACAGAGCCATAGGAGCTTAAACAAAGATGAACAATAGTCATCTTTTAAAACTGAAGGATCACAGCTGTAACAAACCCTAGCTTTTCTCATTTGAGTTGCATTAGAAATGAAAAATCGGATTATCTGGATAGTGCAGAACTACAGCAGCTCAACAAGGAACCTTCTCTTTTAAAGCTGGAGAGAACCTCAACCCTGTAACTTGCAGTTCCTCTGCAATGCTCACTTGAGGCTTCATCTTTGTTTTAAAAGATTCAGTGTCTCATCTACGTGAAAGCAGGCAAATCTTAAAAGCAATGGGTTCTAAAAGAATGATAATTCTGCGGTAGTCTTTCTTGCACTGCCATTACTGTTTTCTTGCTTATCTTTTACCATTGTAAAGCAATTGTCAGAATTTCAGTGTTCCCGTGTCTGCTGCTTTTGGAGATTCCCACTACCATAAATGCCAATCACCATATTTGTAGTTACATTAGAAAAATTAATCCCAAACCCTTCTCACCAATAGAATTTTTCAGTTCTTGCAATTAACCAGCTGTATTGGCTATTATGGTAGCTTTATTTTTTATGCCACTTATTAATGTCATTCACTGCACCACTTGGGATTAAAGTAAGGGAGTGGTTTGTCATGATACAAACTGTCTCATTCACAGGATATAGTGGTGTGCTTTGATAATTGGTTCAACAGAGTGAGGTATTTGGGGTCTGCAGGCTCCCAGAGGATGGCCAGAATAGGTCATGGCTCTTTTTTGCTGATGCTTTGTTTGAAGCAATTTGGGCTTTCGAGTTGAAGAGCACTTCCACTAGCTGATGTCACTACAGAGTATGACAGTAAGATAAAAATGAGGACTTGAATAGTAACTGTAGTGCTTACATATCTCTTTTTCTTCTTGTAGTATTGCTTCATCCATTCCTTCACAAACTTTAGCTGTTATAACTACCTTTTCCAAATTGTTTTCTCACTGCGATGCTCTGTCTTGTTAGACGTTTTCTGCTTACATGTGCTTGTTTTATAAGCATGGATAGACAGAATGGAATCTATCATAAATTATAGCAGTTACCAGTGAGAATAAATCAAATTTTGAAAAATAATTCAGTGTACTCCTGGGAACAATTTGGATGTGATTCACTGCTGAAACCCGTGGAAAACAAAGTATCATGACTGCACTGGTGAGTAAATCTTTCTTATTATGAGTTGGGAACAGAAATATTCTATTTAACATATTTCTATGTCTTTTTACCTTTTATAGAGGGTTCCCCTCACCCCCTGAACAAATTCTTTCCCCTTTAAAAAAAACGGTCTGATTAATTGGAAATAGACGTCGTGTTAAAAACCGAGTTATTCATCTCTTGATGTCTAGGGGGGACAATCTGTTGATTGTCTTATGGGGCAACGGGCACAAACTGAGGCACAGGAAGGTCCGTCTGAACATGAAGAAGAACTTCTTCACTCTGAGGGTGACAGAGCACTGGAACAGGCTGCTCAGTGGGGTTGTGGAGTCTCCTTCTCTGGAGATATTCAAAACCTACCTGGACATGGTACTGTGCAGTCTGCTCTAGGTGAGCCTTCTTTAGCAGCGGGATTGGACTAGATGATCCCCAGAGGTCCCTTCCAACCCCGAACATTCTGTGATGCCTTCCTTGTTTGTAACGTGCAGGGAACATATTTTTAACTTGCTGTCTTCCCTTCTGTGTTTGGCTGTTACTCCCACTGGGACTAGAAAGTCTTACAGTCTTGAAGTCTGAATAAGTTTCTAACCCCTAAAGACAAAAGGTCAGATCTGAACTGACACATATCAACTTACCTCTCTTGGAGTCAGTGGAATTAAGACAATTTGCAACTATTGGGGATTTGGCATAAAGAATGTGGCACATACGTATTTACAATGAAAGAGCAGTACTGAGGTTGTGAAATGAAGTGCTCAGAAGACAGGAAATGACTGAATTAAATGGCTTTGAGGCTACTGGAATGGTGTTTGGATTCTTGATTTAAGTTAAGGGATGTCCTTGGTCCCGAATAGGAAACCTCTTATCAAATTGTGAGCTCTGGATTCCTCTTTCTGAGCTAGATATGAGGAAAACATCGTTAGCTGCAATTCACGATGGTACTTGTGCATGTTCTTAGTGTTAAGCAGGCAGTACTAGTGGAGCAGGCGTGCTCAGGAAAGAAAGGAAACAAGCTAGAATATAGTGATATGCCACTAAGCGTACTTCTCACAGGTGAAAAACAGGATAGGAAAGAGACATAAAATATTTTTCCTCCACGCTATTAATTAACAGCCATACTCGTACTTTGGGATTCATGTTTTCACCATTATGCCTATCTCAGTCAGGGCTTGTACTGAATCATGTATAGATACTCATTTATTTCAGCTTTGTTTTTAATAAAGTTCCTGTGATTTTTCTATAGAAGTCCCAAGGGAAAACTGAACAAGTATTTCTGGGTTAAAAATATTAATACTTCAGAACAATTATTATCCTCTAGGAGTTTACTTTCCTGTTTTGCTGATACTACCTCAGAGAGGCTTTCATAGTTAGGGGTGCAGAAATAATTGCAGATGCCCAATTTAGATACACAAAATGTTTAAAGAGTAGCTCCTTCTATAGGGCACTTCGTGTTTTTCTGGATCATATTGCTGCATACATTTAAGATGTTGTCATAGTAACTACTGTATGTAAATGTGTGTGTTTGCTATAAGCTTTTAATGTACTGGTGGCCCATAATATGTGCAGTATAAATGTGGACGCCAGTACTTAACATTTATATAATATGATGTATGTAATATATCATATTTTTTGGCATATTCACACGTCTTCCTCTTTATGGTTACATGCATATACACATCCCGTGTTTTATGTACATATTTTGTAATGAAAAGCTTGAAACTTTGTTCCTATAACATGTAAACAGGACTATTGTGATTATATTTCCAAGTTAAAAAACGGCAACCACCTGTGTGCACTGGTTACTATGACAACCTCTTAAAAATACCTGTACTGTTTTAAAAAAAGGACAAAGCAGTCTCCAAAAAATGAAACTGTAGTATATGATGGAAGTTTTAATACAAATGTGTGTTTTCTTAAATAAGGAATTGTTTGAATTATAATGACAGGTCACAATTATATGTATTTGTCTTGCAGGAAGCATTTGATAGGCGTAACAGAGTTTTACTTGCAAGAAGTCAAGCAGGCTGATGAGGAAAAGCTCAGTGAGGTATTTGGTGAAGCTGAACATGCACCGCAGCGGCCCGGTGCTGTGGGATGCAGTGCGGTCTGAGAGAGAAGGGAGGCAAAAAATACAACTGGTCCTGTGCCAAACATCCTCCTACTCTTTAATTCAACTTAGTTTTCTGTCCAGAACTTGGAAAGCATAGAGGATTGTCAGTAAATAAATGGGAAAACTATCAACGAGCCATGAAAGGTAGCAAGGTATTTGGTCTGAAAGCCATGACTGATCCGTATTTAAGCAAAGCCTGAGCCCTGCTCTGAAAGTCGGCGTATTTTTGCACTGAGTTGACGAGCAGACACCTTTGGAAGGTTTTTCATTAGTTTTCAGAGATATGAAATGCTACGGCCATTTCCAAAAGATGTGGAGCAGTGGGTGGAGTTGAATGAATGACTGAAAGATTCAGGATAACTCACATTAATCAAACTGGTTAGCTGTTTGTCAAAATTGATGTTGTGTAATAGTATGATCACAAATCTTGGGAAAATAATTTGTTCTGTGGCTACTGAGGTCACCGTTAAGACTTTTTTGTAAGTCATATTCCACCTATAAACATAATTCAAAAGACATTGAGAAGACAGTTTCAGGAGAAATCAACAAATTGGCACCCACTGGAGCACATTAGGAAGACATAAAAGTTAATTTCTCACAGAAGGTAGAGTCTACAGTTTTATTCATGATGAGGAAAGATCTGAGCAGCCATGTTAGCATGTTGCAGAAGTTTTGGCCGTAGCTTTACCTCATTTTTTCAGGAGTGTGTAGCAATAGCATGCCTTCTGATAGCTGAGCTGGGTGAGCCATAAAAGCTGTGCTGAGAAGCTAGAGTTCTGCTTATAGCTAGTGAATGACTTTTGAGGTGAAATGATTTTGTAGGAACAACCAGCTGCTTTGTTCGCCAAAATTATTTTCTAAACTGGCTGACATTCAGGAGTAATACTTTTTCATTGTAATTTAGAATCATTTATTTTCTTCCTTTTACAATTTAAGATGCATATAAGATGATTACTGTCATTATAATTCACACCAATTTAAGGATCTTTTCTTATCGTCAAATTACCACACAATTACTGTAACTCCGTACTGATTAGGAGGTGGAATACATGCCATTTACTTTTTAAGGTGGACAACATACAAAAAAAAAACCCCAAACCCTTGGCTATATGATGGAAGGAGAGAAATGAATTGAGAGAGTGAAGTAAATGCAGCAGCAACAGTCTGAAAGAGATCCTAATTTATGATCATGGTGTAATAAAACTGAAAAATGTTTAACGTTTCTTTAAGCTGGTGTGCCTTTCAGGTGCTTTAGGGAGAATACCACATGCTTTTGCTCTGCCTCGTCATTTGAGAGGTTGTGGTCTAATCTCATTAAAATTTATAGCGGAGGTTTAGAAAATAAGGGGAAAATGTAGAAGGCAAATGGAAGAAGAAGAAAGCTAGAAATGAGAAATCCTTGGCAACTTCTTGCTCAGAGAGGACTTTAGACATGAGAGAATGATTGTCTGGCAAGGCTGAGACAGTTTTGCTTTGCTCTGAGAATTTACAAGATACCTAATATAAAAAAGTTGAAATAAGGCTTTCTTGTAATAATTTCAGCTTTAATATACTCAGAATTCAAAATTATTTTGCATGCAATTCTTCGGAGAGGAAAATTAGTACTACAACTGCATGTTTTTGTAAATGAGACAGATCAGGAGTCACAATCAGCAGAGTTAGAATATTGCAAGAGAAAAAAGCCTCAGAGAGATATGGAAAATGTGCAGGTTAGACTGCATCAAGCAAAATATGTTTAAAACCACTTAGTGATATGGACCAATGTTGTTTCACTCCTGAATGCTGACAGTTTCAGAACTTATGGCAGTATAGTATTATGATGGTCATGTTGACAATTACATTGTAAAGGCAAACCAAAGTATTTCCACTGAAATTATTAGTCATTTTTACTGTCATTTTGTGGTGGGTAAAAAATAATATTTTTTGTAACTAGAAGGACAGATTTAATCATCTATAAAAATCAGTAAATATATGCCGCGGTTTACATCTTTCAAATGGTGGGAAATAATTTCTTACAATAATAGGGTTGATATTAAATGTGCTTAGAAGTATTTAAAAAAAATATATTGATGTTTAAGCCTTTTACAGCATCAAATCTTACAGTCCATTTGAGTAAGAGAAGGCAAAGAAGGTCCCCTTATGTGATCATAGAAAGGAATGCATGGTGTCGTTCCTTCAAAAAAAAGTTAGGTACATAGCAGCTGGTAATTTAAAACCTTAAAAAGCCCATACTCAGCAATGAAATAGAGTATCTGTCACTTCAGAAAAAATAGAAAGATTTTTTATTTTTTGTCAAATGAACTGCATGTTAATGCCAGAAGAAAGTAAAATTATATGATGCCGTATTTTCTCAGAATATTATCACTATTTTTTCCTGTTTAAACTGTATGCCTTCTTTAGTGCCTCTGCTGTAATTTACTTGAATTTTCCCCTTTCTGTTTCATATGTTTAGTACTAGACATACTTTCCTGATCTCTTTCATTGTTACACTTTGTGCGGAGTGACAAAAAAATTTTAGTACTATCAAAAGTGGAAGATGCTTTGTTCTCTTATTGTAATGAAAAGAGTCAGTCTTATCAAATGTGCCATATAAGTGGATCTAAATATGTTTTTAAAATTTTTCTTCTAATGACAATTTATTAGAAATTAAGTATTATCTAAACTCAAATATTTCAGCTTTAGAATGAATTGTTCCATGAACTTGTCTGTCTGTTCTGCTGTCCACCAATTACCTTGAATGAATGAGGAGGCTCTGCAAAATAGCCCCTTAGTATGACACTATAGCACAGTAATTGGGAATCTGTGTATAAACACTTTCACAAATAATTGAGTCATCCTTACAGCTGCAAGTAAGTACAACTTTGCCAAAAACCCCACTCAAATTCAAGAATGGCTTTTTGAGAATTCAGCCCCCTCTTCTAAATAGTTTGCGCAAAGGCTGGTAATTCAAGCTGTAAAGGAGCTGACATTTACATACTCGTAAAAGTTCTTAAAATAGTCATAGGTTAGAGACATTAATATCTTCATCCAACATAAATGACACTTCAGGATTGAATTGTAACCACAATAGTAAAAATTAGGGATGGTTAAGTGTGACTTGTGCAATGAATCACATGGAGCAATTTATAGTTGTATTTACTGTGCTTTTGATATAATTTGATTTATTTGCCACAGTCTTTGCCAAAATTCACTGCTATCACTTACAGAAAGCTGGAATCTTGCATCCTACAATGCTTAATGAGTTTTTCCAACTATATGAGCTCTAATAATCAGTGTACTCTCTCCCTATAAGCTTTACTTTGCCCAATAAGCCTATATGGAAGAGTCCATATTTGCCCTGGACACGTGCATAAAGCACCAGAGGACAAGAAAGTGAATCTTAGTATACTAACTTATAGCACAGGATGCATTTACATTTTCCTAATTGCTCAGGCTTTTTTTACACTGAATGTCTTACATTTTTAGTTGAAAATTGTAATCATAGAGTACTACTGGTGTTTTAAAATTTTTGTCTGTATCATAATTCTTGATCATCAAGTCCTTCACAGTCTACCTGCTGGCCTAGACTGAGTAATTAGTATACTGAATTCAGTCCACCAAATAAAACTGTTAGATGGTTTCACATTATTGGGTGTAACATACTGCTTTGAAAGGGAGGCTCAGGGGCTTTTCTTGTGTTTAAGTGGATTATTTTTCCATGGTGAAAGTTCATAAATCTTAGCTTGCTTCCTAAGCATAGGTCACAAATGGTTGTTTATTATAAACATGCACCACATACACAGAGACAGATCTTAATTAATATTAAAACCAAATAGTGTTGCAGTGAGATAAAGATACTAATTGTTCTAAAAGTTACAAAGTTCCTGCTGAAAGCAAAACTTGCTATAATCAGCAGCTGCTTGGAATTTTATCAGTTGCATAGGATAGAGTCCGTAGTGGTCTAGCACTGCATGGTGTGAAAAAATATTCAGTATTCACCTGATTACAAAGACATTGCACATCAGAAAGGGGGTACAGAAGGTAAGGATTCTCAATCTGGTGCCCTGTAGGCCCTCTGGTCCGAGGCTGTTATTGTCTCCTGAGACACTGCAGTAATGATCTATCAAGGGCGGTCAGGAGAAAGGTAGTTTGGAAAGAGCTGGGAGACAAGCTCCTTGGCAATAAGAATCCTGGGAGAAATTAGAGTCCTGCGCCAAATACGTTGCGTCCTAGGGTTGTTTAAGCAAAGATAACACTGGTGCATTTCAGGCACAAATTAAATATGAAATTATGACATAGTTCATAAATTCATTAAAGATACATTGAACTTTTGTCCTTTTGAGCTCATTTACAGTAACTTGAGCTTAAATCATCTCTCCAATAGAATTGCACAGTGAGAACCTAAATGCTGTTTGGAAACCTCTTTTTTTCCCCCATTCACTATAGCTACTTGCCTGTTTACTATGTGTTCTTTGAGACTATTCATCTATATCGTTTCCGACGCTAAAGATTCGAACTCCTGGCCTTTATTTCTGTCCCTACATGCGTTCCTTATTATCTTCTAATTTAGTGTTGTAACCCTTTCATCTCCAGTTACAAATATTAATGCGCGTTCCTTCAACTGATGCATGCCTGCCTTTATTTTAATCATGAAACTGCTTTCTGTTCTCATTCCTGTTCAAGATTTTCAGCTTCATTATGGAGGTTTTTTTTTCTAATTAGATATGCTTATTCTGTTTCTGCTCTTGTCTGTTATTTGCCTATTCATTTGCATAAATTCTGCTCGCCTTGGATGCCTCTATTTTAGACTTACATCTGCATCTTATTACATGAAGTGCTTTAGCTTGAAGTGTCATCTCAGAGTTATGACATTTACTCTGTTCTCCCCCATCGCTCTCCTCAACACCTTTTGGAGTTCTGAAAGAAGTCAGCTACGTGTCTAAATTGAACAGTCTATTGGAGACAGGCAGGCTTGTTTATAAGAAGTTAATTTAAAAAAGAAAAGTTGATCATTCAAACAGCTGTAAGCCATCAAAATGAGCATGTTACTGTGCTATCTGATCACAGTTAGTTTGGTTCTTCTGAGTCCCATGCTATTGTACAGGTCCCCCTCCCTGTCTTGTTGATGCTGTGTCTGAAATTATAGCGTATGTAATTCAGGACAGAGATTGTCTTTATTTACAGAATCACTCCCAAGAGACTCACAGCCTTTATTAAAGACATTGGATGGTACAGAAATATAGATAATAATTGCAGCTAAAGTGAAAATCCAAAAAGAGTTTCTTGCAGGGAAGAATCTACTGCACAGCTGAGTCTTTTGTATTTTTCCTTTCTGCCACATTACAGATTCAATCTTGCAAGGATATCAGCTTTCTGCAGACTATTGGACTCCCAATTGCACCTTGCAGAACTCCTTGCCACAACAGAGGAAGGAGGAGTCTTGTTTTTATGTTCCTTTGCAGATAAACTTTCAAGTTCTGAAAAACATGTTCTAATAGACTTGCCATATTAAAATAGATGAGATTTTTGCATAACAGGTGTTTAGAATCTTTGTAGCACTGATGTGGAGGGGGGATAATGCTTACCTTTAAAAAAAAAAAATGCTCCAAGAGAGTAATATTTAGGTGGCATGTGTGCAGAGAGAATTACAGCATAGTGCAGAGTGGTAGATTACAGTGCATCTTGTTAATGCTTCAGTACTTAACCTCTAGGAATCATTTTGAATTAGAACTGAAAATGAAAAGATAAAAATCTGAAGATATTTTCATCAGATACCTGAAAGGTCATTCGTGATGTTCTAACTAAATCAGCTAATGATTTTACTGGTATCAGTGGCAGCAAAAGGAAAAACAAGTTCCTCTGTAATAGTTTGACAGATTTCATCACAAGTGACAAGAGCCGGAAAAGGGAGAGGCACTCATTGTTATTTAAGCAATAACAGTGAATGCAATGTAGCGTAGCTAAAAGAAGGAAAGCACTTTAATTTGCAATAAATTTGCAACACTGACTTCATATCATGTTTTTGCCATCTTGGCAGAGAATATTAGACTCGTTTTGGAAGGAAAAAGTCCTCAATACTGCTGTTTCTAAAATGTTCTTCAGGATAGAAGCGTTTTGAAATCTAGTAAGGCTGTTTTTACACTCCGTTGCAGCATTGTCGTTTTGTCTAAGTAGGATTTACATAATCTTAACAACATAAAACATAGAAAATATGAAATTGCACCCTTTATAAATAAGCACATCTGATGGAGGAGATAGAAATACAAGAGCGCTTAATGTTTCCATTAGCTTATTAAGTGCTAGAATGCTGCTAGTGTTACTGACACGATTCATAGTTTGTTTAATGTTTGAGAGTACGTGTTCTCCTAAATATGTACACTTTTCCATTTATGTTAAAAACAGAAAAGTAATATTACATGCTGTGAACTCAAGTTCAGATTGAATCTGGCTGGAGGATGCAATGAGATGAGTTAGATAGACTGCTATTAACCTTGTGGACCAGATAAGGTTATGAAACGGTGCAGATGACCACAGATAATGTAATGTAAAGGACCTCTGATGTAATTCTATGTATTGTCATTGCCAGAACAGGAGGTCACCTCCTCTGCCTTGTTCCTCCTGCTTTAAGAGGAAGGAAATTCACTTCAACTATTTACAGGGAAAAGAAGAATTTTTCATATCCTGTTTAGTTTTATTTTGCATTAGACCAAATATTGCTCATATTCTTGTATTATGTATTACCGTATATGCTACCTTGTAAATCAAGAACTTGCCCACCTGCAGTGATTGAAAGGAAAACTCATGCACTTAGATACAGAAATAAAGGTATCACTTACCAATGACTAACTTGTCATCTACCGTGCAGCTAAGGTATGCATCACAGAGAGCTTTACTTTTTTTCTAAGTGCCACAGAATGTAATTTTTCATGAGTATCAGAAAAGGCCACATAAAAGTAACTGACCATTCTAAATGTGTTTTTTTGCTATTGGTGCAGTGCATGCACTGCAGTGTGATTCATATGCTGCTGCTGCCTTGTTTTCGCTCGTTTTGTGTACCTACAACAGCAAGTAGTAAGACTTTGCTTGGAAAGATTTTGAAATAGTGACATTTTCTCACTTCTTCCTTCTCTAAAGTATTAAGAAGTATCATCTTTTCAAAAACATTTTGTCTTGTCTAGGGGTTTTTAACTGTACCAGAGTGGCTCTTTAAGATCTGAAACTCTTTGAACGGTGATATTACTCAGCCTCTGACCCTGTATGCCAAATGGAGTCTAAACAGACAAATCATTTCTTTTTTTCTAAGCAGTAAAGCTCAAAATTATTACTGAGAGATAATTTCTTATGTAACATGACGTGTAGGATATCTAGTGATCTAGTGAAAACTTGTTTGAGAGATTGGAAACAGATTTTCTTCTGTTTCTGCCAAGTGTCAGTCAGTCTTTGCTAAATCATATTTTCACTGGAGACCTAGATGAAGCTTAAGAGATAGTCACCAAGAGCATGTTTCTTTATGCATGGAAGTTAGCGTGGATTGTTACATTGATGAAATTTGCTACAATTAGTACCCTGGAGCAATTATGTTACTAACATAGGTACCTTCTGCCATTTCAGAGGTGTCTTTGATTAGCTGAGGTATCATCACAGGGCAACCAAATATGGCACAGGACTTGCATCCCTGTGATGCATCAACTAGATGGTACCCTGAGGCAGAAAAATTCCTCTAGATGCCTTTGTGTTAATTTAAAATCATTCCTTGTGATTGCAGGGAGATACTTGAAGGTGTGGCATGTCACGGTTACTCCAAAAGTGATGACAGTTCATATTTTCAATTTGGAAACTTTTTCAGAAAGTTTGTGATAGAAGTGTTTGGGCAGAATGTTAAATCTAGTAGATAACTAACACTTGGAAAACATTTTTTGATTTGAGTCCCATTTCACATTTTTTCTCCATAGATTTGTGAAAAGGTTAGCCCCGCTCTTTGGTTATTTCGTTTTGTGTTTGGGGTTTTTTTGCCATTTGTAGTCTGCGTAGCATCTATCTGCATAAGCAGAAAATCTTTTTGTCTGAAATTATTCATTTTCAGGTGGAATATGTTTATACTATGACAATCGTGGTACAAGAAAAACGACACTTATTGTGCCCAAGTGTGTAAAGGCTGTGTCATATTTTGCAGAAGCTGTGCACAAGTGGTGTTCCAAGCATAAATAACCAGCATGATAAATAGTTCTTTTTCTGGGAACCAATTTGATAGAGAAACTTAAGACATGACAAATTATAACTGCAACTGGTGTATAGTGAAACTGCTAAATAGATTTCCTATTAAAAGTTATAAAAATAACATTTTTTTCATTTTTAACTTATTTAAGTACGTGATTATTTCAGCAAGTTAAAAATGCAAGTACTTAAATGACGTGACTGCCAGTGTAACTTGACTTTCAGACTTGTCACTCTTCCATAATGAGCAGTGTTATTCTGGACAATCCCCAAGATGAACAGAACCATGTGAGAGCTGTATGAAGAACACAAATCCTGTTTCATAGAGAAAATCAGCATGTAAATGTTTTCCTCCAGATTAGAATGAAATTATAGTCCAAAACATGTTCCTTAGAAAATAAGTGAGCATTCCATCTCCCCTGTTGTCACAAGCTTTAGTAATGTTTCAGTTAGAGAAGAGATACTCACCTGTGAAATCAACAAAGATAACTTTTGAGTCTTCTAGCATTTTTTTTGCTGGTTCTACTCCACATATAGGTCAGAACCTTCTGCCTTCAGTTTCAGTGCATGGTAGGGTATGGGATGGTTATTAAATGCTATTAATGACTTCCTTTCAAACTTTCTAAAGCTTCTTTTACTGAAGACAACTGTGAAGTGTTGTTTTGGAATAATCAACCTATCTACGTACTTATGATCTATCATAATATGCTACTGGGCCCATCCCTCTCTTCTCCCTAGATGACACGTATTTAGGATAAGGTTGATCTGTCATTTCTAGCTTTACATCCATAATCAGAAAAATTTGAATTTAAGCTCAGTCTTTTTCTCTTCAACTTAGACAAGGCTGAGGGCTCCTGTTGGTGTTTCACCTAGGCATAGTGCTCACCATAAGTGTAAGCAGACGTATTTTTTGCTGCTAGGATGGAAGTATCTGTGTGTTGTGATGTTAAGCTCAAAAGCTCTTGCACAGTTGTCAGTGTTAACAGCTCTGGGGAATAATAGATTGTGCTTGTTCTTAGTTCTGAAAGCAGAATATCTCATAAAACCAGGCATATGCTTTTCATTAGTTTTATCTTAAAAGTAGTATTATTTACATCACTCTTCCAGTTTGAAAGTTCTCCCTGTTAAATAACATGGTTACCATGTATTTGGAAACTGTTAATGCGGTACTCTAGGTTGCCATGGTATTTCTGTATATGCAGTGCTGCAAATGTTTGTGGCTTGATATAAAAATGCTCACTTTCACACGTTTTCAATTGATGATGTTGTGTTTGTCAGTGTATATACCAGGAATTGGTTGTAAAACTCCCAGGAGATCTGGAGCTGTTAATCCAGATGTTTTACCAGCTTGTTCTTTGTGGAGATCAGCACTGGTATTAATATTTAGGGTTTCCCATCTATTTCTTTCATCGTTATCTTAACCTGTCAGTTTAAGTGTATGTTTGTAATAATGCCAAACTAAACATGGTATATAAATATGTGATGTTATTTATGCTTCAGTAAATTATTTGCACTCAAGATAATTTGAGATTTTTTTCAAATTTGTATAGCCACCCAATATCAAAATAACATTGCTTTTAACTTCCAGTAGATATCCATGCTCATGACAATAACTGGCAGCGACTGACTCAACAGCATTAGAGATATTATTTCTATTAGATAGAAATAACAAGTAAATTGGTTCTGCACAGTCTTATATATTGTACTAAACAAATACAGCAAGTCAACATAATTTGACAGTTGCTTTGGGCCAGTTAGGTAGCTGATTTGCTGAGTAAAGGAAGTGAAAGAAAAGTTATAATCCTCTTTCTGTTAAAATAATCAGCAAAACCTACATACATTTTCGACCTGAAGAATAACTCAGATGTTTTAAGAGTATTTTTCTCTATGAACAGAGATTTTAGAATGTCATTTTCTTATTCTTTAGACATACTCTGTTTGAATGTTAAGGACTCTACTTTTTTTCTTTTTGGTAACAGACAGTGATTTAATTAATTTTTTTGTTACTATTAAAAGTCAGCATTAGGAGGAATTAAGCTATGTTCTGTTCTTTCATATGCACCAACGGCTATAGTGCAGATGTCATGGTTGTTATCCTTTGTAACCGACAGCCTGATCTTGTCCATAGATTCTTCTAATATGTTAGCATGGAAGCCCTCTTTTTATAATGTTTTTTCTTCCTGTTTATTTTCCAATTTTTCTTGTTCTAGAGCCTTTACATTTTGGGGGAATAAGAAAGTTTGGATGACATCATGGATAACAGCTTTAAAATTCTGAGCAACGGGTCCAATCAGAGCCTTAGGAATATGTTTGTGAAATCTGCGTAGTGGAGGAAAATTACATATTCACAGAGCAGTTACTGAAAAACAACCTGGAGTGATTATGCAGATTCTTGCTCTTTGATTGGCTAATGATAGGTTTCAGGCAATCACAGTAAAGGGAATGGTACATTATGCGATTATTTCAAAATTAACTTGTGCAAATCAGACGTCTATGGTCAATCAGAATGCAAAGAAGTAGATAAATTTTCAGGAAAGAAATAGTAGAATTATTTCAGTAAAGTAACAATCCTATGATCGGAAGTGATTGATGCATGTTTTCTGAAACTTAAAAAAAAAAAAGTCATCTTTCAAGGATAAGAAAGCATGGAGAAGGTCAGTTACTGGTAGGCCAAACTGTACCCAAGAGTTTGGGGGATTTAGAAAAAGATATGCTATCTTTGCCAGCTCCTCCTATGTGGCTACTTTAATGGAAGAACAGGTTTTAGTTTTGCTGATAATTCAGAGTATAAGACATACACTCAAAGGTTTTGAGATTACATTTTGTGGTGGGATGTTCTCACGGTGAAGAAATCATTTCCCTTTGTTACCCCTCTCTGTTTGCCTGGACACCTTTTGAATTTATTTTTCCTGAAGTTTTAACTGGGATGAAAAGTACAAGTATCAACTTGAGCAGCTGGGAAATAGACAAATATTTTAAATTATATAAATATTTTTAATTTGATATTGCTGCCTTTGTTCATTGGCCTTGTGTGGATAAGAACAAGGAAATTGTGTGCCCTAACAGTTGCTCTAGTATAGTTTCCAGGTTGCTAAAAACTGTGAGGACTTCATTATCTAGTCTATTGCTAGAAGGCAGGCTGTTTTTCTCGAGAATCTTACAAATGAAAAAAGTTCAGTTAGGAAGTGCATTCCAAGAAACGTATAGCAAACTTATGTAATTTGAAAGTTAATGCCCACACTACTTGACTAGAAACTGTTTTTATTCATATTGTGCTTGTCACATGGAAGGTGATTTAAAATTGCAAGAGAATTTTTTTTTTTTCCATGAAGTCTTCACTGGAGAACCAAAGTTGGTTTATCTCCAAACCTTTCTCTTTCATTTTCTTGTTCAGACTCTTCCTTAATTTTGTTAAATAAATACCGAAAATAAAAATACTGACTGTTCTATGCGTACAAAAGCATTTATTTAACTCATGCCCTGTGAGGTCCATCTTGGAGAACAGTCTTCCAGTTCTAAGTGGCGGTAAATTATTTGCATTTTTAAAACAGGAGAGGCCTACTTTTGAAGTTCCATCAACTTCCTATTTAGTGGTGCTGTAGTGGTGCTGGCTGTGAAGGGGTTTTTGTGTTACTTTGGATAAAAGGGCTCAAAGATAATAGCAGCCTTGCTGATTTGATACTCTCTACCAGTTTGAATCAATTTAACATCTGGCTCTCTTTGGTTTTCCATTTGATGATTTCGTTTAACTTTTTGTTTTTGAGATGTATGTCTACTGGTACGTTCAGCACAAATCTAAATATATGAGTGATGGGTGAATAATGGAGACCTATGTCAATGTAGAATGGAGACAGTGTATTTCACTGTATTAATAAATGCGTTATTCCAAGTATGGTTTGCACTGTGCCAAATGTAGCTGCTGGACCTAGTATCCTTCTAGAGTCTTATGCGGGACATTTATACTCCAGAAATCTGATTCCAATTTTAAATGTAATGCTGAAATAAGTTGTGCTCCTCCTTAGTGTTGCAGACAGTCTACGCACTAATTATAGTATGAAAGTTCAAAGAGCTGAAAAGTCAGTCTGTGCATATGGTATCACCTTTTGACTAGAATAATGAATTTCCTGTATATGGTTTTAAGTTAAATAAATTCAACATGTTTATACTAAACTAATGTTCATAGATGTGCAAATAAAAATTACAGGTAATGGCTAATTACCTGTAAGCCATTGCCTTCACCATACTGCAGACATCTTGCAAAATAAGCATTCTAGATATATGGAGAATTCAGCACTGAATTTGTTGGCACAATATTTGGCACTCCAACAGAATCAACACACATCACGTACAGAAGACTAAAGCATCTTTTTAATACTACTTTTCAATATCTTACGGTTTTGCTGTGAGTCTCACAAAGTGTACTCTCTTTGCTAAGCTCCAGGTGATGAACTCTGGGAATGTAAACTTTGAATGACAGCTAAAATACTACTGAAAAAGTGAATTCTAGGTCTCCAGTGTGCAAAGAAAAGGTTTAAAAGATGAATACAATTTGCCAAGGTAGCAAATGGAAAGCACCTAAACTATATTCTACTATATCTTGGTTTTGTCTTTTTTTTTCCACGCTCAGGGTCCATATGGGTCTTTTTCTCAAACAGCAGAACAGTTGGAGTTTAGCACTAAGATTCATAGGAGGTTCTAAATCTTCCTGTTGCAAAGAGTTGGGGGAAGTAGCATGAGTGCTAGATACACGGAGCTCTGGGTTTGGAAGAACAAGTCTTCACTGGAGTGTTACTGTGCTACTTTTGGGAAGTTAGCAGCCAGAATGGATTACGTACAGGGAGGCTGCACAGAAAAGGTGTATGAATTAGCTTATCCTTTCATCAGGCAGTCTTCAGGACTGCATTAGGAAACCTATAATTTGTAGCTTTTTTTTTCTTTAATCTTAGTAAAACCATCCTATGATTTTTCTTTCAAGACCTGTTCCACCAGGTGGAATATTCTCAGAAATACTCCACAACTCCTACTGGTATGTCCCATACTGCTGTTGGTTACACTAAAAGGGAAGAATAAGGTCTAAAACTTCCCTCATTTCCAAATCCAAAGTGCATTCAGATTAAGTCTAGTTCAGTGGCATATATTGGTGACAGAGTTTGTATTTTTAAATGTTCTTTCTCTGTATCTTTGATTTAAGTTTTATTCACTTCAAACAATTTGGAGTACGGTTCGTTGTGGATTTAATTACATTTAGCATATCAGGCTAGGTTGATTGACTTCTTTTCTATATTCCCTTCAACATTTTTATTAGCAGATGTCTCCAGTGAGTACGTGTTCTGTATACAGATTGTTCACAACGAGGAGAAATGTAGAAAGATATGCAAAGGGAAAATTGCATTATTGTAGCTCCATGGAAATATGGTTGCAAATGACTTGGAAGGGCTGAAGTGACTGGGATAGCTTGGAGTAAATTACTATTTTAACAGTGCAAAGGTGCTGGAATCTGCTCCCTAGCACGTTATGCTATAGTACAGCATAGCTCAACTTCCCTTGCAATGAGCTCTGCCACTCATGCTCTGCTATGAAGACATTAAATAATGACTGAAACTTAATTGATTGACACTCAAACGGCTGTAATTTGTGATGAAAGGTTTTCCTATTTGTAGTCCGTCAGCTGTCATCATAAATTATTCTTGCACTAATCGGTATTTTGCCCAATATTTGGGTAAGCATGACTGATATTACTTGCCACAGAATTCTTGCGGGCTGGACTGGTAGTCCCCTTTTTCATCTTGGCTAGCAACTAGGTAATGCCATTGCCTTTGTGTATTGGAGAAACTCATTCCACTCTATTTTTGAGTGTTGTCATATGCAACATAATCGACTAAAATGAAAAATTCAGGAGAGACATAAAAATTTTGCAAGATGATAGTTGTTGTAAAGAACCCTACAGAGATCATTGCTAAATTAGAAAAATATCCTCGCGTGACCCAATTTCTGCTCCTGCTCCTATAAATATTCATAAAACTATGGTAAGACAGTGTGGCAGGTAAAGGCACAGGGCTTGTTCTGTAGAAATGGCAAAGAACGAACAGAAATGGAAATTTTGAATAGTGCCAGGAATATTTGCACAGATAAATTCAATTAGTATCAACAGAAAGGAATGTCAGTGTTACGGGAATAGCTGAGAGTTATGCACAGCAGGAGAGACCATGAGAAGGAAAAGTGAGTGTCTAGAGTAACAGTAGGAGATATTTTTCAGTGTATTTTGTGGTAAGTTGGAAAAAACATGGACTCTGCTTGTGAATATCATCTCTGATTGAGATCACTTTAGCGAAATTTCTGTATGAACTGTTTATCCTGTCAGTACAAAATTGTTTTGGGCTGGAAAGGTTACAAATCTTCATTGGTAATGGATGGGTTCAGAAGTTGGAATACAATCAAAATAGAAGTACTTTTGGAATGAAAAAGTGAAAGTTAGTGAGTAGAATAGGATTCATTATTACCAAGTTAAGAGTAGTTAATAATACATAGGCTATACGTTCATTTATTTTCGTAGTTATTCATACTTACTTTGTTTTTGAGTACACAGTGCCTGTATTTCAATAAATAGTAAGTCCTGTTATTAATAAAGGAAGTCCGCATGCATTGCATCATTAGCTTTTAAAGCATTAAAATTTAAAATTTAAACATTAGCTTTTAGTCTAAGCTTTTAAAAAACAGTTATAATTTTATAGTTTGAGAGAATATAAAATGCGTAGTATTCTATGCAGTAAAAAGTCAAAGACAAATGCCAATTCCACATATCAGTTTTTCTCACCAGCTGTCTACAGTGAATGCAAGGATATGGGGAAAAAAGAAAAATACAGATTTACTACTGTTCCTCTTATCTCATAAAGTAGCCATTACAATTGAGTATTGCTTAGTTATTGTCAGGTTCTCCCCCTACTGTTTGTGATAGCTTTAGAAGAAAATCCTCTGTATTTTGTCATTTAAAGCTCCTTTGTATGTAAGTTTACCTACAACAAAGACAGGAGAGTAATTTTAATGAAATGCGGAATATTAGATGCCAATTGCAGCTCATAATAAAGCTTGAGGAAATACCCAGCAGTTTACCACATGGTTTTCTACATGCTAAATGTGCATTTTAATGTGAAAGGGAAGAGCAGAGAGCTCTCCTGTTCTTAAGCTACACGAAACCTGGGGGCTCCAGTACGCAGCAACTGAACATCTCGTAGAATGCAATGTGAAAAGCTGCAGATTAACTGTATTTACATGCACTGGTTTGAAGTAACATCAGCTTGCTTGAGTTAATGTCTTGTGACAAGCCCTCCCTTGCAAACCTTTAGAAGCAAACTGTTTCGTTGTCTACAGTTCTAAGCTTGGCTACAGCCTCTGGTACATTCTGCATTGTTTCTCACATACTGTTTTTTGGACAAAGTCGAATCATCATCTATGAAGGACTAACTACCCAAAGGGTATAAACCCAAATGCTAGTGGTTTATTCAGCTTTGACACTTCTCAGTGTCTCGTTACTGCCTTTTGTAAAACAAGCAGGCGAGGGAAAGACTCCAGAGACTTTCTTCTATTCATTTCTGTAATAGTTTCCTTGCCACGGGAGGCTTAAGAAGATTTGTACTGCCTGCTTTCTTTTCATTAGCAGTGAGTGCAATGCTGTTGGGTAAGTTAATGTGTGAGACTATAAAAAGAAAAGCACAGGAATTTGAAAAAAAGGTGTCGTTTCTCATTAATCCATTTTTAATGTTATTTTTCTTGATTTATTCTGTATGAGGTACAGAGAAAAATGAAGTAACGTGTAACAGTTGAGATATTTTCAGTTGTTCTCAGCCAGACAGAGAATTAGAATCTAGCTGTAGTCAGTTTATTGAATGCAATACTATGCTTCACTGGGTTTTGGCAGCAGCATGTTAAAATTCTTCTTATTAGACTGCAAAGAAACCTGATTCAATTTTCGACACAATCATATTTCCTGTCATGAAATGTAATAATATTTAATGATTTCTTTGTATTTCTGTATGCAACAAAATGCATTAATCTTTGACCACTATATTGCACTAACCTTCTGTACTTAAATTACCATTAAATGATTTACTCTGTATTTCATTCTGAATGTTTACTTTAATGACAACTGAGCATGTTTGTTGAGAAAACCCCAAAGTTTGGCAAATGGAATTATACTTTCCTTAGTACAATAGCTATTTGCATCAGATTTAAATTTGACTCTGTACAGCACTTCAATAGTCAGTTTTGTATGTTGTGACACTTACTGTGTGAATCCATGCTACATATACACAGAGTAGCATTTTTTCAAAATGAATACCATACCATCATTATTGTTATAGTTTTCCCAAAATCTCTGGCCTCATAAAATTTGCTATAAACAATACAGCATAGGTAATGAATATAAATTAGACTTAGAGAATAATCCTTTTAGAGGACAAATAATATAGTTTAAAATTTGTGTCTGATGGATTGATTGATGATAACTCATATAGGACATATATGTGGTAAGAAGAACTAACCTGATGATAAATGTTAATAGTCATTAAAGAATTACGGGATGCTACATCTCTGAACTTTTTAATCATGCTGCTCATCAGCAGCGGGTGTAATCTTTAATATTTTTGTCATCTGGTGTATTATATATGTTTGTTGCCTTTTCCTTTCTCCCCCAACACACACTTAAGCTTCTCTTCTGGGATATAAGGAATGCAAGCATGACTTAGGAAAAAAGCTGGTAACTTAGCTGAGACAATTCTGCAGGAATTATCTCTTTTGTTGTCCTTTTAAAGAGGGTGAGCACAACAGCTGTTCTCTGCCTGGTAGAGCAGTAGTTCAAGTATAGTGAAATGTACACAGATAGTGTGGGTTTTTTTTTAAAAGCCAAGTTTTATTGTTTTTTTCCAGACACTTACTAGTATACTCTTTGACATTTTGAAATACTCAAGCAGAGATAACTGTTGATAGATGTAACTCAACACTATTTCTTGTTTATAGAAATCACATTACCTCCAGCTACTCTTGTCAGCAACTCTGCTCTTTTGATTCGCAGTTGCCTAAGAACTGTAGCTTGAAGCATTGTCTGTATGTGATACCATTAATCAAGAAACCAATTATACTCTTTTATTTTTATTTGTGTGCACATGACTACAAATTACCAGTCACAGTTATTCAGCCCTCAGAAAACTATAGTCCCTGCTTGATGGTTTACTTGTATTCCATTTGTGTTGTTTTAATAAGACAAAGACATGATTGACTGGAAGCTAGTGTAGATCATAGCCTAAAAATGGCCCTTACTCATAAGAAGTTGTATAGGGAAGCGATGCTCATTTCTTAGAGAAGCGTTTGGCGCTCAGATGGAATTTATTATAACTTTGTAAGATGCAGTTCTTTATTTTTTTTTGTCCAGAAAGCATGATTTTTCCCATAGTTGGCCTTACTGATGTGTTATTTTTGTTAGCTACAATAGCTCAGTAATGATTTGGATAAGAGAGCTTCTTGCCAAATCTGAAAGTCTGCTTGGTCGTGGTGCAGGGGCAGTTACAGTTTGCTGACCAAATTCTATCAGATAACTCCAAAATCTTGTTCCCTGGCATAATAATCAGAATGTCTCTGGTTAACATGTGTGAGCAAACTTACATACAAGCAACACATGAACGTATTTTTAGAAACTTAATACGATTAATCTGTTGCCCTCCTTATGAAATGTGCCTTAGGGCTGTCACAGCTTTTGACTTTTCTTTTTCCACTTCCTTCTATTGTGTGCATTGATCTATTTTCATTGAAAGTTGTATCCCATGGTAAGTATGGGATAAAATTCTTGCATTACTGAAGTCAATATCAACTTCTAGCACTTGAATAGAGTCAATTTATCACTGTGTTATTTTTATGCAGTACTTCAGCTTCACTGTGGAAGGCAGACAAAGGGAGAATTGCTTGTGATTCAAGCTTGAAGTTCTGGAGCCATACCCTGTAGAAGTGGACAGTGGCATAGAGGTGCTTATACTCAAAAAGAATTAATCATAATTCTGATGCACTCCACCTTCCTCTACCTTTCAAATATTTTGGAAAGCACTTGACTTAAAAAATGCAATGTAGTACCTTGAGAATGCCATTTGTAAACTGATAAATATGATAGGTCTATTTCTGCTGCTGCAAGCAATTATATGGGCTTTTCTTTTTTCCTTTTAAAGGTCCTTGCTACCTACAGTTTTTGTAAGACATTTTATAATTATAGAAAAAACACCTTTTGCATAGCCTTTCAGCAGAATATAACCTGTAATAAATTTTTTTTTAGAGAGAATATTTTTAACAGTCTCCAAGGGTACTGATCAGTGTTCCTCATTTGATCAAACTCCCTTTGAGTTCAATAGGCATTTTCATGAATAAAAGAACCAGTGAGGAATCTTGAATAGAGTTGGCTATAGATTGGAGATTGTGAGCTGGGAAGCTTGCCTGAGTCCTGGCAGACATTGAAGAGGGTTGTGAAGTCCATTAATAAAAAGGAAAAGTGTGCAAGATTATAGCCCGAAGGAGGAGATGACACATGAAAAAGGCTTTCCAAAGCTATGAAATCGGTCTCCCAGAGGTAAGAGCTGGCTCCAAAGGAGCTGGAGTGGAGCTAGGAATCCAAATATGTTGGAGGAGAAAGAGTTCGGGCCCACTTTATAAAATCCCCAAGAAGATGTTGCATACTGTGGTTTGAAAATTCCTCGGTAAGCCATAGCATCAGCTGAGGGCACAGAAGGCATCTGCAGTACCATCTGTGCCATTAGGGAGTCTTACAGTGTAGAAGGATGCAGATCGGTTCCAGTTCTTTCTGCTCTCCAGGCTAACAAGAAGTGAGCCATGTTTAGTCTGAAAGTGTTGTGCTGATGTTAGTGTGATAACCAGCACCAAAATCAAAGTTGAAATGCAACTCTCTCATGAACCTGAATCCTTTACATGAGATGAAGAACTGATATATGTGTGTGTCTATATAAATCTCATGTAAAGAATATCTATAGCTCATATGTTTTAGATATGTCCTATACAAGAGCAATTGCTGGCTAAGAGTAGCTGTTCTCACACAGATAAAGTTCCATAGAGAACTTTTCCTTGTAGAAACCCCATACAGTTAAGTCTGACAAGTCTTGATCGTTGGTTTCATGGGAACAGTTGAGAACTTTTAATTCAAAGCAATTTTATGTTGAACGGCATTACAGCTCTAGCTGCATTCCCAGATCAACAGACGCTTCCCTCACAGGCTTACTTTAAAGATTTTAGCAAGGTGTTTATCTGTGATAAGTCTTTATTGCTTCTGATACGGGAGGTCCTTGGTGACCAGCCAGAGAATCTGTATCTAAGTCATTTGTCCTATTCAGGCATCTTTCACAACTGCTCTGTTGAACTCTGCAGATTTATATTGTTCAGGCTTGATAAGTGGTTCATTGATCAGTTTTCTATGAAGAGAGAATGCGGTAGAATAGTATAATCTGTGCTACTTATGCTGACTGAGAGTAATGCAACATAATGCACCTATTTTTTTGTGAAGTTGCCATGGGCTAGCTCCCTGAAGGGATACATTTTATGGTCCATTTGGCGTGCTGTGTATATCTGTTCGTACTAGAACTGATATCCTTTTTATCAAAGTCCAGCTTTCATGTCGCTATGTAGAGTTTTATTTTATGGTTTTTATAAAGCAGAGAACTGGAATAGTATCCGTTAACACAAAAGTCACTTCAATCTCCCTGTCATTAGCCTGACTTGGTTCAGCACCTCTTGGATGAAACTGCTGTATAAATCTTTAACCTCTGTAGGAGTACCCTTTAAATCAATAAGAATAAATGAAAAAGGATTAATGTGCTGGAATCACTTCAGAATGCTTCTGTTCATGAGGTTGGTGAGTGTCTATGACCAGTCAAGAGGTTAACAAACATCTGTGGCAATTCATGTCTTTAATATACACTTACTTGGTTTTAACTAGTCTCTCTTCATTTACTTTTCAACATAAAAGAATAAATGTTTCACCTGCTCCATGAGGTAGCACAAATTTGTTGTATTATGGTGGGTTGGCCTTTTAAAAGGCAGGTAGCTATACCTGATCTGAAAAAGTATGTAAGGTATGGGCAGATGATCAAAATTGCTAACATTCCTATGGCTTACTTAATACTGCTGAGCTTTACTAAATGGTGATGTGCACGTTCCTACCCAAACTACACTAAAATTTACCATCTTAAATAACATTCATAAACTTGGAGAATGGTGAATGGGGATTTTTTGTATCTGCCATCTTAAGCACTTATCTTCCCATACAGCGAAATAGGTATATAAGGATTGCAGTGCCAAGGAATTGAATCCTCTTACAGTTTACTTCTTGGCTCTAAACAGTGGCCTGTGCTGGGAAGGAATGACTTGGTTTCTATCACAGTATTTTACCACCCAAGATCCTTGAGGCTACAGAGGATAGACAGGGCTGATACGTTGAAAGGAAGGCTGTTATCTTCGCACAGTTCTGAGATGGTTAAAGCTCAAAAATATCTTGCAGCTGTAACAAAGGAGAACAGAATAATTTCTTTGCATGTTCTGATATTTCTTCTAAGTTTTATTTTGAAGAATAAAACAGTCCCCTGGAAAAATTATATGAGAACTTTCTTGGCTTGGAGAAGAGTAGGGTGACCTTTTTATACGAGCAAGTAGGAATAGCTGCTGGAGAATCTGGTCCGAAGAAAATGAAGGCACAGCTAGCTTGCCATCAGGACAGATTTCTGGCACTGTTATCACTCTTGACTGAATCTGTTTTTATTAGCTGTTAGGTATATTAATTAGCATTCATTTATTCTTTAATCAAGCCATTTTCTTCTTGATATATCAGAAGTATTTTTACTACATAGATATCTTGTTATAGTCTCCTAGCAACAGAAACTTTTCTTAAGCTGACATTTGCTGTCTCAAGAGTTCTGTGTCCAAATTACTTTGAATAGCCTTAATTTTCCACCGAGTTTCTAAAATTTAATCAATCTCATCTTTTGTTAGTTTGATTTTCCAACAATGGCATCTGATTAAGTTATTTCCTGAGCCTTGGTTACAGTATCATTCTAAATGTGAGTATTTCACATCATAGCATAAAAAAAAAATCTCAACTCGTTCTGCCCACATCCTGAATAGGATTTGTTACTAAGATACATTTTTTTTCTCAAGCATCCTCAGAATTGGTGATCTTGAAGAGAACTTCTGCAGTTATTCTTTTAACTGACACAGAACCTCTGCAGTTACTGCTAGTCAAAGCCATTGATCGTTGTTAAAATTTGTACCAGATGGTCTGAGTGTCGGACATTTGGAAGTGGCAATGGAAGGAGAGTTGAAATATCTGTTTGCAAACTTCTGAATACTTTCTGTCGTCATAAGGGTGCTCTGCTTCACATCTGAATAGACAAATTCAGAGGGAAATTTTGGGAGCAGAAAAGAAAAATCAGTGTCTTTGTGCAAAAACCAATTCATATCAGTAGAGAATGGCGACAGTTGCTCATCCAGATCATAAACTGGGAGACCTCTGGATATATTGCGTCAAATTGTCCACTGAATATTCTGCAGGCTTATTGCTAGCTTTATTGCTCTGAGACTGGCTGTCACGTACCTGCCTGGGATTACAGGCAGACCTGAAAGTGTTGACATCATCATTAATGTGTATGCAGCAGGTACACTTACAATATATACAACAGAGTTGCCCTACACCCTAGGGTCCTAGTCACATGTACTGTGGTTCTGTCCAAGACTGACTGTTGTGCGGTAGCCAGATTGCAGCATCAGTTTTTCAACACTACCTGATGTTTGGAAATTCTGAACAGATGTGTATTTTAAATAGACTCTAGGATCAGTATTTCAGGAAGAAAAGAGCTTGAGCGTAGGCAAATGTAGATGCATACTTGCCCTTGGACAGAACATCCTCATGTTGATCTTTGAGTTCACCTCAATTCATTGTGATCAATGGCTGAACTGGTACTTACGTTGCCTGTTTCTGTCTGGCCTCTAATGGTCTTTATGCAGTCGTAAACCTTCAGTTATTTCTACAGGATATCTGTTGTGCTTACCTCTGGAACTGCCTGTTACCGAGGAGTAAGTACTCCCAAAGTGCAGATCCATTAGTTCCTGTCTGTCACTTTATAAATATACACATATATAAGAAAGAATTTTATGTAGTACTGGATACAGAGGGGTTATAAATCTGCAAATAGGTCCATAGGTTTTCATAACTTTTGATTATCATGGAATAGACTTGAGCGGTTTTATCCTCATCCTTTGTTGAGTTTCTAGCTCCCAAACAAACAACAAATTATTCGATTCCTTGCTCTTGATAATTTTATCAGGAAATAGTTGCTGGCAGTAAATTATATGTTTCCTCCTCATGGATTTGTACAAGCTGTACAAGTATTTTCAGGAAGGTGTGTGGATTAATATGACAGTACTGTTTTTTTCCTAGATGTTCTACCTGCTTGATCTCTGGCTCGTCCTTATTCTGGTCTACTGCTTCCCTGGGCTTCTGACACTACTTTGGGACTGCCTAGTCCTGGTTATAAACCATGCAACTCAGTTGACTGTATTTTAAGACACACTGTAATCACAGTAGCAGTCTGTTTCTTAGTTATATATGTTGCGTAAATACCACTTTTATATACAAAAATGCATGAAGCTTTACATGTAATAGGGTTGTGGTAGTACTTTGTGACTTTTTGAATCAAAATGTTTTGAAGTAAATTGGGAGACAGCTATCTGTGCAGATAGGAGCTTGGAAAAGAGCTGCTTCTGAGAGGCTTGACAGTTACTAGCTGTAGGGAGACTCTTCACAAGCCTTGCACTGGGTCACTATGAAAGCATGAAAGGAAGAAGTAATTCTATAAGAAGCCAGATGGATTTCCAGTCCTAATGTTGTAGATTATTTTGATGCTTTTTTTGTGGAACAAATTCATTTTAACATATTGGAATTTACTGATCATAAGAGATTTCTGTTTTGGCATCCCTTGACTGCCACTTATTGTCCTGAAACTACCTGAAAGCACCTTCTCTGATGGACTTTCTGGAGGGGGGAGGGGAAGAAAAACCTAACAGTTATTTAGGAAACATGAAGTTTTATTTTTTATTTTTGGCTTTATGTGCTTTAAATCCTGGGCTGCATTAAGAGAAGCATGGTCAGCAGGTCGAAGGAGGTGATTCTGCCCCTTTACTCCGTTCTCGTGAGACCCCACCTGGAGTACTGCATCCAGCTCTGGAGCCCTCAGCACAGGAAAGATATGGACCTGTTGGAGAGCCACAAAAATAATCCGATGGCTGAAGCATCTCTTCTGTGAGGACAGGCTGAGAGAGTTGGGGCTGTTGAGCCTGGAGAAGAGAAGGCTCCGAGCAGACCTTATTGCGGTCTTTCAATAGTTAAAAGGGGTCCTATAAGAAAGACAGGGACAAACTTTTTAGCAGGGCCTGTTGGTGACAGGATAAGGGGCAATAGTTTTAAACTAAGGGAGGGTCGATTTAGACTGGATATAAGGAAGAAATTTTTTACCATGAGGGTGATGAAACACTGGAACAAGTTGCCTAGAGAGGTGGTAGATGCCCCCTTCCTGGAGACATTCAAGATCAGGCTAGACGGGGCTCTGTGCAACCTGGTCTAGTTGAAGATATCCCTGCTCCCTGCAGGGGGTTGGGCTAGATGACCTTTAAAGATCCCTTCCAACCCAAACCATTCTATGATTCTATTTATGGTGCTTTATGCTATCGATGACTTCAGTGATCCTTCACCTAATAGATTAGATCTAGGAATGACAGTGTCTACTCAAGTTTAGAAAAATCAGAAAATAACCTCAAGCTCGTAACACAAACGAGTCTTTAATATTATGTCAAATAGATCCATAGATCAACTCAGTTTCAGTGGAACAATGGAACAAGTTAATATCTTTTGAATATTAAAGAGCACCAAAATGGAGATTATTAAGAACAGGTGACAGAACAGGAGACTGTGATTGAAGAAGTTCTGCATCATAGATACTTGCTGTATCTTGATTTTTCTGAAGTCTTTAACTGCAATCTGTGTCGTCATTAATATACACATTACATTGTATTTTGAGGACTGGTTCTTCAATGTAAAGTCATATGAAAGGTACCGATACCATTAGACTAGTGTATCAGGGCAAGTGAAAAATTTCTGACGTCCCACAGAACATTTTTAGTTACATGACTTGCAAGGTATATGAATCTCCTTGGCTTCTGCTGTGCACAGAGGTCAACATGTGGCTTCTCTCAATAATTGTCCAGATGCTTCTAACATTTAGAATTAATTAAATCTTAGTCTCTGGAGTTGATAGGTTTCTTTTTTTATATTAATTACAGAGAATCCAGCAATACTCATCTGACCATTTTTCAAATGAAAAAATGATCTTTATATTATGAAGCTGTAAGGTGCATGCCTATTATGAGAAAAGACACAAATAGTGCTTATATACATTCAGGAAAAAGCTGCTGCCTAAGTATTAAGACATATTTAAATACTTATTGTTTCATTTTGCTGTAGAAAATAAATTACATGTTGGTTTCTGATCCAGATGTGTGTTCTCCTTCTGTCTTTCTTTTTGAAGATGCACTGTATACCTTGAGTTATCCTATGACTAGGAATTCACAAAGGACTCGCATATTATCATCTACGTGAGGAATAATAATATAGTCTGAGGAGAACTCTTATTATGCCCTTGCAAAGATTAGTATTTAATTTATTGAAAGATAATCTTTCTCTTGGAAATGAACCCCTGACAAACTTACTTGATGATGTCACCCATCAGTCCCTGAAATATATGGTTATCTCTTAATGCCTGACTTCTGTTTCTGCCATGATACCTTATTTCCTTTTGAAGCCACAGAAAGAAAGAAAGAAAAAAAAAACCCAATTTATTTCACTTTTTTTGAGAAGCCTAGTATTTTTTTGTTATGAATACAGCTTTAAAATAAATTTTTCTGTCTCTTTTTTTCCATGCATACCGATAATATATTTTAGCAGTTTAGGTGTTGTTTTGGCCACGAGTATCTTCCTGTTGTTCAGTTCTGAACAGAACACTTTGCTTTGTGTACCTGATGTGTTATTTACATCAGAAACTAGCTGTGAGATGGTGCTGTCATTCTGAACCTACCTTTAGAAATCATAAGATTCAGTCAAATATCCATGATTAGCAACTGACTTGCTTTTTAAGTACTCCCTCTAATTACTGTTTACCGTTGATATAGATTACAGATAACAATGAACTCTTAGATCATTATTTAATTATTGTTGATCTTTGCAATGTTGATGGACCATAAAATAAAGTGAAGTGATTGCTCGCTGCAGGGGGGTTGGACTAGATGACCTCTAGGGGTCCTTCTGACCCAAAACTTTCTATGATTCAATGATTTAAGGTAGGGCAGCTTAATACTACTGATAATAACTAGGATCATCATTTCAGATAATTTAAAACAGGCTTGACAATTGCAAATACTATTTGTGATGTTGCTTTTTATATTAACGTTGATTATAATAATTTTTATGTACTGTGTTTAGAAGCACTGCTTTAAGCTAGAATTCCAAGAGCTCTATCTTAAAGATGAAGATCAGAGCTCCCCCTCTTCTAGTATTTAAAAATTAAGGTTCTAATTCAGCAAAGCAATAAACAGAGCAGCAACTATTACTTTTGTGAGTAATCCCACTCATTTCACCAGGTTGTTTCTTATAAATATATATATGCATTTATAATAAGCCCATATACTGGCATGTATCGCTATATGGCATATGGGGTAAAGTAATACTTGAATCACTCTTAATGATGTGTCTCTTAATGTTAATCGTAAGACATTACTTGGGATTGTTGAAAGCATCAACAGAATTCTGTCTGTACACAAACCATTTAAAAAAAAAAAAGTATCACTATTTGGTTTCTGAGTGATAGAGGAGCTCACATGACATAAATCTTAGTTTTGATAAATTGATTTACTTAGGCTGTTAGGGGATTTTTTACTTTGGTTGGGGTGGATAGTTAATCAGTCCAGTAAGGCAGAATGTGGTATTGGTTTACACTCTTCATAGTGTGCTTGAAGGGCATATTTTTATTCTTGAAGAAGTAAATTCTCACCCAAGCACCAAAAAGTGTGACTGTTTTTGATTGATTCAGGCTTGGCACAGTCAGGGAAGTGGTAAAATGTCTTATGAAATATACCTTCTTCCTCACAGAGTTGTTGACTGCATTCTGTGGTGCATACTATAAAACTGGAAAGCAGTGACATACTTTATTCATTTAGGACATGACACTGTCAAATGCTGTTGATGAAAAGTAGCAGCCCTGATATGCTCCTTTTCACAATACTGTGATTGATTATCAGCTTGTCAAAACGTGGTTAAGGTTGCTTTGAATAAATAAAATATCACTATCTTCTCAATAAAATATTTAAAAATTGAAATCCTCTTTTTATAGTTGCACTGAGGACACCCAGACCTGGAACAGCTGTGATTTTTTTCTTTGAATGTGAATTATTGATTCTTGTGTCACTTTTTGAGTTCATCTGCTTACATGGCCCTTCATATTAAGATCATGCCTTTCAGCTTGTACAGATTATTTTATTATTCTATTCAAGTAAAAAGGTCAGTGAAGAAATTTTTCCTAACATCCAATCTAAACCTCCCCTGGTGCAATGTGAGGACCTTTAGTCTTGTCCTATTGCTTGTTACTTGGGAAACGAGACCAAACACCCACCTCGCTATAATCTCCTTTTAGGTAGCTGTAGAGAGCAATAAGGTCTCCCCTCAGCCTCCTTTTCTCCAGGCTAAACAACCCCAGCTCCCTGAAACAGTCCTCCTAAGACCAAAAAATTAAATAGCTTTTTAAATTTGAAAGCATATGATTTGCTTTAATTTGGTGTCCTGAGTTTTGTATTCTGCTGCTTAAGCGACAGACCTACAATTATCTGACAGAGGCTGCCTTCTTGACATTTTCCAGCTTATTTTTTATCCTCAAGTAGAGCTGTGTATTTTGCATAAGCTTTAGATAATCATGTAAACTAGTTGCATCACCAAAGTATTTTTATTTCAAATTCAAGTACATTGAGGGTTGCATACATAAGCTTAAAATAGATTTTGCAGATCTTCTCTTCTAATGCCTATCTTCATTTGATTTAAATTGTTCTTGAATCTCTTTCCGTCACCTTCATTATCAAGGCAAAATCTATTTAAATCTAAATATACAAAAAAGGTGAGCCACTTAAAATATATTTTCAGAAATTTTAAGTATTGACGTAGTATATAATATTTAATCTATACTTTCTTTTCTTCTCTTTACCGTATGGACTGCGTCTTCACTCCCATTACATTCAGTATTAGGTGGAAATATTGTGAACAGTTCTGCTAGGGCAAAACAATGTGACTCTTCCAAACAGTTAATTATTTGTACAAGTGTTGGAAGGTTTGATGTCCATAGTGGTTAGAGTTTCTGGTAGAGTTTTCTCTGAAAACACCAAGTGCACTCTAAAAGGATTTACAGTCCTTCATAAGGGTTAATATTAACCACTAGTGAATAACGTGTTTTCTTAAGATCCTGGTGAATAGCAAAACTGCTCTCAATTTTCTTTTAGGACCAAAATACAGATTTACTGAACTGTCAGGTACAATAAATGCTAGCTGTAGATCATACTTCATTCAGCTCAGGCCAGAGCGTTTGATGTATAATATAGTGCCATAGGTTGTGTGTGCACAGAACATTTTACAGATGAGTAGTTGTCTCTCTCCTTCAGCTGTCAGCCCAGATACATCATCATGTATCATTATCACTTCTAGTAATGACACTGGAACGTCTTGAGCAGTAGTATACTTACTGTGCACATGTAAATGTAATATATGATAGTTACCTCCCTGTAGAGTGTTCCAGAGGTATAGCCACCTTGTTTAAGGATTAAAATAATTTACCTTCTTCCTATATCATAAAGAAGCCAAATTTGTTTTGGTGCTTAACTTGTTCAACTCATGTACTCTCCTTGTTATGAGAGGAGAGTACAAAGGTGTCCTCACAGTGTACTGACAGCTACAAGTAACATTTGCACATACAGATCCTTTAGGAAAGGATGTGTTGAATTAGCAATGGGGGAAATGCACTCAAGGAATTTCGGTTCTTGGATTAGATCCATTTCATATCTCAAAATCTGAGGAAAAGAAAAAAAAAAAGTTTTCTAAATTGCACACTTCCTGATTTTCTGAAAGGGTACCGGGCACTGAAAGCCAGGTTTTGGAAGATATTCAGATGCCAGAAGATCCAAATAGTTACCTTTGGGTTACAAAGGACACCTGTCTGCTTTGACAGGTACGGAAGAAGGAGTTGCCTTTCAGTTTCTGTTAGGCGTCTAACTTAGCTCCTTTTGTTAATTACACAAAATATTTATCTGGATTTTGGAGCACTAATTGAAATTAAAATGTATTTTAAGAGTTTTGTTTTAAATATTCCCGTATGAAACCCCTGTCTGACCTGCTAACGTGTCTGAAATTCTGGTCCCTGTTACAGTCATTGAACTGTCATGAAAATTATATTCCATTTGCTGCAGACTCGAAGTGTACTCCAACATACTCCAAGTGTGATGTTCTTTGCACTTGAACTGTCTTTGTGCATATGGAGGTTTGAATGAATTGTATGATTTTGTAATCATCAGTGCTAATTGTTGGTACTGCAGGAGAAAGATTTTTGTAAAGCATATAAAGCTGTCAGTAGATGCGTGAGCTATTCAGTATTCATCTCTTCGTTGTTCCCAGTTGCTGCTGGTCACTGGAGGTTGTTTGATTGGTTTTAGAGATAATATGGATGCTTGTCCAATGGATATTGAAATTAAAACCATCAAATTAATTTCCTGTGAAATACTGAGCAGGAGTTAAATAGCAAAGACTTTTTAATGGTAATAGTCTGTCCAACAGACTACTGTAATAGTAATCGTTGCTGGTTACAGAATTATATGTAAAAATGTAATCATACAAAATGCATGTATGTTAATTGTAGCTTTTCAAGTACTGATAAACAGGGGCTATAATCTTAATTCCTATTTTTTTACAAGTGGAATCACACCTTTCCATGACTTGAATAAAACTTAAGCTGATAACCTCTAAACATTTTAAAATCCAGAAATTTTATAATTTCTAGTAAAAGATATGCTTATTTTTCTGTAAGATACTTTATTATCCATATAAGAGTTCCTAAGGACCACAAGATCAGCTGAACAGTAGAGAATGAAGTGCACCTTGTTGGTGTGCAAGTGTATTTTCTTAGGTCTTTTCTTTGTATGTTTGTTCAGTTAAAAAATAAAGATTAGAACCAGTAAATTAGCTTTGCAAGTGTAATTGGAAAGAGAAGACGGTAAAGAAGAAATATTTGACTTGTAAGACAGCATAGAAATTAGATATATTTTATATGCTTATATGTAAGTATAGTAACTCTTAAAATGTAAAGTATTAAAAATATAATTTCTCTAGGAATTTGTAAAACCTTGCATTAACCCTCTGAAAACTCAGAACGATGAAATCTTTTCCCTGCTATGAGCAAAGTAGGTTGAATTTTCACACCTGTGTTAAATAATGCAAAGTAGTTGTGCAGGCTCAGCAAAAAATAAGTCAATTATTTCAATTGTTCTTCCCGAAATTAGTTTTCTGATGTTGTAGCGCTCTGACTGACAAAAAGATATAAATCCTGTTCTTCATCTGTCAGTGTTCCTGGGGGAGAGTATGCCACATCTTTCTAAACAGAAGAGGAAGAAAAACCCTTTATTGAACTAAATGAAATTAAAAGCACCAGAACACATCTTACACATAATAAACTGAAGATTTAGATATTTGCTTCTTTTGACCATTAAAAATAGTCTGAAATGACTAGTAAAGCTTGAAAGTTTAGGGAAAAAACGTTTATTTGATGGAGTATTGGAACAGATTCAGTAAAAATGAAGCTCAAAGAAATGCCGAGGCAATGTTTTAACAATAACTTTCATTTGTTTGATTCTCTTCCCATAGATCTGTTTCAGATCCAAGGAAGATGGAAAGGAAAATAAAATATAGGTTTTGGAAAAGAAAGCTGAACAACGCTATCTTTTCAATTAAATACTTTGAAATCCAAGCTCTGCAAAGTCAAAGATAAGATAGGGCTGTTAATCACGGGTCAACTTAAGCAGGCATCAGGAACTGTTGCACTTACAAAGCAAAAGCAGTTAATTAGCGGTTTTGTGGCAATTTCTGCCCTCAGTTAGCTATTGAGTTACAAATCTGATTG
This sequence comes from Opisthocomus hoazin, assembly GCF_030867145.1. NCBI lineage: Eukaryota > Metazoa > Chordata > Aves > Opisthocomiformes > Opisthocomidae > Opisthocomus > Opisthocomus hoazin. Next base: position 52,460,043 of record NC_134417.1, read on the forward strand.
AAATAATTTTATTATAAATATATTATTTTAATTATGAATACAAATCTGAATCAGCTAAACTTTTTGTGGAAGATATTGTTCTTCACAGAAGGATATGTTTTCTGTACTGTTTACCAAATTGAAAGGTCAGAGATGAAAGCTCAGGTGAATGACATCCACGTGTCCATTTTTGAAAATAAAAATTTTAGTTTTTGCAGTGATATACTTGGCTTGTTCCTAATTCAAATTTTTAAGCAGTATATAAACAGGACTAAAGCTAAGATTGAATATTTTAAGTGGTTAAAATAATACTCATGGAGACCTACTTTGAAAGTCATTTTAGTGGCTTTATTTCATATGGTCTTTGCCTGAATAAATGCAGCAGAGTAAACTGGTAAATAACAATCTAGTACAAACAATATCCAGGTGATCTCAGAATGCTAAGTAATGCTGCAAAGCAACTGTACTGTAAATTGCAAGGAAATAAGAATAGGACGGGAAGCTTTACTTACTTTTCTGTGTGAGTTCGTTCTCGTGGGGTGTATACCTGACCTTGCTGTTATTTCCCCATAGCCACCTTGTATTTCACTGAATCCTGATGTTTAGAGATGCTAAGTGTACTTGTTTTAAGCTGTGAGACTTTCAGGACAGATGGACGAACAGAGAACATCACTGACTTGCATTCTTTGAATACCATCTGGTTAGCAAATACTAGCAGAACAGAAGGAACACATGTTGCTTAGCTGGCCCTGCATCTTGCGAGGAAACACATTCGGCTGGCGAGGTCCAGGGATACATACACCCGGTGTTGCAGGAGCAGAGGAGATCTTCGTAAGTGTGAGAAATTCTCACTGAGGATGAAGGCAGCTATAGGTATTTTTAAAAGTCCTGCCGAAGTCCCAGACAATTGATCTCTGAAGCTGGTATATGGGGGACACACAGAAAGTGACTTCTGAATTCATCTTGCCAATGCTGGGTGCATCTGGACTCTTATTTAACTAACTAAAGGTCAGTTATCACCTGGGTTCAAAGTAGGAAAAAGGCTTTGGGCTGGTAGAAGAAAAAGCGTGGGTTAGACTGTGTAAGGCAAACTTTGTTCAAGGCTACTGCTGCCTTCTGTCTCAGGGAGCCTGATTCCTTGACAAAGTGGAACTGAAAACAAACAGAAAAACATGCTCTGCAGGGAGGTGAGGGATGAAGCTGGTGCTGCTACTTCCTGTTTCGTTCCCTGCTTTCTCCCCATCCTCTTAAACCTTTTTCCAAGGGTCACATCAGCACAGATGCTTTGCAGCCCCTGTGACTGCCAGTGGATGCCCAGCCTCGTGCCACAACACAGACACGGCTCTCTGACCTCCAGTAATGGCACAAGGGGTGGTGAAATTGCCCTTTCTACCCTCTCACGGGTAAAGTCATGTGCAAAGGTGAACAAGCCTTAGCAAGGGTGTGTAGAGTGGGCTAGTGGGAGACTGGTATCAGCCTTCACTAGGCACCTTAGATTACAAAGGGAAAGTGTGTGAGGTCAGCTCAAGCCAGCTATTTCATAAAAGTGTGATTTGATTAAGGCTGGGCTATGGCCTAGCTAGATGGGGCAAGGGATGGTCTGGACAGTTTTGCCATTAATTTAAGTGGGAGCACAATCTTCTGCCAGCCTGTAATCTTTGTCATTTGTAGTTTGTGATTTCATTACTGAAGCGAGCTGTTTGCTGAAGCTCTGAGGCAGAATTTCTATCGATTATTATATAGCTAGTACTTTATTTTGGCTTCTTGTTTAAATATAAGCTTGTTTATTAGCTGTCAAGCAGTCGTACACTCAGATATATTAATAGCATTCGGAAAAAATGCATTTAACTTTAAAAAATCTAAATTTGCTTCCTAGGTGAAAATAAATTTTCTTTGAAGATTGTTAGTATTCAGCAGATTAAACTGTTTCATTTTTGTCAGGTTTTCACTTTACTACCTTTTTAACAGCAAGATAAAATATTCATTGAAAGTACAATCATAATGAAATGGCACAATATAAATAGATGACTTTCATCATAATGCACTGTTTTTGGAAATGTTCATAATTTAAACAATTATGTTCCTTGACTTCTTACCAATTAAGTTTAGTCATCTAGGGACTGTGAATTTTAATGAGAAAACTGAATGGTCTTTTACAGATATGATCTGTTGGCAGGGACACAGTCAAACATGGAAAGGTTTAATCTCTTTTTTTCCCCTTATTTCTTCAAGTATCGTAAAAAAGATAAGAGAAAAAAAATTAAGTGGCAAAAGAAACAAAACTGCTCTACAGAAAATGCTTTAAAGCTTTATGTAGATTGAATATATTAAAAAAATCTTTGCTTACAACCCCTTGAAATCAGCATGATAGGCGTAAAAGATACAAGAGATGTTAAGCAAACCCATGAGAAAATTAAAATTAGAAGCAAACTGTAGCCAGTGGCTGTTACGCTCTGATTATTCAGACAGTTCTAATGAACCTTTTCACAAAAATTTTGAATCTGGAATCATAAAGAAAAAAAAAATAAATAGGTGTGACATAAATACTTCAGATGGTAAACTGTGGTCTACGCATCCACCTTTCAATGGACAAACCAGAATGCCCCTGGGGATTAGAATTAGATTAGCTAAATGCCGAACAGCTGTCTCACAGGCATGAGACTAGATAAAACAACCAAGCTGTAAATCTGTGCAAACTGCATGAAAGGCTACATAATGCAAATTGATTAGTTTAGGACTTGCATTAATGTGGTTGTGAACAAAAATAACCTACTGACAAATCCTCTCCTAATTTTAACAGCCGCTGAAGAGAAAACTTAACAGATGGATCATTACGAGGTATGAGTTTACAATGACTTCACATTGTGATCAAAGAGAAAACCTGAATAACTAATCCTCACAAAGTAAGAGTTCTAATCTCTGTGAAGAAAGGCAAATATTTGAGGTTTTAACTTGGATTGATAGGTGGCTTTCATGGAATAGCAATGCCCTTTGCATTTTTTAAAAATGAAAAATATGAACACCTATTGATTTACATTCAAAGATGGAATATGTGATATGGTACACACTTCAGTAGATAGATCATAAACTATTGAAGTGTAACCTATGGTAACTATTAGGACTGACTAGTTTTCTGCAGTTTCAAGATTATAACATTTGAAATTAAGAATGATAGGAGCATTGACTTATTTGAATTTCTTAAACCTACAGAACTTAATGTTAAATCTGTTTCATAATATTTCTTGTCTACTCTAAATTGTACATCTTTTATTCAGTAGAACTTCATCAAAGAAAAATAAATGCCATTTAATGAGTGCTTAATTTAGAAGACATTTGTGAGCTGTAAAATTTTAGGTCATAACCAGTCAGGAGATAATAACCATGAGATGATAAAAACACAGTAGGATCAGTGACCTATATTCTTTCTTTAAATGCTATCCCTTCATATCATCTTACTTTTTATGTATGGGCTGCTACATTAATATTAATGAGGATTTGTTCTGTGCCATATACTGCAAGAAAGTGAAGTTTCATCAGATTGTCAGGCCCTTGGCTGCAGTGAGACTAAAAGCAATGTCCTTGTATGAAGCGCTGAGTTCTCAAAGCTTTGGGCACCTAGTAGTATGCTACTGTGATATTTCTGAATGTAGATAGATAGAAAATTGTTCTGCCTATTTTTAGAGTCAGCCAGAAGTCACATAACCATAGTTTGCATAAAGATAAAGCCCGAGGTAATAGGCGAGATGTACTGAATAAGGTGCCAAAGTGTCCACATAACTTCTGGTTAGGCAGAGCACAAGCAGAATAAATTAACTTACACAGTTTCTTTACACTGTTCCCTAAGTGCATACAGCCACAGAGCACATAGACACCTACCCCACCTGCATGCAATGACAAATCACCATGTAAGACTTTCTCTGCTATTACCCCTGCAAGGCCTGATGTGTTTTATGTGGTTTTTAGAAATCATAGGATCGTAGAATCATTTAGGTTTGAGAAAACCTTCAAGATCATCGAGTCCAACCCTTAACCTAACACTGTCAATTCTACTGCTAAACCACATCCCTAAGCTCCACAACTATAAGTCTTTTAAATACCTGCAGGGATGGTGCCTCAACCACTTCCCTAAGCAGTCTATTCCAATGCTTTACAACTCTTTAAGTGAATAATTTTTTTCTAATGTCAATCTAAACCTCCCCTGGCGCAACTTGAGGCCATTTTCCCTTGTCCTATTGCCTGCTACTTGAGACAGACACCCATCTCACTACAACCTCCATTCAGGTAGTTGTAGAGAGTGATGAGGTTTCCCCAGACTACTGAAAAACGTGGTTTTTCAAATCACTTGTTAACCCTGGAGTTGGGTCATTCACCCAAGTTAGGAAACGTTGTCTTGAAATTCTTACTATGCTCCTAGGGGCTTGAACCTAGAAGAGTACCATAATCCTTAAAGACAAGGCACTATTGTAATAGAGCACCTGTAAGCCCCGTTCTAAAGTGAATCCACTATGTATATGATGCTTAAGTGCTCATTTGATTCAAACAAGATTTCCCTCAGTGATAACCATAATCACCGGTCTATAGAGAGTTCTGGTCTCTCTGATCTAGCAGGCACTGTATTAATACAGTATTTCAGTTGTTTTAATGTGAAAAAAGAAGTACAAAATTGTATTTCAACTTTCAACATTTCGCTTGAACAACTGAAAATCAATACAGTGTGCAAGAATTCAGATTTCTGTTAGTGTTTGTGACATAGGAAGAAGTTTTTTGTTTTGGATTGTAACTCATGCATGAAAAAAAGTTACAAACTCAGTAGTCCTTAGTGAGGAGGACAGTTAACGTTACTGTACACCATACCTTATTCTAACCTGTTGTTTGAATATTTGTGTACTGTACTCCTGTTGAAGAGAAAACGTAGCCGTCCATTTCTTAGGGGCGTGCTTAAGCCATCGGTGTGCTAGGTAATGGCTGGGTATCTGAGTTCTTGTTCACTGTATTTTGGGTGGTAACTGAAGCAATTCAAGAATGCAACACAAAATCATGAAGATAGTTCATACAGGTGGAACTAAATTTTGCTATGGAGTTCGTCCAGTTTGGCATTCATTACAAAAAAAAAAAGCAATCTCAAAGAATAAAAAAAACAAAATAATACAGGATTTGTGCAAATGAAATAATGTATTTTGTTCTGAAGCATATATTGTGTATTTATTACATTATTTCAGCACATACAGGAAGTAATGTTAGAGGCCATACAGCGCTGTAGCCTTTTAAATCTTCACATTACTCGACTCACTGATTTTCTGTAGCAGTGAAATACACAGGTAGATAGATCTCATAGACTATTTTTTCCCCATCTTTCCTAAGAATCAGTGATTTTTTTTCTGGTCCCAGGAATTCACTGTCTGCTATAGCTGTATATCATTACTGCTTTCTTCCTGGTTAAGCTTTCTCATCAAGTTACAGGAAAGTAGTAGAACATCACAGGGAACATAATCCCGTTGCAGCACTCCATGTCCTGAGCCCATAAAGCACTAAACATTCAGGCCAGGTTACAAAGAAGTTGAAAGTGGACTTACAGGAACTTATTTCCTAAATACAAGTCCCCTTTACATGAGTCCTCCTTTCAAGGACATGTTAATGGAGTCCCAGCAGTGGACTGAGATTTGAAATGATGGGTGGTATCTCACCCCTAGCAACGGACGTGAAAGAAACAAGGAAAAGTCTGATGTTATCACCAAATATTTCACAAGTGAATCAACACATTTGTGCTCTTCTTAAATCCTTTATTGTGCTGAAGTTTAGTGTGACTTGGTATTGGGAAATCAATCAACTTATGTGGGAAGGCTGTAGCAAAACACAAACATGCATATGCACTGCCTTTTAAAATTCTGGTTTACTTAACCCAATGCTATAGCAAAAGGAATACTTTAATGATGATGCAGTGGCAAAGTGAATGGCAAGTGAAAAAGTAGAATGTGTCCTCTGCTGAAGGCGTGGGAAGACATGCACAGATAGATCAAGCATGGTGTTTTCACTGGAGAAGATAAGGTTGGAGCCATTTTTCCCCTTCTCTTCTTTCTTTTCTCTTATGCTTGTACAGTCTGTGACTGTCTTTATACCTTCTTGTTATTTGCACAGCATGTGGGATATTTTACATAAACCATATACAAATTCTTTGTTCTCTTTGTACTGTCCTAAAACCACTTCTGGCCAGCTGTCAAGATTTCATTCCTTCAGTGATCCCTAGCGGACCATTTGTGATTTGTAGTCTAGGGGCCTCCGATATCATCCTGTGCCTTTATTCTCTAGGCTTCTGCCGGTGTCTTCTGCTTGCTCTCTTGAGGGCCCTTGCTGTGCTTTGATCTCCTTTGCCCTGTCTGTGATATGCAGGAGAAACATCACTGTGTATCTTCTGTTAGTTCTCAGTATCAGATTTTTTCTCCTGAGGGTTACAGAAGCTTCCATTTGCTTGTTGTTCTAAGGAAATGTGGGAAACAACCTACACTCCTGGTAGCTTAGCTCAGTCAGTCTCCCAAAGTTTCTGAGGGCCTTCATGTTTCTACCTGAATGTGCATCACACAGCTGGTAACATGGAGCCATTCTGTTAAAAACATTTTGAAATCTGACTTTATATGGGAAGGGATTATTCAGCCATTATTTTTGATGCTGTTGGTGTCTGGGGTCATCTCTGCCTTTGTGACAAAGTTTGGGAGGATGGTCAAGTAAATGCCAGTTCTTGTATCTGTTTCCTTTCTCAGTCGATTCTTGTTAAAGTCAGTAATATTGTAACACTGACTTCAAAGGGTGATGAGTTGGGCGCTGAACATACCCTGCTGGGCAAAGGCCAAGAAGAAATCCTAGTAAAAGAGGGCAGCAGAAAAGGGGTTTCTGCTGGTTTGCTTGGTACATTCATTCAATACATGTGGATAGCTTAAAACAGCTGTTTCTGTGCCTCAGATGCCTGTTAGGAAACTGCTAACACTTCCAAGTCACGCATACCAATTTAAGGTCAGTGAAACAGTGGTTACGGGGCCTCTGAGATCCTTCCCCTCTATGTGTGGTTTTGTGTTCTCTGTTAGAATGACCATGAATTCATCTGCATGAGTCATCTTCTATATCTGAGTATTAAAGTAGAAAAACTTCTTGGGAGTGATGCTGAAGTGAAAAGTGTGATCATGTGAAAGTAGCTGATAGGAAATGGGGGTTGTGAATAAATGAGAGGTTCTGTTCTATGTCGAAACGTGCATCATATGCTGATAGGTGAAAAATTATTGTACTAGGTTGTATTGAAATATGATAGCAATTACATTGTTTCCTTGTGCATACCTATTCATAAAATTGGAGCAACTGTGCAGATAAAATGCACGTACTTTTGGCAAAAGCCAAGTTATGCCCTCTTCTCCCTTAGAAAATAGCTTAATTGTTTCAAACAATCCAATAAAACAAGTCACAGCTCAGATAACATTATTCTCCAAGAAATGCTGGAATGCTTGTATTTGTGATTCCTGAGATTTCAGCCAGATTAGCTCTTCTTGTATCTTACCTTTCTTGCCTATATTTAGTTATTCTCTTCTATGGATATTGCACTGTGCCAATATGCCCTTGTGTTTTTTTTTCAAGCTGGTGGTTTGGTGGGGAGAGGAGAAATTGTGCTTTTTTTTTTTTTTTTTTTTTTTCCAGTAGAGAAGTTAACAATATGTTACTGATTCTTTTTACAGGAAAACAAACAATACAAAACTGATTAAATGTAGTTGCTTCTTCCACTGGGTCCTTTCAGATCTTTTTGTCTGGAATAGACCTGAATCAGCATTTTTCTTCATAGTAGGCATAGTACAGACTATAAAATTCAAGAAAGTTTTGTGTTCAAGCTTCCCATTTCCTTGTGTAAAAAGAAAAACCTCCACATGAGGTCCTCTCAAAGGAGAGAACTCCCTGGAGAGCCTAACATAATTGTGACAGGCTAGCATTACTTTTTATGACTTAATGGTTTCACTTATATTGGAATCTTACCATGAGTTTTAATTACTCTCTGTTGCAGTCCTTTATTGTTATAATGAGAATCAAAATCTAGTAGTAGTTCTGAGCAGAGGTTATCTTCAAGAAAAAAGTAGTTCCACAAAAGCAAAGTAAACGTTGTATTTAAAGTATACGTATTAGTGATATCCTCGTTTGTGGCTTAAATCTTTGTGGTTCCAAGCAGTCAAAATGTTCACCAAGATGGCTAATCTCAGTCACTCTGTTTGCTAGATATGCAATGTTGCATAGTATAGAGAGAACAGCATGTAGTGTAGAATAAAATGGAGAGCAAAATGTAGCCATACTTCAGTGAAGCTTGTAAACAGAAGTATTTCATAGTGAGCAAATCAGGAAATAAAAGTAGCAAAAAGTTAGCAGCTTTTTATTAAGCTGCATTGTCTCTGGAACTGGACAAAGCCAAGAACACTATTACAAATTAATCACAATAGCTTGAATTGATATGGCTCTAAAAATGAAAGCATATCTTGCATTCTGGGATAGGCAGAAACAGAGCAAGTCTGGACTAAAATTGGAAGATATGTCTTCGTATTCCCTAAATCATTAATTTTATCCATTTTTAATGCACTCTTCTGAGATGCCAACCATACTCTGTAGGTTTGTACACTACCTAGAATTTTTTTTAAAAGATGTAACTGGTGAAATATAGGGTGCTTATATTTCCCAAATCATGTAGTTTCTGCTTACAAAGGTCTAGCCTGACTTAAAAAATGAAGGTCTTTGGAGGGAATAGTTTGGTTTGAAACTTAAAATGTTGAGATATTTCATTTGGAACACATAGATTTTGTGTGACATTTAATAAAGTGATTAAAGAAGCTGTCTATGTCTGATACAACTAGAAAGAGAAAAAAAGTGTAAATAAAAATCCCATCGCAAAAGGGATTTGAACTCCCAGCCTTCAATATGTGTGGCTGTTATTAAGCAAATAAGCAAGTGTGAACATTTTTTAAATGTTTATTTTACCACTGGAGGGAGCCCATATTCTATAAAAGCTGTAGAAAAAAGGATTATAATTTTAAAAGGAAAAAAGTGCACTATTACAATATAATACATTTTTCCTGGTGCTGACTTTGCATGTATGCAGAATTTCTGATATACTTACTGCACTGTTGATTTTTATTCATTTCACATAATGTAGAAATTAAAGGTCAGAAGTCAGAAAATCAGAGTTGCCTGCTTGGGATTTAGCTTTTTGTAAAAAGAGACACTTTGTAAAAAAATAATTATTACCTTAGTTTTAACACTGGAGTAAATAGGTACAGCCCTAGACTGCTAGATGAGTGTACTTCTGGAGTTTTCAGGGTCTTTGTCTTGTTTTTTAAGTCTTTGACTATTATTAAGTTTCACTTTTCGTAACAATAATAAACTTCTAATCTAGGTGGACTTGCTGGTATGATTTTTCATCTTTCATCTTCATCTCAGAGACCTCTGACTTTTTAAACGTGATCTTGAGTTAATCTGTTTTAAAGCGTGGCTCAAATGTCTAGAAAAGTTACCAGAGTAATGCTGTTTGTCATCATCTTATAATAACCAGTCGACAGGCAAGAAGCTATTAAAGCTTTCTTCTCCCTTGTGGGTTATTTGATTTGTCATTCTCCATTTTTGCAGCCCGTGTACTCAAACCAATTTGTGATAACACGACCAGAAAGCTAAATTCAGTAAAGAGTTCATGCTGACATTGTTATTCTAGACAAGAGGCCCAGTAGGGAGAGATAATGCTGTAACTCAGATAACATGATGAAATGAGATCTTGTATCACAAAGACTTTGGTGGATGAAGAAACATAAACATCTCCTCTTTTTATATAAATTAGAAGATGATGTTGGGTTGTACTGAAGTTGCATCTGCTATTTTTATTTAACTTTTTTACAGACAATTCAGCTGAACTGAAGCTTAGGGAGATGGTTGAATTACAAGACATTCACTCAACACGTATTATAAGAATTTAAATTTACTTTGGCAGGTAGTTTTTATTTTGAATATTTGAAGTAGGTCAGAAGAAAAACATGCAATGAGCTATATTTATCACAGTGGATACTTTACAAGTAAATTGCATAAACCCAGAAGAGTTTTAGGTTTCCATAATTAAATTGGTATTGATTTACTGAATATTTTAAAGAATCATTTTTCGAGAACATTGGACAGCCCAGAATATCCTTGCTTTTAGCGGTGAGATCACAGATACTAACAGTAGTTTATAGTGGAAAAGCTCATTTCCCACCTATTTTTTCATCATTTTAGTTCAAATATTTTACATTTTCAATTAATTATGTGCCGTTTCTCATCTTGATATTTGAAATGGAGTATTCCTACTTAGTTTGTTCTTATTTTTCTGTAAATGCAACGTAGCCTTGCTAGAATTAGGGTTTGTGTTTTTGCACGTGCATTGCACATTTGGTAACTGAATTTAGCTTGCATGTTGTTTTTTTCTTAATGTGCTTCAAGAATGCATGTATTTATATGAAAGATAATGTAGCAAATCAAATTCAATGAAAATGAAGGTAGAATTTAGTGTATGGAAGAGATTAAAGAGAAATTATTATCTTCTAAAACCATATTGAATGGAGGCCAGAAAGATATGTGCTTTAGAAGTTATCATTCTGTACTGTCAAATCTAAAGATTTTTTTCTTGAGAAGTGTATTCTGACAAGTCATAGACAAATAATTTCATTCACTTTTGATAGTTTGTTCTGAAAAACTTGTACTGAGATGAGTACCTGCAGATTTTAATTAAGAAAATTGGCAAAATACCAGATAAAATAAACTGTACCTTAATCAAATACAAAAGAAGTTTGTATAAATATTGACATGGAGAGTTCCTGAATGTTTCCTTAGTTTTGAGGTAAACAATTGTTTCAGAGTGTTTCTTTTTTGTTTGCACAGTTAGAAGCTTTGCTGCCTAGAATGTGCTATTAAACATGAAGGAATTCCATTTTCAAACAGCTTTCCAACCTGTTCTTGCTATCAGGTATATTTATCCTCAGAACAGCTCTTCAATGAAATTTAAAGTGAAGTAAATAGAGTATCTGGCTTTTGTATAGTTCTTTTGATGTAGACATTTCAAGTAGTTCAACCAAAGAGTTCTTTTCGTTAGGACTAGGTAGAGAAATGGAGTCGTAAAGCTGAAGAAAGCCCAAGTCAGAAGTAGTATTCCCAGAATCCTGGTCCAGCTTAATTCATATCTTGATCATTATCTCTACATCCTCACATATTGTGGAAAATCACAGGTTAAACCTGCTTAACGCTGCTGGTGCTTTGTATCTCTAAAAACTTATTTCTTTTATTAAAGTAAATCTGTGTTACTCCTCAGTCTCAGTGGTGGCTATGGTTTTCCTTCCTTAGTGGATGTATAGCAAATCAGTATTGGCAAGGTTTTCAATATTGTTTATATCTTTGCTTCACAAGTATTTTATCAAAAGATCAGTTCCAAATCAAGAAGATCTGAAAAAGCAGATGGTGTACTGGAAACTGTCATTTTTCAGGCAAGAGATAAAGGAGAGGCCTCTGTGACCTTGCCCCCAAACTAGATGTTCCAGGGATTTTTCAGGATTGACATAATGACCGTCTCTCTCTCCAGAAATTTGATATAAAACTCTTTCTCTGTTTTCTAGAATAACTTTTGGGGTATAGCAAACAGGAGAATTGTCTGTGATATTTTGAAAGAAAGCTCATACCAAAAGTCTGTTTCTAATGCATGGGGTATTGAGGAAAAAAAAAATCATTGCTTAGCTGTTCATGTCGTGCAAAGTTGAGCTTTCTTTTTTTGAACAGAGGAAGAAAAAAGCTGGAAAAAAAAAAGACAAAAGAAAATCATATTGAATTAAAGAAACTTTCTCTTGCAGGGGAACAGGAAAGCTATATGGGGGAACCGTATATCCCAAATACCAAGAAATTACAGCAGAAACCTGCTAATTTAATTAAGTCACTTGGACAGAAAGACTATCCAAGTTTATGTCCCCTCTCAGAAGAATAAATTCACTTTCTTTTTTGTCTTTACAGTTGATACATCCTTGAGAAATTGTGACGTCTTACATATTGCAAAACACCAGAGAGTTTTATTCAACAGCTTTTTATCTACTAACTAGTAGTGCTTTCTTCTAGGCCCAGACATTTTTTGATGATCCCAGACATTCTTTGAAGATAAACGTCTAAACCAGAAAGATATCCTTCCCCTGTGCTCAAGATGGTTCTGTGTTTCGTTTTTGTTTCTGTTGTCTCTAGTTTGCAAGTATACTTACAGTGTTCAAAAAACCAAAGTGCTGGACGCTTATAATTAGAAACATGGGAAACTGATTTGTAGCCCTAAATGTTGTTAAAAAGATTAGATTAAAAAAAAAAATAAAAGGCCACACAGATTTTCCTATTAAAACTAAGAATTTATGCATATGTCGTAACAATCCATTCATTTGCGTTTGGGCACAGATTAAGCAAGGTTGAGGTTGCCTGCACAAGGGAAGAGGGAAGACTCTTTCAAACTTCACCCAGTATTTGCATTGCAGTGATTTTATGAACCTTAGACATCTGAAAGGTCTAACGGTCTGAGATGTTAGATGCTTCTTTTTTTCTTTTCTCATAAGATTATGACACAAGATTAACATTGCACATGAAAGCTTTTGGTTCATTGTGAATTGTAACACTTTGTATGTGACATAAAATGCAGACTTGAGCCCAGTATGTGTTTGAGACTTTTTTGAAACACCTAGAAGGGCTAATTACAGAAAAAGTATAAATTAAGTGTCCTAATTTGAACATAATGTGTACCTTAAAAAAATTTGCTTGGGCTCTGTACCAAGTGACGTGCTGTGGCAAGCAGATCTCAAAGGGAAATTTGACAAAGAGGAGAATGCCGTGGTTTGTTTGGCAGGACATCTAAATGGCCTGAGATTGAGTAGACTACATAAGTGGCAGGAAATTTTCTTGAAATCATGATGAAAAGATTTTTTGCTTTTGTTGCTGGCTGTGCAGTGAGTCATAACCTATTTGTGTCTGAGTTTTGTAAAATTGTTGTAAATATCTATCTAATTCATAGATTGAGCTAAATTAGTACTTGGAAATGTATTGAAGTCTTTTAACCGAACTTTCTAAAAATGTAAAACATTAAAGTAAACGATGTGAAAATATAGCTGTTTAAAATAGTAGTGAGAATGTGTTGATTTATTTTTTAAATTGCAAGATGGGAAAAAGTAAACAAATTAAAGGTTATGTAACAAAAGAACAAAATGGAAACCCAAAATATGGAGCCATCTACAGGACATATTTTAATGACTATCACTGAACTATTTTTATAGATTTTTGTATCCTTTAGAAAGTCAACTGTTATTTACAAGCTGGCCTTATGAAGTGGCAAGGAATGGCTGTGGCTTTGTTATATAGATGATTATAAAAAATAGAATAAAGTCAATGTTGATCTGAATTTCAGGAAGTTATATGAGCTGCTCTTTGCGACAATGAAATGAATATTTTATGAAGAAAATGTATACAGCTTTCCATTTTAAAGAAAGCAAGCGAATTAGAGAGTGAAATCAAGGTGTTCGGTATTCAACTTCATCGAAATAAGCCTATTTCAAAATACCAATAAAATAAACTTTTAAACACATCGGTCTTTAAAAGGACTGTGGTTTAAATGGCAGCTATAAGGCTTGCCAATTAGCAGACTAACAGAGCCTTTTCCTTCCTTCACAAATTATCTGTTTTCTCATTTTTTTGACACTAATGCGGATTCTTTTTGTTTTAAAAAATGTGTTTCCTGAGGTCTTCGTAAAAAGCAGCAAGGGCCACTAAAGAAACACCGAAGGAAAAGGATTTTGAGTTGTCCCCTAATAGCCCTGCCTCTTAGGGGCTGGGGGCACCATCTCATCCTCTCACCCACACAGGGGAGTTCTGCAGCAGCTTGCTGTAATCTCTGCCCTACAGAAGGACAGGCACAGAAGACAATCCCTACCTTTTGTCCACAGACTGATTCAAAATATGATTTTCATCTTAACAGTGCTTAGTTAGGTTTTAGGAATATTTCCTTAGAGAGTAGAAATAACTTTTGTGGCTAGAAAGTAGTGACGTTGCTAATTTAGAGTGCATGATGTAATTATGTGACTACTGTGAAGTGTTTATCCTATTATATAAGGATACCAAGGATTTGGTTTTATGACATTTTTAGAAAGTCTCCTCAGTTTGGAAACCTCATTAATATTACAGCAATTGCTGATCTGGGTCCTACTAGAGTAAGTCCGTTACACAGAGTGTAGTAAATGGCATAAGAAATAATTCTGCTATGGACAGAAATGGTCCCACTTACCTTTTGCTTATTTATTCCCACTGGCTATTGTATACTACCTCAGATTTTGTGTAGTCCTGTGGTGAGCACGATCAGGGAACTGATTTGGTAGAAAATGAACTTTTGTTTGTTTGTTTGTTTTAAGTTTCCAGTTTTATAAATTCACTAATCCATCTTGGCGATAGATGGGATGAATGCGAGCACCTCGGCAAGGGAAGCAATAGGGGTTAGTACTGAGCGGGGAGGTTAGGAAACCTGTAAGATTGCCTCATTTTACAGAAATACGGGCTTTTGTTGGATTAAAGTCACTGCTTTGCCTAGAACCAGAGCAGAGAGAGTAAGTACAGAAAGTGAAAGAGAGCATACAGAGTTTCTATGTGGAAAAACTGTTTTGTTTTTTTTTTTTTTTCCCTCCTAGCATTTATTTAAAAGAACTGAAGAAGCTGATGGTAAATTGGGTTTACTTTCACTGCAGTGATGGTCCATTGGTAGCAAAATTGAAAAAAGTTTCATCAAAACTGAAACAACATTAAAACACACACATTTGAGCAAACTACCTTGCTTTTAAGAATAATGCGATTTATTCTGCTGGAAGGAGCAGCATAATTTTCTGTAGTTTCCCTGTATTTTTTGGAGTATCCACACGGTTAAACTTTGGTGACTGTTCTCAGAGTAAGGGTTCCTTCTTGAAATTTCCTATTACTCCTTCAAACCTTCACTATTAAAAATAGATGATAGAAGGTAGGAGTGTTTACAGCCAACAGTATAGTAACTGTGAGGTCCTTTGGCACCCACTATAGGAAGGAGTTCTTAGTTCCTATGCAGGATGGTGTTGGTACTAGAGTAGTTGAACCAACAGCACCAACAATAAGAAATCTTTGAGAAAAGTCCCACTGTGTCATAGCCAATCCCTCTTGTCATGAGCATGCGTTTCCTGATGCATTCAGTCTACCTAAGTAGCAACACAATGAAGAAATATGACAAATGTGAGAAGTAAGAACAAAACCGCAGAATATTTCATTTTTTAAAAAGCAAAAAAAAAATGTGTCTGCATTAAGAAGCATCAGAGGTTTTAAAAGTAGTTTAATATCTTTTCCCATTGCCCAATCTTTGCAGTGTCATGTCATTAAGCAATAAATAATGGAATTTTTGCAGGAAAGACATCTTATACTTTCAAATCAGTGACATAAATCTAGCCATATGGATTAGGAAGTCATCCTTATCTACTTACAGTCTAATCTGCTGATGATACATAGTGTGTTCTGTTGTCATTTCTTTAATATGGTGGGAGCTGAAGAACCCATCAGTTGTTTCCAGATTACCTTCAATAAGGTTTTCAGAATGCTCTTTTAATGAGGAAAATTTTTAATAGAAAATTATATACAACTGCCTGACATGAATGATGAAAGTCCACTGGAAAAAAAAAAGCCAAAGTCAACTATTGTAACAAGAGCCTACTTGCTATCTATTACTCCAGTCTTACTCCTCATGTCTAGTCTTTAATCTTACTTCTCATACCAGAAAAATGCATGTCCAGAATTTCTGCAGATCAATGTAAGCATGCACATCTGAGTAATAAAGAGCTATTCATAATGGATTCAAATATAGATAAAAGTTCCTATTAATGTGTTTGAAAATTAGGTCTGCTGAAATGGCTTACAAGTGTGACTTCTTGGCAATAAAAGCTGGTAACTTGTGCATAACTTTTGGTCTTGTGCAATTTCCCTTTTTATATTTTAAAGTGGTTAATGCATCAGATGTTGCGTGATAGCCCTTGATGTTCCTTCTATGGTTGGTTTTACACAACTTTTTTGTTGCACCACTGCCATACAGTGCTTTTTTAATAGAGTCAGTCAATAGTACAATATATTTGGTGAATGACTCCTTTGTTACACCTCTGAAGACTAGGAAGACAGGCTGCAGAGATGATCTGAGGAGGGAGAGGGTATGTTCCTTTCAAGAGTTCTTCTCATTCATCTCCTTTGTAGGTAAAGTATGTTGAGCTTGTGAAATCCCATTTTGCCTGATGATTTGCACGAATTAACAGTCTCTTATCAGGATTAAAGACCGATCATGTCAAGGAATGATTTATTAGGTTTGGTACTTTTTAGCACTTGGGGTGATTGTCACAAAGTTTGTTATATTAACAAAAAAACATGAAAAAACAGATAAGATTTTCTTCTATAAAGATAGCCTTTTTTAAATTAAAGGAGTGCTGCATGACAGCAGTGGCTATTGAAGTATTTTTCAACTTAGAAGGTAAAATGTGGGAGCTTTTTATATAACCAATAAATCCTATATAATGGCTGTATAACATTAACTCATTTATGTAATGGTGTTGTGACTAACTAGTCAAGATTCCTGAGTACTAAATAAGAATAAAAAGCATCCTTCTCTTTTTCAACTTTGTACTGTGTTAATACAGAGTTTTCAATGCAAAACAGCTATATTAACTGTGAAGACAGCAGCAGCTGCAAAGGTAGCAGAGAGCTAGCAATATAATAACAAAGATAGCAATAAATTGATCCCTTGTGTTTTCTCATGAGTATACATTCTGTCACTTAGATAACTCTACATTCAGTCAGGAATAATTTATGAAAATAAACTATTCAGTGTCAAGAGGACTGTATTCATTGAAGTGATAGGGCTTGGCAGACTGCAAAATGGTTTTTTTAATATATCTGTGATGCTTTTTTTTAATCTGGTAAGGAGCAAAGTATCTCATCAGATGACTGTCTTGTTAGTGTCACTTTTGATAAGCCAAATGTGCAGGTTTTGTCATGTTTTAAAACTCTGATATATTTGTATGTAAAAGGAAAGAAAGGCAAAAAAAAAACAACAAATCAAACAAAAAAAAAAAACACTAAAGGGGGAAGTATGCCCCAGACAGAATGAAAACTTGGCACCCCAATTTTCAGAGTAAATTAATGGCGTATCTAAATTCAATTGGGAATGATAGTAGAAATGACTATGCAGAGGCTAACTAGTTTCTTCACTTCTTTTGTTTAAAGGGAGGCAGACAAAAGCTGGGGTTTTTTGACAGTTTGAGATTGAATTTTATGCTGCATTTTGAAGAATATGGTGGTTACTGTGTTATATACAATATGACATATTTTACTATGTAATATTATATTTGCTTTTTTTCCTGAAAAAAAATTAACTGTAAAAATGTAGTAGCTGATTGGAAATATCCAGACCTACACAGCATTGAAGAGTTCCCTCTTATTTTTTTGTGTTATTTGAAAGAAAAGAAACAGGTTCACGCATACTTACGTCATCTGCATCCTAGGCATATCACTTTAACTTTTCTCATTTGTGTCTTTTCATCTACTGTGCATTTACATTTGTAAAAATAAGTAAGTGTTGGCAGGATATAAAAAGTTTGCTAGGAGTTAGTTTCATTATTCCTAATGAGCATATCTATGAATAGTGTTAGCCAGCTATAAAAGCTCTCTGGTCTTACTGGAAACTATTTCTAGTGTATGTGTGCCTAATGCAATAAAAGAACCTCAGGAATTTAGCTAACCTCAAGCATGTGTCAGGAGTCTGTTTTCCAGGCTGGCGTACGGGTCTCAGAGGCCAGATTTGGAATGGTCATGGGGATCACCTAGCTTAACCCCTTGTACTCAGGCTGAAGGAAGTGTAATGAGACCGTCTGTCTCAGGAGCTTGCTGCACTGTTCTGAAGAACCTATGATTAAGTAGATTCCTGTAGTATGCCATGTTTCAGTGTTTAATTACCATAGTTATTAGGAAGATTTTCCTGGTATTAAACCTCGGTCTTTTTGCCACAATCGAAAATGATGATCCTTCTCCTGCTTCAGTAGACTGACATGGGGCAACAGCTCTGACATCGGACAAGAGCTGATGACATTTCCCGTAAGATTTTGTGATGGGAAGATAAACGGCCATGTCTTGCCAAAATCATTTGTTTGTTTGCAAATTATAAAAATCTTAATTCCTTGAACTTTTCACAGGAAATCTAGTTGTAGATCCCATTTTTGGATGAAGCAGCCCGTCAGTAGCAAGCAAAGTTGACAGATTTCTTTCCAGCCGTGTGTTACATGAATTACATGCCTGTTAATAAATCCAAGAATAAGGTTTGCCTTTTTCTAGAGTAGTGTTGCATTACTGATTTGCATTCAGGTGTTGCTCACTGTGAAACTGCAATCACTACTGAGTTTTTCCCGCTTGGTACTTGTGTGTTTTTGTCTTCTGCAGATTTGTTGCTCTCCTCACCTCAGCCAAACTTTTGCTGAATGCTTTGTTAATTTCAGGACATGTCTTCAATTTGCCAGAATAATTTGGAATTTTAACCTTATCCTCCAGATACCTGTCTTGCAGGAGAGGTTGCAGTTTCTCCTGATTTGAAGCTGTCAACAATGTGGATGTATCTATTTCCTTACTCCCTTGGTGACATTTCCTAGTGGGAGCTGTTTTGAGACACCTTTTGTGTATGACTGTCAGACACTGGTAATTAGCCTTTCAGTGCAATTTCATTTTTCAGCTTTTGCCCCAACCTCATGTAAGTGGCCTGTAAACTTAATTTCCTTAGCTTGAGTATGCTTATGGTGGAGGATAGGGAAGCCTTGGGAAGTTTCTGATCAAATGTCCAGGATACATTCAGCTGTTAGTTATGGAGGCAGAGAAGGTTGTCATCCCAAACTAATGCTGATAAAAGCCATTCAGTACCTCTGTCTCTGCCTCCTTTGTACGTATCATATGTAATCTTTAGCATATCTTGCTGATGCAGTTGTCAGGCGTTCAGCTGTCATGGCAGCGCTAAAAGGTATTGTCACTGAATTAACATCTCGCAGATCAAAGCTTTAGCGGACGTTCTCCATAATGGGCTGCAATCACTTTGTACCGTTAGTAGGACATCTTGAGCTCTCTCAGCATTTGCCTTGCAGCTTTGGGTTATGAATCACATCTCACTTTCAGATGCAGTTTTTTCTTTGGTGGTCAGAGTGATGGCTAGCACGCTCATGTCCTGCAGTTTGCTTTTGGCACTGGTATGATAATTTATTGCATAAGAACTCTTTTAAGGATTCATTATAAACCAGGAGAAGTAATTTTAATAGTTAATACAGATCTTCATGCAGCTTTTATTTTTGTTGTCTGAGGAAGAAGCGATGACAATTAATTAACGCTTTAGGGAAAGTTGATGACTTGAACCACTGTGGTAGTTTCATTATGTTGGCACCCCAAAAACATGTACTAGATTGTCGAAGTGGAACTAATGTTCCTTTTGATGGCACAATAAAGGGACAGGGCTTGTAGTATACATAACACTGGGGGTCAAAAGACTCAAAAGGCCAAGGATAAAAAGTTGGAACACCATCTTGGGAGATGTGTGAAAAGGTTGTTGGTAATTATAGGTCAATGAAATTAGGATTTACTTACTTTATTCCCTGAAGATTTCTTTGACCAAGGAAGTGCAATAAAAGGTGTGTTCACTCAATATTGAAAGATAGATATCTATTGGTTTTGCTCAAGTATTGTATATTAAGTGCTACAATTTTTACCACATTGAGGTATCCACAACATATATAGGGCAGATGTTGGATCTGGATTTTTTATTTTGCTTTTTCTTTGCTTCTCCTTTTGGCCTGTAAATATTTTTTCCCCAATATTTACTAGTTGAGGGAAAAGCTACACTGCAGTACTTTTTCACTGAAATTGCAGGAAAATGGTTTCAGCAGCTCTCCCTGATTCCCCGCCAGCTGGAGGCGGGCAGCTGCCAGTTCCCCACCCCTCCAGCTGCCTCTAGAGCTGTGCTGCATTTAGCAGAGGTGTGGTACCGTGGGTGAGAGAGGCAGCCGATGAGGATGGCTTTGTAAATGCATTCTGCGGTTTTGGAAAGCTACACAAGAACAGTCCTTTCCACCTGGATTGTTCTGCCTAAAGGAGAATGTTCAGCAGTTATATGTTCTATGTTATTTTTATTCTTATGCTATGAATCTCATTACAAAGCTGTGTGTGATATTTGGGATGCAGGAGGGAGTGTAATATTAATTAACAGTAGAGATGGCTCTGCTGCAGACAAACTTGGAGCTTTCTAAACGAGCATTTTCTGTACATAAGCAACCATAAAAGGCAATCAGATCTACAGCTGTGGAACGATTGTTGGCCTTGAGTGATTATGTGTTCTTTAGCAGAGAACACATATTTGGTTCTTGAGCATTTTTCTTTTCTATGGAGGTAATGACATGCTCTGTTAAAAAGGATTGTATGCTGGTGCCTTGATTGGAATTAGAAATGAGGATATGGGATCAGCACAAAGGTACTTGTGTGAAAGTGGTTCAGAAAATGGGAAGCTGGAAACCAAGTGTAGTTATTTGGATGTGATTTTGGTGGGGTTGGCTCTCATTTTGAAAGTGGGGGTTAGCTGAGGAGCCACAGAGTTTACTAAATGTGTCAGTGGAAGAGTTAGGTGAAGGAGATTAAGGAAGTCAAGGATGGCATGGATTTTGCTGTTTAAGTTTGGATAATGCCAATTTTATTCTGTAGGCAGTTCTTTGTAGTTTTATTATTATTATAATATCACTGTCTCTGAGATATATCTTTCTTCCTTCCCCTGCCTTCCTGGCTGTGATGCATCGGCTACACTCTGTTCCTGTGTTGCTTAGATTACCATACTGCTATTGAATAGATCTGTTTTGTGATTTTTTCCAAATCTCCCTTTACGACCAGAAAGCTCATTGTCTGGAAGAATCATGTTTATTGTAGCTACTTGTGCTTCCCCAACATGTCTCTTCCTTTGTCACCTTCCATTCACAGTCCCTCATTCACCTCATCTTTCCAACATCTCCTGATGCAAACATTAAATGTGGAAATAAGCAAAGTCTGTAATGGATAGAACAACTCTAATTAGGAAGAAAAAATTGGCAGTGGGAGATGGGTGAGTAGAAGAAGCAGTGATTGCAGGGAACCTTCTCACAGCTCTGCTCCTTAGCAGCTTTCACCCCAGAATCTTTTTAATATTCCTTTGCTGGTTCATCTGGAGAAACACTGCTGAGATCTGGGTAAGCAGAGGACAAAAATGCATCTAAGGTCAAAAACCACAGGCGTAAGAGGTTGAAGCTAAGAAGGCAGCATCAAACAATGGAAATAATTGGGTAGTTTCTTCAGCTTCTCTTTAGAAAATGAAGGCCTTCTGTGTGTTTAAAATTTGCAAGAGCCCTGTGCCTGAAAATATTTGTCTGGCTGTCTGGAATTTGTAGACTGTGGTTCATTAGCTATTGAGATGTAGATAAACATTGACATTTTAACGAAAATGTTTTAAAAGGTGTATTTGATTTTAATGCATTTCCTGCGCGTGAAAGGAAACACCTTAATAAGCAAATATTATAGAAGATCGATCTGTGTTCTGAATGCATCATGTTAAATACTAAAACAAAATTCAGTCATCAGAGTTTGAAAAAGAAATATATAAGCCTCAACGTGACCTTAAATATGACACTGCCATCAGTGCCTTTATGATAAATTGCCAGAAGCAATAATCTGTGTCTGTAATCAGATATGGCCACAGTATCTGTGGAGTTAGATTTCTGCTTATGCAGAGGGCTCCATTCAATTCATCAAAAAAGTGGATTTAAAAGCAGAATGCAATGTCTTAAGATGCAAGACCTGGCAATTTTTGTGTTTCTGTGATAATATGAAATCTGAACTGCTTTAGTTGTTGATGGAATTAAACTTTTCCCTAGATGTCTGTGATATTATTGACTTTTTCAGGAGGCACCGAAAGCTGGCAAGTGGATAAAAGAGGAAAATGTTTTTAAATACTTTGCTTTAAAGTACAAAGCGGCGTTTGTGTATGTGTGTGTCTCTGTGTGTTTGTGTGTGTTAAATGGACGCCTGCATATTGGTAGCTACTAGAAATGGCAAGCACTCATCTCTGAGTTTCATGTGTTTAACCAGGTTTTTAAGCTTATGAATTAGTCATGGAAGGGGAGAGAGGGAATCTGCAGAGGAAACTTCAGAGCTGTCTCTGTCTCAGTCTGGAGAGAAACCTGGGAGACATGGTTGCACCCAAGAATGTGTTTTGTTTGTCTAAGGAAGAAACCAAGACAAGTAGCCTGCTAAATAAATAAATATGTAGACATTGGGATAGTAAGGAGAGCAGTCTTGCTGTATAAATCTGGTAGAAAGTGGGATTGTTGTAAAGGTGAGTCAGGCAGTGCTGGTGAGATTTCTGGAGGTCACCCTGGCAGATCTGCTGTGTGGGGACAGACAAACAAGAAGAAGGGTCAACTCAAAATCTAAAAATACAGAACTTCTTAATAATATGTTTCAATTTCTGTTGAAGTCAGTAAAGACACTAATTTTCTCCTGATGTCCTTGATTGACTTTGGAGCTGCTCCCTTAAAATGCATTAGGTCTCTGCTACACCAGATCTCTGATCTGCTTTTCTTTTGATTACTTTTTAAGAAGAAGCCATAGTTTTATTGCCTTTTATTGAACAAGTTTGTCTCAGATCACACAGCACTTCAGAATTTGCATTTAGCTTTTTTTATGTGTGTTGTGCAGAAAAAATCTCTTTTGAAATCTTTTCAAAAAAGGAGCGCTCTTTTGTGTTTAGTCTAGTACTTAATATTGTTAATTAATTTATGAAGTACAGACAGGCACAAATCCTTGTTTTCCTTTAGTTTTAACACTACCGTGATGGATAATAAAATAAACTGGTATGGATGCTGAGCATTTTAAATGCTTCATTAAAAAAGTAGTCGTCTTCCTGTTTTGCAATGGCACCGTGTTTATTTTAACAATATTGATTAATTAGTTTTCTGTTTAATGATGCGTATGCAACGTGGAGGATATCTGTCTGTGTACAGTACAAAGCACTCATCGAAGTGAGGCTGGAGTTGAGTGCAGCAGGAACCTGCCTATACAGCTTGACATGTATTTAAATCCCTGCAAGTTCAAAGCCTCATAGACAAACCACAGGTGGGAAATGGGAAAATGGTGATATTTTGCATGTGGGGAAATGAGAGAGATAGATGGCTTTTTTTAGAGGCAGGAATCATTATTTTAAAAAAAGCCAGCAACACCAAAACCCAAAGCTAACAGAAATGAATTAGGGTAGGTGCGTGAGATTGCTTTGAGCTTCTTGTAGCTAATTCTATGTAACTCAAGAATAAGTTACTTCACATTTTCTAAACAAATTTATCAAACTGTCTGAATTGGCTGTCATGAACTGTAAATGATCTGCTTCTTGAGAAGGTGTGCTCACCTTTTTTGTATACGTTAAAGCAATTTAGGATTTCGTGGTGTGCGAAAGCATTGGTAGGACAACCTTGCAGATAAGAAACTATGATATTCAAAAGCTATTTTGTGGTTGATATGTTTTAAATTGTTGGAACTTATTTTAGGACAGGGGTGATGAAGGCTGTCTGAAGCTGTCTGTGTGTATTACCATTTTTTGCACTGACCCTAGTCCTTGTGGAAATAGACTTACCCACAAACAGTGCTAAATCTTTAAATTAAATGGGATAATCTCTGTTGCCTTCATTTTGTCCTTATGAGTTTGTATAAATCTGCTTCCTTCATTCTTATGCATCACACAAAATGTACTAAAAATAACTGTTTAATTTTTTTAGAGCATAGTGAAACAGAGATAAAAAGATAAAGTATATTTTATTTTTATGTAACTCCTGCTAGGCTGATATTACTCCTTTTTAGTGTCATTTTGTGTCAACATACCCAGTGAAAGCTGTAGGACCTTAAATACCACCCACACAAATAGTCTCTGATTCCTGCAAGGAGTCATTTTCCTTAAGTATCTATCCAACAGATGGATCACATTTTCCTTCTCTGGCAGAAACAGTTAAAGTAGAATGGCGCCACAGGAACATCGTGTTACAACATAGGTTCAATTCATTTTACTTGCTATCTTCCTGTAGTATGCATAGCATTTTGAGACATTAATGATCTTCCCTTTTTAGTAGCCATAAAAATTTTTGTACTGTGTTGTTTTTTCCTTTGTTTTGAAACTCTTGCCTGGCTTGGAAATGTAATACAAAGGACTTAGATCTGACCAGCCATTCTGAAGTTCAGATGAGAATGGGAAAGCGTTCTGTTGCTGGGCTGAATCATTCTTTGGCAAAGGGTTCACGGAAAAACAGTAATACAAGCTTCAACTTTTAAGTACATGCAAGATGCTATGATAATAGGCCGTGGAAAAATGGAGAAGAGAGTTACTGCACTGTAAATTTTCCAGGTACATGCCTGGATAGATATTATGCCATTTGTACAGAACTTTGTTGAGTAAAATTGTGGTGTTTTTTTTCCCTGCCAGGATACCATATGTGCAGCCTTCCTGAAGCAGCTGCATTCACTTCTCTTTTTAGCCAGCAGAACTGCAAAGACCTGACGTTGAGAATGGCTAGTAGAGTCTTAAAGACTGGGTTGTGAAGTAGTTTTTTCATGGGACGTGATACAAAGCTGATCTGACAAGCATTGCATAGTAAATTAAAAGAAAGTCTTGCTTTTTAACCTGTATCATGGCTCTGTAATTCCTCTGTTTTATTGCCAAAATTCATTTTCTACTAATTTAACTCCAAAGAACTTGTCAAGCTTTGGATTTTTTTTTTTTTTAATTCCTCCCAACTTTTTGATTGCAGTCACTGCTGTTGGTGGATTGACGGTGTATGTTCCTGCAGCTGCTTTGGGTATTTTTAATACATTTCAAGATTAGCATCATGGAGGCAGTACATTTTAGTTTCTAATCTGTGTGTTAACTCTATACTGTTGCAACTGGTGTTAGTTAAACATAAAGTACTCTAAAGCCTGCCACTGTGGGTCTTGTAAGCTAACATTTAATATACACGCTAGTTAAATAGACAGAAATTTTCCCAAGACAGAAAGACTGGTTATGACTAAATAATTGCTAGTACCTGATACTTACGTTACATTCTTGAGAGATAGGCTCAACTTCAGATCTCATTCCGGTGAGATCCAGTGATGTGATTAGTAATGTTCTTTGGTGAAAATGAGAGGAGATCCGAACTCTGTTTCCTTGATATGTAAAGGAGGGCAGATGCAGTACTGGAGCATGCTCAGCTTGGGGAGAAGATGCAAAGGCCGGGAATGAAGTGCTTAATGCCGTGTTGCATGTGATCAGAGCTGGGGCATGGTCAGCTGGAGAAGAGAAAGAAAGAGGACCAGAGAAGAAAGTGAGAAAGCTCTGATGCAGCCACACAGCAATAAGGATGCAGGGAGAGACTTCAACGGAGAACGATCAGATGGTGGGTTAAATATTGCCCCATGTGACTATGTATTAATCAAAAGAGATGAAGATCTGGAGCATGGACACCTGGGGCGCACCAGGGGTGTGGAATCACTGCACACTAATGAGGGATTAAGTACTGCTCCACAGTCATCTGAGGGGGGACACACAACACCACTGAGAGGTTGTATTTCTATCATCTTAGTATTTCAAGTAAGACTAGGAGATCTGGTTTCTGTTTTTTTTTTCTAAAGCTTTTAAATCTGTGAAAATATCTGGACTTCAGTGTAATTGCTCTTTGTATGGCTGAAGTAAACTGTATCCATGTCTGATAGAGACACAGGAGCAACAACTCTGTTGTCACACTCCTTTCATTTTCAGTAATGCTTGAGACACTATTTCCACTTCATGAGGCTTTTTTGGAAATGTCTTTTTAATACATTTTACCTGGAGATAAGTTTGTGGAAGGAACAAATGTGAACAGAAACTACTTCAGGATATAACAAATTCGTCTTTGGGAATACAGTATTGTCATTCAATATTTATTGAAGCTTAGAGAACTAAATTGAAAATTTGTTTGGTTTGTAAACATCTTCCTATCATTGGCACTGGGACACCCTAGAGCCCTTTTCTTAGTGACAAAACGTAGTCATCATGTTTTTTCTTTGCTGCTTGAAAAGCTACTTGGGGTCTAGATTTTCTGTTGTGATGTTGGGGGGCCACCACTGATGTTTATAATGAGCATTTAACATATTTTGCGCTACCACCATCTCATTTTCTTTTATTGTTAGCTCCTCATTTTCTCCTGGGGAAAGGCAAAAGAAGATGCAGATAAGATGAAGGTACAGATAGATTAACTGTCATTTATAAATGTCTTTCTAGAAAGTGTGTTTGCTTTTCTGTTCTGCAACTCTGTATTGGAATTACTCTCTCATCTTGCTAGCCCATGAAGTGTGACTATGCAGTGTCCCATTGTAGCAGCCATGCATAATGCATGAGTTTTGCCCTAAAAAGTTCCCTTGCATTAGAAACAATACATGATTACACACTGCTTCAAATAGTGTAACAGGGGAACAAGGGCAAAGAAAAGAATCTATTTAGAATAACTTAGTTTACTCAAATACTTGTTTACAGTAAAATTTCAATAATTAATGTACGGATTAAAACATTTTGCTTATCATCTTCTTCCAGCAGTAGGGTCAGCACCTATAGCTAAACAGAAGGAAGCCAGAAAAGCTTCCAGACACAAAGCTAACAAGTACATTGCTTCAGCTGCAGCCTCAGCATATGCTGCAAAATTCCATACATTACTGCACTAATGGAAATGTGTTTGGTTTTTCTGACCAGATCACCAGTGTGCTGTTTAGGGTATTTTCTTCTCCTGAATGTCATTTTTTCCTTTTGGTATTATAGAATGCCTGTGCCAAAGCCTTTATGTAGCTTTTAATGTAATAGAAATTGTACCTGTTTACTTTCCTGTTATAAAGCTTGTTTACCTTCAGGAGTCAGCTAAGCCATTTGTGAACTAAAAACTCCTTGTTTCTGTGTAGCAAATTCCTCTGTTATATATGTTGATATTGCACTGTATTCACTCTAAAACTGTGAGCTTTGAAGTGTAGGGATTGGATAGTGCTTTTGGGCTACTCTTATTTTTTGTACAAATATAAGTAGAAGCTGTAGGTAGGCACTATTTTCTTTTAAAAATCTTTTTCTTAAGCCCTAGATTTTGAAAGCTTTGAAGTGCACAACGTTTTTT
The DNA here is from genome assembly GCF_030867145.1 of Opisthocomus hoazin. Classification (NCBI taxonomy): domain Eukaryota; kingdom Metazoa; phylum Chordata; class Aves; order Opisthocomiformes; family Opisthocomidae; genus Opisthocomus; species Opisthocomus hoazin. The sequence goes on from NC_134417.1 coordinate 52,487,306, forward strand.
TCTCCTTTTAAAGCACTGAAATAGAATGAGATTCTTAGATTAACCTCTGTTATAGGTTGTTGACAGGAAGAGTAAAATCAAGTGCCTGTTAAAGCAATGGAAAAGCTCTTCTTATGGATGAATCTTCTAAAATTTGGAAAACACACAAAGGGCAAGTGAATGCTTTGAAAGTATGGAAGTTTTGCATTTATATTGCTTTGTCCTGTGTTATTCACGTTGATTTAAACGTAAGATCATGGCAGGTTTGCCATAAGTAGACTCCATCAATTTTATTTGTATGACTAAATGCTGAAGTGGCATGAAAACTGCTTGGAGAAATGCAAGAGGAAGATGATTAGAATAATCTATTCCCCAAGAGGAAAACATGAAAAATATGGGGAGGACTGTGATTATCTTGGAGGCACCTACTCCTAAGAGAAAGTTGGTTGAGAGCTATAAATACATTTAAAATTTATTAGGGCACATAAAACATGAACCCCAAACCCCTGTTTCCATAAATTTTTAGATAAAAAAGAACTAATATCTAATAATCATATCGTAAAGCAAAGAAATTTCACACTTTGCCTTACTGTGTTGTAACTGAACCGTGGTATTAGATTTATACATGAAATTACACAACTTCACTTTGAGCATCCCAGTTTTCATTAGTAAAAGGGTTTAATAAATAGCAGAGAGAGAAAAATGAGAGATTCAGACTCACTCGTTATAAAGTATAGTTAAAACAGATAAATATATATTTGGTGGAAATCTGATAAAATATGAAGATTAAAATACGGTAAATCCAAAATCATATAAATAACTGAGATCCAATCTAGTTATTCTGTCCCAGGTGAAAGGAAATTATTTATATTTGTGAACAGCAAGCATGTTTTTGAAAAACTACATTTAAATGAATAGTCTTATGTCATTATATAGGTGGACTACTCGTGTGTGTGTAGGCTTACTAGATCGAGCTGTTAGTATTGCTACGCTAATTAAATAAAGACTCTTCAAACATACAGGTAAGCACACCTGTAATCTGGATATGGCCTCTGGTACTCTCTGTATCCTGGGCAGTAAAAATATTTGCTAGTAAGATTTGCATTGTTACCCCCATTTCCTCCCCCACCGCATAAGGCCTGAAATGGCACAGGGAATGAGAAAACTGAGCTTGCAATAAGCGCAATTTAATGCCTGGCAAATGTGTATTCTACCCTGTAGATTTTTGCATTTTCTGGAGGCTTCTATTTAAGTATCTCTTTAGTATGTATGAGTATTTTAATGTATCTGTATGTCTTATGAGACAGGAAAGGCAAGGGTTTTGCAATGCTAACAACAGAATATCGCCTTTACCCAAAGAGGTATAACAGATCAATAGGAGTGTATTTCTTGCATCTGATATACCAGCTCTTGCATCCAATTGCTCAAAGGTCTGCCTGTGCAAACGTGACCACTAACACAATGTACACACAACACGTCCTAACAAAACTTTGGCGTATACAGACAGTATAGGTTCTGATAATTTATGCAAAAAATATTCTAGTCAACTGGATTTCTTTGAATCTCTTCAGCATTTCCAAGGGATTATCTTCACTTTGGTAATATTTTCTCTTGAGGAATGCTTTTATGTCTTTCAAGCAGAGATAAACTGAAACGATAATGCTCATGTTTTGTTTGGAAAACTGTTTGCTGTCAGGATCTGACGTGGCTTTTACTTGTGCCATAACTGCATGAATTCATTACAAGATTGTAAAATCAACAGAATTTTTGAGATTCTTAGTGTCTTGGGAAAGAGATGTTTGGATATACCCAGAATGAGAAATGTTCGACCAGTTTTGTATTTAGACCATACTAAACCATACTGAAGTGTGACTGGGTGAAAAAACATCTATGCACGTTGCACCTTTCATAAATCAAATATGCTAAATTTCTGGTTTCAGTTTTGATCTCTAAAATAAATCTTTGGTTTTCTTTGTTTGCTAGAGGGTGTAAGGTGAGTGTGATTATTGTTATTTTGAAGAATTTTCTCATCATTGTCCTCAGCATTAAATATATCATATGACAATGACAATGAAATTTGTAAACTAGCTATGTTGTACTGTAACATTAGAGGATTGCTTTTTTCCTTTCTTTCATCATAGTTATAATACATTATATTTACAGACTTCTACAGGTTTATTGGAATATAATTTCTGGACTAGAACAAACTGTCAGCCTACTAAAGGTGATCAATTTTCAGGTGAACAGTTAAATCAGTACATTTTTGCAGGGATAATTAGTAGTTACAGTTGCCACTTGCACTCAGTAGAGATTTTAAGCATTGGATTAATTTAAAACACTGCCTAATTAATCCCTGCCACACTGCTGTGAGGCAGATGACAAATGCCATACTCTACAACCATGGTAGAGATGATAAACTTAGGCACAAATCTGCTAAATTTGTAGTTAAGCCAGGATTATCACCCAGTAGACCTGAATCCTAGTTAGTCATATGCTTTAACCACTAACACTCATCTGAACTAGAAGAATTAGCAAAGAGTTTGCATCTCAGAAAAGAACAAAAAACCCTCCTTATTATCAGAGATTTTCACTTTTTTCCTGTTCAGTAACTTGATATGAGCGTGATGTTCTGTGGCTCGGGTTGTTCACCTATCTTTTTAATGCGTATATATGCAGTAAAAGGCATTTAGAGATAGTCATAAAACTCTGATGAGGCACATGTAGCTTTGCTCATTTCATTTTATTACAATGTGATCCCAGTACCATACAAACTTGCGTTTGCATTGTAAGGACTCTGTCCATTAGGCCGTGAGTTTTTGAGCTGAAAGAACCATTTTTAAAATAAAAACAAGAATAAAGTAATAGCTCTAGTGTTAGATATGCTGTATTTGGGGCTTTTATGTCTGAGTTCGTGACACATGAGGACAATTACGCTTATTATCGTCCATTACACAGGAAGAGGTGTCTTTGTGTAAAGAGTCTGTCAGACACAGCTTAAATCTCTGCGCGCTTATTTTTCATCACAGACAGCTAAATTCTATTTCAGCGAGAAACTTTTCCAGTCAAAGAAACCCAATACCTAGAAATTCCCCAAAGTTATCCAAGCAGTAAGTGTGTATCAGTGTTTTATTGTTCAGATCAGCGTATAGGTTGCATGTCAGTAACCCTACTGGATTACAAATGATTATATGCTATGGGACAATATTAGCAAGTATAAAGAAAGATCAGAAGATATTTGATACGCTTTAAGATAAATTTTATTAAAGGATCATATCTTATTTAACCGTTAGGCCCTTTAGGAAGGTATTAGTTAAAACTTTTCAGACTCTGAACAGTCAGCCCCGTGGTTATTTCAGGACAATTATGTAATCTTTCAAAGCAAAATTACTTTTGTTGCATTCTGTTGAATGTCTAAATGGAAAGTTTGGGTTTTCTGCATCAATATTTTCATATAAAATGTATTAAAATTAAGTTATAGAAGTCACCACAGAATTCTTCCATGACTTTGAAAAAAAGAAATCCTCTTTTCACTGGAGGAAATTACACTGAAGCATGTAAGCTAGTATGACTTGAAATAGAAGATTTGGTGATATTATTTTTTCTGTATACTTCATATTGGCAAAAATGTACTAGCAATCAGTATGATGAGCAGGTTGTGAACCTTAGTCCTGACAAAGAGATTGATCTTCACAGTGAAGGAAAAGAGTTTAGCTTTCATAGTGATACACTACTTCCTCTGACATTACCAACAGGGCTGGCAATTTTAATGATAAGTTTTTGAGAAGTTACGTGGCCACTAATGGAATGGACCCAAGAGTATCACTGGTTTCACATGGTATCTCTCTTCATTGTGAAAATTTATAAGGAATCCATATCTTGGAGTAGACAAAAACATAGTTCTTACCTGTAGGACCTCAAATTAAATCATACTTTATAGTTATGGAATTTGTGGGGCACAATGCCTCAGACTGTGCAACTAAAACATAGTTTTTTGTTACCTGCTTTTCTGCTCATTGTTTTTGGTATATAGATTAGAGTCAATATTTTAACTGATATGCAGTGTTCTTACCTACAAAATTTTTAGTGTAATAAAAATAGTAGCAGTTGCTGACTTACATCTTATTGAAATATTTTGAAAATGTTTGGAGGTTTCTACGTCTGTACCGATCTTAGTTGTACGCTTCTGCTCTTTTAGATAGTCAGCTTGGACTTGTTTAACTGCAGTAACCTGGGATTTTTACTCAGGATTTTTTTTTTCTTTTTAAACTTATGAATAAATCTTTACTAGTTTGTATGATAATAGAGTGAAAAAACTAATATAAGTCTTTGTTACTGACATGAGTGATCAACAGTTCCTTGGTGGTAGAATAAGAATCTTTTGTGTGTGTGTGCATGCAAAAATACATACATGCACATCCATAGATACATATATACAGAGAATTATGAACAGTAGTCAGGCTATCACATGGAAACATATTGGTATCTAGTAAAGCCCACAGGTGTTCTAGTATGGAAATATTCTAACACATAAATCACGTAAACATAGGTGTTCTGTCAACCGATTCCACAGCCATATGAATACTTAGTTATACCCTTCTGTTAAGCTTGCAAGTGATACTTTGTTTTAGATAGGGACCATAGTGAACTTAAGAAAAATGTGTGAGTGATAATCAATGTTACTTCTTGGCTGAAAAAGTAATCATATTACTCTCAGATTTACATCGGAGAAGGACTCTATTCCACCTTTACCCAAATGTGAAGGGAAAGAAATTGTGTTGGTCTTGGAAAGGACTATGTTTTAATATCCTAGCTAGTTGAAACAGTAGTTATGTGAAAGTCTCCATGGGAAGTACAAGCAAGTACAAGCTTTTCCGTTAGGCATGTCCACAGTCCTGTCCAGCCATCTATTTCCCACTCTTGTTAGCAAATTTAATCAGTCAGGTTTTGTTTACTCTTCAAATATTAAATTTCAGTTAGGGTTTCTTTTCTATTGATTTCATACGGACACACACACGTAAAATAGCTATACATGTTTTTAGGGACATATATTTATAAAAAATTAGGGGCCACAAAACATGATTTGCTGCAGGTTGCTAAATAATCTAGTAATGTTTGCACTTTTCGGAATTGTTTTTAGAAAGAGATGAGAAGATGCTGTGCTGAAAAGCAGAAAGGGGATTTAAAGTTCCTGTTTACCTGCAGCATTAAGGTCATTTGTGTATGTTTGATATTTTGGTTCTTGTTATTCTTAAATCCTTACTCCATTTCCTGCCTAGCAGGACTCTCCTGGTTGGACTAAACAGGTCTTCGTTTTGAAAGTTGTATGTTTTGAAGATCTGTAGTTTCCTTAGCGGTAAACTCCCTTTCATTGCAGTGGGAAGAGGACTGGGAACCTCTGCTTCTCTGTCTAGAGACAGCGTATTTGGGGAATAAGAGGAAACGATGAAACCCCAGCACTGGAATAAGACCTCACATGTAGTAATATCCAGAGCATCACACACTGAGTGCTTCCTATTGCCTGTGTTTTCCTGGGAAATCTTGATAGCAGGCCAGTGGAAAAAACCTCATAAAGCTGTGAAGAAAACCCAGCTTTACTACAGTGTATGGAAAAGATGATGGAATTAAGCTGGAAAGGAGCTGGAGAAATTATATCTTGCTGTTGTCCAGATCATTGTTCAAAGAAGAGACTTCAGCTTAAAATACGTTTCTTAGCTGTTCAATTTCCTCTCCTTTCCTTGAAGGTCCAATTAGGGTTTTTCCACACGCGTTGTATTTACTACATAAAGCAAGCAAGCAAGCAAACAAACAATCAGATTCTAGCTTTTTATTTGGATAAGAAAAAAGTTCACTAAAAATGTGTTTTTTAAATAATGGCTTGTGTAAATGAGCTTATATTTTTGGAAAGTGTTTTCCCTGTGGTCAGTATTGCATGCTGCAATTCAGTCAAAATGGAATTGTTTAAAAGGTTCAATTTTCTGCACTCTGCTTCTTTTTCTTTTCTTTTTGTTTTTTTTTTCCTCCTGAATATGTCAGAAAGACACAACCCCTTTGCTTTGAATATTTTTATGCATTACCATACTGGCTGATCTGGAGCAGTTTTCTGCACAATTAAAAAAAAAAAAGCCCCAAATCCTGGCATTAATTTCACAAATATTAAATATAGATATCTTCAACTATTTATGAAGAATGATATTCCTGCTGTTTATTACTATATTTCTTTTAAATATGACCTTTAAAAAAGCACAAAACCCTCCCAATATTTCACATTGGAACATCACAAACATTCCAAAATGGTTTTTTCCTTTGAAACTGTGCAGACTTGTTTGTATCATCAGAGTTAATCTAAGTGGACTTAAATTTGCTTAGTTATGATTTTATTAATCTGTAATACTAATCTATAATTAGTTATATAAGATTTATCAGTTATTGAGGAGGGTTTATGTTGAAGGTCTATTTGGTGCAGATCCTCCAAAAGTATATATGGATATTTTTATAACTAGATTAGAGGGAACACAGAGGTTCTTGGAAACCTGAAAGCAAAAATCTCAGAATGACAGAAATGTCTTTAGAGTGGGGAGGAGGATAGGGGAGAGGTGGAAATACCTTCATAAAATCTGAAAAGCACATTCCTGTTCTCTGACAATAGATGCCATAGCACAATGTTAGCCAGATTTTAGCTAAGCTAATAATAACAGTGGACTGGGGAAAAAAAAAGTTAGGAACTCAAGCAAATACTGACTATTAATGATTTGACTAGCACGCTTATAAATAAGGAATTTTACAAGTGTGAGTGAAATTCAAACAAGAAAAAACAGTGAATTTTGTCTCAGTGGTGTAATGGCAGATCAACATAGCTGACCTGAAGTTCATTTTAACATTTGAATAGCTAATGTTTTCTACTCACGAGGGCCAGACATTTAATCCATGACAAGAACAGTGCAGATTTGGAGTGAGAAAGTGATTGCAGCACTGATTTCCAGCATATTTCCAAGAAAATTTATTGAAAATAAATTTGGCTTTTTACTTGGTAAATTATACAGATTAACAGAGGAAAGCTATATTATCAGAGACAGGGAAAGAATCCACCAGATAGATAGCACAGCATCCAGAGAGCAAAAAACCCATATAAATATATGCGTATGTTTATATGTATATAAATACAACATCAGTACATACATGCACACAATTAGATGCGATTGTCCGTGCCTGGTGCATAACTAGTAATTGGGTAATCAAAAAGATTTCTAAGCTTCCAGTTTAGTAAAGATTATCTGGAAGATGATTACTATTTATTCTTTTCTTGCTTTAAACAATGTAGTTGTAAATCCAAGAAAAAATGGGATGTTTTTTCTTCACGAAATTTCCAGCACTACTTAGTTTAGCTAGTATATATCAGTATCTGTCATTAACAAGTCAACATATAGGAGAAAGTAATTAGGAGAAAAAAACCCAGTACTTATAAAAACTAAAAGAATACTTAGGTACTGTGAAGATCATATTTAGGGCAGAATACCTAAGGAATTCCTAGCTTTATTTAAACCAGTTTTCTAATCCTCTGCTAGGCCAATTCGTACATAATATGGTAAAAGGGCATGGGTTCTATTTTTGGGTCTGCAATCATATTTCAAATGAATCATATTATTCCCCTGTTTCATTTTCCACATTTCTAAATAGGGATAATAAGATTTATCTGCCTTGGCAGTACATTAAAGCAGTATAAAGCTCCAAATTATTAATTCTTATTAACACACGCACATGCACACCTAAGCAAGGAAGATCACATTATGCCGATGAACCTAAAATAGGAGACTGGCCGAATGTCACAGAACTAAAATCTTAATCTTTGTGGAGAAAATTCAAAAAGCATGGATTTGCACATATTTGCAATGTATTTGAGAGAGAGAAATTAATTTATTTTGAGGCAGTGTTCTTCTGACACACTGAGGAAAGAGAACACAAAGAGGGTAGTGGCATGGTCGTGGAAACCCTTACTCGGGGAAGTTGCCGTTTGAAGCAGCCATGTTACAGGATGAGTCCAGCTGGGAAGTCCAGAGGTGTTTCCAGCTCTTGGGTCCCGCTGTGGGCGGCAGCTGTCTTCTGACTCCTCATTTACTGTAACATGGACACAAATTAATGTCCCCTCTATGTGCTGCAGTTCCTGTGAGAAGGAAATGCAAGTACCTTACCCAGAGGCATGCTGCATGGACCCAATCTCGATGGTCCAGAGAACGAGCATCTACACTTGCCAGCAGTTAACAGACAGCCCAGAAAAGTACTACTTGGGTTATGGTCATTTCCCGCGTTTATCATAATGATCAATGTACCCACCAATAGAAATGTTGTAATGCTGTAATATGATTATTGACAAAGGACTAATAAATTACAATGTTGAGCAGAATAAAGTTTTAGACTTATTTTAAAATTTTTCTTTTTTTTTTTTTTAAATCATAAAAGCTTAACAGAAGTAAGATAGAGGGATTACTTTGAATTGCATGCATTTCTATAGTGTTTTGTGACTCAACCATTTATATATTGTGTGAATACACGAGAACTGGAAAATGAAAGGGAGCAAAGCCATTAATCAGCTTGCTAATGTGTTTTCCTTATCAGGCTGAAAGAAGTGCTGAGAGCAAGCAGGTAGCATACTTTATGAAAAAGAGATGAAGTGTCAGATGAAGTGTCAGATATGGCTTTGTGAGGTAAATCTGTGCAGTGGGAGAGGTTTAACTTTTCCCTTAATGTAAAATTCCTAATTCTGTAAATAACATGATATGAAAATACGCTTGTGTGTGTAATGACCTGATATACATTTCTGAATCTGACGCATATTTCCAAGTGATATTAGGCAAGTAAGTCAAATACTCTGTATCATTAGTATGCGTATACCTCAGCAATAACCTATAATCTCTTTCCTTCTTAGCCAGTTCATTACCAACATAAAAATACAGTATTTCATCCTCCTTTGAGATGTCATGTCATCTACCTTCAAACAACTGCAGCTGCTTGCTGTAAGCATCCAGGCAATTTTTAAAGCAATCCTGCAGCTTAGCACTGTGGGGTCTAGTATGAGGAACACTGTCTCTCTGTTTTTCAACCACTACCTAGTCTTGTGTGGTGTCTTTAAGTACTGCTGTAACAGAAATGATAATAGTCCTATGGGTAAACTTGACCTTTTTATTGTAATTCCTAATGTGACTGTTCTTTAGGTCAATTTAGTGTTAACAGCTACTTAACTTTGATAGTTGTATAGTTTTGGGAAATGGTTTTGCATCTAGTCATCTTAAGCCTTAATTTGGAGTGCAGATAAATCTCAAGTGCCAGAAGGGGATTCAGCCCTAATGTATTAACATAGCTGTGATTTAACTAGTCAGCTTTTATCATTGTCTTTCCACTTTATGATTTGCACAGATGTACTGTGAAAGTAGAAATGATGCCATTCGATGATGAATGGGATGCAGTACATACAGTGAATGCTCAGTTAAAATTGCATTTTTTGTGCCATGCATCATTAGGTGTTTGAGTAATTAATGACTGCACAGTAGAATGACAGGTTCGCTCCAAGTTTGATGTACAGCTCTCTTCAGTCTATTTGCATAAGTTGACTTTCAATAAACGTCCTGTAGGGGACTGACGAGACTGGTTTGTGTTGCAACAGAAACTTTACGCCATGTAGTGAGATGAATGGCTTTAAGTCATACATAGGTATTATTTTGCAGCATATTCTTTGAAAAGAAGCTGTCTGTGGATCTGGAGCTTTCTGTTGTGATACTGTTACTGAATTTAGTTTCACATGCAGAGTCTTCTGGTTCACCTCTGGGATATTGTTATTGACTGTGCAAACTGATCTCCTTGGGCCAGAAAATTTATATTTATACAGCAGCACTTGAGCCAATCGCTGGAGAAGGCCTGTTACAAAACCAAGTGAACTGAAAAAAAAAAAGTGCATAGTGACAAACTCAACACACAAAATATAGTAATGGAACCAGAGAATTTTTTGTAACATATATTTCTTTCTCTAGTTTCGTTATATTTTAGAAATTATTAAAAATTGTATTTATGGTTCCTGCTATGTTAGTTTTGATCATCTTTACATAGACATGGTTCTACAACAGACTTGGAGATTCCATGGACTGTGAGACCATTGTAATTGATTGTGATGGACAGAATGTCTTCCAGAATACCCATCTGACATGTAGGCCATGTATGTTCTTGTGTCTTATTTACCTGAAAAACATATAAATTAAAGGGACACTCTATGAAATTAAAAAAAAAAATAATTAACAAGATACTGAGTAAAATTCAGTTCCATCAAAAGCAATAAATTAAGAGACCGTATAGTAAGTACCTCAAAATGGCCTGAAAAAATTTGATTCAGCACTTATCTTGAATTCCGAAGAGTCCATTAATTTCTCTCAAAGAAAGCATATACATGGATACACTAAAGGTCTGCACACAAAACCCAAATCATTGCCACTCTGTTGGAAACTATAATTGTATTAATAATTGCTTTGAGCCTGTATAATCAATTTTAGTGCTGTAGAAGAATTTTCTAGTCACCTATGTTGATGCAAAAAGACAGATACTACTTATTTTACACTGTGAGATAACCTTTGCTGATTTGTTAGAAACCGCAAACACAGTGATGATGTGAAGCACTTTGGAGATGTGAGTGTCCTTGAGCCAAACGTTTAAACTGCCCAAAGCATCAGACATGCTTATGTAAGTACTCACCTATTTCATTAAAACCCTGAGGTGAAAATTTCAAATTATTTGCAATCTGCAGTTAATTTCAAGGTGCTACCTTGTGAAGAGCTGGTGAAATAATAGACTTAATTATGGAATAGTGTAACATAAACCAGAATATATAATGAATCTTACTTGTACCCTGTATCTACCAGGAACAGTTGGCAAGGGTGCAGGGGAGGAGCAGGTTAAAGGTTCTTATTTCTTCTACCTTGCCCCTCATATAGTTCAGAGCGTACTCAGGATTGCCTTAAATTGCATTGGTTGGCTGTGGGTCCTTGTTGCTTGGTTCTTGCCATGCAGAAGAAATATGTGAGTCATCACCTGCTGGGTGCCCTGGTGGGATGGTGGTGAGGGAAGGAGGTCTGTCAGTCTTTCATGTCTGAGGAATTTCCACTTTGCTGCTGCCGAAGCTATTGATGTTCTGGTTGGTGCTTTTAGCTAGTGCACAGTAACTGTAGGACTAGGGGAAAACTTGGTCTGATGTCGAAGCAAATAAGTAGTTATAATCTCCACTCTTGAGTGCAAGCCAGGAGAAGATGGTGAAAGCATGCAAGAAACGAGTCTCAGAGCTTATCCGGAGTAAGCACATGGCAGTAAGCTTCCAGGCTCCTGCTGATATTAACAGCTGAGCTATAAAAATGACTTTCAGTTAAAATCCAGGATCCCTTATTGATTTCCAGCTTGATTTTTTTATGAATGTCATATCTCTCTCTTATCAGCTTCATGCAGCTCTGGTCGGCTTGGCACTTTGTGATGTTCTTGACATCGTTCAGAGAGATGTTAAGTTAAAGCTGAACAGCTCCCTTGACCTGAAATTTAAAGAGGAATGTGACAGTCCTGGAGTTTTACTTAGGACTCAGAAAGAAGTGTTCAAAAGTACCCGAAGACTGCCTTTTAAGAAGCGTTTCAGAAACCCCATTGCAAGAAGTAACTGTTTAATAATTTGGGAGCAAATATTTACTGCTCAGTATTTTGATAGACATTGTTCAACTAGAAAACAAAGATTGTTTAGGAAGGAGATTCTTATGCTAATCTGAAGTCCATGGGAAGCTTTTTTTCCCCCACCCCGGAAGGTTTTTTTTGTTTCGGAGAATATATGTGTTGATGTTGGTGCCTTTTACACGTGATGAATTCAATAAACCTATAGGTTCCACAGTCGTCGTGTCTGGATTAGCATCAGCTGTGTGGTTTTGATGTTGTTAAAAGAAACTGTGATGATGAGTTAGAGGAGTTACTGGATGATAGAAGTATGGTGTGGTCCTGTGAAAGAAAAAGAAGATAAGGTAAGGTTATCCCCCCAAAATTTCTGGAAGAGGTTTATATGGGGTCTGGCAATGGTTGGGGATGTTACAGAGAGCAGAGAATGAATGATAAACCTATTATTTTTAGTCATAATTGAAGTGCTTTACTCCAGCAAGTCACTATCCAAAGCCTACAGTCACTGTTATTTGTAAAGGGTTATTGCTTGTTGTCCAACTGACAGCTAAAATTGGCCAGGAACTGAAAACTAAAAATAGGAAAATATATCAAGAAAAAGAACACATAAGCTTTTGAGACCTTTGAACACAGGGCAGTTTTCTGAGGAATGAGCTGGGGAAATGACTGCAAATTGGAAAGAATTGGCTTGTTTGGTAATGTCTTCTTTCTCTGCAATCAGTGTTTTGAGGTGGTATTTGAACCCCCTACAGACTCCGTTCTGTCCTTTTCTTCACAGTAACTTTGCTAGTTAGGGCTTCACTGTTAGGAGAGTAGAAAGAGCCTTCATTGATCTGCTTTTAGGTCTTGTAAATTATTGCCTTCTGATCATATCTCCTACTGAATAAGGCAGAAGACTTTCATATTCATGGTTGGAAGGTGTCAAATCAGATTAAAATGTATATTAAGTTTCATGGTTTGTATACAATGCTTTACACGAATGCAAAGAAGAAAAGCGCTTCAGACCTTAATGGTGATGAACAATATTTGACTTCCCCCCCCCCCCCCCCCCCCCCCCAGTATTTCCCTTGGAATTTAAAAGTAGATTGCCAGGACAAGCAGAGAGAAGACAGGAGTTACATACCTGAATTAAATACATGGAGAATCTGAAAAAAAAACCCTAAACTTGCTTTGATGAGCTAATTACTCTTAATTGGCTTGCAGAGAGCTTTTGGGGGAAGGGATTAAGGGGTGGATAAAAGTGATGTAAGGATTTCATAACTGATTACAGCAATTTCACACCTTGCTGTAATCAGATACTGACTGATATCAAGAATTCTCATGCCCTGTTACAATATTGCACAATTTACAAGAAGGTCTGTGAGATTGCTATGTGCAAATGAAGTGAACTTATCACATGAAATAAATGCAAACAAGTTATTGTCTGTGGAAAGCAACGTAATATATCAGGGGACATAAAATAGAAGTGATAAGGTTTTTTAATTTTATTCAGATATCATTTTTTTGGTATGCAATTGATAATATGACCTCATCAAGGTATAGATGTGTGCCAGTGCCTACATAGTGGCAAATACTTAAGTTATTCTATTTTCTTTCTGTAGTAAATGCAGTTCACGTCTATACTTTAGGAATTTTTTGTTTGTATCTGTCTGCTGATTTATAGATGGGCATCTTTTTGTGTAAAAATAAAGTATGTAATGAAGATTAATTCAAATAACATTGGGCTTTGGTGGTAGTCAATTCTTAAGTAGCTTTTGTGTCTTGTGAAAAAGAATTGCATGGGTCCAGCTCTTGTGGCAGTTAAAATCTCCAGGGAGTCTTTGCACAAACAAGCAGACTGTATTCTTAATTCAGTAGAGAGCAAGCGCAGCAAGAGAAGCACTCAGATGATCCAGTTCATTGTGTGCCTGTTGCTAAGCAGACAGGCTTTTGTACCAGCTGGAACATTTTCAGGCTCTGTGGCTGCATTCCTAGATGAGTTGAAATAATTAAATGTGAAAGTAGTGATTGCCAGCATTGCTTTCCAATTCCAGTTTTATAAAAAGGGGCAAAACCATCTGATCAACCCTAGACAGAAACAGAAATTTGTTTGACCTACAATTATGTACAAAACCAATGGTGGTGTGAATTTACAGAAACAAAAACATAAAAATCCTTCTAAGCTATGTTTTGTTTTACTATTCTGAGAGGAGATATTCCTTGTTGGTAGGGAATACCGTGGAGGAGGAAATTCCCTTTAAGTGGCTCTCTCTCTACTGGTAACAGCTTTTTTTTTTTCTTTGACCTATTTCAAGGCTCCTTGAACTTCTGATTTTGCTAGGCACTGAGTAAATTCTTTTTATGTAATGGATAAGGCTAGGTATTATCTGTAATCTGCTGGTTTTCCAGTTCCTGTTGTCTCCTCAGCTTTTTCAGCCACCTTTGCTAGGCACTGAATAACAAGAGAGAGAGAACTGAACCTTTTGCTGCTTCTCAGTTGACAGCTGTAGGGGTGAAGAAGTGGCAATAATAAACTTCTGGGTTTCATGTGAGTGAAAAGGCCTATACAGTAATTTTCTGTCCATTTGGACAGACTCTGTGGAAGCAACACAAGGCTAGTGGTGATTCTTTTTGCCAAATGTTGTTGGAAGGTCTGATGATATGAGTATTGGTACCACCCACAGAATAAAACCAGCTCTGTTAAAAATATGGAGAGTTTCTGTGGGGTTTTTTGCCTTTTCAAATTTATCAACAAAGGACAAATATGTTTCCCCAACATAACAAGATTATCAGAAAAAAAATCGAGAATTAAAATGGACTTTTTTGTGTTACCAGGTACTAGAATTTTTATTTATCTGTGTGTTTTCAAATTTTTGACTTTTGACAGTCTCTGTATAATTTCTCTGATTTTCTGACCTGCACATAAGCTTGTTGCACATGCAGTAGAAGACCAAGTGAGAAAAGAGGTGGGACAGCCTGCCTTAGGAGTCAGTAAGACTTCACTTAGAGTTCCTTGCTAACTTGCCTACAAGAGATGATATGTTAAATTTTTTTTTGCAGGCTGCACAGCTACTACATTGACATGAGCCTCCTATCTGGGTAGGAAGTAGTTGGATTTTAAGTTTCCTCTATCATGAAATGAGACTAGTCCTTCTGAAAATGGTGGCTTTGCAGAAATGCTTTTTTTTTTCCATTGGAAAACAACTTTGCATTAAAACTTCCAGACAGCTTTTGTGAATACAAATACACTTTCTTCTCCCATGGATAAGACAAAAAAGATCAGAGTTTAAGCCATAATTCAATACTGGGGCTGGAGGCTTGCCTTGAAAGATTAAGAATTATCAGTATGGAAACCAGGCTTTGCTCTGTGTTTTCAGAAGAAGCTACATAAGGGTAGTTTGTGAGGTCTCTACTATCCAGTAATCCTTTTCCTTCATACAGGTCAGACTGTTGTAAGTTTTAGGGTGGATACAAAATCATGTAGTAAGTCTAAAGTTGTCCTTTTAATTTTATTTTTTAGTTCTACTGTTTGTTTACTTACTATCATAAGGCTCTTTCAGCTTGTCGAACGGAGTCAAGTGAAAATTGAAGGACTTGCACTGGACATGGTAGTCAGGGAGCAGGCATCAAAACAACACAAAGTAGCTTTGATGAACGGTATAGGAAAAAGTACTACTTATTCTTCCTTTGATTGCAAAGAAAACTTCAGCTGCTACTTTGAATTTACCAGCAGTGCTAAGTTATTTCTTCTTAATAGCTAGTTAATTTTTCACCTGATTGATTTTTCGCTGAACCATTACCCTTCACTGATAACTGTCACTGCCACAAATTTTACTCATTTTAATTATGGCTTATATCAAGATTTACTTTTGTGTCTTAGTTCAAGCTGAAAGTCACATTTTATCATGTAAAAAAAACAAAAATGCACGGAGAGGAATAGCTGTGAATAACGTACATGTATAAATGGCTTACATTAAGAGAGAATGATATGTAACGCTTATGGCAAAAATGTGTTGTCTCCCATCTAGCT
Organism: Opisthocomus hoazin; assembly: GCF_030867145.1. Classification (NCBI taxonomy): domain Eukaryota; kingdom Metazoa; phylum Chordata; class Aves; order Opisthocomiformes; family Opisthocomidae; genus Opisthocomus; species Opisthocomus hoazin. The sequence continues at coordinate 52,502,976 of NC_134417.1, forward strand.
GCTATTGTGTTACTTCATTGTAGATTAAATGCATCACAGGACATTAATTATTTATTTTTCTGTGTTGCTGGGCTGACATTTCACTGTGTAATAGCTCCCCTTCCTTCATAAAAGCTTGAATTTTTGCTCTTGGGTGAGCTGGTGTGAAATCCCCTCAGCATTTTAGCTGCCATATAATTATCTAACTATTAAACAAAACTCGATGAAGAATCAGAAGAGATTTCATGGGTGTCAAGGAATGCAAAGTGATTAGTGCTAACAAGGAAGGATGAAAGACCGGAGAGTATTTCTACAAACACGCTGAAAATACTCTGTGGTTGATGGTTTCTTAAAGGTGGATGCTTGATTGTGTGTCCATTGAACCTATCTCAAGACTTTTGCTATTCGTGGTTATTATTTTGAGTAGAATATCACTATTTTTGATGGAGAAAACTTTCAGGTAATGCACCCCCGTGTGAGGACATGGACCAAGGTCTTGCTTTGTTGAACTTCCTGACTTATTTTCAAGGCTAAATTAATAAATCCATAGCTGTCTGCAGGAGCTGGACAGAGCTGCATCTCGGCTCTAGTTGATTGCTTAAGCATCTAGTCTTTTACCAGTTTAGGCCTGCCTGTTTGACTTTGCAGTGCAAACATATGCACAAGAGTGCATACTCAGGTAGGCTGAGAGCCTCCTTCCCTGGGGAGCAGCAGGGTGCTGGGTCTCTCTCCGGAGGCTGCACTTCCCGTGACGTTTTGCTCCCAGGGTCCACTGGAGGAGTTGAAAACAGTGGGAAAGAGGAGCGCTTGGGCAGTGCATGAGTTAGCACTGGTGCTTAGGTAGGAGGAAAGGCTCTGTAAAACTTCAGGAACATACTCTGAGGATGCCGCCCGGTTCTGCTGCTTTAAAAGTAGACGAAGATTAAGCTGCAGACAGACACCCTGCATGTGGGACAGTGTTGGCACAGAAGAGTTACTATGTGCTTAAAGGAATAACAGTATTTTGCAATGACTCCTCTATGGAGGCAATTCCTGCCGCTGCCTTAACAAGCAGTGCAATACAAACAGGTCTTGAATCAGAGGTATTTCACAACTTCAGTACGTAGGGGGGTTTTGAAACTCACCTTGGGAAACAAATATTTGTGAATACTCGCTTCATAAATACATTCATGATGAATATTCATCTGCTGTACAGAGGAGTTTCTGACTGGGATTTGACTTGCATGCACGTACTAGGACAAATTTTCTACGACAGGCAATTACAATAATTTAAAGCAAGGCATGATGAGAATAAAGAGTAGGAAGAGCAGTTGTAGTTGCCTTAATGATTCTGTTTCATCTAAATAATGGTTCTTTTCCAAGAACACCTGCCACATTCATTTTTATTTTCTGATTTCGAGATAAATAATATAGAAGGTAATGGTATTTGATTGGAAAAAAAAATCCATTATATCCATTCATTTTTAAGGATAATTCAGGTTGGAAAGGACCTCAGGAGGTCTCTAGTCCAACCTCTGGCTGAAAGTAGCGTCAGCTTTGAGATCTGAGTGGGTTGTTCAGAGCTTTATTCGGCCCTTGAGAACCTCCAAGGATGGACATATTTATTATGCACATTTGTTTTTCTCAACTAAGGAGAACATTCAGTCCTGTGCTGAAATTGAATGAGACATTGAATTTATTGTGGGATGAATCTGAATGAGTTTTCAGGAGCAGGGTAGTAACTCACACCAGGGTGAAACCACATACGGTAAGTGTGAGGTGGCCCAAGTTCCAACAGAAAGGGGAGTTCTCCTTTGCTGCTAATGCAGGCAAAAATGTGAATTGTGGGCAACTGCCATCAAAAAGTAACTCATGTTGACCATAATCTATTTTATTAGGATTTGGTTGTATTTTTGTACCATTTCTCACTGGAATCTGTCCTCTTACTGTCAGTGAGAGTTAAGCAGTTGAAACATACTCCAAGTGTTTATCTCAATTAAAGTCTAAGTGAATTTTGATCCTTTTGGTACTTCCACAAAGTGAGACACTGAGGGTAAAGGATTTCTCTGCAGGATTGTGGTTGTTTCCATTGAGGATTTCCTTTATGGCAACATGCCTTTGACCTGATCTGTCTCACCATCGTGGCAATAAAAGGTTACTGAGGATAGGTAGCTACTTAGGCCAGAATCATGCCAAAGCTTCGCAGGAAATAAATTTGATTAGATTAGGCTTCATGTTCTTTTTCCATCCCAGCTGCGCTTCCAGAGAAGTAATTACCCTGTTCAACTATGACATGAATGTCAGCAAAGTGAAAAGGCATTTTTTCTGCCTTTAGGAAAACTGTGGCACAGAGTTTAACTCTCTCTCTCCTCACTTAATATTAATAGAATTATAATCGCTTTCCTCAAAGCCATGCCCTGTGGTGTGATTCCAGTGCTACGAAGTGGCTGTTCTGATCATCTGGTGTTACATCCACACCATAGTCACAGTTAGACACTGGGAAAGGTACAATTGTGGGAAATGCACTTCCATTCCTATACAATTTAATTAAATTTAATGTCAGCGGAAACTCTGATCTGTGACATCCAGAGGGACAGTTTTGAGCCTCACAAGGGTTAGAAATGTAGAAAGAATACTTGGCTGTAGGCAAATGAATTGTTATTCCGTTTCATTTTTCAATTATAGAGCAAGAAATCTAAATTTAGATGTTATCCTGCATGCGTAATTTTTGTTGACTCAACCAAATTTAGGTATTGTCTAGAGAAAATTGGAACTTATGCCTCCTGGGCAATTAGCAAGATGTTATGTCACCTTTTACTGCACATACTTTTTTGATATTGAATAATTCACATACTATTTACAGTTCTAATGTGTCACACCATTGTTGCTCACTGGTTACTAGTCAATGCTTACTTCTGGTTTTATTTTTTCTTCCACATTTCAGTCACATAGGTTAAAAAAGAGCAAACTGTGTTGTATTTAATAAAAGACGCATTAATGTGACATGAACTTGAATTGACCCCAGGCAAAAAACCTTTCGGTTAGCTACTGTTTTTATGCTCATCAATTTAAAATGATTAAAATGTGAGTAATACTGAATAAAATGTTAGAATATTATCTACAATGGCATGAATCTCCAGCATGTATGATATTACACGTGTTATTTCATCCTTCTGTATTTACAGATGCGTTTGTCTAAGTATTATGAGCAAAAGCATAAAAGATTGAAGGTACAAGTGAGTTTTAAAAAGAGCTTACCTATAGTATTTGCAGGCAAGAGGGTGATAAGAGTGTGGGGTTTCCCCATTGATTGTATAACCTGCCTCTGTCAGGATAGTGTGTGAAGTACTAATCAAATGGGGTCTGTTGTATTTGCTCAAAAGTGACTGAGCTTCTATAGGTACTCATTGCAATACTTGAAAGATACAACAATAGTTTTGTAGTAAAAGTGGTGTTTATACCATGTTTTGGTTCAGTGTAGAGAGATCTTGTAATTTGTCTAAGAGAGCAGTCTTGAGAGAGGCAGTGGTATCAGCTTAACTAATCATTGCCGTAAGCTTAACTAATTCAGTGTTAGCTGATTTTGCCTTCATTGTTTAATGAGATATAGGATGTAACCACCAAAGCGATAAATATGGCAAAATACTATGTATATTTCCATAAGAATAACTTTCATGAGGTATGACTGTAATTCCTTCTTTGCTTTATTTGCCTGTACTGCATATGAAGTCTAATGTGTTCTCGGAGTCAAGCCAGACAGGATACATAAACAGTATGTTGTCTCTGCCAGCTAAGCTGCTAGCTTTGAGTGCTTTGCATTATTTATTTGAAAGTGTCTGTTGCTTAAACATTGCCTTTGACTGCGTGCTTTTTAAGTGACAGGAAGTCCACCAGTTTGGATCCACATAGTGAAAAGCAAAAGCTCCTTCCCATAAATTTTGAGCTGCAACAATAGGAAACGGTGTCAGAAATGGTAGCGAATCAAGTTCTGTGTGGAAGTGGTAATTGTATCTTCGAAATAAATGATTGTATCACTGTCTGTGTTTCGGCTTTCATTTCTCGCCAGTGCCATTTATACAGTGAGCATGTAACATGACTGCCATCCTCGGTTGTTTAGGCAATCTGAAAGACTCATAAGAAAAGGATTGACAGCTAATATTCATAATTTAAAGCATGGATAAAATAGTCTTGAACATCTAGTATAGATTATTCTTTGTGTTATTTAATGAGAGGCTCCAGCAGACCAACTGAGATCCAGATTATTTTAGTGGGATTTATAGTTAATATTAAATTTCCTAAGGAGCCCTCCCAGAATGCCGAGTACTGCAGAGATATGAGAAGACTTTAGGCAGTTTCTCTCTGGCTCCTGCACGGAGTTCTCCTGATAGTAAAGGGAATGTCTGATGGTGGTCCCTGATTCTACAAATCCTGCATATGGACCGCCATTCAAGCTCTACGTTAGTTGGAGAATAGTTGACAAAGCTGCTACCATAGAGTAGAAAACGTTAAATACTTCCAACAGAGGTTATCTAAAATTCCTACAGTCTGGATTTTACTGAAATTTCATGGCAGTCGATACTTTTACAAGCATATACTGTAAGTGTACTTTTCCTCACAATGATAAAATTTTTTACAATGGTCTCAATATTTCAGTGATGACATTTCAGAAGATGTCATAATCCTTAGTCATGCAAGACATGGACCTGAGAGCCTACAACAAAACTGGGGTGCATTGTCTCCTCTAAGGAATTTCTTAATTTGAATTGGTAAAACAGGAAATAATGATAGGCTGCGAAAACTAATATAGAAGAATTGTCTTTAAAAATGCTTGGAAAGCCTTTCTACTTGTTTTGTAATGGAAAGGCTAAATATTTTGTTTTGGAAGTGTTAGAATGTCTTTTAACTTCAGAGTAGTAATTTATTTTAATTTTAATATTTAAAGCTTTTTTTTTTTGTCAGTTTGAAATGATTTCTGTCATTCAGAAGTCATACTGTCTAGGAAATAAACTCTTAATCTTAGCAAAAGAAATAAATCATTACGGTCTAGAAATAAGGTGACTTTTTCCAAAGCAGAATATTAGAAAGGGACAAGCCTTTCAAATTGTACAAGTCTTTATCTTTCTATATTTACTTTATGAGAGTCTGTGGGATAAATATGGTTCTTCATAAAATACAACAGAATACTGCTTTCTTGATAGTACTTGTTTAAAATAAAAATTAACAAGTGCAAGATAAAGATAGCGATTTCAGATTTTTTTTTTTATTGCTGAATTGAATTGCTTTTCAATAAATAAATATATGAAACAAAATTTTAGCAATGCCAAGTTGATTATAAATGTGGGGGTAGAGGAGAAGGTATACGAGGAAAACAATAGTATGGTAATTTAGGAGTAGATAATTTTTGAGTGCAGTATTGGTGGAAGTGTTGGATTAAATGCTGTCATAGGAGTAGTAAAGCCTGAGAGTGGATGAGGATACATGTCTGAGCAGGATTAAAAGTTTAGGGACTATTGGCTGTTTAAGATTGCTTGTTTGTTTGAAGTATTGTTATGTCAACCAAAGAAAAAGTTGTCATAGGCTTTGTACTGGAAGACTTCAGTGTATGACAGTGATGACCCTTACATTACTGACAGTGTGTCCTTGAATAGACAATCTAAATAATTATTCAGCAATTACACTAGCTGTATTTCAAATATTGTTTTGTCTGGAACTTGGACATAGGATAATGAAGACACTTTGTTTCAAATCCATGGTTTAGCAAAATTCAAGTCCAGTAAGCTTTTCATGACTTTTTAAAACCAATTTTTATAGCACAAACATCATGTGGTTAAAAAATGCAGATGGAAAAGGATGTCATTGAACTGAGTCGCTGTTGGCAATGCAGATTTTATTTTGGTTGCATTTTGAGATAGAAGTCCATTTGCTTTTGCATTAATAACTTTTTTTGTTTGGTTTCTTACATTGAGCTTATGTACATATGATATTTAACACTATTTGAAAGCATATTATATATATTTGACTGCAAAAATGGAAGACTTGACATTGATTCAATAAGAAGAAAACCATAGAATTTGGAACCTTCCCTGGGGTCCTGTCCTATTCCCATTTAGATTGACGGTTACCTTCCTGTTGTTCTCTGTTAAAATAAGCTCAGGGTCACAGTATAAATTTGAGAGTACTAAAGTATTCTCTTTAAAATTACTTCCGCAGCACCTTAAAATGTCCATGATCTTTTAGTGGTTCTTGTACAGATGATGGCTGCTGCTCCTAACAGCTGATAGTTTGATAGAGAAGAGCAAGTCACCGTCTGGTTATAACACACCAAAGATAAGCAGACTTCTGTTTCTAACATTGAGAAAAATTCCATAGATGTCCAAACGCAGGTGACAAGGGAAGAGGAAAAGAAAGCTATAAACAACCTTTGGAATCTAATTAAATGTCAGGGTCCTGGACCATACACACTGATGGCTATTTTATGGCCTGAATGAAAAAAACCCCACTTTCCTCTCAACTGGCTAGTATAGGGAGTAATTTATGTAAGACTCTTATTGTATCTGCTTGTAAAGTTTTCCTTCCTCTCTCCCTCCCTCTACTTAGTAATGGTTAAAGCCCTGGAGATGCTTTCAGTATCCTGTGGAAATACTGTCTCCAGCTAACACTAGAGAAATACACATTTAAAATTCTGGCTTCCTAAGATTAACCTAAATGAAGCTTAGACCAGGTGGATGTCATGTTAATTGATTCAATCTATAAAATACAAAAATATCCTCATACAAACCAAATGATCAGACCTGAAAGTCCTTTAGTCTTTTGTGAAGGTGTGAATTTACCCACCCCCCCCCCCAAAAAAAAAAAAAAAAAAAAAATCGACCTATTGAAAGTCAGCTTGCACCTGAGGTTCTCAGTGCTTCTGTCTGGAAGTAGCAATTTCTTCTGTATGAAGTGGCTAGCTGCAAACCTGAAAATGAGAGGGTAAGTCAAATCCCTTTCATGATTTCTTGAATCATTGTAGGTTTTTTCAGCACTCATCAAAGCTAGAGGTAAAGTCAAAGCACAGCATGTCTGGTGTGTTATCTCTAATGTACAGTTCAGGGAAGAGCAACAGGGGACATAAGGGGAGGTTAGCTGGAACAAGAAATACTGTTATGTTTATATTTGGGAAGGAGCTGTAGCAAATCCTGTATCTCTTCCCTCCTGAGCAAAGAAAGTAAAGTAACCGTGTTAGCGGTCCTCTTACTGGAAGTTTTTTCTGTAGCATGTCTGGTTCATCTCATTTTCAAGTTATCAAAGGGATAGAGCTGTACCTGGTAGGGGAAACTTTCCTCAGGGCTTGATAAATCCATCCTCAAACTAATTCTTGCAGCTTGATAGGAAGCATATTGCAGTTCTGAGACTTTCAGACTTGTTTGCAGGCTCTAGTGGGTTTGCCTGTCCACAGCGCTCTGCTTCTTGGGAACCAGTGGACCCAGTTAATGTATCTTGTATTTGTCAGCTGAGCAGTATTCATGTTTCACACTAATGAAGTTTTATAGGTTAAAAAAACATATACTGTGAATTCAGGCAAAGCAGATGTTTATAGTCTTGATTGCCAAATTTGGGGAAAAACTGTAACATGAGGAACTAAAACAATCAGTGTAGCCTTAGGGCCTGTCAGAGGTGAAAGTTTCCTTTGTGTTGCTTAGGATTGTTGAGGTAAATCTTGGCTTTAGGCCAAGGGGGAAAATTCAGCTGGTAGACACCACTTCATGGGATGCTAAACCTCACAGTGGGAGCCTGAAGCCAGCTGTGTAAGGGAGGTGCTCGCCTGCTCTGAGCAGCAGTCATAGTGAGAATTTTCTATCAATTTATCAGGGATGGGAGTCCCCCTGCCCTCAGCTTTTGGCACTTGTAACCTGTCTCATGCTACTGATCAGAGGATGCACAGCTCTTCCCTTTCTCTGACTTCTCTGAGATCGTTACTGTGCCTCATTAGCCCATTTCTCTGGCTTCAGTGGCTTCCCCCTTGTCAGCTTTCCAAGACTGCTGTCAGTCTTCTTAGATCAATAAGAGTATTGATTGTACAACCGTTCTCTTAATTTTACAGTCTCTACCATGTCCATAGCTTTTCATAGAAATCATGCAGGATATGAATAATCCAGGCATCAAACTTGGCATTGACTACAAGTTTCAACTCCATAACTTTTGTTGGTTGCAGGGGTTCCTGCCATCATACCTGTATACATCCATATGAAACACTGATGTTTCTGATGCCGTTACCTTGCCTTTTGTCTTTTGATCGTGAGGGCTAACACACAGTAGGTCTTTTTACATAATTCAAATCTGAGTAACAAGGCAGAATTTAGTTTAAAAAAACAAGTTTAATATAGACATGAGAAAATTATAAATTTTCAGTTTCCATGAGTGACACTATCTAAAGAAAACTCCTCCTGAATGTCTGCAATGAAGCAGTTTCAAGTGCAACTCAGGCAGTCACAACAATGACTTAACCATACCAGGTGTCTGAGGATCAAAATATCCAAATTAATATCTTCCAGCTGACTCTGTTATATAGGTAGACTCCTTTAGCAATTAATTTGTATTATGTATTTTCTTTCTGTTTGTGTGGGAAATGTCTGCTGTAGTAGAGGATAGATTGTGATCCATGTGTGCTTTATTTTTCTGTTTTGTAGAGGTGTATTAAACCCGATTCTGATATTCTTGAAGCATTGAAGTATTCTGCTGCTTTGGGCCTGTTGCTAAATGCCAGCTAGCTTGGAAAGGTAGAAGTCAAGAAAGAAATCTGAAGATTCTTTGAAAGAGAAAGTAATATTTGTTAGTTGAATCTAACGAATGTTTGGGTCATAACCCCGTGTGTAATTGCTGAGAATAACCACTTTTTTTTTCCTTTAAAAAGTAATAAATAGAAAACTTGGGTAAAAGCTTTGCTTATTGTAGATTCGTTGGTAATGGTACATGGAGTTTAATTTACATTTTACAGTTGCTCTTAGCTTTAATTTTTAAAATATAACGGAGTAAACAAAATTTCATTTGGAAAAAAGACAAATGAGACTATTTTCTGGTAATGAAAGTCAGCAAAGCATAGCCTGATTCCTTGTGATAGGGATAAATATATTTGTACTAATGTGCTTAAAAGGCAACTATTAGTTTTTAATGAATGTAAGAGATTTACTTTTTTAGCAGAGCTACTAAAATAATAATCATACATAAAGGAGTACTTCACACAAGCTCAGGAAATTATATTCAGAGATTTAGCGAGGGAATTTGGTTCTGGTTTGAAAGATAACATTCATTTATATATACAAAAAAATGTTTAGTTCATTAGCATACTTTTATTCTGCAGATACTGAAAAGCTTTAATGCCCCCCAAATTACTTAGATGTAACTTAGTTTTATGAGTTATCAAGCACTAAAGATATAAATAGCCTTATTATTCTGTCACAGCTAATGCAGTACTGTTCCAGAACACCACTATTGCACAATATGGGGCATTTTAAAGGGTGTGGGGTACTTTGCCCCCACTGGATTAGCTTGATTCTGAGATAATATAATGACTGAAAGTGGATGTATGATTTAAAGACATCTGGTGAAGTGCAGACTTTCACATTAAATCATGAAAATGTGTCTAATGGGCAGACGCTATGTTTTTTGAAGTGAGATTTTTGATTCATAATCAAATGCAGCACCGATGGAAGATTAGTCAAGTCATTTTAATGAATAAGGAAAGTGGTCAGACCAAAATGTATTACTTTCATGCTGGATACAGTCTTCATTTGCTCACATCAATGAACAGATGTGTGTATAAAAGCGTAGTGCCACTGGTGATGGAAACCAATGGAATAGCAGTTATGAAAAACTGGAATAAGGAAGCAGACATTTGGAATCTTACCTTAATTTGTAAGAACTCAGCTGGGCGTCACCAACAGGTATCGATAGTAGAAGTCACAGGGCTACAAGATGCATTGCACTTTGAAAGTTTTACATAAATTGAAATTAATCTCTCCCTGTTTTCCAAAGAAATTTATGACATGCTGTATAGAAATTAATAGCAGACAGCAGAGATAAATATCAATAGAGTGGCATTGATTATTAATAGCTCCATAAGGAAATGCTTAAACTTGGCTGACACATGCACTAAGAAATCCACTGTTAACTTTGTTCTAGCTCTGCATGTCTGTTGCTTGAAACTTTATATTAATCACTGTAAGTGTATCAGATAAAAAGCAGAAATTGGAGAAACAGTGTTGAAAATAATTGCTATTCTCTGGAAAATTGATTCAAAGGAACTTAAAGGCAACTTTATAGTTGAGAAATTTCCGCTGCAAGTGATACTTTTTGTCTTTACTTAAAATAATAAAAAACCCCCACCTGATACTAGGAAAATATACTCTAAGGAGCTGCTAGCTGTTAAAACTCAAACTGTTCGAAATGTTAATATTCTTATGCTAGACAGATAAGCACCTGTACAAAAAATATAGATTGCCAGCTAAATTAGTCTGGTAATCCTGATAAATCCATAGTGAGGTCTATAACATCTGCTGGGGCAAAAATGTATTCTGTAAGATTTGCCTACAATCTATATTTTCAGTCTATGCATGTCAATCAAATTATTTCAGGAAGGGTTCTAGCTTCTCTGGTAGAGAAAATGGCCTTGAAAATTTCCTTCAAATCCATGTCCCCAAATCTAACTTTGAGCAGGGTAAAAAATGATGCTTCCTAGGTTAAGGCTTTAAAGCTGGCTGGGGCTTTCACAGTGGCCCTAGATTGGAAGTAAAATTTAAACAGTGTTTGATCTAATCCTTTTTCTTCTTAATTATTGTTTTTATTGTTTCCTTCTAAAGAAGAAGCATGCTTAAAACTAATGGTGGTGGTATATAAGCAGCAACAGAGGAGTTTCCAGAAATTACTGTGGCTCATAGTGCAGCAGCTACTTTGGATTATATTCTTTAATCGTTATCACATGGTTAAGACACATTCCTAAGGCTGATCTAAAATGGTTTGCATAGTCTGGCTCAGCGACACGGGAATGCAAAGGTGATTTTTAAATTCAAGATGGGTTACAGATGGCTTAGACTTACACACAAAGTGTATTTGTATTGAATTCTTGCATGGTTTTATAAATAGAAGTAAGAGCATTACATGTAAAGCTAATGAACTCTCAATGTGCAGTCATGTAGGCAGAATACAAGTGATTATGTACTTACATGAGAAATTCCAGCATAGGGAAAAATTATTTCTTTCCATGGCCACATATTTTATCCTTAGTAACTTGTTCTGTCTGAAGAATATACATTAAATCTTGTTTAAGAATGTATGAGGTAGTTTATGTGTATGAGGCATCAAATGAATCTGTCGGAAAGCTGACTGTTGATAAGGTATGGCAACCAATGGCTTGGCAACTCTCTACTCGGAAACTTCTTTGCAATCAATACTGTATTAATCATTTAGTTTCTGCCAATTTAAAATGAATATTCTTTCAGGGACTGCATCCAGCACAGTGAAATGTGATGTAGCATCAGCATTACTGTTGCATTGGGAATGGGAGGTAAAAAAGAGAAATTTCAAATTGGCCTCCTAGAGCGAGTGTGGCATTTGTCTACCGGAGTGTAATTTATGCATGGTAAACTGAACATATAGGAAAACGTTGTGAGACGCTTTCCCTGGGAGACAACTTCCCTCAGGCAGAAGGCTAAAGGCCAGAAAAAAATCAGACCAATAGCAGCAAAAGGCCAGTGCAGTACTGAGTGGTCCTACCAAACAGCTTGCGATAGGAGGCAAACATAACACAAAGACACTGCTCAGTTTTCCTGTATGGTATCTCTTGCTTGTCCCCAGGCATTTGGTTTATGGGGATTTTGGTTTTTTCACATGAACACAAAACAAAAATTCCCATAAATGAAATGGCTGAAGGAACAATAGTTACTGACCTTAAAGGGAGGGAAGTAAGAGTGCACTTTTCTAATACGATTTGGGAACTCAAGTCTGTTGTTCTGCAATGTATTATAGAGAAATTATTTTATCATAGAAATGGAGAGCCTTTAGGATGACAAATGTTTTCTTGTGCGTGACCTTCTCCCCCATTGTTTTCTTCAAAGTTTAAAAGGCAAGAAAGTTCCAGGTGAGGTAGTAATTATTATAAATCTGGTTTCTGGAGGCACTCTCATATGTACTTGTATTTAATAAATCATTGTCTTCTCCAAAATTATATTAAAAGTGTTTTGTGGGGTTTTTTTTTGTTTTGTTTTTTTTTTCCCCCCTCCCTCTTTGTCTCATCCTATTACAAGGCAGATCTGTGGATTGCTCTGTTGTCTCCCCATGTACTGTGCAAGAGCAGAAGACTGTGATAGTCGTTAATCCCGCTCTGTGGCTATGTCTAAACAGGCATGCCTTTTAATTTTTGATTTCACTGTTTGCTTTCATGTGCATAACATTTGAATCCATATTGCATAGCTTATCACTGTAAACTTTTACATATCTTTTGCCCAAGTTAATCAACTTTGTAGAGAATCAGGATAAAAGCCATCCATGTGAGCCTTCTTGACTTCTTTGAGCGGTTACTTCTGAGAACTTTCTGACTATAGGTTATGCTCTGTTCTGTGCTTTGTCACATACCTTAAATTATCTTTTTATACCATACTCTTGGAGGGTGCTCGTGGGGTAGAGGCAGAGATCATGCAATGGCATGGCTTCAGCTGTTCTCCTGGAAATTTGAAAAGGCAGCCGGCCTGCTGTTTCTTCACCACTGCAAGTACAGTGAAAACATATAATGAACTGCTGGTTTTTTAGAGAATTTATAGATCCAGTGACAGAGGCGATGAATAATCTTTGCATTTTTGGTTCCCCTTTTGATAGAGGATGGCAACAATGCTTGTCCACAGAGATAGCTGGAGAGGGTAGACAAAAATCCACTAGCAATTGGGTTAATCTGTGCATTTGAGCAAGCTTAAATAAAGGGCTTGTTTGCATAAGTTTGGCTTGACGGCTAATTTTCATGCACTGGTCCAATATTCACAGGAGGGGCAAGATGATTTGTAAGGAAATTTAGGCTTCTACATTTCAGAAACACACCCAGCCTAATTGTTTGTTCTTCCTTTAACATAGGCGGGGGAACAAAATCAAACTAGACACTTCCAAAGAATGATTGATCATACCTGTTTTAGAATCTGCTGTAGGCTGAGCTGATGGAGTTGTAGGAATGCCTGTTGTCTCTCCTGGCGATAAGGGAAGTCTAGGGGGCTAGCTGAGCTGCAGACGATGTGAACACCTAAGGCTGGACATTGGTGTTCTGATGTACTCTTTGGAGTTCATGACCTGCAGATGTAGCCTTTCCTATGTTCACAGGTAAGGTGTGCTTCAGGCAAATTAAATTATTACATCGCTTTGAAATAAAACTACATGCACGCTCAACTGTGGTTGTCTATTTTGTGGGCTATTGTTTTACAGATAACATTGAATAAAAAAATAGGTATTACAGTATGAGGTGTTTGTTCCAAGTCTGGCAACTTTTTTTTTTTTCTTTTTCTGGAGGATTTCTTTTTAGTTCAAAGTTTGTCAGAAGCTAATTTTTTCATACCCTCATTGGTGCTAATGCAGTCCGCATGTCAGCCTGAGTCACCGCTGTGATGGTGAGTTGTAGTACCTGACGTGAAATGATTCAACAGAAGCAGCAGATGTTCTTCAAAGGGTTTTGTTTATGATCCGGATTTATAAAGAATATTTTCCTGCAGTTATGTGAACAACACTTACATACAGAGAGTCTGGTCATGCCTGAAAATCTGTAACTCAGTGCCATGACTGCTTTCCAAATACATGAGGTGTTCAACAGAAACACGTAACTTAAATGCTACATGTCATTTTACGTTTGCCATCAGCTCCATCTCTGTACAGATTACAAGTAGGGACCAAGGCCAACACTGCCAAAGAATTTTATGGTGATTTAGATGGCAACTGTTCAGGTGCAAAGAAAGTTCCTCAGCTGATATAAGCCATCTAGGCATGTTTTTGTGTCTGTTAAAAATTAAGTAGTCAAGTTCCTGAAGAAAGTGGGAACTAGAGTCTTTCATGCCTTCATGTGTGCTTACGTGTTATGTACTCTTAAAATGATATACCTTTGCTTGTTGTTGGGAGCACTTTTAGACAGACAGTTGCCCAAAAGCAAGCCTGTGGCATATTTCTTTACAGCATATTCTGACAGCAAACTGTGAAATTCTTCTGTCTTTTTAAAATAAAAGCTATTCCAGTTGCTTACTGTATTGCATGTCTTCTATAAGATGGCCTAATATAGGAAAAAAAAAACAACTGCATAATCCAGGTTTGAATATAAGTACAAAACTTAAAAGAAATCTAATACCAAGTGTATTTTCAATTTTTTATATTGTTTTGCATGACTTTTTTATGCTCTGGAAAGTGAAGACAGTGGTAAGAGATCTAGTTTTCCTTTAAACTGGTTGAAACCTGTGGAAGTGGGGATTATCTTTTAAATTATCAAACACTTCATGAAAGAACTCAAATCCCAAAAGCATATAGAATACTTGGATGTCAATATTTGCAATGGGATCTGTTTATAAACTTACTGATATGTTTGCTCATCTGTGTACTCAACATCTGAGAAACCTTCCAAAGCTGTCTGGCCTGTACTTTTAACTGTTGGAATCAAAAATTGTGTAAAAAGTGGCCTTTTTGGCCAAACCCATATCCCTTTTTGGACACATTTGTGCCAGAGCAGATGTGGTGTGCAGCTGAACACTATTTACTGCATGGGAACATCCAGCTGATCAAAACTTCCACACTGTGACTGCAATAATCCTTCATTTCTGTTGTTTATCTGAGATCCACCCTACCAGTGAATTGGATAGGAGGACTTAGTGTGGGTATTGAAGGGGAGATGGAGATTTATTATCTTTAGAAAAAATAGCCAAGATATTAGCAAGATGCTATTACTTGTAATAATACACTTCTGAGTCAGACCTTGATAAGTGGTGTGTTATTAAGGAGGACTTTTCATGGCAGTGTTTTTGCTGAGACTCACTGGATGTTTACAGAATGGTTGGCCATGGATACTGCATGCTGGAAACGCTGCCTTACTCGTTTGCTAACATCAAACTGTGATGTGAGATTTTTCACATACTGATATGGTTTCCTAGCATTTAAGAATTAGAAAGGATGTGAAAATCTGTGCACCTTTGTTAGATGTATACATTTTTTCATTAGATAGATGATGAAAATCTATGTAGTGTTTGCTTACGATCCCCCTAATTAGAATTGGTCTTTCATGCATTTCAAGAGCTTCATTTAAGTGCAGGTGGAAGGCAGACTTAGCTTGATTGGCTGTAAAATGCTTCCCCATTTAGATGTGTTCTATGAAATTAATATGAAAGAAAAAAAAATCCTTTGATTGTGTCTGAAAATGCAGTTGTCACTGCCATAAGTGTGACCGTGAGAGACAAGGGAGAATGACAGGAGGGGGGAAGATTCAGAAGAGAGAAATCGTGGGATGAGGGACAAAGACGACAGCTCCAGAAAACACTTTGAAAAACTCTACAAAATAAACAAAACCCCAGAAGAACAAAATATACTGAATGAGTCCAATTAGGTAGTAAAAGAGTCATAATACAGAAAGAAAAAAAAGCTTCCACACACACATAGCATGCCACGTAACTGTATTTCTGCTGTGAAAAATTTTAACTAAGATAATATTGGTATATTCCAGGGTGTACGCTAAAGTACAGTGTCCAGAGAAAAAATGCACAGGGATGCATTTCCTGATCTCATAATTGCTATAAAACAAAGTATTGATGCTCTCAAAAACCTGTTAATTTATATTTTCCTTAAATGCTGTGTAACAATGTGCTCCAGTCAAGGGTTTACGGAAAATAAATGTAATGCACTGTATTGAAAATGGATTCCTGCAAAAGATCAATAAATGCTGTATGCAGCAGAATGAATTTATCAAAATGCAAATATTTTAAACAAAACAGAATTTAACAATTGCCAAGAGAAGCTATTCCCTCAAAGCACACTGAAGACATTTTCTAGTTTACATAATGTAATTAAATTCAAGCCTGAAGAATTCAAATTCATCCCAAAGACATTATTGGCAATGTGATTCAATGTGATGATAAGGATGAAAATGTAGCATGTTTGAAGGCCACAAGAGTATTATAAAATTGCGTTTGAAAGCTGACAATTGTTTGCAAGCATTTTTCTGAAAGCTGCTCAATAGTGACATAACGAGCAGAAGACCTTTTCCATTATTAGCAAGCATAACCTCCTCCTGACACAATTTGGGTCAAGTTCACCCCAGTATAACTTCCATGATCCCACTGAAGCTGTACCAAGAGAAAATGACCTTTTTTTTTTCTGTGAAAAAAGCCCCAAACTTATAAGTGAATACAGTATAAGGACAACGTGAATTAATGCTCTCTTACAACATAGTACACTATTTTGTTTATATTCTTTCAGCAGTACTAGAGATGAGTACAGGTTTTATGTACACTGCTTTCTTACAGTTGGTTTCACTGTTTATATGGTGGGGGATGGTGTGATCTGAATGCTGCCCTAGAGTCAAGAGCTCCAGGGGTTCATCCTTTTTTCTAAGTAATCTGTCTATATTTTAAACCCACATTTAATCTGCAAAACAGGGAGATATCATTTCCCATCTCGTAAGATCAGCTAGTTGAAAACGCATCAGTGCTTGCAAAAATATTAATATTATATCATAAATGTTAATGTCCTTTTATCCTTTTATATTATGAGTGCCTCAAGTCTGTTAAATTAGGACTTCATCAGTCAAGGTACAGAAAGATTAATTCTGTGGAGCGTATCTTGACACTGGTGAGGGGGTCATCTCAAAAGGTGCCAGTGTTTTGCTGTTGATGAGCAAGGGTCATTTAGCTTGCTGGGTTGAAAGAGGCTTTAACTAGGATTAAAAAGGGAGAGATCTATTTGGATAGCGATGCTTCCTACTGGAGAAGCTTTAGCGTCAAACTGCCTCTCTTGAAAGGCTTTATTTGTTCCTTAACAATGTCATGGTGTGACCCCTGATTGACAGTGAAGTGGTATTTATAGTATTTAGCCAGTCATTAGAAGTGACTAATTATGCCTCCCTTGGAACTTACATGCTTTGATGACTCATGTAATATGCTCTCATTATCTCACGATTTGGTATCTCTTAATACGTTTTAAAATATGTACATATGCATAAGTGGTGGTACTTAATATCCATCTCTCTTAAAGTTCCATAGATTAAATATTTTGTAATTTTTAGGTAAAAACTGTTGCACCTCCTGTAGGGTCCCCTTTCAAAGTAATGGGTATTTCTTGTTCAGTCAGTCACTCTTGCATTTGTCATTTTACAAAATCTTCTAACAGGCTTGAATGCACGTAAGTCAAGGAAAACAAATCAAAGGCTAATCCATTAGTAGCCTTTCAGGTCTGACCTTTCCTTAGAAAATATTCTATGAGAAGTTTAAAATTACTCTTTACAAAAGGGCAAAAGACTCTAGCAGAAAAATTATGAAACAAGTAGTATGTGCAACAGCAGGACCAAACCACTGGTTCATCTGCTTCTCAAACGGAAAATCAAATTAAGTAGTCACATAATATGTAAACAGCAATCTGTTTCTTTACTTTGCTACTTGTATATTGCTAAGTAGTACTTTATGTAACTTTCTTCTAAAGAAATTCTGAAAGTACTTACAATGCCACCTGACAGACTCTGAATTGTGCCGTTCTGTGGTTGTTGTTGCTTTCAACTTAGCTGAATTTCTTTATTTTTCTGGTTGTTAATTTAAAACCCAATCTAACTTCTATTAAAAGTAAAAGGATAATTTTTTTTTTTTTTAAAGTAACGAAATATTTTGCCTCCCTCCACTGTGCCCAGCCTGGTGCTTAAGATAACTCATGTACCTCATTTTATTTTTTTATTTTAAAAATGTGTATTAGCAGACACCTATACACCAATTTTATGGTAAAGTTTCTCAGTCAGGAAGTGTATTTTAACAGTGTGCTTGCATTTTTATCCCAGAAAAATACCCAGTAGGTTACTTGGATGTTGGGGACTGTTTCAATTCCTTGTTTATCTTGATTCAGACCAAGGCATTTCTGTTCGGTCTTCCCTATGCTTGATGACCCATTGAGACCAGAGAGCTATCTGGAAGGTGGGTTTTTTTGTTGTTTGTCCTAGTAAAGTCTTTATTTGCAGATCTAAACATTCATAGCAACTATAACCTGCTAAAATTTTGACCATTATAATTTAACTTCTTCCCCATTCTAATTGAATGTATGTGAGGTTATGAAGAGAAAGTAAAGTAATACAGTAGAGTGAAAATTTTATCACTCCTAATTCTAAAATTTGATTGGCTTCATATCCAATGATGAAAAAAAGATCACCTTGTTGAGCAGGAATGAAAAAGAAGGGGAAACAGGAATCCTAACGTGGCTATTGACCTATGCAGCAAGTTGATTATATGTCTGAGAATGCATCTAACATTGTCATGTTACACTGTATGTGTGTCCACGTGGCTGAATATAAATATGTGTGTGTACGAGCATATGTACATGCTTTATGCAGCACTACTTGTGCACAGTACTTCCTGAATTTGTTCTTAAAGTCATTGGGTTTAAAGTGTGTAAATGAAGATGAAACGTGGCCTAGTGGATTTTTGTGTATAGACAGTTACTCTTGGTAAAAATAATTACCTGATTAAATACTCTGGTAGGCAATGATCAAGGAAGGAAGTGGTAGATAAGTAATGAAAAGTGCTTCAGTTGAAAAACTATCAAGAGCTTATAGAACATGATAAATTATCTTTAGTGGGATAAAGCAGGCACTGCAGACTTTTGCGTGAAATGGTTTTACTGAGGCCTTCTGTTTCTTGCACTATTTACCATGAAAGCTTTTCTGTTAGTAATGCAGTTTTCTATTGCACAAAGCTAAACTGCCAAATTACTGCAACCTACAGATGAGCTAGAAGTCACTTTTACATTGCAGTCAACTGTCAGAGCAGTCAGAATATAAATGTTCATGAAATGGCAGTCACTTTTTTTACATACAGAGAAAGCAGAGGATCTCAGATGAAGTGAGCGTAGCAGTCCAGCATACCGTCATGCATCTTCATGAAAAACTTATCTTCTATTCTGCTATCTGCAGACCACTCCTCAGCACTGGGCAGAGATACAGACCCCTGCAACTCTACAGCTAGCTTTTCCTCATCTAACACCCCCAAGCTGAGATTGTGTTGGCATAACACAGTCTTTCTATCCAAGATGGATTCATAGACAGTCACAGAATCACAAAATCACAGAATGGTACGGGTTGGAAGGGACCTCTGGGGATCATCTAGTCCCTTCCCTCTGCCAGAGCAGGTTCACCTAGATCAGCTTGCACAGGACCTCGTCCATGTGGGTTTTGAATATCTCCAGTACGCTTGGAACAGTTGTCTCATACCTACAGAGTTTGGAGAGATACGTCTGAGGCTTTCAAACCTAGCTGAAATTCTTTCAGTTGTTAATGCTTTGTAGGAATATGAAGTTACACAATAATGTACACCTTCATCTGTGGTACACCGTTCATCTATGTAGTGCAGAGAAGACTAAATTCTGTGAAGTAAGGACTTAGTCCAGTATTTTCTGTTTCTTCATCCATATTTAGGCACCTAGAGTAACGATGCTTATTTTCACAGGTACTGAGTGGCAAACTGACTAAAAATTGTCACTGAATTATCTAAAAATAGCATCACTACTCTAAGCTATCATGTATCAAAGTTATTAAAAATATTTGTATTGAGATGGACTCTGGAAAGTGCATACTGAAGAGAGAGCTTGGCTCTGGGATACAGTCTTTTTGTTCAGCTGTGGGAAACTGACAGAATTACTTACAGGTTGCTATTATGGCAGGGTGTTTTCAATCCTGATAATTAAATTCAGAGGTATGGTAGATTAAAAGGAAACTACAGGAAAAGGAGGTAACAGGGAAGTCAGGAACAGATATAGACAGGAGTTTTTTGCTGTACATGTCGTTCTGAATTAGCATGGCAGGAGGCTCTGTCAATAAGATCAAAAGGTGGGAACTCTCTCCTTTTCCTGTTAATTATTATAAACCAAGTAGGAATATATTTGAACACTATTGGCAGAGTGGTAAAAAGCAGTAACTTTTTTCGCCCCCATTCTTCTGGAAGAAGTGTACTGGAGTATTTGAAATTTAAAAGGAATCAATTGTTTCTGGGTGATTTTAACATTGTTTTTTTCTATTTACACCAAATGTCTATATCATCTCACAGCTGCTTTGTGACATGATCCAATTTTTTTCTTACAGGTAAGCACGAACAGCATAAATTAATCCACAGGGATTTTAGTGGAACATGGTTACTGTAGGATGGCAGCTTGGTCATTCAAGAGTGGTACTTTCCTCTGCAAGACAGACATTTTTATCTTTTGTTTTTTGCACAGGATGAAATATTAAGGCACTGTCTGATCATTTAAGATCCCAGGACATTTTCTTAAGCACTGGGGAAGCTAATTTTATAGTTAATTCCTAAGGAGATAATTCAATTTTTCTTGTATAAATTTCATGCTGGTTTCACTTGCAGGTGTTCTTGATGTTGTGTTCTAAATTGCTACTTAGTGTTGCTGAGCACAGTTACTAGTTGCTGTGATGATCCCAGATGGAGCTGAATTTCAATGGGTATGAGTGATCTGCAGGGGTCCCAGATCTTTTAAGAGGTTTGGAAGCCTTGGCTGGGATTCAGCTCGCATTTCTCAGGGTATATATTTTAAGGTGTGTGTGTATAGGTATCTATGAGTGAATTAGGTGTCTAAGCTCCCCTTTTGATTAGTGAAATTCTAGTCAATATAGTTAATGGAGCTTGGAGAGCTACTTGGCCAGCCAAAGTTGGTGTCTACTTCCAAACGTGACGAATAATCCTTCTGACTTTGTTGTCTACATGAATCTGTTCTCCGTTGACTGTGATGTGAAATCAGACATCCAGCTCGCAGGTAGGCACTTACATATACGAGTAGAAAGTTAGATGTCAGTCTCCGAGTCAAATCCTGCCTACGGTGAGATCTACTATGGAAAAAATAAGTATCACTGATATTTTCACTTCATGGTGATTCGCTTCTTACACTCTATTGTGAAGCTTACATGTGTGGAACTGCAAAATGCTTACACATGTGAATAAAATTCAGTGCTGGTGTGAATAAAAACAGAATAAATTTTTCAAACCTATCTCATGAAAATTGGAACACTGTGCTGTAACTTGCATCTTTTTATACCCCCAAATTAGTTCCTTGTCTGCTGCCATTTTGTCCTCTTCCCCTTTTTCATGGTAGTTTCTGGTAGATTGCAGCTTACTCACCTTTGACTAGCATTTCCTTTGCTAGCAACACATTGGACAAAATAATTTTTCCTTTGATATTAAAGGGGAATTCAAATACATTGTTTATGTTTTCTATGAGATTAGTTACAGTGGTTTATAGTAATTGGAGGTGAAATTTCTCCTGTTTAACTGTAACTGGTTAGAAGTTTATCATCTAACCTGAGTTAAATGTTAATACCCCTCTGTGATTCAGTGGAATGACAAAAGTGCCTGCAGAGAGGAACCGGTCTTTTTGCTCTCAGATAGCTAACAATTTACCATGGGATGAGTTGCCCCAGGAGGCACCTGTAGCACTGTAAGATGCCTCCTTTTTAGGTAGTTCAAGCTGGGTGTGCCTTAAGTTCCTGCCTGTTCTTAGTCCCAAACACAGTACCTGGTACCTTGCAGATGCTTCAGGTGCTGCTGCGAAGTATTGCAGCTCTCCAAAGCAGGAGAGAAGTTGTGGTGCTGTGCAGCTGGCAGAGTTTGTGTCCCTTCCTGGCTGCAGGTCTATGCTGCAGCCTTGCTGCTATTGATTGACCCAGTATAAAAACCAAGCTGCTCTGCACCCACTCACATTGGGACTGCATCTGCCAGCATTTTCCTCTTGAAAGGAAATTGAAATCACAGCTCAGTGCCTTCATAACCATTGGGAAATGTAAAATCATTGCTACTTTTTTCTTCTTTTCATTTTTGAACAGTTCTATACAGCATCAAGAAAATGAAGAAATGTTGTTTCATGCCTGTATCTTGAAATACTTCCATTTAGGGACTTAAGGGTGTGGAGATTGATTTGATTATATTGCACAGGAGTAAACAGAATACTGATAAAACCTTTTACATATTTTGTGCCTCAAGATGTTTTATTTCTTAAAGGAAAATTAGGAGCAGAACTGTTTGGGAAGAAAAAGATAGAAAGGCTTGGAAAGAAAACTGACACTTCCTTAAATAACTAGAGGTCACCAGATGACGAAAAGAAGTAATTTCATGTTCAGAAAATGGAAAACTTTGACAAAAAGTCTGTTCTGGTTCAGCCGCAAAATAAGGACAGCACCTAGAAATTAAAAAGCACCATGGAACAAAGTGATAAAAGAGGAAGTGGATACTAATTGATATAAATTAGAAGTAATAAATATGGAAAATTTATAGGGAAAGCCAAAAACAGGAAATGAAAAATCTGTGGTTGGCAAGGCAAAGGACAAATGTATTAAAACTAAAAATCCTAATAGTATAAGCCACTAGGTGGAGATAGTAAGATTGTTATGAGTGATTTGAAAGAGCCATAAGTGTTAAATAAATATTTTTATTCCTTATTTTGAAAAATGCTTGATACTGTCTTCATATCATGAGTATGCTCAGGCACTTTCCAGAATGCCTGGAAGACAAGAAAGGAAGATGTCAAGCAGCAGCTACTTGGACTAAAGAGTATTTAAAATCAATAGGTCTGGATAACTTTTGCAAGAGAGTCCTAAAAGATTTGTTGAGGAGATCCTCATTTCATTGGTGCACATTCTTGAAGGGGGAGAAAATACAACACCCCCACCCAACTGTAAACCAAACAAAAATCAACCAACCAAACACCCCCCTCCCCACCCCCCCAAACCCAAACAACCCCAACACACCGATGTGAAACCACAGGTGAGTAGTATAGGAGAGCTAATGATTTGCTGGTATTGAAATGTAACTGATACCTATGCGATAATCGTATTGCTGTCATTTCTGAGCAAAATGATAAGGTCTCTAATCAATAATGCAATAAATTTTAGTGATTTTAGTTTAGCCGAATATGAACAGACATTTGAAACATGCAGTATAAGCAGATCATTTCACTATGTAATGTCTGGTTTTGCTACTTGAGACTTTTCACTTGATTAATAAAGATGATTTTAGAAATAATAGATGTGCGTAGTTTTGGCCACAGTTTTCTTCTAAACAAATACACTATGCAGCATAAGGCATGTACACTTCTGATTAAGAAGGGGTTAATTGGCATTCTACATACCAAATTTAGCTATTTCATGATTATATGATCAGAAATGCAAAATACAGGTCAGACTTATGAATGGATTGCATCCTGTAAATCAGAGAGGAAAAAAAAAGAATCTTAATTGCAAAAGCTGTACAGAATTTCTGAGTGCAACATCTGGATTTATAAATTTAAATGTATATTATAAATCTATAAATTGTGAGAATGCAATGCCTGGATTTGGTGATGAATTGTAACATGTATGTTGCAAAATTCTAGAGAGTGTTGTAAAGAAGGACAAAAAAAGTGCAACACTGCCTGATCACCCCACCAAGGGTGGTGATGGATTGCCTATCTGTGATATACTCAAAACTCGCGTTAGTTATACAAATTGTACTGAATGCAGTAAAGAAATAAAATTACAAGGGAAAGAGAGAGAAGGGAAAGATTGTGCATGTTGGAGTTGATGTTATTGCGAGTTCCAGTTTTTATTCTTTGACTGAAAAAAATAATAGATTTTGTGTGTGTGAAAAAATGTCTTTGACGTGGACTCAGACAAGCTTCTTAGTCTTGTCATTTGCTTTTAAGACCATCTTTCTCTTTAAAATTATTATCAATATTCACAGTCAGAGAAGCTTCTGCACCAGTTGTGTATTCATTCACATTCATTATCTTAAATTTTGTCAGATGCTTAGGAGCAAAAGATGACAGGAGTGGGCATTTAGTAAAACAATAAGCAGCAATAGTGTCTAAGATGTCAGTCTGGTTTCATATTGGCAGCATTCCGTGTTTTTTTGTGTAATTACTGTCCATATCCATGGGAAGGAAATTCAGAAAAAAATGACCTTTTAGTTGCCACATCATCCGTGTTCAAGCTATAAAATACTGGAAGTGCTATGTTTAAGGTTACAAAAATGCATATTGTTGCTGTTTATATTTCTTAAGCCTCATATGTAGAAAATCCCAGTTGCTTAAAAAGAGCAGTGCTGCAAGTACTGTTATTGAACTGATAAAGTCTGCATGGCAAAGATTTGTAAAGGCTCTCAGAATCAAAGGTGAGTCTTTGTTTACCTCTTGAAAACACTTTTATAGGAGGTTCTGGTTAGCCATTTCCAATAGAGAATGGAGCAGTTGATCAGATAGCAGCTAAACTAATGAAAAGCATCATGGAAGTGACAGGAAGATTAATTAAGTTCCTCCAGTTGTATTCACGTGTGGCAGTACAGAGTTCCTTTGGGTACTGCTGCAGGTAAATGGTATTCATGGTGACAAATATTGCAGATTTCCAGAAGTGACACTTCTGAGTCAAGGGTAAAAACCACATTTCCTAGTTTTAGCCAGTGGAGAACATGCAAAGCCAAAGATGAGCCTCTACGGCTCGTTAAAATATACAAAAATAACTTGCTCCTCCCATTCTTATCCTTTAGCATAACCTCAAGAGATCAGTAACGAATCACAAAATCTGCATTAGTGTAGTATGTCTTAAACTGCTCCAGATGGCTTCAATATAAAACAAACCAAATTTCTAGCCAATGTACTTAGTGTATTTGTTTTGAGGCACAAAAATATGTGCACTTAGAAACACTTTCAATTACTTTTGGAGCTTTACAAAACTGTGGTGTGTTTGCTGTTTTTTGTTTCTGCACTGTGGTTACTGTAGTACTAACAGAAATTAAATATCTGCAATACATAAGTTTCCAAATTATGTAGAAATTCTAGCCCTACTTTACCTTCAAGAATCTTTAAGTTTTGGGGTGCTTTTGGTGAATTAGTAGGTCAAGTGTGATTCCCATTGCTTCTTCCACTTCAGTTTCAGAAACGAATGTTTGCACAATACATTTTTATTCTTAATAGCTATCTGTACAGTAGATGGGAAAATCTGGAAACCATTCAAGTGTATGAGATCTTTTAACCTACTACACATGATGCATAAACTTAAAATGTTGTGTCACTAGTGTATTTTGTTACCTACTATTACATTTCTGCTAGCAAAGAGTCCCTGGATATGCTTCTGCATTTGCAAGAAAAGGTTTGTGGTCAGCCTCGCTAATTGAAATTCATCAAAGTCAACTGGTAAGAGTCTGGGTATAAATCTAATATTAGCTGCCTCCTGGGAGATTTCAAGACTGGAAGAGAGTTTTCCAGGAATCCTAGGGAATTAACTGGGTGCATTAATATTAAATATTAATTGGTCTCTGCAACAGACATGACTGCAAGTGGTTTTAATACTTACTATGGAGTCATTGCGTAAATCAGTGGATAGATAAAAATCAGTAGAAAGCATAGACAGCACAGCTAGTTCCCAAAGAGTGGCCTTTTGGCTCTAGACCAAGTCATGCGTAGGGAGTAACCTGTAGTTTGCCCCGCTCTGGAGCAATGTAGGATATGTGCTGTACTTCAGGAAGGCGTGTACTCTCAGCTTGGTTTTTTGTTTATTCTGAGGAGGTAATGTCTTGTGGGGTTGTCTGCATTTTGAAAATTTGCTCTTTGTGGCTCACGCTATACCAAAGTGGGGTTGTCAAGACGAGGAGGGGCAGAAGAAATCAAGGTGGTGATGTTATTAGGAAAAAAAGAAGCAGCCTGTTGGGAAAGAAGATTTCAGGGAGTAGAAGCTACCTTTTTTATTAGAAATAAGGGTGTGGGGTAGCTGTTTTAGCAGAAGGTATTTTTTTTCATGTTGTGTTTATGCTATTGCTGAATCATAAAGGTATGGGGATTTTGTTTTTATAGGTGAACCATGCACAAAATATGATAATTTTACAGTTGGCCTGTGTCTGTAGCAAAGCTAAATGTTGGTTAGCCTGTGCTGGCTCGTTGATGATTTGAGTTTGCACCATGGGCTGACATCATGGGCTAATTTGCTCACTCATTCTGCATGCTCCTGCATGCCCAGACTGGGTCTACTCAAATCTCCAGACGCACACAAGTGTTTGCTGCTCCAGACTGTGCTTCCCCACAGTTATGTTCAGCAGAGTCCTCAGTACCTGAGTTTAAACACCAGCCATTCGGGACTGCAATTGCTAAACCGTTCCTTGCTTTCACTGACAGTGACAATATCCCACTCTGGAAATAAAATGAATTCTTTGTCACTTGCTTGGAACTCTACTTCTTTTTGCAGTTTATTAATGTTGTATGTGTGTAAATGAAGGCAGAGTTTGGCATGCAGCATGTGAATTTGGGCTGTGAAAGCTTTCCAGGAGAAACCACCAGTGATTTTTCCCTCCTCCCTTGCATTTGTTCCATAGCTGAAATGCAAAAAAATACAGAAAACTTGTTTTAGTTTCTCTTTGTCTACTTTGTATGCTAATTGTAAGAACACAGATAAGATGCACTAAAAGGGGAGATGGTCCTGATTGTTTTGCATCCTAAAGGGCACTGGAGAACATGTCTGTCTCTGTGGCGCTTTGCTGTTCACGCCTCTTGAGGAGCTGACCTGCCATCAGACCTCACCAAATTGGTACAGGTGTTGTAACAGAGCAGCCAGCCCAAAAAGGGATGTTTAAAGGCAGCATGGATGCTGCCTGACTGCTAACGGTACGTCTGCACAGACCTGAGTTGTCTGTACCCAGGCTCTTAGCTGATCGCACAGAGCAGCAAGGCGTATCAGCTTGGAGGAGCGTCGAGACTGGAGGTAGCCTGCATCTCACAGGGTTGGACTTCTGGCAGAATGAGCCTGAGCTTTTCTGTGATAAGGTAAATGCAGCCTAACAGGCGAATGCTGTGCCTGGGCCCAGGCTGTCCTAAAGGACGTCACACAGCGCCTCTGCAAAAGCACTTTGGAGCTAGCGAAGGAGCTGAAGGATTTCACAGTGAATTGATTCTCTGAGCTTTTACCCTCGGTGAAGGGAGGGGAGGGAGTGCTTGTGCTGCAGAAGGCTCCAAATAGTAGCTTATACCTATTGCTCAGAGGACATTAGAATGGCTCAGCTGAGATATTTTGCACCAGCCTTTGAGGGTGGTATTTTCTCCTATAGCGAGGTGCCCTTGCTTGTACAATAGAAGTGAATGAGCATTGTAAAGATGAAATAGAGAAAAGGAAGGTGCCATGAATACCCACTGTTACTTGCTGTCCAAACCTTCTAGTTAAAATACAGGCCATGGTTTCTAGACACCTTCTTTTTTTTTCTTTTTTTGCCCCCCCAGGGGTTGCTAGATAGTATTTCTTCACTGTGGTTGAGGATTTGCTCAACTTAAGTTGCTGTTGGTCAGTTTGAACCGTGCAAGAAGTCGTGATCTCCCTCTCTCATGCACTATGACCTCAAAGCGCGCTCCTGCACTGTCTGCTTTTTAGTTGTGAAGCAGTTTATTTTGGAATTTGTCTGTGTACCATGTATCTTTCATTTCAGGCATACATCTTCTTGGGGGTGGATGGTATAAGAATGGGTACTGAGAAAGGCTAAGTGTCAGAAACAGAGCACTCTGGGACTGCCAGTGAGGGACAGGACTGAAATTCATGCCCCAATTCCCCCTGGCTGTGTTTAATCTTGGTGACTTTCATACAGGTAGCATGAAACCCCGTGAGAGCAATGCTGCGGCGGACTCCCGCTGAGAGATGTGTAGTGGCGATATACACCATGGCTCTTAACTCTTCTGCTGCAATTGGAGCATTCCTTGGCTGTTGTGCTCGTGGGAAAATTTTGCCCTAAGTGATTGGACCTTATGAAATAGTAGTTACTGTGTGGAGGTTTTACAAATACGAAGTGGAGCTTTAAATGAATTACACCTGTCATCTCCTTTCCTGTAGAATGAAAGCATTCATCCCATTAGGTCCTATTATAGTGAAATAAACACTTCAGCATACTCTCCATTATTTTTTACCTTTATTTAGTTTAAGTGTATTATCAGTGATACATGCCAGACTGACAGCAAGAAAGCGATGTCCTCTATTGATTCACAGAAGAGACATAAGAAGTGCATAAATACAGACCGCATCGTCCTCACCACACTGCCACGCCAGTGTGCGTCAGATCCATCCCGAGGTGCTACATGTCGATGGTGGAGAGTATTCTGGTGTTTCTTCGGTCTTTTGTCCTCTGAAGCTGCTGCTAGTTCGTATAGCAGCAGGGACTGCGTGGGGACCTATTTACAGCAAACTTAGGACCACTCCATTTGTCACAGAACAATATAACAGCTACGAGCTCCTAATGACTTATCAACCTGGACCGGAAAGGAGCCAGAGACCTGGAGGGTGAAAGGTTGTAAACTCCCTTACAAATCTTCGCTTTCATATGTCTCCCGTCCTCACACTTTGTTATTCATGCAATGAAATTGTAGTTTAAAAAATCAGTTCAGCTCTAGTGAAATTGAACTATCTATTTGTCATTTCCTTTTAAAAAGAGAAGCAAACTGAGCTTTATCCAACATTCAGATTAAAATAATTTATTGAAATGGAACTATTGATTTTTTTTGGGGGGGGGGGGGGGGGAAGTCCTAGGGGGACATGGTCTTGTGAAGTGCCAAGCATCTGTATCTTCTACTGAAGCTGGGGAATCCGGGCACTTGGGGCTTCTCCTGGAGCCTGCCCTTCAAAGAAAAATATGCTAACAATATACACTTTGTCTTTGCCATCGATTATGTAATTGAGCACGTTATGTCACTGAATGCATTTACTGCCAGGAAAAAAAAAAAAAAAAAAAAAGCGTACTGTTTTAGAAGGGCTTTTTTTTTTTCCCTAAGCCAGAGTTAGGTTAACCAGGATATTAGAGGACATCGTTGCGAGCCCGTTAAAGAAAAGATCTGTTTGTAGTACTCTTAGTCCTGATGTCACAGGCACAGCAAGGACATCAGAAGGAGGAGTCAGATTACAGTAAGAATGGGCAGTGCAGCATGCAGCCGGAGTAAACGCTAAATCAGACAGGGATTGTATCAGGGATAAGACTGCCAGCAAAGCGCTCATCCTGAGGAGGCACGCTGCTCACTCACACTTCTTGTGCTGGGAAATTTCCACATAATGTAGAATGAAAGAGCTCTGTTTTACATGTCAGCCTTGTGCCGGGAGCTAACGCTGAATACACAGCGGTGGGATCCTCACTGCATGATTAATGAGAAACATAATGTATTTTGGTAAGTGTTAACTGTGATGTAATTCTGCTTCTGCTCACACTATCAATAGGAGTGATTATTATAAATTTTGGATTCAAGAACGTTTCGTGCTGGCACGCACCTAAAACTGACAACTGGGGAATCCTGTCGGCTGTGCAGTTTGAAAGGATTCCATTGTCTGTGAAATATTCTGTTTGAGTGGGCTACCGCGTAGTTTTAGCGGCTTGAAAAATAAGCTAGATGGGATGAACTCATCCTAGGTTTGTTTTATATGAACTTGTGTTTTATCTGCCGAGGGGGGATGAGAAATTGCTGTGAGACATGAGAAGTTTTAGACGAACTTAATGTAATGGACGAGCTGCTACTGCACTGTCTGTGGTTGGGAGGCACGGTAAGCCTGAGTATTTCATTCAGCTTGTAGTTTGAAGAATTCAAAGATACAAAGGTGAAACAATGCTTTATTTGCAGTGGTGTGTTTGCTGAGTACTCTGTATTATGCAGGTCACTGACGTGGGGTTGGCTCCTAGCATAGCACGAAACGCATATTATTTTAAGCCTTAAGAGGTCTCGGAGCTGTTAAATATTTCTGCAGAGTTTAGTTTTCTTTCTTGATGGAAATCTTCCTTAGGCTTACAGCTGAGCTGGCTACATACCCTAAAAACACGCTGGAGCGTAGAGCTGTGTCTAAGCAGTGTAGTGCTGCAGTACCGGGCTGGGATGTACAATTGCAATATAATGCTGCAAGTTAGTGCTGCTAAATAGCAAAAAAACATAAAATAGTAAATTTGGTAGTGTAATGGAAAAATACTATTCTTGGCTACTTGAAATCTCATCTAGCCTCAGTGTTAATTTATAGCTGTATAATGCTTAGAATGGAGCAGAGAGTTGGAGGATTTCTGGGACATACAGCAGCTTTCTCAGTTTCATTAAATATTGAATCAGAAGTTCACTTCAAGCTTTAAGAGAAGGACTTTAGTAATATTCTTAGCCCTGTCACAGAAGTACTATGCTTTATGACATGCTAAGCATTATTTTTCTATTTTCATAAAATTAAAAATATTGGGGGGTTGTTTTGAACAGTGAACCCATCAATTATGAAAGCAGATTGATTTTGGTGTAAACTGTCCTAACAGAAAAAATATAAATCAACTGAGTTGTCAGAACTGTTCAGAATCCCTTTCAAAGGTAAATTTGCCATGTTTTAGCTTTACTATATTTTCCAAAGACTGAGGAAGAACAGACAAGCATTATGATTTTAGGTTTGAGTAGTTTGGATTAAGTCTCTTCACCATTAAAAATGTGGTGTTAGGTTAATTTCTTGCTCATTTCTTTTGGGTTGTTTTTCTACCTTTAATATTATTGCAAGCACAAGATGGATTTTCTTTTTTTATAGTCAGTTTTGTAACAATTGCCTGTGTGACTAGGGTTAGAAGTTATGCTTTCCTGAAGTAATACGGGTTAGAGTATTAGGTATAGGTTAGCTGTACGGTACTTAATTTTATAATTTTTTTTCTGTTTGCCTATAATTTTCGGAAACATGTAATAGTGATCAAACTTATTTTGGTGTTACTTCTCTGAGGTAATACAAACCGCTGTTTCACACGCTCATTTGTTTTCTGATGCAGCAGAAGTTTTTAATTGGAACAAACTGGATTGTGCTTTCTCTCTGCTTTGTAGGAAATTTCACTTGTGAGAGCAGAGCTGAAAGTTTCTGTTAGGCAGGTTCTCGGTGTGCTTTGTTCAGTCTGAAACTTCCTTTAATATTAAGTTTTAAATGAACATTCATGTTTCTGTCTTTGGTATAACAAAGCATAAGCTAATGGGGATAATGTTTACCTGTGGTTGCTCTGGGTGCTTTCCTCCTCTGTCTGTGAGAAGCCGGAATGTCTGTAATCTCACCTGTCCCTGTTGTAACACGTACTGCACAGAGCCAAAGGAAAGCTTGACTGCGCACCTACTTTGAATTAAAATTGCTATAGCCATCACGTAGACAATATCGGAATTTCATGTTTTCTGAGGCAAAAAATAATTTCCTTTTAATATTAGTGGAGAATACTGTGGTATTTCTTTCTCTGTGCATGCTACCATTGGGCCGCCTAAAGAATGGGAAGGGAAGAAAAAGAAAGCATTTCTGTATGTTTGCATGCATCTTGCTTGTTTTTGTGGGCCTTCTTGTCTAATCACTGCTGATGTAAGGTGGCGTAGTGGTAACACACGTGTACAACATTAGGGTTGAAATAAATACTGAAATAATTACTGTGGAAAGTAAGACCACTACAGTGGTGTTATAGCCCCATAGCAAGTGTTAATGGGTGAAGCGCATTGCTTAACAACCAGAAAGAAATGCTGCTAAATTCAGGAATCGGTCATAGCGTTTCTTCTCTTTAAAGCTGTCGCCTCCAAAAAGATTTTGGGCTGAGATATTCTACTATTCTACTACTTTGTACTGTGTATATCCTACCATTTGAGCTGAGCCTTCAAATAATTAAACTTTTTGTGACCCTTCTAATTGCATAAGCCTTTCTTTTACATTGCACAGGAATTTTGATGGAGTGGTTTCAATAACTGCTAATTTTCACTACCATGCTGTGCTTCAGAGTTTGTTGTTTGGTCACCGTGGATACATTTGTTACTTATTGTATTGGTTTTGCATTCATCATTTCAAGTAGAACAGAAATGTTGAATTGTAATCATCATAAAAATCCTACAAAATGATCTAGTGCCTTTATAGAGTAAGCCAAAAGCCAATGAAAATAATAAAATTCTGCTAAGTGTTTTAATAGGCAGGTATTTTGCACTTAAAAACAGACATAGCTACCCCAAAGCTACTTTTGCGTGCATTTATCATCGAGTTAATAATTTAGCATAAGATAAAAGTCAGTTGCGACCGTTCTCTGCAGCTCCGAGAGGAGAAACAGTGGGTGGCTGTCCGTGCCACAGCGCTGATGTTGCACGCTGATAATAGGGCACCTCCTCCGGTCCTGCTCAATGCCAGGGTTCTACTGTGACCGATGGTCATAGCTGGCTGGTGCCATCTCCACCTTAAAAGGTCCCACCGGCCGCCGCTGCCTCAGCTTGGCCACCTCACCAGCATCATGCCTTCCTCGGCTCGCGGGAGCCAGCTTGTCCGGCCGGTGCGATGGCCTCCGCAGCAGCCCCTTGGCTGGGTGGCCAGACTGTCCAGGTCAGGTGGAAAGCCCTCTTCGCTGTTCGGGAGGTGAAGGGGGAGAGCTTTTGGTGTGTTCCATGCACCGATGCCGTAAGCGACGATCATCGAACCGGAGGAAACGCTGCGGTGATATTGCAGTTATGGGACAGTGAGCACTGGTCCTGAGGGCTCGGTAAACCCCCACTGGAATCGAGAGGGAAGCCAATCCTCTAACCCACTGCTGAAATAATCACACCCCTGCGTACCCCCATACCTTGTTCCTACGGAAGGAACACAACCAAAAAAAGAATTAAAATTTACAAAGAAAAGGAAAAACAGAAGGGTTTTTTTTTCCCTTCCCCCCCACCCCCTGTGAACCTATTACTGTTTTGAGTAACTTCTGTTCCCAGTGTTTCCATTCACCCAATACAGGAAATCTGACATATCGGGGTGGAGATGAAGATTCTATGGGATAAAAGAATAGACCTCTTAAAGGAAAAAAACAAACATTTTTTGCCTGAAAATGCCATCACGTTTCTGTTTGCACGTTGACTGTTTTCATTCTCGGTGGGGTTTTTTTAGTCAATGTTGTAGAGTGTAGTAATTCATCTGCATACATACTACTATTCTGAATATCACTTTTTATTTCTGGAACACTTTCTTGTAGGAGAGATTCATGCTGGATGAGTCATGGAAGAAAAAATACCCCCCACACCCCAAATCTCACCACCTCTTTAAAGAAAACATACACTGTGCAAATCAACCAACCAACCAAAAAAAACTTGTTTCAGCAGTTTCAGTGAAAATGTTTAGTTGTCACCAGTTTGTTTTTAGGAGGTTATATTTCCTTCTAGGTTAGACACTGCGGAGGCCTTTCATAGCATTTCTGTTTGTCTTCATTTAAGGCAGGATGAATCAGTGATGATAGGGCTATGCTTTTAAAATGTTTGGAGAAACACAGATACTGGATTATTAACTGTGTTTTATCACCAGCCATCTGCAATAAGAAAGCGTAGTTAATATATAATGGATGCTGTATGTGACAGAAGAATTCAGCAGAGCGAGCCAATGTATAGGATCTTGGAATCTGCGGGAGCCTGATGTTTATACTTGGAACATTACAGCCTCCTGGGCAGTGAAGTTCCTATCTTGAAGCACTGAATAATCATTAATGCATGTATACATAATAATAAAAATAACTCCTGTTTGAACTTACAGAAACTCCTCTGTGCCAGACTGTACCCTTTTAGATTCTGTTACAGAAACTGTTCGTTTAAAATACCTCTAAATATATCCGGTATGTTGCCTTAAATAAAGGGTGATTTCACCATTTCACACACACACACGCACACAAAAAAGTCATTCCTGTCACCCTTCTTGTGGGTGGCAGAATTGCTGCAAAATCAGAATTAATGGTTTCTTGCTGCATTAGAGATTAGATCACAGTTGCTTCAGCTGAAGGTCCTTTAACAGAAAGTGTGTGTGTGCATGAGCGCACGTGAGTGTGTGTCTGTACATGCTTTAACTGGGGTGACTGTGGAATCTAATCCTGCATCCCTTCTTAACAAATGTCTTGCTTCTGTTAAGAAATATAATGTTAAGTAGAAGCTGGATTTTTAAAATTTTTATTATGATGTCATGCCTCTGTTCTTTTTCATCTTTTTTCCTAAAAGACAATTCATATGAATTATTTTTATAAAATATTTTAAAATAATGAGAGCCTTTGAGTGCAAAATTATCTCAGTCATATGGCTCTTACCTCTCTGTGCCTGTGTGCAAATATCCTTCCATATTATTTTGATTTTGTTTTATAACTCGGTGGCAGTTCTGAAAATTCTTGCAATTACAAAAATGTTAATTGTATTACAGGAATCCTTTCAAAGCTTTTGCCTCTCATTGTACTAAAGAAGATGGTGGTACTTGAAAAAGAAGAAATATATTTGGACTTGGTAGAGGAACTATTTCAATTTGATATTCGATCGTGAAAAGTTCTTGAAATATAGTAAAGGTCATAAGGGCTACAATTTTAAAAAGGGGTTATTACATGTAATATACTGCAAAGATTAGTTTTGCAGCTGAAATCGCATAGATGATTGGTAACATTCAGAGAAAATGCAGCCAAAGAGGTTGGCTGGAAATACCCAAGCCTGAAGTGTCTGAGATTGTACTTGAATTAAATTGCTGGGGTTGAAAGTGGGAAGAAGCTTTGCTCTGCTGTAGGGCTAAGTCATTACATGGCAAACCCACAGTCTGCAGGTCAGCCTGTATTCTCAGTGATTTTAGCAACACGTTTCTGCAAAGTCTACTTAGGGATGAAAAATTTAGTACCTGAAGTTAACATTATTGGTATGCTTGTGTGTTTAGACCTCCTTGCCCATTTTGTTGACCGCTTCTGTCAGTTCATCCATCTGATGCTCATGAACATGTTCGTGTCAAACAATTTTTTTTTTTTTGGCTTTGTACATAAGTACCATAAAGAGTTACTCCAATCGTAAGCATGGTTTGACAGCTTAAAGAAGTTGGAAAAGGTCTGAATCAAATGTAAAATAAGAAAATGCAGCTGTAATTTGAAATTGGAAATGTAAGGGAGGCTTTTATGAAAGTTCAATTACTATACACCCTTGCCTCTTGTTAACATCTATGATAATACAGTTCTGTCTCGACGCTTAAAATTATATATATTTGAAACTTCTTTAGGTTTGAAAAAAAGGTAAGACATCTTCAGTCCTTATCTAGAGCATTTAAACAAAAGCACTTGTTCTCTCTTTTTTTTTAAATTTTTTTTCCCCTTATTCTGCTTTGCCAAAGTTCACAACTATTTTAAAAAGTTGGGATTAAATCAATCTTTCTTCTTTTAATACCTCAGCTAGCTGGCTGAACCAGTTGTTTGGAAATCATGGGAAATTCTTTCATCACTGTGGGATCAGATCCTGACTCTATTACCCAGCCAACTAATTTACTCTGTTTTATAGTCCCTGCAGATTTCAGAATTTAAAACCATAATGTACCACTTGCTTTTCAAGTAAAGCTTGAAAAGCTCCTGGGGTTTGGTAATACATAGTATCTTCATCTCCAAAGCAGTTACAGGAGATACAAAAATGAGATTGACTGGGAGTGTCTGCTAACTCTGGGTATGGCCGTTTGAAATTTTAGCATGTACTTAGGAACTCAAAGGGCTTTGGCTCGTATTGGTAATTTTTATACTGTATGTTGTTTATGCCTTCTGTTTATTACAATGCAAACTGTCAGTCTCTTCTTCAGTTGTTCCCTTCAGAAAAAGAGATAGAGTCTAAAAAGGGGGTTGATGTTAGAAAACTGTCTCTGAATATTAAAACTGCTTTTTTAAGAACAAAGGAAAAAAGCTAGGCTTAGTTTACTCTTTAATTATTACTTCACAGTGGTTCTGCTATTTATTTACTTTTATGCTGTAATTGAAAAAGGAGATAGACAGTACAGTTCATTCAAATGGAAGCCATGAAAATTTTCTCAGCTTCTTTTGTTCTTGTTGACCTTGTTTATTCAGTTTGTTTACTATGGAGTGTAGTAGGTTATGAAGATGGAGGGAGATAATGGCTGTGTTTTCCAGTACTGTTACTCATCGTTGCACTAGGGGTCAATATTGAATGAAGAAAAAAAAAAAGTCAGAAAACACAGAACCTTGGCAAGATCTGCAATTGTGAATGCACAAGGAAGGAGGAGGAGGTGGTGAGGAAGCCAGTCTTTGCACCGCAAGCAATATCAGCGCTCTTCATGCTAAGCCAAGTCATTTTTCAGTAGCGACCTGAGGGTCTACTGTCTCTGTAGTGCAGTGTTTAGCAAATTAGTTTTTGTTTGCTGGTATTTACCTATGAAAGCCAATCCACTCACCTCCTGTCAAAACCAGCCGCGTATCAGGAGCATTTAGTTTGCCAGATATGTGACTATTACATAGCAAACACACCGCTTCTTTGTTTTTCTATTATTGCTGGTAAGTTGTGCTGCTGCGAGCAGCAAATTTTTCAACAGTGGAAGTTGCACGAGCTTGTTTGCTTCTAGGTAGCACAGGATAAAATAATACCTTTGCTTCAACCCTTCATGCAGCAGACAGGTGTACATGAAATTTTACCTAACATCCTATTTAACTTTGCAGTTTCTGTGTTTATAAAGAAAAAATTCTAACAAGTTGAAAAGGCTATAAAATAGTGCGTGTGCAGATGTGGAGGTGTATTTAAATCCTTTCCCTTTTTGTCTCCCTCTCTGACTGAGGGCATGGCAGCCACATGAATGTGGGTGCTGTAAAGCCATTGTAGCACATTATTTCTAGTATCCTTACATGCTTTTAGCGCTCAAGACATGATGTGATCATTTACAAACATTTGTCTCGCCAATCCTGACCACAGTCTGTCTACCTTGTAAAACTGGTTATTTAGTCCTCCTCTCCACATGCAGTGCTAGGGCAGTTGCACTAACCTCCTAATAACACATTTACTTTCTGCTGGATTAAATCTTAGTAGCACTGAGTACTTGGAAATTGCATTGGTCCACACTGTACGATTTTTCTCTTTCATTCTTTACTAAGAAAGGTTCTGAATTAACTCTTTTTTCTTTTCAACTGGGTCAAAGTAAAAATTTTCAATACATTTATAGATTCCCAGTGGTTTTCCCTTTTTTCTTTTTTTAATCCTTTGCAGTATTTTTTTATAGAACAGAAGAGATATCTTCTTACATAGGTACAGCTGACAGATCTACTCAATGCTAATTAGCACCCCACCATTTGGATTCCTATGGGTTCAGTAGCAACTGGACATCTGACATCTCTTTGGATATGCCATATAGAAAGTACAGTGCCTCGCAGAAATCCCTGTCTGTGGTCAGATCAATGTATATGAGGTGAGTGTCCTTCATCTTAGCATTTAGCTCTACACGCTCTAACAGTCCATACAGTAGATGACCTTCCCAATACACACAAGTTTTCAAGGTAAAAGGAATCAGTGGCCCTAAAGAGGGCTATCACTACACACAGAAATAGCCCACACAGTTTTGCTTCTTCACGTGATTGAACTTACTGAATGTAATAAACTCTAAAAGGCTGAAAACATATTAAAAGCAGAAATCAAAGCAACATTTGAAATCTCTCTAACAATACAGATACAATCAAAATGTGATTGTGGAAAGCCTTAGAGTGTGTGAAATGTATATAAACTCTGCTGACTGAGAAGGGCAGGCAGGCAGCAGGTAAAGGCTGGTGCTGCAGCAAAATGGTGCTGGCAGCACCACCCTGCATAAGCACGCCAAGGTGACCAAATAAAACCGCTCTGGTTTACCCTTAGTGACTAACTTGAAGCAAAGTTGTCATCATAAGCTATCATTAGCATGCAGGCAAGAAAATTTATTTAACTAGCCTGAAATTAACCTTGTGAAAGCAATGAACAATGATGCTAGACGTCACAATGGACACCCAGACAACTCTATAGATTTTAGGAGGATAATACAGATGCATAGAACATTAATTTATTTTTATTGCTTATTCTCCTAGGCCGTGATTTTTTTTTTCCCAAGTTAAATATATCCAAAAATATCAATGTAGTGAGGAAAAGCAGCACAGAACTATCTCAGGTAGGCAGTATTTGATGATACTTAGCATTGAAAGAACATTAACAATTAATACTCCTAAAATATTTCTCAGTTTAGTCTAACAGTGTTCATGTGATTTGTATAAGCTTTATGTACATTTCTAGTAGGAAGATTTCATCACAAGATTATTCACGAAACTAGCAGTTGCATGATACTTTATTGTAATTTATTAAGAGAGTTTTCATGTTAAAAGCCATGCCAGCACATTTTCAGCAATACAAAGCTCACTTGAGATTCGTCTGGAAACAGAAATATTGCCATCTGACCTCAGTATATAGTCAAATGAATTATGAATGTTTTATATCAAATATCTGTTTGAGAAACCCCAGCTGAGCTAATAGCTTCCAAATCACAAAGATAAGAAGAAGTAATGTTCATTCTAAATTATTAGCCCTGTTTAGGAAGCTTACAGGAATAAATGGCTATTGTTGTTAGAGAATGTTTAAAATAATAAGTTAATTTTTTAAGAAGTCTTTCCAAGGTGCCTGTGATAGGTGGATCTCCAGTTTTGCACATTCTTCTATCTATGTAGCCAACTTCAGTTATAGTAAATACTGTAGGGAGCTGATTTTGATAGCATATTGATTGAGGTAATATTGGCAGTTTATCTAAAGAAGTTGGGCATGTTTTGAAATCTGTTGATATAACATGTATGGCAACTGCTAGCAGGTACAAAAAAAACCTCTTGCAAGTTCAAGACTCTCAGCAAAAATTGAGTTTTCCGTATTGATACTGTTTTTACTGAGTTCTTCATAGTGAAAGAGGACGTTTTCAGAAAGTAATTATTATTTCTAATGAACTGTGGATAGCGTTGGATTGTGTTAATAGATTTGCTTGAACTCAATTTCATTTACTGGACCTAACATGCTGAGAAACTTCTATGGCCCCCAGTAAAGTAAGTTTCAACTGTGCTGAAAATTTTAAATCAGACCTAGTGTATTTAAGGCAACTGTCAAATAATTTCTAACAGTTGTGTTTAATATCACCAATAATTTCAAATGTGAATTAAATGCTCTTTAAAATCTTAAACTGATCAGCAGCAGTG
Organism: Opisthocomus hoazin; assembly: GCF_030867145.1. Classification (NCBI taxonomy): domain Eukaryota; kingdom Metazoa; phylum Chordata; class Aves; order Opisthocomiformes; family Opisthocomidae; genus Opisthocomus; species Opisthocomus hoazin. The sequence continues at coordinate 52,542,101 of NC_134417.1, forward strand.
TAGTCAAACTTTGGCAGCCACTTGGGCAGCAGGTCTGGGGGTGGAGGACGCTGGCATGCCCATGCAGCATGGCCACTGTGCATTTTTTCTCACCCGTCACCAGCCTGGAAATACAGGAGGCAGAATTTATCCATTTGGGTTGCAGTTCAAACAGTTGTTCCATGTCTCTTTGCCAGAAGAGGCACTGAATGTGATGGAAACGTGAGCTCGGGCAGTTGGAGAACTTGAATTGCATTGGCCTTGCGTGGGGAGGTCCACTTTTGAGAAGATGCACCTGCAGGAGGGAACACGCTGCTGCGGGTCTCCTCATGCTGGAGGAGCTCTGCACACCTGCGGGGGAAGACTCCATCAGTTCCCTTGTCCACTTGAGCTTTGATGGTTTCCATAGAAAGGCTCAGGGATTAACAGTCAATGAAAGCTGTGCTGATTTTGGGGCGGTTTTAGGAAGGGATTTAAAACCACCAACTTATTTTCCAGAAGGTAGCAAGCAGCACTCAGCTGCAAACAAAATGTAGTTGTTATTGCTCTTATTAATTTCTGTTTCCAAATCATTAGTGCTAGTAACGATAATATGAAATTCTTAAGTCAACTGAACTATTTAGTTCTATACATCCCTAAATCCATATCAATTCCCATTCTTATTAAAAAATAACAAACAAACCCCAAAAAACCCACCAAAAAAATTAATGCTACCGTGAGTGTCCTTCCTAGGTTTACATCTGCAAGGAGTTCATCTGTGTGGATAGGATGGCACCTGGCAAGCTTTCCTGATCATGTACAGGGTACGTACAGCATCTCTTAACTCACGGTGGTCCTATTTAAATTCTATGCAGTTTCAAGGGGGAAACCTCTCAAGTGATTTGTTGAACTGGGATGCCTTTTTTGTCTCATTAAAGCACGTTATTGGCAATATCATTAAAGAGATCAGAACAATTAAATGAATAGTTTAGTAGTTTATGGTGATTCTTCTCCAGTTAACAGACTCTACACTAGTTAAGCAGAACAGCAGCGGTAGGGAAAAGCTGAGGTTCATTCCTCCCCCACCCCAAGCAGAGAAGGCTTAACATTTTTCTTAGAGCATCATCTCATATACCTCTCTTGAAGTTTATGACCACAAATCATACCAAGCTATCATTGCTGTGGGTTTGTGGCTCAGCCAGAAAAAGCTGTATATGGGAGAAGCTCATTTCTAGTCCCCAAGATTTTAACGTTTTCCATTCTGTGCCTGGAGCTGCTGAACAAACATGTATTAAATTGTATATGGGTAAGAATTTCTGGTGACAAGGAAACTTTAATTTATAATTGTAATGTCGGTTTGACTTTTGAATGTATCATTTTGGAAAGGCCAAATAACATTATACTGTTATGATACATAGCGAATTTAAAATTTATAGTGGATTTTAGGGGTAAAGAGATAAAATCTTGTACTAAATCATGTCTAAGAAGAGGTCATTGTCCATGCAGTTAAAGTAAGAGAGATAACTTAGGAAAATATTCTCAAAAATAGATTTCCATGGAAAAAAAATTAAAGTATTTCTAGTCCACTCAGGTGTATATGTACATCGACTGCCTTACACATTTTTTCAGCATGCAGTAGCCCTCTAAGGTATAGCTCATGCCACCTTTTCCTAGCTTTGAATGAAGACAAAGAATCCTGAAATCATGTGAGTTGGCAAACTTAACACCAAGGGGCTTTCTAGCAATAGTTTTAGGGGATTTTTTTTTTTTAAAGAAAAAAAAAATTGGGCTAAAACCAGCTTACATCTGTAGAAGAAGCTGTGGGGAAGCACTGGTGTCTTATTGGTGCAAGAAAGAGATGTTCTAGTGGGAACCAAGTTATCTACTTACACATGCAAGAGCAAGTGGCCTGTTCGCTTCAGGCCATCAGACACTGAATTATACTGACTTTCTCAGTCTTTTTTTGCTGTTCTTGGGTCTCCACCAGTCTTGATAGTCTGAGTCTACCAATTTAGTAGCACGGCCAGACTTGGCCTTGGTAATACTCTACAAAAAAATCAGTGTTAAACAGCGCACGGTGGGGCAACCTAAACGTGAACTCTACGTTCCTTTCTTTTGCATCCCTGCTGCAATGTTATTCTGCGTGCAGCTTTAAGCACTTTGTAACAGTTCTGTTAATACAGTTAACGCTTGACCTCAGACACAGAGATCCGTTTTGCTTTTACCACTTTTGTAACTGCAAATACTCATGTTTCCTGAACACCTGAGTCATTTGATGCTTTCTGTGAACTTAAATGGTAGGTTAAGTGAGAAATAAAATGTGGATTTTTTTTTCACATGTGGTAGCAACAGAATCTACATAGCAACACCAAACAGCTGTGTGTGCTCTATGTCTTTTTCACCCATTTTAAGTATAATTTAGCTGTCTGAAGAGTGTAATAAAGAAATCCTGACACTCCCCATTTAATTTCTGTCTTTATCTGGACAAGATTACCACATATTCTCCCCAAGTACAAGTGAAACAGAGTAGCCAGAAATACAGGTTTGTAGAGTCTTTTCTTAGATGCTAAATCAAATCTTTCTGTATTGCATAAATGAAGATCTGTGAAGCTGCAGATAACCCCATGTCTGAGTTAGAAGAGCAGAAAGTCTAATGCAGATACTTAGACACAGGATCTGTGCCAGCATTGGTGCTTTGGGGCTCAAGAAGGGTGTGCAAATATTAACTTAAATTTTGTCATGGCGTGACCCACATCTGCTGAAATTTTCTCAGCGTTTCAGGTTAACACGCCCAAAACACTCTGCTGTGAATCAGGTGATTTATGTTCAGTTGCAGCTCCAGATCTGTAAGATTGGCTTGAGTGTAGGCTTTGGAATGCAACCCTTATACAGGCAAGCTGTGTTTGGTTTCAGGTTTCTTAGAGGCTTGCATGCAAAATTGCCTCATTGCTTGAATTGATATCTCTAATTAAACAGATACAATGCACTGCAATAGTTCTCCTTTAGTATTACAGCTCATATTAATACCCGATGTAAGTCTACTTAAGTCACTGGAATTATACTAAGGGAGAGATGGCCCTCTTTTTCTCAACACACTGTATTTTTTCAGTAATTTTATGGAGTTTTTTAATTCCGTTTCTAGATCTGAGAAGTATGTTCTTGTCTCTCGGATAATTGTATTCTTTTTTAAAGATGTGATCTCAGAAAGAAAAGGTGGAAGTCTTAGAGAGTCTTTGGCAATACGCTTAGAGACCTTCATTTTCATCTTATGTTTACAGTTTCATCGATGCATTTCTCTTCTTACATGGTGCATCTTGGTGTTTTGTAGGTTTGTCTTATTTTTAAGGAAAGTAGTGCCAAATTCTGGACTATGCAAAAAAATTCTCCTGTATATGGTGATGAGGGTCAAGTATTCAGGGTTTTGATTCATCCTTCAAATTGAGCATCCTTGGTAAAATTTTAATTCCTTTTTAGGAGAATAGCAATTCTCCTTGTTTAAAACTCGTTCTTATGGAACATTCTGAATGTTTAGTTGGATGGAGTCATGCAAATAAGAGATAGGCCTTACTTCTGCATGCATGAATTAAAAAAGAATTAACTTTTCTGATGTCATTGCCCTGATGGGGAGGGAGTGGAACTGTTAAACATATGCAGAAGTATTTGCAGGATTGAGGTTTGTCTGTGGCTTAGAAAATCCTTGCATTTCTATAGCAATCTGACAATTGGTTGGCTCACTTCACTGGTTTAATATAATTTCATTTTCTTGGAAATGTATTGTAAGATTACCGCTTATGGAAAGCGAAGATGATTAGAGTATGTGAGGCTCCCTCCACTCCTTGGCAGTAGAGTGGGAGGACGGGGAGGGGGATCCAACTTGTCAACACACAGTTCCATTGAAGGCTCTTTGCGCTTGCCCTGCCCTCTTAGCTTCCCAAATATTGTAAGGTTCTTCTGATCAGATTAATATACTAGATTTATTGAAATTCAAAGGTAGTAGGGCTTGGAGGTGGGTGACTTGCTTATCTCCAGTAATAAAAACATATTGAGAAATCACTGGAAGTATTTGATATACAATTTAATTAAAATGGATGTCTGTTGCCTAAATTGAGTGGATTACTTTTCTATTTTAATGTGAAGAAAGTAATAAAAATATTAGGAACATGTAAAACAATGGGATACAAAGAAGTCAAATGATGATTATAACTTCACTTCAATTAGTCAAAGCAAAGCAATGCAATGACTTGAAAGGATCAGAGCAAATATTTCCTTATATAACATACTCAATAACATCTGCAATTATAATAGCTAGACTTAATATTATGAAGCTGCATGATTCTGATCCTTCTGATCTACATGGATTATCAGAAAAGTCTGCACAGGAATTTTTCTCCTCTTGCTATTGTATTCTGTTGTATCACGGTTAAAAGGACTGGTAGTGATGCCTTCAAAAAAACACATTTGCTTAGTATCTCTCAAATAACTGTTTTACATAGCAGCACCAAAGTTAATTCTGTTCTGTTTGGTCTTTCAAGCAGAGAGAGAATTTAAAATAAAACATGTCAACTGAGACATTTTTTTTTTCTGCGGAGTGACATTCTTAACGTTTGATTTTTTTGAGCACCTTAGTAACGAGTAGATGCAACATAGTCTTTGAATGGAATGAATTGAAGTTTGAGATGGGTTGTTTTCATACTATGCGTGTTTCTAGATATATTTGCAGTTAATTCAAGAAATGCTGAATTCTAGACCATGAATAACTGTGAAGGGAAGATTACTGAATGTCTAACCTGAGTTTGCGATGCACACAAAGTGAAATTTTAATAGCTATGTAGGACTATAAGTAAATATTCTAAGCAGGGTGGTTGCCTGAGCAAGAAGGGAGCTCCCTAAAAAGTTATTTAAGTGTTTTATATCTCTCTCCTATATTTAGCTCCTGGGAGAGGAATTATAACATTTTAAGATGCCTTGATAGAGGACAAGAACATAGCTAGGCTGACTGAAGAGCATGCCAAGAAAGGTATTATTACTGGAGCTCTTATCATATTCCTTTTTCTTTAGAGAAGGTTTCAGGCTGTTATTGACCTATGTAAAAATTCAGACAAATAGTATTTGTCCATTCCACCATGCCTTGCCATCGCTACCCAGCAACAAAATCTGCACATCGGTATGCAGACCATTGCTTGCCACCTTTTATAGCACTGCCCTGTCTTTTTTTCTTTCCTCCTTTCTTTCTTTTTTTTTCCCCCCTTTCTTTTAGAAATTCTCCCATGTGAAATGCTAACCAAAGATACACAAGATACTGTCCCGCAGCCTTTTGTTTACAGTTACAAGCTGTGTGGTTGACTCAGGAAACCTTATGACAAAATCTGTGTCAGAACCTATAAAAATTCTTTGTTTTTTGTGTGAGGAAAAAGTTCTGAATGGAGTGGATAATAACATGAGGATATATTATGGAAGAATTTTGTCACACGATAGTAAAACACTCTTAAGGAACAATTGGATAGGATACAGAAAAGCTAAAAAATTATAAGTAATTTCTCATAGTGTAAAGAAATATGAACATATTTTTGGTTTAGGTTTGTATTTTTTGGTCAATTACTGAAAACTCTTATGTGTATATGTGTAAATGTATCTGGATTGTAATCGATAGAATTACTCACCAACAAGCACAATTTATATTAGCCAGGGGCAGGGATTCCCATTCATTAAATCTGTGGAGGACATGCCTTTGTCTATTTCTGTGGATGCAGCCTGGAGCATCCAACGTGTCATGGATTAGATAAATTGGGCCTGACATGCCCGAGTTTGTGGAAACTAGGACAAAAAAATTCTTTTGTCCTTTGTGTCTTGTCTGCAAAAGCAGTGGTGCTTTCCCCCCACCTAAAGAATATGACAGCAGATAATTTTCCTTGCTTGAAAAACTTTTTTTAAGTTATAGGTATGTTTTACATAGAGATATAAAAAATGGACCTGCCGGGATTTTAACAAGTATCAGGAAAAGGACAGTCAACCTACTAACTGCCACATATTCCAGCTCTCAAAACATTTGCCTAGATCAGTTCCATCAGGTGTAAACTTGCCAAAACTGAAGTTTCCATAGCCTTTCTTTATAAATAGCCATTTTGTTAGAAGTTCTCCACTGAAAAAGAATGTGTTCACTTTCCCAGAAAGATACTAGCCCTATGGCCAAGGGATTTTTGTGGGCTGCTGGAAACCCAAGCTAAATTCCTTCGTGAGGTGAATACACGTTTACACAAATATAAACTGCTCCAAAAAGAGATTATTGTGCAAGTATCCCCAGTTAGTCAATAGCCCAACTATTGGGACATTTCCCTGAGGCATTGGGAACTTACAGAGCAGGCTTCAATATGGGCCTTTGATTAAAATACAGACCTTAATTTCTTTTAATTTTTGAAACTTTTATAAGGATTTGCTTCCATAATAAGCAGGTGTGAGACTGTAACTTATGCATAGGTCTGCAGAGAAGACAAATTCTAACAGAACTTTGCAACCTAGAAAAAAGTTAAATTTGGCAGTGTTTTCTCTCCATCTCCTGTTCTCAAGCAATGGCATCTTGAAGCAAAGCTTCAGCCAAAATGCCATAGAAGAATAGTTATGATTAGTTATCCATAACTTTGATTGGAGGGGCATATGCAACACCAAAGCCTGATGCAAGGGAGATGGGATCCTTGTTTCTTGCTGGCGTAAAACATGGTTTCAAACTGCTCCTCTATGACGGAGAACAAAGAGACAGCTTTATAAAAGTGAATTCAGGATAGTCTGATTTGTTGTGTTTTTCTCTGCTGCAGAAGGGTGATGGCTGGGATCTGTTAGTGAGAATGAAGGTAGCCTGTTTGTGCAGTGGAGCATTTAGTGTTCAGAGAGTTAGTCAAACTCTGTTATTTCAAGCTTTCGTGCCTTTGGAAATTGTACTCTTTTTTTTTTTTTTTTTCTTTTTTTTGGTAGCTCGAACTGTTACTCAAATGTGAAGTTTGTTCACTAGCCCTAATAATACTTTCTTTTAAATCTTTATCAGTTGTATGTCATCATAGTGTGATTTATACTTACACTTTTTGAATATAGAGACTTACTGGTTTATGAAGTAGCTATTTGCTTGACTGTGTCTATGTAAGCATAATCCCACAGATTTTGGAAGGAAAGAGAACTATTTATTCATCAGGATATACTGTAAATTAGAAACTAGAAACTGTTTTCCAGCATATCATATGGCACATATTTATCTCTGTTTCAAAATAAAAAAAGGGGAAAAAAAAGAAAAATAATTGGAATAGAACAAGTGCAGTGTGTGATTGCGATAAATAGGTTTTGGCAATGATGTTAGTATTTTCTAGATACAATAGAGTTACAGAACTGTTACATTTTAAGTATGTTATAACACATCCTATTTAAACTTTATTAAAACTAAGTCTGTGTCTGGATATAGAATTTCCATAAAACATCTGTTTAATTGATGCTGGCCAAGGTTCAAATTTCTTCCATTGACTTCCAACATCCCATTCTTTTATTTCCATTCTTGTTCTGTCTGCTGCCTTCTTACTTCCCCTTAGCTTTTTTTTCTTTCCTCTCTGTTTTTTCCCCTCCCAAATTTGGTGCAAACTCCTTGCCCTTAATGTCATCTTGAGGGTTTTATGCTTTATCAGCACCTGCTCTCCTTTCATGGTTGACCCCTTGCTGAACTCAAAACTGTACTGCAGTCCAGAGCCTGCTAATCATTTGCATCCCCAGTCTTTGTCAGACAAAGAATGTCTGATGTCTTGCTTGGTACAGCAGAGCAACGGTTTAAAGACAGTCAGTGACAATCTGTGATTTCTGGTGAATTAAATGACACATCTCTTCATGTTGGAAGGCTGCTATCTTGTTAGCGTGTATGCTTTTGTCTTACTTGGATGCCCAACTTGCTATATCGCAACAACTGTAGTTAACCTTCAATTTTGGGTAGTGGGGTAACAAAGCAACATCTGATTTCACATTTCTGTAAGACAGTGTGGTGGAAGCTGACCTCAACTGCTTAATGCTGAAGGCAATGACTGTGATCAAATCTTCAAGTGTTCAGGAGATACTTAACAGGAGATAAAAAGATTTTTCTCTCCCCAGAGTGTGATTGGCCTTTTTTCTTTTACTTTTTTAATTACCTGATGGTTAAAATCCAGAGATTATTCACTGGTAGGCACAGTGCATGTGTGCTTTGAGGTGGCATAAGATTCTATTGTAGTAAAGCTCAAACTTAACAGTTAACTAAACATTTTATCCTCCCCTTCCCCTGTCTCAGTGGGGACAGCAGAATGCCAAGAACTATCTTTTTTTTCTTTGCCTTGTGTTTCAATGCAAAGTGTGGATTTTCTGCTAGGATAACTTCAATTTTTCATCAGCTTCTTTTTGCAGAAAGTCTGGGTCGCAGATAGAGCCTCAGGCTCTTGATTTTTGCACAAACAGCTCTATCTCCTGAGGGCTGAACTGGTTTAGTTTCATTAAAGTGGAGCTGAAGTTTCATGAAAAGTAATGGTTTGGGGTTTAGAGACAATCAGGCCACGTTATCTAATAGTTTTTTCTGGTTTTACATCCTGAGAAAGAATAGTATGAAAGATACTCATGTTCACTGGTTTGGTTTACTTTTCTTTAAGAACTTCAGAGATTCCATGGAGTGGGAAATCAGATATTTCACTGGTGGGAAAAGTTTCTGAGTATTTTTAATTTAGGACATAGGAAAAATGGTAATATGATGTACAAGTTATCTTACAAGTATCTTTCAAGCCAGCATGAACTGAATAGTGCTTTATGTCCAGGAGCGTGTCCTTTAAAACTCACTTCTGTCTGCTATGTCTATGGCTGTGCTCGCTATCCATTTGTAAATCTGTGCTTTTCATTCTACTCTACTTTTTCTATTCAGCAAGAAATGATAACACTTATTCACTTGCCTAATGAATGACCTTAAACCTAATAGTTTTAAATACGTATGAGTTATTTTGTGAATCAGAATTCTAGGACTGTAATAGTCTCTGATGTATTATGTAAGCATTTATGTCTTTATGCATGGGAAAGAAAAACAAAAAATATGGTTTTGTTTCAACAAGTATGCATTTTTGTTATGTATGTATACATAGGCGGTTCTGTGAAGTTAATTCAAGGGGAGAATCTTGCCCCAGTCTATGCAACACTGGTATAGAATCACAGAGGTATTTTCGTGTCCGTTGTTGCGTGCTACCTGTAAGACCAACACCCAAGTGGATCTACATAACAACAGACTTTCCATCACTCTTTTCTCTATGCACCTCTCTCCCTCCTTTCCTTCCTCTCTTTCCGTGGACCTAGCTTTGACCTGGGCAGGCTTTGTTTCTTTGACCTCGATTCTGCCATGCTTCTCCTAACTGGGTCACTTCCCAAGTCTGTCTACCTGTTAGTCAATAAAACAGCAGAGGTTTGACAGCTAACAGAAAAGCAAAGTGGTGCTCTGATCCACTTACTCTTGCACTTTGGAGTTAAAAATGTGTAAAAGCTATTTCTAGTGAATTTATTAATAAAATTTGGTGAAGTTGAGCTTTCCCACTGCTAAATGGAAGAGGCATTGCTGCACAGCACTATCCTCATAGACTTTGCTAGTGGAGTGTGTCCATTTTATGATATTAGTTGTATATTTGTCTCAGTTGTATGCTTGTTTCATTTAAAGTAAAGACATCAGAAGTTAATCATTGCTTCTTTCCCAAGCATGTTTTTGAAAAATGGCACTTTTAAAATTGCTAATATATTCATCATAAAAATGAAAAATTCTTTGAAAATCTGTTTGCAATGCAGTGTTCTTCTGATTAATAACCCTTGGAAATCTGTGCTCGATATACCATAAACGTGACCTTTACAAAAACATCAGAAAAATCCAACTGCAGAATATGCCAGGTCAAAGACTTTTTTAAATGTCAGAAAGTATAAAGCTTTAAAAATTAATGTGATTTTTGTAATACTTGGCTGATGCTTTTATTGTTGTTTTATTTATTTGGTGTGTGTGGCGTGTCTTTGTTGTTAGGATCTGTTGGGAGACTGTGACCCCAGGGGAGTATACTTTGGGATAATTCTTAATGCCCTTCAGTGGCTTCCTCCCTATTGTTCAGTACTTAGATCCATTTAATTTGTAACAGCATTTTTGCTGGGCTTGTAGCTGGTTAGATCTTGTAAGGTCTAGTAACTCTCCAGTGGAGGCTACTAACCACGTACTCTGACCTGCTGTTTAGGAGGCATCCACGATGCACTAGTCAATAATGGTGCCGTCAGTCTAGCACTGTCAGAAAAGTTCTTTTATCTGCTGAAAGCTGTAGAGAAACACTGTATATGCAGTTTTGGGAAAATGCACATTTGTAACACTGTGACCTTCCTCTAACTTCATTGGATTGCAGTGCTCCTCTGATAGCACCCATGCTTCCCATACACCTCAGAATGCACCTTAGCTTGAGTCTGAATGTCAATCTTTCCACTGAAGGCTGGAATTCATACTGTGGGTAGCTGCATTATGTGGGACCTTATGGTCATGAGAAGAGAAGGGAAAACTCTTTTTCATTCGCTATCCAGACAAACTTTTCTGGCCTGGCATTACTGCTTGGTGGTAGGAATGTCTGTATGTATTTGTAGCTCACTCTAGGCTTTTCAGTTCCTTGGATTCACTTTCTTACTGAAGTAGAAAGTTGTATAAAACATGAGTGGGAGGGGAAGGAAATGCTGAATAGAGCTGGGAAGACATAGTTTGCCAAAAGTGAATTATTAGTGCAGATGTGGACTCACCGGTCCACTAATCTTCCCTGTGGCATTTGTGGCTGGGAAGGAAGAACAGGTTTTGACATTGTCTTTGCTATCGTGAGATCACTCCAGTCTGAGTGAAAGTGCATTCAATTCACTACTACACTGAAACCAGGGAAGGATGTTGCAGCGCTCAGAGTACTAAATGTAGGGACCTAGGGCTCATTACCTTGACCTGCCACAGATTGCTGTGTGAACTGTCAGCAGGCGACTTACACTATCTGTCCTAGGTTCCTAGCTGAAAAATGGGGATAATCTCTTGCCATGTAGAAATGTTCTGAGAATTAATACCAGAACTGCATGGAGAAAAGTAGGGCTGCTGGGTATTTAATATTTGATTTTGGTTTGTAAAGCAAACAGAAGTGAAAAGCTCCTCTGTTCTCAAGAGGGAGGAGAGCTGCAGTTCGTGGGCATTTTGCTTGTCTTCTCTGAAGCCATGATGCTGGCTGTCTTGGGCTTTCTGATTCTCTAGTAACTGGCATGGCTAGTGCTTGATGTGGGCAGCTGGTAGTAAGCAAGGTGGCCAAATTGGACAATTTCTTGTTGTTTTCTTCTATTAGAAACAGCCAAAACTTTACAGAAAGTGGAACATGCGTTTTGGATCATTTAATTTTCAGTGATGCAACAGCTTTCAGTAGGGGAAAAAAAGTCATCCAAATTTGACCAACTGGAATAAAACCTCAAAGGATTCCAAAGAGCTCAATTAGGTAGGTCAGGTTGCTAAAATAAAAAGCTTAGTTGCTGCCGTTGTGCAATTTATAATCCGTAGAAGGTGTTACCCATAATGAGTTAGTGGAATTCATTGCTAGACAGTGCTAAGTACTGAAATTCAGATCGTGGTTTTTCAGTAGATTTTATTTAATTAAAAAAAAAAAAATTTAATTGATTAAGTGTTTCCTGCAGGCCATAGCATATGCTAGATATGGGGGCAAAGGGGTGATACTTTGTGGGGTTCATGGAGGCTCTGACATTTGCGTCCTTGTGGCCTGAGCCTGGGTCAGGTCTGCACAGTGCTGTGTACGTTGATCCTATTCAGACAGACTGGACTTTATTGTCTGTAATCTGGGCCCACCTGTCTGTTAAGGCAGATGGATAATTACAGAGGAACAGGAGGGAAGAAGGTAGCAAAAAGGGAGCAGGAAGCTGAGCTTGGTTACCAAAAGTAAGGACAATAATGAAAAGAGATAAAGGATGTCAGAGTATTTGTGAAAATTAGTCTCTGTGTTTTCCTAGCCCAACATTATGATAGTAGTTTCACAGGGTTCTACACAATGAAAAGAGAAATCTACTCCTTAGGCGTACAGAGAGGTGCATTTTTCAGACAAAATTCTTGTATTGGGATATATGATTCTATGTTTTTCAAAACGTTTGTAAGCGTGAAAGATAAGACTTTAGAAAAACAGTGTAATGCATAGCTGCAGGTTTTTAAAACTAATACTAATAACAACAAGAATTATCTTTCTAAACTAGCTGACTTTGCAGGAATCACAGAATAAATATTGTCTCTAGACAAAATAATATGTTGAATAGCAGCAAGTGACCAGAGCTGATTCAGACTTTCCAGGTGAGTAGTGCATATGCTGAAAAATGTGCTCTGTAAATAAATAGTGGGTATTGATTTGCGCCAAACTGGAAGAGTTACACTTTTTTTTTTAAAAAAAAGGAGGGAGGAAATGAGAGAAAGAGATTAGAAAATATTTTGAAATATTTTTGTGATGAGTAGTTTTGAATTGTTTGGTTTTAGATGTTTGAAATTTGCCAATATTTAAATAATGAAAAATGGTGGAGTATCCAAGTACAAACTGTAGAATTTCATTTTGGGTGGAAGAAATGTTTCAGCTGACGCACTCATTTTCACACACCCCCCCCCCCCCCCCATTGTCTTTATTTTTTGGTTTCTCCAGTGAACTGAAAAATCAATTACTCACAAATCTCCACAGCTGAGACAGTGTTGCATTCATCCTCTTCAGAGTGACTGGCCACTGTTAACATTGCTAACAGCAAAACCTATGAAAGAAAAGCTCGTATTGATACACAGTGTACTTGATCCTCCAGCTGTCTCAGGAGGGTCAGCAGGATCGAGGCTGCTGTGGTTGGAGCCCCATTTTGAGAGTTCTTCTTTTCTAGTGGGTGTCAAGTATTTAATACAGTTGTGTTTTTTCTTTTCTGAAACTAAGAGGGATTATATGAACCGATATTGTGTTAAAATGTTCATATCTTAATTTTTCAAGTATTTTGAGATTATTATATAATGAAAACAGTCCCCCGTAAAAGTCTGTGAACAATGCAGGAGTCAAAAGCACTTTGTTTTAATCCTCATTTTCCCTTCTAAAAAAAAAAAAAAAACAACAAACCAAACCCAAATAAAACAAAACACACACAAAACAACCACAAAAAAAAAAAATCCCTTACAAGGAAATGAGTTCTAACACTATAAATGGTCAGAAAATAGATAACCTCCTTTTAGTCTGTATGGAATAATATGTAGCTTATTAAAATTAAATGTTTAAAATTAGAAGTATATCCATTTATGCACATAAAAGATACAGGTTGCATGGTAGCTAACTTTCTGTATGCTGAGTTCCTATTTTAGTCACTTGACTGATATAATAACTGCTAAGTAGTTTGGTGGTTAGGTGAGGCCTATTTTGCTGTGTCAAGTTAGGTCACTGATACTACTTTATTGTGGGACTGAACTTACCTTTAAAATGACAATACAGCAGTTTTTAAGAAAAGTATCTGTTGCAAAAATGAAGACTGTCATGCAGTGATTAAAGGGAGTACCCTAGTGACTCTAGGTCATTGCAAATTACATTACGCTAATTCCTAAAATTCGGATCTACTATTTGTGTCACATTGTCTCTGTTGTATCCCAGAGAAGATTGTTCTTTTGCCTTTGGATGTCTTTCAGTTTCCCATTTTATCAGATTCTCTGAAGAGGAGAGTGTGATATCTAATATTTTAGATAAAGTTCATTATTCATCATGGCTAGCATACTGTTCTTAATTGCTTATGTCTTTATCATCTTTTTGAAGAAAATCCTTTCAAATACACCTTTTCTTTGGCCCACTGGCAAACTAAATTCATAATGAATTTAAAGTTCTAGCTGATACTGAGTTTTTCAAATGTAAGTTTCTTAGCGTTTATAAGATAGAACACGAGCTCCTTGCATATCCCGTCGCTTTTATGCTGTAAAATAGCCTGATTTAGTTTTCTTGAAAATCTTCTAGGAAAAAAGATCCTCTTTTGGCTCAGGCTCTCTAGGATATATTGTAATGATTACTGGATGTGAACTGTCAGATATTAAGATCCTATATAAAAGATATTAGTGTTGCTTTCTGAAGTTACCTTTTTAAGTTTACCTGGAAGTTAACTTTTAAGTTGGAAAGCAGTGCTATATTACCAGCTAGTCCACTGAGTCATAACAGCTGAAGGTTCTCTGAGCTTCCGCTAAGGCAGAATGTGTGTACTCTTTCAATCTCAAATAAGCGATCAGGGAAATGTTGTGAGAGCTGTGAGATGGGATGGAAAACTTGGGAATATCCGTATCTTGGAGAAACCAAATTACAATACTGAAAATAAACTCAGACTCTAGGGTGGAAGGGAATTAGAGCATTAGTTTTTGGTGTCCCTGATGTATTGAAAATGGCTGTACACGTGGCCAGAAGGAAAGAATTGCAAAGTAAAGAAGGAATGAAAATGGAATTCTGCAGAGATTTGCTTTTTCATCTGGTGTTTATGGTGGTAATAGATAGTGATGGAAGAACTGCAAAAGATTTAGATTAATGGGGTATTAGTTTAGAGTTCCTGCCCAGTTTACATACCTCGGAGTTCCAAATGCATTGCAAAAAATTATCTACATTATTTGTGTCTGCAAAATTTGGACTGGATATTTCCTTAGGAGAGGCTATTTGATAATAGATCTGGTGATTCTTTTTCTGGAAGCTAAACCTGCAGTTGAGTTTAGAGGATTGGGAATGAAAGTGTGCATGAGGAAAGGCTATACAGGGGAAGATGTATCATATCTTTCTCTATAGCCAAGTCACAAAATATAGGAATATGCGATTGCTAAACTGTTGAGCTGTTTGTTAGGCGATCTGAGGGACAGGGATCTTGGCGTCCTCCATAAACTTTAATAAAATTTGTTATTTATTATCCTGTAGATAAAAAAACCCTGCCATATCATGTCTGTTTGCTCTAAGACTATTTGCTTTTGTTTGTGCATATTCAGTCTTTATGCTTCTCTTAATTCAGATTTTAGGGGCAGTACTTACAGCTGTTTATACACTAAAGCACTGTTCTGAGGGATATTTCAGATGAACTGGACACAAAAATTTGCATGAGAGACATTCTTATTAGAAAATGCTATTTCGGGAAGAGCAAAAATTTCCCCCAGGTCCCCCGGAAGGTGTTAATTTTTTGTGAAGAATTGTGACAAAAGTGTCTTTAAGATAAGCTCAAAACCTCAGCATTTTTAAAGAAATCTGGCTGCTTCTTTTTGCAATGACTTCTGATTTTAAAATCTGTTTTCAATTCCGTAGAGAAATATGGTCTCTGAAGTCAAAAACAGGGGAGGGGGCAGGGGGAACAGTATTTATTCATATTACAACTCAAAAGAAATAAAATGTGGCAATTCCTTGTGGAACAGAGGCTGAACCTGTAGGAGTCATCTCTTCATCTGAATGTTTCTGTTGTCTTCCCTTGGTTCCAGATAGAGGTAAGAAAGGTGTTGTAGTGCTGAAGTTCGTATCACCAGTGGTTGGTGAAGGAGAGACACTTGAGTAGGATATGCTGCAAAGAATATGAACCTCATGTTGCACACATGGCTTTGTACTACGTTGCCTGTCTGTTCTCAGAGCATAATGCTGTATTGCAAAACAGATTACCTGATGGTAAGGCAAAATGTGTAGTCCCAACTGGAGATGCAGAAGTCCATCTGTGTGTAAAAACACACAGTTTGACACCGGGAGACTTGTCAAAAACTGTCTCAGTGAGATATAGGAAGGGGCAAAGATTTGTGGCAAGCTTTTCTTCAAACTTGTTTGCTCATGCTTACCTTGGATGTATTGCCAGTGCCTGTGGACAAGAGATTACCTTGGCTGTGTTTTAAATTGCCAGAAAATTTAAGAAACAAAGGATTACTTCAATCTTTGTTAAAATGCTGAGCTAATTAAGCTTCTAAGTTGTATTATTCCAGTGCTTGCTACACAGAAAATCAAGGTAAAAACATTGACATGAATTTCCCAAATGTATGGACCATTATTCTCCCATTTAAGATCTGAATGGGCTGGAAAGATTCTTACTCTTCAGAAAGACACATTAGACTGTAGCATCACTAACTTGTAACACTTGAATTAGTAAATACGTTAGTATCGTCCTATTTTAAGATATTGTAGCATGTTACCCATAAAGTGTAACTTTAGACCTGTCCTGCCCTACATTTTAGGGGGGACTGTTATGTTTCTTCAGTCAGGCTGTGCATGCGCCTAATTTTTGGCAAGGGTGTCTATGTGAACTTCAGGTAATAATACAGAGCGTCAAGCACAGGCTGTGGACAAAGCCTGTCAGTGATGTTGGATGTTATCTTAGCTTTATTAGTCTAGGTGAAACTCCAAACCTTGCTGGTGGGAAGTCTGTAAAAAGGCTGACGTTGAGCCTTCGTTTTGTGTTGATCAGCAGTGTTGCATCTGCACAGGGAAAGTGATGAAGGTCTTTCTGTGCAGGCTTATAATACAGAACCTCAAAACAGTCATAAGCAATCTTTATGGTTCCTCACCTTGATCCAGTGTTCAGTAACACTGGATAATTAAAAAGCACTTATGTCTTGTTATAGTAATTTTCTAAGTGTCCTATTGCCACACATAGCACCAGTGATTTACAAAGTAAATTCTGCTTTATGAGTTTTGGTGGACTTCTCTTTCTTTCCATTCAGTTTGGCTTTCTCGGTTCTCATGTTTTCCTTCTGTCATCATTTCTGCCCTTGATACTGCCTTCTGTACAACAAGATTTTCTCTACACATGCTCTTCAAGGACTCTTCCTGGTGGGCTTCTACCCCTCTCCATCCTTCTGCTAGTAGATTAGATGGGAAATAGTTAATGTTGACATTCCCAAATGTTATCCAAAGGTTTTTTCAGTTAAGCTGAGTCACAAAAATGGTTGCCATTACTCCAGGTTTTCTGTTCCCGATTCTAGACTACAATTCTGCATATGTTAAATGGAAAGAGAAGCTATTTTTTGCATCCATAAATAGTAGATAATTTCTTTCAAGCAAAAGCTCAAATTTCATGATACCTATCACATGTTCCGTCATTTCTCACATGTCTGACACTATTGCAAAAACAGAGAGAAACTGTGCTGCTGAACATATTCATTTTCTGTCCCACTGTAGCCAGGACTGTGGTAGATTTTAAACTCTGTTCCAGAGGCTCAGAGTCCCAGCCAAGGTACTGCAGAGCTGGCTGAAATTTTCCTTTTAAAGCGTGTTCTCGTCCCCAGATGACTTCGTGCAGCACTGGCTGGCAGCGGCAGGTGGGTGAGTGCCTAGTCATGCCACAGCAAAGGATCACAGAAAGAACTATTTCGTCCTTCTTGGCATGGTATCATAGAAGAGCACAGGATAACAATGCTGTTGCTGTAGGCAATCCAAACCTGCAAGGCTTTCCTCCATAGTACTGAGATAATAAACTCGATGAGTGGGGTACCCAAGCGCAGGTGAAATTCCTCAGTGCAGTTTGCATTTGTATCTGTGAGTTGGAAGATGTTTAATCAGCTTAAATTTCTTTGCTATTGTCAGGCAAATGCTCACTTTCGCATTTCTGTGTGATTCTGTACAATCTCAGGTGGAACCTGGAGACTGCTTAGGAAGGGTTTTAATCATAGGAGTGATTCCTTCCCTTCATGACCTGTAAAAGCTTTATGTGAGGAAAAAACAGTATTTCTATCATCTAAAAAAATAACTTTATGGGCCTTTGCTATTCAAAGAGTGTAAGATTGGCCTGTATGACACTACCGTATCGTCATTCTGACCTGTTAAATTTATTTTTACACTGTTTTTTTAATAGTTCTGTGGGAATGTAGCAATTGCCAAACCAATGGCAATCATGAAATACTTGGTGGTTCTGTGCTGGTGAGCTATGGAAAGCAGAGCTGCTTGCCCTCTGCTTTTCTGTTGCACATATCCTTAGCTGCTGCCTTCGAAGAGTGATTTGGGACACGCTTACATTGAGGCAAATGTAGAAATTACTCCAAAAAAGCAGTTAGTCTAGGGCAAAAACTAGCGTGAAACTGGAGTGAACCCTAATCCAATACCTTTTGTTTACTAGTGGGTAATGTTTTCCTTTCAGTGATTCTTAGTGCAATGTTTCACAGAGGAGCTGAAAGTTGGCAAAAAAGACTGTCTTTGAAAATTTGGCTCCAGCTAATTTTATACCTAGAAGCAGAACTGTGAATGATCTGCTGCAACTGGCTAATTAAATCCTGTGCTGTTAGCCCTCAATTAGATGCATTAAATTGCAAACCTTGTTAGCAGATTTGCTGGCCAAATATGGAGAGATTCCATATATCATTCTGACTACTTTGTATTTGGGCTCTTAAAGAATGTTTGCAGCTTGTCTAATGTATCTGTATGTACAAGAGGGGAAAAAAGAAACAGATTTTGGATCTCTCCCTGTGTTGGTATGTCAGACGGTGTCCCTGTTCAATCAGCGAGGTAAAACTCCCCTTACGTTTTTGGGGTTTTTTTGGGTTTTCTTGTTTTTTGTTTTTTTTTTCTTTAATGTTTCTTGGACTGTTACCATCAGGTTTTTACAGTCTGTTGCCTGCCTCTCAGATTGGAAGAACACTGGCATATTTTAACAGTTTCGTAGGATCCAAATAGTCTTTAATTAACAGGGAATTGATGTTTTGGAGTTGGAGTGCAACCAAAACATGGGAGATATTGGAAGCAGAGAACGGGCTTGGATCCTTCCAGCTTTTCGCTGGCTGTGGCAATGGGAAACAAATAAGTAAAACAGGGTCCGCTGCAAACAGGTAGCAACTTATTGGTATGCAAGGGGATTTCTTCATTTGCACTAAGTTCCCACGGAGCTGGTGGTTTGTATCGTTAGCCGGGAGGAGCTTTCTGCTGCACAGCATCTCAGTCAGCTCCACCCCTTGCGAGAGCAGAAAGTCTTCTTTGGTGCCTCCCCATAAACTGGCTGCTGAAATTGTTCTTAGTTTAGATTTGTATCGATCAACTCTAGAGGCAGCAAGGTATGTTGTGTTCGTGAGGTTTAGGCTGACTCTGAAGCTGTAAGCTCCATGAGTGAGTGTTGAATTAAAAAAATCAAGATTCTGCAAATGAATATGACTTTTGCTGAGCCGAACAGGTAGTTGTTGTTGTTTTTCTTCTGGAGCAGCTTGCCTTTGGAGGGTTGAGCAATAGGGTTGGAGTGAAACACTGAAATTATAACAGGATGAGACTAGCTGAAGTTCTAAAGGGCAGTCAGGCATACGCTGAACTATTGGTCCAGATAATCCAGGGAGAGAAATGGTTTATTAGCTAATTTTAAATAATGATAGATTGATACCTGAAGCAATTACTGGCAAAGAATTACAATCAACAGCCACTGAATGAGCTGTGCTCTTTTTCAGTAATGCAGTAATTTGTGGACAAATAAAAATGTATTTCTTTAATCCCATATTGGCTTTTTATTGCTGGTTTTTTGTGTTGGCTTTTTCCCCCACTAATCGTAGTACTTGCTGAATGCCTCCTGTCTCTTTCTACATCTAGGTGGTACATGCCAGAGCCCTGCTCTTCCAGCCCTAGTGCGTCCTCCTGCTCCACCTTTGCAGCCGTCACTGGATATTAAACCATTTCTTCCGTTTCCTCTGGACACTGCTGCGGCAGTCAATCTCTTCCCCAACTTCAATGCAGTAAGTACACTCCTAGCAGTTACTGTCCACTTCAGTGAGCCACAGTTTCCATGGCAGACTCAAGAGGGCACAAAGTAGAATTTTATGTACTCAATTAAACCTGGAATATCCTCTCCCTTACTGAGGGCCAAAAAGCTCTTAAAGACACACTGGTAGGCCATAAATTAAAGCCTAGCTGAGTGTTAGCCAGAAGCAATCTAGAAGGAAAAAATTATATGATCCCAAGTGACATGCAATGAAACTGCAAGCCATATTCAATCACAGGGCTTGTGAGTTTCCCCTCTAATTTAAGATGTGCGGGGTTTCGCTAACCTGCAGTTCACTGCAACTCTCAGACAGCGAAACTCAGAGTGATGGCGTTCTACATCCCGTCTCCAACAGGCTACCTGGGAAATACATAAAATTTACAAATTGGAGGGGCTACAAAAGGTAAAACAGTCAGGGCAATTAAAGCAAGAATGAGAACAGCATTAGCTGGTATATGAGATATTCATTGGCAAACAATCCACTGTATTTTTTTCACATTGGGGTATTTTATTTCTCAGGCCTGAGGTTAAAACAAGGTTAGATTTTGCTTTAAAATTTTTTTTTAAGTAGTCATATTATCTGTGACTATAGAAATCTTATTCCTTCTTAGGTATTTTTATTATTTTACTGACGTGTCGTGAATATTTCAATTTTTCTGTTTCTAGCTGAGATATGTAATGCTCTTAAAGAAAAAAAAAGTCTGAATTGGTTTTACGTTAATTTTGACTTTATAGAATTATGCCATTTTTTAATTTGAACGTACTCTGGGAAGTTCTTTTCCTCATTTACATATACTGGATAGAGAAAAAAAAATTAAGAATGTATGAGCTTACCTACTTTGAGAGACACAGAGAGGCCAAAACAATTCTAATTAACATGCAAAAATCTTAATTATAATAATTAAGAGTGGTAAAAAAACATGCCCATTCTAGAAGCAATTTTTAGTAATCAATAGCAAATTTCTGTAATTAAATGTTCATTTATTTACCTTTTATGGATGTTCATTTTGCTTTAAAGAAATTAAAATGAACTAATTGTCAAAAATATTTGTGCAGTCTTAAATTCAAGCAATTTACAGCATTAATAGATATCAGAGAAGCTATAAGCTGCAAGTCTTCAAATGCTCAGAAACAATATGTCAAAGAAATTTCTTATTACAAGGAAACTTTTTCTAATTTTAAAATGTATATAGGTATGCAGCAAAGTTTTAAAAAGTGCTGCTTTTAACCAAGTTACTAGTAACTCATAATGAAATGGATAAACCGTTAGACTTGTTCAGTATGCTTTAGGTCTTTTCTTACTAGTTTTGCTTTGTGATCACTGTTTGTATTTAATACAGTAGGCCAGCTGAATTTTTGGACATTGTCTATTGGGATTTCTGTTTTTTTCAGGATTTTCCGTAGTTCAGAGTCTTCAGATTGTTGTGCTAATTGTTTAACTCTGGGTAATTCAAATGCAATTTTAATGATGAATTTTAATAAATAAATGTTAATCTTGTGTTGTTTCATGAATTTTCAGTTTGTTGTTTTCTTGCAAAGACTGATTTTATACTATAATTGTTTTTAGTGAGTGGTGGGGGAAGAAGCGCTCGTATTAATCTAGAAGTAAGAAAGTAAAAATAGATTCCTATCAAAGCCCTGTTATTCCGAAACATCATCTTAGTAGTATATTGTTTGGTATAAGCACTGTAGTTGGAGTTTGCAGACTCCTCGTCTTTTCAGTTGTTCAGTAAACTGAGCCTAGGTTTGAAGAGTGAGACTAGTAGCCCTTTTTGACAGTGTCTTGAGGTTCATTCCTGTGCAAAGTACTGCTTCCTGTGCTGTGTGGCCATCTGCTGAGTCCACCTTTGCTGAGTATGTCCATCCTGAGTGTGAGGATGCTGTCATCAGAGCTGCTGTCACCTGCCTTGCTGCTCATCCTCTTTGCCTTGTGATGCGACCTTGGCCTTTTCATCATGTGTGCTGACGTGCAGCATCATCCTCAGTGTTCCTGTTTTCATTCTGAACAGTACGTTATTGAATGTTGCTGTGTTTAGCTCCTATGCCAGAGCTGATTGATGGCATCCTCCAAACATGTAGGCTAGCTGAGAAGTTCTGCATATTTCCAGAAATTCATTCCAAGCTGATGAATGAGCTGATGCTCAGTTACTGCTAAGCATTATCAGCCTAAGGAGAAGGTTACCCACAAGTCATGTTAGAGTTTAAACATGATGTCTGATAAGGGCTTGAAGTATTTGAGTGTGAGACTGAAAAAAAGTGTATAACCAAAAAATGATCTTTGTAAATATATATGCTCATGAACGATTGTAAGTGTTGATAATGCTTTATGTTCATTGACTTCATGGACAATCCTACACAGTGTCAGCAGAGAAGCATTTATGTTCTGTGGGTAAACCAAGGTCAAGCAGGTGGAGGTCAGTAAAAGACCCAAAACTCTGAACACCTGAACTGGACGTTCTCTCGCTTGTTGTCAGTAAATTAGCTTTACTCTTGATTGAAACATCAAGGTCATAGATCGTGTCTTAGGAAATGGATTTCTAAAGACCTCTTGACCCTTGCACAGTTCCACAGAAACTAATGAGTTTTGCAGCATATCCAGACTACTTCCCAAGAGTCTAGCAGAAAGTCCAGAATTTTGGCTGTTTACTGGCTATTGTTCAACAGCTTTCACTTGAGAAGAGCATGATCAAGGAGAAAGTTGAGTGAGAATTCAGTCATCTTTTAGAAAAAAGAAGTGGTCTCTGGTTATGGCAATTCTAACTCAAGACTGGTTGTGATAGGCCTAAATTTCTTCACAAAATATAATGGAAAAAATGAGCAATTTCTCAATTTTTTGAAGTGGAGAAAAATACACAAAGGTAGGTTGCAGTGCCAGCGCTTTGGCATGAGGTGAAGTGAACCCTGAAAGTTTCCATTCATCTCTGCTGACTGTAATAAGGGACTGGCTCAGCTGCATCTACATTTGGTTAGATGAATCCCACATTAAGGGTCATAAGCTGTTCACAGCTGATATATTAAATTCCACTCAAAAATCATATGACAGAAATGCTGACATTGTATTGTACGTTTACAGAGAAATGGTCCCATTTATCAAGCAGTTATGCTTCTGATTTTATCTAGAGATATTCTTAAGGGAATTTGAGGATTCACATGAACTAGACAGAAATATTAGGAGAAGTAAAAGCAAAAGTAATTTACCGGTTGAGAATCTCAGGCACATACACAAGGACTAACAAAACCAAATACCAATCTAAAGTACTACAAATAATAATAGTAAGGTGTTGTATTTTATACCATTTTTTTCACTCTATTTCAGTTTATTGCAAACATAAGATTATTTTCTTTGTTACTGATGATTTTGGTCTAAAGCTAGCCCAGTTTTTGCTGGCCACCTCTGAGGAAAATACTCAGCACTGATTTCTGCAAAGGCAAAAGCTTTCATCGAAGCAGAGAATAGAAGAGATAACATGGGTTGTGCAAACCGTTATCAGTAATATCTCTTGACAATGAGGAGAGGGAAACGTAACAAGTAGAGAACTTGAGAAACACAAGGAAGATAACGTGAACCTTTGAACCATTCAATTTCAGGAGGAACGTTTTCTATTTCTACAAGAAAGTATAAAGCAAACATACCAATTAACAATCTGGTTAGCTGAACATTTGTAGGCTCTATGCTTTTAATTGTGAAGCAAATGGGTACCCTCAAGTCGTGTGTAAAAACAAATTTTAACAACACAGCTGTTTAAACTGAAAACAGCCCATTGGTGCAGACCCTGAAGAATCACAAGTTCATTGCAAGTTTATCTGATGTAAAAAGATGAATCAAGCATAAGGGATTTAAATGACTAAATTTTATGAATGAAAGAAACTTTGACTGTAAACAGTGCTTATGTAGCTTTTTGAAATAAGACTTGAAGATTGTCAGAGGAATAGAAAAATAATTAAATTGTCTATTCTGAAAAATGTTTGAGATCATTTATCAAACATTTGGTATAATTCTGTGTTTTCGTATGCAGAGTGAGAAGCTTTAAGTCTGTGTGCTTCTAAGAACTAGTTGTTAGAGACACAAAGCTTTAGCAGTTGTACTGAATATGCTCTGGTCCGTGAGTGCATGTGAGAGTGCATATGTGGTGTTTCTGTTCATGAGCCAGTGGTTGGTTGCAATGAAATTTCACAAAGCATTAAAGTCTAGAAGTTAATTTGCTTGTAGGAAAATATTGATATGAGTCCCTGGACTAAGAGGAAATGCTTCATTTTGCTAGACATCAGCATCCACCCTAAGTGACCATCCCACAGATAAAACCTCCGTTAGATCTTATTTATACCTCATAGACTCCGAAGCCCATCATCCTCAAAGCACAGATGCATCAGAAACCGCGGTTTGCTTATTTCTCAAGCTCTTAGAGTTATATATTTCAGCCTCTTGAGAGAAGATAGAATTTAAAGTTTACAAGTCCAGGACATCTACCATTACTAGGTGGAAATGTGTTGCACTCGTTGTTCAGTCCTTAAAAGATATGCTAACCATTTTCCTGAAAAATTTTGAAGAAATACTATGTCACACTTTGTAGACTGTAGTATGAGCATAATCTGTAGTGAAAAAGGTCCACAACGTAGAAGATCTGAGTAAATGCTTGTAAGCAGAAATAGGGATGGTGCTTGAATCTCCATCATAACTTCAAAATGAAGCTTGATCTCCGCTTGTTGCAGGTGGAAAGCTTCCCAAAGAAGCATCCTTTGGAAAGGAACATGTTTACAGTTTTGACTAGAAAGTTATGACTTGGAACAGCAGTGGCAATGCCAGAACTGTACAAAACGTGGATAGAATCATAGAAAGTTTTGGGTTGGAAGGGACCCCTAGAAGTCATCTAGTCCGACCCCCAAATGGATGGAAGATGAACTATTACTTTACAGACGTCTCTTTCTCATGATCCATCTGTAGTAATCCTTGTTCAGTCCCCTGATGTTTCCTGTTTGCTTGTTCTATGCCAGTAGCCCCAGTGCAATATTTAAGGCTTCACGTTTCACCTTCCTCTGGAAGAGATTTGCCATATGGGAAACAAAGAGGAGGTAACAGTGGCTGTTGCGCGTAGAGTAGGATTCCAGCAACAGCTTGGGTTAGGGTGCCAATGTAGTGCTCCCTGCTTCCCGCAAACCAGCCTATGCGACATCCTGGCAGCCTCCAGAGCAGCACAAAGGCTGCACACTCTACTTTTAGAGAAGTGAAGCTTGTGTTTGTAGGTATCATAGCGGGCAATTACGGCTGGCTTGTTTCACTGGGAGCTGCTTTTCTCCCCGCTTTCGTCTTGCTGTAGGGCTCTGCCTGGCCTGCTGATAACCACTGAGTTAGCTTGTACAAAGTGTAGTTTCATGGTTGTTTGGGGAAATGCAGTCTTGTCCTGTTGTGGGCAGACCACTGATAGAAATAGACAATGTAGAAAACCTGCTTGCTGACAAGTATTTCTGGGAAGGGTTATGCCAGGAAATGTGGAGAAAACGTGTCAAAAAGCTGCCAGAAGACATTTTAAAACTCTTTCCCTTAGGCTCTTGTTCCAGATAGTTTTTGTATCTAGAAGAGAGATACGTGCTGCAGAAATGATGTGCCAATTTTCTGGATGTTATGAATAAGATGTAGCTTTGATAGTGAAGAGTGGAGTAGGAATCTGAAATACATGTTAGTTTTTCTAAATATTAGCAGCCTGAAATTTACAAAATAAACTCCTTTTTATTGTATCTCTCTAGCATAACGAGGCTATTTTTCCTCATCATATAAATTCCTTCAAAGTTCAGTAGTGATGACACGCTGTCAGATTGCTATGTTTCCAGAAGAGGATAGTCAGGGGACAACACAATGGCCTCAGTTTCATGTGAATCAAAATGGAATACTGCTTATATAGAAGAACTTGGCAGTAAAAATATAGTCCGTGCTGATTTTTAATGTCATTTCTATGAGAAGGACCTTTATCAGGTGGAAAACCTTACTACACCAAACTGTCAATTTGTCAGACAAACAGAGGGGATTATTGCTGCTGGGGATATTCCTTGCATAGCTGCTCATTTACAGGTGTCTAGAAACAGGGGTTTTGTCTTGCTCATTTCCTTTCCATAGCATTGCAATTGAGCTGTAAGATAGCTATACTCTTCTTTATGGTCTATATCTCTATTGTTTTTTAGCTGAATATTTTTCAAAATAGGGAAGAGTGCAAAAATAATGTTTGGGTTCAGGAATTCTTTATTACAATAACATCTTTCACTGGCCAGGACATGTAATTAAGAAGTCTGCAGGGGAAGAAAAGGGATTAGGGTATGAGCAAACACAAGAAAATCCTGGCAATTAGGATGTTTTTATTTGGGGCTTGCAAAACAGGAATGAATCAACATCAGTATGAAATATTCAGTTATTTGAATTGGACAGATTTATTTGTGCACTTAAATCCTTAATCTACACCCTGGGCTCTGTTTGCAATAACAGTAAAGCACTGATTCTCTGATGCAGAGGAAATGTTCACAGCTCAGGAGACATGGTGAAATTAAGCTCTTTGTCCTTTTCCAGTTCTGAGTCAGTTTAGGGTGGATGCAGATCTCCATGAATACTCTGTCTGCCTGTTCTTACATATGGTCTATGCTCTATGTCATGGGCAGGGAACAGAGCTCATATTCTGACTTTGTATAAATGAGTGTTCCTGCAACCTTCAGGTAACCTTCCCATAGTTGCCTGAGATTGCACGGCTGTTATTTTCTTTGTACTGCAGAGCGTCTGCAGGGTAGTGTCTCAGCTCCCTAGCAGTTGTCTCCAGGATTATTGCTATTATTTTCTTTGGACTTGATGCATTGTTAAGGAGCATCCTACTCAGTCTAACCTTAATACCTTTGCAATGTTATCTAAAAATTTCTGGCCCCTGCTTGCAACTAATAGCTGGGACTCCTTGAAGTTTCAACCCAGGCATCAACAAAAGATTTCTTGTTATCTGTCTCTTAGCATTACCTTATATTTTAGCAGCACTCCTGTCCTTGTCTTTGGAATTGCTTTCACTGGGCCCACGTGAACTTCATGATGTTCAACAAGGCCAAGTGCAAGGTCCTGCACCTGGATCAGGGCAATCCCCAGTATCCGTACAGACTGGGTGATGAATGGATTGAGAGGAGCCCTGTGGAGAAGGACTTGGTGATACTGGTGGATGAAAAATTGGATGTGAGCGAAAGCCAGCCATATCCTGGGCTGCATCAAAAGCAGTGTGGCCAGCAGGTCAAGGGAGGGGATTCTGTTCCTCTGCTCTGCTCTTGTGAGACCCCACCTGGAGTACGGCGTCCAGCTCTGGGGTACCCAGTAAAAGAAAGACACAGACCTGTTGGAGCGGGTCCAGAGGAGGGCCACAGAAGTGATCAGAGGGATGGAACACCTCTCCTGTGAGGAAAGGCTGCGAGAATTGGGGTTGTTCAGCCTGGAGAAGTGAAGGCTCTGGGAGGAACTTGTTGTGGCCATTCAATTCTTAAAGGGCGCTTATAAGAAAAATGGAGGGCCTGTAGCGACAGGGTGATGTTTTTAAACTGAAAGAGGGTAGGTTTAGACTGGAAGAAATAAATTTGTTACTATGGGGTTGGTGAGGCACTGAAATACGTTTTCTGGAGAAGTTGTGGATGCTCCATTATTGAAAGTGTTCAAGGTCAGGTTGGATGGATCTTTGAGCAACCTGATCTGGTGAAAGATGTCCCTGCCCATGGCAGGAGGGTTGGATTTGGTGATGTTTAAAGGTCTCTTCCAACCCAACCCATTCTCACAACTTATTTGAACAGTTTTAGGATAATGTTCCAATTAGGGAATTAGCAGTCTGCTATGCTTATGTTGAGAAGCTGTCACCTCTGGCCACATAGAATACAGCAGTCTTGAGAGCTTAGAGGACTTCACTCATGGCTACAAATGGGTAGATACTACTAAAAAAAAATAAATTAAAAGTTACATTTTTATTTAAGTTAAATTAGTATGCATCAAGGGTGCTCCAACCTTCTGTGATTGCTTTCAGTAGAAATTCAGGTTTCTAGGATGCGTGTTCTCCTGGGGAAGCAAATGTTATGATTATCTTAAAATAGCCTAGGTTTGTGTCATTTCACCTTGCTGAACGTCATAATGCCTATCCTTGAATTCATCTCTGTAACTGTAACATGGATGTAAATTATCCAACTGTATCTGTTTCCTAGTTGCTGTCCAATGTTTGGAGTGTAATGAGTGCCTTTGGCAAATCTGTTTTGATTTGTCCGGAAGACTTATTTCCAGTATGTATGTAATAGCATCACCTGTGTTTGGCCATCTCCAGCTACCGTCTCTGTTGGCGTTCAGCTCTGTGGCTTCATTCAAGGTCCTTATGGATGTCTCAGTGCTGGTGGTCATTTGGCAACTGCCGTCTGCAGATTGTATTTGCTTTGTGGGTGCGAGTAGGATGTTGTTCTTTGTGCAGACTGAGCATATAGCATGTATGCTTCCACCATCTGTTTGATAGCTCACAGTTTCTTCAGGATGTTTTCTGGCACTATATCACTCTCCAGTCACTCAGCACCTTATGGCTGAAGAACAGATGTTTGTGCTGCCCCTTTTTGCCATGTGAGAATGGGTGGGCTTCTAACTAGTCTCCACCAATTCGCATGTCCATAATTAACTGAAAAGGTCTGAGGCAGAAGCACCCTGTTTGTACAAGCTCGTAACTACGCTATTAGCTAAATGTCTCCACAGTAGGTTGTGAAGTATAAACATGAAGGTGTTTTTATGAGCAGTGATGTTGGCTTGAAATGATCTCTGGACAAAGGGCTCCACATACCTGAAAATGACACACAGTAAGCTTTGTTTTATGTGTATTTTTTTTGTTTACTGAAGTGGTTTCTTTTTATTGTTAAAATGACCAATAGGATCTAGATATCTCACATGCTTGTTTGTTTAACTGATGATTAGTAATAGCGAAAGAATAGACTTTCTGAGTTATCTCATCCTGCCTTACACATTTGCTAGAGGTCACTGCACAGTGGGCTGACAGATAACTTGCTGTTGCAAAGTCATACTATCCGAGGCAAAGGTGGTAGCACAGCCTGTATTGGGGACTGAGGATCCCTCAGGCTTTTGCTTTGCATGCAAAACATTCTCGTAAAGGAAAATAAATTAAGTGCTCTTCAGGTTTGTCAAGTCTTTATGAGTGGAATTACTTAAAATTAAATTTTATAAAGCATTTTATAAAGCATTTTAAGTAATGTTTTAGTCAGTTGATGTTTACACCCTTTATGTTAATAGCACTCAGATGAAAAAGATCAGTGCTTATTTTATTCTGCAAAGACTATAAAACTTTAATGGATTTCATAATAAGTATAACTCATAAAATCTACAGTTTAAATATGGATAGTTATTAACCTGTTTTTAAAAAGCTGCAATTAAAGTGAAAAGGAATTACTTAAAGCGATGATTTGATTATTGCAGTCTGAAGATGAAAAAGAGTGATATAATTCTAAGATCAGTATTATTTCTGTTGATGAGAGAGACATTTGGAAAAATTTAAAATAAGGCATGAATCTTTCCTAGCCTTAGGCATGTTTGTGTTCCTAACCTAGCTGAATAAGTATTTACTGAATTTTTGTGTGCAACCTGCAGTTTGTTCTTCACAGGAATTTCAAAAATATCTGTTGAAAAAAGCATGAGTTTGCATGACAGGCAATTTTACACACAGTAAATACATTCCTAAGCTCAATTACCCCGTTAATTGCTTATTCAGAACATGCAGTAACAGTGCTGCTGTTATTCAAGAACTTGTCCTAAAACGCACTCACTTATCCTTTAAGAAAATTAAAACATTTGGGGCTCTTTCTTTCCCACTCTTTTAAGTCACAGTAGTTTGGGCTGGTGAATGGCAGATGCTGAAGTACTCATTTATCACGAGTATCTCGTGGAATATTTCTGTAATGTCCATGTCCTGCTCAATTTTTTTTATCCTAGCATTTTTTTGATAAGGAAAGAAAATCCCCAAAGATTATGTGTCGGACTCATGCAGTAGAATTGGATATAGAACTCCAGATTCTCATGCAACTTCTGTTTTTCCTGGCATCTTTCCTTTGGCTCTGCTGAATGCTTAAAGTAATACTGTGTAAATATCCATGCAGATTAAATTAGTAATCAAAATATTTAATAAAAAATAGTACAAAAGCTCGTATCTCTCAGGAAATCAGTGTTTCTCTTTTAAACACATTGTTTTATATAAAATAGATGAGGATCAAATTCTATTTAAAAGAATACAAATCAACGTTTTTCTATCAAACATTATATCTTGTCCAGAACTGAATGTTCTCATATGTCATGAGTTAAATGTTTTAGATTATATATTACACTTACATATTATTTTTTTATCAGAAGGAATCAAAATTTTATATAAATTGTGTAGTTTCCTGACACAAGAACGGCAATCATGTTTAAAATTAAATGTAAAAGTTGTCTTGACTCACAACAGAAGGCTAAATAATCTATAACTGAATGGCAGATAAAAATAAAAAGATACATAGGAAAGAGACATTCTTAATTACAGTTAGAGGTGGTGTAAAGCCTGCTGGAAAGCTGACCAGCAGAAGTTTCTTTCAGTTGTTTGCTACTGTGAAATTGCTAGGATGTTTGAACGACAGAGAGAGCGATCCTAATGAATGGACGCTGTGGCAAGAGTCAAAATAACACTGTGAAGCGAATATTTGAAGAAAATTGTAGGGGACTAGTGTTACTTATTATTCCTTGGATATTTGTCAAGAAACCAGAAAAGGTGTAAACCTGCAGCCTTTACTTCCTTTATTTCTGCGTAGTTTTCACCAGGCTCATCTGTAGTCCATCATGACCACTCTGTTAAAAATCCAGGGCACTATGTCTACCATACAAAGATAATCAGTTTGGGATCCTTAAAGTAACATTGGCCAGTTGTCAGGGGTTTTTTGTTCTTGAGCTAATCAGCCCCCCACTGGTCAGAAAAGTCAAGTTGCAGATCTGATGTACCTATGCATCTTTAGTTTCAACAGGTAGGGCAACTATGGTATCTGAGGGTGGTGCGATGAGATTGTAACAAGGTAACAAAAGCCAGGACCAGGCCAAAGCATTATCTGTTCCTATAGCCTTTCTCTGATGGCTTAGGGAAAAGCAGAAGAGTAGAGAACACATACAGAAACCCTTGCTAGACTGTGCCTCCAGTGAGGTATATTTTAGGAAGTTCTGGAGCCAAATGTGTTGTCCTGGCATGTGATAGCCCTCTGTGAGGTAACATGATGAACTGGATAGAATCGGCAGGAGAGTTTGTTTATATTAACTACTAATGAGGTAATTTGAGTTTCCTCATTACCTTCTCCGGACGGTGCCTAAGATATCCAAGCAGGGAGATACATAGGAAAATTTCCTTGGGCAACCTAACTAGTAGGAAGAGAAGAGAGTATACGAACTTATGACTTGCTATAAACAGTAGAAGTCTAAGGACGATTTTTAAGGTGCTGTGCTTGTGCGAGCTGGAAGTGGATGAAGAAATGTCCATCGCCTTACTCACATTTTGTGTTTGAAATGTACTGATTTGCTAATGGATCCAACCCATTACTTTATTGGTGTTGCTAGGACTCAGATGACAAAGATAAATCACAGGGGTGATGCCAGAGTTAATTATACCAGAGCCCTCCCAAATTGCACTATCAGCTCTGTGAAACAGCAAAAGCTATTGTTGGCGTTAGGAAGTAACATGAGAGTGTGCTGCCTGGGAAAGGAACGGCAGAGCGGAGACTGCCAGTGAAAAGATTGGGAAATACTGCATGTATGGCGTTGGGCTTGGAAGAGACGTGGGAGGAACAGCAGAAGGTTTTCAAGAAGAAAGACTTCGAAATATCTCAGAACAGGTATTTGAAACATGCATTTGCTTCACACACACATATGCACACAGAAAAGTAACAGTGGAAACATTGCAAAGCAAGTTAAAGTGTCCGGTTTCCACTTACAGTCCTTAAGTCTTTGTTCCTGGCAGGAACAGTTCCTTTCCTTTTCAGTTGCATGCTTCTCCCAGAGAATTAGTATCTTCTGAAGCTTTTTGAAGCAAATTTGTTCTCTCTAAACCTATCTTATTTATTTTCATTTTATGGGAGCTATATCTGCTTGAAGCCTAATTATGTCTTCCGTTCTAAATTTGAAAGAAAAAAGTGAAATTACCTCAGTACCTACTGAAAATATGTCTCAAACTGAACTAAAACAAGCATGAAACTAAAGAGTCTGTTCTTCTGAAATCAGAGAAAATCCTGCTTTAAGAACAAACCCTCAGATATTATAAAATGTCGTAGCTCCACAGCTGTTCACTCTCTGTTCCTCAGTAAGGATTCCCTGATGAAGGGGAATTGTTCTTAAATTTCTGTGCACAAAGAGGATAGCATGTATTTTTGGTCTTAAGTGCCTTGCTTTGCCATTAAGTAAAGCAATAAAGAAAGGTAAAGTCTACCTCAGCAAAAACTGTATATGCATGTCTCCTCTGTAGTGTCATAAAAAAATATTTCCTATCTCTTCAAAGAAACTGAGTTTCTAGAATGTGAAGAAATCTCTGTTTCAGATGACATCAAATTGCACAAAACCTGTGGATCTGAAGATTAGTTTTTATTTTCTTTTATTTTCTAGGACCCCAATATTCAGTTGATTGGGAAAAGTTGTATTTCATTTAGAATTATTTCCTTTAGCTGTTTTTCACAAACCACTGCAACTTTTTTAAAAGTCCTTCAATTTTTTTTTAGAAGGTGCTGTGATGTGGCAAGAGATTTGGCACATAAATAGATGCTGACCCTGAGGGTAAATAGTTCTCTCTGCAAGATGAGAAATTTAGTGTCCCTTGAGCAGCTCAGGTGAAAGTACAAATCATCAAAATTGTGTGGTTAGTGGCATTTGTACCAACACAAGGAAAGCATTACCTTTGAATGTAAACAAATAAGAGAAGTAATTGTTCAATTGGTAAAATTAAAACTTTGTCTTCTAGTTTAATGAGAAAAAGGCAGAACCTAACCAACTCAGAATTCAAAAATACAGAACACACTAGGTATAAAATGTGTTAGGATTCTTATCCTTACTTACTTGGTTCTGTCATTTAATATCTCTGCTTCATACTAGTTGGACTCACAGTAAAATACAGTAATATGTTTCTTAAAACAGAACTTCTGTGGACCAGAAATCACCAGGAGAAAGGGTGTGAAGAACAACTTCAAGTTCAGTAATTAAACATCTTAAACGTTTGTTAAGCTTTTCTGTAAGACACAAGATTAATCAGTAAAGCAAAAAGCTACTTAATACTGCAATAATGTAGTATTTAGTGTATAACTTCTCTTAAAAAAGAGGAGGATTAACAATCATCTGCTTTGGTCTTTAGCTATCATTAACAACGTTTAAGTCTTCAACCTACGCAGGGATTTAAGATGATTATGTAATCAGCAGATTTTTTTAGAGGGCTACAGCTGGTGATAAGCATGCATTATTCCAAGCTTCCAGGCTACACTAAGAAATCATTGTCTTGCTAGGCTTTTGTCACATAACTATAAAAAAACATTGATTTCAGTTAGCTATTCCTGGCTGTTCATGGTACAGAATGAGAGAGAAGCTGCAAGTCTTAAACAAAATTTTGTTGAGGAGGCACTTTCTGGCTGACAAAGATGATTCTTAAGGGGATTGGCAATTTTATTGGATAAAAGTTGCCAATCTTACAGGTAGTGCCATGCAGGTAGTTTTTGAACTTAGAGAAGTTCTCTGTGGAAACAGGAGTTTGTGGGGACTCACTGCAAACTTGGGAATTAATTTGGGTGCTGTTTGTAGCCAGCCCAAAACTCTAGATGATAAGATAGTCATGCACTGTCTTAATTTTTCTCCTCATGTTGTCTGAGCCTGAAGTAGCCTCTTTGATGTGTTTTTTCGTTCAGCCAGTAACACTGACACATGTAGAACAAAAGAAAATCCGTTCAAGTTAGTCTAATGAGTTTGAACCTCAAAGGTTCAAGTTGAAATTATAGTCTTTTAAAACACATCCTTAAGCCTTATTTTATTTCATCTCATTTATCCATCGTTAATTTTACACAAGAGATGTCAATTCTGAGTAGCTTTAATTTGGCTTTACCATCTATCTGTTTTGTTACAATGTAATCACTACCAGCCCCTCTTTCGCTTCTGCTCATTCAAATGATTGCTAGCTGGAGCTTCCTTTTAAATCTCCATGAAGAATTTTATAAAATAAATACTGCTAAAATATAAATAGGTTACCTTCCATTCAAATAGTTAAATGGGCACATGAGATGTGTTTAGATCATGGTTGTAGTCCAGTAACCTCTTAAATTGTAATTCCAAACAGATTACTGACCAGGTCTGTGGCTATTGATAATTTGTTTAGTTTTCAGTTGAGTCCCTCATCTGGAGCAAGTCCAGCGTGTTTCTGCACCATTTGGCATGGACAACCTAAGCAGGTTGGCAGACATCAGTAACTTCAGCAAAATGGGTCTTGACTAGTTCTGCAGATTGCTCAACGCTGTTAGCTAATGATAATTCCCAGGGCCTCGTCAAGCTTCTTTGGGAAAGTAATTTCTCCCTTTTAGTGCTCTGCTTTACTTCCCATTTCTGTAACAGCGAGTGGTAGTGCATTCTTGCCCTCGAGGCTCTGTTTTCATGCTCTGGTTGGTCTTTTGAACACAAGACTAATATTCACAGAAGACGTGGAAAATGTGATGTGCCTGAAGAGTCCTACAAGTGATAAAGGTTTACAGATATCTACCCTATGAAAGTTTTTATGCTTCTATCATATGTGCATAGGAGTTACAACTCCCTGACCGTTCCTGCCCAAACGCTACAAAATGTTTATCAGTGTTGAGTTATCAGGGTTTGTCAGTGATGACTGCCTGATACCATCACCTAATTTCTGTTTTCACATGTATATCTATCACAGCTATGCTTAAGGCAAAATTATGCCTTAATGACTGAAGGCATTTTTTTCATTGCTCCATCAAGATTAAAAAAGATATGATTAGAGGTAAGTCCTACTTTTATTGTTTAATCTGTACTTGGACTACCTCCTTGGTCCATCTCTAGATAAGCACATGAAAATATTGCGTAAAAGTAAACATTTTCAGGTTGTTAAAAAGTTTGTCTGGTATGATTTACTTCAGCAATCTACAGGTCTTTCTAGTGATGTTGAATAGTTAGTTCTCCCCCTTTCCTGTATCTATCACCTCTATTACAGTGTCTTCCTCAGAAGCATATGTCTCTAGCTACTGAGCTTTTCTTAACTTAGTATTAATGTTTGATTTTTATTGCCATCACTGTCTGCTGGCTCTTCCTCACGTAGATGGTTAATTACAGGAACTATTTTGAGTGTATTCAGATTTGGTCTTCTAATCAATCTTAAGGAACTGTTTTAAAGAATGCAAGTGAGTGTATTTGATCTATGAAGACAAATGGCTCAATCTAACTGTGTCTTAGACCTCGAATTCATATTCATGTAATGATTTAAAAATGCAGGGGGTAGACCTCCATAAACTTAATGGTAGAAAGAACAAGCAGTTAGACCGCCATAGACTTGTCTAGCATTTACTTGGCAAAAGAGAGTTTTGGTACAGAGTGGGGAAAATAAAAGTTGAAACAAATAACCAGTATTTTCTTTAAGTTAGAAATTTACAGTCATTAAACAAAATTATTGACTATAATGATAATGCCAGTTTAGAGATCAGTGCTGAAAATTAGTATATTTAAATATCTTAGTAAGATCTGAGATATTTAACTTTAGGCTATTCCAATATAAAGAAAAAAAAAAGTCTGGCTTTTGGTTCTCGTATCTCTACATGTTTGACAATTCAAGCATGTGTCAAAGTATGCCCCTAAACCCCTAGTTTAGGAGGATATAACTACAGCATGTTATGATCTTGTAGAAATTTCAGTTAGAGTGGACAAGATGTATCTGACGTAAACTGATATCTAAAAGCAAAGTGTCCAATCTGAACCAACCATTCAGCTCCTTCCAGAGTCAATGCAGAAAGAGGTGTAGCCACAGAAAGCAGATTATCCCATCCAAGATGCTTACCTGGGATGACATTAATCATCTGCAGGAGGTACTTATCTCCAATAATTTCTATACCAGCTGTGGTGTCTTAAAATGCTATACCTGAGGTAGGCAGCTGACACAGGTAATTCCAGTTATAACTTAGGAAAAATTTTTTTCACAGTAAGTGCAGTCAAACGCCATATTGATTTTCCCAGGGAAGGTGTGGACTCTCCGTCCCAGGACATACTGGAAACTTTACTGAACAAAACTCTGTGTGAAGTCCTGGACAAGGCTGCCAGTTAGTGCTGCATTGAGAACTAGAGAGCTGGAGCAGATGATGTCCAGAAGCGTTTCCTCAAAATACATTATTCTCTGAATTCTAAGGGCCTAAAGCAAAGCAGAGCAACTAAGACTATTGTGTTTAGAGGAGATAAGAAACCGTGAAAGGGAGGTAGGATTCTGTCAGGAATGGCAGAAAGCAGGAAGGATTCTGTCCAGCCTGAAATGCTGCTAATTATTGCAGCTCAAGCAATGCAAGGTTGGTAGGGAGAAGTCATATATTGAGTTAGATCAACAAGCCAGCCAAGTGCACAGCTTCTTCCCCGCCCCCCCCCGCCTCCCTTTCAGTTCTTGCTGGAATACAGGAATCAAACAGAAAGAGTAAAGGATGAGATTAGAAGTAGAGAAGGTATGTGAAAGATATTATGTGATCTCTGGTTAAGGCATGCTTTTTGTAAATTTGCAATCATTGCATTATTGCTACTTTATTCCAGAGAGCTAAAATAAGATTTCGAGTGCTCATAGTCTTGGTTCATCTCTGACTGTTTATAAATTAATGTGGGAGGATAGGGAGTAGGATAAAGAAAGTTATCAAACTTAGGAGTTGAACTGGGACAGACTACACTGTCTCCTGTCCAAAGCATGGCTCTCAAATAGAGACTTTAAAGACTTTAAAGACTGAGATCTAGAAACAGTGACTAGATTCTGTCCAGACTTGGATATATGTGTGGCTTAGTGACGGAGACTATTCAAAACCTGTTTGTGTCTCTGTATGGTGATAGAACAAGAGAGACAATAAAAAGTGGATGGAAATTGGTGGGTTTTTTTAAACTGTGACATCGTTCCCTACTGGATATTTACAAATTGTCTTTTCGTCAAGAGGAGGCCACTTCTTAGTAATTGAAGTTACATTTCAACATTAAATTAGGGAATAGTAATTTCCAAGTGTTTGGTGCCTGGAAAGCAAAAGAAGTTAATACTGCTTATATACAGTATTTCAAACTTCACACAGTTTCTTGAGCAGAACGTATGCTGGTTGAGTGCTTCAATTAGACAGTGAGATGTTCAGTTTGGAAAATTCACACTGTGAGGGAGAAGCTCACAATTAGAGCTTAGAGTTTGGTCTGCATTCTGCTTGCCAAAACATCTGCTGCAAAACGATGTCTTCTTTTGACATTGTGTGAAATTAAATTCCTTTGATTAACTTTTTCCTGCAGTTTAATATCACTATTGAAATTCAGGAAGTTTGTCTTGTATGTATGTATATGGGCATGCATTCTTGTTATTTTCCTTCAGTAGTAAAATCAGGATGTGGCGTTCTGACCACTGATAGATTGTTGCCATCTGACAGTATTACCTACTCATTATAAAGGGCTGCCATGTTTGTAATGTGCTAACCCTACACTCCTCTTAGTATCTAGCACTGTGTTGCTTAAAGACTAATGCACAGGGGTAGGGAGTAGAAGCTGCTGCAGTGGGCACTGCATAGACCCTCCTTTTTTAGATATCTGTACACACAGAAGATTTAAATTTATCATGGTGTTAGTTTGGCATGGCCATATAAATTCAAGCAACAAACTGTGTTCAATCTTTCAAGAGATTTGCAGTTGAGAAATTTACTCTTCTTTTTATTCCCAAGTACAATGACGGCTAGAAATAGCCAGGGACTCCACAATAGTCACACTCTTGTAACACTATGCTCTGGAAAGAGGTGGAGATAAACTTCTCCATGCTGGTCTGCAAAACCAACTTATTGCAAGCAAGAGTAGATCCTAGTTTCTGAACATCTCGGTCTTCAATGATAGATTTTATCCTTTAGCATCCTGTGTACCTTGTTTTTTCTTTGATGGGTTAATTAAGGTGCAAAGACACTGGTATTTACTTCTGGTCCTACAGGAAATAAGCGGATAAGCAAGATGAATTTTTCTAAACTCTGTAGTATCTAGTAACTGCAGACTCATCTCTGCAGAGGAATGAGGTAGCTGCCATTTCCCTACACACACAAGACTGTGATATGAAGTGGAGGTCTGAAAATGGGCCATTGTCAGACCCTGGAATGTAACACCCATTATTTTAAGCTGATTTAAGCTGGTTATCTCCATGCCTCAGAGATACCAAATTTTCTCATGTAGTTTGGAAATGGCTTAATGGTTTAGATACATGCACTATATCTTTCCAAGTCATTTCCAAATAGTAGTGTTGACTGTAACTAATTAGATTCTGCTTGATGTATTTTTAGTTTTAAAAGATTAGCAGGATCTGTTAACAAATAGTATAATTTTGAGTACTCTTGTGGGAAGGGGACTAAAGAAGAGTATGATACCATATTTCACTGCATGTTTGCTTTATT
The DNA here is from genome assembly GCF_030867145.1 of Opisthocomus hoazin. NCBI lineage: Eukaryota > Metazoa > Chordata > Aves > Opisthocomiformes > Opisthocomidae > Opisthocomus > Opisthocomus hoazin. Next base: position 52,580,462 of record NC_134417.1, read on the forward strand.
CTGTATTGGTTATAATGTTACAGGATTTTACATGTGTCCATTATAGCTTCTTAGTATTGCTGCAGCCCCAAATAGAAGTCATATGTCTTTTGTAAAACAAGGCTTTGTTAAATGCTTTTAATGGTTATGTGCAGCAAGGATAGATTTAAATGAAAACAGTCAAATTGCTTATCCATCCATTTTTCTCCCAGAGACAGTGAATAAATTCTGTAAGAACTAGTTCACTTTCTCCACTCCAATATATTACTGAAGTTTAAGTTTAGGGTATTGCCACTTAGGCAGACATTCTATCTGAATCACAAAGTAAATTCTTTTGATAAAATACACACAAGAAAATTCTTTCATTGCTAATATAAAAAAAAAGTCAAAAAATAGGTCTTTTAACTTTGTTTTGTTCTGAAGTGAGACCTTCAGCAAACTGTATTTTGCATTTGAACTATCATTATGCATCTGATGTAGCATGCTGGTCCTTGAGGCAAGTATCACACCATCTTCTTTGTAATATGAAATGGCTGAATACATCTACTGTTCTTACAGAACATGAGTTGGAATATAAACCTGTCGGACCCAAAAAACTTGATGCCTTCCTGTCTTCAGCTCAGATATATTGTTTAGCAGCTCATATGGAATGAATATGGAACTAAGATTTACGCAGCTTGATTTATTTTATGTCCATTTTACTTCTAAAAAAATACCTCAGCTCCTTCTGTATTGAAATAAATGCAGGTATTGGTGGATAATAGAACATGCAAATTATGTTATCACTGAGGTTTCCCCTTCCTAAGCGTGTCACCTAAGTGAGAAAAGATGGAGTAATATGTATTTCTTAAATTTTTCATTGGGCGTAAACTGGACAAGGTGATTGTGATGAAAGCCTCTTTAGAAAAGGAGTGCGTTGCAAGGAACTGTGTAGAGAACAGCAGACAGAAGGAAGGAATGGATAGTTCTGACCCTAAGGCAATTGTTCCACTTCCTCAAAAAACATTAAAAATAAAACCTTAAATGTCTTCTATCGATCTGTGCATTTGTTGATGTACATATGAGGTACTGTACCTCTGAGCTACTGGTTTCCCATGTTTTCGCCTAGTAGTTATAAGCTCTGGTATTATGCCTTCCTGAGCAGAATGCCCATTTTACTTCTTACTAACTTTATGAATATGTCATTATATGACATCATTCAGTTCCTCATCTTCAAGATGGGTTCCTTGTCTTCAAGGTCTTCTTCAGGACTCCGCCTCACTAGTGCCAATGATGTGACAGTACCACTGTCTCACTCTCTATGTTATAAAAACTCTATATCTAGTAGGGACAAGTTCAGGATGTGTAAAGCTCCCTGAATTCTGGCTGATTTTGGTATCTAGTTGACAAACAGGAGGAACAGAGATGAACCCTAAGAATGAAGTTCAAGTTGTTACAGGTGGGGAGTCAGAAGGGATAGGGAGAACTCCACATCTCTCAAAATTGTTTTGTCTGTTTGTACTGGCTACCCTGGACATCTCCAGTCATCTTTCCTGTAAATCTATGGCCTAAAGTGCTACCTGCTGTTGAAGAATAGATGCTATTGCTTCAATTTTTGTGCGAATGGTTGGTCTCCCATGGTAGTAAAACTGGACTTCTGTCATTCAACAGTGTAAACATTGGATGGCAAAAAAGAGCAACTGTCAGCAGGAAATGTGACTGATTTAAACAGATTTTAAACACAGTGGACAGTATGTTGTTGCCACTTCTAAGTAACACTTCACTGATAGAGTAGCATTGGTAAATCACATCTGATCCATCGTCACTTAAATATGGTTGTGACCTATTCCCTGTTTATGAAAAAATGCTTAAAACAAAAAGGTAGAGGAAGAAGAAAAGACATCACCAAAAATCAATCACAAATGCTTTGGAGCAGGTATTTTTGTATACGGCTGTGGAGAGGCTATGTTATTTTGTGTGAATATTATATTTGCATAAGATTACCTGCTTGGTGTTATTCTGGCTCAATAATTAAATCAAATGAGGCTTCAAGAGAGGAATAGGTATTGAAGAAAACAATGAAGTATATACACTTTATCTCTAGAAAGAATATTGACGTTTCTTACAGAAAAAGAGATGAGCTTGTCACCAGAAAATATTCCTATTCCTATGTTCCTATTGCCACCTCAGTTAACAAACTTATGTTTTGCAGGTCAGAGTCTCAGAGCAAAAGAATATTTAAGTCATTAAAAATTCCTGCCCAGAGAGAAAAAGTGAATGGAGAGGAAATACTTAAATGCATTGGCTAGGAAAGTGTAGGAGGAAAAAGTGTAGGAGGAAGGCTCTTCCCTCCTGGCTAATGTTAGATGTTGTTTCCAAACAGATAACTGAGTTCTCCAAGAAGCACTGAGAGAAATCTAAAAGCCAAATCTGCAGACCATGGATAGGCTTAACCTTTCTCTTCACTTGTGTGCACCTTTTGGCAAAAGGTGTCCCTCTGCCTGTGAGGAACTGTTTGAGGCCCCTTATCAGCCACTGTCACGGGCACCTGAAAGCCCTTTCTAGAGGTGGTCAGCTCCTGTGGGTGTAGTGTAACAGCAGCAGCAGCAACGAGACTCAGTTTGCTCGGTTGGGCCGTTGGCATCCACCCAGAGGAAAGTGCAAAATGAGGCGCTTGTCACCTCAGAGGTGTATTTATGGAGGGAGGTAATTGTAACTGTCTCCTGGCAGTGAGTGAGAAAGGTGAGTGTTGTGGCGGGTCTGAGGTGGAGCGAACTGCAGGAAACAGGAGGACTCTCGTCTCCTGTGAGAATTGCTTACTAAGAGACTGGGGGCACAGGTCACAGGCATGCCCTAGTGCCACTGCATTGGCTGTTAACACATATATTGTGGAAATAGTTTTTTAGACTGCTTTTCAAAGAGGTGAACTTATAGGAGAAGCTTCATAACATAAATAGCTTCCCTGCTTCTGTAACAGGAACAACTGAGATAAACATGGATAAGTGGATAAGTAGTAAGTCTGAGACTAAACCTCTTTTATATCACCTGAGGAATTGCTTCCTTTTAAGGACTTTGGTCTTGTTGACAGTAGGGAGTCCTTTCCCCCATCTGTTCCAGTGCTTAGCTTCCACAACCTTGAGTTACCGGCCTAACATAATGGATTTTCTTGTTAAGCAAATTTGTTATTGAATTATGAAGTCAGAATTAGTGGAATCCTGTAGCTTCTGCAATTACATCTATATTTTTGTACCGTCATACAATGAACTTTATTCATTTATTTTGACAAATGCAGGTTAGCTGTAAAATGGCAGTCTATCACATTACATTATGCAAAATGGTAATGCCTAATTCAGGATTAACAAGTTTAAAAACTAGATGTTTATGACAACATTCATAGGATGATGAAACCTTTGGTAGTGCTGTACTCTGACTGTTTCACGTTAGTTGATAAGTGGCTTACAAACCAGCTAAAAAGAATAGTGGATATTTTTAAGCAGAACAATGTGGCAACAAACACATGACATAATTAAGAACGACGAAGATTGCTTTTAGTGTATCAACTCCCTAAAAACTTGGTTTTCACACTGAACGTGTTACAGAGTCAACACCACCTTGTCCAGCTCTTGGTAGAGTTCTCTGTAAGAGCATTCAGACAAAGCACCAAAGGATAGGATGTTAATGTTGCTGTGACTCCAGTACGGACTATAGGCCCTAATTCTTCAAAGCATTTAAGCGTGAATTTGCACATCAAAGGTATGCACAATGACCTGCTACCCAGCAGCTTCTGGTGGATTAGTACATTGCGTTATAGATGACTAAAAGGCACAACTCTACTGTGCAGAATGGCCAGTTCAGCTCTCTTGCTAACATAATGTTCATTATTAAAAACAAATAACCAAAGGGATTGAACCATATTATCATGTAATTGTCTGATCTTCCTTTTGCATTACAAAATTATTTGTCTTTAACATGGTGCTTGAAGATGCCTTTACCTGTTATTTCCATTTGTTTTTGATTTTGGGGCAATAAATATCCTTCCTAGAAAAGAATTTCTTCTCCTGTCTATACAGTTCAGAGTAAAAGCATATCGTTCAAGATATTTATAAAGCCCTAAACAGAGTGGTTACAGTAGGGAAGCCTGCCAAAACCTTCAGTATAGAAGCACTACTAGGCCCTGCAATAATGTGTCTGATGCACTGGAATACAGGGCACCAGAGAAAAACTCTAAAATATGTTGTGTGTGGTTTTTTTTAACTGAATATGATTTGTAATCAGAAACATTAAAAATATTTTTTAAAAAAGCATTAATTTGAATAGAAATTGTATGTGGTATTTTTAGTTATATTACAAATGTGCTAGACTGTATATTGCAAATATTGGACGCCTACTTTAGCATGTACTGCACTGCAGTAAGATCCATCCTGACTGTTTATCTGTTATCTCATTCAATTCCCTCAGAAAAATGAAATTATGTATTTGTCTTTGTGCTCTTGAAGCAGCAAATTCACTAGGTCGGTTGTATTAATACTGGGTTTATAGACTTTTCCTTCTTTTCTCTACAAGCTTATCAACATTTGTAAATCATTATTTATTTCTAACAAATTTTTCTTGCCCTGCTGCTTAAAATTCTACAGTCCAGGCAGGTAATGCTGAATATGACTGTATTTTCTTTTGGGTGGTCATGGTGGAGTGACAAAGGGAGGAGACAATATCCACAATACAGCATGTTAAAATATTTAGTACTTATTCCTGTAGCACTAAAATTGAATTTTTACCAATGTACAACATATTTTTGTAGCAGTATAATTATTTTTCTCAAGGGGTCAGGGGCTTTTTTCCCCGATGTGGTAAATTAAGCTAAGTCTTTGAGAGTTAATTAAAAATCTCATCTGTTAATTATCTACAGTGTGTGCAAAATAGCTGTTCGTGTAAGTTCTAAAGTCAGAATTTTTTTTATCCCTTCCCTGTTACTGGCTAAGTTAGAAAAATATGCAATTATCCTAAATGTTGCTTTACAACTTTAATTGGAATGCATTAAATTGTGATCAGTGTCAATCGTTATATCTATATTCTAAACTTAAAATTCACTGTGATTGACATAGGGAATAAATATGGAATGTAGGGAATGCCATTATTATTTAATGAATCTCACTTATGCAAATACCAGTAATATTATTATAGCCATTTTTGGTAGTAATATAGCATGTTGTAGTTCTGTACCATTTTTGGTCAGGGTCTGGAAAGATTAAAATCATCCTAATTCTATGATGTTTACTTGGAATAATACTGTTATCAGTGATTCAAAGGATTAACTCTGAACTGGATTTTTGTAGGTATGAGTTCAGAATTATTAACATTTTTGTTCTCATGCTGTAAGTAAACCTAAATACCTTGATATTGGCTTAAAACCTCGTAACTACTATTGCCTTTAGTGAGGGGAATATTTTTCAGATGCAAAAGTCACCGTTTGATTTTGATTCACCACAACTCACTTATGTGTGTGTCTGGGTGTTTTTGCGGGTGGCGGAAGGGTGTTTTGAGGGGGTTGTGGTGGCTTTTTTGTTGGGTTTTGTTTCATTTGTTTTCTGAAAAGAACTAAGGTATATAATAGCCTCTGAAGCTCTGGTGTTCATTGTAAGATTTATTCTCTGCTATTAGTTCCTGGTATGTGAAGTGATGGTGCGTATGTTCACAAGCAAGAAGATAAAGAGGATTTTAAAAATGACCCTAAAGAATTATGCAGTGCTTTTTACGTCGTAAAGTCAAAAACAAGAGAGTGAAATTAAGGTTGTGGTAATGGTTTGGCAGGAACACTTTAAAACCAATGCAAGTACTGAATGCACAAGATCAGTAATCAAGTTGGGAGTCACATGCTGGAAGCAGCAAATATGCTATATTATCTACAAAGATAACAGACAGTTTTCATTTTTCTTAGTAGCTAATTTAACTACCAGGTTTTTATTGCTACTTCTACTCAGTCCTTCCATTATTAGCTGAAGTCGACATTTCCCACAAAAGTTCAGCCTTGGTAGTAATAATTTGCTGCCGTGTAAAATAAATGACTTAACATAAAATGTTACTGATTGCAGTGCCAGTTGGCACTTTCTTGTTCTCTGTTGAAGTGAGCACAACACATTGTCTATTACAGCTGCACAACTACCCTGTGACCATGGTGTGTTGCAAGTTTTAACATTATTGCTTCTGTATGTATTTTTCCCCCATAAATTATTATTTGCAGAAGAATGTTAATTAGTAACTGATAGATATAAAGATTGCCAGGGACAGCCCATTAATTCCATTTACCTTAATGGCATTTAGATCTTAGCTTGCAGTACAGCTGTATTCACACTGGATTATAAATGTAATTTTTTGCATCATTAACTACCTTGATTAATCTTAGACAGCAAAAGCATAATTATAGAAGCATAGGGCTTGCAATGTGGCAGTTTAAAGTTGTAGCTTTGCTCTTTTATATTTACATCATTGTAAACAACATAGGTTTTGAAAATTTAGACTAGGAAACAGATTTTTCTCGCCTTCTTAATAATTGACTCATGCTTTGTACTAGTCATTTCTCATTTCTTTTACTTGTTTTTTTTTTAGGTTTTATTATGTTTGTGGTTTGTTGTTCTTTTAAATGCCTTTTGTAACATGTTTTGCTTTTGACTGGTGCAATTACTGGATATTTGCGTAGTAATTGACCACCATTAGCAAAGTGTTTGTTCTGCTCAAAGAGTATTAAGGAAAGCACATACAGTCTGTGTCTGATTTCTGTGGAGGCCCAACGGAGTAGAAACTTACTGCCAAAAGGTGTCATTGTAATTGTCACATTGCAGTCATCACGAATGTCCTCGTTAGAAGTCTGACAAACACTGTCTTGGGCCAAACAAGAGGACAAATTCAGATACCCGCCACAGACTGGATCAGATTTCATGAGGTCCTGGTGTTCCAGAGAGCAGCCAAGAAATGGCATGTTCTACTTGAGTTCATGTTTAATGTTACTAGTTGGGAAAACTGACCTGCCTGGTATCAGAAAAGCTTTTGCCACGTAGGGTTTTTAGCTTGTTTTTCTGGTTTTAAGCAGTAAAAGGCGATGTAACCCTACACTGATTGTGTGTCTTTGGTGTAGTACTGTCTTATCAATACAAAACTGATGTGACAAATCCCCACCCGGATAAGTTCATAATACTACTCAAAGTGTTAAACTTCCAGTTGCAGTTAATAGTAAGAAAGACAAGAAGTGACAGAAAGAAAGAGAGAATTTGTACTGGTAATGTCATTTCAATAATTATAAATCTGAAAGGAAAACTAAAAGCAGTTACTTGGATGACAATGTTTCAGAAATGCTATTTGTAAACAGTTAATGGATGGTTCTCAAGAACATACTGGATTTTTCAGGATCAGTTGGAACTGCTGCATGCTGCAAATGTGCTGTTTGGCTCCTCTCATGGAGTGTGAACTGGAGATTTTTTGAAGGGAGAAAGAAGAAGAAAAATTTTCCAGTGATTAATTCAAATTGGTGATTGCACAGATGCTTTTTTAATAACATGGATCTCATGTGTGGAAGGGTCTGAGCAGGTTCAAGTCCATTTCAATATAAGAAACTACGCTGTTGTTTGGAATTTTGTATTTGACTCTCCTGGCTTCTTGTTTCAAACTTAAGGCACAACCATTGTAGAGGCAATCTGCTACGCAAATTACAAGGAGATTACAGTAAGTGCAGGCTTCTCAGTAGTGCCTAAAAAGGCAGCACTTTTAAGAAGACACAGGAAAAGAAGAAAGGTAGAGGTTTGGAGCACTGAAGTTTGCAGCTGCTCCTGAAGTAAAAGTATTTATTTAGTTCTCCTGTCCCATAGCAGAACCTTTTGTGCCTGCAGCTGCTCCTGAGAGCTGTCAGGGTAAAAGCTTCCCTCCTGCTAGGTCAGACTGTCTTTCAAAAGAAGAACCAAGAGCCACCTGAACTGTGGTGAGGGGTTGGACAAGGGCGCTGCTCTGAGCTAGGAAGAAGGGGCTGGTGGAGGAAGCGGTGGGTTCAACTCCACCTTCAGGCACAGACCTCTGCAGTGACCTTGAACCATTACTTACTCTCAGCTCCTATCTGTAAGACGAGGATAATATTTCCTGGCCTTTTAAGTGTGTCACAAAGATCCTGCTCATTAATGATTAATCCTGGCACATGAATGTGTGCAGTTACATAAGTATTAAGATCTGGACGTAATTGTCAAAGCTGAGATTCAAGGTCAAGTCTTGGTTTGAATTTGTTCCATCAGAGTGCCAAGATAAGCAAGAGTAAGTCCTGCTGGATAGAGTTCATCTTTAATATAACTTCAGGATAAAGATCAAAGAGCTTTATATTAGCAGGAGAAATGATGTTTTTATTGGTGATGTTATTTTTATAATCACAGATAATTAAATAGGTAGAAAATAAAACCAGTCTTGGGGCTGAGAGCCCTGCAAGCATCAAAGAATGTAGAAGCAAACCCTCTGGGATTTGCACTGCACTTTTGGTGTCTTCATTTTTTTCAGAATTCTTTCACTAGTTGCTGCTGTCTTATCGGGTCCCTCTCGCTTACTCTTTGTTGCAGATATCTCCGAGGCAGAGCTTTTACTATAAAAGCAGAGACAATGCACCCATACGGTATCCACAGGCATCAAATCATACATAAAAAATGAACTCTTCAAAATAACCAGAGCTGGGCTGTTTGTGCATTGCGGAGTTTCTTTTCTGAAAAGATATGCTAGCAGTGCAGATGTCTTTAAGTACTTGACTTGCAGGCAACAACTAGACTTCACAGGGAATAAATTTGCCTGTCTTCACATCCATAGGTACTTGTGTGAGGTACTCCAGACATAGATGATTTTGAATCAATTATGCCTTGCTGTCAAGTGCTAAGGCGTAAGGCTGTGAATGAGAACAAGTGGATTTGCCAAAAGTTCTAGTACAGCTCAGTTTTCATACATTAATTACCTGCCTGAAAGTAATCTTTGTAAAGCACTGTAAAATGCTCAGATGAGACTTCCTATTGTGTTTAAGTTCATAATATACATGAAATCTTTTTCAACCTGATTAATTCAAAATACTCAACAGTACCCTGTCTTTACTGGGTGTTAAGCAATACTGCAGTTCTGGGTGGGGGTCAGCTGAGGAGATGGAAGAACTCTCAAGGCCACTTGCCTGCAGTACCTCAGTGTCTATCTGCTTCATTCCTTCCTTTTTGCCCAAATTCTTGTTCCTATCTACATGTATTGGTTCTTCCAGGGTGGAACCCCAAATGGACACAGAGCATGCCTTCTTACGCACTGGGCTGTAGCCTGCACCACAGTCCTCACCTGGTCAATGAACATCTGACTACCTTGTGTGTGTCAGTATCTATACATCACCAATATAGTCGGAGCTGATTTGGAATAAGGGCGACCAGTTTGAGTATGCTTGACCTAAAATCATGGAGACACCAAAATCAGCATGAAGTAACTTTAAACAGTCAGAGAATTCATGAAAAGAAGTGAACTAGGTCCAAGACAAATCACTAGTATAGAAAGAAACCATGTCACAATCTGCAATAATGGTGAAGAAGTGAATGAATTCCCCCTTCTTATATTGTCCTTTCACAACAGAAAAAAAAAAAAAAAGTAGCCAAAGTAGTCCCAGAAATTGAAGGCCCCTACTACCTCCACATTTTTTACTTTGTAGGCATATTAATACATATTTTTGGTAGCGGACTTCTGGAAGGAGTGGAGGCTGCTGCTGTTTTAAGCCTGTTTTGAGATATCTTGAACTTTTGGGCTAGTATTTCTTTATGCGCACAAGTAACAACAGGTTTTCTTTCCTTCCTTTGTTTCATTTAGTTCTGGTTTGATCTACAAAAAAGCTCAGAAGTCAGGGTCAGAATGGTAATTCCCTGGCAATACTTTTTTCTAAATTTTAATTTTGACATATCATTCAGATAAAACTTCAAAGATAAAATTGCACGGAAATATATGCTGTTAACTTTTCATCTTTTTCCAAATGATATAAAAACACGTTGAGAGTTATTTAATGCTTCACATTTCAGAGATGGGTAGGAAGGGATTAAAGCACTTCAAGTAGTGAATGAGCCATAACTATATTCTCCACAGCTGTTCAGTGCACTCAGGATAGTGCTAATGATTCAGTCACTAAGACTGACAGGAGACTTGGAATGAACCTCCATGGCAATCTGTAGAGAATTACTCAAAAAGTGCAGTCACTATGTGGGTACCCAGTGCAGGTATAAGGGTGTTCTTTTCATCAAAAGGGAATGTAATTTTGGTTTTATACCATGAAGAAAATGTGAGACTTTTCAACTGGTGAGGAGTTGAGTTAGTAATGTAATAATCTCCATTTGTACTAAATTATTTTTTTCCTGTCTGTTCCTACTTTCTGTATCTTAAAGAGTCTGAAGCAGAAATCAGGTTGATCTTAATTTTGCAGTTACAAATACCTTATTAAAATAGAAGCCACATTCTGACCACCTGGTTCTCTCATCTTCTTGACACCTTGTTCGGCTTTGTACCAAATTCTAATGCTGTTTATGCGTACATAGTTACTAAGCACAGCAAGGTTTATTTTTGTTACTATGTAAACTCTCAATCTATACCAAGACAATTTACTATTTTTTTTTCATTTTCCTATTTCATATTTTTCTCTCTCTCTCTGTGGAAATGATTTTCCTGAACATACAATGTCATCCTGGTTCAGAAGTTCAGGCGGATTTTAGAGCTAGTAATGTTACAGAGGAAGTAAACAGGTTAATGACTTCTCCTATGGACCATAATCTATGAGCTGAGCAAAGAGATGTAATGCTCTTAGTGATCTATATGAGGGCTATGAATATAGCTGTGCACATTACTTACCCTCATACTTAGCCATTACCTATTGTAAGGGTATATTCAGCTGCATGTTCGAACTATACACTTCGTTTCCCATATGTGAAGAGTCTGGGGAACATTATTTTTCTATGTTGACTGCTCATGATGAAATCAATTTAAGTAAAATTGTCTTGACTCTCAGGATGTGAGGTGATACGATGGCAGTTGGTCACATAGTTTTATATCCTTGAATTTTCTTAATAAAGATAGTACAGCATTTCTTTTGAGAGAAGGAAATGAAGAGGTTTTATGTGCTTTTTTTCCTAGCTGACTTAAAAAAAAAAAAAAAAAGGCAAAAAAACCAAAAAAAAGTCTGTGGTCAAATAATTTTACCAGCAAATGTCAACGCTCGCACCTGAAGTGAAATGCTTCCACCAGATTTGGAAGACAGACATCCATTTAAGAAATGGGAGAGAAATTAAATAATTTTCTAATTACTCTGTTGTAAATATTTGTCAGAGACCTAGTAACTAAACAAGTAGAGCAGCTTTGGTAAATGTTTCAGCTGAAAAGTTGAAGAGTTTTACTCTGAAACAATTATGAAATGAGAGTCTGGAAAATTATTGTCTCTCCAAGATTCAACTACTGTATTTTAGCCTTTGCTTCATGAAAATATTTGCTCACTCACACACCTTTGCCAAAACCCAGGATAAAAATGTTCTGTCCTTGCAACACTTCTTTCTTTTCATGGTGTGAGGTATGGATAAAATAACGGGGTCCCTTTAGTCTCTTATTTTCTGGGTCTACAAATAAGGCCTAAGAATTGTAACTTCTCCCAGTATTAAATCTTAACGCACTAAGACAGATTTTGAAACGTGTTGAAATGTTACAGAAGTATAGATTTGACAGAGTATTTTAGTAATGTCTGAAGCATCCCTTGGTCTTTTTCAGGTAAGAATGTATGTTTTTAAATATTCTAATTATACTCCACACCTTAGTTCTTAATGGTTTTTTTGGAGTCACCAGAATAAACATGGTAAATAAGAAGAATTTTAAAAATAAGCTAAAAAAACATAGCAGCATGATCAGGAAGGTTGCATTGCAGAATTGTTTTCCCACTCCTTAAACACGTCTATACAGTCAGTTCTCTGAAAAACATGTAGTAGTTTGTAGAGACCACTTTGGAATCTCGTACTTGTGAGCAATTCACTTGTAAGAGTGAATCAAGTGTCTCTCTGCCAGTTTGTTGTCTGGCACACATCCTGCTTTTATTGTTGTTGTGATTAGAAAGACCCACTATTATTAAATACCAGTTATAACATTTGGTACAGTTTTCCGAAATTCATTCACATATAAATGATGCTATTGGGAATTTGTTGTGTAACCCTCATTATGCCTGCCAATCTTTTGTTCCAAGCTCTTTTCTTAAGCACAAAGCATGAAAATGCCCTTAGCTTTTTTTAATGTGTTCTTTTTCTCACGAGCTTATTTTTGCTTTGCTCTTGGTTGAAGCTGAGAAAACAAATGGCATTTGTGAACCTTAGCTTTTAATCTTTGTTGGTATCTTTAGATGTATCTTTAGAGAGAGTATGACATTTATCTGCTTTTATTTTAAGGAATTGTTTTGTGTTTAATAATTTTTTTACTGTCTGCCACTGCTCATCTAAGTGAGCATCCGAAAAGAAACAATCCACCCCTTCTTTCCACACTACTTTGCTAATGCCTACTAGAAGTGGAGTGAGTAATTCTCCCACTTTCAAGGTGGTCTGTTTCATGTTAGTCTGGTTTTATGCTGCAATTGTTGTATTGAGCATTGTCCACCAACTTTATGGATTGTGAGTCCAACTTGCAGTTGTAAGGCTGAATTTAGTCTGTGTAGCACCTTCATAGACGAATCTGAAGTCAGGAACTATGTGGTGAACATATGAAAGGCAATACAATAGTAAGTACTGTTAGGTATATTAAGTTGGGTAACTGGAACTAGTATACACTTTTATTCTTCATTTCTGAGAAAATACCATCTGTTATCTAGCAGAGAAGTTTTGAAAATAAGTTAATTATATTTATAAAGTACTCGGATCGTGAGTCAATGAAGGCTGTAGAAGAGCCAGTGAATAGGCTGATCATTCCCATTGGGATCGAGGCTTCAGCTTTGTACAGTAAATGAGGTCTAGGGCTATTCATTGAACCCCTTGGACAAAACACATTGAACAGTTGCTCATTAAGTGAACATTGTCCATCTTCTGAACAGAACAAAGCCAGGATCTTTCAGGAAAAATATGTGAACATATTTCAAAAATGTAAATTCATAAAGGTGTTAAATTAAGGCTTATAAGCATTTCATGTTTTTAAGGGCTTGATCTGCAACCTTAATTTTCTTTTAGCACTGTGCGTTTCTGTATTTAACATACGTACACATATATACACTGATTTGTTCCAGTTTGACAGTCCTTTGCATGTTGTTTAGTGTGTTTGATTAGCATAATCACTGTGTGATTATTTCTCACTAGCCTTAACATATGCAAATTCTTGTCTTTTGACTGACAGCCATTAATAGACAATCAGAGTATAAGGATTTGCATAATCTCTGTGTGGTTACAGTATTTCTGTGCAATACCACCGTGAATGCAAATCCTTTTGCTCTGACTGATTTCTGTATATTCAAGCAGTTTGCCAGAAATACTACTGCTGCCTCAGCATCTTATTGCCAAGTGGAAAAATTTACAAGAAAAAGACAACAAAAAAGAAAGTAATAGAGAAATACTAGAGTCACGTCAGAAAGGTGACTAGACAACTGCTACAATTAAATAGCTCCTTAAAAAAATAACCCTTACACTCTTACAGGATTTCAACAAGAGAATAAAAGGTTTATTTTGGAAATTCATTCTGAATTCAGGTTGCACAGACCAGTTACATTGCTTGGGAAGTGACTACAGTTTTCGTTTTGATAGAAATCGCTATTTAAAGAAAAGTAATTCTTCTGTAAATATTGCACATTATTGTAGTTGTTGCAGGTATTTTATATGAATTATTTTGTATTTAACTAGGTTGAGTCATACTTCTGTTTTATGTGCATGAAAAGCATCAGGTTAGTTCTGCCCTGTTTTGTTGGTAAGAGCAGAAATAGTAGATGCTGAGAAAAGATGTGCAATGCTGCGTTCAATTCACTGCATAATTACTAGGGCAATACTGAATAAATTAGCTGTAAAAGGATAAATCATGCATGGTAGCACATCTAGAACATGTATTTTAACTATTTGACATCATATTGTTCTACTTGCACATGAAACCAGAATATTGTTGAACATTCATTTTTTTGTGTTTAATTATGCTTACTAAGCTCTTCCCATCATTCCTTTTGAATTGTGTTCTTTGGTTAGTTTAAAAGATTCTTATTCACAGATTAATGTGGTGTTGAAAAAATCCCCTGGACTGCTGTCCCTAACAATGGGATGTATTTCTCATGGAAATACAGAATGTCAAATATACAAATCACTGAGCTGTTGTTGAACTGTTCTGTTTCTGACCTGGACACCAGTATATTAAGAGTGCATCATGTAGATTGTAAGTTATGGGTCTGACGCTTCTGGAAAGCATCAGACCTACTACATGTGCTGCGCAGATTTTTTTTTTATTTTAATGCAGTAAATAAATACTTTCAAGGGGTCTGAGAAGGATGTGCGCATACAGAAGTGAACTGCAATGTGTGTCACTTAGTAGTTGCAATAATTTCTGGAAGTTTTAGACCTGTTTCGTATGCTTTGTCCAGCTTGAACGTGCAGCTGAAGTAGATAGCAAGTATCTCCTGGATAAGAAGGAGCTACCAGCCAGCTGAATAATGCCCATAATATGAGCACTCTATACTGGCAATATGAGGCTGAATGTCCAGCAGGTCTCCAAAACATCAGAGTTTCTGCATCAGCAATAATATAACAATGTAAAATAATATAATATTGCTGCATCTGTAGAATTGACCAGCATGATTGCAGGGGAAATGATTGTGAATAATTGATGCTACTGAGATCAGAGAGAAACTGCTCAATTCTCAATTGGAAATAGTCAAATTATGCCCTGAGAAAATTTCTGGTTCAAAAAGTCCCCTAGCTGTAAATAACAGTGGCTTTACATGATTGAGGAGCTTTCCTATAGCTTTAGTAACAGCTCTTCTGTGTTTCTGCTAGTATGTTACATTTACAATGCAGTAGGCAGTTTTATGTTTGAACTGTTTAGTGTTAAAACTGCGTCCATCATGCAGTTTTAAAGATGGATTAAGTTCACCAGTAAGTATGAATTGTGGAGGATATGATAATATTTCGTTCTTTTTTGTTTGTTAAGGCATTATGTATGTTGTTGGTACAGGATTGACGCTGTTTCCGATGCTCTTGTTAGTTTCACCATTTGTTGGAACATAAGAGAATGAATTAAGGGAGCCCCCACTGAGTTATCTTTATTTCTTATCAATTTTACAATTAGGATCTTTACAGAAGTCTCAATTCATACGTGGAAATATTAATAACTTGCCTGCAAGTATATTACAGTGTGCTTGTTTGACTTAATTTTTGCACTTACATTTAAATATGTTTATAGAAATGCAGACCTAAGGTAAGAAACAGTAATCAGAATATCATTCACTTAATGTTACTTTCATTTTAACATTGTGTTCTGTTAGCATCTGGATTTTAAGAAGTTCTTAGAGGTGCTGAATTCACTTACTGAATTCACTTACCTGTTCCAGCAATGGAGATCAGTCTTTTGGTGGGTAATTTTTTGTAAATTACCACTAAAATGATCTACTGCAATTTTTTTCCTGAGAGCTTCAATGACCTCACATGTATTTCTGCTCACTTAGTATAGGACTGTAGTGATTTGAGTCAATCTTTTGCAGCTAATTTCTTTGGTTTTGAGGTAACAAAACTTTCTTACTTACTTCATTGTTTTGAGCCTACGATATGTTCTGAACAGGCTCTGGGAATCTACATTATCTTCATCCTGTGACCTGGAGGCTTGTTTATAGATGTTAATGCAATGCCATTAGTTTACTGTCAACCTCAAGCATTTGAAATGCACATGTTGTGCCCTTAGCTTGAATATGTAATTAAAAAAAATAAAATTAAAATAATCCCCTTTGGTTCATACCCTTTTGTGATTTGAGCCTTTCTGGATCAAAGCTGCATGCTTTCCTTTACTATTTGTTGTTATTTTTAACTTGGGCATACTCTCATGCCTCTGGGAGAAGTCACTTAAAAAGGACTAATAAAATTTATATCTATTAAAAAATTGTTGAAATTCAGGAAGACCTATGGGTTTGAATTTTAGTTTCCACATTAAAAAAAAAAAACAAAAAAAAAAAAAGAATGCATGTTTATTATTTGTGGAATGATGTAAAATTTACGTTTCCAAAGGATCAAATTTCTCTGTAGGTAAAATTTACTTGCCAGGGTTTTACCTTCTGCAGATATTTAATGAAATTTAATGAAGTGGAGGCTTGAATACAGGAGGCCTTCAAGGATAGCTGCTATGGTGATTCTGGAAGAGTTGCCCGGACAGGCAGGATAACATGGGATCTCCTGGGTCAGCTTCTTAGTGATTTTGTGGTAGATGTTTCATCCAAAATGGTTCATAAAACAGCTACTTCTTTTCTCTGCAGTCCACAAAATAAAGAACTCTTCTGTGCTCTACGGAAAGCACAAGAACAAAGAGGAACATGGCTAAGGTCATTGGGCTCACAAGGTTGAATTTGAAAGAAACCAGCATAACCAAATGGGAGCAGTAAGGTCAAAGCTAAGAAAATGGAGCAAAGAGCTATCTTCTGCCATGTCCTTGGTTGAAGCCTAGGTTTTGTTGATGTGTAGTAAGTCCCTGAGGATCTTGGGAAGTGAGTCCAGTATTTGATCAAAGAAAGTAAATATCATGTTGCCACAAATTTCAGTTTCAATAATTTCAAATAATATATTATTAATGTGCATTTTATGTATTGAAATAAAAAATTAACTGAATATTAAACCTTTCATATTTATCTTCATTGCCCAAACTAATGGTTACCTTGTGGTTTGAAGTGAACCTTGAGCAATGTGCTATCCCTATACTGACCACAAGGAAAACTGTGACACAGCCTGCGTTACGTAGTAAGATATATCTAGTGCTGGATAGTGGAGAAGCAAAAGGTAGTGAACAAGTCAAACACAGGGCATCTTGCCCTGTTTGTGTGGTAACTTACAGTGCAAATAGATTGGCGAGAGGAAATAAAGGGACATCTTGCAAATCTTGCTCTCCTGCATGGCTTTGACAGCTGAATCATAATCTTTCATGTGAATTGCAAACCTCTCTGTTCTTTACTGTAAATGGGAGTAAATTTAATCAGTGTCATCTAAGAAATAAACCTAGCAATTGTAATATAGCAGTAGCAATGAGTAAAAAGCAGATTTTATCAAAGTTTATCATGATAACTTCTATTTTGAAAGCAAATTTATTTACATAAGTTGAAATACCATTTATATGTGTAATTAGTAACATTCAGTGAGCCTAGAAGTGCTTGGAGATTCTGTTAAGTATCTCAGCACTCACTGATTATCTCAGCTACATGATGTTATTTCCCTCTTTCTACTTCCCTGCAATCCTTGCTCTCTGTTTTCTGGCAATCAGCTGCCTCTCTTTGTTCCTCTGACTCTCAGCAGGGCTCCCCTCTGTCTTCCCGTGTCTGTGAGACCTGAGTGCTTATCATGCTGCACCTGGGTATCCTGTTACCTCTCTCAAATTTCCTGCATAAAACTTCTGGAGGTTTTTCTGGTGCTTTTGGATGTCTATTTGAAATTTATGGATTGGTGGTATTTCCCAAATGAAATCTCCTGGAAAAAATAATAATGTCAAACACCACTCCAGCAGTCTGTCCCAGCTTTATTAGAATCTGGGGCTAAGTGTTGAAGTTTTATTCTGCTTTGCGGTATCAAAGAGCAATTGGCAGAGAACAGATGCTTACTTTGAAGCAACTTTTCTTAATCAACCTGGAGGCTGTCCAGAACACTTCTTCATCTAGAGCCACAAACGCAAATCATCCAGTTCACAGTAAGGCCATGTAGCTGTATATCTAGAAGTCTGCATCTTTAGAAAGAGAAAGGGAAGTGTGCAGATGGATTTCTGGCTCAGCAGATAAACAAGAGAAAATCTGTGGAATGATTAGGAAAGAAACTCCACATTTTTCCATGAGAACAAAATTAAATAAGAAATAGACCAACTATTCCATGCATTCATGATTTTTCTCAATTCTGAAAAAATGTCTCATTCTTAATATGTGAGCATCAGTTCCCACAAAAATCCAACCCTATTTAGAGCTATAATGCTTACTGTGAAGATGGGTAAATCCAACCCAAAAAATTAGTTGTTCCATCTTATGAACCATGGTGGTACCTTTCATATAGCCCTTAGAGAGCTTCTTTGTTGGCCTTCCTAACTTATGGCCCTTGTTAGATAATGTGAAAGAGTTTAACGTGTTTGTTAGATAATGTGAAAGAGTTTAATGTGTTTACATGGAATGCTAAGCTAATAGTGTCTCGCAACTGTGGTTAATGTGAAGGCAAACAGTTACACTGGATCGAAGAAGGCACAATTTCTTGTTACCATGTGCTGACTTACATATCTGAGCTTGAAGTTTTTCAAAGTATTTTAGACCTGCAGTGGTGAAAGGAACTGTCTTTCTTTTCTAAAGAAATTTAGGCTAAATTTTTCCAAACTTCAGCAGCAATGAAATAGTGTCATTTAAGACCAGGTTATGCTTTACTGTCAAAAATAGCAGGGTAGAGGTCTATTGGTTCTCCTGGCATAAGAAGTCACCTCTTGGGTAGTGGGTAGTGGAGCAGTTGGAAAAAAGAAGAGCTGTTACTACCTATTTACTTTCCTATGTGATGGTGTTCTTTCTGGTCTATACAATGGTTTTTTTGGACCTTGGGCTTTTTCAAGATGATGTTGCTGAGTAAAATGAATGTCCCTAGCACATGGTTTGATCCCCACGGAAAGTCTCACACAGCATGATGTGGTGTTTCAGAGCTTGATATACTCTGACCTTAGCCATCACTGTTATTTTAGAGATATATTACAGTGGCATCCCTAGTTTCTAGGTGGGATGGGTATTCTTTTACATTGGTAGTTGCACAAATGTGTGAGGTATTTCACTTCCACATCAAATTGAAGAGGATGTTCAAACTGAACATTTTTTCCAAACCTTTCTACAAAGCTCTGCCATTTTCCTTGTTCTTTTTTTTTTTACCAGTCTGAATTTCTTTTCAACAGGAATTAGTTTCATGACCTGTTTCATATCTGACAATGAACAGCTGTCTGGTGATGCAAAATTTCTGTAGTGAGCTGTTCTGGATTCACTGCAATAGAGGCCATGACTGTCTACCATTACAGCTTCAATGAATAATTGATTACTCTAAGGGAAAGCTCTGCTTCTTTATTTATCAAATAACCCGTTGCTAATAGACTAGAAAAAAAAGTGAATCATGGGGACATGAGCATAGAAAAAGTTTTGGGTATTTTTACTCATACAAATAGTTGCATTTGCAGCATCAAAATCTGTGAATTTTTAACAATGCGATTTAAAGATAACTATCAGTGGCTTTACCAAGCTGCTGGAAAGCTATTGCTAGATCTTACAAACATCTGTCAAATGCTTCTCGTAAAAAAGAAATATAGATAACTTTGATCAATGAATTTGGGGAATTTGATTTCAATCCTTCTTGTAAATAAGTCTCTTGAGTAGCTTTTGTGAAATTCTCTGCCAAAATGGTGCATTTTGTTATGGGACCCTGACTTGCAGACGCTACCAGATCAGCGTTCTGGTAGAGGTTAGTTCAGAGTAATGCTTTTCATGGAAGCTGAAATTCATCCTTAAAATAGGGCTTATTCAAAATATTTTCTTCTAAATGGCTGTGAAAATAATCTTTGGAGGATTTGGATTTTTCATAGGTTGTGCAGAAGTTGTTTTATGGAAAAGATTTAATTTATTAGTTCCTGGGAAATGATTTTTCACAACATTGAACTATTGTGTGTTATTGTGGAGTTATTTGTATATAATATTCACCCACATTTCCATTGATCCTTTGCTTAGTAGTTTTGTTTAAAATATTCTTGTGTCATATAGTGAGCTAGCTTTCCTATGATGTATAAAGACATGAATTGGTGTTTTGATAGGTAAACTTGTTCAGCATTTACAGCTTTTAGCTTTCTTCAGTAAAAGGGAGATTGATACATATAGAATTGAACTAAGGATATGTATTTCAAGGTAGCTAATGACACTCTTCTCTGTTCCTGTCTGTACTACCTCTTTGTAAAACTACATGAACAAGAAATATTCATTTTCAAAGAAAAATAATACTTTTTGGTAGTGTGGGGTATGGTATGGCATGATGCAGAATCTGTTTTGAGACTACAGAAAGCGTAGCATACAATGGAACAGCAAAAGCTTTTATTTTTATTTTTCTTCTCTCTTTACAGATGGACCCAATTCAAAAAGCTGTAATAAATCACACATTTGGGGTTCCTCTTCCTCATCGAAGAAAGCAAATCATATCATGCAACATTTGCCAGCTGAGATTTAATTCTGATGTAAGTTGATCATTTTGTATCAGATTAGAAATATGTAATCTTCTAGGATGTGCCATAATTTGCATAAATTGAACCTAAATGAAAGGTTGTGATTTCAGTTTGTGGCTCAGCAGGTTAAAAAGCTGTAGGATGCTTCAAATAAACACAATTATTTAGTAGTGTTTATACACCCGGCCAGATTATCCCTGCGGATATATCCCTGCAAGCTCATCAGCTTCAGTTGTGCTGCACAGAGTGTAAATAGGAAAATGGATTGATCCATTACTGCTAATAAGGCAGAAATATTTGCTGGGTCTTAATTCTTCTACCAGTCCTGGTTATGTTTGCCTTCCTTTTCAGCCTGTAAATGTTAGAAACTATTCAGAGATACTTATAGTCCTTGTGGATCTACCAGCCTTTTTCTATCCTTACAACAATATCTCCATCTAGCTGGAATTGTATTTTAATGTTCCTGTCCTGCCAGTACAAGCTTTTAAAAAAAAAAAAAAAAAAGCGGGTGATTTTTCTCACTCCTCCAAAAAATGAAGTAGAACAAGGTGAACTGGAGATGGTCTTTAACATACAGAGGAAACCCATCCCTCATAATTACCCAAGGAGGCTGTGCTGCGGTGCTGCTTGCTGAGGAATACCTGTTCTGTCATAGAAAAGCTTCTTAGAATTTAATTCCTTTATTTCCTTCTCCAGGATCATTGTGTGTGCAGACAAAACCTAACAGAGTACAATGTATTTTCTTCTACTATTCTAGTCTCTCCAGGAAGCTTCTTGACATGGGTATCGCTGGTGGAAACTTATCTTCCCCTAACAAATGTCTTTCATTTACTACCTGTTAGACTAATTTGAATAGGGAAGTTACTTCAGTCAGAATAAAAGTGTTTGAATTTAGAGCAAGGTTCCTTCCTCTACGAGGTTCCTTCTTCGTGCTAGTCACATGAAGAAGTGGAATAATTATTTTGTGCTGCTGCTTCTTTGTAGGCAGCTATTTATGTACAGTTTGTACCTATTTCTAGGTTATCTTTTATTTATCAAAGCCATGAACTTATCAAAAACTTAGATTGAACATTGAAGCCTTCTTTTAAGGATTGACCATCTAGAGGTGAAAATAGTACAGCTCTTTTTATTCCCTTCAGCTTTTTATTCCTTACAAATAATTTTAACAAGATCTCAGTCACAATTTCCAGACCAGTCAGCATCATGTACTTACTTTCACTGATGACTCCAGGTTTTCTAGTTCATGGACTGAATGGGCACCTTCCTTTTGCAACATTGACATCATTCTCAAATGGTGGTGCAGGGAAGGGTAATACTTTCTCTGGAGCTGTTGTGTCCCTCGCAGATAAAAACAGAAGAGTCAAATTAGGCTCTTTCATTTAGACCCAGATGCTAGAGTTAGGACTGTGGATACTGAGCCATTCATAGGGAGGGGATGGTGGAGACTCCTGGGCTACAGTGGATCCCACTGACTGAACAGCCCAGTTCGTCACTCATAATTTTCAGCTTTGTCTTAGGAAAAAGCATGTCACACTGAATCATACATAGTATACAGTGCAAGAGACATCAAACACTTAGATGTTACATACTAAAGTGAAACACCTCCTTTCAGAGAGGGTATATCATTTGTTACTCTGGAAAAAGATCCAGACAAAAGAGAGGATGAACACATAATTAAAATGACTTAGTCATTAGTGGATCACAACTCGGATTGATACACAGAGTGGAAAATTTTCCAGCTGACAGGAGCTAGGCATCTTCCAGAATAAAATGTTGGAAATAAAAATTACTTTACACAGAAGTAAACAAGATGTCAGTGGACACTGATATTTCCTACTCAGAGGACTCATATGCTCCCATAGTGTTCTTTTTCGTTTGCTCTTAGAAAGAGTTCCAAAGAAGAGATGGGGAAGAAGCAGAGGCCATTTTCAGATTCATCTACAATGTCCAAAAAAAATATTTCAGAAGAACTCTATTCATTTAGACTGTTCACAGCAAAATAATGGAAGAAAAGCTGTTAGGCAGATATTTAATTGTCCCTTCACACCTTCAAGTGATAGAGGCTTAAACTCCAATTTGCCAACACAGTTCAGTATAAGGTTGATCTAATGCTTTCTTCTCTCAAAGTAGATCAATATCTTTAACTTTATGGAATGGGGAGACCTTCTTGAGAAGTATCTTTTACTTTCCAGTTTTAGTATTCACCTAATTTTTAAAGGAATCCCAGTGTATCTGATTGATGGAGAGATTATGATCCCACAGCTGCTCATTGATTAATCTGGGGTGATATCTCTCCCCCTTTTCCCTACCACACAGAAGAGATTTGGGGATGTCTTTATGATGGTCTCCTCTCATTCCAGTGCATATAGTTATTACTGCTGAAAATCACAAAGTGCTCTGCAGAGGTTTTTCAAGAAATAAATAGTCAGGGTTCCACTGCAGTTTAGAAATGCTTTTCTGTAATGTGAAGGCAATAGGCAGAGCGAAGTTCCTCCCTTGTTTGGGTAATTATGAATGTCCACCAGGTTTTTCAGCAAAAATGTGCTAAAATAAAGATTTAATGTTGAGACTGAAAGGAAAGATTGCTTTGAAGAAAAAGAGCTCTTAGCAATCATTTTTTGATAACTCTACTATATGAATGACAAGCACACACGTTGTAATTTTTTCTCTTATTATGAAAAAGTTTTCATTTACTGAATATTCCTACCTTTCATTTTCGTCATATTTTGTTGAACGTGTTTTAAAACCATAACAACAATAAATAGCTTTTCTGTTCAGAAACCTAGGGCTTTGTGGCTGTTCTACCAATATGTCTTTATTTTTAGATGCTGGAGATAGGATTTACCAGAGTAATGAATAGAAATTCCATTTACCCACTGCACGACAGTATTATGAAAATGTTTACAATGAAACTGGTCTGTGAGATTTTTCATTTTTGCAGAGAATACAGAATTTTCTCCCCTTTGATACAGATTTCTTTCAGAGCAGAAGAGCTTTTTTTCTGGTTACATGGTATCAAAATTACATTTCAAAGAAAAATGAGAAAAGGCAGTACAATAGTCTAAAATCGTTTAGCTTCTTTCTAAAGGAGATATCTATAAATCTTCCTGACAGCTGTGTGTTCAGTATTTCTTTTTAAAATAAATCTTCTCATACAAGGGAAGGGAGGAATGAGCAAGTAACCAAAGCTTCTCCATGCTGAGAAAAAACATTAGAACACCAGAGGTAGATTATGTGGAGTCTGTTTCAAGCAGTGAATTTTTTTTTCTTTTTATTTACATTGCGAGAGATCTATATATAACATTTACATTCACATTGTGCATCCAATACAGGGCAAAACATTTAAGTATGTGGTTAGCTGCAAGTGTATGAGTTGCAATTTAGATTTTGGCAGCTGCCGAGAGCTATTGCACCAATTCAGAAGAACTGTTAAATGCATTGCTTTGTAGTAAGCATTTAACATCTGCTAAAAGCAACCGTTAAAATGAAGTCCAGCTGACTTCAGTAGGACAACTGATGCCTACAAGTAGCTGTAGGAGTAAATTCTCTGCTAACATGAGCTATCCTTAAACAAACAAACAAAAACCGCAAACAACTCCATGGCTTGGAAAAAAAAGCACTTACTAAATTTTCCTTGTTTTTTGATCACCTGTCTTGGCTTTTTAATCTTCCTTTACCCACATTTCTAATTTCATCATTTGATCAAGGTAGTGACAGAGTCTGTTAACAAAGTCAAACCTTGCAAAGAGATTCTCTCTTTCTCTTCCCCCTCGTTTAATTCATACGGCCGAGCAAGAATCCAGCTTCCTTTTAGAGAAAGATTGGGCAGCATTTTTATGTACTCACAGGACCTGAATTCCATTGTGATACACTGTAAAAATGTTTCCAAATATGTTAGCCAGAAATTATTTTTTTACTTAAACAGCAACAGTAGTAATGTTCTCCTGAAAATCATGAGCTGAATGCTCATCATGGAGTCCTTATTTGTTGGTTTTTTACCTTGTTTTTATCCATCTCTATAAAGCAAAGGTACTGTTGAATCCATTTGTAGTTGAACTGTATGAATTTGTCAGGATTCAGAACGTGCTGTTCCGCTAAAAGAATAATGATGCAATATAGCTCCACAGTATTTTACTACTAACTTTCCTGGGGAAAGAAGCAGGATGAAAGTACTTACATCCTATTTAGGTTATGCTTGGTATATAGAACAAATGATTAAAGTATCAATTTGTAAGCACCTAGGGGATAACAAGGTGCTAAGAAAGAGCCAACATAAATTTGTCAAGAACAAATCATGTCAAACCAATCTAATTTTCTCGTTTGACAGGGTAATGGTCTAATGGATAACAGGGAATAAATAGATGTGATATATTTTGGCGTTAATGAGGGTTGATACTGTCCTATGTGACAGCCTTGTAAAGTAAGTAGGGGAATATGGTTCAGGTGAAATTGTTAAAAGTTGGTTGCATGAGAGATTGAAAAACTGTACGGAGGGTAGTTGCTGATGGTTTCCTATCAAAACAAAAGCTCACTACAAGTCAGGATCTTCAGGAGTCTGTTCTGTGCTTGCTGCTGCTCTAAATTTTCATTGGCAATGTACGTGACAGAATACAAAGTACGTATACCGGGTTTGTGGATGACACCTAGAAGGAGGGTGGCACTTGATGGAAGGTGGCACATTCAGGTGTGCAGTCCAAAATTATCTTCACCAGTTGGAGAAAATAGTCTGGAATTCCAACAAGTGCAGTAAATAAAAGCACAAGCTCTTGTGCTTAGACTGAAAAAATTAAATGTACAAGTAGTAAAATGAGAAATGTCTGGCTTAATGGGCAAAAAAGCATTATAGCGAATCACAATCCAAATTTACATTAATAATTGCTAATCGGGAAAAAAGGAAAAATAAAAACACCCCACTATTCCTCTGATTGATTTTTTTTTTTTTTTTTTGCCCCCCGAGAGTATTACATTTGTCAACAGACAGGTAAGTGTTCCACAGTATTTGAAATTGACAATGCCTCAGGTAAAGAATCGTTTACAGCAGTGGTCATCACACTTTTACAAAAGCATAATTAGTTGCAGAATTTAGAAGACATCCACTAGCATGGATAGATGTGATAAAACTTCACTCAGCTAGGGAAAGTAGAAAGAACTGGATAGATGTACAGTGGAAAAGACAAGGAAAATATAGTAGGTTTTCAGTATATGAAAGTAGAATAAGAGAACAGTGACTAACTGATCTTTATGTTCCTTGGTTTTGATTAGTTCTTCAGCTTAAGTTGATTCAATAATTTTTTTTTTTATTGGAATATTTAGTGAAACATTTCTAGCTATGATGGTAGTGAAGTTCTGGAAGGAAACACATAGGGACAGTTGTGGGCTTCCTGTTGGCAGAGGGTCTTGACAAATTAGACACCTGTTTCTGAGTATGGACAGGAAACATTGAGTATAGTCCCAGAGCTGAGAGACGTTATATGACCTCCCAGCTGACTAACTTACAAACATGTTTCTCTGGTTCGGAAGAGGTAATAGAGATTTCATTTCTTGTCCATGCCAAGTGATGGTCACACATGGCCTGTGGCCTCTGTTTGCAAAGAGAGAGGAACTTTCAGAAGTTGACCCATTAAGAACCAGGAGAGGCTGATACAGCTAACTGCTGGAAGTTATTTAGCATTTCACCTTTTTAATTTCAAATCTGTTATTTTTTAACTTTCAGAGATATGCTTAAATGATATTTGAAGCCGTGTGTGCTGTTTGCCTCAATCACTGTTCTGTGTGTGGCTATAACCACATGTTCTTACTCCAATTACAGGTTAGATTTAGATTTAGATTTCCAATTAACCTTTAGATTTAGAGGCCTGCTTCAGTATAAACTCAACAATTTCTGCTTGAAAAGTAATGCACAGCTTTTTTGATCAAAATCACTTCTTGCAGATACTGCCAGCCATCAAACACGTTTATCTATTATCTCAGAACAATTTTTCTTCTGGTCTTTCCAAACCAATGCCTCTGTGTTCTGTGACGTTGTCAGCCTGATTATTTGAGCAGATTCTCTTGTGTAAACATTTGCAGATGCTCAGTATCCCCTTAAAGTCAGTGTTACTCTATGAGGGTATAGTATTAATTGCAGCACTTGTGCCTCACCAAGAATAAAACTTAATCCAGAACTAACTTTTATATATAATATAACTTATATTAACTATATAACTATTATAACTATATTAACTTTTTACATATAATATAAAAATAACTTATTATATATAATATAAAAATATTTTTATAGATATAATATATAGAGGTATATAACTCCATATATGTGTATATATACATTCTACTTCTTTCTAATAATGCACCATCTTTCCTGTACTATGGAGTTGAGTGTAAGGAGAAACAAATGCTGATTTCAGTTGTGGAATTGCACATGCCATTCATCTGAGATCAGAATGTGAGTCAGAATGGAAATACACTAATAAGTCGACACTTTTCCAGAGATACTGGTTTATAGTATTCACATAAAGTATTCACAGGAAAAAACAGCAAATAATGACAGAAAGTGATTAATGCAGAGATTTCCATGGCATATCTGGCATTTTTATCGACCCATTATGCAGACCCTAAAGAGTTGCTAAAATAGTCATTCGAGATGTGTGATTTTTTGGCATTCCAAAAGTCTTATCAAATACCACAGAATATTTTGCACTTACATTGCGTACATGACAAATTTGAAAACAACTTAGTATTTTTTTTGCCCAGTTGGATATTCGGTGGAGTCTGTTTTTGTAGGCCTACCCTGCACATTTTAGAAGCATTACCTCCTCTTTCCTAGACCACAGTTTTAAAGGCTGCAATGTGAATTCCAGTCAGGTCCTGTGCAGCTCTGGTCTTCCCCATGCTAGAGAATTCAAACTTCTTTTGTTTTTTGACTACGTGTTGTATTTCGGAAGAAAATAATCTTAAATTTTTATTTCAATCCTGTCTTCTGTTAGATGCTGTTTCATTCTGAGATGATCAGGTGGATCGCAGCTATCTCAAAGGGGAAAAAGGATTCTTGGCCGTGAGCTGGCGGGTCTCATTGAGAGGGCTTTAAACTAGGTTCGAAGGGGGAAGGAGACATTGCCCAGCTCACTAGGGACGAGCCCAGGCTTGGCGTGCCAGAGTCAGGGGTGAGATTGACAGCCCAGCTGAAGTGTGTCTATACCAACGCACGTAGCATGGGCAATAAACAGGAGAAGCTGGAAGCCATTATACAGCAGGACGGCTGCGACTTGGTCACCATCACAGAAACGTGGTGGGTCAACTCACGTGACTGGCATGCTGTCATGGATGGCTACAGACTCTTTAGGAAAGACAGGCCAACAAGGAGAGATGGTGGAGTTGCTCTATATGTCAGGGAGCAACTGGAATGCATTGAGCTTGGCCTGGGGGCAAGTGAGGAAAGAGTTGAGAGTTTATGGGTTAGAATTAAGGGACAGGCTCATAAGGGTGACATTACGGTGGGTGTGTACTACAGGCCACCTGACCAGGAGGAGGAAATAGATGAGGCCTTCTACAGGCAGCTGCAAGCAGCCTCACAGTCACAGGCCCTGGTTCTCATGGGGGACTTCAACCACCCTGACATCAGCTGGGAAGACCATACAGCTAGGCAGGCGCAATCCAGGAGGTTCCTACAGAGCATCGATGATAACTTTCTGATGCAAGTGGTGGAGGAACCAACAAGGAAAGGCGCTCTGCTGGACCTTGTATTAACAAAGAAGGAGGGACTGGTGGAGGATGTGAAGGTTGGAGGTAGACTTGGCTTCAGTGACCATGAAATGGTGGAGTTCAGGATCCTGCGTGGAGGAAGCAGGGCGACAAGCAGGATCAAAACCTTGGACCTCAGGAGGGCTAACTTTGCCCTCTTCAAGGAGCTCCTGGGAGGAATCCCGTGGGCCAGGGCTCTCGAAGGCACGGGCGTCCAAGAGTGCTGGTCGCTGTTTAAATGTCACTTCCTCCATGCTCAAGAGCAATGCATCCCCCTGAGAAAGAAATGGAGCAAAGGAGGCAGGAGACCTGCATGGTTAAACAAGGAGCTTCTAGCAGAGATCAGGTGGAAGAGAAGAGTCCGTGGAATGTGGAAAGAGGGGCAGGCCACTTGGGAAGAGTACAGGAATGTGGTCAGAGCGTGCAGGGATGCGACGAGGAAGGCCAAAGCCCACCTGGAATTGAAGCTGGCAAGGGATGTCAAAAACAACAAGAAGGGCTTCTTCAACTACATCAGCAGCAAAAGGAAGGCTAGGGACAATGTGGGGCCGCTGCTGAATGAGGCGCGTGTCCTGGTGACGGAGGATGTGGAGAAGGCAGAGCTACTGAATGCCTCCTTTGCTTCAGTCCTCAGTGCCAAGGCAGGCCCTCAGGAATCCCAGGCCCCAGATGTAAGAGAAGAAGCCCACAGAGAGGATGACTTTCCCTTGGTTGAGGAGGACTGTGTGAGGGATCGCTTAAGCGATCTGGACGCCCACAAATCCATGGGCCCTGATAGAATGCACCCACGAGTGCTGAGGGAGCTGGCGGATGTCATTGCTGAGCCACTCTCCATCATCTTTGAGAGGTCCTGGAGGACAGGAGAGGTGCCCGAGGACTGGAGAAAGGCCAATGTCACTCCAATCTTCAAAAAGGGCAAGAAGGAGGACCCAGGGAACTGCAGGCCGGTCACCCTCACCTCCATCCCGGGAAAGGTGATGAGGCAGCTTATCCTGGAGGCCATCATCAAGCAAGAGGAGGAAAAGAAGGTTATCAGGAGTAGTCAGCATGGATTCACCAAGGGGAAGTCATGCCTCACCAATCTGATAGCTTTCTACGATGGCATGACTGGCTGGGTAGATGAGGGGAGAGCCGTGGATGTTGTCTACCTAGACTTCAGCAAGGCTTTCGACACGGTCTCCCATAATATCCTCCTAGGGAAGCTCAGGAAGTGTGGGCTGGATGAGTGGTCAGTGAGGTGGATTGAGAACTGGCTGAATGGCAGAACTCAGAGGGTTGTCATCAGTGGCGTGGAGTCTAGTTGGAGGCCAGTAACTAGTGGTGTCCCTCAGGGGTCAGTACTTGGCCCAGTCTCCTTCAACTTATTCATCAATGACCTGGATGAAGAGTTAGAATGTGCTATCAGCAGGTTTGCTGACACCAAACTGGGAGGTGTGGTAGATACACCAGAAGGCTGTGCTGCCATTCAGTGTGAACTTGACAGGCTGGAAAGCTGGGCAGAGAGGAACCTGATGAGGTTCTCAAAGGCAAATGCAGGGTCCTGCACCTGGGGAGGAACAACCCCATGCATCAGTACAGGCTTGGGGCAGACCTGCTGGAGAGCAGCTCTGCGGAGAGGGACCTGGGTGTCCTGGTGGACGACAGGTTGACCGTGAGCCAGCAGTGTGCCCTGGTTGCCAAGCAAGCCAATGGAATCCTGGGGTGCATCAAGAAGAGTGTGGCCAGCAGGACGAGGGAGGTTCTCCTTCCCCTCTACACTGCCCTGGTGAGGCCTCATCTGGAGTACTGTGTCCAGTTCTGGGCTCCCCAGTTCAAGAAAGATGAGGAGCTACTGGAGAGAGTCCAGCGGAGGGCTACAAGGATGGTGAGGGGACTGGAGCATCTCCCCTACGAGGAGAGGCTGAGGGAGCTGGGCTTGTTTAGCCTGAAGAAGAGAAGGCTGCGAGAGGACCTTATAAATGCTTATAAATATCTGAAGGGTGGGTGTCAGGAGGATGGGGCCAAGCTCTTTTCAGTGGTGCCCAGTGACAGGACAAGGGGCAATGGGCACAAACTGAAGCACAGGAAGGTCCGTCTGAACATGAGGAAGAACTTCTTCCCTCTGAGGGTGACGGAGCCCTGGAACAGGCTGCCCAGGGAGGTTGTGGAGTCTCCTTCTCTGGAGATATTCAAGACCCACCTGGACAAGGTCCTCTGCAGCCTGCTGTAGGTGACCCTGCTTTGGCAGGGGAGTTGGACTAGATGACCCACAGAGGTCCCTTCCAACCCCTGACATTCTGTGATTCTGTGATGATTATGAGATTATTTTTTCATGTAGGAAATAAGTAATTTATAAATTGCAAAATCCAGAATAGTCTGTTGAACAATAGTCACGAATTTTCAGATGACTTGTAGTTTCTTAAGGCATTTCTAAAATACTTAGTAGAAAGTATAAATAATTTCCTTTTGTTGTATAAAGTATTTTTTTCCATAGTTTGCACCTTCTGTACAGTACTTCTATGCACCTATACTAGCTAGAAGCAGAAATGATTCACATCTGACCCAGGACCTTGTTGTTCAGCTTCTGAATACTTTTGGAGGTGTTGAACTGATGCTGATGAACTGCCTGATGGCTTAAGCATGTGGGTATTTCCTTGCATCTTAAGTGTGGCCTACAAAGCAAACATTTCGAGTTATCCTCAGTAACTGCTGTAAGTGGTCTCAGTCATCCACAAGATATGGAGCTCTCTACACAAACTCTTCACTAATCCTCGTGCTTATCTCCTTGCTTGTAGTGAAAATAATCTATTCTGTCTAGAAAATCTGTACTGTTGCAGAACATGGAGTGGCCCACAGGTATCAGGCTCAAAGAAGCATTGCCTGAGGACAAGAAGGCAGTAGGGCAGAAGGAAAGTTTGAAGTTATTGGTCCTTAATAAAGCATGCTCTTAATGTCAGCTGGTTACTCAGTTCTGTTGCTGGTGGGGAGAGATGGAGTGCCTTGCTGTCCACTGTGTTCATACTATAGGATTTACACTTTGCTCTCAAAATTCACTCTCCAGCCACATTCAGCAGTGGTAGTTGAAGAGATATTGTCTAAGTCAAGCACTGGAACCAGGCTGCCCAGGGAAGTGGTTGAGTCACCATCCCTGGAGGTGTTTAAAAGATATATAGACGTGGTGCTTAGGGACATGGTTTAGTGGTGGACTTCGTAGTGTTACGTTAATGGTTGAACTCGATAATCTTAATCTAAATTATTTAATTCTATAATTTCAGTAGAAAGCAATGTCTAATGCTCATAGCTACCTTGTCCCTGCACAAGCAGAGCTTATGGAGAAATGTCCAACAACTAAGTCAACTGAACACCAGAGTCAGTATAGCAACATGATCCTGGAGAGATTAGAACATTCAGTTTATCAGTAGCTGTTGTTGTGTTAGGACTTAAAGACTATATAAATCTTAGCCTTTTTTTATTCACATTTGTCAACTCTTGTTTCCTACCTCTGCTCACCCTACCAAGTTATTTCATTTTCAAAGCATTTTTTGATAAGTCAGTTGTGCAGAAGGTTTGACATCTCTTGAAAATTACTTGAGTTTGCTAGTAATGATCTGTGAATAGGCAATGGCTCTCTCTGATAGTAGTGTTTATAGTTTGCAAAAGATTAATGGCCAGTATTCTGACTCCAGAATATGGAGACAAATTGGTTTAAAAAGTTTCTGCTTCTGGCACCAAAATGAATGGTTGCAGTATTTGCCCTTTTAGGGGTAACTTTTAACTTCTGCTTGGGCGTAGGTGATCTCAGAACTACAAAGAGCGGAAAAAGAAGGACAGAAAGGCAAAGGTGAGAGCAGTTAGTAAGAGAGAAAGTCTGAAATATAAGCAACCTCCCTCCTGTGTTTGAACACATCCATGCTTGTTACTGTTAGAAATTTTCCTTCTCTCAGAAATTAATAAATTAAAATTTAAGAATGTACCAGAAAACATGATATTGGGGGTTGGGAAGCAGACCTAAATGGTCTAATGTGCCCTAGATTTTCCAAAATCTGCTTTCAGTGTCAGCAGAGTGTTTAATTTGGATCATCTGTTACTCACTAAGATGACTTCCAGGCAAATTACATATTTATTTCCAGTGGTTTTAATGAATTGTGTCCCATAGCTACATTCTTTGGGTTACACTGGTGTCAGAAAGATTTCAGGCCTGGTGGAGGGTAGGGGAATGTGAGAATAAAATTCAAATGCTAAAATAGGGCAGGTAGTGACTAAGTGGAGTTTCTTTGAAGTCTTTGGCTGGAATTGTGGAAATGAAGACAACGCTTAGTGTTTTTGAACAGTACGTTGAAAAATACCATTTTATACCTAAGGGAATTGGTATAGACAGGGAAAACAGACAATATAAAAGGTATAGACAGTATAAAAGGGGGAAGAGAAGTCTCTTGCGGTTCTCTTATGTTCCATTCATGGAAGAGACTGCCCATTTCAACTGCAATGAGAGAAACATCTGCTTTATCCCTTCTTGCCATGCACTTATTTGTATTTGAGACATTTTTTCCTGTCAGCTTCCTCAGTCAATGTGGGAAGTAAATTAGTCAACTCTAATATTAAACAATTGAAATTTATGAACAACTGTGATGGGACTTTTTACAGAAACCACTTTCCATAAGTGAGTCATCACCTAAAAGGAAAGATAAATTGTAAACTCTCTGATGTGCAATCTTCATCTAGCTTTGTTTGGTCTGTTGTAATTTCTTCCTTACAGATTTATATAAAAAATGAAGAATTTTTACAGTAGAGAGTCTTGAGATTCTGGATTATTAATAATAGGTGCAGATAACAATTTCACTGTAAAAATGGCAAATGCTGTCTGCTTTCAGTCACCAGTCAGTGACTCCTGCTGGCTCGCTTTCTTCGGCACTGATAAGGACATAAAGAAGAACTGGGAGAAGAGGAACAGGCAGGGCTGTATGTCAAAGTCTGGTCCACAGAAAGCACATGGTGAAGAAAATGTGCAGGTTTGTGTAACGTAGAAAGATCTCCACCAAAATGAGTTAAATTAAGTAAATAGTATTCCCTCCCCCCCCCTTCCTTCCAAAAATGCTTTAAAAGTAAAAATGCTCTTTTAGTTGGCTTTCACAGAGTCACAGAATAGTAGGGGTTGGAAGGGACCTCTGTGGGTCATCTAGTCCAACCCTCCTGCCGAAGCAGGGTCACCTACAGCAGGCTGCAGAGGACCTTGTCCAGGTGGGTCTTGAATATCGCCAGAGAAGGAGACTCCACAACCTCCCTGGGCAACCTGTTCCAGGGCTCCGTCACCCTCAGAGGGAAGAAATTCTTCCTCATGTTCAGATGGAACTTCCTGTGCCTCAGTTTGTGCCCATTGCCCCTTGTCCTGTCACTGGGCACCACTGAAAAGAGCTTGGCCCCATCCTCCTGACACCCACCCTTCAGATATTTATAAGCATTTATTAGGTCCCCTCGCAGCCTTCTCTTCTTCAGGCTAAACAAGCCCAGCTCCCTCAGCCTCTGCTTGTAGGGGAGATGTTCCAGTCCCCTCGTCGTCCTTGTAGCCCTCCGCTGGACTCTCTCCAGTAGCTCTTCATCCTTCTTGAACTGGGGAGCCCAGAACTGGACACAGTACTCCAGATGATCAACTTTCGTTGATTATACTCTATTCCAACAGCCACAAGATATTTTGAAATAATCTTAAGCTAACTCAGGACACTTTCTCCCTCCGCCTTTCTCTTTATCGTCATTAAAATTGCACTCCCTGGGGTGATGTAGTCTTCTTCACTGTATACGTACAGCCACCTCTTGTAGAAGACATAATATTTCCTTTTGTGAGAATTACTATTAAACACAACTGCCCCTGGTGTAAACAAATTCCACTTCAGAACCTCCAGGCCTGGCTTTTTCAGCTCCTTGGTTCTTTTATCACTCCTCACATGTCTTTTACAGTCTCTGGAGATACTGCTATTCCATGTACTTACTCACATCACAGCTAACAGCTGGGAGTCTGATCATCTGAACAAGTGCAAGTGCAACCCAATATCTGCCTTTAGAAGCTTTATATTGGAATAAAGAAGCATGTATTTTAACTTATACCTTTAAGGGTGTATTGCCCCAACTCGTGCATTTTTTTTTTTTATCTCAAATGAAAATGAAGTCTTTAAAGGTTTAAAATGGCCAAAGGGGACTGACTTCTTTTCAGGAAAGAATCCAATATGGCACTTACACCTAACTCCCCCATGGCCTTTAAAAGCTTGATTATGAATTCAAAACGTGTATTCAAACTGAGGCAGTGCTCTAGTGGTAGACCGTACAGGTACTTTCGTATATATAATTGTTTGGTATGTTGAAAACTGTGATTTTTAAAATACAAGGGTTTATTCTGTTTGGTGTTTACATAGGTCGCATTGTATCCTGGTGGAATAAATGGAGGTACAGATGCATAGTAAATGTACCGAATTCATTTATGTTAGCTCTTTTTGGGTGGGCATAAGTGTTTCTTTTTATTCTTTAGAAAGGATTTTTTAGAAGGTAGTCTCTGAACAGGTTTTATCCTTTCCCCAACATAGCCTATTTTCTCTGCATCAGTGGACTTGTCATGATAATCAACTTTTTTGTCCCAACCATCAATCACTCCTGATTACAGCTGGGGAGAAGTTCTGTTCTGTTGATCAGCCCATCAGTGCACATAATGTTACACCTGGAGACAAGTGAAAATCATCCCTCGATGGGTGAATCACTTGCCTTCAAGCCTTTTGTCTGAAGTATTTTAATTTACATTTACAGTCTTGTAATTGTCAGTGCTTGCTTTGATTTTATTATTTCTTTGACAAAAATAATAAGTTCACTTGATATTTCCCTACATGATTAGATGAATGCTTTTGTATTTCAAACATCTTATCTTGTAACTTTTTCACTTTATTGTACAAATATTGTGATAATTATCATTATATAAATTAAAAATTAAGTGATTATGTGGTACTTCACTAGGAGGAACTTAGTATATGCTAGCCCAGAATTTTTGCAAAAGTGATTTTGTTGGCTTTTAATCAGATACTTGGCTAGGGTAATATTTATCTTTGATATTCCATTTATATGAAGTGGCTGTGGAACAAACTTCATAGCAATGAAATCATTAAAAATTAAAGGCATCTTTCCTTTCTTTAAAGGAAATGTGGCTTCTGTTGTGATCATTACTGAATAACACGCTTCTGAATATAGGTGTGTTCTATGTATCTAAAGCCCATGTTTTTTCTTCCTTGTGATAAAGGTGTTTTTCAGTTATCAGAAGAATGATGACTCTTCAGCTTGAGTAAATACTTTATATTTTGCTAAAAATTTAAATATGACTTGTAATTAGCTATCAGAATTACCAGTTGTAGTTTAATTGTTCTGTTCTTTTTCCTCCTGCAGTCACTTTTATATTTTAGGTACCTTTTCAAATTATCATTGTCACAAGTTTATCCTTTCACAATATCAAAAAAACACGACATAGAAGAAGACTGTAAACCTGACACTTCAAGGGCTACAGGATGAAGTGTAAATGAAGAAGAAGGTAGAATGTGAGTGTATGGAATAGTAGAGAGTTGATTAGCAATCACGTTTTTACAGAAAAGTTTTAATTAGCAGTAGCTCATTTTCCTGTTCCTGCTGGCCATTTTCAGGACAGTGATATATTGCTTTTTTGCAGTAAGCCATGCCACCAAATAGAAGGTGTTATTTTTTCATTAGATGTGGACACTTCAGCATTATTATCTCTCACCTCAGTCTACACAGCAATACAAAACATGTCCAAATGTCATAATTTAATAGGCCAGTGATATATACAGTAATTTAAAAACTATGTGATATTTGCTCGGATGCTTTGTTTTGTTTCCTCTTAAATTGATGATAAAAGCACTAAATTGCAAATCAAATAATCGCTCAAAGAGGCTCACTCCTTATGTTCTGTCTGCTTGAATACCTTGTTTGCCAAATACAGAATTTCATCACTTGTATAGAAGTTCTTCCAAAGTGACAACCTGTTTATTTTTATGGTTTAGTAATTAATGTGAGTATACTACATAATTTCTGTTTTACAGGGTACCTCAGTCTGCATTACCTTTCCAAAGACTCTCACCACTTGTTATTGTAATGACATAACAGAAAATTTTCTTTTGTTATTGAACAGAGATATTCAGCGGTACTTCACTAATAGAATTCTAGTCAAATCGCCTACCACAAGGTACCTGTCGTTGCTTGTCAATTTATTCTCTAATGTGATTTTCATACCAGAATCTTATGTAGGGATAAACAGTTATGATAAATCATAGAATCATAGAGTGGTTTGGGTTGGAGGGGACCTTTAGAGGTCACCTAGCCAAACCCCCCTTCAGTGAGCAGGGACATCTTCAGCTAGACCAGGTTGCTCAGAGCCCCGTCCAGCCTGGCCTTGAATGTTTCCAGGGATGGGGCCTCCCCTACCTCTCTGGGCAACCTGTTCCAATGTGTGACCACCCTCATGGTGAAAAATTTCTTCCTTATATCTAGTCTAAATCTACCCTCCCTTAGTTTAAATTACTCCTTGTCCTGTCACAACAGGCCTTGCTAAAATGATTTTCCCCACCTTTCCTCTACGCACCGTTCAGGTACTGAAAGGCTTCTATAAGGTGTCCCCGAAGCCTTCCCTTCTCCAGGCTGAACAACCCCAACTCTCTCAGCCTTTCCTCATAGAAGAGGTGCTTCAGCCCTTGGATCATCTTTGTGGCCCTCTTCTGGACCCGCTCCAACAGCTCCATGTCCTTCTTGTGCTGAGGGCTCCAGAGCTAGATGCAGGACTCCAGGTGGGGGCTCACGAGAACAGAGTAGATGGGCGGAATCACCTCCCTTGACCTGCTGGCCACGCTTCTCTTGATGCAGCCCAGGATACGGTTGGCCTTCTGGGCTGCGAGTGCACATTGGTGGTTCATGTCAAGCTTTTCATCCAGCAGTACCCCCAAGTCCTTCTCAGCAGAGCTGCTCTCAATCCTCTCATCCCCCAGCCTGTATTGGTAAGCAGGGGTTGCCCCGACCCAGATGCAGGATCTTGCACTTTCCCATGTTGGACCTCATGAGGTTCACACAGGCCCACTTCTCGAGCTTGTGCAGGTCCCTCTTGATGGCATCCCATCCTTCTGGTGTGTCAACTGCACTACTCAGCTTGGTGTCATCTGCCAACTTGCTGAGGGTGCACTCGATCCCACTGTCTAGGTCATTGATGAAAATATTAAACAGCACCAGTCCCAGTATGGACCCCTGAGGGAAACCACTTGTCACTGGCATCCATTTGGACATCAAGCCTTTGACCACTGCCCTCTGGCTGCGACCAATTCCTTATCCACTGAATAGTCCACCCATCAAATCCATATCTCTCCAGT